>NC_091802.1:47185000-48435000 GCF_041296235.1 Equus asinus | reverse complement strand
ACGCTGGGAATTTGGGGGTAGCTCTTTTTTTTCTTTTCCTTTTGCCTTTTTTCAAATATTTATAAAGAGATTTTCCATTTATCCTGACACATCTTCTCCATCGTGGGTGTCAGCTGGGAGGGCTCAGACAACAAACTCCAGAAGGTATTTTCCCCAAAGCAGCATCTGGCTCCATTGGCAAGTGCAGCGGGCGGCTTGCTGGGAATTGGCTGAGGCAAAGGGAGGAGGAGCCACGGGCGGGCAGCCGCGCAGCCCTCACCCCGGGGGCTTGGCTCTGGGATGCCCCAATGGATGGGGACCGGGCATCCCAAGAGCAGGATGCAGCCACCACTTGACATCCCATAGCCCCAAGCCCCCATGTGAGCCAGGCACAGGGCCCTCTTGAGGGTCCCCTGTCTGCCTCTCGTCCTTCAAGCCCTCTGGTCTGATGCCAAAGCTCCCTGACTCTCCCAGGTAAACCACCTGGGTGCTGACCAGCTCCCCAGGGCAGATTCCAGTTACCAGTGGGACAGGGTGCTGGAGGAGAAGGTGCTGGCTTGGTCCCTGTGTCCCCAAGCTCTCCCATCCCAGGAGGCCTTCTGGAAGCAGAGCGAGATCCCTCCCTTGATCTCCCTGCTGGGCATGTCCCACCTGCTGGCTGGGAAGGCAGACAAACAGCAGGACAGCACGACCCATGCTGGGGGCAGAGGGAGTCAGCTGAGTGGCAGGGTCAGAGGTGGCAATGAGAGCCTCGTAGAATCTCCCAGATCTCAGCAGCGTAACAGCTGCCCTCACCTGAGGGCACAGCCAGCCTAGCTGATGCCAGGAGCCCCCAGCCCACCATTAGCCCACCTGTTGGTTACCACAGAGACTGAGCCAGGCTGTATATGCTGGTGACGAATTCAGCTGAAAACCAAACACTTTCCAGAACTTGAGTCCAAAGGCATCATGGCCTAGTGCCCTGAAGCTTTCCTGGGCCGTACGTGAGGAATCCCCAGGCCCCACTCCAGAGTGGTCAGAATCTCTAGGGGTGGGGTATACAATTCTAAAGTTCCCCTAAGCCATTGTCAGGGGTATCCAGGGTTGAAAACTATTGAGCTATGGAAAGAATATGTTCCCTGGAGTCAGCCAGTCCTAAACTGGAATCCTAGCTCTTCCATTTACTAGATTGGACCTTGAATAAGTTACTTGCCCTCTTGAACCCTCAGTTTCATCATCTATAAAATGGAGATAACAACATCTTTCTTGTTAGACAGTGCCCAGCACAAGCAACTGTTCAATAAATTAGAGCTGCTGTTAGCCATATTCCATCACAAACCCACCTTGCAGAACAAGAGATGGTTGAAGGTGGGCACGCAGAGGAGCCCAAAACAAGGCAGCAGGTTGGAGCTCAGTGGTCGGGGCTGGGAGCAGCAGCACCTGGTTCCAGGATGCACAGAACCGGGACCTCCAGAGCTGCCTCAGGGCCTCTCCTCGGGGTAGAAGCTGCGAGAGGGCAATGTGGTCCCCGGGCAGGTGCCACCCCCCAGGTGAGAACACTCTACAGATACAGCACCAGCCAAAGAATAATCCTCCTTGAACTTTTAAAGATCTAAAGCATTTAAAGTATTTCCTCTAGGAAGTCAATTCGTTTTCCATCCCCTGTTTATCTGGAAATGGTCTAACAGCAGATCCAGCCGAGGGCACAGCCAGATTCGAGCGCCTGAGAATTCGCTCTGCCTGATGCTGCCTTGGGCCAGGCGGATGGAGAAGGCCCTGAGGTGCACAGTCGCCGTGCCATGGAGCAGGTACGTCTGGGAAGACACGCCTGAGAAGACCCCAGTGATTCTGCAGACACATGAAGAGGACGCCAACTCCCGGGTACATTGCTCACCCCTACAATAAATATTATTTCTTATTTCACATTATGTGCATCTACAGGCGACAGGTGCTGATGTCAAACCACCTCGCCTGGTCAGCTGGGGCCACACACCTCATGCATCATCTTCAGATCTCACAGCAGCTCTACTCTGGGTGCTGCTCTGCCACGGCTGAGGAGGGATGCGGGACTTGCCTTGGCTCTGCTCCCACCCCACTGGCTGCCTCCGGCCCGGCTCTCTGGCCACGAGAAGATTTCTAAGAGAGTTTTGGCAACATACAGCGATGATTTTAATAACGTCTTTGTCATCCACAAGATCCACATTCACAGGTTCCCAGAGGACAAAGCGAACCAACAGAGAGGGCCCCACTGAGGAAAATCCAACATTTCTGGACTGGATGAGTTGATGAGCGACGTTCTAGCTGCACATAGAGGGAGCTTGAGTCTGGTGAAGCCAGTGACTGCTGGCAGATAAGGATACTGAGTACCATAAACTTAACTGCTAGGAAATATTAACGAGCAAGAAAATAAAAGCTACCATTTATTTAGTACATATTTAAATCAAAATTATAAGCTGGGGTTCTGGAACCCAAACGCAGAGGTTCAAAATCAGGCTCCCTCTGCCACAACCCTTAACGAGTGATTTGCCTTCTCTGTGCCTTCACTGCCTCTTTGGTAAAATGAGACCAACAATAGCACCTGTCTCAACGAGTTTGGGGAAAACCAAACGAGTGATACACGGTAAAGCATTTAGAACGGAGCCTGGTGATGGTGAAGGGCTCAGCAGACATCAGCTACTAGCATTGTTGTGCCGATGCGTTGCCTGAGCTTCTTGAATTTGCAAAACAACCCCACGAGGCAGGTGCTTGGTTCCCCATTTTACCAGGGCCCAGAGAGGTGCAGTCACTAGTCCAAAGCCACACAGCTGCAAACGGCAGAGCAGGACTGGAAACCTGGGTCAACCTGAATCTAATGACCTTCCCTTTCCACCTTACGAAAAGGCCTTGGAAGGAAAAGCAGTGAAGACTCAGTGGCTCTTCAATAACAAGGAGAACGGGAATATAATAGAGGAGGCAGAGTGCGGATATTCAATTGATATCCACGATTCAGAAAGACATCTGCAGGGCAAAGCAAGCCCTCCCACCCAGGAGCAAGCACAGCTCCAAGAGGGCCGCCAGGAGCCTCGGCCCCTTCCCCCGGCAGGCAGCCAGCAGCCGAGAGCCATGGGAAGCAGGAGATGAAAAGGGAGGTGCGGTTCAGAAGGCGAATCTGGCTATATCCTCCTGGAACCAAACCTTTCATTCGGCAGCCGGGTACTTTGCAGCAAAGTTCCGCATGGAAGGCTGCCTTTTCTTCGAGCTCCTGCACCAGGCTGTTATATTTTAGGAATTAAAAGCTCTGCTTTGGTCAAAGCGCAAGTGATACCCGTTAGTTGCAGAACGCGCCGTCATTGACCATCTTCCCCACCCCATTTTCAGACGTTTCCGCCTCCTGGGCTGCCGGTTTCTTCCTTGGAGTGTGATCTCAACCCTCTGAGGGGCGGCTCGGTTTCAGAGGCCGGCTGTGGACAAAGGAGCCTCTCGGCCTGTTTGTCCTGTCGAGTGTTTTAAAAAGGATGTTCTCAGAATAACCGCCTAACTATCCAGCGTGCTGGGCCGGAAGCTTTGGCCAAGGCAGGCCGTTAATATCAATGTGCTCATCACTGGGGCTGGTTCTGGAACAGATTCTAGCGGGGGAGACGGCCCAGCACGGCGACCGAGCGCAGCCCCTAATGGGATCTCGTTTGAAAACATGCAGGTCTGGAACAAGCCCACACGGACTTCACTCCCAGTTCACTGTTTTGTTTGCTGTTTAACACTGACAGCAGGGCGCTGCGTTTTCCTCCTACGACAATGAACGGAAAACGCCCAGGAGAGGGGGCCAGCCGGAGGCCAGAGCTGTCTCAAAGATGCTACCAGGCCGGGAATCAAGGGCTGGCCCTCTGCCCTCCACTCTGGCCAGAACCAAGACAGGAGCTGTGAGTGGGAGCCAGGAGGGAGAGGGGGAGGGTGGGCTCCTAAGGCTGGTGGCTTCCAGTGCCTGCCATCAGCCCAGCTCACCCCTACTTTCCCAGGAAAGGTGGAGCCTGCTCCACCCTCCTGGGCTGCAGGGGACAACCCTTTCCTGACCTCTCCCCTTTGCCACCCCTGCCGCTCCCCTCCCCCACCCCCCACTCTGACAGTCATTTGAACCTGATCTCATCTGGATGCACACATGAAGAAGGAGCCAGGGAGGAAGCAGATGTCAGCAGAGGGCCTTTGAACCTTCGCACCCTCTGGGGCATGGGGTGCAGGGTAGTAGCTGACAGGGCCTGGCTGTGCTCCAGGCAGAGCTGGGTTCAAATCCCAGCTCGGTCATTTATTCTGTTTAGCTGCAGGTTCATCTTCTACAAGATGGGTGTAAAGGCACCCACCTCATACAACTGTTGTCATGATGAAGTGAAAGGATGCTCACAGAATGACTGGCAGGCAGAGGGCACTCATTAGATGCTGCTTCCCTTCCCTCCGCACTGCCAGGGGCTGGCCTGGCATGGAGACAGTGAGGGTGCCACCGCTCTATTGTGGCAGAGCTGAAAAGGAACGCTGCATATCCAGCCCCGATCACCTTGAATGGGATAGAAGTGATAAGCAAATGAAATGGAATAAACTTGAATACGTAAAGCCAAGTAGCATTTTCTGCACTCTCCCTCAAAGGAACCTACTGAAATATTGAAGGAAAAGAAAAAAGTCATTCTTACAGTGTGCATGATCTGATGGAGGGGAGGCTGTCAGTGTCAGGATCTGGAGGCATTCTTCCTGGATTCCGAGGAGCTTGCAGATAAGCCTCCACACTGAGCCAAGCCCCGGAACCTTCTAAGACTCATCCCCAACCCTTTGCTATAGAAACTCAAAATCATTCTTTATGTCTATTCACCCGAGATATCTCCCAGGCTCCCCAAATCCCCCTATTAAAGCCTTCTGAAATCAGCAGAACCATCTGCTTGGGGCATGGAAATGAGATATTACAAAAAGTTGCCACACAGAGGTCACTATTTCCAGAGGACAAAGAGAGGAAAACAAAGCTTTCAATAAAGGCTTTGGGAGCCGCCACAGAAAGCGACCGTGTTCCCCTAGCCGGTGGAGGGCCTCTCCCTTCCTTCTCCCTGCGGCTGCAAATGCAACCTCCCCGGCAGCTTTGACATGCACGTTACGCAGCGTGAGCAGCCTGATACGGTATTCCTCTCCCACAGCCAGCACCCGGCTGCTTCAACCTGGAGTTGGGGTTGGGTGGGTTCTGAGTTCATTAAAGCTCTGTCTTCACAGCCAAAGTAAAGTGAAGAATTGTGGTAATTACCCAAATGAGCTGGTGAGGGGGAAAGAAACCACTTTGGAGGACTGGTCTACACACGTCCACATTCTCAGCTCTCCAGAAGGCAATGGTATGTATGATGACTTGTCCCCTCCGCCTATAGTAAAACTTATACCGAGTGGCTCCTGGGGGGAAGATGCCAAGCATCCAGCCTCTCCAGAACAAGACCAATCCGGAGCCTCCTCCTGAGCAAGCAAAGGACGTCTCCCTCCCTCAGCTCTGGAAATGTCACATGGGAGAAACTCCAGGGACCTCAGGCAGCAGTTAAATACTGCCATTTAGAGTTCTCTAATCCAGCTGAGCAGAAATTTCCAGATTTAAATTGTGCTCACCCAGGCATGATGAATGGTCTCAGACAGCCTTGAGTTTGCTCCAGCTCCCTTCTCTGGCGGTCAAGTCCTTATTTGACTCCACAGGCTACACCCTCACAATCTCAGGACTACGCACGGTCGTCAGTTGGGGGTCCACAGATAGAAAGGCACACCGCTAGCCCCCACTGGGGCCCCTGTGCCTGAATTAACAGGTAAGAATAACACCACAGTCAAGCGGTACTTGAGAAGGGCAAAGAGGCCATTTAGTGTCCTTGAAAAACTCTGGCCTTGAAGTCATCCGGATCTGAGCTGGGATCTTCCAGGTGTGAGACCCGAGCGAGTTACTCGACTTCTCTGCATCTCGGATTCCCCAGGTGTTGTAAGGGGGGATGATGGTGAGAATTACCAGAAAATGTAACATACAACCCCTAGACAGCGTCCAAAAAAATGACAGAAAAGGAAGCATTTGCCTCTCCTTCCACAAAGGACTTGCAAGGGTCCCTCAAAACAACGCTGAAAGGTGGACTGGACACGTGTCTTTCCCCCAGGTGGTTGTGGTTTATCCGAGATCACCCTTCTTGTTCGTTGTGGAGCCAGCACAAGATGGCGACTGTCTTGGCTCCTAATCCAGTGCTCTCTCAACTCTCCCACACGCTCCTCTGAGAGTGGAGGGGTGGGAACTGGTCGAACAGGGCTCTGATGAATGAAGATTTCTGTTCTGTCTCCATGGGATTAATGTGAGGATCCTTGCTTGGAGGAGGGCCCCCCCCAGCCACGTGTCATCTGCCTGACCTAAGAGGAGATGGAGGGAAGCTATTCGCTCCCCACCCCCTCACCCCTCCCTGAAGATCAGAACCATTCATCTTGCTTTCATTTCTTTCCCTCAAAGTCCCTGAAGAAGGCTGCAAGCAGGACAGGGTGGAGGGGATGTCCCCAAGTGACCCGGGAGCTGGCTCAGGATGACATTTTCACATCACGTTTCATGGAGCCCTAGACCCACAGAGGTGCTCTGGGGGCTGCAGGGGTCGTGCGGGTGGGTGAGAACAGGTCCTCTGGGCCCCCTGTTCACCCAGAGCCATGCCAGCTCTTATCTACCGGGCTGACTGACAGGAAACCTGGTTTATTTACGCCGGGCTTCTGTTTAAGATTAATTGGAAGCAAAGATTTACTCCTAAAAAAGAAAAAAGCAAGATAAGCTTGAGATCCACCTTTTTCAGAGCTTCTGAGAACAGAACCCAGAATTTCTCCTTGTGAATATTAGGGACAGAGGTGGGCAGCACTGTTTGGAGCCAGAGCAAGCCTTCTCATACCTGGTGCACACCGTCAGGCACACACTGGGCACCTGCTGTGTGCAGAACCCCGGACCAGGTGGCAGGCGGGTGAAAGGAAAATAGAGGTGATGACTCTTGCCCTTTGAGACTTTGAGGAAGCAGAACAGACACCCAAGAGGCAGGAGGAGGGGCCCACAAGTGCTCTTTAATGCAGCCAGTCTGGTCCTTGGGCTATATTATCCTGGAATTTTTTCCTCTTCTTTTTGTATGCTCTATTTCCCCCAATCAGACTATAATTTTCCAGGGGGCAAGAAATACCTCTCACTCAGCAAATATTTCCTAAGCACTTGTACACGTCAGCTATGGGAAAGGCTCACAGTCTTGTGAGAGAGCCAGCAGTAACTCCAGCACGGGGTAATTCCTTTCCTCTGGGTAGTGGGGGCCAGGTAAGGTGCCACAAAGGAGGGGATATTTAAGCTACATCTTGCGAGAAGAATAGCAGCTCTCCACATATCTCTTTCACTTTCCCGGGGGTCCAGTGCTGCATCACACAGCACGCCCATCAGGGAGGCCAACAACAGGAGCTTTGGGGAGGCACGAAGTGAAGGCATGCTGGACACCCAGGTGCCGGTCTCTGAGGGCCTCTTGGAAGGAAGAGTTTGGAGCTGGGTTTTGAAGGAGGAGGAGCCGGGATTGGCTGCGAGGAGAGGGAGTGTGTCCAGGTTGGGATCATGCCAGGAGCAAAGGCAATTAAGTGAAGCCAGCAGGGCTGGAGGCAGAGGCTGGCGATCAAGGGGAGGAGGTGAGGGAAAGCCAGTTAAGCTCGAGTAGAGCGAAAGGCAAAAAGAAAGAAAGGTATTGAAGAGGGAGCTGGGAGAAAGAGGGAAGCAGCCGGGGGCCGGGAGGTTTGAATCTAGTACAATTGGTGTTCGGGACTCGCAGTAATAAACCATCAGAAACGTAATAATGGAGGAGAGCCCCAGTTTCAATCACAGCTTGACCATTCCTTATAAAACAGATCCTGTGTTCCTCCCCAAGGACCTCGGGCTGACATCTCCCTTCTCCCTCAGCCCCAAAGTCTGGGTGCTCCCAGGCCCTGCGGGGCATCTGGAGGAGCTGCCGCTGGGCGCAGAGCCACCTGGGTGTGGGAGGAGGGTGGCCGGGGCCTGGCTTGGCCTGCAATGTCTCCCAGCTGTGACCCACATCTGGGGCTTCTGGAAATCTGACCTGAACACTCCCACTCCCACACTCACGCCTATACATTCATCTTCAGGAAAAGGCACGGATACGTACACGGGGAAAAGAGGGACACCGCACACACACACTCTCCACATATGGAAGAGTCCCCAGGGCCGTCTAAGAGGAGCTGAGTGTCCTGGGTTGGGTAAGTGAGCCGGCTGGAAACGCGGTTTCCCTTCAGTCCTCCTGGGGAACCCGTGCCCCGGCTTCCTTCGCTCTAATAACGTGAATGAACCCTGAGAGAGGAGGAGAGAGCGCGCGCGAGCGCGGAGAGAGGAGGGGAGAGAAAATCCTGGCTCGGGGAGAGCGAGAGATCGGGGCGCACACCCGGTGGTGGGGGGCCGCGGCGCGAGGGGCGGCGCCGCGAGGAGCGGGGCGCGGGCCCGGAGCGCGGCGGCGCGGAGGGCGCGGGGCGGAGGCGCGGGCCGCGCGGGGAGGGCGGGCCGAGAGGGAGGAGCCCCCGGCCGCCGCCGCCAGCCCGCCTGGCGGCCCGCGCAGCCCTCACTCGCCGCCGCGCCTCGGAGTTTGAGCCCCGGCGCGGCCGGAGCGCAGGCACGCCCGGGGCGCCGGGTCGGAGCGCGCAGCGCGGCGCCGCCCCCCGGCCCTCGGCCCCCCAGCCCGGGCGCCCCCGGAGCGGCGCGCGGAGGGAGGGAGGAGGGCGGGCGGGCGCGGCGGGCCGGGCCGGCGGGCGGCGGACTATGAGGCGCCCACCATGGTGCGATGCGACCGCGGGCTGCAGATGCTGCTGACCACGGCCGGAGCCTTCGCCGCCTTCTCGCTCATGGCCATCGCCATCGGCACCGACTACTGGCTCTACTCCAGCGCGCACATCTGCAACGGCACCAACCTGACCATGGACGACGGGCCCCCGCCCCGCCGCGCCCGCGGCGACCTCACCCACTCGGGGCTGTGGCGGGTATGCTGCATCGAAGGTACGGCCGACCCCGGCACCCCCACCCCCGACACACCACACACACGCGCGCGCGCGCACACACACACACTCCGCCCGAGCGGCAGCCGGAAAGGGGGTGGGCGCGGCACTGGCTCCGCGCGAGACACAAAGGAGCCGGAGCGAGCGGGCGGGTCCTCTCGCGGCCAGCTGTACACCAGCTCGGGGTCCCTCCCGCCTGGGGAGCCCCCCCAACACACCGATCCCACAAACTCTCCACTCGCAGCCGCACACCCCCTCGCTCACAGACACAATGAAACACACCTAAACTCACACGCGCGCGCGCTCTGCCGGAGACGGAGCGATCCCGAGGGGCCGCGCCGGCGCCCCCGGGGGAGGTGGAGGCTGGCGAGGGGGCGGGAGGCTGGGGTTGGGGGGAGCGGACGGCAGAGGAGGGGAGGGGGGAGGGGGAGGGGTTGCTTGGCAACCGGTGTCTGTGCGATTGCTATGGGAACTGGCCATCCTGGGGCGGGGCCGGCCGGGGGCGGGGAGCGCCGGGGCCGCTCCGCTCGAGCTCCAGGCCCCAGCCGACGGGTGGGGGTGGGGGCTGGGCTTTGAGCGGGTCTGGGGGATCGGGGTCGCCTGAGCCTGACGCCACGAGACCCTGCTCCGCCGCCTATTCTTCCACGGGGCCACGGGCCTGCTCCTCCCTGCTCGGTGGGGAGGGGAGTGGAGTGACACCGAGTCTCCCCCCTGACTAGGGCAGCGAGCCTTGCGTCGTGGTCCCTCGGCCGGGAGGCTGCGCGAGACCTTGGCGGGGAACTGGGTGCGCAGGGGCGACTGGCAGACCCGTAAAGCCCTGAGGGGGGCGTGGCCGCCCCGTGGTGGCAGGAGGAGCGAGCCGCTGCGACCCCGGGATACGCGGGATGCGCGAGGAGGCCGAGTACCAGGTGTTGCGAGGTTGGAATGCCTCTAGGGGCCTGTGGAGACCGCTCCCTCTGCGGGAGGGGCCCGGACCCCTCGAAGGGCGAAATGCGCCGACTTCAGCGCCTCCCGCCCGCCCAGCTGCGGAACTTGAACTAACAGGTGGCTGTAGAGGGGCCGTCTGGTCCCAGCCAGGTCGTGGATGGGTCTGCCGCTTGGTCTTGGCTTTCAGATCGGAGACAGGATGGGGGGGGTGTTGGCCGAGCGTTCCTTTCAAAAATCCTTGGACAGAGTTCGCTCTTTCTTTTTCTGTAACCTTTTCCCGCGTGTGAACCCCGCCCCTCCGTTGTTCGGGAAGCTCTCCCACACACCTAGCCCTTCTTACCGCAGTTACAGCCCCTGCAAATAGTTCAGCGTGGTTGGATCCTGGTGGAGGTTGGTAGGGAGCTCTTAAAAAGATGGCCCTTTTCTGGCCGCGTTTGGAGTCATCTAGAAAGAGGCTTTGTAAAACTGGGTCGGCTTGGCGAGGTCGAAGTTGCCCCCTTGCCCCCCTGCCTAGATGGGGGCAGATGCCCGTTCTCATCTGGAATGCTGCCTGCCTCTGCCCTCCACATCCTCTTCCAAATGAAGCTGCTTTGCCCTTTGCAGTTTGGAGCTGAGTGCCAGGGCTAAGTGGAGTCTTCGAGGAGAGGGAGTGTGCAATCAATAGTTTGGGAAACACAGCCACACAAAAGATTGGTGGGCCCACGATCGCACCCTCCTCTTTTCTTTTGAAAAACATCGTTTTTGGTGTGCAGTTGCTCAGATCACGAACACCTACTCCTCTCATCTGGAGAATGTACCCGCGTCACGACCTGCCATGGCACCTGAGTTAGACACAGAGCAGGGGCTGCAGGGCCCCCCCGTTCCATCTCACAGGCCCCACTGGGCAAGGCACAGTAAGTCGTGCCACCCAAAGGCACTCGTGGACCCAGGCCCTTCCAGTTTCCCAGTGGAAATTGGAACTAACTCCTCCACGCCGGCAAGCCTGGCCTCTGCAGAGTGGCTCGAATGCCTCCTTTATTAATTCCTCATCCTAATTAGGATTGATGCTGCACTTAGCATCTTGCCAGCTGCCTCAAGCCGTTTGCACTCGGTGTTCATCAAGAGAGCCCCAAGCTGATCTGGGCAGCTGGCTCCGCTGGCAGAGGGAGGATGGGGAATTGCCATCTGGGAGACTTCACCGAAAGAACTGGGCTGCCTCTGTCACCCCCCAGAGCTCAGGGGTTCTGAGGGCCAAAGTGGGCCACATCCGAGGGCCGGAACATCCTTAGACCAACTCAGGGCTGGGAGAGCTGGTTCAGGATTCCTTGTCTTGGCTAGAATCATCATGACAGTTCCTCAGCCTGGGTGGAAACTGCCAGCTTATCTCATAAAAGCACATCGCAGAGTCCGACAGCCTCTGACATCTCTGATGCCTCCACTTGAGACCCAGACAGCACATTGACCCCGGGCCACTCCCTGGGGTCATGGTCACCTCAGTGCTCGCTTTTGTGTGTAAAATGCATTATTTCCACCTGTTCTGTAGCAAAGTGCCCCAAAGCATTACATAGAAAAAAAAAAAGAAAAGAAAAGCTCAAAGCTCTGAGCTGAAACTGAAGAAATACTGCAGCAGGCAGCTAATAAAGCACCGGGTGTGGTGGCCAGACTTTGAAGGGTTTGCTGGCTACTGGCAAACAGCGGATTCAGTTTCCTGGTTGTTTCCCATAACTGATGTTGCCGGGCCATGACAGCCCAGCCCTCTGTGTACTTAAGGCATCCACACAGCCTGGCAGGCTGACAGCACCCCAGCCTCCTCCTTACCCCCAAAGCTGGGTCTCCCCCTCTGGCCCTGTATTGGACAAGTGTCAAAATGCTCAAGTGCACAGAGCCTTGTGCGTGTTTCCACATGGCATGCTCAGGGCAGCCGTGAGAGGGCACTGCCATCGCCCCCATCTGCAGATGGGGAACAGAGGCCCAGAGAGGGTAAGGGACTTGCCCAGAGGCACCCAGGTAGGAGGCTGCAGGGCCAGATTTGAGCCTTTGTCTCACTACAAAGCTCTTCCCACCATGTCATCCTGCCCTTTCCCAAACAGCTTCTGGGTTGCCATTAAAAATAGAACCAAGTACTTGACTACCCGGTGGAGCCCAGCTCTGAGGCTGGGCTGGCGGCAGCATGAAGGCATTTAGAAATGAGGATGTACAACTGATACACAAATTGCATAACACATACCTTTCTCTTCCCTTCTCTTCTCTCCTCTCTTCTCTTCTCATTGCTGTCTCTCTCTGTGTTTCTGTCCCTCTGTCTCTCCTCTTCCACTATGTTCTGGACTAGCCTGTCCCCACCACCATCAACCATCTGCTCCCTCCCTCACCAAGACCCCTACTCGCTCTTTCTTTGTATCATTGGAGACACTCACCCAAGGCTGAGGATGGAGGAAAGCAGTAATGAATCCTTGTGGACTTTTCGGTCAAAGGTGTCACCAACCAACATTTGTTCAGTCTCTGATGCATTTTGCAAGGGGGCAAGGCGTGGAATATAAACAGCATTATGGAGCATGCAGTACGTGCCAGGACAAAAGGCCTGAGGAAAACACGAGGGAGAGGGAGAGACACTGGGCCCAGAGGGCAGCAGCTCATGACAGCGTGCCGAAGCCCCCATGCCCACCGTTAGCTCTGGAGCATTCAGTGGTGCTGCCGGAGGACAGGGTCCACAAGAGACCCAGTCGCTGTGCTGCCATCAAGAGGGCTCTGGGCCCAAAATGAACGGTCCTGGCAAAGCTCAGCCTCAGCAGCGCCCGCCCCTCACATTGCCCCCATGTCACTCGTAGATGAAGCCTTAAAATGGCAGCCTTGATGCCAGGGGTGGCCCCTGTCCTGCTTTGTGCCAGCTCTGTCCTGGCCACTGGCGGAGGAAGGTGTGGAGAGATTCTGGACCCTGATTGTGAGAGGACCTTTGGTGCTGACGACGTTCGCCTCCCTCCCCAGGCGGCATCTCTCCCACCTGTGCTCCCAGGTAGAAAGAAACTGTGAGTACCGCACCCCTCCCTGGGGGAGGCAGAGGTCTGCTCAGGCTGCCCACACCCTGCCCAGGTGCCCGGGAGGGGGGATGGCTCACCCTTCCAGCACATCTGGAACCCTTTCACAGCAGGACAGCTGGGCGGCTCTGCCTTAAACTACGCCCTCGACATGGGACCCCGCTGAACATGATTCAGAGAGGTTCTGATCCAAACAAGGCCCTTTCCCCAGCTGCAGGCCAGGCACTGGGCTGGGAACCTTTCCTGTCTGTGTTTGCTTTCGTTTTCTCTTGCAGTAATCCCCAGGCAGCCTGTCCAATCAGGCCTGGGTGGGGGACAGCATCCAGAGCGGCCTCCCTCCCCACAGCGCTGGCTCGTCCCCTCACCCGTGGGCCCTCCTTTCCCCTGGCCTTAATAACAACAGCCGTCACTTACTGAAGACCTTCCCGCAGGACTTACATTAGTTCATGTAATTGCCAACAACACTTCAAGGTAAATATTAATTATCTGCCTTTAATAGGTGTTGAAAATGAGGCTTAGGATGGCCTCAGCTCCTGAGCCCAGGGATGCTTTCTGCTGTCAAGATCTCAGCTGAGGTCAAACAGATGAGCCCGGACTCCCACCCACCGGCCAGGGGATGTCTTTTGTTTGAACCACACAGATTTGGGAAGGGGCCCGTAAAAGGGTTATAGTAGCTCGGGCTGCCATAACAAATATGACAGACTGTGTGCCTTAAACAACAGACATTTATTTCTCACGATTCTGGAAGCTGGACGTCCAAGATCAAGGTGCCAGCAGATTCGGTTCCTGGTGAGAGCCCGCTTCCTGGCTTACAGATGGCTGCCTTCGAGCTGTGTCCTCACATGGCAGAAAGCTAGCTCTCTGGTCTCTTCTTATAAGGGCACTAATCGCATCATGAGGACCCCACCCTCATGACCTCATCTAAAACTAGTCACCTCCCAAAGGTCCCACCTCCAAATACCATCACATTGAGGGGTTAGAGCTTCAGCATATGAATTGAGTGGGTCAGGGGGCAAACATTCAGCCTGTAACAGGGATGTTCTCCCTTCCTGTCCCTGCTCCAAGACGGGTGCTCACTCTCTAATCATTCAGGAAGGGGCCCTGGCCGTCCTTTCTTGTGTCTACCTTCCCTTAATGCCCTGCTCTGTCTCTTCCCTATCCCCTGTTCTTCACTCCCTCCTCTCTTCTTGTAGGAAAAAACCACCTCCTTTTAACTGGAGCCAGCTGACTTAGTGAGGAGAAGCTGGAGGTCTTGGTGGACCCCAACCTGAGGTCTGACTTGATGGCCCCACCACAGAACCAGCTTTGGAGGAACCCCATGCCGGGAGTTTCAGAAAGGCACAGTAGGAAACCAGCAGCTCTTTAAAATAAATCTTCTGTGTCAGTCTCCACAGATGGCTGAGACTGTGGGAATTTCCAGGACGTAGTCATGGGAGCACAGAGTAGGAAGGCAACTTAGGTCATGGGATCCAGGGTCTCAGAGCTGAGGGAGGCAAAGAACCCAGCACAGCCAAACGGGAGCTGTGGAAGAGACCCTGCCGGGCCTCTGTCTCTTCATCTGAAAGTGGGGCCTGGCTGATCTGGAACGTTCCTCCCACCTCTGACTTTCTGCCACACAAGCTTGAGAGAGCCGCCGCCCACAGCTTCAGGTTGAACCAGGTTCATCGTGGCCTCGTCGTGGGCACATAGGAAGGGAGGTTCTCCAGCTGGAAGAGCTTTTGAGATTACTTAGTTCAGTGGCTCCCAACCTTTTTTTTCTGCTGAGACACACACGTAAGGGATATAAATCATCTGCCTGCTGGGCATGCTTCTATTCATTCGTTCATTTGTTTGTTCATTCGTTCGTTCGTGCATTCATTCATTCAATGCATGCACACTGAGCACTTACTCTGTGTCAGACGTGAGGCTCTGGGACACAGCCGTGGACAGGACAGATGTGGCCCCTGCTTCCCTGGAGCTGACACTTCCAGGTACTGGTGAGGGTCATGACGAAGACAGAGCAGGAGGCCATGCTGGGAGAAGCTGAGAAGGGCTGCTTTCGGTCGAGGGGGCCGGAGAGAGCTGTCAGAGAAGGACTGGAGGAAGACCTTCCAGGAAGAGAAAAAGGCAAGCCAATGCCCTGAGGCAGGAAGGAGCCTGGTGAGGATGGAGGAGATGGAGCGAGGAGCAGGTCAGAGGGGTGGGCGGGGCTCCGTCACTGCGTGGGGATCCAGGAGAGGCTTTGCAGTCACAATCAGGAGCATGCTTTATTTCACGTGGCATCGGTGCTTTTGTGGGGTTTTGAGCAGGGGACTAAAGTGATCTGATTTATGTTTTTAGAAGACCCTCAGGCTGCATGTGGAGACTGGAGATTCCAGAAGGCAGGGGAGGCCACCAGGAGACCAGTCTGGACATGGTTGCAGGCACCAGACTGGAGTCCTGGGGCCAAATGCCAGCAGCAGCAGAGATGGGGAGCAGAGGAGGGAAGGATGCAGGGGAAGAGGAGGTGAGGACTCAAGCCTGACTCTCTGGATTTGGGGCCACGGCAGCTGGAGAGGTAGTGGGGTCACGTTCAAATGGAGAAGATGGGGGAAGGAGCAGGATTGGGAAAGGAATTCAAGCATGTACCCATGAGGGCTCCCAGATTTTGACACTACTGCCCACCACCCCTATAGCCAAGAGTGGTGCCAGAAAGGACCGTAGACCATAACTCAGGAGAGCCCAATAACTCATATAGGCCCAAGTGTTATGGGATCATCATCAGTTGCCCCTCATGACAGGGCAGCATTTCTCACCCTCAGGACTATTGACATTTTGGGCTGGGTCACTCGTTGTTGTGGGGGCTGACCTGTGCATTGTAGGATGTTAAGCCCCATCTCTGGCTTCTACTCACTAGAAGCCAGTAGCATCCCCCTGCAATACCAAGTTGTGACAACCAAAAATATCTCCAAACATTGCCAAATGTCCCCTGGGTGTGTGTGGAGGGGAGCAAAATCGCCCCCGAGTAGAGAACCTCTACTCTAAGGGAAACCTCATTTAGGTGGGGGGCAGAGCAGACCTGGTTCCTGGTAGCTAGTAGGAACACCACTCATTTCTCTTTCCTTCTCGAAAACACATGGAAGGCAAGTGTGGGGAGCATCTCTCTTAATGGGGTGACCAGGCCTCTGCTTTAAGTGACTGGAACTGGTGCCTGGTTCCATTCCTTTCTTAAGAGTAATGAACTGCAGGTGACCCAGCTCACCCTGCCTGTGACACCCCAGCATGTGTCCACAGTGGGGATGAGAAAGCTGATGTGGCCTGATTTTTACACTCAGCAAGCAAAGGACACTCAAGTCTGGAGGGTCAAAGTGACTTACCTAAGGTCCCACAGCTCGTTAGTAACAGATCTGGGGGCAGAAGCGGGTGTGGGGGCTGCCCAGTTAGGTCTGTGTTGGCCCAGCCTCCCCTTGGGCGGGCACCTGAGCAAAGGTTGGGTAACAAGCAGCCCCCGCAGCTCGGGGTAAGCAGCAATAAATGAAGGGAACGCATGCCCTCCGGGCCTTTCTCTGCCTCAGCTCATCACCTCCATCTTGGTTAATCCCTAAACACACACTCGGAGAGGCCGCCCCTGTCCTCTGACAAGGACCTTCGCCCGTGAGTACGTGTGTGCGCGCGCCTGTGTGCACGGCCACCTCTCCTGGGAGCAGCTTCAAAAAGAGAACAGAGTGGTTTGAACGCCCAGGGATGGGCCAGGCAGGGCCCGCCCAGGGCCACCCCCGAGCCCCGACAGTTCTTGCTCTTCACCCCCGGGGGCTCTGGGAAGTGCTGCATGAGACCATCTTTTCTGAACTGCAAGTCAGGGCAGGGTACCAGATGAAGGGCAGTTTTTTCTAAGGCATCAATTTCTTCATATGAAAAACTTTTCGTAGCTGTGAAAATGCCATCACCTGATTTTACTCTGTTTAGTTCTTCTCCAACCAAAAAAGAAAGGAAGGAACGAAGGGACAAGATAAATAATGAAATAGATCAGGGACTGGGAGGGAAGTAAAAATAAAAGTAGGAAAATAGGATGAGTTTAACTGGTTGAGTCTGGTTAGGGCCCCAAATGCCTGCTGCAAAGGCCAATTGTGCTGTTAGAGGCCGGCCACACGCTTGTCGCTGAGCTTCCTGGACACTGGGACAAAGAGAAGAACATGACCAGATAAAAGGTTGACAATGCACATATAATAAAAGGAATTATTGCTCAAGAGAAGCCTAGCTGTTTCTGAGACAGAGGCCTGGAGGAAATGTACTCCGTGTCTCCTTACAGAGAGGGGTTTTATCAGCTAGAATGGACTCTGGAGAAGGCAGCGTGGGGTCAAGGAAGGAGGAAACGTTTGGGGAAAGAAGAGTTGAGTTCAAATCCCAGTTTGCCAGGTAGCTGTGTAGCTTTGGGCAGGTTACTTAACCTCTCTGAGTTGTTCACATGTCTGGAAAATGGAATGATGAGGCAGCAAATGTGAAAGGACCCAGCACACACCTACAGAGTGAGCGTTCCTCAAATGGGGTGCTTGTTCAGAGAACGCTGGGTAGAACTGGGACTGCCCCTAGCCTTTGTATTCCACCAGGTCCTGAGTGCAGATGAAGAGCGGGATGAGGAAACGGCTGCCAGCCTCCAGCACTCAGGAGCTGTGAGGGAGGCCTGAAGGTCATCCATCGCCGGGTGGCCATCTGGGCAGGGCCGGACATCCTTGCCCCTTTGCATTTCCAGGGCTCCCAGATGTCTCTGCTGTGGCAGGATGGGGCTAGGGTCCAGAAGACGCTCTGAGTGAAGCTCTGGGGTCTTTGCAAAGCAGATGGTACCTCCTCTGGGAGACCACGGGCTCCCTGCTGGCTGGAGGACAGCGTGGTGGGACTTCACACTTAGCCATCCTGGCCTGGGCGTCGGGCCTCCTCCGCCTGCCCTCCCACTTCCCTGGAGCCAGGAAGGGACACGGGAGCCTCCCTCTTGGGGTGCTGGAGCCAGAGCTGTGCTTGGGTCAGAAGAGTCCTCTGATAATAAATGATTATTTATTGACTTTGCTCCCCGCTAAAGGTTGTAAGAGAAAACACACGCAAAATAACCCTCATGGTGCCTGGCATCTTCTAGATATTCAAGATGGGATTGCCTTCTCCCCCATTTCCATGTTTCTTGAACCTTAGAAGTTTTCCCAGAAGAAATAAGTCGCCCAACCTTCACAGCCGAGCTGAGCGAGGACACAGCTCAGCTCCCTGGCCTCCAGGGTCTGGGAATGAAGAAGCTGAGCCTCCCCTGGGATGTTCGGGCCAGTGAGAACATGGCACTGTTTCATCACCTCTCAGAGCCAGAACTGCTCTGAATGGCTTCTGTGAACCATAAAATCAGACCCTGAGGGCTCTCAATTAGGAGATGAAATAGGGTCTAGCACCAAGGCAGCGCCTGAGGTGGTGATGGCAGCCACCCAGGCCATGTGTCCCCTCATCCCATTTCCTGGCAGGCACTGGGGCTACAGCTGTGACCTCCAGTGTCACGGGATAAGGGCTGTGATAAAGGAGGACAGGGTGCCAGAATGTGGAAACATTGGGATGGGAGTCGGGAGACCTGTGGCCTGGTCCTAATTCCGCCACTAACCGTCTGGACAGTCATCTGCTTATCCCTTAACCTCCCAGAGCCTCAGTTTGCTTGGCTGTCAAATTGGCAAATGATGCCTCTTCTTGCCCTATCCTTCTCATCCCTCCCTCCATCCTCCCCTCCATTCTCCTTCATCCCTCCCTCCATCCTTCCTCCCTCTATATCACTCCCTCCTCTCTCCCTCGATCCCTCCATCCTCCCTTCTCTCTCCATCCTTCCTCCCTCCTCTCTCCTTCTGTCCCTCCATCCTCCATCCTTCCCTCCCATCTCTTCTTCCTCCTCCTCCCTCCCCCGCTTCTTGCTCCTCCCTCCCTCTTCCCTCCATCCTCCATCTGTCCTCCCTCTATCCCTATGTCCTCCCCCTCCCTCCCAGGGTAGTGTGAATATCCAATGAGGCGATGCTTGGGAACGTGCTGTGAAGAGCACAGTGGCCATGCTCCCACAGAGGCACTGCAGAGGGACAGCACTTCAGGCTCGCTTTCTTGGAAACACTGTGGGCTTGGCCTCTCTTCACCCCGACACCTCAGCAAGGACCTGCATTGTTGGCATCCCCACATGGCGGATGTGCTGCTGGCTAGTGTGGTTTCGCCTCAAGAGAATCAGCCCACTCCCTCCCCCACCCACTCAGTCATTAGTTCACCTGTCCAGCAAACACTGAGAGGCTGCTCTGTGCCCGGCACCGTGCTGGCTGCCGCAGAGACAAGATAAAGACCCCTTTCCTGCGACATCCCCTCTGGATTCCTTACAGCCCTCGCAGTGCTGCGGGCTCCACCTCCAGAATCTCCCACGGCCCTCCCCCCAGTGCTCTCCACCTCCCTCCCAGCCTCTGTCACCTCTCATCTGGATGCCCCAAGTTGTGTCCTGACTGATCTCCCCACTCCCTGTCCTGCCACCCAGTGCTAGCCCTTCCCATGCAGCGAGAAAGATCTTGTGAAAATGTAAATCAGGGGCTGACCTGGTGGCACAGCGGTTAAGTTTGCGCACTCTGCTTTGGCCGCCCGGGGTTCACAGGTTCGGGTCCTGGGTGTGGACCGATGCACTGCTTATCAAGCCATGCTGTAGCAGGCATCCCACATATAAAGTAGAGGAAGATGGGCACGGATGTGAGCTCAGGGCCAGTCTTCCTCAAAAAAATATGTATATATATATATAAATCAGATCACATTATTTCTCACCTCGATACCCTTCAACAGGACCACATCCCACGAGTGTTAGAGTGAGGCTCCTTCCCTGATCTACAGAGCCCCACGATGGAGCCCCGCACACCTCTCTGACATCCCTCACCAGGCTTCACTGTCCAGAACAGGGTCAGGGAAGGTGATATCTGAACGAAGTCCGTGTGGTGGTCAATAGGAGAGGGGCCAGGGACAGGGACCGTGGTCAAAGAGATCTGCGTTTGAATCCTGCTCTACCCTGTATTAGCTCTGTGACCTTGGGCAAATTCCTTAGCTTCTCTGAGCCTCAGTTTTCTCATCTGTAAAATGGAGATATAATGGTAGACCCCCCCCCCAATGCGATAGAGCGATTCCCCAAGACATAGAACCAAGGAAGAGTGGTCTGGGGATGGGGGGACAGGAGACCTTGGCTTCAGATGGCCTGAGTGCCCAGGGCTGGGGGACCCCCTCCCTGCAGGGCTGAGGCAGGGCTGGCCTGGAGACACGGATGTGGAAGTCACCTGCTGGATGGAGGGAAACAACTCCCCCTGTGATGAGATATCAGGCTGTGATTGTTGAACCCCAGGCCTTCTGTTCCCCCCTGGGACAAATGGCACTGTGGTATTTGTATTTTCTCAACCAAAATTTTAGGTAAAGCAGCAGTGACAGATTTTCTCTTGTCATAGGTATGAGAGACAATATAAAAGGTGTTATTGAGATCCTGAAATGTTGGCACCCTAGGTTTTGCCGGGGGAGGTGGCAGAGTGTTGGGGGGAAGATCCAGAAAATTGAAAATCAAGACTGCCCTAGAAAAATCCAGACCCCAGGAACAGGTCGTGTGCAAAGGATGTGAAATGACCGGTGTCACTAAGGCCATATCCACAGCCTGAGCCTTGTGCAGTTGGACCTGGCACATCATTTAATGCTCTACTGCCACCATCTTGAAATTCTTAATCATTTTTGAACAAGAGGGCTCATGTTTTCATTTTGCACCGGACCCCAAAAATTATGTAGCCAGGCCTGGGTGTCCTGTTCTGCCCTGAGAAAAGACTTTGATTAGAGAAAGAGCGGGACGGGGAAGTGGGCACTGGAGGAAAGGTGGTACTGGAGGATCATGAGGTTGCACAGAAATTGGTGACTGGCGTGGGGAGCAGAGGCGGGTGCTAGAACCAGACCTCACCTCTCTCTTATTTTTCCAAGGGCCACCAGAAACACTACCCAAGGCCAGGGGCTGCCTCGGAGAGCAGTGTTCCTTAAAATTCTATCATTGTTAAGCACTTATGGGGCACCTGCTGAATGCCTAGCTTCATGCTGGGCACTGTGGGCACAGAAAGCCCTCAGGGAACTTACTCTCTGGTTCTGGGGAACTGTCAGGAGAGAAGACGGGCAGCGTGATACCACGCAGGTGTGGGGAGAGCGTCAGAACACACCTGGATGTCAATGCCTCCTCCTGGGGGCTCCAACAAGACCTGTCTCATAGGGTCGCCAGGAGGGTCAGGTGGAAAATCCGTGCAGGGTTCTGCGTACGTGGGCCCCAGGACAGACTTGAAATACACGGTGCGGGTATGAGCGGTGTCTTGGAGAGGAAGTAGGAGGAGGTGGTGGAGATGGTGGTGGAAGCTGAAATCCTGGAGTGAGTCTGCATCTGAACCCAGGATCTGTCTCCTACTAGCTGTGGGAGCCTCAGCCAGTCATCTCACCTCCTTTGAGCCTCAGTTGCTTTCTCTGCAAAATGAGGGTATCATCCACACCTACCGTGCAGATTTGCTGGCAGGAGCTGGCGTGTGATAAGTCAGTGCTTAGCTTGGGGCTGGAATAAAGTGTCCGGTGCCTGGTAGTTATTCTCATTTACTAACCCAAAGACGGCCCTGCGCGGGGGCGCTAGGAAAGGGACCCACAGCGAGCCTGGGTCTCGGGGGAATGGAGTCTTTGGCTCACCCCAGCCCCCAGACCAAACTGCAAGCTGAGAAAAGAGCGTGGATCCCCGAAGACTCGCCGAGGACATCTCAGGACACCAGGCTCCCTTCCAGGGGCCGGACAGCGCGGCCAAGGCCGTGTCACCAGCTCGTCTTTGCCGTGCGGTGGGGGAGGTCGCCCGCGCCCGCTTCCGGCGCTCTGAAAAGCCCCGATAACAAGCGCACATTGACGGCCGGTTCCCCAGGGCGAGCGTGCTGCTCCCGGCTCGCATCTGAGCCCTCGCCCGAGACATTTTCTCGCTTCAGCAGTTTGGCATGTCATACAAAGGGGCTCTGATTTTTCCTGATGTCCAACTCCTCTTGCATGAAAAATAGCTTTTGTTGTCTTTCTGCCCACGGATTCCTGTGCGTGAGTCAAGGCCAGATGCCTGGTGGGCGGAGAGTCCCCATTTGCTTAATGGTTTGGAGGGTCTCCCTTCTTCCACCTGGGAGACCACTGGGGGCCCCAGGCCAGTGGCCCTGAGGTTCAGTCTTTCTGAGAGTTGCCTGCTGGCCCCTGGCCTGACCCGGACCTTCCCACTGTCAGCTCCTCTTTGCACCTGGTGGCTGTTTTTGATGTGTCCCAAGGGTCTTTGTTTGGGTTGCTACCACTCACACGGTCCCCTCCATCACCACAGCCACGCAGCCAACCGGTGGGTCCCCTTCTCTCAGTGTCCTCTGAAAGCCGCATCATTTATTCTTTCCCATCCCTGGTCCTTGTGCCCCGTCTCTTCCCTCTTCTTTCTCGCTTGTACTTCTAATTATTTCTCCCCTTTTCCTTTCTAGTCTACCATCTTTAAACCATACAAGCCATCTCCTACTTCCTGGTCATGGCCAACTTTTGAAACTTCTTGAGGTATTTACTAGATAAAAATGTATTCTTTTAACTCTGTGATTATTAGGAGGGTTATTAAACACGGAGAGAATCCTATTAAATAGCAAATTGAGTGAGTCACAAACCCACAGCTGTGGAACCTCTAAAGGTCATCTGGTACAAAAGAGATGTGAATATGGCTCCGGCTGTTCTGTGAAGGCAGAAAACAAGATTGGAAGGAAATTCACCAAAATGGTAAAATGGTGATCATGGGAAATATGAAGGGTTTATTCTATCTCCTTTTGTCTTTTTCAAATTTTCTATTATGTTGAGGGAAAAAAAATATATATATAAACCTGATCTTTAAACTCAAAAAGCACCGCGCCAGTGCCCAGTCCTCAGACAGGTGAATTGATGCTCATTCAGTATTGACAGTGTTTGTTCCCTTTATTCTTAAATGCGTCCGGGAACACACTCAGTCACCTTTTGTCAGTGTTTCATTACAGGCACCCCTGACGTATAAGCAAATTGATTCCTGGATGAAAGCCTTTGCAAGCCGTCCACAGTGGAATCTTTATTTCCTGTAAGCACAATTTACACACTGGTTTTCCATTCCTAGAAATCCATCTCATACAATAAAAGTGCCCCAACTGACCACAAAAGTAAGTGTAAAGAAAGTAAAACCCAGATATATGCTCTTACAGACTTTTATCACACATGTAAAACTAAGCACTTAGTATAAAAGCTGTGTCACGAAATGTTCCTTTGGGGGAATTTTTCTGCCTCAGCCAGACTGGCCAAGGTTTCTTAAAATATGAATCCAGTGAAGTTTGAACAGAAGATGCTTTTTTCCCTGAAAAATCTCCCCGTGGCTAGTTTAAGCATGCCTCGTTGCACCGAAAAATCCTCAGACGCTCTCAAGTAAAGGGTTCTTCCGTCTCAAAATTTTTCCATTGCCCATTCCATTTGTGTAAATTCTTTAGAAAACATCTTTGCATGGCACATACTGGAGGAGAGGCGGTTCCACTGTGACTCATACCGCCACTGTAACCATCCCTTGCTCTCTGTGTCAGGGAGTCAGCTTACCCTTCAAAGGCCCGCGGATGCGGAGGTTATCAGCGTCCGTGAGTCCTCGTTGCCAGGTGCTTATTAATGCCGCTTTTAGCCGCGCCAGCGGGCTTAGTTAAGAGAAAGAGGGAGTGAATGCAGAGGGAGGCAGACAGTGAGGTCCGAAGCTCAGCAGTCTGCAGCTGAGATGTCCAGTACGTGGACTAGAAAGTTCTTCGTTGATTCTCCTCAAAATTGCTGTGCCTTAATGGTAATATCTTTTCCTTCTTGTTCGGTCGTTCCTGGAGCTGAAAACAAAGCTCTTACTTCGGCCCTCAAAAGCCCTTTATATTCTCAGAAGTGGTGCTTTTCTCCTCCTTTAGTCTCCCCAGCTCTGGAGGATTGGCAAGGAAATCTACCTGGTTTTTTGGTTTTTGTTTTTAAACCCGGTTGCTTTCTCTACACCGTTTCTGGCTTTCAGTCAACAAGCCCTTGTGGGCTGCCTGCCGGTGTAAAGCACTCTAGGAGGTGCTGGGGTCCAGAGACCTGCAGGACACCCTCCCCACTTGTCAGAGGTGGTCGCTGAGATGTCCACGAGTAGGAAGGTGGCGAGGCCAGCCCTGCATGGCCCTAAAAGCGCCTCATTCCATCCCTACCTGCTGATCCACCCCACACCCTCCTGCTCCCTTCTCTGTGTAGGATCCAAATCATGAGTATTTGTAAAAATAAGAGGAAATATCTGGTGAGCACTCACTGTGTACCGAGCACTGTATGTATTATCTCAAGAACTTTTCCAGATGTTATGGCATCTTATCGTCATGACAGTATGATTTAATACTGTTTCACTACTCATTTAATGAACTGTGAGTTAAGAGGTGTATTCTATCTAGAGAGAGATGGCTAACACGTACATGGCCTTTACTGTGTGCCAGAAACTGCCCCAAGAACTTTGTACATATTGATTTAGTTAATCCTCAGCCACCCAGTGAGGTAGGTCCCATCGCTACTTCCACTGTATACATGGGGAAACTGAGGTACAAAGAGGTTAAGGAGCTTGCCTGAGGCCCCAGAGCTAACAAGTGATAAATCAGGATTCAAACCCAGGCAGTCTGGCTTCAGTGTCCATCCTCTGCATCGCTGAGCTATAACAGCGTAGCTAACACTTGTGAAAATCTCCTACGTGCGGGCCGGCACTTTGCGTCGTTCGTTTCAATCTTGCAACACGGCACGGGTAACGCTTTCCTGGTGGGATGTGGGGAGACTGAGGCAGGCTGCTCGGCTGGGACACAGGCCAGCATTTGCACCCGGGTCTCTGGCTCTGAAGCCCATTGCCAGCTCTTCCTCCAGCCCCATACTAAAAACTGCCCCGTGCCTGCTGCCCGCTGGGGAAGGGAAGCAGGCTCAGTCCCCCTGAGGAGAGGCTGTGGGGTGGCTCAGTGTCCTGTAAATGTCCCAGACTGCCCGTGGTGGCCCGGGAACCCAGGGGCCACAGTGCAGGCCGCTGACAGTGCTTGGGGAGGAGGTTGGATGTGAAGAGAGAGCAAGACCCACCCTACAGTTGCAGCCCCGTGGTTGCCAGACGCTTGCTGTGGGCCAGGCGGGCACGGCAGTCCTCTCAGAGGAGGTGGGCACAGCGTCGTGACCAGAAGAGCGCACAATACCGGGCCCCGGTGTGATTCATACAGCCTGGAGAGGGAAGATTGTGCTGTCAGACCGAGGGCGGCTCTTAAGATGGGGCGCTCTCCGCAAAGGAGGTGAAAATCATTCTGCTCAAGACAGCTCCCTTCAGGAGACGTTAACCGTGCCCTTCAAACCCCCGAGCCCACGTTCTGCAGGGAATGCCACCTGCCAGCGCGCTTTCACACCCGGATGCCGATTGTTGGCGTTCACATGGTGTCTCCGGCTCACAGAGAGCAGATGGAAAAGGAGGGTCTGATCATACTGTTTGCTTCCATTCATATCAAGTTCAAATGCGGGCAGAACCAGTCTAGGTGATGGACGTCAGCAGCGGGGCGCCCTTGTGGAGAATGGACTGGGAGGGGGGCAGGCAAGAGGGCGCCTCCAGGGGTGTGAACACCTTCTATATCTTGATCTGGGCAGTAGGTACATGGATGTAGACATGTGTTCATCAAGCTGCACTCCTAAGATTACTCTCTTTCCATTTTCCTCAATAAAAATTAAAAACAGACTAATACAGGGGCCGGCCCAGTGGTGCAGCGGTTAAGTTTGCACATTCCGCTTTAGCGGCCCGGGGTTTGCTGATTCAGATCCCAGGTACCCACCTAACATAGCTTGGCAAGCCATGCTGTGGCAGGCATCCCACATACAAAATAGAGGAAGATGGGTACGGATGTTAGCTCAGGTCCAGTCTTCCTTAGGAAAAAGAGGAGGATTGGCAGCAGATGTTAGCGCAGGGCTAATCTTCCTCAAAAAAAAAAAACCAGGCTAACATCAGTCCGGGATGACAAAGACCTCTCAGGTGGCCCGCCACCAGCCCTTGTCTGCCCCTATCGGTCCCCATCTGCTGGCCTATGTTTTCTTCACTTCTGGTCAGTTGAGCAAATATTCATTTGGGAATATGTGCACCCAGCCTGTGCTAAGTTCTGAGGACTCAAGGTCTCATTCATTCATTCATTCATTTAGAAATTATTTTTGTGCCTTCGGGGGAATGCTGCTTGACCCACTAGAGGGAAAAGTCGTCCCTGTACCACGAGTTCGGTGATTCGGAGCTGTTTGGGATGACAGGGCCTCCCTCTTGTGCCTACCTCCGGATCTGTAGTCTCTGGTGGAACCCACCCAACCCCATGGGAGACTGTTCTCTCTCGGCCGGCAACTGTTATTTTGAGAGGCTACTTGGCACTGTGCCCTGAGGCCTCAGGCCACCACCTTCATCCTGCCGCATCTGCCCCCAGTGCCTCACCCATATTTTTTCATCCCTGTTCAAATCTAGCAAATATTCATGGAGGATTTGAAACCCAGACCCCAGGCTGAGTCCTCGGCCCCCAAAGATTCATTCGTTCATTCAGCAAACTAATTTAAGGAGGGCCTGCTGCTTAACAAGCAGTATTCTCGGTGGTGGGGAAGTTCCCTCCGCAGCAGTGCATAAAGCAGATGACAGTTCATGGAATGATTACGTTGTCACGGGAGAGAGGAGACTTGAGAAAACTCAGGATCATCGGGATGACGGTGTGATGATAGAGTGCCTGGGACGGGCTCCAGGGGCGGGGGACATTTGAGCAGGTGAAGGAGGTGAGGAAGCGAGCTTTGTGGACGTCTCTGGGACAGTTGTGTCGGGCAAAAGGAACAGCGAGTATCATGGTCGTGGGCCAGCCTGTCTGAATCCTGAGTGCCTGGACCAGGGAGCAGGAATTGTGAGTCAGAGAAGGCACTGCAGCACCCATAAGGACTTGGCCTTTTACTCTGAGGGAAGAGCCGCAGGGTTGGAGCAGAGGCCTTATGTACTCTCACCCGGGTTCCAACAGGATCCCTCTGGCCACCATGTTGAATAGGGTGGGGCCTGCCCTGGGTGGCTCGTTAGGGGGTGGGGCTCTGCTGAGATCCTTGGTTAAGAGAAATTTGTCCTGGTGCTTTCCACTCCAGAGAGGCTTGGCCTCTATCAGCCTGAGGAAGTCCGAGAAGGTTTCCCAGAGGCGGTGACATTTGCTCCGTGTCTTGTGGGATGTGTAGGAGTCCACAAGCAGGGGGAACTGTATGTGCAGAGGCACAAGTCTTCATTCATTCATTCGCACACTCAATCACTCATCTATTCATCCTTTATTCCCTCAGCATTTTATTGAGCACCTGGGTAAAAAATAGAATCCTGCCTTGTTCCTCAAAGAAATCAGTGGCCAATAGGGAGAGAGGAGACAGAGGGACAGCCAAATCCATTACAATTTCACATGGATGTGTGACAGCAAATGCACATCCAAGGAGCTGCAGTGGCAGAGTGGGGAGAGGGAGGCCCCCCAAGGCACGGAGTTTGGTCACGGGAGTCTCTCTAGATGACAGGTCATGTGAGCCAGCTTTGAAGGATGACCATGAGTTCATTAAAGAAACAAGAAGGAGAGGGCTCCAGGCAGAGTCCCAGCACGGGCAGAGTTAGGCAGCATGTGTGCATGCACTCAGGCATCCATAGTTATCCAGTGCCTACCACGTCCCAGGTCCTGGGGGAGCCCCTGGGGATGCACGGGATACAGGGTGTGTTCTGGAAGGCTGAAGAAATTTGAGACTGCTGAAACAAAAGCCCAATATGAGAGGAGGCCGGGAGCCAAGGTTGGGGAGGAAGGTGCGGCCAGGAGCTCGAGAGTCCTTCACACCATGCTCAGGAGCCGATGTTTGGCCCTCCTGGCAAGAGTTGCTAGTTAAGGATTTCACCAAAGGGGCATCCAGATTCTGACTGTGTCTTGAGAGCTCACTGTGGCTCTACTGCAGAGGACAGGGTGTAGGGAGCAAGGCTGGAGGCAGGGAGACCTGTTAGGAAAAGCCTGGAAGAGTCTAGACCAGGGGTGATGAGCCCTGAATATGGACAATGGAATGGAGGAGAGGGGGTGGGTGTGAGATCCGTCTTAGAGAAAGACTGGATGTGGGATGAGGGAGGAGAACCCATCGCAGGGTGACAGCATGGATGGTGTGTCACCGAGCAAGACAGGCCACCTGGGAGGAGCAGAGGACTTGGTGAGTGGGACCAAAGGGTCCAGCTCCAGGGTGAAAGCACAGGGCCCTTTACAGCAGCTGATCTGGTTGGGCCAGACTGGACAGGGCTCTAGTGTCTTGACTAATTTCTTCACTATTTATCCCCATTTCACAGATGGGGAAACTGAGGCACTGCGAGTTACAGTAACTCTCCCAAGTGGCGGAGCATGGAAGTGGCAGAGCTGGCACTGGGATTTGATCCCAGGCTGTCTGGCTCTGAATGCCCTGCTCCTAACCACCACGCTGAGAGGCAACCCTAGCGAGGCCCCCACCCCTGGATGCAGGGTGAGACCTGGGAACTTCTCTCAGGGGCAAGAGGAACCATGTAGGCTTGTACCTGTTTCTCAGCAGGACAGGAGGTGGCTCCGCACCCCAGGCCCCCACAGGTGTGACCATGAGGAAAGAAACAGAGCTTCTCGTTGGGGCCTCCTCAGTGTTTCCGGAAGGACTGTGCATGCGAGCTGGCCTCCCTGCACTTGTCGTGTCTCCATCCTGTGGTGCTCGCTGGGAGAAACCATTGCTGCCTGCTTCCTGTCTAGAGACCCCTAGCTATCAACGCTCTAGAACTAAGCCCTCGAGGACCCAGAACAGAGTGACGAGATGTGTACAACGTGGGTGAGCCTTGAAAACATTGTGTAAGTGAAAGAGGTCAGACGTGAGAGCTCAGGCTGCCGTAACAACGTACACACTGGGTGGCTTCAACAGCACAAGTTCATTGTCTCACGGTCCTGGAGGCCAGAAGTCCAAGATCAAGGTGTCAGCAGGGTTGGTTCCTTCTGAGGGCTGGGAGGGAGAATCTGCTCTGTGCCCCTCCCCTAGCTTCTGGTGGTTGCTGGCAGTCTGTGGGGTTCCTTGGCTTGCGGCTCTCTGCCCGTCTCTTCAGACGGCACTCTCCCTGTGTGCGTGTGTCAGTGTCCACATTTCCCCTTTTTATAAAGACATCAGTCATGTTGGCTTAGGGCCCACCCTAATGGCCTTCGTAACTACGTCTGCAGTGACCCTATGTCCAAACAAGGTCTTATTCTGAGCTACTGAAGGTTGGGACTTCAACATAGAATTTAGGGGGAAAGGGACACAATTCAGCCTTTAACAGCCACATATTGTATTATTCCATTTAAACAAAGTATCCAACATGTTTATAGAAACACAAAGCAGATTGGTAGTTGCCAGGGGCTGTGGGGAGAGGGGAATGGGAGTAACTGCTCGATGGGCACAGGCTTTCCACTTGGCGCGAAGACCATGTCCTGGAGCTAGGAGGATTAGGTAACTTGCCTGAGGTCAGACAGGTGCTAAGTGGTTAAGATGAGATTTGCCCCAAAGCTGGTGTTCTTTCCATTACAACTGGGTTCGAATGGAGGTTTCTCCTTGGACAAGTTATTTAAATTCCCTGAGCCTCGTTTTTCCTCATCTACAAAATGGAGTCAGTGTATCAACCCCATCCTCTAGCCATATGGCAATTCCAGGAGATAATATATGTAAGAGTCGCGGGCACGTTCTAAGTGCTTAATAAATGGTCATTGTCATTATTCTATTAGTCAAGGTCCATCTGGGAAAACAGAAGCCACTCTATGTCTTTCACACAGAGGAAATTTAATAGAGGGAGTTGATGACCCAGGTGATGGAAGAGCTAAGAAGCCAGAGAAGGCAAACACGAGGCACCCAGGTGTGAGTAACTATGGGAATTTCCTTCCACCCCTACAGTGGAGAGAAAACAAGAGGAGGTGGTTTCACCAGAGTCCAGAGGCCAGACTATCCAGCAGGTGCTTGGATCACAGAGGAAGCTGGGACCACAGAAGGAAGAACTTTCCAGAAGGAACTGAACTCCCAGAAGAGATGCAGCAACCGTAGCAAACACTGTCCAAGGAAGAGGGGGAGAAATACCCTGACTTCTCCCTTCCTCCCACTCTCTCGTATTCCATCAAAGCCTCCTATTAGCCAATATTGCCCTTGACTTCTGGTATTCACTACCCAGAAGCCACGGGCAAGTGAGCCTGGGAAGTGTAGTTCCCCGGGATACAGGGGCACTCTCAGCTGCCCGAGTGGGTGGTGAGCAGTGTCTACTGTTGGTCTGTGTGTGCTAGTTCACACAGATACCAGCGTGCTGAAATTGGACACACCCCTGGTGTGTGCATACCACTGGTCTGCAGCAAGGGAGGAAGCAGAGTTGCGGCACATGTGTGCGTGTGTCTTGTGGCCACACATTCCCTTTGTGTGCATAGGGCATGTGCACCTGCACAAAGTAGGGCCACAGAGCCACCAGCCTGATGGGACACGGCCTGACCACCTGAGTCCCCGAGTGCTGGAACCTGGAATCAGGTGACAAGGTGGAAGGACCAGGCTGGAGCATGAGCATCCAGGCTCAGAGCTCCCTCCTCCATGGTGCCCTGTGACTCGGCCAGTCTGGTCATCAGAGCCATTGGACAGATGCATCTTCCTCCTGTAAACTGCCCCCCGGGAGAGAGAGGACAGAGGAGCTAGGCAAGGAGGAGAAGGCCCCCAGCATCTGCAGAGCCAGCTTTTCTTTGAAGTGAGGAAGCAGCTTTCCTGTCCTCTTTAGACCCATCTCCATCGTTAGGGACTGTGCCGCATCTGCCTGTTGATTTCCCATGTTGGCCTGGCCTCCTGCAGGGCCTGCCGCCCGCACCTGCTCCCTCGCCTGCCTGCCGTCACCTCTGTAATTCATTTGGCTCTTGCATCTCTTGCCACTCAGACAACATGAAGCTGCTCGTGGTCTCCACTGCTCTTCAGAGGGTCCCAAAGGATGCAGGACATCAGGAGGAGCCCTTCACCCCATTCAGGCTGGAACCTTCCAAAGTTCCCTGGTGGAGGCTTCCTGTTTCTGGTTCTGTCGTGTGTAAGGCATTGAAAAGAAGGGAAATTTAGATGAGAAGAGAGAAGAAGGATGTGGAGGGCTTTTTACTCCCGACATCTTTAGCGCTGGGGTGTGATGTCAGTTGAATTGCATCCCCAAAAAGATATGTAGAAGTCCTAACCCCAGTACCTGTAAATGAGACCTTATTTAGAAATAGGGCCTTTTCAGATGTAATCAAGTTACGATGAGGTCATACTCAATCAGGATGGGCCTTAACCCAATAGACCAGGTCCTTAGAAGAAGAGAAGAGACGCACACACACAGGGAGGAGGTCGTGTGAAGTTGGAGGCAGGGAGTGGGGGACCGCCAAGGCCTGCCGCAGACACCAGGAGCTAGGAGAAGGGCGTGGAAGAGATTCTTCCCTCGACGCTTCCATTTTGGCCTTCTAGCCTCCAGAACTGTGAGAATAAATTGCTGGTGTTTTAAACCATCCTGGTTGGTGATGCTTTGTTATGGGGCCCTAGGAAACTAACACAGGGATGTTAATTCTACCTTGCAAATAATTACCAAATTAACCAGCCTGGAAATTCTTCCCATGTCGCTCTCCAAGAGTGGCTAACCTCAAATAAAAGAAATGCGATTTTGCCAGCAAGTGTGTGTTGAAAACTCACTATGCAGGCTAAAAACAAATATGCATCATCTCGTTTAACCCTCCCACCGACCCTATGATGTACGGTATCATCCCCATTTATAATTGAGGAAACTGAGTCTCAGAGAGGTGAAATAATTTCCCCAAGGCAACATGAATATTTTCATTTCTTTCTGGGTCAATGGCTGTTTTCAAGGTTGGACTGGGCTACTGAAGGGAAAATGGACTTATTTGGATGAGAAATATGTTAGTTTTCTACACTTCTTAACAAATTACCACAAGCTTAGTAGCTTAAAACAACACATTTATTATCTCACGGTTTCCATCGATTGGGAGTCTGGGCCAGCTTGGCTGGATCTCCTGCTCAGGGCTCCCAAGGTTGCAATCAAGATGTCAGCTGGGCTGTCTTCCTTTCTGGAATTTAGGGTTTCCTTCCAAGCTCACGGCTTGCTGGCAGAATTCGTTTCCTTGTGGCTGTAGGACTGAGGCCCCATTCTCTTGTTAGCCATCAGCCAGGGGCCTCTTAGCTCCTAGGATCGCCCACAGTTCCTTTCCACGTGGCCCGTTGACAGTTGACCACATAGCAGGATGCTTTCTTCCAGGTCAGCAGGAGCATCTCTCTGATGACTTCTCCCCTCCAGCCTGCCACAGTGGAGTCTTATATAATATCACCTAATCATCTTATTCACAGATGCCGCCCACACTCAAGGGGAGCACAACAGGGGGTGGGGATTTGGGGAACTGTGTTAGGATTTTGCCTGCCAAGTTCACATGAACTTGACTTTGAGACCAAGATGAACTTGATTTGGAGTCCTGGCTTGTCTCTGACTTGGGGTGTGACCTTGGAGCATCTTCTTTCGCACCCTTTAAATCTGACTCTCCTTATTTAGAAAAGAGGGACAATAATTCCAGGCTCAAAGGGGCGTTATGAGGATTAGATCAGTTAAACGTCAAGCGCTGGCAGTTGCTAGGAGCTCAGTAAATGGCAGCTCCCTCCCTTCCCTTTGCAGGCGTATCTCTGTCACAAAGGAAAACGGGATGGATGGTGCACGTGGAGGGCGCCTGGCCCTGGAGCCAGAAGGCCTGGCCAGGCTCCAGCCTCATCTAGGGCAGGCCTGCCTGTCTCTGTTTCTGCTGCCCCTTCCCCTTCCCCCAATGGCTAAGAATCCTTACAGCTTCACCTGGTGAAAGGAGACGAAACGAGATCCCCAAACAAACAAAGAAAAACACTTTGGAAAGGGCTTCCTCTCCGGACAGTGAGAGTCACGGTTGCTTCCCAGAGGCCGGATCCCAGAGAAGGAGGGGACCCTCCCCTTCTGGCGCTGAGCCAAGCAGTGGGGGGGCGGTGTGCCGTTGGTGGCAGATGTCTTCCCTCCTGTGTGATCACTCGTTGGTCCATTTGGCACCTTTGGCGTGTTCTCTGTCATGACCCTCGGGGGAGTCTCATACAGACCGGGGTTTTCCCACCCAGACAGGGCATGGCCCTCCCTCTGCAATTCCCCAATATTAGCCCTGGCCGTGACCTGACCACTCCCAACCACACACTAATGATTCTTGGGTGAGTAAACAACCAGGAAGGCATCTTGCCAACCCAGGGCCAGAGACCTTGCATGTGTAGGGCGTAATCTGGCCCTGAAGCTGAAGCGTACAGCAGTGGGAGGCATGAAGGTATCGATCTGCAGGCTGAGCTTTCTTTGCCACTTCAAAGGAGAGTTCCAAGTTGAAATTCCACTGTCTGCTCCACATTTCCAGCCTCACCTACCCCCACACCCACTGGAATGCCATGGGACCCTCTCTAGGGGGAGCCGCCTACCCACCCCCTCCATCCATCCTTCGAGACTTGCTTCCGAGACAGCCTTCCCCACGAAGCCTTAACCACGTTCATTCATTCACTCATTCGACCTGGCACTGAGTCTCCCAGGCCTGGGGTTAGATGTCAAATAGGAAAGTCTTCCTGGCTACACAGAAGGCCCGCTTTTCTCAGACAGAGGGGGCTGTGTTTAGAAGACAGCTATGGCAGCCCTGCCATGGTGGACAGGGAGGGAGGCAGACAGGAACACCTTGTGAGCCCCTCTGAGGCATCCCAAGGCTCCCCAGAGCCTTATGGAGAGACCACCCATCTGGTGGGACTTCCTGAAAAGATATCAAAGTGGGAGGGGACTGTGGTGTTTGCATTGCTTTCTCTGGGCGAGATCAGCCCTGGGGCCTGGGAGCCTGGCGTGGATTAGCCCCAAAGTGGACTCCCTGTGATGCTGAGAAGCCAGGGCTTCAGGTCCCTTCCACATGGTCCCCTCCTAGGCCCAGAGTCTGCTTGTGTATTTGTAATTGTGATTCTTTTCTTTAAGAGAGCCAGTCTAATTGCACAAACTTCAGGGCCCAACAAAATCTAGGTCTGTCTCGGGTTGGGCCGTAGATATAAACACCACCCAAGCAGAACTTCTCGGGAGGATGGGGCCCCTGTCTGTGGGGTCACCCAGAAGCCCTTTATGAAAGAAGGGCCGGAAAGTGAACGCACACCTCTGGCAGTGCCCACTTTCCTCCAGTACATCTCCCTAAATCAAGCTACATGGGGACAGGGACAGTGGGATTCTGGCACTGAAACAGGGCCAGTGTCTAGGGATGGAATTGAGGATCCCTCCTGGCTGAAGCCAGCCTACTGGTCCTATAACCTCCCTGCCCCCAGGCCAGGTCGAGGTCCCCAGTAAGGACTATGAGTGTGCTTCCTTTCTCTGTTCTCCAGACAGCTGGGAAACATGCTGATCAGAATGACCTCTCAGACTCCATCCAGAGCCCTGATCTCTGTCGGCAAACACAGAGCCCCGGGGACCTGGCTGCCTCTGACTTCCCCAGGGGAAATCCCAGAGGAAAAGCCCACCCCTGAGTCCAGCATTCCCGGGTGCACCCGCCCAGCCTTGGACTGGCCGTGAGAGATCTCAGGCTGGCACGTGAGGCCTCACAACCCAAAGGCTGCCCAGCTCAGTTCATGGGGGCCAAGGCCTGCGGTGGGGGCTGCCTGGCACTGTTTGGGGGCTCGACATTTGCTGAGAGGTTTTCCATCATTTATTAATGAGTGTTGGCAGCAGCCCTGTGAATTAGGGCTCGGTTGGAGGCATGCGCTGTAAGAGGCTGGGCAGGCCAGGCCACTGGCTTCCAGGGCTTGTCCTCCGCTCCTGGAAGATGCTGCATGCTGCTCTGCCTACGGGTCACACCCCAAAGTACTTGCCTGCTCAAAGCCATGCCCAGGCATTTGGGGCAAAGGCAGCTCTTCAACCCCGCTGGGCCAGGGCTGGGCCCCTGTGACAGATGCACGCCATCGTCCATCCACCTTTTCCCCCATCACCACACCAGCCGGAGCTCACCATGCACCCGCTCACCCACACGCCTGTCCACACACAGACAGGCTGGCATACCCTGTCATTCAAGGCCAGAAGTGTCTCAAGACTGGGGCTAATGCTTGCAAAGTTCTTCTCCTCTAAGGGCAGACACACATGGAGCAGGCGCAGCAGGCCCTGCGTCTGGGACCTGTTGCTTCAGCTAATCCTCACCCTCAGAGGCAGGTCCTGTGATTATCCTGGCTGTTCAGAGCGGGAAAACGAGGCAGAGAGGTTAAGCAACTTGCCAAGGATGAACAGCCCATAATGGGCTCAGCCGACTGCCAAACTGGCCCCTGAGTGGCCTGATCCTGGCACCCGCTCAGCTGGGTGTCATGTAAGTAAAAAGCACGTGCTTTGGAACCAGATGATTGAGTTCAAATCCTGGCTCTCTCCATTTGCTCTTTATATCATTTCCTAGAGCCTCAGTTTCCTCCTCTGTAAAGAGGGGCCATTGGTACCCACCCTCCAGATTTTTGGAAGGATTTGGCAATATGATGACAGCATGGCACAGTGCCCACACAGTCAGCTCTCAGCTCCCCTTCCTTCCTTCTCAGAGGCTGACGGTGGGCAGAGTGTGAGTGAGTGAGTGATGCTTCCAGGAGAGGGGGTGGCGGTGAGGAATGGGGGAGCTGCGGCATTGACATGCGCAGGGCTGGAGTGCCCCCTGGATTATCCAGAAATCCGTGGCCTCGTGAACGTCTATGGAGAGAGCCACCTTGCAAAGTATGGTAGACTCCATCTAACATCTTTATTTCTCTTTGACAAATTTCCCCCAGGGCCAATTTCAAATCAAGTTTATTCTGGTATCTAAAGGTATAAAGCCCATAACTCAGAGGGATTAGATGTAAAATATTCAGGCCTCCACGGACGTAATGCTGGCTCCCGGCCACGGCTCGGGCTGCTGACCTGGGTCGCGGCACTTCGACAGCCTTCATTTTCCGGCTATTTGAACCACTGGAAGTGGGCGTCCTGGGCTGCTGTCCATAGAGAGGGAGAGGTTCTGCTGGGGAATTGAAGGATGTGCTGTTCCTATGTCTGGATCCTGATTTCAACAGGGAGGAAGAGCGGCTTACTGAATAATGAAGGCTTTGCTATCACATGGCTGCAGCTTCTCACGGGGCCTGAGGACGCGCAGCCTTTCACCGGCTGAGAAAGGGGAGGCCTCGAAGCGCTGGATGGGAGGCACAGACCCTCCCAAGCCTCGCGGTATCGGGGGCTCATGAGCCACATCTCCATTGCCGGTGTCTTCTCCGTGTGGACCAGCATTGCTTCTGAAGCATCAAGACTGCAGGAATTTATGACAGTGTGTTGTGTTGAAAATGGGATCAAGACAACCTCTGGGTTTTTCCTTGTTGTTATCACTTCAACCTATTTACAAGGTGGTGCATTTACTTTGGTTTTAGAGTTGGTTAAAATGGAGCTTGTCCGACAGCCGGTCACACTGGATGCCCAGCCGTGGTTCTCAGAGTGTGGTCCGTGGATTTGCCTCTGGAACAGTCGTGTTAATCGTGTTACAATCAGCTCGTGCTTCCAGGAGTGGTTTGTCAGCTCAGGAGGGTTGATGATAAGCTGCGTGTTTCGTTGGCATCTTGTGCACGTCCTGCCAGTGAATTTCAGCTCCGTTACTGGGCATTCTGGTGGCATTCCTGGGTATTTCACATGCTGGTGGGGGAGAGCGATGGGAGGTCAGAGTGGGTGTTCTTTCCACCTTTCCCATGTGGACATGGAACCAGGTGGCCAGGAGAGAGCCATGCCCCTGCCCCACGTCCCCCACCCCACAGAAGCCCCCCTTGGAGAAAGAAGTTCAGTGCAGTACAACTGACGTGAATCAAGCAGAATGGAATCGGAGCTTCAGATTCAAAGATAAGTAAAACTCAGAGCTGGCCCTGTGGCTCAGGGGGAGCAATTTAAATATAATGCAGGAAGTTGCAACAATAGGGACGTGCACAGAGCATTATGTGTCCTCAAAAGGGAAGGGGGAGGCAGATCCAGGAAGGCTTCTTGGAAGGGGCGGCACCTACCCTGATGACTTTTGGGAGTTCACAAGGTGAAAGTGGGGAGGAAAACTCCAGACAAAGGAAACAGCAGGAACCAGGACACAGTTCGGAAGAGCATGGTGTGAACCAGGCACCTGCACAGCTCAGTGTTGTTGGAGGACCGAGCCAGCCCTAAGACTCAGGTCAACAGAGCCGCCCCTGATGGCTGGCATGCCCAAACTTTATCCTGCAGGAGGTAGAAAGTCGTTGACAGTGCTGTGGTCAGAGTCCTGTGTCACCAGATCCCCATGGCAGGTGATTCTGAGGAAGGCAGTGACGAGGCATCTTTCGGAGGTAAAGTTGCGAGTTTGGCTGATGGATGAAATAGAGGCAGGGTGAAGAAGAGGAAGGAGATGAGACAGCTTCCAGTGAGGGTCCCCAGAGGGTGCGGGCAATGAGACAAGGAGAGGAGGTGGAGGGTTACCCCGGGCAGGATGATCGCTTCCTGTGAGCCATGCCAAGTCTTGTCCCTGTTGGACATCCAGGTGGATGGGTCCACTGGGCAGTTGGATTCTGGGTCTGAAGTTGGAGACGCTGTGATCTGGGGACTCATAGCCTGAGGAGAGTAGTTAAAACTGTGAGAGGGTGGGAGGTCCCCAGAGGGGTGCAGAGACAGGAGGTGAGGGCAGAGGAGAAGCTCCGGACACCCCTGGGGAGGAGGAGGAGCCCGGGAAAGAGACTGAGAGGGACAGTCAGGGAGAAATTAGGAGAGCGCGCGAGAGAAAGGCCACAGAAGCCAGGAGGGTAACGGCATTTGAGAAGAATTGCAAAGGTCAAGGATGTTGAGCTGTTTCCCTTCAAATGTCCGGGTTCAAAACACTTCAAGGCTGTTCTTGATAGAATGTCACGGGGGGAAGACATTCATCTATGCTGAGGATTCGAGGCCCTCCGAGCTAGGGGAGGCCCCATGGTTTACTTGACATGCGTATTCCTGAGCCTCGGACTGAAAACTGCTGGCGAGAACACTGGTGGAGCATCCACTGCCCTGAGCGTCCCCCTCAGGTGGTCAGCTCCTTTCCAGCAGCAGCACATGGCTGAGCTGGCCAGGCCCGGGTTCTTGGCATGCTCCTGGGCCGCCCCATCCAGTCCCACTCCCTGCCTTGTTCTCCGTTCCCAGGTCCGTTTCATCCATCCATCCAGGATCCATCCAGGATCCATCCATCCTTCTCCCTCACCCTGCTCTGCCCTCCCAACTGTTCAGCACACGTTTCCAAGGAATCGCACACATCATCTTGGTCCACTTGGGTGCCAGGCATGATGCAGAACGTGGTGAGAGTGAGGCGCTCCTGGAATGGTCCAGGGAGCTCTCAGAACAGTCCATCATATGGGTTGGGCCTCCCTCAGCCCTTGCTTTGCCAGTTGGGGCCTGTTATGTCTGTATTACATATAATGTGTGACGGTGGTAGAGCCGAGTGGTTTCAGCACTCAGGCTCTCAAGGGTGACGGCCTGGGTTCTAATCCCAGCTCTGCGCTTATGATCTGGGCAGCCCTTGGCAAGTCACTTAACCTCTCACGGCCTCGCCTTTTCCATCTGTAAAATGGAATTGATGATAGCAGCAGCCCCCTACACCAGAGGGCGGTAGTGAGGAATAAGCACTTAGAACAGTGAGGTCCTCAAAAAGTGTTAGCTGCTGGTGGTAGCAGCAGTTATGGTGGTAGTAGTGGTAGTCAGCATAGGAGCAGCTGCTTGACCCAGAGGGGCTCCCCTCCGCAGACTTTGGCCCTGTGTACCCTGCCCACCTCTGCAGACTGGCAAGAAACCAGGGCAACTGCAAGCTAGGCGGACAGAGGCAGCTCCAAGTCCTGGCTGGCTGACGGGGCGGCCTCCGGAAAGCAGTGCTTCACTTAGACGAATTAGAAAGAGGGCCAACTCCTCCCCAGCTGACTTCCAGTGGGCCTGGGAAGGAGTGGCGGGTAATAGATTAAGAAGCCCCCAGGAGATTGGATGCAAATAGTGATGTCCAGACACTGATGGCTTCCCTAATCAGGTGATGCATGTGGCTCCTCACTGCTGTCATCATCTGTGTCCTGTCCCGTGTCATCCATCGTCCCCGTCGTGTGTCGTTGTCTCGTCTCCCCCGCCCTCCCTACCCTCAGCCTTCCACCTTCCTGGACCCCAGGCTCTCCCTGCAGGCAGAAGTGAGCTGCATTCCTGGCCTCTTGTCTCTTTCTTTGTGTCTTTCGCCAGCATTTCTCTTGCTTAATGGTGAGGAGCTGGAGTATGGCTTCCCATTAACTTTTATCCTCCCCATAAATGGCCTGCTTGACTCACAATGACAGTTGTTCTGCTCTGTTCCTGGGGGTTTCTCCGTTGTCGCCTTGCTCACAGCCAGCCTGTAACTGCTGCGTCCCAGCACACCAACGCCCCACTCCTGAGCCCTGCTGTGCCTGTGGAGGGATGGAAGCTGGCTTTGGCATTATATTTACTTTTTTCTTTTTCATGCAAGCAAAAGCCCCAGGCCTTATCTCCAAACCTCCTGGAGGAAGCTGAGGCCGAGTGAGCTGTACCTGGGAATTAAGGGGCCTAGAGCCAGGAGAAGGGCCATGGATGCTGGGCACTGCCCTGGAACCCGGAGTCCGTCAACAGACACTGGGGTGTGGGCGTGGCCTCTGGGACAGACTGGGAGTGGCTCAGGAGGACAAGTGAGGGCTGGGGCCAAGTCACCCAGGCCCTGAGTCTGGGCACAGCCAGGAGGTAGTGAGTGAAGCAGCCTTGGGAAGGCCGCTTGGAGAGGGCATTGGTGTCCCTAAGCCAGGGCTGCTTTCCGGGGAGAATAGATGGTCAGTCTGAAGGTGGACGGGAATGGGGCACAGATTAGCTTTGCGAAATCCTCCCTCTGGGCCCCAAATCAGCAGGTGACCTTGAATGAGGCTCCTGTCCCAGAGTCTGGATTCTGGCTGGCCTCTCTCCCTCCAGTGTCCAGACTCCACTTTGTCCCCAACCCTGCAAAGGGACAGACCTTTCCAAAAAGCAAATCTGATCACATCCCATCGCTGGTTTAACGCTCTTCCACGGTTCCCTGTGGCTCCGAGGCCCCGCCACCTCCCGTCTCCTCCCTCTCCCCCTCTACCTCCAGCTGCATGCATGGGCCTCCTTTTACCTCCTCAGACCTGCCGGACTGTTTGCCTCTGGGCCTGGCAGTGCCGTCCTCTCTATCTGGAAGTCCAGCCTGTCTTCACCTTGCCCAGTCCTGCTCACCCTTCAGGGCGCAGCTCGAGTGTTGGTTCCTCGACCAGCTTCCCTGAGCCCGTTACAGGCTCCTTGGTCCCCTTCGGTGCCAACTCAAAGTCGAGAGAGTCTAGCTGGCTCCCCGTCATAGCCCAGTGCCCAGCCCCGTGCCCGGCACATGGCGGGCTCTCGTGGGTGTTGACTTGAGTTGAGGGGTCACTGGATGGCTGTGAATCTGCAGCTGCTCAGCCAGCACTCGAGGGGCCCTCGTTGGGGAGAGAGAATTGACACGCTCCCTCTGGCTCCGAAGAGAATGGAAGAGACAAGGTCCAAAAATAGTAAAGCCCTTCCTGGAAAGCCGCCAGACCGTGGCCTGGGCACAACAAGCAGGATGTCGAGTGCTTTGGGGGTTGGGGACAACGGGCCACGGCACCAGGTGTGGCTGATTGGCTCAGGCACTCTGCGTTCCCATCCAGGCCCACGACTTGGTGGCTCCTCACCAACTGACCCGGGAGCACTGCGGTTCCAGCAGGTGAGGGAGAATTTTAACCTGGCACTCAACTGCCGGTGTAGACGGTAGTGACAGAGATCTTGATAACTGGGTGTGAACCTGGGTTCTGTCCACCCAGGAGGAGCTGTTCCCAGCCCGGGGAGTACTCAGGAGGGAATGCACGCTCCCTGCAGCCTGGCCCCCAGCCCTGCCCCCCTGCCTGTCGGGAAATGCTGGTGACCTGGCAGGTGTGTGCCCTCCAAGACGCTGGCTCTCTCTGCCCCCCATCTTTCCTCTCTCTTTTCTCTCATTCTCAAAAAGAATAGGGAGGCAGGGCAGTGCAGTGGGGAGAACTCTGGTTCCAGAGTCAGACAGGAGCAGGTGAGAACCCTGGGTTGGCTGCTTGGGGCTCTGCTACCTTGGGCAAGTTACTTGCCCTCTCGGAGCCTTGGCTTCCTCATCTATAAAATGGGTTCCTAGGAGCTCCTGCTTCATAGGTTATTTTGAGGCTTAAATGAGAAAATGGGAGGAGCTTGGCACAGGGCTTTGCAGGGAGCCAGTCTCAACTGAAGCCGGCCCAGATTAATCCATCGGTAACCGGGCTGCAGGAAACAGGGTCCCTTTCCTGGGCCTTCTAAGAGTCAGAGAAGCTCTGTTCCTTTTGAAAGCCTCAATGTTGAGGGTATATGAAGATAAGGAATAGTCCGCATCGGTCCTGAAAAGGGCAGAACTAGCCAGCTCCTTTGTGACAGTAGGACCAGCTGCCTCGTGGTCACTAGAGCAGGGCTGATTATAGTAACAACAGCTTACACGTTTTAAGCACTGACGATGTTCCAGGCACAGTGGCATTTAAAGGCTGCATTAATTTGTTTAATCCCCCTAACCGTCCTCTCAAGTTTTTCCCATTTATGACCCCCATTCACAGATGGAAAAATGAGGCACAGAGAGATGAATTAGGACCCCAAATCACAGTTAGTAGATGATGTCAGAGCCAGGATTTAAACCCAAGCAGAATGATTTCAGAACCTGCCGTCTCCATGGTATCCGGCCACGGGATGATCAACAGGTATCATCCTGCCTCGGAGCCCCTGCAGGGAGTACTGTGTTGAGAAGAATTTAGACTGTGATCAGAGGAGAAGAGTACTGTGATTGATTAGCAATGTCTGCCATGGACGTGGGCAAGGAGGATTCAGTTCTATGCAGGTGCATCGTGCACCTCGGCACTATTGACATTTTGGGTGGGATCCTTCTTTGTTGTGGAGGCTGTCCTGTGCATTGTAGGATGTTGGGCAGCATCCCTGGCCTCCACCCATTAGTTGCCAGTAGCAGCAACCACCCTGTCCCCACCAAGTTCTGACAATCAAAGCTGTCTCCGGTCATTGTCCCCTGGGAGGCAAGATTACCCCCTTGCACTGGAGCGGGCAGTGGGGGGTGGGCAAAAGAGCACTCAGCTTGGAATCAAGAGACCAGGGTTCTAGGCTTGCCTCTGTCACCAACCAGCTTGTCACCATGGAAACAGCCCTTCGCCTCCACAGGTGGCAGGTTCTTAATGTGTAAAGTGAATGGAATGAAGTAGATGGTCCCAAGGGTCCTCGTAGAAGTTTCTGATTCCACACTATGATTCTCCTGCCCTCACCCAGGCCTTTCAATTAAAACTCTCAGGTTATTGGAGCATAACTTTCCAGAGACCCACAGAGGCAAACCAACGGAAAAGCTGGAATCTGCAGAGAGCTGTTTCGCCCCTTGGAGCTCCATATTTGCTTCTCATTAAAATAAAAAAAAGAAAAAACCCAAACCTTGGTACTAAGATTTCATCCAAGCAGCAGTTATCAAGCAGATTCAAGTAGAAGAATCGCAGAGACAATCACTAAACACCCATTTCCCTGTGTTAGAAGCGAAAGTGAGCTATTGGTTGGGGAAATCTCCCCGGCTCCGTTCAATTATGAATCTCAGCAGGAAGCCTGGAAAATCCTGGCCCGCTCTGGAGTGAAGGGTTGGAGGAGGCGTGAGGCTGGCGCTGTGGGTTCTTGAAGAATTCACCGACCGAGATGAGTGATGGCGGATGGCAAGAACTGGGTTGGACTCTCCTTCCCCTGATGAAAGTGTGGCTGGTTGAGGTTAGGGTTCTCCCATATGCGAGCACAGGAACCAGCTTCTTTGTGCTTGATCCCGAAAGAGGACTTTGTCAGAAGGATGTGGAGGGTCCCAAGGGATTGACGGAGTTTAACAGCCTAGACTGAGGAAGGGGAGAGCCGGGAGCTTCCGGAGCTGGCGTTATAGACCATTGAGAACACCCCATTCATCAGCTCCCCAAAGACCCTTGGCCCTTGGATCTCCTCTGCTTCTGATCCAAAAATCCAGACTTCCAAGACATCATCTGACTGGTCCAGCTCAGGCCAGAGGTGCGCCCAGGATCCCTGGCTGGAGGCAAGACCAGGCAGTGTGGCTGCCAGGGGAACTCTGTGTGAGGGACCCATTGCCAGAGAAAGGGGCTCCCCCCGGGTATACCCAGAGGTACCTCACAGCCTCGGGATGGGCTTAGCGCCAGGCACGTGGCCTGCTCCTTCACTCCCCATCTTCAGCCCCTCTGAGTCACTGTCTAGCTGTCCAAGCACAAGATCCTTAGAGTACAGGACCTAGAGAGATGCCTCGGTTTACCCAAGCTCCAGGTTCCAGGTTTATAGAGACAGAGTTTAGGGGCAGAAAGAGAGTTCTCTCTAAGCATCTCAGTGCCTGAGGAAAGGGGCTTGAGCCAGAACTGGTTCCAGACAAACTCATCCTCTAGTGGCAGTGAACCGGAGCCCGGTCCCATTGAAACAGGTGCCATCTTCCTCCTGCTGATGGCAAGGGTGACTTCTCTCCCAAATCCTCCGCCAGCCCCCCGCCGGGCTTCCCCATTTGGGGGGAACATTCTTCTGGACCTCGTAGTTCAGCTGGACTGCTGGAGACAGGAGGTATCTTGGAGATGGAGCCACTGCCCGCTGCCTGGTTACATAGACTAGAGCTGAGGGAGGAGACCGGCGTCCAAGTCACTATATAATCCGTTCTCTTCTGTAGGGTCTGAAACAGTGCAAATTGAGGCCCAACACTCCTCAAGATGGCTCTCTCCTTGTGACTGACAGTGAGCCAGAGGTGGGGCAGGCTGAGTCCGAGGCCCCCTGCCAGCCTCCCCACCCTGTGCTCCTGGCAGCAGCCGGGACCGAGGCTGCCATGGCCGTGTGGCAGCTGCAGGAAGCTGCCGACTCTGAGCCAAAGTTTAAATGTGTCCCTCCTTACAAGGCGCTCCAATGTGAGGAGGAGCGATGAAGGGAGAGCTTGTTAATCCTTGGGGAGCACAGCCTGCAATCTCCCAGGCAGCTGGGCTCCTCTGGGACTGAAATAAGACATCCATGGGGTCCCAGGGCGAGGCTCTCAAACCTAACAGGTCAAATGACACCCAGCCAGGCTGGGAATAGAATCGCAGATGCCACGAGGGACTGGAGCTCCCTGCATTAGTCATGAGGAGACTTTTCGAGCTTCAGGAAAGCTCACGGTGGCACCTCAGGGCTGATGGTGTGAAATCCAGTCCCCTTACAGGGTGATCCAGGCCACCTCCATGACTGCAGCCCCACCTACTTTTTTGAGCCTCAGACTCCTTCCCGTCTAGCCCCCAGTTCCCCTGCATGCTCTCTTCCAGAAATTCACTCCCCAAAATGCCTCCGGGCTTTTCCTCTGCGTGAGCCACCATATGTCAACTACTACCTACTCTCCAGCTCTGCGTGGACTCCAGCCCCTCCCAGAGCTGTCCCAGGCACCCCCATCCATCACTTACCCCTTGTTCTTTGAAGCTCCGCGAACCTGCCACTTCCCTCGCAGCGCGTGTCACTGCATCTCCTGTTCTAAGGTGACATGTACACTCACCTCCCCAACGAGGCTGGAAGCTCTTGCTGTCAGGACCCATATCTTTGGATTCCCACAGGGCCTGGATCAGTAAATGAATGCTGAATTAAAGAAAGAAGGGGCAAAGGGTTGAATGGATGAACCATGTATCTATCAAAAGAAGACCCCAAATGTGTCCTGTAGGGAGAATGAGGCACCTCAATGACTCTAATCTGTGGCCATCGAAAGGAGAAAAGAGCACGTGTGAGCAAGGTGCTGGTGGTCGTGTCACCATGGCCCAAAGAGGCTGCCCAGGCCCCCAAGCCCAGGCATTTGACCATGGAGCCGACATGGAGGGCTCCTCCCCACACTCCAGTCGGACGCCAGTCCGGTCTGAAGGCATCTCCAAGAAACAAGGAGTTAAAAACTATATACTCACCCTTGCGACATCCTCAGGATCTGTCCTTCTCGAAGTGGTTAGACCAACATGGGTCTCATTGGGCCTCACTTCAGCTCTGAGAGATTGTAAGGCTGCTTCCGCATTTCCCAGGAGAGGAGGAGCCTTCCTGACCTCTGCTCTGCAGCCTAGGCCGCGTTCCTCAATGACGTGCTCGCCAAAACTCTGGACTCCTCATTCAGAAGTGGATTTCTTGCTCGTGTAACAGCTCAAAGTGCGTGGTCCTCCTAGTGGACAGCTTCCCTCCACAGTGGGATTCAGGGACCCAGGCCCTTGCAGCCTTGTGGCTCCACCACTCCCTGTGGCTGGTGGGGAAGGCAGTGGCGTTGTAGGGGCACGCCAATTCCCTAGAGCCTTGTCCACAAAGGGCGCACGTCACCTCTGCTCACGTTGCATTTGCCAGCTCGGTCACATGGCCACATCTAACTGCAAGGGAAGCTGACAAATACAGTGTAGCCCTGTGCCCAGTAAGAAGAGGACGTGAGTGTTTAGTGAGCAGGGACTCTGCCGCATCTCTGAGTTCCCAGCATCTAGCGCACAGCAGGTGCTCAGTAAATGTAAGCTCGATGAGGGGCCAGCCCAGTGGCACAGTGGTTAAGTTCGCACGTTCTGCTTCAGCAGCCCACGGTTTGCTGGTTCCGATCCCAGGTGCGGACCTACATACTGCTTGTCAAGCCATGCTGTAAGGTAGAGTAAGTAGAGTAAGATGGGCACAGATGTTAGCTCAGGGCGTCTTCCTCAGCGCCAAAAACAAAAAGAGGATTAGCGGCAGATGTTAGCTCAGAGCTAATCTTCCTCAAAAAAAAAAAAAAAGTAAGCCCAATGAAGGAAGTGGAGGTCATAGTGGCTTAACAGGGTCTCACAGAGAGCCACAAGTCAGGGAGCTAGGGCTCCCCCAGGAAAGTCCAGCCCAGCCCACACTGCCTCTCCGAGCCTGGAGTTTCTCTATAGGAACCCAAGGAGTGGTTTCCCCACAGCCGGCCTCCCTGCCCCTGGAGAGAGGCCAGCCACAGGAGGACACCACAGCGTGCCAGCTGGGAAATCACAGTTATTAGGAGGGTTCTTTGGAGACAGGCATGGAAGTGGAGGAGTAATGAGGGGGTCTCTGAGGGGGACTGTGGGAGCAGGGGGCAGGGCAGGGCTAAGAGCTCTGGGGGTGGGGGAAAGCTGGGGCCTCGGGTTTGTTGGTGGCGGCCTGGAGTGCTGGCCTGGCCACCTGGCCCATGCGCCATCTCCTCGCCCTGTGTTATGGGCAGAACTGTGTCTGCTCTGATGCTCAGGTTGAAGTCGTAGTCCCAGTACCTCAGAATGTGGCTGTGTTTGGAGATGAGGTCTCTATGGGGCTGATCAAGTTAGAATAAGGTCAGTAGGGTGCGTCCTAATCCAGAATGACTGGTGTCCCTATGAAAAGGGGGAATTTGGAGGCAGACACACACGCAGCGAGGACACCGTGTGAAGATGAAGGCGGGAATCGAGAGCGTGCTTCCACAAGCCAGGAGATGCCGAGGATGGCAGCAAACCCTTGGAAGCCAGGGGAGAGGCCTGGAGCACACGCTCCCGCAGAGCCCTCGGAGGAACCAGTCCTGCCCACCCTTCACCTTACACTTCTGGCCTCCAGAACTGGGAGACAGTGAATTTCTGTTGGTTAAGCCACCCGGTTTGCGGTACTTTGCTAAGGCAGCCCTAGCAACGAACACACCTTGCCTCTCTGCACCGGAATGCTCTTGGCCAAGTCACTTCCATCCTGGCCCCCAGTGCCTCATCTGCAAACACGTCTAAGGACAAGAACCAGGGTCTCCCCACACCAAATGCGCTGCTTGCTCTTGCTCCGTGCTGCCTTCTTTCTATACCTCCCTGCCGCCCTCACCCCATGCTGCTCCCTTCAGGAGTGGCAGCTGCCCGCCCCCCCCAAGGCTTTCCACCCTCAAGTCACCCAGACCGAGGCTGTACAGTCCCATCTTCTCAGCCTGCCATGCGAGACCCCCCACCCCCAGCCCAACCTCTCCTGCCTCTCCATCACCAGTGCTGCTCTCCACCCGTGCCAGGCCATCCCGGGTTCTGGAACACAAGGCTGGCCTCCTGCACGCCTTTGCTCCCAGTGCCCTTTGCCTGCGCAGACCACCACAGCACCCCTCTGTACACGTCGGCACCTCTCAAAAGCCCTAATCTTCCGCCCTAGCTGAGCTCTGCCCTCACGCCCCCTTCTCCCTGACCACAGGCTGTCCTGACTGGTGTGGGCCCTGGATTGCCATGCCTCCTGCTTGAACATGTCCACCTTCCAGTGAAAGGCTAATCCAGCCTCAAACAGCAGCCAGTGCCCTTAGCCCAAGAGCCTGGGAGCACAAGGTTTCCCGCCAATAAAAAGTGTCGGGGACCCACACTTCCCCATCACGCTCCAGCCAATCAGAACTGCTTGCAGCTCTGAGAACACACAGCATCCTTCTACCTCTAAAGTGTGGGAGGTGAAGGCACTGACTCTGAAACTGGGGCGCCCTGGGTTCAAATCCCGGCTGGGGGACTTAGTAGCAAATGGCATCGGTAAGCCTATCTATCTCACAGGGTTAGTGTGAAGGTGAAGTGAGTTAATAAATGTCAGCTGCTTAAAATAGTGCCTGGCACAGAATAGGTGCTGAGTAAACCCTCAGGGTTGTTCTTACTGTGCGGATAACACTCTTCCCCCGCTCCCACCCATCAGCCGGGCCAAAGCCCTGCCCTTCCTCACTTCTTCACTGTCTCCACCAAGTCCGGGGTCCTTTCTGGAAAGGCCTGCATCCTCCTGGAAACATACAGCCCTCCAGTCCTGCTAGGCTGTTCCGGCCCTTCCTGCGAGAGGTTAGGCTTAGGGTAGGGGGCCAGGCTCACAGACAAGCAGCTTAGGGAAGGCACCAGTCAAAGGCACCTGACGGGCACCAGGACAGGGAGGCACAGGTGCACTCTGAGCTCCTCCCACATGCCCCACTCTGAGATAAGGACGTGGTCCACTTGGCCCTTGGACCTGGGCTGTGACTGGCATTCGATTACCCAGTTCACAGTGTATAGTCCAGTGAAACCTCCCAGATCCGGACTAGTTAGAAGACAGCCACTTCTGATTGTTACACATGCAATCCAAATTGATAGGGTTTAGAAAAAAATGTCGTTTGATTGAGATGATGCAAATGAAGCTGGTGGAATGTTTGGCCCACATGTGGCTCTCACCTTCATCTCCTCCTCCGGTCTGGGCAGCCTTTCTCAGCAGCTGGACCTCATGTGGGTTTTTCTGCTCCTCATATTGACCTGGGAGGATGAGGATGACAGGGGTGTTCTGACCAGCCCCCGAAGGGGTGTTTGTTCCTGGATGTGAGCCCCACACCTAAGCCCCAACCTCAGCTTTGAGCTCAGCCACAACTGGGAGCCCCTCATCTAAAGTGCTTCAGGTCCCTTCCCCTGCCTTCCACCGTGTGTAGCCCCCTGTAATGGTACTGAGAGTCATTTATCTTATCTTCCTGTGTTGTCAGTTCCCCCTGAGTGGGAGCTTGCTCCGTGGGGGCAAGGATGTTGCCTGACTCAGACCTGTGGGTCCAGCACCTGGAACATGCCTGGCACAGAAGTGTGTGCGCAGTATGAATCCTGTGGGGGAATGAAGGATGCAGGAATGAACAGGAAAAGCCTGACAGCACCCTCTCCTGCCTCCCCCTTTTGATGTATATTCACACCCATCCCGTCCTGGAGCTGAGAGGGGCCTTGCCACCCTGGGCCTCCTTCTCTGCGGCTCCATCGGACCCCGTCGATCCACAGTGGCATTTTCCGAGGCCTGGAGACGCCGTCGCCTCCTGCGTCACTGTCAGGAAGCCGTTCTCTTGAAGCTGCCCCCGCGCTCTTGGTTGCTCTCTGGTTTCACTTCCTGATCTGTCTCGGGGAGGAGGACCAGCAGCCCGCCCTGCAGTAGAACCCTTTCCTGCATTCACAGAGGATTCTTGGAAGGGTGGTGTGGGAAAAACCCTTGAAGAGACATCAGCAAGCTGGATTCCAGGAGCTGCGACTCTGCCGTGTGCACTCCCGGTGTCCCCTGAGCCTCTTCTTTAAAATGGGGCAAAGAAGACTTTCCTTCAGGGCATCAGGTAGAATGCCTAGTCGTTTGGAGTGGGGCCTCGGTAGTGGGGCTTGTGAAAGTATGTCTGTCAACATGTCTAAGCCTCTTTCTTCCATCGTCAAAGGAGTGTTGTTACAAAGATGAAGTGGGCTGATGCATCGGATGGGCCCAGCACATTAGCTTTCATCTTAGCCTGGGCCCAGGGCTTGCATGCAGGTGCTGTGTCTTGGGTGGCCATCCTAGAGAGCGGGCACAGGGGAGGCTGGAGACAGTGAAACTGAGATAGAGGCAAAGCCAGTGCAAGGGGCGTCCCAGAGTTGATCATCGCTTGGCTTGGTCCTGCTGGAACCCACCTGGCAGCAGGTAAAATGGACCCAGGGGATGGAAGATGGAAACATTTATCCACCAGCTCCCATCCTCCTGCTCAAAGGTTACTATGGGGGGTCCTAGTCCTTCAAACTTCCAATTCCTCATGCATGTGTGCAGTGCAGTTCCCCAGGGTAGCCTGCCCAGGGCCGTGGGCAAATAGCAAGAAATAATTGGTGCAGCTGAATCGAGGCATCGGCAGGTGACGCCTGCATGGAGCTGGTTGCTGCATCGATGAGTGGCTGGAGTAAAAGGTGGGCAGAGAAGTATGAGGTGGGGCAGAGGGTGTCTGTTGCTGCTTTGGGTGTTTGTGAGGATTAAATGAAGTCGTGCTTATGAAAATGCTTTGCAAGCAGAAAGGATTACACAAAAGATCAACGTTATTCTTAAGTCACCTTCTAACATTCTTTTCTCCGGAATTCCCTTAATTACGACAGACCTCTGAGGTGGCCCACTATGGAGATTTATGTCAGATGCCAGCAGCCCTGAAATGACTCAGAGGGTGACCGGCTCATACTGGTCGCCTGGAACTTTCCTAGTTTTAGCACTGAAAGTCCTATGTCCCCATAACCCCGAGTCCTGGGGGTTGGTCACCCTCACTGTCTATAGGGGCATAACCCCAGGTCAAGACCATCACAGCCCAGAGGGGGATTCACCCACCAGAGGCTAAAATGCTGCCCGCCCACCCTCCCTCCACCACAGCTCACCCCGCTCACCGTGAGAGGATCTGTGGTCATTTCAGATGCACCACCACATTTTCACTTAGAATCAAAGATTCGGTGTCTTTTCTTTCTTTTAATAAGCTTTATTGGTTCATTTTCAGACATTGGAGAAAATTCAGAAAAAAATGTAAAGAAGAAAATTTTAATTCACTCATAACACTGTCACTCAGAAATAAAACAGTGGACACATGTTGGGATATTTCTTTCCAGATGTTTCCTATGCCTACAGAAACACCTTTAACAAAGTGGTTGATGATGTATCTAGAGGAATGGATATGTTAACATATGCACACGCTGCTGTACCTTTTTTCCACATAATCGTCCTATAATCTTGGAGCCGGGGGGGCTAGAGGAAGAAATAACTCGCCTGGGGCCACGTGACTAACAAGTCTCTTTACAGAGGTGGCTTCCTGACCCTCAGGAAAGAGAGGGCCACGATGTCTCTGGGGGCAGAGGCCAGCGACCCCAGAGTGCCTCAGCATTCCTGCCGGTTGGCCGGTCCAGGATCTCAAAATTAACTGCCCTAAATATCACATAATAGATAACACAGCAAATGGCCCATTCACGAAGAGAAAACACATGTAAAGTGGATTGGAAATAGCTTTCTCTCTTATTTCTCACATCAGCCATTAATTTTCTCCCTATTAAATGCCTTAGGCCAATGCTAACAAAATTAAATTTGACAGGGATAAATGTGAAGTCCTTAGGACTAAACACTCCACTCGACAAAAACAGGTTGGGGGAGGTGAGGCACCTCCTGGGAAAAAATCCTGGGAGACTGAGTCAACAGAACACCAGGTCCCATTAACAGAAGCACGGGGTCCAGAGGAGAGGAGGGGGCAGCGCCTCCGTGCTCTGGGCTGCTCAGACCCACCTGGACCATTGAGTTAGGTGGTGGGTGCTGTGCTTCTGGGCACCTAGAGCTGGGAGCTGACCCAGAGAAGGGAGCTAGGCTGGAGAAGGATCTTGGAACCATCAATAAAGAAATAGCTGAAGGAACTGAAGATATTTGACCTAGAGGGGACATTCATTTAGGGGAAATACCCAAATTCTTAACTCTAGGGGCAGGAAGCAATCTCTTTCACTGTCCATGTGCCAAAGAAAACTCCTGCCCTCCTCCTCCACAGTGCCCACTTCTTTAGACTGGGGGTGGGGGTAAGGTCGATGGGAGAGTGGGGCCAGGCTTCCTGCCTGTTAATAAGATGGCCAGGGGAAAAGCCTGGCCCCAGCTGTTGGCCGCTTGTAGGTCACCTCTTGTCCTCAGCTTTGGGCTCACCTGCAAATCCTGGACAGTTGGAAAAGTAGCTTGTGCTTCCATCCATAGACACGATTCCTCTCGTCAGTGATTTGAAGGGTTGGCACATAAAGGGTTTTTTTAATTCCCCGGGATTGTAAGTAGCACCGGTGGGTGGAGTGTTGTAGAGACAGGTGACCTTTCAGGAACTTAAAGCTGTTTGAAAATGGAGTGCCTTAGGAGATGGTGAGGTCCCCACCACTGGCAGTCCTCAAATAGGAGGTACCTGGAAGAGGATTCAGTCCCTGGTGGGGACCTGCACCAGATGACTGGCGAAGCTGCCTGGAAGCCTGGATCTGAGAGATTGCATGAGTTTCATTGCAGCACACTCAACAAGAAGATGCTTTTGCAGATTCCCAGTCAACATGGCTTCTTAGATGTCGCCCATGGGCGCCTGGAGCTAACAGAGGAGCAGGAAGGCCTAACACGTCGGTTTGCCTTCCTGCAAGGCTGGACTCCAGCGACGCGTGAATGGGGCACGTTGATTACCTCTCACACGTGTCTGTTCGTTTGCTAGGGCTGCCATAACAAATTATCACAAACCAGGTGGCGTAGAATGACATAAATTTATTCTCTCACAGTTCTGGAGGCCAGAAGTCCAAAATCAAGGTGTCAGCAGGGCCACGCTGTCTCTAACTCTGGGTAGAATCCTTCCTTGCCGCCTATTACTTTTGGTGCCTGCCGGCGATGCTTGGCATCCTTGACTTGCAGATGCGTCACTCCAGTCTCTGCCGCTGTCTTCACATGGCCTCCTCCCCCATGTGTGTCTGTCTCCACATTTCGCTCTCCTTGTAAGGATGCAAGTCATTGGATTTAGGGCCCACCCTAATCCGGTATGACCCCATCTGAACTGGAATGCATCTTCAAGACCCTCTTTCCAAATAGGGTCACATTCACAGGTGCCAGGGGTTAGGACTTCAACGTATCCTTTGGGGGGACACAGTTCAACCCACAGCAAGGCCCTTTCCTTCAGTCTGTGCAGAAGAGCCTGGTGTAGGAGGAGGAAGGGAGAGAAGAAAGGAAGGGAGAGGAGTCAGTGGAAGAGTGGCTGCCGAGTGCATGTGTATCTTTGCGCATAATTCCATGCGGTGGGATCCCTCATGTGTATATACCACCCCCAGAAAGGGCAGTGTCTATTTCTGTGGTATAGGTGAATTGATAAACCATAACTATGGATGGTTATGCAGCCATAAAAAGAGTGTGTTAAAAGGTGAGTTAATATGTTGGGACAGTTTTATTTCTATCAAACAGAAAATGACACCCTAATTTAGAGTAAAGGTTAGCAAAATCTATTGGAGGAGCATTTGGAGCAAACGTATCTGTATGCAAGCTAATGTTTCCAAACCTGAGCTTTGTTTTTGATTGAATATATAAATATATGGCTTCCTCATTTCTGCCGAAGCTATTTTTCTTTGAGCCTCATCAGTGTTGGAGCAAGCTTTATTCCCCTGGTCCCTATGCTGTTCCTGTCCAGGATTTTCAGCAACTTTTGATTGGTATCAACTCATTATTTTTTATTAAAAATAAGCAAAAGGGTTTTTTTTAAGTTAAATCTATAGGTATTGACCAGGAGAGATGTTTGTAAGTATTGCTAGATGACAAAAGCAGGTTACAGAGTGAGTGTATAATTCTATTTTAAAAACAGGGGGACAGCCATCCTCGAAATCACTTTAGCAGCCACTTATGAAACTAAGCATGCAGCTCTCATATGACCCAGTAATGCCCCCTGGGCATTCATCCCAGAGAAATGAAAACTTAGGTTCACCCAAAAACCTGTGCATGAATGTTTATAGCAGCATTATTAGAAATAGCTGGAAACTGTGAATATAACAGCTGGAAACAATCCAGGTGTTATAAACTGTGGTACATCCATGCCATGGAATATTACTCTGCAATAAAAAGGAGTGAACTGTTGATACATATGTCAACTGGGATGGATCTGAAGAGAATTATGCTGAGTGAAAAGAGCCAACCCCAAAAGGTTATGCTATATGATGCTATTTCTAGAACATTCTTGAAATGACAAAACTGTGCAAATGGAAAACATCTTAGTGGTTGCTGTGGGTCAAAGAGGGGCTGGGGATCAGGGAGAGGTGGGTGTGGCCATAAAAGGGCAGCATGAGGGATCCTTGGCAGGGTGGAATGTTCTGTGTCTTGACTGTAGCAATGTCAGTGTCCTGGCTGTGAATATAGCTTTGCAAGATGTCAGCATGGGGGAAACTGAGTAAAGAGACCGCTGACTGCTAGAAAACAAGTCTGAAGAGAGAGATTGTTTACTTTTGCTTTTTCAACTTCTTACGGTTTGACTTGTTCTAACAAGCAGGTGTGACTTGGTGATTTTGTTTAGACGCATAAAGTAGCCCAAAAAAGGGTGCAAGGGTGGGGGGGTGAGGAATGGCAGAGAGCTCCACCCAGCCCACCCACACGGAAAACGCCTGCTCTGTTTCTCTACACGCATCTTAAATCTGGGGTGTGGGAGCCAGGAGTGAGGGGTGGCCGTGGCTGGCTCACTCTGGCCTCCGTGCCCCCACCTCCAGCCCTCCTGACACCGGCCGCTCTTTTTTCTCGCTCACAAACACTTGTGCTTCTCCACCGACTCAGCCACTCACGAAAGAGCAAGGACTCACGCAGAAGATGGGTGATTTCTAGATCCAACAGCAATGAACCTCCCCTGAGCCATCACAGGCCAAGAACCATCAGCGCCTTTCAAGTCTTGTCTTGTGCGATTCTCCTGAGATCCCCTGGGGATAAGGCCTGGGGGTATCCCCAGTCCACAGACGAGGAGACTGAGGGGGGCTGACTAAGTTCTTCATGCCTGACCTGGCACAGAGAGCACTGTCAAAGCATGTCCCATTCAAAACATCACCTCTGAGACCCTCCCTCTGTCTCCCACCATCCCTGACCAAGCCCAGCCATCCACCAGTGGCCCTCGAGGCCTGTGGGCCCTCAGGAAGCAGGGTCCTTACCCAGCCCCCCAGCTCTCTGGAGGCAGCAGCTAAGGAGCCCGGCAGAGGGGACAACTCGGGGAGGCAGCGGGGGAACAGGTGGAGGAGCAGTGTGCCCCGGGCTTGTCAGAGCCCTCTCCCATTGAAGTCCCGAGAGAAGGATGCTGGTCTGACACGGGCTCTGCTTCCGACATTGTGCTCCTGACCCAGAGGTCAGGCTGGACTGCAGGAGGCCAGCGAGGCAGCAGCTGCAGAACAAAATCAGCCCCAGTTGGAAACAGCCTCCGCCCGGGCCCTGCGGGGGTGTTGAGATGAACTCCTTGCCGGAGCGGGAGGGCTGACCTCGGGGTGGGCGGGGGCTGGGCATGTTGGCTGGCAGGGCCGCTCCTGACACCCCGTGCGCCACCCCTGTCTGCCCATGTCCAGTTCTGGGCATTCCCACATGCAGGGGGAGCAGGGGCTGGGAGAGCTAGATGGAAGATTCTGGAAGGGAAGACTGGCCTGTCCTCCTGCAGTTACTGAACCTCAGTCTCCCACCCTGTGACGGCTACTTCTCAGAGTGGGGAGGGGAAGCCAGGCAGGAAATGGTCTGGGCCTTTCCGGAAGTTTCTCTTGCTCCATGTTCTCTTCCTTCCATCACACTGAGTGAAGGGATTGGAATCATGTCAATTATTGCAGTCAGGCGTGTACCTTTGGAGGGATTCGCCATAACTGTGGTTGAGAGAGAGGACAAGACACAGACAGACACCTCGGGGGCAGATTCCGTCCTGACTTAGCTGACCCACAGCCCCCCATACGGCCTCCAGCCCCCTCTTCAGCCTCAGCCCCGCCCCCGATACATGTCCTTCTAAGCTCCCGCTGCATCGAGCTTCCCACCGCTCTCCAGACACACGAGGCTCCCTGCTCAGCCCTGCCTTTTCACGGCTTCCTCCTCTACCCAGAAGGCCCCCTCCTGTTCCCAGTGTTTTTCAAGACGTGGCTCCGCAGCCCCCTTGGGTAGGGGGCTTGCCCATCCCGCTTGCCAGGGCACTGCTCCTTGATGCCTCTTATCCCTGCATGTTATTGATAGTGTGTCCTTTCACCCTCTCAGGTATCCAGACGGGGACCATAAAGGACATGGTCACCTTTGGGAAACTGTGTGGACGTTCTCTGTGTGTGTGCCCGACCCCCCACCAGACCAGGGACACCTGAGCAGTGCCAGGGTGCCCAGAGCCTGGCGCACGCAGTAACCGAGTCTGGAATGAATGGACGCGTGAGCCCGTGGAACATTTACAGCATTCTTTTCCTCTCGTTGCCTCCAGGGATCTATAAAGGGCACTGCTTCCGGATCAATCACTTCCCAGAGGACAATGATTATGACCATGACAGCTCGGAGTATCTCCTTCGTGAGTGTCAAGAATCCTTGGCTTCCTTTGCGTGCCGAGGGGGGCGGGGGGCGAGGAGGCGGCTGGAGGGAAGATGGGCCCTGTGGGGGTGGAGGGGGCTGCTTTTCGTGGCTGCTCTTGTCACTCCCTTTCTGATTCAGCAATTGTTAGTTCAGAGGATGGAGGTTTGTTCAACGCCGCCATGTCATGCTGGGTGTCCCAGGGGAGCTTGGGCTGCTAGGCCCAAGTCTGGGCAGACTGAGGCCTGGGAAGAGCAGATGTGGGTGTGGGCGTCCAGTCTCCAGGGCTGCTGGGCGTGGCCAGCTTTGGGGGAGCTGACTGCCGCCGCTGGGCCGGGGGCAAAGGGGTTCAGGACACAGGCTTGTGCGGGTGAGCATCCTTGGGGGGTGTGCACCCCAAGCCCTGCCCACACTGGACCTGCCCACCCAACTCCATACACACTCAGCTCTGTTCTTGAAAAATGAGATTAAGCTGCGCACTAAGGCAGCCTGGTGCACTGCCAGACAGCCTGTGGGAGAAGGCAAGGAGGGTGGCAGAAGCAGCCTCTGATATGTGGGCCTTCAGCATTTGCAGCACCAACTGGTAGAGCCGCCATCTCTGCCCATGAGCGGCCCCTGGAGCCCCGGCCCCCGCCCGGGTCCTGTGGCTGGGCTGGCCCCCTGACTGGAGCCCGGAAGTCACAGTGCACACTCAGCCCCAGAGGACAAAGCCAGCCCCATGCCCTAAATCCAGATCTCATCCCTGGGCCTGTGAGTACCTCCCTGGGAGGAAGGATGCGGTGGCAGCCAGGGAAGAAGCCTGGGAATGGGAACAACAGCACCGTTTCAAAATCGCTTTCCCCTCCACATTAGCCAAGGCACACGCAGAGCTGCGCACAGCTGCTTCCCCAGGGGCTCAGGCCTGGCTTCATTTATGGAGAATCGATACCAGTGTCCTCAGAGGGAGCACAATTCACTCTGCACCTGCTTATGGATCATTTTTTTCTAAGAGAAAGGATTTGGGTTCTGAGTCATCTGGTGAAATAGAACAGCGTGTAGTTCCCATGGAACATGTGGCAGTGTCAGGCTGCTCTGGCCAGGCACAGACCCTGCCATAATTTGGCCAGATCTGCCTCCCAGCCTTCCCCGCTCTCCTCTTCCTCCTGCCTGTCGTCTCTTTCTGCTTTCAGGGGACCAGCACTGAACCAAGCAAATGATGTCCCATAGGACCACCACAAATGGTTGTGCAGGTTGCACACTGCACAACGGAAGTGATGCCACTTGCCTAGACTGTGGTATAAATGACACCTTTCAAGTTGTACAGTGCGTGTCCTGCACAGCCTTCTAGGGTGGCCCATGGTACACAGCCCAGTGGGGATGGCTCAACTGAAAATCAGCCCTGACTCCGAACCTGCCCTTCTCTGTTCCAAGCAGGACAAGCAGGCGGTTCTTGAGGCTCTGGGGGCGTATTTTCCACACTTACTAACCCTGGGACTGAGGCAGGAGGCACTGGAGAAACAAACCATTCTCCTCTTGAACTTGCCTGAGGTTATGGACATTGATGCTGCCTCTTCCTCTTTACTCCCCTGCCTTTGTCCCCACCATGGTCCCCAGAGTTCTGGGATCTCTTTCTGGATTGGCCTCATGGTGCATCAGCCTAGAGGTCAGACGATGTGGCTTCCTGAGGTCCCAGCAGGAGGCAGATGGTATCTTCAGACGGAGCGAATGAAGGGTGTTTGGTGAAGGACTGTTTACAAAGGTGTGGGCAAGGTTAAGGGCAACTGGCAAGGATGGTGAGCACACCGGGCTGGCTGCAGCAGGAGCCCTTACACACTGAGGCCTGAACAGGTGAGGGAGGCAGGTATGGGAACCTGGAGGAGGGCAGCCTGGCAGGAGCTATGGCCCTTGTAAAGGAATGCAGCCCTCTCATCTGCAGCCCGCAGGAAGGAAGCCTGAATTCTCCTCCCAAAGCCGAGTCAAGGGAGCAGGCGATCGGTCCATGGTGGCGACCTCCCGGGGCCCAGAGCAGGATGGAGAGAGATGGAGCGAGGGTCCGGAGGGGCAAACCCAGAGTGTGCCGTGCTCTCATCCACCCAGCTTCCGCTCCTGCTGTCCTGAAACCCCAGCAGCAGTGCCCAGGGGAGGGCATGAGGGCCGGAAGGGCCCCGGCAGCGATTTTCCCCAATAAAATGGTGGAGACAGTGCAACAGCAGTTCAAGCTCGTCTGGGAATGAAATGTTCTACTCCAGCGTAGGCTGTGGGGAGACCAGCCAGGTTCATGAACAAGCCCAGAGACGTCTGAAGGAGAGAGGGGTGAGGTCTTTGGGACCTGTGATCCACAGGTGCCGGTGGAATTGGGGTGCAAGGCAGAGCCAACTCGCCAACAAGGAGGTGTTTTTCCACTGAGAGGCTGCAGAAGCAGGGAGAATTGGCCCTGAAACTGAGCTCCAGAGTGCGGTACCTGTGAGCTTGGAGCCAGAGGGACAGGCCGAGGTCGCGGTCACCACAGCCATCTGGCCTGTGTTCCCCAGTATTCGGTCCTCTGGTCTCTGTCGAGACGGTTGATCCTGAGAATATGTCGAAGCTCAGGAGAGCAAGCTCTGGGGCCTGATGTCTGCAGGAGACGAGGGTTCCTGAGAATTCATGTTTATTCACTCATTTAACAAAAAATTACTGTGGGCCTACTATGCGCTGGGCGCTGTATTAGGCACGTGGGATGCAGCAGCGAACAAAGCAGAGCTCTGCCCTCCTGCTGCTGACATTCTGGTGGAGAAGGTCACAGAAGGTTCCATGGAGGCCTGCCTGTGGGAGAGCCTGTTGGAGTGGCAGCTCAGCTGTCCAGGCATGGGGCGCCAGCCAGCAGCTGCGCTTCTCACACCCATCTGCAGCAATTCAAGAGCAGTCAACCCTCCAGCTGTGCATTCTGAAGCCTTCTAGAGAAACCGGGCTTGTGTTGAGTTATGTCATTGTCGCAGGGTTTCCTGATGGCCTCTGGGCTCTAATGAGGACCCCACCAGATGCGTAGATCCCCGCCAGATGCGTAGATCCACAGGAGGGGGTCACCACTCCGTACCCTGCCTGCCGTTTCTCTTCCACCTGCCCACTGCCTCCAGGGGTTTCCGCTCATCTTGCTCTGGGCCTGGTGCCTCTTTTCCAGATTCTGCATTTCTGGTTAGGTGCATGATTTCTGTGCTAAGCCTCAGAGTGCTGGTGTCCGGGCTGCTGAGAGTCCACGGTGTGCCTGAGGGTGCGTTAAAAAGAGGTGCCCATCCTCTGGGCAGAGGCAGATGCTCACCAGGGCTTGATTTGGCCACAGGGCAGGGGCTGGACGTCAGCCCCACTTGTCCCTCAGCTCTGTGCAAGCCCCAGCCTGCGCCACTGGTGGAGCTCAGCCCTGCGCTTGTTTGCTGGGTGAGCCCCGGCTGCTGTCCACACATCCAGAGCTCCGGAATGAGCCCATGTGGCAAAGGACAGGTGCTCATGTGACTGATCTGGGCAGGATGGGTGGCTCTGAGCCAGGCCCAGCCTCAGTGACCTTAGAGGCACTGGGCTCCCTTCTCTCCGGCCCCTCTGACCTGTCTGTAGAGCTGGGGCATCGAGGGGACCTGATCCCAGCATTTGTGGCCGGCACAGCTCAGAGGCACGTTTCAGAAGCCCACAGGAAACCGCCTCCCAGAGCCTGTGGCTGCAAGAAGGCACAGGGAGGAGGAGGGGGAGCCTGAGAGAAGAGCTTCATTTAATGCCCCAAACAAACCCCTCTCTGTGAAGCAGGGGCACACACTGGGGGGCTTACAAAAAAGGAGACAAACGCCGCCTTCAGAGGCTGAAAGGCCGCAAAAGGGCTCAGCTGGCTCAGGAGGTTGGCGCCTGCCAGCATTCCCCACTCACTGTCCCCTGCCAGGGCCACCAAGGGTCCACGTAGCCGGGATTTCTGCTGGGCTGGGAGACCTGCAGGCGCATTGGGAAGGCTGAGCTCAGGGCTCCTCCTCACGTGCCCCTCCCCTTCCTCCTGCCCTTCCCCCTAGCCAGATGCTAAGGAACGGGGAGCACATGCTCAAAGCCCCTGCTGAGTGTTTCCGTGCCTTATCCCATCAGATTCTCACAGCAGCCCCGCAGGTGGGGTCTTCTTTCCCAGGGTGACCACCACAAAGCACCACAAGCTGGGAGGCTGAAAACCACGGATGTCTATGCTCACGGTGTGGAGGCCTTGCGTCTTCAGGGAGGGGTTGGCAGGGCCATGCTCCCCCCATGGCCTCAAGCAGGGGACCTGGCCTTGCCTCTCCCAGCTTCTGGTGGCTCCAGCACTCTTCAACCTGGGGCTGCCTCCCTCCTGTCTCTGCCCCCGTCTTCACGCGCCTTCTCCCCTGTGTGTCCTCTCCTGCTTGCATATTTTGCTCTTCCCTTATGGGGAATGTCCTGGGATTTAGGGTCCACCCTCATCTAAGACGGTGTCATCTCAAGATCCTTATCCTAGTCGCATCCACAAAGATGTTTTTGCCCAATGAGGTCCCGTTACTGGGCACCGGCGGTTAGGACTTGGACGTAGCTTTCGGGGCACCTTACCTGCGGGAAGGTACTCCTGCTCGCCCCACGTTGTAAAAGAGGGGACTGAGGTGGCCGGAAGTGAACTGCCCTGGGCACCCCGCTGGTCAGGGGCAGAGCAAAAGGGCAAGTCTAGCTCTGTTGGACACCACAGTCCACACATGTCCCACTCTGTCCAGCCACCTCCTCTGTGACCTCAGGAGGTCCTGAGCTTCCACGTCCTCATCTGTCACCTGGTGGCAATAACAATGATGATGATGATGGAGATAAAGGCTGTCACTTTGGAAGTGCGTGCTGTGGCCAGGCCCTGTGCTAAGCCCCTTATATGTACAAAACCAACTGTAGGACGTAGGTACTATTAGGAACTGTGCTCCACCGATGGGGAAACTCAGTTTTAGAGAGGTCAAGTAACTTGACCAAGGCCACACAGCCAGCATGTCAGAGCAGGGCCTGCACCAGACCCCCACAATGCCAAAGCCTGTGTCCTCAACCACCCCTCAGAGCGGCCTCTCACAGACGCCACTTCCCAGCCTTCCAGAGGCTTCATGGAGGAGGTGTCCATGAAAGGGCTCAGTGGGCCATGAGGTGTCGTCCAAATGGGAGGTGGCACAGTGTTTTCATGGCTGTTACTATGGCCTCCCTGGTGCCACCAAGGGGCCCTCTTCTCTTCTGGCTGGCAGAAGTGTGACCCACACCCAGGGAGACCCTAAGCAAGGCTTGCGCAGATATGGCTAAAGGCTGCTTGGCATCTGGGGGGAGTCCCCGCAGGCCTGGGCCACGACCACGGGTCTCCGGGGCCTGATGGGAATCTTCAAAGTCTGGGGAAGGGCCTGGAGCTTCGGGGCTCGCGGCCATGCCCAGGAGGGCAGGGGCCTCACCGCCGTCTCTGCTGCTCTCCTGCCCTACCCAGGCATCGTGCGTGCCTCCAGCGTCTTCCCCATCCTCAGCACCATCCTGCTGCTGCTCGGCGGGCTCTGCATCGGCGCCGGGAGGTTCTACAGCCGCAAGAACAACATCATCCTCAGTGCCGGCATCCTCTTTGTGGCTGCAGGTGAGCTGCCCGCCCTGGTCCCCGCTGCCCAGAGCGTGCATCCTGGTGCGGGGGCAGAGCGTAAAATTGCCATGCATGATTAACTTCAAAAGTCCTGGCGTGTGGCGGTGGGGAGTGGGGAGCAACTGCTTAACGGGTACGGGGTCTCCTTTTGGGGTGACAAAAATGTTGGAACTAGATGGAGTGGTGGTTGCACAGCCTTGTGAAAGCACTAAATACCACTGAATTGTCCACTTCAAAGGGTTAATTTTATGTTAGGTGAATTTCACCTCAATTGAAAAAACGTGATTAAGTACAGGCGTGCAAAGTGCCACAAGGAGGCAGTGCTGGTGCCCTACACGCTTGTAAGAGGGAGCCTGGCTGAGTCAGGGGTCCGGGAGGTACCCAGAGGGACCCACGGAAGGAGATGATGAGGTAAAGACAGGGTGAAGGGATGCAGAGGAAGCAGAGAAGGCCAGTGTGCAGGGGCAGGGGGAGCCAAAGGGCTAGGGATGCCTGCCCATCCTGACCGCCTGACTCTCCCGGCCGAGGGGCGGACAGCAGCACTTCAGAGCTACCCCCACTGCGACCCAGTGAAAACCCACGGAGCCTTGGGTGACAGTAACGTACCCCCTGCCTAATGGGTCCAAAATGGCTTCACACCATCGCCCCTCTGAGGCTCGATGGAGACAGTTCAGTGCGTGTCTAGCCGCTGCAGAAGTGGAAGAAATCCAGGCTGGAAGTGGGTCTCACAGAGGGTTAGTGGCTGGTAGATGATTTACACAGTCTGGCGGAAAACCCAGGTTTTCTGGCCTGAGTCGCTGGGGGAGGGTGGAGAGGTTGCCAACCCTGGCAAAGCTCAGCTGGTAGCACCCTGAGGCTCCGGGCAGCACCCATGGAGTTCGGGGGTCCCTGTCAGGAGAAACAAGAGCCGCCTGATTCTTAGGCCTCCTTCCAGTAAATAAATGCAAGAAATGTTAGGAAGCTTGGCAATTCCTTCCTAAATTCTTATCATAGCTCCTTGCACCATCCTAACAGTGGTTTTTCTTTCAAAGTGTCTTCTTTCTTATACCAGACTGGGGAGGTGGAGCAGTGTGGGGGGGTGGCCTGAGCTCCAACCATGCCCTGCCCCCTCTCTGTGCGTGGTCTCGCATCATAAAGCAGTCCAGTGGTACCGTGATGGTGATAAAGAGAATTCCACTAACGGTGGTGGCCGTGCCTCCTTGGCCAAGGATGGGGAACGGCCTCTCATGGTGCCCGACCCACATGGGTGCCCACTGGTCATCCTCATCTGCATCTCGTCTTCTCATGGTTTCTCCTGGAGAGGGAAGACGACCGCTGTTTACATCGTGACACTGACAGCCAAAGCAGTTAGGGGACTGGCTTGAAATCTCAGAGCCAGGTCAGCAGAGCCGGGGCTCCGGGGTCCAGTTCTTGTGCTTCTTCTCATCACTTCAGCCCATGTTTCCCTCCAGGGCAATAAATACATGTGTATCTGAGGGGGATGCAGCTGTGTCAGGAGTGTGTGTGTGTCTGAGAAGTGTAGCGTGTATGTACGTGTGCAGTGTTCACGTGTGTCCGGGGAGTGTGGTGTGTGTGAACACGTGCAGTGTGTGTGTGTGTACACTGGGAAGGGGGGCCTGTGTTTAGGGTCTCCTTCTGAAGAAGCACCAACCTCGTTCCTGGCGAAGTCCCTGTCCCTTCCCTTCTTTCCTCCCAGAACAGAGGCAGAGGTGAGAGGGCGGGGACACACCCCATTCTCTCTCCTCCTTCAAGCAGTCAGATTTCTCAAGGGGTGAATCATTAAAGAAGTCCCTGCTGTGGCATTTAAACACTGTCACCTTCCCTATCCCGAGGAAGGGAAAGAAGACTCAGGCTGACACCAGCCGGCCGCTGTGCCAGCTACTCTGTGAGCACCACCGCCTCACCCAGCCCCTGAGGAGGCAGCCAGGTGGCAAAGACACAGGCTGCATCCAGGGCCATCAGCCTCCACAGCAAGGTGCCCCCTGCAGCTGCGTGTTCCCCCAAGGGACCGTTTCAAAAGCATATCCAGACACTCCAGGTCACCAGAGGGGCTGTGGAGCCCACTCAGCTAAAAACATGAGTCCATCCTTAGAGGAGAGGATGTGGCGGCAACAAGAAGCAATGACAACAGGCAAACAAGGGGATGTTCACTTGTTTCTGTTTATTTCCCGCTTCATGGAGCTTTGATCGTGGGCTGAGGCTGCTGCAGGCCAGGGTCACGTGTAGGCCCCCGCCCAGTCCAACCCCAGCAGGGAGGTAAGACCCACTCATAAAGAATTCTAGGTGGGAGGCCGGCCCCATGGCCAAGCAGTTAAGTTCAAGGGCTCCGCTGCAGCAGCCCAGGGTTTCGCTGGTTCAGATCCTGGGTGTGGACCTAGCACCACTCATCAGGCCACGCTGAGGCGGCATCACACAGGGCATAACTAGAAGGACCCACAACTAAAATATATGACTATGTACTGGGGGGATTTGGGAAGAAGAAGGAAAAATAAAAAATAAAATAAAATCTTTAAAAAAAAACGGAATTCTAGGTGGAAAATACTCGGAGCCTCAGAAGAGGTTCTGTTTGAAGGCTGGGAGAGTCAGAAGAAGACACAATAACTTCTCTGGGAAAATGTGATTAGCTGGGTCATGGTCTAAGGAGCATTCTTATGACTTGTGCTGAATACGGGGCGGGGAAGGAAAGACAAAGCTAGGGAGGCAGGGAGAGAAGGGACGAGAGAGAAGGGTACAAAGGAAGTAAACCGTTAGAGTAAAAGCCGTGTCAGTGAAGCCTCTCCTGGAACACAGCAGGAGGGCAAGGAGTCAAAACCTACAACTAGTTTGCTCAGGCAGGATCTCTGGTCCCCTTAGCAGGAAATGTTCTAACCCATCCACACTGCGATCGGTGCAGTAGAAAAACGGACAAAGGACATGGGCAGTGCGTAGCCTCACAATACAACATGGGAGATTATCATAGAAGTTAAAGCTCGCTCACTGGGTGCCGGGCACTGTTATAAGCGCTTGGTCTCTATTAGCTCATTTAATCCTCACATCTACCCTGTGAAATGCGTGCGACTGCACCTCCCATTTTGCACATGAAGATACTGAGGCACAGAGAGGTGAGTAATTTTCCCAAAGTTCCACAGCTGATAGTGGGTAAAACCAGGATTCAAACCCAGGCAGCTCGGCCCTGCTCAACCTCACCTGTAAGAAGAGAAAATCAAATACACACAGCAGCCAGTGGCTGTGTTTCACCTCCCAGGTTGGCAAAGATCCAGAAGTTTGATAATATGAGTTATAGGCTGCTGAGCCAGTTTGTGCCCCTGTGGAGGGTGCTTGGGCGGTGAGTCAGAACTCAAAACCCTAAACGCAACATGGTGCCCTGGATGGATCCTGGAACAGAAAAAGGACATGAGTGGAAACCCCAATGAAATCTGAGTAAAGTCTAGAGGCGGGTGAGTGGAAATGGACCAGGTGGGTTTCCTGGTTGTAACAAAGGAACTCCGTATTGTAAGATGTTAATAGGAGAAACCAGGGCGTGGGGGGAGTTAGGAAGGAGCTCTCTGAAATAAAAGTTTATTTTTCAGTTTTTCAACGCACGTACCCAGTGAAACAGCAGTTTCACTTCAAGGAATTCATCCCACAGTTGTACTCATGGAATGCTGTGGACTCAAGGATGTTGGTGGCAAATCTGTCATAGCAGAGGGCTGGAAGCCACCTCAGTGTGCACAGCAGAGGCCTGGCTAGATGTCCATGCAGTGGGCGCCTCGTGCAGTTAGAAAGACAGAGACAGCTCCTCCTTTGCTGATAAACAGCCGTCTCTCAGATGGACCATTAAGTGAAAAGGCAAGGGGACAGAGTATTGTGCAAAGAAAAAAAATAGATATATGTGTATGCGTGTGTGTGTGTGTGTGAGAGAAAGCGAGCGAGTGAGACTGGACATAAGAAAGACAGAAGAAAGAAATTCCTAGTAGCCGCCTTCAGGAGGGGAACTGCGTAGCTCAGAGCTTGTGTCTTCTTGTGTACCTCATCTGAACTGTGTACTTTATTACCCGTTCAAAATTAATTACTAAAAGAAAAGTTAGCAACCAGAATAAAGCAATACCCTTCAAAGGGGGGAGTGGCCGCCAGCCCCTCCTCCGCCCGCCTGTCCGCTGTCCCGCTCTGGGTCTAACCTCTGCCTCTCTCCTTCTTGCCCCCTCCTGCTTCCCTCTCAGGCCTCAGTAACATCATAGGCATCATCGTCTACATTTCCAGCAACACCGGTGACCCAAGCGACAAGCGCGACGAAGACAAAAAAAACCATTACAACTACGGCTGGTCTTTTTACTTCGGAGCCCTGTCTTTCATTGTGGCTGAGACCGTGGGCGTCCTGGCTGTAAACATTTACATTGAGAAAAATAAAGAGTTGAGATTTAAGACCAAACGGGAGTTCCTTAAGGCTCCCTCCTCGTCTCCCTATGCCAGGATGCCAAGCTACAGGTACCGGCGACGGCGCTCGAGGTCCAGCTCCAGGTCCACCGAGGCCTCGCCCTCCAGGGACACGTCTCCGGTGGGCCTGAAGATCACCGGGGCCATCCCCATGGGCGAGCTGTCCATGTACACGCTGTCCAGGGAGCCCCTCAAGGTGACCACGGCCGCCAGCTACAGCCCCGACCAGGAGGCCAGCTTCCTGCAGGTGCATGACTTCTTCCAGCAGGACCTGAAGGAAGGCCTGCACGTCAGCATGCTGAACCGGCGGACGACCCCCGTGTGAGCACCCCTCTCTCCCAAGGATGGCCGTTTGCATCCCACAGGAGGGCCTCTGACCCTGTAGGCGGGCCAACAGTGGACTGAAGCCAAACCCAACCCTCCCTGGTCTCGAGACAGTAACCCAAGCTGGCTTAGAGCGAAAGCACCAGGAGACAGGAATCAGGAGTGGAAGGCTGACTTTGTCCTCACAAAGGGTGTTTTGGGGCCCCAGGGGTTCTGAAGTCCCCCAGGAAGCCCAAGAGCTCTCCTGAGGCTGCACAGCCTCGACCAACCTGGGAAACAAAATTGAGCCATTATCCCCTCTTGGAGACAGATGTTGCCAGAAGGCTGGGCTCTCAGGGCCTCCCCTCTATCCCGGGCCTGAGCCACCAGGCACACAGGGGCCTTTGGACACTAGTCAGCTGCTTTTTCACCTGAGGTTCTTGTGTCCATGAGCCAGAAACGAGGAAGCTGAAGCTCGCCCCCTTCCTCTCTGTCTGTCTGTCTGTCTCTCTCTCTCTGGCAGTGGCCTGTTGTGGAAATAACAGTCATCCTGAGCAGAAAGTCCTGCAGCCAGCTGGTGCTTGGCCTTTGTGCTGTCCTGGGGCCAGCTTCCCTCAGCCTGAGGAGACCGAGGCGGGTGGAAGAACCCACACTGGGGGAGGCCTTGGCCAGCCTGGGCATGAGGTAAAGGCCGGAGTCTGTTGCTGGCTTTCCTATCTGCTTCTGGAAGTTTCCGCCTCACACAGAAAGGGCACTGACTGTACTTGAGAGTCCGGAAGTAGGAGTCAGAGGAAAGGTGGCCATGTGGCCTCTTGCTGTGTCCCTACCCACTGGCCTGAGGAGCAGCCCGTCCCTCCTCGGGGGGTCGGGGGGGACAGACCCCACCCCACCCCACTGGTGTTTGGCTACAGAAGCCTGAACTTTTGTACAAGAAAGGGAGACCGAGGGTGAACAGCGACCAAAAAATCAGAACAAACATCCATTTCCTAGGTGGTTCCTCACCATGATTTACTGCAAATAAATGCCATGAGAGCAAGTTCCATTCATTTCCTCGTCTTACGAAGTAGCAGCAACGCCTCCCCCCACTCCAATTACTGGAATTCATTCTGCCACCACCTGAAAGGGCTCAGCGGAGGAGTCTGGATGAAAAGCTGTGTTTGTCTCCCTCCTCACTCTCAAGAGGGACACCTGAGGACTCTGGAACCGAGGAGGCAGGTTCCATGTTTGACGTTTTTCCAGCCCCCCCCGCCCCCCCGCCGCCCCACCACCACCCAGGCAAACAGGAAGCGTGTCCGGGGTCAGAAGAGAAACTCTCTGGAACGTGGAACTTACCCTCTTTTATATAAAACACGCGCTTTCTAAAGATAAATCCTTTCTTACTTTTTGAGACTTGGTAAGCCAGTCTTGAGCAGTTGTCTGTGATCCCGGTAGCTGTCGTACTTAGAAGTGACAAGCAAATTCTTACCTCAGCCACCTGCTCACGGGCCCCTGGGTGGCCTTGGCCCCTGGGAGTTCATTTCCGGCTCACGGTCATCTCCATCCTCCTTCATCCCCAGCAAGGACATCTCCACATGTCCCGCCTCCAGCCGGCTGCCCCGTGTGCCGGCGAGCTGAGGCGCCCAGGGCCAGGCCCTTCGTGCTTGCTCGAAACCCTTTCCTCCCGTCCAGGTTGGCTTCGTGCGGTGGTTTGTCCAAGCATGTACAGCGGTGAGTGCTGGAGTGTCAGGGCTCGTGGCCTGCCCCCGTGGTGGGCCCCCTACCCCTCTCACCCCCTCCTGCCCCACCCCCCACCCCTCTCACCCCCTCCACACCATGATAGCATCCCACCAGGCTAGAAGGAAGGGGGAGAAATCTGGGGACCTATCAGCCAGCAAGGCCCCGAGACTTCTTGTGTCACTTCCAAAAGCAAGGCAGCCTTGCTGTTTCTTCCTTATAAGCCACTTTCCCACCTGCCGCCCCAGAAGTTTCTATCATTTCATGGAGAAAGCTGTGTTCCAATGAATCCTACCTCTTGCCCAGTCCCAGGCAGAGAACACGGGGCCCACTCTAGGGACCAAGAAAGAGTAGAAAGAAGTGACAAAGAGGGGCCGAAGAGCAGGGAGCAGAACAACCTCAGACCGCCTGGTCTTCACAGCCTTTCTCCCCACCGCCACGCTAGGCTCCAGGACCCTCGTCTCTGCTTCACCCCCTCCTTCTCGCCACATCCCAGCCGGGACTTGCCCAGGGGAGGGGGCAGAGCTGCCTCCCTGCCGCCTGTCGGTCTGAGACCTTGTGCCCACCGCGGGGAGATGTGGTGGCCTGCACCCACCTCCTCACCATCCTCCCGACCCACCACCCTCTCCAACCAGCCCTTGTGTGTTTTGCCAGTTAAGCACCTGTGAATCCTGTACCTACTACTGGTTTCGGGTTGTTAGTTCTGTGTTTTTTTAATTAAATAAAAACATTTTTAAAATGTTTTCTTCTTGATGTGGGGGGAGGGGTAGAGTTCCCCTCAAGTCTTGGTGGGCACTTAGGGTCCACAGTGTCCCTGAGTCTGGGGGACACTGTGGACCCTCCCGGAACAGAAGAAGGGAGGGTGGATTCTGTGCTGGTCAAGGCCATTTTCTCTGGCGTTTATCTGGGTCACTGTCCACCTCCCCAGCACCCCTGGCTGGTTTGAAACTTCTGGTTGGTGCTGTCAAGGTGCCTTTTCACAGATGGGCTGGAAGATGGACAGGCCAGTAGTCCCCATTCTGTGCTTCACTTGTGTTTCTTAGAGTAGCTAACAGCGTGACCAACAGCCCCAAACACAGACTGGCTTAACACAGTAGAGTTTATTTCTCATTCATGGGAAATGCAATCAGCTGGGGCGTTGGGGGGGGCACTCTGCTCCACACAGTCATTCAGAGATTCAGAGGCCCATGCTATGGGGGCTCTGTCATCCTCAACACAAGCTTCTAAGTTGCCCCTGGCATTGACATCCAGTGGGCCAATGGAGAAGAGAGAGAGTGGGTGATCTTGTAAGTAGAGAGTCTCATGGTATCCATGCACACTGCACTGAGATTTGGGAGAAACCTGTCCAGCCGATCCAGGTGCCAGGCCGTGTCCTCAACCCCGTGAGAGGGCTCCTGCCTCAGCTGCTGCTCTGGCTGAGGCCCATGCGTTCCTACCCTCAGTGGCCCTGGGCTGAGGGGTGGTGGTGGTCAAGGCTGCCACATAGCTGCTGCTTTCTTTGAAGGCTCTGGAGGCCCCCAAACCCTACTCGGGCGTTTCCAGTTCCATGCAGGTTCAAGAGCCTAGTCCTGACCACTGTCGGGCGCCCTGGGAGCCGAGCTTCTTGGGTAGGGTCTTGTTCTGGGTCCCTAGTGTGGAATGAGCAAAGAAGAGAGGCCTGGGGGGAGGGGAAGCAGATGGGCATGGGGAGTGGGGGAGGCCTTCCAGCAGGGAGCTCAGACCCAGCCACGTGACCTCAGCTCCCTGCACTGGTTCCTAATATAGTACCCCTGGCTGCCCAGCCCTAGAGATGAGGGGCAGGCGGGGGATGGGAGGGCTGCTCAGGGACCTTAGAATCCAGAGGGGGATCGGGGCAGATACACCTGATACAGATGGTTTAAAATTTGCAGCTTCCAACAAAACAGCTGGTGCAACCTCAGCAACAGAAGTCTGTGCTCACAGAGGGTAACAAACCCACCTCCTTATGCTTACAACGGCAGGAGAGGGGCTTGCAGAGACCTATGCCCTGACCTCTGGCCCCTGATGAGTATTCTGGGAGATACATTAACCTCTGTGGGATCGCCCGAATCTACAGATTAAGTTGCAATAGCCAGGTGCTTAAAAAAAAAAAAACCAATACTTTGTTTTCCTAATTCTAGAGTAATACATTTTACCTAAAAAAAAAAAAATCTGAAAAATACAGAAAAGTTAAAGAAGAAAACAATATCAGGCAAAATTCCACTACCCAAGACAGAAGCATAGTTAACATTTCAGTGCACCCAAACGTATGCGGGGGTGTGGCTTCATCCCCTGCTCTGTTCTCTGTTTCTCATCAGGAGAATCTTCCCATGGCTTTAAATATTCCTCAAAAACATAATCTTTCATGCCTGCATAAAACAGAGATATCACCGTTTATCTAACCAGCGTCCTACTGCTGGACGTGGCTGATTTGCTCCCCAGATCGTAATGGCGCCTGAATTGGGCCGATGCTGAGATCCTCAGGATGCATTTGCTGAAGATCTGTTACTTCTCACTATGAACTTCCAGTCCAGCTTTCTCCTAGCAGCTGATTAAAAGATCAGGCTCTTTGTCCACCCCCAAACACAGCCAGGATCTTGTCTGCGTACACACCTGGGTGCCGGGGCTGTGGGGATAGCAGCCTCCCCTCCCCTCTTCCTGCCCAGGGGCTAGTCAGCAGCTTCATCCTGTGTTCCTCCTGGAAGGCTGGGGCTGCTTCATTCCACCAGGCCTCGCATTTAGCCATTCTCAGCTACACAAAATATAATTCCTTCCTGTCACCGAGAGCATCAGTTCACAGGGCTGTGTAACAAATTACGCTCAAACTTAGTGGCATTAAATATGATCACAGATTCTTATCTCTACTTGACAGAGACACAGTCAGGATGGTCAGTGGCTGAGGCCTTGGCTGGAAGACTCGATGGCCAGGGGCTGGAATCATCTAGAAGCTCATTTGCTCAAGTCTGGTGGTTGATGGTGGCTATTGCCAAAGACCTCAGCTGCAGTTTTCAGCCTGAATGTCTACACATGGCTTCTCTGTATGGCCCGCGGTTCCTCACAGCATGTTGTCTGGGTCCGAGGGCAAATGTCCTCAGAGTAAGAGACAAAGGTGGAAGTCTCGGAAGTCACACAGCGTCTCCTTCCACTGTACTGTAAGGGTTAGAACACTCAAAAGCCCGCCTGAGTTCTAGGGGAGAGGAAATAGACTCCACCTCTTGCTGGAAGAAGACGTGGAAGTGGAAATACTGCTGTGGCCATTTTTGGAAGACACAGTCTGCCCCCCCTTCTCTCCAGAACCCTCAATGGCTCTAAGCTTCTCCAATCGCCAGCCCTCCCTTCCATGCTCCATCTCCACTGCGCCCTCTGGAACTACCCCCATCTTCAAATCTCCTTTCTGAGGTCTCCCTCCACCTCCTGGGTAAATGAAAGCTTCCTCTCCCCCAAGGACACTCCTTCCTCTGTTCCTCCTGGTGAAAGCTGTCCATTCTCCTGCAGGGGTTCCCCGCCCAGGTTCCCAATACGACCTCCTGGCTGCCCAGCCCCATACTCAGTCCCAAGAGGTGTGGGGCTGGAGAGGGAGAAAGGAGATCTGAGGGACCTCGGGATCCAGAGGATCCAGAGGGAGACTGGGGCAGATACACCTGACAAAGATATTTTTAAACTTGCAGCTTCCAACAAAACTGCCGGGGCAGCCTCAGGAGCAGAAGTCTGTGATCAGAGAGGTTATGAACTCGTGTCCTTGGACTTCAAATTGCAGGAGAGGGGAGCGCTGGGGGATGCTGACCCCTCCAAACCGTTACTCCTCCACCCTCCTGGGGAAAAGCCTTCTCTGAGGGCTGGGTAGACCATCCTGAACCCTTTCTCATCACTGTCATCTCCCGAACTCCTTCCTGGCCACTCCTTCACATTCGTCAGAGACTTCACCTCTGGCTCAAAGCCCTCCTCTGTGCCCCAAGTCCTGCCACCATCAAAGTGAGCCACATCAACATCCACGGGGCCAACCACTCTGACTCCCTGGCCTCACAGCTCTCCTGCCTTCTCACCTCCCCTGGCCATCTGAACTTCTCACCTCCCCTGGCCATCTGAACTTCTCACCTCCACTGGCCATCTGAACTTCTCACCTCCACTGGCCATCTGAACTTCTCACCTCCCCTGGCCATCTGAACTTCTCACCTCCCCTGGCCATCTGAACTTCTCACCTCCACTGGCCATCTGAACTTCTCACCTCCCCTGGCCATCTGAACTTCTCACCTCCATTGACCATCTGGCCTTCTCACCTGCATTGACCTTCATCTCCAGCTTGGCGTTTGTCATCACCCCTGACTGTTCCCCACTGTAATCTTCAGGGCCATCTTCCTCCTCTCTGACCACAGCTTCCAATGCTCCCAATTACTTCACCCCTTTAGCATCACTACACCTGTTCTCCAACCTCGCCAAGCCCTTCAGGGCCTTGGCCTCTCCATTTTCTCCCAATTTATCAACCTGCCTGGTTGCAGGGTCACCCTAACCAGCGCAGACATGGCAAGTATCACTTAACCCGTCCTGATGCCCTCAGTTCCTTGGGCCCCTTTTCCTTCTAGCTTTTCCCTCCCAGAAAAGCCCCAATCCTCCTTCGACCTCACCTTCCATCTTCCCCACCCCTGCACCTGAGCTGCAAGGTGATGCCAGAGAAAATCAAGTGAATTGTAAATCGGTGCCTGTAGTGGGCAGAATAACGGCCCCCAAAGATGTCCAAGTCCTGATCCCTGGAACCTGTGACTGTGTCACCTTACATGGCAAAAGGGACTTTGTGGATGTGATTAAATTAAGGGTCTTGAGGTGGGGAGATTTTCCTGGATCATCTGGGTGGACCCAATGTAATCTTTCACATAAAGGAAAGGGGGAGGGGGGAGAGCCAGAGAAGGAGATGTGATGACGGAAGCAGAGGTCAGAGTGACGCCATCACTGGTTTTGAAGATGGAAGAGTTCTGGGTGCCCTGGGCAGAGGCAGAGGCCCATCTTTGGCTCACAGAATGGAATTGGGGGCAGCCAGGCTGAAGCAACAGAGGGTCCAGGTTGAATGGCAGCGCAGGGAGGGAGATGAAGTGGCGTAAAGACGTTGGGACCAATTGAGTGGCACCTTCCTTTTCATAGTATCTTTAGATCAAACACCCAGGGCCGCTTCTCAGCCTAATTAAGCCTGCGCTCAAAATTAGACCAGCACATTGACAAAGAGGATTTATTTGGCCCCTACCCAGGTGTGCGCTGGCCCCAGCTCTGAATGAGGCCCGCCTCCAGGAGGTGTTTTCCTCTCTCTAGTTAGGTTCTGATCCTTCTTGGGAGAAGAGCAGTCATTTGGGACAAGTGAAAACTGATCCGTCTAGACGGGTAAAATACAAACAACTCTCGATTAGCTGAGTGCGGCATATCTACTTTGAAGGGTGTCCACAGAAAATGTCAGATCTCAGGAGCCTGCTTCCTTTTGAACTTGATTGCAGGGACAACAAAGGTGCCCTCCTAGGGTGTCCTCAGCACCTCCAGGCAAAGTGGCCATTGGTCCCAGCTGTCCTGATCTGCCCCAGCTGCCGTTTCTTATGTTTCTGTGGCCTTAAACCACATAGAAATGTCCTTTGGATCATCTGGCGGAGTAAGTTATTTGAGCTTCTGTCTCCTTGTTCTTTCAGTCCATCTGTCTGTCCATCCATCCATCCATCCAATAGTCATTTGACAAACATTTATGAAGATCCCACGCTGGGCTCAGATACAGGGGGCTCTCTGAGGACACTCAGAAGGAGTACATAACACACTCTCACCATCCCTACCCCCCAGAAGCTTATAGCCCATCAGAGAAGGCTGATCCATCTGTAATCATTAATAATAATAATGGTAATAATAACAAGAAATGCCATCCTGGATCAATTGCCTACTGTCTTAGTCACCTCGGGCTGCCACAGCAAAAGGCCATAGACTGGGGGGCTTAAACAACAGACGTTTATTTCTCATGGTTCTGGAGTCTGGAGGTCCAAGATCAGCGTGCCAGCATGGGCAGGTTCCGGTGAGAGCCCGCTTCCTGTCTTCCTGCCTTGTTGCTGTGTCCTCAGATGGCAGAGAAAAAGAGAGAGCAAGCTCTCTGGTGTTTCATCGTATAGGGGCACTAATCACATCCTGGAGTCCCACGCTCAAGACCCTGTCTAAACCTAATCACCTCCCAAAGGTGCCGCCTCCATATGCCATCACTCTGGGGTTTAGGCTTCAACATGTGAACTTGTGGGAGGACCCTACTGAGTCCACAGCACCTCCCGCGGCCTAAGCTGGTAAAGTGCGTTATCTCGAATCCTTACACCAGCTCCCCAGCCAGGCTCCACTGCTCTCAGTTTATGGATGAGGAAAGGGCAGCCTAGAGAGGTAACGACTTGCGGGAAGCCACACAGCTGGAGACGGGCAGAGCAAGGGTCTCGTCCTGAGGCTGGCCGGATCCATCACCGCAAGCTGCTCCCCACTCTCTCACGTTGCCCTCACTCTTCCTGGTGCCCTGGAAAAGGTAGGACCTGTGCAGAGCATGCTGGGGTCCCCCAGCCCCAGCTCCCAGCAAATGCCAGCGTCCACCAAGCCCTCTTCCTGGCCCAGCAAGGTCCTAGGAACCGAGCAGGCAGCCTGGAGCTGGCCTCTGTGAGCAGAAAAGATCTGGTTGAAGGAGCTTTTAGTAAACGGAGAGAGAAAGTAGACTTGCCTGCAACACCTAGAGCTGCTAGCCTCACGTAGATTTGCACAAAGACTACTTCAAAAGGAAGAGACCACCAATCTTTAATGCCTTTGCTGGCTGGGCAGGAGGACTCGGGACCCCTCATGTGGCACAAACCTGCCCCCCACTGAGGGAGGGCGCAGCCTGGCCTCTGATGGGCCTGCAGTGTTGTTCCGGCTGATGCGGAGCATGTCCCGTGTGCCAGGCCCCGCTAGGGCGCTTCCCACGACCTTCAGAGGCTCCCGGGACTGGAGAGCCTAGGACGTCCTCCCCCACCACAGCAGGAAACTCAAAATACATTTGTATTTCTTCAAATGACACCGTATCTGCTTGTTGTGCTAAAATTAAAATGGCTTCTTTCTAGATATTCTGTCTTAAAAAACTTTCTTCTTGCTCTCCAACTGCTGTTCTGCTGGTGTGCCTGGCACACAGTGGGTCTGCCTCAGGCTCCCCAGTGTCCCCTGAGAAGCTCAGCTGCCTGGCTCCTGAGGATGGGCCCACAGGGCGGTGTGTGCCGTGTCTCAGCCTCCAACAGTTCTCCGTGGAGAGGGCCCACCTGCCTGGAAACAGACAGCCACTCTCTGAGCTGAAGCAGGGCAGTGACGGGCATCAATAAGTCAGTCGGTTATGATGGGTTAGCCGGCACTGGGAACACGGAGTGGGGGACAGGGAGAGAAGGGGAGTGGAGATGAGGAAGGTTGAGACAGAAGCTCTCGAGAGATTCCCACCTGCATGGGGAGGCTGGTTTGTAACCTGAAGGTTCTGCTGTCACTGCCTCAGATGTAACTGCCCTCACGCCAGCCTGCGGCTGGAGACGCCAGGTCTCAGCTCAGCGCTGGTGCTTGTTCACAGGGTGGCCTGGCTTGTCACGTCCTCTCTCTAGGCTGCGGCTTCCTTTTATCAGTCATGACAGGGTTGAGGACGTGCTACCACCAATCATGGCACCTTGGCATATTGAATATTTCCAGCTGAAGGAATCTGAGACCTGAAGCGGGTCATAAAACCCCCCATGGGCAAGGGGCTCGCTATGCACCGCGGACTGGAGCATCCGGATCCCCAGACGCTGAGGGGAGTCTGAACCAACAGACCTGCTGGCTCTCCCAGCGGGCTACACTGAGCGGACACTTCTTTTAGTCCCATCATATTTTTCCACAACTTTCCGCTTCATCACACCTGGCATAAAAACGCTCAGATTTAACCATTTCTTTGGGTCTTTATTTCCTGTGTCAAGGCTCCCATGTCGTGTATAACTTATATGAAATAAATTTGTATGCTTTTCTCTTGTTAATCTATCTTTTGGTACAGGGGCCTGAGCTGAGAGCTTAGAAGGGTAAAAGAAAACTATATTTCCCCTCTTCTGGAGTCACAAGAGATCTTGAACTTTCCTCCCAGCTCCAACCATCGGTCAAGAGTTTGGGTTCCAGGTTCTGAAACCTGGCTTCACCATTTACCTGCTATGTGACCTTGGACAAGTTGCTTTGTGTCTCTGAGCCTCCATGTCTTCATCTGTAAAATGGGAATAATAGTCGTTCCCCCCTCATGGATTGGTGTGAAGATTGACTAATGACATGGAAAGGCTTGGCAGAGCGCCTGGTATATAGTAAGCACTCACTGACGATGAGCTGCCATTACAATTATCATTATTATTAACAGTCTGTGACTCCAAATCTGGACCCCTGAGTGTTACCCACACGCAGGCAGTCTTTCTGTAAATTGTGTCAACCTGAGCCAGGATTTTGAAGCTCAAAGCCCTGCCCAGCTCAGGGATCTACTCCTGGCCACACATCAGCCTCTTGGATCCACCCAAAAAGAGGCACCTGGTGAACTGCGAAGAGATGCAGAACCCAGGCTGTAGGGGCTAGAGCCTGGAGTACCGGCCCGGGGGCGTGTGGGCAGGTGACTCTCAGAGGGTGGTCCCAAACTCTCCTATCGCCTCTGCTATATCCACACACCCGTTAACCTCTTGATAGTCACCCATAAATCGACCTACTTCTGTTCTTTTTTTACTTAAACATATTTATTTCGTAAATAGAAACATAAGTGGGAAATCTTTATTACCTGCCATTAATAGAGGTCAAACTAGAACAGTAAAATGGAAACAGAACTACAGTCAGGTCCACCTGGATTCTCTGTCTTCTCCAGGCTGTTCTTTGATTTACAAGCATCAGGAAGGTGTTAAAGACTTACTCCACATGGAGCTTTTCTTCTGGACCCAGTTGGAGGGATGGGAGGAGAATTCAAAAGGAAAGAACGTTCTCACACTGGGCACAGCGTTAGGTAATGCCAGGCCCAGGAACCACCTGCACTTTTCCTGCGGTTTGGGGATACGGTGGGCTTGGGGCTGAAGCGCATGCCTGGGTGGGGGGCTTCAGAGGCCTTGGGCAGGGGGCCCCCAAGATGTCCTGAGGCAGGATCCTGGGTCCCCCAGACTCCCGGGACAGGGACCCACTCACCCCGCCCTAGTGACCGGCCTGCCCAGTGGGAGAACAGAAGGCTGTGCGCCTGTGTCCTCCAGGGTCCCCTTTCTCCTGCAGCCCAGAGCAGGCAGATCCCCACGCCCGTAGTCCCTGTTGCCCATCCCTCGTCCCCTCCCTACTCAGGCATTCTGAGCTGTCGCTCCGTAGAGGTCTCAAGTCACCATCTAAAGTCTTCTCTCTTCACCCCTCCCTGGGGTATTTCTGGCTCCAAGAGGGGAAGAAAGCCCTGAAACCCGAGGAGACGCGGTCGTCGGTGACACGCCTGGAGATGTGCATTAATAGAAGCCTCCCTCAGGCCCCTGACACGTCTGGGCAGCTGCTCAGCTCCATCCAGCGTCCCTCCGCCCCAAGGCCAGCCCGCTCTGGCTCGGCCGGGCACACTAAACTTAGCTTCCACCCCAGCTCCACAACCGCTACCACCACCCCAGCCCAGGTCCACCTGCCTGGGGAGACGCTGCCACCAGGCCTGCCCAGAGCACCCACTCCTCCGCCACCACCATGTCCCAGACCAAAGCGCTGAAGGTCCGCCTGACTCTATTCTGCATCCTGGTGGGCATCGTGCTGGCCATGGTGGCCGTGGTGACCGACTACTGGGCCGTGCTGAGCCCCCACATGGAGCACCATAATGCCACCTGCGACGCAGCCCACTTCGGCCTCTGGCGGATTTGCACCAAGCGTATTGTCATGAGTGACAACAAGGACAAGAGCTGCGGACCCATCACCCTGCCTGGGGGTAATGTACTCACTCTCTGTGCCCTGTCCTTGCCTCCTGCCCTTCCCCGTCCCCCTGGAAAAGTCGCCCGTGGGAAAGAGGGCAGGTCTGCCAGTCTCGGAACAGGCCCACTGCCCAGCCCTCTGGGCCGGGGGAAGAGGATCGGAATTGCATGTGGTTGCAACTGCAAAGGAGGGCATTTGTCTTTGGCTATTTCTCTCTTGCTGAGGCTTGGCGCTTTTCACTCAGAGCAGAGGGCTAGAGTGGTGGGGCAAGAGGCTCAAGAAAGAAACCGTGGATCTACCATACTAGGGGCGTCTGACCCCAGCCGCAGTCACTCTTCTGGGTGTGCCCAGCTCCACTCTCTCCCTTCACACACATGCTGGGTGGCCTTATGTGCTCAGCTGGCATGTCCATTCCCCAGTCTCCAGACTGGGGTGTAGACAGGATGGGCTAGAGAATTTACAAGGCCTGGTGCAAAAGGAAAATACAATTAAATGAAATTGTAATTATTTTTAAGAATTTCAAGATGGTGACAGCAAAGCATGAAACCACACAGGGGTCCCTTCTGGGTGCAGGGCCTTGAACGTCTGCACAGGTCACACGTTTGTGAAGCAGGACCTGGTTTCTAATGAGCCACCTGCCTTTTTGTCAGAACTGTCAGTCCTCTGTACATGCTCTCTTAGCTCAGACGCCTGCAGAGTTGGAAAGCACTTCCTTCTGCTGTAATTTAAGTGCATTCCTCGATTTCCTGCCAGGTGACTGAACCACACACTGAAGGTGGTGAGCTCCTTGTCGAGAATATCTGATATTGGGGTGAGCAGTCTATTCTGCAGCCGTGGAGCCCCCTACATTCATAGCAAATAGCACATGTGCGAGAAAAGGGCCCTGTGTGGAGGATCGCAGGGCTGGGCGCTGGTCACGCACTGCCACAACCCCCCAGTGACTATGGGGGCGGACAAAGCCCATCGCGGCCTCTGCTTCCACCTGTAAAAAACGGTGCTTGGGCTCAGCAACATAAAGTCCCTTCCAGTGTTTACAAATGTCCCTCTGAGGAGGCAGTGGACAAAGGCGAGCGCAGGATCCCACCAGTTTTCGGAATTACTCCCTCTGTTATCAGCGTGGGTGTTCCTTGCACTCTGCCCTTCAAGGAAGCCAGGGTTGAGTCCCCAGAGATCTTGCAGCCTGTGTGTGGGATAAAGGGGCCTAACCCTCATTCCTCCCACTTCTCTCCTTCCTCGTCCTCCCCCTCTTGCTGGCTCCAGGAAACCCCTGCCTTGCTCGTTCCCACTGGATACCCGGAAGACTCGTAAATACCCAGCTGTCTTGGAAACACCAAGTCCCGGGGCTGAAGGCTTTAATAGGCATGGTCATGTGCTTGAAGAACATCACATAGCCCAGAGGCCCACACCCCTCAGCCGCTGCTGAGCATGCCCGTAAACACATGCCTCATCCAGCCAACTCCCCTGGGCAGGGCAGGGCAGGGCAGGGCGGGCAGGGCAGACTCTCCAGGGACCACACAGGGGAACGCACTGTTACAGGCCTGCCCACCTGTCCTTGGAGGCACCTGCCTTTTAAAGTCTGGTGAGTTTACAGAGCCCATGAGCAGGGAGGTGAGCCGAGTCTATACAAGGAAAAGACAGAGCGGTGGGAGGTGACTGGATCAGCCGCCCAGCAGGCATGGCTTGGCTTTGAGCCTGCGTGAGCCTAGACCGTGCCTTCTTGCCCTGGCCCAGAGTGAATCACACTCCCATGCTTGTGAGCCCTGCCTCGCCCCCAACAAGCTTCCGAAGTGTGTTCCTGCCTTCTCCCCTCCCCTTTCTCTGAGAGTGGACATCTCTGTCTTTCCCTACCCGCTCTTCCTGTGCTCTCTGGGATCACTCTTTTCTGGAGGGAGGAATAGAGTTCAAACGTGTTCTCTCATTTATTACTAACAATAACAATAATGATAATAACTGCAAACACAAATACAGCACTATCTGCCAAACACTGTTTTAAGTGCTTTACGCACATTAACTTTGGATGACACCAGAAGAAATGACAGAATAAGAACCTCCAAAAATCCTCTTCTCCATAAAAACAAGGAGAACATTGGCAAAATGGTCGCAATAACCTTTTTCGGTACTTTGGAAATTAACCAGTCCTCCGGCAATCCAGCAAGTGCTTATTTAAGAAAAAGACGGGTGAATCTCGGTAAGAACAGTGAGCTTTGTGCTGTTTTAACTTCCTCTGTTCCTGTTCCTCCCTCCCCAACTGTGCCATAGCCTTGAAGACCAACAGTCTGAATCATAGTGAAAACCAGCAGCCTGGTAGCCACCAGAGAGGACAGAACAGGCCTGGATCTCTTTCAAAGCCTCATTTCCAGAGAATTGTCATTATTTGATCTGCCTGGTGGTTCCCTGGAAGTTCTCGCTTGCAAGGCTGTCTTTATTTGACCTGACTCTGAGCTCATGCTGTGGAACAGTCTTTTTCCCAGGGGGCATTTGTCAAAAACAATTAGAAACAATTGTTTAATATCATGACTGCCTGAGGTGGTAGATAACAGTTAGGGCAAAAAATAGGCTAACTGAAAAACTAGAGCATGAGATGTCCGAGGTGGCTTGGAAAAGCTCCAACATATTCCTGAGACTTTAGAAGGCCATGTGCATGCACAGTGCTATATGCATGCACAGGAAAGACCTGAGAAGGTCCTGGGCTCTTACCTCTGACCTATCTTGAAGCTGTGTGCAAGCAGAAGTGAAGGCTGAGGCAGAAATGTAAACTGCTGAGCTGCATGCTTACCTCTCTGCTTAGCACAGAGCCCCTCAGTAAAGACTGGGAGATACATTGGTTCCAAGCACTTTAGGAAATCTCTGTGAGCTGACCACCAAACTAACTGAGCAGAGATTTCAGTGGCCACACATGACAAGGAATGCAGACTTTACAAAATTAATCCAGAAAAGTCACTAACCAAACAAGAGTAAATGGCAACAGGAAAAAACCCTGGGAAAGGGTGGGAATCTGATTTCAGAATTGATACGTTACATTGTTTAAACTGTCCAGTTTTAAACTTAAATTTTAAATTTTAAAAAATTTCAAGACAAGCAAAGAACTAAAAATGGCCCATATGTAAGGGGAAAAAAAGCAGTCAATAGGGGAAGCCCACATATTGGACTTACCAGACGGAGACTTTAAGTCAGCTATTTTGGGTATATTCAAAGAACTAAAAGAAACAATGTCTATAGAATAAAGTAAAGATGAGAATGATGTCCCATGAAATAGAGAATATCAAGGAGAGATAGACATTATTTTAGAAGGACCTAATAGAATTTCTGCAGTTGAGAATTACAATAATTGCAAGAAAAAATTCACTAGAATGGTTCAGTAGCAGATCTGAGTAAGTGGAAGAAAGAATCAATGAACTTGAAGATGGGTCAACTGAGATTAGCTAGTCTGAGGAACAGATAGAAAATGAGAATGAAGAAAAAGGAACAGAGCCTCAGATACTGTGAGACAGTATCAAATGTACCAACATATGCATAGTAGTAGTCCCAGGAGGAGAAGAGAGAGAGGCAAAGGAACAAGAAGCATGTGTAAAAAAGGAATGACCGGGGCCAGCCTGGTGGCACAGCGATTAAGTTCACATATTCCGCTTTGGCAGGCTGGGGTTCGCCGGTTCAGATCCTGGGTGTGGACCTACACACTGCTTGTCAAGCTGTGCTGTGGTAGGCATCCCACATATAAAGTAGAGGAAGATGGGCACAGATGTTAGCTCAGGGCCAGTCTTCCTCAGCAAAAAGAGGAGAATTGGTGGCAGATGTTAGCTCAGGGCTAATCTTCCTAAAAAAAAAAAAGAAATGACCAAAAATTTCCCAAATTTGATGAAAAACATTAATCTACAGATCTATGAAGATTAATTAACTCTAAGTAGGATAAATCCACACCTAGATATATCACAATCAAACTGTTGAAAGATAAAGACAGAGAATCTTGTAAGCAGTGAGAAGCAACTCATCACACACAAAGTCTTAATAAGACGAACAGCTGATTTTTCCCAGAAACCGTGGAGGCCGGAAGGCAGTGGGATGACATAAATGTATATATATATATATATAAACTCATCTAATCCTCACAAAAAATTCTCTATGAGGTCCATACTATTATCATCATCCCATCTTGCAGATAAAGAAAATGAGGCACAGAGAAACTGAGTAATTTGACCAAGGTCACACAGTTACCAGGGCAGAGCAGCTAGGATCCACACCCCTAAAATTCACCTTCTTAGTCACTGCATCGTACTACTTTACAAAAGTCCAGTGACGAGGCTCTCATTCTACAGGTGGTTCTCATTCTACATGCAGGAAAACTGAGGCTCAGAGTGGCCTTCATAAGGCTAACCGTCTGACAAGCAGAAGTTCAACATCCAAGTCTCACATCCAGAGCCTCTTTGCTCTCCAGTCCCCTCCCACACCTGCCATAGTATTTACAAACACCACTCATACAAGCTGCAGACCCAAGCAAACACATCAGAGGCCAGCTTTTTTTTTTATTATTATTTTTTATTGAGTTATTGATAGGTTACAATCTTGTGAAATTTCAATTGTACATTAATGTTTGTCAGTCATGTTGTAGGTGCACCACTTCACCCTTTGTGCCCACCCCCCACCCCACCTTTCCCCTGGTATCCACTAAACTGTTCTTGGTCCATAGTTTTAAATTCCTCATATGAGTGGAGTCATACACAGATTATCTTTCTCTCGCTGGCTTATTTCACTTAACATAATTCTCTCAAGGTCCATCCATGTTATTGCAAATGGAATGATTTTGTTCTGTTTTGCAGCTGAGTAGTATTCCATTGTATATATGTACCACATCTTCTTTATCCATTCGTCTGTTGATGGGCACTTAGGTTGCTTCCACGTCTTGGCTATTGTAAACAGTGCTGCAATAAACATTGGGGTGCACAGGACTTTTGGGATTGCTGACTTCAGGCTCTTTGGATAAATACCCAGTAGTGGGATGGCTGGATCGTATGGTAGTTCTATTTTTAGTTTTTTGAGGAATCTCCATACTGTTTTCCATAGTGGCTGCACCAGTTGGCATTCTCACCAGCAGTGTATGAGGGTTCCTTTTTCTCCGAAACCTCTCCAACATTTGTTGCTATTAGTTTTAGATATTTTTGTCATTCTAACAGGTGTAAGGTGATATCTTAGTGTAGTTTTGATTTGCATTTCCCTGATGATCAGCGATGATGAGCATCTTTTCATGTGCCTATTGGCCATCGGTATATCTTCTTTGGAGAAATGTCTGTTCATGTCTCCAGCCCATTTTTTGATTGGGTTGTTTGATGTTTTGTGGTTGAGTTGCGAGAGTTCTTTATATATTAAGGATATTAAGCCTTTGTCAGATATATGACTTGCAAATATTTTTTCCCAGTTAGTGGGTTGTTTTTTTGTTTCAATCCTGTTTTCATTTGCCTTGAAGAAGCTCTTTAATCTGATGAGGTCCCATTTGTTTATTCTTTCTATTGTTTCCCTTCTCTGAGAAGGCATGGTGTCCGAAAAGATCCTTTTAATACTGATGTCAAAGAGTGTACTGCCTACGTTTTCTTCCAGAAGCCTTGTGGTTTCAGGTCTCACCTTGAGGTCTTTGATCCATTTTGAGTTTATTTTGGTGAATGGTGAAAAAGAATGGTCAATTTTCATTCTTTTACATGTGGCTTTCCAGTTTTCCCAGCACCATTTGTTGAAAAGGTTTTCTTTTCTCCATTGTATGCCCTCAGCTCCTTTGTCAAAGATAAGCTGTCCATAGATGTGTGGTTTTATTTCTGGGCTTTCAATTCTGTTCCATTGATCTGTGCACCTGTTTTTGTACCAGTACCATGCTGTTTTGATTACTGTAGCTTTGTAGTATGTTTTGAAGTCAGGGATTGTGATGCCTCCCATTTTGTTCTTTTTTTCTCAGGATTGCTTTAGAAATTCGGGGTCTTTTATTGCCCCATATGAATTTTAGGATTCTTTGTTCTAATTCTGTAAAGAATGTCATTGGGATTCTGATTGGGATGGCGTTGAATCTGTAGATTGCTTTAGGTAGAATGAACATTTTAACTATGTTTATTCTTCCAATCCATGTACATGGAATGTCTTTCCATCTCCTTATGTCGTCATCTAATTCTCTCAGAAAGGCCTTGTAATTTTCATTATATAGGTCCTTCACTTCCTTAGTTAAATTTACCCCAAGGTATTTTATTCTTTTTGTTGCGATTGTGAATGGTATTGTATTCTTGAGTTCTTTTTCTGTTGGTTCATTACTGGAGTATAGAAATGCTACTGATTTATGCAAATTTATTTTATACCCTGCAACTTTGCTGTAGTTGTTGATTACTTCTAACAGTTTTCCAATGGATTCTTTGGGGTTTTCTATATATAAGATCATGTCGTCTGCAAACAGTGAGAGTTTCACTTCTTCCCTCCCTATTTGGATTCCTTTTATTCCTTTTTCTTGCCTGATTGCTCTGGCCAGGACCTCCAGTACTATGTTAAATAAGAGTGGTGATAGAGGGCATCCTTGTCTCGTTACTGTTTTCAGAGGGATGGGGTTCAGTTTTTGCCCATTGAGTATGATGTTGGCTATGGGTTTGTCGTATATGGCCTTTATTATGTTGAGGTAGTTTCCTTCTATGCCCATTTTGTTCAGAGTTTTTATCATAAATGGCTGTTGGATCTTGTCAAATGCAGAGGCCAGCTTTTGACATGACTTGGTGTAGAGGAAGCTGGACCAGGAGCTGGTGCAATAGAGGAGACTTTTCAAGGTCCCATTCAGCCATAGAGAGTTGGAAGCTCTGAGAACACAAACTGGCTGATTTGTTTTTTCCACTGACTCTTAGAAGGACTGTCATGCACAAGGTCAACATCTGAGGTCAATTCCAATGCCTCTGGAATGAGAGTAGGGGCTTCCCCAGTTGTCAGGAGAGGCTGTCTGTCTGAAAGCCCAAGTGAATCCACAGAGGGGTCATCCCCTGCCCTTGGGCTGGGCGCAATGTTGCTTCTTTCCAGCTCTTCCTCTTCAGGGCAAGGCAGCAGCCTGCCCCAGCGCCCCATTTCCCTAGCAGCCCATCCTTTCCTCCAGTACTTGATGCAGGAACTGGGGCCGTATGAAAGAACACGATCCTACTGATCCCAAGATTTTCAGGGGCCCCCTTTCCCATCCACATGAGCCCATGCAGGAGACCTAAGCCATTACTAGACTCCTCCCCCACAGGACAGCAATGCTCTGAAGCTCTAGGGTCGGGTCCTGGGGATTTCTCCAACCCATTTTATGAAAGTCTTCAATCAGAGGGGTGGGGGAGACAGAGCACAAAGAAACCATTGTTGGAAGCATCAAGAACTTCTTCTACAAAAAGGGCGAAGGCACCCCTGGCATTGATGCAGGTAACAAGTGCCTGAAACATTTCTTCTGACCCATAAAACACTAGTTCCCTTGGTTTTGTGCAAATCAACAAGGATTTTTTAATATATCAAAGTCTGCAGCCACCAGCACTGGGCACACTGATATATCCTCAGTGATAACCCAGGGGCAGCCCCTAATCGTGCAAGCTGTTCCAGCTGTCAGACAAAGAGCTGTATTAAATCCACCTTGGAGTTAAATTAGCCTTCTGTTCCAGTTGTTTGAAACTGGCACAGTTAGCTGTAGTCCTGCATAGATAATCACTCCTTTAACCAGAATTTTTGGTTAGCCAGAATACTTCCACCCCTCTCAAGCCTAATAGCTGAGTTCACCATATTTTTTAAGTAATAACCCACTTAAAGTTTTTAGACCACTAAGTCTTATGATTGTTCATGGTAGGCATTTCTTTTTTCTTTCTTACTTTTTTTTTTTTTTTGCAGAGGAAGATTTGCCCTGAGCTAACAGCTGTTAACAATCTTCCCTCTGTTTTTCCTCCCCAAAGCCCCAGTACATTGTTCTATCTTCTAGTTGTCGGTCCTTCCAGTTCTTGTATGTGAGCCACCACCACAGCAAGACTACTGACAGTTGAGTGGGGTGGTTCTGCTCCCAGGAACTGAACCTGGGCCACTGAAGCAGAGCGTGCTGAACTTTAACCACTAGGCCATCAGGGCTGGCTCCATGGTAGGCGTTTCTGAAATACAAATATTAAAGTCACATGAGCCACTCACAGAGACAGAGAAGGCTGGAGGAGCCTCAGAGCTCCTGATTATGGTCACAGGTCATCACCCTGGCATTGGTTTCTCCACCAACTTGGTCCAAAGCACTTACTTCTTCTGCCCAGGAAAGGGGCTGGAGCCCATTGAGGCAAAGCTGCAAGCCCTGAGCTTCGTGCAAGTGTGATAGAGGCCAGGAGAGGGCATGGAGGGTCATCAGAGAGGCAGAGGCAAGGAGGCTGAGAATCTGCACCCAGGCTGCACAGAACTGCCACCGCCCCCTGCTCTGCCCTTAATGCTCTTACCCAGACACCGCCAGACAAAGCGGCAGGGGTGGGGTCTGCCCCTCTCAGACCCATCAGACCCGGGGCAATTCTTGAGTGATGCTGACAGATGCCTGGCCTGACTTCTCCTAAATGAGCATCTTGTTGGTCCTGGACTTGTCCAGGCTGAGGCCTGGGTGTGACATGCCCCCACCACTGCCAGGGCCATCAGGGACCACAAAGGAGCTTGTGGTCTCCAAGGGGCAGCCATGGGGCCCTGGAGTGGATGATTCTCCAGGGCTCAGGGCAGAAGACATTGGTCTTCCTCATGTGCCAGTCCAAGAGAGGCGACGGGGTTGGCCCATCCATCCTCAAGTCCTAAGTTCCACCACGTCAGAGAGAAGCTGAGACCTCCAGATGCTCTGAGTGGGAACTCTACCCACTGGGTGCCCCCATCCCCCGTGTGGGAGATCACTCTATAGGGGAGCAGAGGGAGGGGAACATTGTACCTGGGTCACTGAGGGGAAGCACCCACCCCAGAATCTTCGGGCTGGCTTCCCCAGACACGCAGGCACCCGGGAGCAGCAGCTGCTTGTCCAGAATGGAGCCTGGTGTTTACCTGGGGGAGCTGACAACCCAAACACCACCTGTGCGGGAGTAACCTCAGCAACCTGGAACCACCAGACAGCCGTGCCACCCCGAGGCTCTCCGTGGGCCTTCAGCTCGAGCCTCTGCAACAGAGGCTTTCAGCTCACGGATTGCAAGCAGTCAGGCAGGCAGCTGACCGTGAAATACACTTGATTCAGTCGACTCTTTTCAGAGGGTTTTCAATGACAACTGAAATTGGCCCTTAAAGGATGAAACAGAAATTTTCCTTCGTCCAGAAGAAAACACGTGGAGACTTATGACATAGCACAAACCACATGGAAGCAGTGATTCAAGAGAATTCATAGCTAATAATCTAACAAACGTAAGAGTGTTGCATTTTGCTTTAAAACAGCACTAGAAACTGTGAGAGACGGGAAAGAGCAGCATTAATTTTGACATCATCACTGGCAGCTAGACACCCCAGGTGACTCAGTTCAAAAGGAAAGTGATTTAAATACAGAAGCTCAAAGAGATGGCTGTTTACCTGATGGAGCATTTACTGCTGCTAAACCAGGCCCATCTCCAGGGGTCATTACCTTCCTCAACCACGGCTGTGCCAGTGATCCTGTCATTGGAGGAGGGGGAAAGAGTAGGACACCACAGGCATCAGTGGCAATAAGATGATTTAGGCCGGACAGAAGGAAGCCTACACCCCAATGAAAGCTATGACTCTGGCAGCACCTCAGGTGCGTTTCCAAAAGAAACTAGGCATCACTTGCCTGATAATTTAAAGGTAGCCTGGAGGTGAAGAAACAAATGTACAAACTAGACACCCTCTAAGCTAGGAGCAGAGATGTCTTCTATTGAGGGTCACGGATCCACAGGAAAACGAAATCAATGAAGGGCCTCACACAAATAAAAAGCAACTTAATTTGTTTTTTTTTTTAAAGATTTTATTTTTTTCCTTTTTCTCCCCAAAGCCCCCCAGTACATAGTTGTATATTCTTCGTTGTGGGTCCTTCTAGTTGTGGCATGTGGGATGCTGCCTCAGCGTGGTTTGATGAGTAGTGCCATGTCCGTGCCCAGGATTCGAACCAACGAAACACTGGGCCGCCTGCAGTGGAGCACGCGAACTTAACCACTCTGCCACGGGGCCAGCCCCTTAATTTGTTTTTTTAAGAAATATAAAATAACCCATTCATCTGCTTCCTAGATCAGGAGTGAAGTATATTAAACTGTATCCAATAAGCAATACGACAATCCTTTGATTTTATGGTATTGTCTAGTTATAAAAGAGATTAAAGGAGACAAAAGGGAGAGCAATTATGCCTGAAATTACATTTAAAGTCACCATGAATTTCTTTGTTCTAAGCTCTTCCTCTGCACTCCCATCAAATCCAGATCTTTGATCCTTCTGTCCACAGACCTTCTTTGGCTTTTCTGACTCTTATCAAGTGGGCCAAGCAGCTCACCAGGGGAGGTCTTGTCCGGGCTGCCTCTACGGCCTCAGGTGTCGAGGGTCTGATGAAATGAGGTGACGGTCACATTTGGCCCTTGATTGGACGTTCTCTACCCTTCACTGAAGTCCATCCAGATGGCCCACTCAGAAAAGCCCTTCGTGGCACATTTTAAGGGGTCTAGAGCAGGACTTTCCAATCTGACTGAGTATCAGAATCTCCTAGAAAGCTTTTGAAAAACACTGCTTGCTTCCCAGATCACAATCAGCGGATCCGGGTGGGCCTGGATGCTGATAAGAAACACAGCCCTAGATTTTGGTGTGATAGTGGGTTTCTGAACCTCAGCACGGCTGACATTTGGGGGCCGGATAATTCTGTTTTAGGGGGCTGTCCTGTGCATTGTAGGATGGTTAGCATCATCCTTGGCCTCTACTCACTAGATGCCAGTAGTAGCTCTGCTCAGTTGTGACACCAAAAATGTCTCCAGACATTGCCCAGTGTCCTTTGGGGGGCAGAATCAGCCCTGGCTGGGAACCACTGTTTGGCCCTTTCTTGGCCATGTATCCTGCACCCCCTGACAAATGACTTGAGCCTGGGCCTCAGTCACTCCATCTGCCTAATGGGCTCAGTAAGCACAGCGCTGTCTGCCCCCTTGACTCAGGCAGCCTTAGCTCCCTGAAGAGCTCCCAGCCTCTTGTGCAGCCCCTTATCCTACTGAAATTTTGGTCTAAGGGTCAGAGAAAGATGTTTGTTTCAGCCCAGAGTCAGGGTTTGGGGAGAAGAGGGCCCCCTCACGCCCACCCCTGCAGTGGCACCTGCCCTCTCCGGGCCAAGCTGCTGTCCCGGGTGCAGGCCCGCTCTCTCCGCTCACAGGCTGTCTCCCTCCTTTGCAGAGAAAAACTGTTCCTACTTCAGACATTTTAACCCAGGTGAGAGCTCGGAGATCTTCGAAGTCACCACTCAGAAAGGTGAGCCCGTGGTGGGAAGGGGGAGGGCGAGAAGTGACTTCCGGCACACACTGCTGAGCCAGAAAATCACTTGGCACAAAAACCCCTCTGTGTTCCTGCAGCAACAGCGCTCCCTCACCAGGCATCCTGGACTTCCACTCTGGGGCTTGGGAGAGTTTGCAAAAGAGATGGCCCCTGGTTTGCAGGCTCCCAAACTGCAGAAAGAATGCATTCTTCCCCAGAGCACAAGGCAAACTGCTGGGGCAGGAGCCGCGAAAATGGAACAGGAGCTCGAAATCCCCATGATGGTTCCCAGGGCTGGTGGTCAGAGTCTGGGGGGAACTGTCTGATTCCCCCCCTCGCCCGCAAATCACTCCCCGAGAATCAGGAGAGCAGGGACATGGGGGTACGCGGGAGCGGCCCGGAGCACACACAAGGGCCCTGGGGCCTTTTGGGAACCAAGGAGCTCAGTACATGCCCAGCGTTGTGAGTCCACGCCCGAATCTGCCTGTGCACAGACACACAGACACACACACACTCTGATGGATCCTTACCGCCTGTGCACACACTAACACACACTGAGGCATCTTTACACCTATGCTGCACGTGCGGGTGCACACACAGACCCTCACACACATCTTGCTCTGTAACAAGCCACGCTCTGTCCTCCTTCCGGAGGCTGCCTGCCAGTCCCAGGACAGACCATCCCCAGGCCGAGTGCAGCCTTCCACCCTGTCACTCAAGCGAAGGTTTCTGCCCCAGAAAGGCCGCCAGCCACAGGCCTTCCTGCCTCCTTCCGAGGCCCTGCCCCTGGGGGAAGAAGTTCAGTTGGTGCCCCAGAAGCCCTGGGAGTTGGAATTGGATCATGTTACCATCCTGGCCCCGCCCGGTACCCACTGTAGGACTTTGAGTGAGAGATTCAATCTCTGGGGCCCTCTGTTTTCTCATATGTGAAGTGGGAATAATAGTATGTGGCAGTGTCACTCGCCTGGTTGGAGGCACAACCAGCGGTGACCAAAGGTCCAGGGGACGAGGCCATTCTGAGGCGCCGGGGTGCCACCTGCGCCCCTTTGCGTGTCGTAGAGTACAGCATCTCGGCGGCTGCCATCGCCATCTTCAGCCTCGGCTTCGTCATCATGGGGAGCGTCTGCGCGCTCCTGTCCTTCAGGAAGAAGCGGGATTACCTGCTGAGGCCGGCGTCCATGTTCTACGCCTTTGCAGGTAGGACGGGGGCCCCTGCCCAGGCAGCGGGGCGCGGCCGCCCCCTTCTCTGCCTTCCCGGGGTCTGGGCTACGGGGAAATTCCTGGGCTCCCCCCGGGGGGCAAACCTGGGCAAGGCCGCAGCACCTCCAGGGGTGGAGGGGCGCGAGATCTTGGCAATTTGTCCATTTTTCACAAAGGCTTAATCCCCAAGCCACTAAGAGCAATACTAATTACTAACAAAAATGTAAATTAATTAAAAAAAAAATTCTAACAAAAGGAAAGAACCACGGGTAACCTTCTGGGGATGCGCGCATTGTGCCGTGGCAGGCAGAGGGCTCGCTTTTGCAGGTTCCCAGTTACCTCAGCCTCGGGGCAGTTTGGCCAGGTCCCCCGCCCCACCCCGTCCCCCTCCCTCCGTGCAGCAGGACCCCCGGCCCTGAGAGTCCCCTCTGCCCTCAGGGCTCTGCATCTTCGTCTCGGTGGAGGTCATGCGCCAGTCGGTGAAGCGCATGATCGACAGCGAGGACACCGTCTGGATCGAGTACTATTACTCCTGGTCCTTCGCCTGCGCCTGCGCCGCCTTTGTCCTCCTCTTCCTCGGCGGCCTGGCCCTGCTGCTCTTCTCCCTGCCGCGAATGCCCCAGCACCCCTGGGAGTCCTGCATGGACGCCGAGCCGGAGCACTAGCCCTCCTGCTGCCCCAGCGACTCTGGGGGTTTTACCCTCAGGAAGCCGAGCCCAGCTCAGAAGATTCTAGAAAGGAGGTGGGAGCTTTACCTCCCCCCTGTTCCCACGACCCCACGACAGCCACAGCTGCTTTCCCCTTTCTGAGCTCCTCTCTGAGCTGCGACAGGCTCCTCCAGAATCCAGCAAGTGGACAAGACCCAGACCTGCCCGCGATGGGAGGGAGGCAGGGCCAGCAGGTGCGCAGATGTGTGCAGAGGCCTGACCTGCCACTGGAGCCCCATGTTGTCCTCACTGTGCCGGTTTTATTTGGTAAGCTGGCTCCACTTGTCCTCTTTTAGCCTCACAGGGACTCCTTACAAGGACACCCTGTGCTCATTCACCAGTTCTGGGTGTGCCCCTCTCTCCTCCTTGGTGACACGATACACCCTTTCTGGTGACCTGAACATCCCCTCCTTGGCTTCCAGGAGGCCAGGGAAGCATTTTTAACTGAGTAGAATCTGACTGTGGTTTGAAATAAAAGTTCTTTGAAAACTTGCTTTTTCCTTGCACTGTGCATAGAAGTTGCTTGCATTCCTGACCACAGCTCTGGGGCCCCATGACCCCAAAGGAGAAAAGAAAGCTTGTCCCCTGGGTATGTCTAGGACTTTTGTGGGGGTGATGGGGAACGGGTCCCTTTCACCAACAAGCCTTAGAGGTTCTGAATTCCAACTTGTACCTCTGGGCCTGGATTTTCTTTGGGAGAAGCCAGAGACCATCTGACTAGGCTAGGGTGTTAAAAATAAGGAGGGCTTCTCTCCAGCGCACCAGCATGCCCGGCATCCAAGTGCTAACACAGCACTAACGTGGCACAGGCATGGTGTCCAGTTTCCGATGCCGGATTTCTGTTGCAAAGAACATTAGGAAGCAGGGCTTAGCGGTCAGACACTTGCAGCCACAGGGAGCGCCGTAATTTACACTCTCCTACCTTCCAAACCCACCGCACTCAGCCCTGGGGCGGACAGTCAGACACAGTGGGCAGAGAGGATCACGTGCCCCCTGCCTTGAGTGTGACCACAAGTCCCGTGTGGAGCTCGGTCTTCTGGAGCAGGGCTCAACAAACTATGACCCTGGAGCCAAACCTGGCTGCCACCTGTTGTGTGGCCCGCAAGCGAAGGTGGTTTTTACAGTTTTAAATGGTTAAAAAAAAAAAAAAAAAAGAATAATATTTCATGATGTGAAAATTTTATGAAATTCAAGTTTCAGTGTCCGTAAGTAAAGTTTTATTGGAACTGTCAAAGATAAAGCCACTTGTTGAAGTGGTGAGGACAGAATTGAATCAGTAACATTCTATTGCAATCGGGAAGAGCCCATGATGAACTGAACTTGCCTGTGATGTGGACAGAGGTGATCGGGCATTTTAAAGGGAGACTGAGGCAGTAGGGAGGGGAGTGAGCGAGCCTCTGTGGAGTCAGAGAAGTGAAAGACAAGAAAGAGCAGAAAGGGAGGGGTTGGTCCAGGTGAAACCCATCTGGGTTTGTAACTTATCACAGTTAGGCTCCTGAACTCTCACAGAGGCTGGGGGACGGCACCCCATCTCCAGATGTTGCCTGCAACAATAGTAAATCCTTTTGGCAGCCTTGAGTTTTCCCAGGCAGGCAATTTAAAGGGAGCTGGGGTCATCCTAGGGATGAGCTGTTAGAACCTGTGTTGATTCAAATCTTTATAGGGCAAGGTCTTGTCGAGAAGAGAGCTCCAAGGAGCCTGGCTAGAGTCTGGTCAAGGAGAGAGTCCATCAGAGCACAGCCACATCCGTGCTGGGGCTAATTTCGTGCTACAACAGCGGAGTTAAGTAAGTGCGACAGAGACCTCTGGCCTGCAAAGTCGGCAGTATTTGCTCTCTGGCCCTTCGTGGAAAGGATTTGCTGCCCCCCATTCTGGAATAACTGTAGACTCATCAGCCAGCTTGTAATCCCCCTGCTGTTCCCATCTGTGAAGGGACGGGGAAAGAGACTTCTTCATTCTGCTTAGAACAATTTAAAAGAAAGAGCATGAGTCTGGGGCATCTGGAGAGTGATCATGGGGGCTTGTAAAGATTCTTCAGTGTCTCAGGGATCCAGCCTGGGTTTGGAGGGGCAGCTGAGGAGCCTGGGGGACAGACAGACAGCACAGCCCAGCCTGCCTTTGAGTCAGGGACAGAGCAAATGTCTGGCCCTTGGTTGTGATACCAAAAAGGTCACAGAGAGCAGGGTGACATAAAATGTGATGAAGTCACAGCGTGGATGACACTGAGAAGGGCGATGGCAGGTGAGGCTCGGAGGAGGCTGCCCAGCTCAACGTGGTCCCACAGCCAACGACAGGACACTGTCCCAAAGCTCAGCACTCAGCTGGGGGGTTGGAGCCACAGTTTATGAGTAAGAAGGAAGACAGATGACCTCGCCCCCAAACTCCGTTTTGAAGGTCAGCATTACTGTTTTATTGTTGGTCCTTTTAACAGAATTAGACTGGTGTGTATTTGGTATTTCTACATGGATGCCTGTGTTTTCAGAACCAGAAAAACACTTCTGAATGGAATATCCATTTTTTAATTTTATCCTGAACATCCACAAATCCACTTGGCTTCCCAGAGTTTTAGCTCTTTGGAGAGAGACATAAGGTGGAGCAGGATCCACCATGCAGACAAAGGGTTGGAGGGTGGCTGCCGGACGGCCACGGAGCATCAAGTCTGCTCCAGCTTCTGCTGTGAAGAAAAAGGCGACGCGACAGAGCAAAATAGAGGCTGATGCTGAAAAACAAATAAATCAACCAGACTAATGAGAGAAAATGCCATTTTCTCCCTGGTCCATGGACTGATGCTTGCCAGGAAGGATGTTCAGAGTGGGCGGTTGGTCACTCTTGCTCAGGTTGGGTCTGGCTCAGGATTCAAGGCCTCCACTGGACCACATTGCAGAGTTCAGCCAGGCCATGCTCTGCGGGCCAACAGCAAAACAACAGCGCAGTCTGCTCTAAAGCGTGTAGCTAGCATCAGAAACCCTTGGCTTCTTATTCCTCGCTTGGCCACGTGTGAATTTAACGATCGTCAAATCCCTGAGGTTCCATAAGACTTTCACCTTCTCAGCCTCTCTTTGGCTAACACATAGGGCCTGCCCAAGGGGGTTGGTTCTTACTAACCCCTCTTTGAGACTGAAAATTTCGAGGGTCTCTGTTTACCTCTGTTCCTGGCTGCCCCAAGAAAGGGGGCTTTGAATCACATCCTCTGCAGTATTTCCCCTGCCAGTGACGTGTCCCATTTTGATCAAATATTTTATTTACAAATTCATTTTGAATTTATAGCCAGTACCCTTTCAGAAAAGATCTGAGGTGGAGACAAGGTATGAATAAAGCCGTGATGTGGAACAGGTCTGTTAAAGCGATGGCTGGGGTTCAGGCTGGGATGCAGCTGCCCAGGGTTCGTCAGTCCCTCATTTCACGGTGTCACCCCGTTGCAGCCACCAAGGCCAAAAATTAATCCCCACACAGGGCATTGATCCTGCAGCGGGAAGAAAGTTCATGAAGGTAATTACAAGGAGCGACACTTTCTCTTTTTTGACTTTGCTCCTGACAAGCAGTTTTGGCCTGAATGTGAAAGGCCTGACCTCCTGGAAATTGTTGTTGATTTGGGCTTGGATTTGCCTCTCTCCTCGCCCGCAAAGTGGTCCTGGTAACCCCACGGAGAAATGGAGTATGAGGGACTTGTCTGCAACCACAACCTGCGTGTAAGGCCTGGGCTCTGAGCTCGAGAAGCACCAAAAAAAGTTCCAAGTCACTGATTTAAATCACTGACACCCTCCCCACCCCCACCAGGCTGATGGATCGGAGGCAAATTTATGCTGCGTTTAAGGAGAGTCTAGAGCAACCAAGCATGTGTTTCAAAGGCCTAATGAGGTTAATAAAAACAGGGATAGAGTTTACCTGGAAACGTCCAGGAGGCAGGGAGGTGACAGTGTATAATCTCCTCCGTCTGATGGGGAGCAAAATGAGAAAAAGGAAACATAGCAGCCCAGGCCAGCCCAGCTTCAGCCAGGGGCAACCAGCGAGCTCACGACAAATGAGAAAGCAGACAAAGTGAGAGGGCTGCCAGTAGTTATTAAGAAGACATGATGGGTGTGAGTGAAGCTGAGAGGCTCACATGCCAGCTCCCAAATTCTAGGTATCGATCTCTTAGTGGAGGCATTCCGGGAATGCCAAAGAACCATGGTTGTGTAGGTTTCACAGAAGTGAAAGTTACCCCTGAAGGAAGATGCGTGAAATCTGGTGGAAAAAAGTTTCCCCTCCTCCTAGGCTTCTTCAAATAGTGAGAGGATGTCTCAGGACTGGAAATGGCAACCCAGGAAGTGTGTTAGGACCTGGCTCCGTCCCTTAGCCGGAGGGGCCCCCTCTGGCCTTGGAATAGCAAAGGCTCTGTTGACACCACTCCATCATCTCCTCCTCCATCATCTCCCTGTTCAGGGTCGGTTCCAACTCAGGCCTGCGATCCAGGAGAGCAGAGGCTGGCAGCTTATCTACTGCCGCACTGGAGGCCTGGCGCACAGTAGGCACCTTAAAGAAGGTAGAAAGGAGGGCAGATGGAAGGGAGAAAAAATTGCTTTGAGAAAGTGATGTCGGTTTGTGAGTGGGGTAAAGAATGAATGGGGTTGCCAATCAACAGGGAATTCCATTTGAATTGCTGAGGATACTGACCAAAGAGTTTCTTATGCTAAGGTATACCCTTCAATTACCCTCATCTCTGAGGCCCCACTATGTGCCAGGCCTGGTGGTATAGCAGACAGAGTTCTAGACTAGGACAGCTGTGAATCTTCTGTGGGTCCCACTGTCCTCAGCTGTGGACGTCAGACCAGCTCCTGTTAGACTAACTCATCATTACGGTCCCTCCAGTTCTCCTGCTCTCTGGGTCTATTAATACCAGGAGATCACGATATGGTCCCACACCTTGGGAAACATGACTTACACATATTTAAAGTCACCATAAAATATACTGGAAATAGTAATAACAATGGCATTTAACCTGGGCTGAGCACTTGACGTATGTTAAGCCTCACAACACTCCTGCATGTTAACTATTATCATCCCATTTAACAGATGAAGAAACTAAGACTCAGCAAGGTGAGTACCTAAGCGAGGTCACCCCGCTAGTAAGTGGCAGAACAAAGAATCAGAATCGTGCTCTTTTCTGCTTCCCAAAGCTGAGCTGTGAGCCATCTCGCTGTGTAATGTGAGTTCAGTTTTGCTGGGTCCCAGTTTCTGGAGAGACTAGGGGTTCCCAAAGGTCCCTCGTGAGCTGTGCAGATACTGGACCCCCATTTATTCCAACTGGAACAAAAACCAACATGGACTTATGTATATTACGTGCAACATTTGGGTATATTGAAGACCACAGAAGCTTTAATTTGTGCTGTAACTTTCTTCTAAAAAGACCTTAAAACCAAGTTTCTCCTGCCACTTCTCTGCATACATTTCACTTTCTGTCTGTGTTCCAAGGATGAGGATTTTCGTTCTGCATTGGTCTTAATAAAATTCAGGCCTGTGCATGTCTGCTCACATAAAACAGGACAAGCAAATATACTCCTGTTTATCTTTAGGAATCACAGTATTTGCTCATATTGTCTAGTGAAAACAAAATAAAATAAATTCCTGTTGGATTTAGATATCAGACTGTATCTGTCTGTCATAAATTCCAATTTCAAATGTTGTCTTCTTCAGAATATTCTAATTGTTCTGGCAAAGTGATTTTACAAGAAGCTGTATCTACTCAATAAATTTATAAAAGTAAAATATATATTTTATATATTATATATTTAGGTCTAAATATTTAGGTTCTAACATAAGACTTTGTTAGAAAAAAAGGATTCTGTGGCTTAAAGTTTTTGGAAACCACTGGCAATTATCTGATCGTTGCGGGACCTGTAAGATTCCTTTTAGTCACGTTCACTGGAGCAGATCATGCAATCAAAACTTGTAAAAGTCCAAGAAAGAGCGACCTGGTTAAAATAAATTTACATTCCTTATCTGACAGATGGCCAGGGAAGATTTTTGAGGAAGGAAGTGGATGATAAAGATAAACAAATAGAGATGCAGGTGAGAGATGTCCGGAGGGGCAGAGGTGCCAGGTGGAGAGGGCAGCTAGAAGCATTAGGGCAGTAAGTGTCCCTTCTTCTAGATCCACCACCTTCCCTTTCATCTCCATCAACTGAAATAATTCTCCACACCTCTTGTCGCCACTGGTTTACTTCACGTTCGCTTCTCAAGCCACGTGGTCTGTCTCCCAACCCACCCGCACCCCTGAAACGTCTCTCCTGAAGGTCACCGTGACATTTCAATGGCCAGCGACACCCTACTAGACCTTTCTGCAGCATTTTGTACTTTTGACCTTTGCTTCCTTCTTAAAATTCTCCAGATTTTCCCTTTGCTCTTTTCCTTTTTCCAATGTGCATATTTCTACCACTTGCCCCTTAAACTTTGGTTTTCCAAGGTTTCTGTCTTCTGCCTTCTCATCTCAAGTCACAATTTCTAAGAAATTTCGCTCCTTTCCAGTGCATCAGCTCGCTGTGACTATGATCCCGCCTCCGCCTCCAGCCCATCTCTCTTTGCAGGTGTCAGTTCTGGGGCATTGCATTGCTTTCCACAGGGACCAGCTCCCCAGATGTTCCAGATGCGTAAGTCCAAACCCAACCTCTGCCTTTTCTAACCCAAACCTACTCCTCCTTTTTTGTCCCCTCATTTTGATGGCGCCATATCTACCCATTCCCGCAAGCCACAAGTCGCCGCAGTTTCTCTGACTGACTCCCAGCTCGCTCACCGAGCCAGCCTCACAGATTCTACCTCTGAGATGACTAGCAAATCCATATCCTCATCTTGTTCCCCTTGCCATCACCTGAGGCCAGGCTCTCTTACCTTCTGTTTGCCACTTGTACCCTGAGCACTGGCCACCCTAGAGAAGGCTGTTTTCCAAACATGCTAAGCCCATTCATGTTTCTCACACTAAGGACGCCCTTCACTTAAGCAACTCCGTGCTTATTGAGTATATTTGGTTCCTCTTGATGCTGTAACAAGTCACAGAAACTTAGTGGCTAAAAATAACACAAATTTATTCTTTAACAGTTTTGGCGATCAGAAGTCTGAAATGAGTCTTATGAGGCTAAAATCAAGGTGTCAGGAGGGACGGTTCCCTCTGGAGTCTTCAAGGGAGAATCCATGTCCTTGCTTTTCCAGCTTCTCGAGACTGCCCACTTCCCTCGGTGTGTGGATGCACCACTCCCATCTCGCTGCCATCAGCACATCTCCTACTTCTCTGACTGCGGTCCTCCTGCCTCGCTCTCATAAGGAACTGTGTGATCATACTGGGCCTATCCAAATGATGGACGATGATCTCCGCATCTCAGCATCCTTAACTCCACCACATTGGCAAAGCCCTTTCTACTCTATAAAAACAGGTCCCGGGGTTAGGACACGGACAAGCGTTCACAGGTTCTGAGGAGCCGGAGGTGGACGTCTTTGGGGGACTGTTACTCTATCTACCCTACTGAGTATCAACATCGTGTGCCAGGCCCTGTGCTAAACTAGGACAGAACGAGGAGTAAATTATGATGTTGGCCTTCAGGAACTTAGAGTTCAGTGGCAGATGATTTTAAAATAAAGTATAAAAGTGCTATGAGATTTGGACGAGTTCCTTGGCAGCACAGAGGGGCATGTGGCCTGCCTCTCCTACTTATTCCACAGGGCTCAGCTCAGACATCACGAAGTGACGTGTTCTCCAGCCTCTCGGTGCAAAAGTCCTGTTTCTCTCCATCTTGTCCCCTTGATGCTGTGTTCATACTCCCAGCACTTACCCCATTATGTACAGCTCCTTGCGCCTGCACACCTTGCTGGATTATAGACTCTTCAAAGGGAAGGGATGTGTTTTCTTCAGAATTTTCCTAGCAGCTAGAACCTTGCCCACCCCAGTCATTTTTCCAGACCCTCCACACAGTGTATAGTATGCAGCGCCCTCAGGACATGCCGGTACATTGAACAAGTGCACCAACTAGAATGCTGTCCGGGAAGGAAATGGGCAGAAAGGAGTGCATGCAGAGATGCTTCAAGGAAGAATCGGGAAGCGTGGTAAGAAGGCCTCTAGGTGCCAGAGAGGAGCTCGAAAGAGCTTATTCGCGGTCTGGTTCCCTGGCCTCAGGTGTCTGCAGCCAGAATGGCTTGTCCCCATGCTTGGCCTGAGTCAGAGAAATGAGACCGAGCCAGCTGTCTTCACTACAGCAGGGCACACGCTACTGCATCTCTCTCGGATGAGGTGATTTTCCGAACTGGAGCACATCAGCTGACAGCGTTTAAGAACAGACATTTCCAGAAGTGCTTTGCCAGAAGGCTCAAAACCACCTTTAATTACACTAGATCACAAATTGTTTTCAAAACAGTTTATCTTCCACCCTGTTAGTGGAACCAGCCCAGGAGGAATTATTTGGGCTCTAGAAGGCCTATGGGGTCACCCTGAGGAGGAGATTTGATTCCTCACATAGAGCCCATTTGCTTAATCACCTTCCAGTAATTTCCTGGTACTATTGTCCCAGGTTATGCAACTTGCTGTGAGCCTGGTCACAAAGCTGAGAGGACCGAATCCTCAAAACCTTCCCTTAGAAGAACCTCAGCCTGGAGCGCCCACTTCTGCTTAGCTTCGTAAACACACGTACACGTCCGGATTCCCACCCGGCAGGTGGGTTTGCAGAGCAGGCACAAAGACAAGCCGCCCACTCTTGTAACTTCAGGCCCTTCCCTTTCAGCTCCCTCGTGTCTTTTGTACCTAAAGGACACAAAACCTTAAAGACTAATTAGAACATTTCCGAGTTTCCTCTGCAAGGCTCCGACACTTCAGGCGCTACGCTCACATCAAGGGTGCCTGTCATCAGATGCCTCAGATTACAGTTTCATTCAATTAGTGAGCAAACAGCATTAAACCACATTCTCCTCTGGTTTCCTTTGCCGGGGAGCCCAGAGTGTGAGCCAAGTGGCCAGCCAGCCACGCTCCCTTCCTGAGTCCTTTGCTGGCTCATCCGATCTTCCAACCAGCGCCACTTTCTTCTCAGGGATTAGCAGCTCAGCTTCCCGAAACAATGGTTCAAATCAATTTGCAGAACATCAGTTTTAATGAGCTAGGAGTGGGATAATACCATAGATTTTGCAAGCTGCAGCTCCTATTCAATTTAATTACCTCCCTCTGTGGATTTAAAATCAACCAGAGCTTCAGACAAAGGGGGATTTCATCACTTCCCAGAAATCTTCATGGCAGGATATGCCTACAGAGCAGGATATGCTAAAGTAGGCTGCACCCATCAAAACTGACGTAACCATAGAGAAGCTGTCAAACGAAGGGTTCTAACAATGAGACCTGGTAAGACGCAAAATACTCATGAATGCTGATGCTTTGTCACTGCTTGGAGAGTAGGCGGGAACATCACTGCACAGGACAGCTCGCTCCTCCGTCACCCCAGGCCATCACTCCTGCCAAGTGTCTTCTGGCCACACTGCATTGGCAAAGGACGTCGGTGGAGAGGGGAGAGCGTCTTTAAGTTCCTCTCGCAATCAAACCCCGTGAGCCAGTTCAGCAGGCGTTCGAGGGCCCGCTCTGGAGAAGGCACAGGGCTGGTGCTATACCTTTAGAGGTCTGAGGACACGGTCTCTGCCCCCGCGAAGCTCACAGACTGCTAACTCTAATACAAAAACTGTGGGAACAGGAGAAGCCTTCATTGCAGGCGCAGAGAAAAAGGGAGCGAATTCTAACTGGGGAGGATGGGAGGTGGAATTTACCTAGAGTCTGGAATATTAAGTAGACTTCCCCAAAGCACACCTGGGGGTTGGGGTATGAGTGCTGAAGGGCAAGCTCCAAATGAAGTAGAGAGGGAAGAAAGTCAAGGGCTGTCCGGGGAAAGAATGGCGAGGGCTCTGATTGCTGCGTGCAGTGCTCGGGAACAAGACTTGGAGGGTGACTCCAAAGTCCAGCCAAGAAATTTAGGATGCGATGGGAAACCACTGAGGGCTTCTCAGAGAAAGAGTGGCACGATCAGATCCGTTTCAGAAAAGTAACCGGCTGCAGTTGGTAGGATGGACTGGCACTGAGGCAGTGCAATCAAGATGGGGTTCTTCAAATCTGGAGAAAAGGATCCCCATCCATTAGGGAAGTGGTCCGTTAGGACAATACTATGTAAGTCAAGCAGCAGTATCCGTTTCAGACCAAGGGCTCTTTGGCTGCTTAAAACCAACCACCGGGGCTTTTGGATGTTCCAGTTTAACCAAGTTAGGAGCAAACAGTTCTCCATTCTAGCACTCCCTACACTAAGCCAACTTTCCATTTTCATGCTTGACCTGCACTCCGTAATGTTCCCACCTTGGAGTTTTGATGAAATTACATTTTCCCACTTTTTTTTTTTGAGGAAGATTAGCCCCAAGCTAACATCTGCTGCCAATCCTCCTCTTTTTGCTGAGAAGACTGGCCCTGAGCTAACATCCATGCCCATCTTCCTCTACTTTATAGGTGGGATGCCTGCCACAGCATGGCCTGTCAAGCGGTGCCATGTCCTTACCCGGGATCCAATCCGGCAACCCCCGGGCCACTGAAGCAGAATGTGCAAACTTATCTGTTGTGCCACCGGGCTGGCCCCCCAACTAATTTTCACACTGGTGTCATTCTGAGGAAAATGCTTCAGAGGGCACCACTATGGCATAGGAATTAACACCTAAGAGTCTTATTCGCATTTTCCTTCTGACAGCGGGGCCTTGGGTTACTTCATCTAGAGGCAGATAACAGCTCAAGGCGTCCTCCAAATCCATATGATTTATATGTAGTGTTTTTCTTTCTAAAATCCAAAGATGATTTATGTTGTATCATATCAATTCAGTTCAAAGAAAGCAAGATACCTAGCTTAAAAATTGATTGACTGCAACAAGAATTAGAAATTGTCCTTATGAAAAGCTGCCTGTACTACTGGTTTTTTTTAAATATTGGCACCTGAGCTGACAACTGTTGCCAATTTTTTTTTTCTGCTTTTTCTCTCTAAATCCCCCCAGTACATAGTTGTATATTTTAGTTGTAGGTCCTTCCAGTTGTGGCATGTGGGACGCCGCCTCAGCATGGCCTGATAAGCGGTGCCATGTCTGCACCAAGGATCCGAACCAGTGAAGCCGTGGGCCGCCCCAGCGGAGCACGCAAACTCAACCACTCGGCCACAGGGCTGGCCCCCATATCTACTTCTATTTACAAACCGTAAGTACAGTATATTCAATTAGATTTATGTGCTACATTAATAGGATGTTAAAAACAAAACAGCCAGAGCACACAGGGCATCCTGTGACCTGCTAATGCTTCTCAAACTCGCACCACGGCAGCTGCGTTTTCCCCATCAGACACAAGACCCTGACCAAGGGCAGTTCTGCACACAGCCAGCGTTTGCGGGGGAGGGGTGCTGAATGAATGCTTGTTCCACCTCATTGTGAAGGGGATTACTGTACCCTCATAACATATTGATATAAACTAGGTTTATGAGCTCTGAAATAAATTCTGGGTGGCACAAGTTACTTGTTAAGAGCAATTGAGGATAATTTTCTTAAATCCCTAAGATCCATGTTAAATGGCAATGTGAAAAGCGCTGATTCTCTCACTGGCCATGGATGATCTTTAAACCTTTAAGTAACACTTTAAGCCTTTAGGGCTTCACTACTGCTGAAGTTCAGAAATTTAAGTGAAGTTGCAAATTTCTGGAAACCAGAGTTACGATTTTACAAATTAACACCGAGTTCTGTTACTCCAGCTACTTTCACCAGTTAACATTATGAATAAGATCAAAGTGCTGTGCTTAACTTCTGTCAGACCTTTGATCTTAAAAGTAAAAGGAAGCAGAGAATTGTGGTTCACACATAATAAACAAATCTCCAAATTATTAAAAAGGCATTTTATTATAAATACATTTTAGTTGTAGCAGTAAAATACATTTTGTGTTACCATGAATCTTTTAAAACAAAAGAACTTCACTGAGACAATGATCACAATGTAGGAACTGTAGACCCCAAAATTGAAAACTTGTTCTAAAGAACCAAAGTGGCTAAAGTAATTCCAAAACTAAGTTAAAAAATAAAAGAAATTGACAAAAAAGCTAGAAAACAAAACCCTAGAGAGTGGCTTTGGGGTTATTTTATGGTACGAAGTCATTTTTACTTTATGGATAAACTCTTCAGGTATCAGAACCTCTGAGGTGAGGTACCATTAACTGCAAAGAAAAAATAATTTTGTTATTATTTTGCCATAAATTATGATTATGAGATGGCTGCACCACTGGTACTTTTAGGAGATGGAAAGTGGCCACCTCGGTTTGGATACAGCCTCCCTTGGGAAGGCTTGCCAAAATAAGACCCAGTAGGAATTTGCTAAGTAATTGATGATATGAAGTTAGCTGAACAAGTTTAGGTAAGTATTTTTGAAGCATTCAAAAAAACCTGTGTCACTAATAACAGGACCCTTTAATAAAATGCAAAACCCATTACCTTTATAATTTAGAGGAGAGGTATTTTAATCACAATATTTACCTAGGATACAACTACTACATATAACCAGTACCTTCGTGGGTTTCAAAGAATCAGGTCAGATGACTGGCACAGAAAGCGGATACAGTACAATGTCACATACGTGGATTCATAGGAAGCAGGCATGGTCTGGATATATGAAAATCCAAGACCCTTCCTCTGTATGGGAGGGGGGCTGAGAAACATTCTCAGGTGTAACTGACGCGCTGGGACTTCAACCTGGACAGAAGAGCCCGCTGACCGACCGAAAGATAGAACGAGGTCTTCACGTACAAGGCATCGTGCAAGGCAAAATGCACATGAAGCGAAGCTTCCTATGAGCGGGAAGTGGATACAGTAACCCGTGCTGAACACATGGACAATCCCCACCAAGGTTAGCAAGCTTTCAAGGAGGAAGTGCTGTTTGAAGAATTCCAGAGCTGTGCATTCTAGGATGCTTCTCATGTACTTCGACATCTAAGTCGTCCTATAATCTATTACCTTAAAAATATTTTTTCTCTTTCTAGTAGCTCAGTAAATTCAAAGCCAAACTAAAAACCAGAGGCAGAGCGTGGTCCCCCTCGAGCAGCAGTCCAGGGGGAATATGACGACGACGACAAGAACACACGTTTTAAGATATCCAAAGACCTGTCAGGTTTATTATATTATAGGCAGTCTCTCTCTTAAAAATAACTTGCTCATACATGTGCACCTATGGTTTATGAATAACTCATGCTGTGTAGGTGGCAGATTCCCCTAGACTGTTTTGCAAACACATATAGATTTTTTTTAAAGGTAGCAAAGTAATCAGAGACAATTATCAATTTTCTGCCATATACAATTCTTCAGGCTCCCCTAACACCTGCTGGCAAGGCAGAGAATCCAAAATAACTTGCTTAACCTGAGAAACACATAATTTGAAAACCAAATCCTTTGCCCTCACCGCCCCGCCCCCCAACACCCCCCAAAACATAAAACCTACGAACGCCATCTTTGGGGATTATCTATTATTTTCGATGCTCCACATCACTGCCCTCTTAGGACAGGGCCTCCTGTACTAGCGCCACGATAAATGCAAGGTGCATTCTCGTGACATTCTGATGGCTTCCTTCCACAATTCTCGTCTCCGCGGGTACAGATCATCAAGATCGACTCTGAGCACACCAAACAAACACACAGCTCACAGACCACAGCCTAGGCTGCAGTGTACACAGAACCAAACTCACCCTAGAAATGAAAGAGCTCTTGCGCCCTGGTGTGGAAAAGCAGCACAAACTTAGAGGGGTGGGCAATGGGAGGGGGCGGCAGCCACCCAAAGGGCTTGTCACTCCAGAGAGATCTTTGCCCACGAAAGTCCCACTCATGGCAACAGAATTGTAAGAATGTTTCAAGAGATCAGTTTTTCACACTAAGTAAATATATGCCTAGTTGAAAAGACAGTCAGACTTTCTCTTGACCAGTGGCTCTCAAGTGGTTCCCAGCATTGGCATCGCCTGGGAACTTGTTGGAAAAATGCAAATGATCAGGCTCCAGCCTGGAATCAGAACCTCTGGGGGTGGAGATAATTCTGGTGCTGACTAAAGTCTGAGAACCACTGTCCCATTCTGCTCAAAATTCAGAGATCTTAAAAGAGGACAGATTTGTAAACAGATACTACTGTGTGACTTCTACTCTGTGTTGAAACCTATGTAATTTGCCACCCTTTCCCCTTTACTGCGCAAACATCAAAAAAAGAATGAAAACTTTTATTTAAAAAAATCAAATATTTTTAAAAAAGTACTATCAGTTTCCCCTCCTATACATAGTTCTAAGGCAGGCAGTCACATGCTAGTATGCAAAATAAAATACAGAAGAGACCTCATATATGAGGTGCAGAAATAGCTAAAAAGACTCCCCAAGAACATAATGAAAATTCCATAATATTGTTTAATGAACTCATAGAATTATATAAAACCTACTATGCTTTATGCTTAATATTTGTATCAAAATAAAATCTCTCTGTTGAACAAATTGCAAATAAAGTCTGGTCTAATACTCTGATTACTGAAACTATAGGTATATGAATGTCTCTGGGTTTTCTTAACACTCCAGTTTTAGAAGCTTAGACCACTACTGTACAACTGGGTTCAGGATTTAACCACAGTTCACGTTACTAAGTCTAGATTCTTCTATTAGGTACCTCCCTTCAAAAAAATTTAGAAACTCCTGTGACTGTTTCCTTAAAGTTTATTCCAAAGTAGATATTTTCAATCATTTCAAAAATTTTAAATGTTACATTAAAAAGTTTTAATTTTTAATCTGTTTAATCTGACATTCTAGTCTAAAGTAATAACCATGCCATTTTCTGAATGTGTTTTGTAAGAATGTTAAATGTTAGTGAGACTCACTCCTTGTAACAATGGTCTTGAAATTGCTAATTAAACAGGTGTGAGAGCAGTAAGTGTGAATTCAGCAGCTTTACAGTAAAATCTCAGCAAACAAACATCCAACCCCAAGTAGATGGAAAATGCGGGAAGCCTAAGATAATGAGCACTTTGAAGACTAACGTGCCACTCACTCTTTCATGATACCTTTATAATATAATTTGATGGACATCACTAACTGATATTTGGAACAAGAAATCATAGTTAGAACATTCTCTATTATTTCTAATTGCCAAGTAGTTTGTGGATCAGATGGCAAAGAGGGGAGAAAAATCAGATGCATCGAAACATTTACTTCAAGATTTAGGAAACTGAGGGTTTCCATATACCAAGGAGATGGTTAGCAAGAAACAATGTCCGGTAAGTCATAAAAGACAAATTACTACCTTTGTGGAGCCAGAAGAAAAAAATGGATGGTAGCCTAAATAACATTTTAAGGCAGCATTTTGTATCTTTCAATATATTTAAAGTTTAAATCTTGTATTTTTATAGAATTTTTTTTCTGGTACTCCCTTTTAAAAAACAACTCCAATATGAAACAATGCTATCTAAGTTTAACAGGTGTCTCTTTTAAAACGACTATTTCAGTAAATCTAATTTTCTTAACAACAGTTGAAAAGTAAAATTTATCTTGAAATTTTTTCACACCCTGGCTCTTAGGCAAGGTGGCTCTCTCTAGCCAAGGCAGCTAGAGATACATTCTTCTATGTTTACAGCTTTGCTCTTGAGATGAATCTACATGGAAAATATTAAACAGGTGAAATCAACTACACTAGAGCAAGATAATACTATATATTAATTATCTCAAAGTTAAGAGATTCAGTTAGCTTTCTCAGCAATTTCAATACCTCCATAAGCAAGGAGACTATGGGTCTTGGAGATTGCTATGTTTTATTAGGTAAAGCTTATTCAGTGGGAATTCTCCTTATTTTACTTATTCTGCGAGTCTCTGAACTGAGAAGACCAATTGGTGTTTACATCGAACTTGAACTTATTCTAGAATTTCTGATGAAAAAAACCACACAAAGCAGTTTGTTATTTCATATATACAAAATGACTTGGCTAGAAGCATACCTGTCTGAGGAAAGGAAAATTAAGGTCATGTTAGTTTAAATGGTCAATAATTAACTACTGATTAATCAAAAACAAAGCTCTGCTGTAACGATTTGGCAAAGCAGATGCCCAAATGGCAACCAAAACCTCTTTTACAAACGCACTAGAAAATATCCATGTTACACTGACTGAGGCTCTTCAAATCTTAACAAAAATTCATTTTTAGATCAGGAAAAAAATTTAGCATGACTACAAATTCTATCACCCAAAAGAATTTCTTTAAGGTAAAAAAAGAAAATCTCAATAGCGCTGAAATTAAAAAGTGAAATCAATAAAAAATAGTTCTGGCAAGAAGGAAACTTCAGAGTGATATACAGAACAAAGAAGTAGAAAGACATCATGAGTCCAATTAACCTCACTAAGAAGAAATCTGTTCTGGAAGAAAAGTAAGTTGGTAATACTTGGTATTATCCAAGAGCTAACATCAAGTTTTCTTAAAAAAAAAAAAAAAAAAAAAGAGTTCCATCTGAACTCTAAGGTTGAACTTAGTATACAAAATAAGTTATCAGTCTGATATGTGGGTACTTGCTAATACTACCCAAGTAATATCCAAACAGCATGAAAGGTACTCAGAAGCCACGCCTCATTTCAACAGAAACTTGTAATGATTCCTGCAGTAAGACTTGCTCAACACCATTACGAGACATTACGCATAAATAACAGATTTAAAGCCCGGTTGGAAAGATGGCATTAAGCAATGCTGAGAAAGAATAAGCTTGTTAGAATTTGAAATATGCATTCAAAGCAGAATCTAAGAGTATCAGACGGAAACAACATTCAAAGCCTTGTCTGGCGGTAGAAACAATGAGGAAACGAACACTCAGAAGCTTATAGCAGAGCAGTGGACTTACGTCGCCGTTATTTTTAGTTTTTTAGAAATAACTGCTTAGAACAGGGATGCTTCATCAACTTAACAGCTTCTTTATCCAAAGCTTCCATCATCAATATTTATATAAGGTGGTGGGGGTGTGCACATGACCTCTTTAAATATAAATATAAATAATTTAAAAACTGATATATTTTAAAGGTTCAAGTATGGAAAATAGAAAACTAGGCAATTACTTCACGACAAGGGTTAACTGCAAGCCCTGATGTGACAGCTCTGTCTTCATATTATCAGCATGCTTTTGAGCATGCACCTGGCTCGTGTTCTAGTCCTGTCTATTTTGGGGGAGGAGACTCATCAGTGATGAGAAAATTATTTTTCATAGACATCCTCACATGGGGGAGATCTAATTTTCATTTGGGCTATGTCTTGAGTTTTGTCACAGAGTTGGAAATACATAGCTATACGGCAAAAATTTTTCTTATAACTAAAGTATGTTGAGTAAAACTGGGCATAGCTAAATGCAGTGATCTGACATCATACAGAGAAAACGTGGTGCTGTAACTTGCTGGCTCCGTTTTCCAGCTGTGACTTATGCTAACCGTTAACATGTCTGCAGTCTAAGGGCGACATGTGCCACCTCACCCGGAGACCCGCAGCCTGGAACATGAAGCCACATACAAATGAACCGCCCTCTGCGCGGGGAGACAGAACTGAGCCAGAGGCACCCTTCATTCGTCCTGCGGTTTGATAACCTTTACCTAAAGGCACTCTGCTCCTACACTGTCCGAGGATGAGAGGGGGCTGCAGCTGGCCAACACCAACTAACTCCAGTCATATAAGAGATGTACGTAGTTTTTTTTACACTTGCCACTTTTCAACCCCGTTTTAAAAATGTACTGTGAATACAGGAGGGCCTCTTCAAAAGGAGGCCTCCAAAAAACTACTGTTAAATGGACCATGAGGATCCACTGGTTCATCTGCAATGTTTCCCAACCTCATCTTATTAAAAGAAAATGGTTATATTGTCGTTTCAAGAGAGCTCTGAAGTATAAAAGTAGTACTACTAGGCCAGGAAAACAGTAAGGACATGCATCGCTTCCAAAGCGTTACGAGACCACAAGTTTTAACAGGGTAAATGTTTTCCTTTGGATTGTACCAAAGTTCATTCAAAACAAGTTTTAGACCGTAGAATATAAGAGAGCTATTTAAATTTTATATTTTTGTACAAGTTCAGTGGGGTTATTTTAGAAGAATCGAAAGACATGAAAAACAAGGGTAGTTTTTTGCCCCAGATTTTGATGAATTTTGATACATCTTTGACAAACATTCGATTGCTTCTTTAATGATGTTCCTCAAACCAAACAGTTAGCAAAATATTTGAATTGTCATGTGTAATGTCACATTTTTATGGAAACATCAAATAAGGTACCAAAATCTTTACTGGAGGGAAAAAAAACCTTAAAGCGGCACAATTCTTTATACCACTGGAGAGGGAGGGAAAGCCAGATTACAAACATTTACACATGCATAGTGAGAAAAAAAGGATTTTACCAAATTCACGCATTTTTAAAATAGTTATCAAGTCTACTAAGCACCAACAATCCTAAAAATTTTTCAGCTTCATGATTTGTTTAAAAAAAAAAAACACACTATCAAATTAACATTAAAAACAAGCTTGAAGTATAGCTTGTCCAAAAAATAACTAAGTATGCCAATGCTTTTTCATGTTACAAAAAACAGTGGCATACGAAATACACCTGCAAAGAATGCCTTTAACTCTATCCTACAGTGGATGGAGATTACAACAGCACATCATACATAGTCTAAAACTATAAAAGTTTTAGAATGCAGCATCTTGTCACAAAAAAAAGCTGATAAAACTTAAAGTATTTAGAAGATGCTGCCCCTTTATTTTAAAAAATTTTAAAGGAATTTAAGCAAAAATAACATACATTTGTACATCAACTGGCCATTTCTGGTACAGAAACCCAGCATATGGTAATATTATTGAATAAATGTAAATGCTACTTACAATTTTTTTTCTTTTTAAATACATTTTTAGACAAACTTTTTTTTCTCTTTTTTTATAGTTGCACAATTAACCTCTTAGCTGCTAGCTTGATGCAAACATATGTAACAATACACAAATTTAAAAATAGTTTTTATTCTACATAAAAGCTGTCAAAATTCTGACTCACATCAAAAATGCAAAATAATGGAATATACTTTTAAAAAATTAGTTGCAAGTCTAGCAGCAAAGCAATTAAGTGAGAACATATGTAATATTAAAACAAAGGGAACTGTGCATCTATAGATGAAGTCCAACTATCTTAATTCTATTGATACAAACAGAAATTAAAACATTCTCCCTTGAGGGGAAAAAAGTGATTATTTAAAATAGGAGTAAAAGCCATTGCTGCCCGATGAGCTCCCCAGGCTGAGTTCCTGGAACAGAGACAGAGGGTCGCTACTCTTCTTGGCCTGCTCAGGCGGGGGCCTGGGCTTGGGAGGGGCCCGCAGAGCGCTGGCATAGGACATGGCGGGCTTGCTGCCCCCAGAGCTCTGCTGGCTGCTGCTGTGGGCCGACTCCGCGATCTGTTTGTTGGGCATGAGGGGGGGAAACTGGCCAAGATGCTGCAGCACGCTGTAGTTGAAGGAACTGGACACCTCGAGGTTTTCGGACTTCAGCTGATCCTCAGGAGGTTTGACAGTCTTCGGCGGAGCTAAAAGCAGAGAAGAGTAACACTGATTTAAGAGCAAGCCCGTGACACTCATGCATCTCATTAACTCAGCGTGTCACAACTGCTCTCATCTCCAGGAACTCAGTGACAGTACAGCCACGAGGACAGACAGCTTCCGCCACAGAACGCTGAAATCACAACACAACTAAGCAATCTTCTCTATCTTAGAAACACTCCAAAAAGAATTAAATATGTGAACTGGAATAGCTAACATATAAAAACTAAAGGTCAGGTCTGAAGGTTTGCTTCAAAATACTAATTTGTACAATTGTACACTTTGATATTTATTGTATTAACTGCTCATAGTTTGAAAATGGGAACAAAGAGGTTCTTTCTTAAATAAAAATGAGCTGCATATACATACTTCTGGTCAAAAAGCTTTTACTAATTGACCTAAGTAATAGTGGCATTGGATTCTATCTTAAAAATGCTACCTTTCCTTGTAATACATATTCTAAGTAAACATGGAATAAGGTGGGGGCAAAACAGCTATAAAATTTACTTCACATTTCCTATAATCTGCCTGAATTTCCAGGTCCTTTAAAATTTGACTCTATTCTTCCTAATTTTATTGCCCAATAAACCAGAACTTATTTTCAAACATTGCTTTTGTTTTCAATCTTTTAAAAATTTAACTAACATTATATTAGATCACAGTCATAATACATATTCATTGAGGATAACTTGGAAATTACACAGAAGGCCAAAGAAGAAAATAACTCATTCTATTCTCAAATACCAGAGATAAGCCTTAACCTGTTGGTGTATTTCTTCCTAAGGACATCATATAATGTGATATTTCATAACTTCTGTAAGTTATTATTTCTCATTTTTAGAAATGTGGATTATAGCCAATTTTCCACTTTTATACACTATGGTGCTATTTGAGATACGTGTTTCTAAATGTTCATGACTATTGCCTCAGGATGAATGCCTAGAAGTAAAACGGCTGGGTCACATGGTGCGCACACAGTGAATGCTTTTGATAACTACGGCCAAACTTCCCTGCGGGGAGATGCTGCCCATTTATACTCAACCCACAAGGTTTGCCCATCCCCGTATCACAATACTGGTATTATTGCTCTTTTTAACCTCAGCCTATTTTATAAATGGACAGTTATCTTATAGTTCTGATTTGCATGTTTTTAATTGCTGTTGTTTATGGACATTTTTTCCTATGTTTATTACCTATTTGTAGATTGGGAGGTTAAGGTGAAAATATTTCACTTTTTAGACTTAGTGTTTCATTGACCCAATATGCTAAATTCATAGTACTATTTTAAAACTTTAAAAATTCACAAAATTGCTCAAAATTACTTTAAAACAATATCTTTTTAGAATATTTATCACTTTTCTGTCTAAATGTCATCATTTTGTGAATGAAACAATTGCTTTTCAGAGCATTAGTTTAACAACCATTTCAATATAAAAGTGGCCTATACTGCCTGATATAATTCACAAAATAAACATTTTACTGGCTCTTTAAGAACTTACTATCTTTATTTACTTTACTAAGATTTATTATTTAATCATGTTCTCATTTTCATGGCAACATAATTAGAGTTTAAACTGTTTTCAATTAAATAATACTTATAAAATAATATTTTAGAGGCAGTTTAACCTAATGTCTATACTCTTATCTAACCATGAATGTAAGATCTCTATTAATTTGATTGACCAGATATATTCCAGGTAAGACAAACTCTTCTTTAAAACTATGAATTTTACTAACCTGACAATGATTTTTTCCAAAATACATATCTCTATCTAATCTTCAATTTTCATCCATGCATTGAAAGAAAATGCCTGATAAAGTCTGTCTTGTCACTAAGATAAGTGAAAAGAATCCAAACCCATCCATGTTGGAGAGGTGAGCCCACCCGCACCATGGACACCAACGCACGTAAGGCCCAGCAGTGCAGCTGGGTCGCCCCTCAGTCGCGCAGGACCCATTTTCATTCTCTCCTTACTCAGCAGCATTTACCAAGAGCTGGAGTGTGATCAGTGCCCAGGGACGGGAAACCCAGAGTTCAGAAAGGTCAAACACAGGGTCTCTGCTCTCAAGCTTACAACCGTGGAAAAAACATGGCCATACCAGACACAATGACCTCCTTTAAATTCCAAACCAATGCACTATAAACAGTTTTCTTCAACTCAAAAAATAACTCAAACTCTGGAAAGAAGTTTCCCATGTGGTGATTATGTTCCTTCTGACTCACCACTGACAACTCCTATCTTCCTCTAAAAAGAAACAAACACATAAACACTGATAGACAATAAGTTGTCCTTCAGGATATCAGTGATTTTGAATTTACTTAACTAAGTTTTCCTTTCAACTAAAGAATACTACAATTTGTCTCCTAGCAATGAAGAAACAATTTTATATTTGTGGAAAAGATACCATAAATGATATGCACTTTGGGCATTTGTTCAGGAACTTTCTCCCTTATCAGCTCAGGTCAGATTTTTATTGATTTTGACCAAAAGCTATCCTAAAATTTAGGTGGAAAAAAGGAGAAATGATGTTGTCTTTAAAATAAATTATAATAAGCAAAACAACTAAAAAGTAACAAATTTTGGTCACTGATTTGTAATTTAGATGTTTCTCAGGAAATTCAAGTATGATAATATGTCTATTTATGTCAGCCCTTTAAAATTAAAAAGCAACCCCAGGCAGCTTATATATAATACAACAGCTTATACATAATAGGAACAAATGAATGTTTAAAGATTAAAATGGCAAAGTTTCTTGCCAGGAAACAAAACCAAGATCTTATTAATGTTTTTTTCCCTACCATGTCCATTGTTCTAAAAATATGATTGTATGGCACATACTCAAAAATGGATCAGTTACAGAAACAATGGATTCACATTCTAAAGATGAACAAAATTAATTTCAAGTACAAAGGTTGATGCTACCAGGGCAGAAATTCACCGAACATCACAGACTTATTCACAAAGATCAACATCTACAGCCTACAAAGGGAAGGCTATAGATTAGAGAACTCAAATAGCATCATTCTTTACATGTAACATTTCTTTATGTTCAACATAAAAAAGGGAAAAAGGGAAAGAGAAAAGCGCATTCCGGTTCAAGGCTAAAGAGGAAGACTCTGGACTTCACCATACAAGTTTAGAGCTCTGTCCATTCCAATGTCTTTCTATGCCTTTTTTTTCTCTTTAGCTTAGGATTTCTCAGTTCATTAGAATACAAGGAATAAACACAGGATTTCTAAATCTCAAAATGTTAGACTACTGATTTCTCTCATGACCAAACTATTGTATAGCAAACTGTAAACAACTTTATTGACAATAATCCTTGACAATTGATATTGACTAACCAACACCCACCCCCAATCCTGGAAAACAAACAAACAAACAAAAAATCAGAAAACAAATATTTCCCAAGCAAAGCTGATTCTATTTAGAAATACATTTTAAGTTCCATTACTTGTCTCACTCATTCACAGGTCAAAATGATCAAAATTATTAGTTCCTAAATATGGATAGATCTACTTACCTTCCAGACAATAAATATGGAATCAATATAGTCCTAAATTAATATGTATGCCCGAGGCACACCTGTGACCTATGAGCATTAAATATTTTTCAAAGATAATAATGCAAATGGAGGACACAGGAGAAGAAAAATTCCATAAATATCCAGGAGCTGAGTAGTTACAATTGCAGTTTTAGCAGCCCACCAACTCCGTCTTACCTATCAACTCTCTGGGCTGAGCTGTCCTGCTGGATCCATTGCACGGAATGTTCTGATAGGGGGCAGATGAGGTGGTGTTGACCCAGGACTCCGGGGATGAAAAGTTGAAAGAAGATTGGTTATTATGGTCCTGAAGCTCTTTACACTGAGCAAGACTGTCTTGAGGAGTGCTTACTTCTTCAGAACAAGGCTGGACTGAGCTAGATGAGATTCTTCTTTGGTACAAGGGCCGACCAGGTCCTCTGGGTTCATACTACACAAAGAAAAACAACAGCTCATAAATCAGTGAAACTTACACCCGCCGCCCTTACGTACACAGCAATCTCACTGTGCTAAGTAGAAATTCTCAAAATTCTCCTCTGTGACTATGAAAACCCCCCAAAAAGCAGCCTGAGCTCTGGACATGGTGTCAGGAGAACTGGGTTCAACACTCAGTTCTGGCCACTGGTAGGTAGTCCTATGACAACACACATATAATTTCTGATTCTGTTTTCTTGTCTGTAAAATACGGAGCTGAACTACCTGTCTTCTGTTCTAAAATTTTATTGACATTTTAGGTAACATGAGACTAAGGATGAAGAAGTATATCTGAGCAAAATTAAAGGGGAAAATTATAGTCATGATCAATTGAATCACAGCCATCGTGACAGAGTCATCCATTCTAGACTTATCTCTTGGGTCTGATCCTTCACAACCTCCCGATTTCTTAGACTGGATAGCAAAAAATGAATCCTCTTGCCCAACATAAGTACTCCTGATTGGACTCACTACACGTCTTTTAGACAGTCTTCAATTGACAGAACATTCACTACTTTCTTCAAAAAAAATCCTTTTTATGTTTGAAACCCAATTAACTTATTCCTTATATGTTCTCCTCCCTAAATGGCACACCCTGAATTCCTTTAACCCTGCCGACAAGATCTATTTGCCAGCCATTTCAAGATTTTTTCTTGTTCCCTAAGTTCTCTTCAGTTTTCCCTGCCTGACTGCTGTGACCACTATCTGGCCTCAGTTCTAGTGGCATGGCAGTATGGAGTAGTAACAGTTAGGTGTGCAGCCTCGGTCTTCAGCCAGACTGTCTGGGTTAGACTTCAGGCTGCTTTTTACCAACAGCGTCACCCTGAGCCATTGACTTAACCTCTTGGGAACTTCGTCTGTAGATGAGGCTTCATTATCCATAGTACCCACCTCTTAGGATTGCTGTGAGAATTAAAAGAGTTCAGCACATATGGCATTTAGAACTGTTCCTGGCACATAGGAAGGGTTTGTTGTTATATAATTGTTTTAATGTAACATATAAAGATTCTATGTTAGATCTTAAAGGACAGAATGGGATTTCTTTTTATTGCCCTCTTCCCCTCCAATAATAACAGGTTCGCTATTCATATTCAGTTTGCGGTTATTACAATTTTGAGGAATCTTTCTTTTACCACTGTTGTTAGCAACAGTTGAAATCAGGAACTGGAGGTTAGACTACAAAGAGAGAAAGATGAATTGGCACAGTAACAGCAGGATTTTTTTGGAATATAAGCACAAGCAGATACTATCAGGTCAAGTAAATGGGGGAAATTGTGGGTGTAAGCACCGTGAGGGTAAAGCACTGCGAGTATCACAAATGGAACCAATGGGACATAAACCAGAGAAGGGAATGGGTCTGGACAGGCTGCCCTTGTGCAGAAAGGAAAAAAGGGTGGGAGGGGAGCAATTCTCTCACTACTAACCGATGAGTGTCCAAGTCGTTTCTGCATTTCCAAAGTTTTAGCTGCTGGATGAGGAGGGTAAGAGATCATACTTCCATCTAGTTAATTCCTTTTCTCATACTTTTATTCTTCTGTCTCTAAGTATAGTATCTAAATTCATTTTTAATTTTACTCTGCTTTAAAGGCAATTTTTTCCACTGCTCAAGATCATTCTGAATTTGATTCTGGTTTTCTAGAATATTAACCTTCCTAACTAATTTAGTGTCAACTGTGAATTTAATCAGCGCATTTGAAATTTCTTTGTCTAAGGTCATCAAATTACCGTATTGAGTAGAATCAACCTTTCTAAACGGCTTTATGTTCTCCATGGCTAGGCAATCCCTGAAGGATTGACCACAACAGCTGGGGCAGTGTGTCTTTTTTTATCAAGGTTTGTTAGGAAGACGATTAGCTCTTACAAGCAAAATGAAGTGGATCTTTTTATTGCCGTCCCGAGTGTTTAGCCCAGTCACAATCTGTAGGGGATTACCTTCTAAAGTCTTTATGTATGAACACTAAAGTACAAAACTAATGTCTGCTATGGCCTCAGAAAGAACAGCTTATAATAAGCAAATCCCTTGGTGATACAGAACACTACATATACTCATGAATTTCAGGCACTAACTTTATAAGCCGTTTTTCATTAAATACTGAACATACATACACCGGCAGTATAAACAAACACCTTTTCGCAATGAACAGATACATGAACCACAAAGCTTAAATGAGGAAAACTAAAAATCAGAAAGCAATAGAAGACTGATATAAAAGGAGACAATATTCAATTAAACTTTTTAGAAAATGTTTATCATTTGTATCTTCTAAACTGAAATTCAAAAAAAAAAAAAAACCAACCCCAGAGTTACATGCATAGCAGGACTTGTGGAAGTACTCTGTAACTTATTTCTAACAGCTGCAAGCAGCTACTGACAAGATGCATGTGTGATAAAATATGAAATGCAATTTCAAATCACATTATGAATATGATCAATCCTTTACGTTAGAAAAAGCATCAAAACCTGAAATTGTCTTAATGTTCTTAAAATTAGATAAATATGTTGAAGATTTGAAATATGTTGAATATATATAAAAAGATTATATATATAAGAACATCTATTTCATGATGAAGGTAAATGCATGAAAATATGATTTCCCATTTTGGAATCTGTCCTCAAAGGTAATTTGAGTATAGGCAGAGAAATCTTGATGACAACTAAATAAAATGGTTTATATATCAAATAAATTACATTTTAGCAGTTCTGTGGTTTTCAGCATACAGATTCTGTACAGGTTTTGCTAGATTTACACCTAAGTATTTCATTTCTCTTTGAGCTATTCTACTGGTATTAGCTTTCACATTTTGGTTTCCAATTCTACATTGCTAATAGAAGTGAGATTGATTTGTATGTGTTGAGCTTCTATCATAAAACCTTGCTAAATTCACATTAGCCATAGGATTTTTGTTGGTTTGTTTCCTGGGTAGATTCTTGGGGTTTTTCTACATTGGCAATCATGTCATCTGTGACTAGAGACAGTTTTGTTTCTTCCTTTCCAATCTCTATGTCTTTTCTTTCTTTTTCTCCCTAATCTGCACTGGCTAAGACTTCCAGAACAATGTTGAATACGAGTGCTGAGAGTGGACATCTTACCTTGTCCCTAATCCTGGAGAGAAGGCATTCAGTCTCCACCAGTATGATGGTAGCTATAGGAATTTTATAGGTGCCCTTTAACAGGTTGAAGAATTTCCCTTCTAGTTTGCCAAGAGTTTTTATGAGTGGATATTGTGTTTTGCCAAACGTGTGTGAGTTTTTGTTATCTATTGATACAATTACGTGACTTTTCTCTTTAGACTGTCAGTATGGTGGATTACACTGATTTATTTCAAATACTGAACCAGCTTTGCATTCTGGGAACAAGCCCCAACATGGTCATAGTATATTCTTTTTTATATATTGCTGAATTCAATTTGCTAATGTTTTGTTGAGGATATTTGCATTGATGTTCACAGACACCGGTCTGTAGTTTTTTCTTTTTACACTGTCTTTGTCTCGTTTTGGTTATCAGAGTAATGCTGGCTATATACAATAAGTTGAGAAGTGTTCCCTTCTCTTCCATTCTCTGGAAGAGATTGTGTAAATTGGTGGTATTTCTTTTACATGTTTGGAGGAATTCAGTAGTGAGTCATCTGGGTCTGAAGATTTCTTCTTTGAAAGGTTTTTAACTAGAAATTCAATCTAACAGTTATTAAGACTATTCACCTGCCATCTATTTCATCTTCAGTGAGTTTTTGTAGTTTGTGGTGTTCAAAGAAGTGGTCCATTTTATCTAAGCTGCTGAATTTATGTGCACAGAGTTGTTCACAGTATTCTCTTATTACTATCCTTTTAATGTCTACTGGGTCTGTAGTGATATCTCTTCTTTTGATCCTGACGCTGGCAGTTGTGTCTTCTGTCCTTTTCTTTGTCAATCTTGCTAAAGGTTTATCAATTTTATTGATCTTTCCAAAGAATGGGCATTGGGTTTCATTTTTATTTTTCTGTTTTCATTTTTATTGAATTCTGCTCTCATCTTTATTATTTCTTTCCTTCTGCTTGATTTTAATTTATTTTGTTCTTCCTTTTCTAAGTTCTTAGGATAGAAGCTTAGAAGAAAGAAGACCTTTCTCCTTTTCTAAAATAAGCATTTAATGCTATAAAATTCCCTCTGGCATTGCTTTAGCTGCATCACACAAATTTGGGCATATTATATTCTCGTTCAGTTCAAAATATTTTCTAATTTCCCTGAGACTTCCTCTTTAATCTATGAACTATTTAGATATGTGCTCTTTAATTTCCAAGTTTTGGAGATTTTCTTGTTATCCTTCAGTTATGCATTTCTTATTCCATTATGGCCAGATAACATTGTTTTGTTGGTGAATGTTACATGTGCCCTTGGAAAGACTGTGTATTCTGCTGTTATTGGATGGAGTGTTCTATAAAGGTCAACTAAATTCAGTTGGTTAATGATGATGTTCAATTTTTTCTATATCCTGGCTGATTTTCTGTCTACCAGATCTATGAAACACTGAGGAGGAGTGTTGAAGTCTTAAACTAGAATTGTGCATTTGTCTATTACCCCTTTTAGTTTCTGCTTCATGTATTTTGAAGCTCTGTTCTTAGATGTATGCACATTTAGAATGGTTATGTCCTTATAATGAATCAACCCTTTTATCAATATCTAATGTCCCTCTTTGTCCCTGGTAATTTTCTTTGCTCTGAAGTTTACTTTGTCTGATACTAACACAGCCACTCTGGCTTTCTCTTGATTAGTCTTTGCATGGTATATCTTTCTCCATCCTTTTGCTTTTAACTACCTATATCATTACATTCAAAATATTTCTTGTGGGTAGCACATAGTTAGGACTATTTTTAAAACCCATTATGACATTCTGACAATCTCTGACTTTTAATTGGTATGTTTAGATCAGGTATATAATGTATCCTGATACGTCTGGATTTAAGTCAACTTTCCTATGATTTGTTTTCTGTTCATTTCCTCTATTTTATGTTCTTTTGAGTTACTTGAACATGTTTTAGCATCATTTTAATAGAATTCCATTTTAATTTTTCTACTGTGATTCTGACTGTAACTTTTTGTATAATTCTTTTAGTAGTTGTTCTAGAGATAATGGAAGACAAACTTAACTTCCCACAGTCTACTTAGAATCTACATTTTACCACTTCAGTTGGGATGCAGGAACCTGACCACCATCTTGGGTCCTTCACCTTTCCTGCTTTATGCTATAGCTGTTTTATATAGTACATCTATATACATTGAAAAACAATCAGACGTTATTTATGTATTTTGCTTTCACTGTCCATTTTTATGGAATCCAAGGAGATTAGTTTACTATATTTATCCAGATATTTACTGAATTTGTTGTTCAACCTTCATTGCTGACAGGTCAAGTTTCCTTCTGGTATCACTTCCCCTCTGTCTGAAGAACTGCCTTTAACAATTCTTTCAGAAGAGGTCTGCTGGCTACAAATTCTCTTAGTTTTCCTTCATCAGAGAATGTCTTTATTTTACCCTCACTCCTGAACAATGGTCTTATGGCATATATATTTCTGGGTTAACTTCTTTTCTTTCAGCACTTTAAAAATATTTTTGTCATTTCCTTCTGGTCTCCATGGTTTCTGAGGAGAAATCTTCATTTGCATCATTGTTCTCTAATGAGATGTGTTGTTTTTCTCTGGCTGCTTTCAAGATTATTTTCTTTGTTTTTAGTTTTCAGCCATTTGATTATATGTCTAGGTGTAGATTTCTCTGGGTTTATCCTGCTTGGGGATTCATTCTGCTCTTTAAATCTGTAGGCTTAATGTCTTTCACCAAATTTGGGAAGTTTTCATCTGTTAGTTTGTCAAAGTTTCTTTTCAGCATCACATCTTTTCTCTTCTTCTCCTTGAACTCTGAGGAAATGAATACTCAGTGTTTTGTTTTTGTCCCACAGGTCTCTGAGGCTCTGCTCTTTTTTTCTTTCCCCTTCAAACTTTGTTCTCATTATTGTCCATATTGGATGAGTTTTATTGATCTTCAAGTTCACTGATTCTTTCCTCTGTTATCTCCATCCTGTTATTGAGTCCACTGAGTGAGCTTTAATTTTTGGTTGTTGCATTTTTCAGTTTTAAAATGTTCACTTGGTTCTTTTTTTATACCTTTTCTTTCTTTGTTAAGACTTTTTATTTTAACGTTTGTTTCAAGAACATTTGTGATTGTTCTTTGGAGCATTTTAATAATAAGCTGCTTTGAAGTGTTTTAAATCTGTGTCGTCTCATCATTGACATCTTTTGATTGTCTTTTCCTGCATGAGTTGAGATTTCCATAATTTCTTATATGCTGAGTAATTTTGGACTGTATCTTGGACATTTTAAATATTAAGTTATGAGACTCTGGGTTTAAATCCTACAGAGAATGTTGATATTTGTTTTAGCAGGCAACTGATCTGGTAAGGTTTAAGCCAGAAGTTCTAACCTGCCTTCTGTAGGCTATGGTTCCAAAGTCTTTTCAATTTTCAAAGCCTCTGTGGTGCTGTGTGGATCTGTATTGAGTGTGTGCCACACTGGATTCAGTCTGTGACCTGGGCAGAGGTCTACCCATTAGCTCAGTTCTCAATGACTTTGATATGCTAATTAGGATCTGATCCACACATGCATAAGTCAGAGTTGAGCCCATGAATTTATAAACAATTCTATAGGGTCACCTTCTTAAGCTCTTCCTCTCTGTGATCTTCCTGGTAATTTCTAGTTCCTTGGGACTCTCCTTTATAGTCCTCTGACGTGAAACTACCCACTCTACAAGTGTGCAGTGTGCAGGGCCAAGGGGCAGAAGGACAGAGAGAATAAAAGGCAACGAGGTTTGGCACCACCCTCCTGGCACCACAGCTCCACCAAACAGAGATGGTTCCTGTCCCTCAGGGTTTTGGCTCCTGCAGGTTTTTGTTGTGACCAACCCCACTGCAGTGGAATTTTCCATTCCATATTGCAATTAATCTTTAAGAAACTACCAATCACTGAGTTGGATGTAGTATCAGAGGAAAATATCTAAAATTATCTGAAAAAAGCTATTAAAATTCCCTTTTTCAAGTACATATCTATGTGACAGAATTTTCTTCATATACTTCAACCAAAATGACATATTGCAATAGATTTGCAACACTGTGAAAAAATGGTACTCTCTTTGCTAAATATTTTTGTTTGGGAAAATATAGTTATTTTCATAAAAAATGTTATTTATGTTAATAAGCAATGGAGTTATTACTATAATTTCTAAATGAAATAATAATTATTTTAAAATTCTCAGTTTTAAACATTGATAGCTTGTATAGAAAACTACTGATAGATTTTTGAATACTGCATACACGAAAGTTCTTTGAGAGCCTCTTGACATATGCATAAAGCTACTCACTGAATAGCCTTTTGTAATAGCAAAAGACTGGAATCAATCCATGTGTTCACGAGCTAAATAAACTATGGTACAGCTGTATAATGAAAGTCCTATGGAGCTGTAAAAGGAATGAGGAAGATTTCTACATACTGCTATGGATGAGCTCCAGTCTTTCAAGGTACACAACAATATGTGTACTAGCTACCTTTTCTCTAAGAAGGGGAGGAATATGTACATATATATAAGTATTTGCTTATATTTTCAAAAAGAAATAATGGAAATATAAACTATAAATTAATAATAATGGTTATCTATAGGGGGAAGGGATAAGCTAGGGGTAGAGAACAGAAATGGAAATTTAACCTTTGTGAATATTGCCTGTTGTATAATTTGGACTTTGGGACCATGTACTAATAAATTTCTTAAAATCAAAATTAGATGTCAACAAAGCAATCCTTAAAAATTAAAAACAAATAGAAATCAACTCAAATGTTATCAAATGGGTACTATAATCACACATATAAGAGTTATTTCAAATGCCTTTAAAATCCATTATTTTAACTAAATATATCTATGGGATATAGCCTTAGGGCTAAATGAACAACAAAGATAGTTTCAACTGCTTTTAAAGCTAACTTTAGTATTGTTATTATAAAACTATTATATATACATATATACACATATACAACTATCTATCTGTGTGTATGTATACACATATAGATAAAACAAATAATTAGTTCTGTTAGTCATTCATTAAGAACCATAATTTTTAGTGTAAAAGAAAATATGCAAATATTAAAAACCCTATAACCCTTCATTTGACTTGGAAATAACAGTATGAACTCATGATTTATTTTTCTTTTTCAAAGAACAAAGTATTTCCCAGCTCTGCCCAGTGAAAAGGCAGAGACAACCAGAGGAAGTGAGCATCTTCAGCGCTGGCCTGTAGTCTCCCAGCAGAGCTTTCTGAGAAATAACTGATTCCTGGTCAGGTGGAGAAAGTGTACAAGATGAGTCGAGACACCTTGTCATGTCTGAAAGCAAGGAAGCTACCGAAGATTACTGTCAATACGTCAAAAGAACACAGACACCAACATGAAGGGGCTCCCACTGGCCAAAGACAGAACAATGTGTCAAAAAGTAGAATGACTACAATGAATTGGAAACTCAAATATATAATGATACCTAATTCATGATGATATTCAAAAAGAAAAAAAGGGAGAGGGAGCCTCAGTGGTCATCTTTTGGGCCCGCTAAGGCACCAATTCCTTACTTTAAAAATTGACTAATAAAGGGCAATAATTAATCATTTATCCTGCCTTTTCTATGTGGACTATATTTTAGGTAATCAAACATTCAATGAGAAAAAGTTCTCTTTTACAGAAGAAAAGTAAATGAAGAAATTGAAAAAATTTTAAAATTGCCGTTTTGCCATCTCTAGCAAAACAATGGATCTAAGCTACAATCATCAATAACTGCTAAAATATGAAAAGTTGTTGGGAACTTTTAAAATTGATGAATCAGATGATATCATCTGATTACTGATATAAAGGGATCAAATTAACATCACTCGAAGTAGGAAAATCAGATATTATGTGCATCTTTCCCTATATGCATATAAACATACACATTTACTTAAAATGAGATAATATATACAGCTTGGTAATTTCTCACTAAAATACCACAGATACCTTTCTACGTCATCTTAGCTCTTATGACGTCATATTTAATAGCTGCATTTTATTATTTCTTCACTTATTTAAACTTGGAGTAGCAAATTATAACACCTACAGGGCCAGGTCTATAACCTAAATATGTAAATCAGACCAGGAGTTAGACAATGTGGAGTTATGCTGTGATAAACTAGAGAATACATGCCTGGCACTCAAACCAGTCACATTTAATTCTCTAAAAACCACTGAACAAGCAAACAAAACAAGTCTGAACCATCAGTCTGTACTTTCTTCAATTAAACCATATCTCATTTCAGGGGCATTTAGGTTTTTATAATTTTTCCCATTTATACAAGTTTAGTGGTCTAAACATCACTAAATTCCATAGCTTTACATCTTGTTCAACTATAAATTCTTATACAATATAAAAGTTAAATATAAAGGTTATTGGCTCATTAACAATATTGATTTTTTGGAGATGCTTGTCTTTCTCAATCTAAAAATATCTATTTTAGGCCTGAATTTGTTTAGGCCTGGATTTGTGTGATCCAAGGAAAGGCAATATAACCTTGACCTAAATTAAAATGTCAAGGATATGCAAAGATTCTGGAGTAGAAACTAGATCTTACTCACTTGTGTATTCCCAGCACCTAATACAATACAGTTCCTAGGACATAAAAGTCTTCAATAAATATTTGACAAAAGAATTAAAATGTTGAATGCTGAATATAAATGCCAAATTTTCTACTCAATTTTCCCAAGATTTGAAAAAGAAATTCTTAAATCGTGGGCTCTACTAACTTACTTCAATTTAGCTCCCCACATATCATGTTATGTTTAAAGCTATGTGCGATACGTAGTTTTGTAGAGAAGTACAGTTACCTAGAAAGAAAGAAATTAGAAAGGAGGGAGGCGAGAAGTATCACTGTAAGATTAAAAACAATCAGCATGAGCAAGCCAAGCAATGTGTGATGGAGAAACTAGTTTGTAACAGTAATGTCTATGGGTTCATGTGATGTAAGTTATTCAAAACTACATTATAAATTATAAAACAATATTTTTTAAAAAGGTATGATTCCCAGTTAATGGTGGAGATTGGCTCAAGACTCCTCTAAAATAACAACAAAGGAATATAAAAGATCTACAACAATCAAGACCGGATGACTGGCCATCAATAAAAGGCACATTTCTGGAATGTATGAAGACTCGATGGATGAATGGTGTCTGTGGAAGAAGGATGGAGATATAGCTCCCAACCAAGAAAGAAATCAATTTGCCCCACAGAATTCCAGAGGCTCAGGACTCAGAAACACCAGCTACAATGCAAAATGAAAGGAAGATGAAGGGATAAAATTGGGGGGATTAACTGAAAGTCTGTACAGGGAAGAGCTGGTCGCACTCTGCACTCCTCCCCAACAACCAGAAAGATTCAAAGCAGTAAAAAGTCCCCAGGGAAGGGCCCGCCAGGCAGTAAGTCCTGAGACATACAGAAAACTCTCAAATTGCTTTTGAATGACACAGATAATCAAGAGTTACCAGACATTTAAGGGGAGTCTCCAGCATCAAAGATGGTCACAGGTAAAGAGACAGGAAAAAAGGGAGGCCCAGGGGAAAAAAGTAACAATGATGTTTTAAAAATATTTTAAAATACTGTTTTAGTTCTTACTAAAAATCTGAAACAAAACAATAAACCCTCAACTGGTTTCCTCAGAAGAAGGAATGCATTTATAAAAACAAAAGGATGTTATGAAAAAGGAAAAAGCTGAGAATAAAGAACTCTTGGAAATTAAACAATTGAGGGCTCAAATATAAAATATAGATAAAATCAAGGAAGGCTACCAGAAAGTAGGAAAAACTACAAATATATCAAAATATGAGAGGGAGAAAGATTAGGAGAATCCAGGAAGTCTAACATCTTATTAACAGAAACTTCAGAAAGTGAGAAACAGAGGAAAGAGCTGGGAGGAGATTACCGAAGAAATCATCTAAGGCAGTTCAAAGAGCTGAAGGGCAGGAGTCTTTCTCTCGAGCAACGCTGTCCCAAAGACCTTCCTGCGATGATGGAGACGTTCGCTATCTGCCCCCAGCCACACGCGGCTGTTGAGGAATCAAAATGGGGCTAGTGGGAATAAGGACAGATTATTTTATTTTATTTCATTTACTTTCAAATCACATCTAATCCACCAGGAATACCTGTAGGTTTTGAATTTATTTACTTGTTGCCATTTCCACTGCTGCATCACAGTCCAAGCCACCATCAGCTCTTGCCTGGACAATTATAACACTCTCCACTATTTGTTTTATACTATTTTAAAGTAACTATTTTAAAAATAAAGTGCATTATCTTAACAGAATTTTTTAAACAACTGTAATGTCACATCAGGTTCATAAGATTCAATCATAATAATAGAGGCAAAAATTTATCTTTATTTCCCAAACTAGAGCACATTTATTTCTGGGTTTTACTATTGCTTTTCTTTAAAGAAAGGTATACTGAAATGAATGTGATTTGTAGCAAAGTGGATTAAAATCAGTTTAGGTCTAAATAAAGAAAAATACCATTTGAAGCATCTCAGAGGCAAAGGCGCTTACAATTTGTAAATAATTTCCCACTAAGCAACATTAATTTCCTAGATCCAAACAAATGGTGATAGTGGAGACACTGGAAGGAATGTCATATTACATCTCAGAGAGAAATGTCCCAGAGTCACTGCTGTGACATCCTGAGCTACCTCGAATCTATCTGGCTCTTATTTAATCTTCTTGAATACGAAACAGTCAAGTTATCCGTCACAGACCACAACACCTCTTACAACGAGAAAGTCAGTTTGGGCAGGAAGTAAAATACTATACAGAACTTTACCTTCAACTCATAACTATTTGTGTTTTCTCTGAAGAATCATAATTATCATAACTAAATTTTTCAGCTTTAAAAAACAAGATAATGCTGGAGAATTTTTGTTTTATTTTTAAGGAGCATTGAGAAATGAAGTACATTCCTCCTAGTTAATTTTCTGGTATTTGAGCAAACAGTTAGCAGCTAGAATCAGATGGCTTTTAAGAATCAAGAATTCTAAAATGAACCATCTGCCGCTTTCTCCACCACCATCCCCCCCCACTTCAAAAAAGGAAAACTTTATACAACTGAAGATTTAATTCTTTGGTCCCAAGAACATAATTTGGCTTTCCCCCACATCTGCTTCATGTAACTGCAATCATTTCTTGTTTTCCAGGAGTCAACTTTACTCATGGCATAAAGATCTGAAGAACAGTGTGATGCTCCAGAAATAGCAGACGACTGCAAGTCAGGAGCCTCAGCTCCACTTTAATTAGTAACCGTTTAAGGTGCAAGTCCTTTAACATCTTGGTGCCTCAGTTTCCTTTAAAAAGGAGGAGTTAGGGGGCTGGCCCAGTGGCGCAGTGGTTAAGTTTGCATGCTCTGCTTCGGTGCCCTGGGGTTTGTGGCTTCAGATCTCAGCTTCAGACCTGCACACTGCTCATCAAGCTATGCTGCGCTGGCCACTCATATACAAAATAGAGGAGGACTGGCACAGATGTTAGCCCAGGGCTAATCATCCTACTCAAGCAAGAACAGAGAAAGATCAGCAACAGATGTTAGCTCAGGGCCAATCTTCCTCTCCAAAAAAAAAAAAAAAAAAAGGAAGAAGTTACAATAGATGATCTTCAAGGCTCAACTAGTTGCAAAGTTCTAAGTTTTATTTTAAAGTCTCCAATAAATCAAAGTCTTTATCAATGAGAATGTATTTTAACTTTTTATTACTAAAATGTCCAAACATAATCAATCACTAACTTTGACAATCACCAACAATTTGATGTATCTGCTAAAATAATTCAACTGTTATGACATATACGAGCCTATTTAAGTTATTTAAATTCAAAGAACTATAGAGCATGCTAAGTGACTACAATAAAAAGCATTCTGGGTAATGAGTTTAAACTCTCAGATTTTTTTCCCTCAGAGGGAGTACCCTGAACGTACCCTGAAAGGTTACTATGAAAGGTTACCTATGAAGTACCCTAAAAGACAAGGGCTCCCAAATAAACATTTTAGGGAAAGATCCCTTGCCTGCAAAAGAAAAACATTTCTGACAGAGAAATGCCCTTTATATTTCCACCTACTCTTCAGTCTTGTGGGTCCCTAGGCTGTTTAAATATATGAACTATATTTTTCTTCCCTTCTTTTCTTAGTTCTTGACCATTTTTTGTCTTCTGTTGCTTTTGCCCAGTTCCCAGTTTTTTCATGAAGAGACTATTCCTTCCACATACATCTCATGCCAATCAGAATGTTCCTCTACTTCTAGATGGCAACCCTAGCAATGACTGACACTTAGGTTTAATTTTAGAGTCCTTGGGTCTTAAGTAACTTCATTATTTATTGCTTAAAGGCCGATTCTACTCTGTCAGAGATTCTTACTTCTGGATTCAGTATCAACTCCCAATATGTTTATGTGTTTATAAATATTCATGTTAAACTGTGAAATCATTATGTTGCTAAACATATGATCATTATTTTCTAAGTCTACTGTTGATATCTCTTTCTAAATATCAAAATATAATGCTAAAATTTCAAGGAAGAAAGGAAAACTAAATGAATTCATATATAAATTTCTGTTGTTAAAGATCGTTGTCAGTTTAAGTAAAAATTCATAATTTGCTTACCACTGGTTTATAAGGTGTGTCTATCTCTAATGTATGAGATTAGCAAGCTATTTCACATGTATAATGTATAAATAAATAACTGGGGGAAAGGCCAGCAACTTAATTAACTAGGGCTCTATTTATAATTGTATTATCAAAGCTAATCACTAAGGAAGAGCTAAATGCTCTAGTGGAAATTCCAAGTCTCATTAACTATGGTGCAAGAAACTTTAATTAAAATAGAACATCTCATTTAAATGATTAGCTTTGATAATTTAAACATGACTAGAGGTCTAATTTATTAATTTGTTGATCACTGTCTCTGTTATGTGCATTAGATGGTTTGATACCATCCATTAATCTCTCTGAGAAGACACTTCTGAGAAGACAGCGACATTATCACCTGGTTATATGACGTAAGTCACGAGCTTTCATCATCTAAAGTCAGAATAGGCAGAATATGTCAATCAGCTAAGAACATCACCTTCAACTACATTTGTACGATACTTTGCTCCACAGAAGGCAACTTGGCACACGAGCGGGGGTGGGGGGTAGATGATTAGATAACAGTATTGAAATCAAAACTATCAAGTAACTTCAAAACTAGAGTAGTTTGAAGGAAAAAATGAAAATGGATAGATGGGTCAACAGTGTTTTTGTTCAAAAGCCAACATATAAGAAATATTTCAAAGCAGAAACATCACAGATGCATACATGTCATCTCTAAGATGGTAAAGTAAATGTTGATTTACTGAAAGCTGATCAAAATGAGTGACTTACAAGCATTTCATTTTCATTGGAAGGCCATTACAATAATACCACCACTGCAACACAAAAACATGCAACTTCATAAACAAATTCCGAGACTTTTATAGTGACGTTTTAAAAAAGAATTTTCCACTTATTACTTAAGCATTTTTAATCAAACTATTTCATGGAAAGCACGTTTTACATGGCAAAAGCTTTGCTCTGCACAGTGTCAGCATTGCTGATTCCACGTTAAATGAAAAGTTTTTGGCGAAGTAAAACCTACACCCACTTAAGAAGGAGGAGGATTTGTCTCTCAAGATAAAATGCCTGCAAAGTACAATGGGAAAAAAGTTGCTTTCATAAGAAAAAACAAGGAAAAATTAACCTAAAAGCAAATTTAACCGGAAATGAAGTTGCTACAGAATTTTACAGAGGAACCTTCAGAAAACAAAGAAAGGAGGAAGAGAAGAAGGGAGAAAAGGAGGGAAGAAAAAAAAATCAAAATATTGAAGATTGTACCAGTTCCTAAATGACAGGTTTAAAATATTTGTAAAGATAAAATTCCCCCAATTTAAGCTATACATTTGATGTAATTCAAATAAAAACTCAAGAAAGGTATTTTTGGGGAGAGGGGAGGGAAAGAGTTCACAAAGGTATTCTAAACTTCTAGCAGAAAAACCAGAGAATAACCTTCATACTCTCCCCTTGCCTCCCCACACACACATACACAGAAACTGGAAGGACAAAAAAGTAATAGGGGAGACTACACTATCAAATGAGAATAATGCAAAACCTTGAAAATGAAAACAGTGTATAATTCTGGTACAGAAACATATGGGTGGATGAGGAGAAAAACAAAGTCCAGAAACAGATCTCAGGATATACTGAAGAACTCTATCTTACTCAGAGGTTAGATTATAAAGTTATCACGCAAAGTGAAAAAGCTCATACAGATAAAAATTACACTTGAAAACTCCTGAATCATGCCAAAATTACTAGAAACTGAATCCTTGGAAGCTCAGAAGCCAAGAATTAACTTCCACTGTTCCTCTTTGCATTTCATCTCCCCCTACCCCCACTTCAGTTAGCTGAAATGCAAGTATGATACAGTGCTATTAGAAAGAATTTAGTATTTGATAAGAAAGCCACCATTCTATCTAGTGAGAATGCAGTAACTTAATAAAGAGTATGAAGACAACTGCTAAATATCTGGAGAAAAATTAAACCATAACCCCAAGCTTAAACTGAAATTTGAAATCAAATTGGAGCAATTTATCAATCTATTTCCAATCAGGAATGGTCTGTAATGTGGCCCAGGTAAGGACGGCATCTTTGCTCTTTGTTCTCCTTATCTCATCACACCAGTAGAGAACTAGAAGTGGGACAGGGTGCCGGGACTACTGCCAGACACAGCGCCCCAGCCCCATGCAAGCAGCTGAGGGCCGGGAATTCTGCTGCATTTGAGGGAGGTAAGGAAAATCCGTAGTCAAGCCTTGAGCATCTAAATGAGATACTCTAAAAATTGTAAATGTTATAGAATCAAGGTCCCCTTGAGGGTGCCTCAACCTGGTGGAAGGAAAGGTTCAATGGGGTGATACAGCTGAGCACAACAATTAGGAAAAAATTGTTTCAAGTCTCCCCAACAAGTAAACCCCTTCCATTAATCAGTCACACTTTCATATCTGTGAATGCTATGAAAAGCTAGATGTTACAGTAGCTATCTCTGTATAATGAAACTAGAAATAATTTCTCTAACTGCTACATTTTCCATGTACTTCATTTGTCAAAAGAAAGTCAAAAATATTATGAAAAAGAAAGAACTAAGGAAACACAATATGAAAACCATCTCTGTTCAAGTTAACTGTTAAGCTAACATCTGAACATTTTTATCCCACAAAAGATTAATCTACCAAGGTTTCTAACAATAAAATAATTCACAGTAGGGAGGGAAATAAGACATTTTTCTGTATTGTTAACGCTAAAGAAATTATTTTAAAAGGTCGGAAATAAACAGCAAGCACATAAACCATTCATTCTGAGATGATTCATGCAAAACCATTTTGTACAATATAACACACAAATGTTATCCTAATGCACTGAAAACATCAAAATGTGCAATGTGGTAAGAATAATATTTTCCTTGTCAAGGTATTTTTTCAGTTTTGCAAGTTACTCATCATTTGTGAATCTCATGCATCAAAATAAAGGTGACCAAATGTTTTTGCAAAAGTAATTTCATTCTAAGAACCCATTGACAATTGAAGGTACTTATTCACACACTCATAGCTAAACAGTAATAGCAAATGTTAAGAACTCAAGGGTACAAAGAACTTAAATTTCAAAACTAAGGAACATTTAAATAGATCAATGATTAAGCACAGTATTCAGTATTATTTAGTAAAGTACAAAACTTTATAAACCCTTACAAAAATTTAGGCATGCTGTTTTCCCCCACATCTTACGAATTCATTTGGCAGATTAAATCAAAACATCACAAGTGTCATCAGTAAAAATGGTGGAATAAGGAACTCCAATGTCCATCCCTCCATAAAAGCAATGAAAAAACTGTCACAATCAACTTTCTTGGAATTGGAGAAACTAAAGCTGGCAGCAAGTAGGGGAGTACTTAATCAAGAAAAATCAGGGAATTTCAGTAACAATAATGAGCTCTGGTATCTGAACCTACTCTAGTGCTATGCCCCTGCTCTCCAGCTCCGTTGGTAGGCTTGACAATAAGACTCTGCATTTCTGGCATCAGTACTAGAGGAAGCAGAATGGGCCTCATTCTCAAAGAATTCTAATTATTTGTTTTGACCTGTCTGATGGCAATCTGGAAGGCTGGGTCAAAAAAAAATTAAATAAAATAAAAATAAACACTTGCCTTGTCTTGTCTAATTCAGAATTCAACCAGTGCTAAAGGGGCCTTATTGAAAACATTTACGGCAAATGTTTGAGTTGATACTGCTTGAGGCAATGGATATCAGCTGGACCAAACCAAAAGCTTTAGAGGAAAGGCCTAGGAGTGAGATGTTTCAGGGATGAGGGGATTTGACTAGCTCTGCCATATTCCTGGGAATCTAGAAGACCCATCCATGCTGTGCACATTCTCAGGAAAGATCTGAAAAGTTCTGAGCTCTGGCTGATATGGAGGCTCTGCAGAAGCAGAAGTTAAGGCTAAAGCAGAGATGTAAACTGCCTGGCTGAGTATGGAAGTGTGCTCAAACTCAGGTGCCTCTGGAAAAACTGGATGATGTTTTTGGTTCTGAGCATTTAAGAAAATTTGTGCAATGACTAGTTGACTATTAAGCTAACGGATAAAGACTTCAGAGGCCACACATGACAAATATAGATTTAAAAATATTTGTTCAGAATTTAAAAATTAAAATTAAAAGTTTTGGAAAAAATTAGTTCAGAAAAGACACTAAACAAATAAATGACAACTAAATCAAAAGGCCAAAGGATGAGAAAAGACATTCCATGCAAACTGTTACCAAAAGAGAGCTGATGTGGCTAGACAATATCAGAGGAAACATTTGAAGACAAAAACTGTTATGAGAGAGAAAGGACATTATATAATGATAAAAAAAGCTCAATCCAGGGGCTGGCCCCATGGTGTGATCATTGAATTCAGCACACTCCACTTTGGTGGCCCGAGTTCACAAGTCTGGATCCCAGGCATGGACCTACACCACTCATCAGCCATGCTGTGGCAGTGACCCACATATAAAGAAGAGAATGATTGGCACAGATGTTAGCTCAGGGCTAATCTTCCTCAGCAAAAAAAAAGAAAAAAAAGAAAAAAGAGTCAATCCATCAAGAAGATATAACAATTATAAATATATATAAACTTACTGACACAGCCCCAAAATACATGAAGCATAAACTGACAGAATTGAAAGGAGAAATAGGTAATTCAACAATAATAGCTTGAGACTTCAATATCCTACTTTCAATAAAGGATACAAAACCTAGACAAAAGCTCCAAAGGAAATCGAAAACTTGAACAACAATATAAACCAAATAGACCTAACATATCTATAGATCACTCCACCCAACAAGAGCAAAATATGCATTCTTCTCCAGTGCACCTGAAACATTCTCCAGGATAGACCGTATGTTAGGCCACAAAACAAGTCTCAATAAATTTAAAAGATTAAAATTATACAAAGTATGTTCTCCAACCACAATGGAATGAATAGGACTCAATAACAAAAGGAAATTTGGAAAACTCACCCTAGACATACTTGCTTTTCTCTAATTTTGCCAAAATGTACTCTAAACATTATAGTGGAGATTCTGGCTAGGGTGATTAGGCAAGAAAAAAAAAATAAAAGGCATTCAGATTGGAAAGGAAAAACAAAACTGTATTTGCAGATGACATTGTCTCCTATATAAAAAATCCTAAGGTATCCACAAAAAATCTATTAGAGCTAATAAAGAGTTCAGCAAGTTTGCAGATATACAATCAATATATAATCAATTGTATCTCTAAACAATAATGAGTAATCCACAAATGAAATTAAGAAAACAATTCTCTTTACAAAACCACAAAAAAGAATAAAATACTTCAAAATAAATTTAACAAAAGAAGTCTAAGACTTACACTTAGAAAATTACAAAATATTGTTGAAAGAAATTTCAAAAGACCTAAAGAAATGGGAAGACATCCCATGTTCAGGCACCAGAAGACTTAATATTGTTAAGATGGCCATACTCCCCAAATTAAGCTGCAGATTTAAAGCAATCTCTTTTAAAATCCCAACTGGCTTTTTTTGCAGAAATTGACAAACAAATCCTAAATTTCATAGGGAAATTCAAGGGACCCAGAATAGCCAAAACAGTCTTGAAAAAGAAGAACAAAGTACAAAGACTCATACTTCCAAATACAAAACTCACTATGAAGCTAGAGTATACAAGACAGTGTGGTAGGGCATAAGGACATAGATCAATGAACAGAATTAAGAGTCCAGAAGTAAACCCATATGTATATGGTCAATTGATTTTTGACAAGGTTGCCAAGACCATTTAATGGAGAAATAATAGTCTTTTCAACAAATAGTACTGAGAAAACTGGATAACCACATGCAAAATAATGAATTTGACAACCACCTCATATAATACACAAAAATTAATTCCAAATGGATCAAAGAACTAAAGTAAGAACTAAAACTATAAGACTAGGAAAGGTAGATATAAATCTCCGTGACCTTGGATTAGGCAACAGTTTCTTAGATATAACACCAAAAGCACAGTAACCAAAGAAAAGACAGATAAATTGGACTTTATCCAAATTAAAAACTTTTGTGCATCAAAAGATACGATCAGAAGGTAAAAAGAACCCACAGAATAGGAGAAAATACTGGAAATCATATATATGATAATAATCTAGTGTCCAGAATAAATTTTAAAACTCTTATGGCTCCACAACAAAAAGATAACCATATTTTAAAATGGGCAAAGGATTTGAAAGCACATTTCTCCAAAGAAGATATACAAACTAGCCAATAAGCTCATGAAAAGATGCTCAACATCATTAGTCATTAGGGAAATGCAAATCAAAACCACAATGAGCTACCACTTCACACCCACTATGATGGCTATAATTTTAAAAAAAGGAGAAATCAGAACCCTCGCATACTGCTGGTGGGAATGTAAAATGGTGCATGGCACTGTGAAAAACAGTTTGACAGCTCCTCAAAAAGTTAAACAGAGTTACCATACAATGCAGGAATTCTAAGTGCATACCCAAGAGAACAGAAAATAAACTTTCACACAAAAAATTGCTCATGAATGTTCATGGCAGCATTATTCCTAATAGTGAACAAATGGAAACAACCTAAATGTCCATCAATTGATTAAAAGATAAACAAATTGGGGCACGTCCATACAGTGGAATATTATTCAGCCATAAAAAGGAATGAAGTGCCAGTACTGCTACAAAGTAGGTAAGCTGAGAAAACTGCATGCTAAATGAAAGAAGCCAGGAACAAAAGGCCACATGTTGTATGATTCCATTTACATGAAATGTTTCCACAGAGACAGAAAGTAGATTCATAGTTGCTATAAACTGGGGGTAGGGGGAGTAACTGCTTAATGGTTACAGGGTTTCTTTTAGGGTGATGAAAATGTTCTGGAATTAGGTAGTGGTGATTGCTGCACAATATTGTGAATACACTAAAATCCACTAAATCGTACACCTTAAAATAGCTAAAATGGTACATTTTTTGTTAAATGAATTTATCACAAATAAATAGGTAGGTAGATACATAAACTGTTGCTTAACTGAAAATTACATTACTGCTAAATTGTAAAGCCATCCCATCATAATTTGAAATAATGTCAGATATGCATCTAATCTTCGTGAAGTATGGTTCCAAATTTCTAGGTCTTCACAATACATATTTATAGATATCAATTCATCTTATGCTTACAGTTTACATTAGGAACAAGACAGCAATTAAGTTGTTTTAATGATAGTTATTATGCAGGATGAGCCAACTAGTGAATTCTGGAACAATTTGAACAAATTACCTCCAAAACCCTACAAATAAGATACAGACCTTTCCCTAGGAAACTTAACTTTTTAATCACATCTATAGCAGAAAATTTGCAAAACATGTGAATTATTTCTAAAGCCTTAGAAATCGTTCCAGAACTGCCAAAATGAAACTAATGTCAAAAAAAATATCAAAATTGGAAACGTTTATCCTGTTTCAAGATGTCTCTGACTGATAACAACCAAACCAGCTCTACACATTCTTATCTTTCATCACTGCAAGCTCAATGGGAACAGCTAGGTGACATTTTTATAGTCTGCACCAAATGACGATGTTTTACAAGTTTTATAACTTGGAACTACTAGAGTTTCATATCAATGAAGGTCCAAAAAGATGCTCTTTGGAAATAACTAAGTATTTTAAGATAAAAATTCCGTTTACCTTAAAATGCTTAGTTTAGCAGAGTCAATTCTATGTCAAACACCTGCAAATTTCTGACATCTGGGGATCAGAGTATCACTGTGTACCAACTGCTCAGTCTAAGAAAGCAGCAGGACGAGCCACAGAAGAGAGAGCACAGCACTTGGAAGTGGCAACCGGCTGAGAAAGCCAAAATCTCTGGAAAGCTCTAATTAACAAATTTGTAATCAACCAATGTAACTTAAAGTAAAGAGATGAATCACTAAAAACCATGTCCCCAGACTAGACAGGACTAAGCTGCTTGAATGAACAGCTTCCTCAAGTCAGGCAGATGTTAAATGTTCCAAAACAGCAGGAAAAGACTCAACAATAATGACCATTCTGCAAAGTCTAAAATACCATAATAAGAGGGTGGAAATTAAAATAAGTTCCAAGAAAAGATTCTCTTTAAAAGACTATTAAATCAATAAAGTCTGTCCACTATTATTATCAAATCAGTAAACACTGATATTTTTCACAATCAATTAATCCCAAAAGGAAAAAAGGAAAAGAAAGATATTTACCTCTTCTAAGCTAGGGAGCGAAGAAGACGATACTGTTCGAGATGACAATGGGTGAAATGGCTCTTGACCAACAGCATGTTGATGATTCTGCATTTGTACAAAAGGGCTTTGCGGTGGCCTGTGAGGCAATGGAGGTAGGCCGTAGGGAAAACCTGGCCCCATTAGGTGATTCTGTTGTAAGTTAGCAAAAGTCCATGCTCCATCAGGTGCCAGGTATTTCAAGGGAGGAGGGGCAAGGTGTTCAGATGGCAATGAGAAAGGTGAGCTGAACATCTGGGGCGGTAGGCGCTGAGGAAATGCTGGGTTGTTGGCTACTTCAACGTCTCTGCTGTTGTCATTAAAGTTAGAAAAGTGGCTACTGTGGTCTGTACTGGATGGGGGAGATGGGACTGCTGGTGGGCTCCTAGTTTGAATTTGTCTATATTGCAAAAGTCTTGATTGAGGTGGTGGCATTTCAGCTAGTTCCCGTGTTTCACTTTGATCACGATTAGACAGTTCTCTGATTAAATCTTGAAACCTACATAAAGATGACAAAATATGAGAAGAAAATAAAAGAAAAGCTCCATTACCTTAAGGAGAGCTTAGTCAACTACATGTGTAATTTTTACAAACAAAATCATAATACTTAATTTAGAACTAACATTAATCTCAAAAGTAAGCATTAACACTCAATAGATACCGAATTGAAAACATTAAATAGGCCCAAGTACCTGACTTCTTTTTTTTCCCTTTGTATTAAAAACAACTGTCCTTGTTTCCACATGCCTTTGATAACTGGCAGTTATAAAAGGTCACCGTGATGATGGACCTTATTCAGAAGGGATTAGGAAACACTTCACTGCATTCACATGACACTGGCCATAAAAACAAGTTTAGAGTCAGGACTAAATACTCATAAATATCTGTAACTAAAAGAAGGTAGAGGCCAGCCCTGTGGCCGAGTGGTTAAGTTTGCATGCTCCGCTGCGGTGGCCCAGGGTTTTGCTGGTTCGGATCCTGGGAGCCGAAGTGGCACTACTCATCAGGCCACGCTGAGGTGGCGTCCCACATGCCACAACTAGAAGGACCCACAACTAAAATATACTACTATGTACTGGGGAGATTTGGGAGAAAAAGCAGAAAAAAAGAGAAAAGATTGGCAACAGTTGTTAGCGCAGGTGCCAATCTTTAAAAAAAAAAAAAAAGTAGGATTCTGTGCTACCAGGAAAAAAAAAATCAATGACAAATTTATAATTTTTAACTTTTAACCACTAATTTACTTCTCTCCTTATTCATTCTTTGTATCACTCCCGACTGTGGAAAAAAACCACTACTGAGTATGATGGTACATTTCCCCTTTTGAAGAGTCCACAAAGCCAGGGGCCTTAATTTACAGTCCACAGCAGATTGTCCATGCCTAGACTTGCACAAGAGTTACTTCTAAATGGATTCTCTATATTTTAGAGTCATTCAATAGAAGCGTATAGCATGTTCCCAGAAAGCCAGCATCCAATTTCTTTGGGAGACTATTCCAACTTGAGGCTAAAAGGACAACATTCAATTCAACAAAGAAAATAGTGTGTGTGGGGGGGTCATGTTTCAGAAGCCATTTTTAGTCTGCTGAAATACCTTGAGTCTGTGGTTTCTGCTTCATCTTCAGCACTGCTGGGGAGCTTCCAGTCTGCCCTCACTGGTGGCTGATGTAATCCAATGGGCGGCTGAGGAAGATGCTGGAGGTGAGGATGAGGATGGTGATGGTGTGGGTAGGGAATAGTGCCCTGACTGAGATAGGCATGATGCTCGTTCCACTGCTGTAGCCGCACTTGCTGCTGCCGTAATGTTTCCAGAGCTACACTCCCATGCAGACGATCTACAAAAACATTTGTGAAAAGTTTAAGTTCTCATGCATTTGGGGTTTCAAGTCAATTTTTCAAGAGGTTTTACAAGCAGACTTTCTCCACAAAGACCAAGACATGGCTACAATTTGGGTTTTGGAGAAAGCAAATGTTTTCTAAATTTGCCAGTAACTAAAGTTATGGTAATGATGATGATGATTTTTCCTTACCTACATAATGATGTAACCTGGCATCGACTGGATACCTAATATTATATAGCATTTGGAACTAGATTCTGATTATTACACTATGTGATTGATTTTCATTGGCATTATTTAGAGAGATGAATCAATCCTGACCCAAATTAATATTGCATAGTACATCATTTTAAGTAAATATTCTCTGAATTTGTTGCATTTAGCAGTGACAGGAGAACTTACCTAAAGCCTCCCCTATAGGCAGTCCTGGGGGATTCTCATCAGTGAAGTTATTCAGATGTGAAGGAAGAATGGGGCCGGGCTGCGCAATGGCTCGTAGAGGACTGTGGCCTTCCTGCAGCATGGGAGGAGGCTGCTGCTCAGGAATCACAGACTCTGCATGAGGGGACTGTGGTCGATGAGAAACTGCATTATTGAAAAAAGCGCTGTTGGGGCCTGCCTGATAGGCAGGAGAAAGTTGAGGAGGTGGCTGCTGAGTCAGCTGATTCAACGGATTCTGCTGCTGGACTACCTGATTTGGTTGGGGTGGCATTTGATTTGGATGTTCAGGCAAATTATTCTGCTGCTGATTTAACAAGGCGTGTTGCTGCGGAATTGGAAACGGTGGTCTTGGTAGCTGGGGAAGGGGATGAAAATGACGACTAGGGATTGCATACTGTGCATGGGGAGCAGGAAGAGGAAGATTTATATGTCTTGGGTTGAGATTATCTTTGCGATGAAATTTGGTATTGGGATAAACAACACCAGGACGTGATTCAGGACTTCTGTTCTGTAGATTCGATTCCAAATCAAACTAGAAAAAAATAAGAAGACTTTTTAAACTGTGGACGATCTGAGTCCCATGGCTCTCCACCTTTTCCCACCCCTGGCATATCCAAGGGATATGATACATTCTTAACAGTAATAGCAAGAGTGCTGGGTGCCCGATCAATCACTTTCTGACAACCAAATAAGGGAATAACTATTTTTTTAAATTAGAAAAGATGAAACAAGAAAAAACAGCATATTAAATTTGAGTCATAAAAAGAGATACTGCCATTTTATTAGCATATCTACTTTAATTCCTTTAAAAACATTATTTTTAATTTCACACTTTCTTCCTTGGAAAGATAATCATTTATTTCCTTCTGATATAAATCATTAAAATGTGTTCTTTCCTTCTGATTTTATGGTTTTTATACATCTCTTTCCTCAAACATATCTATATTAATTTTAAAAAACCCCAAAAACCTGTCTCAATTTAAACAACTTTGAAGTGAAAAAAACAATAAGTACTATATCATCTCTGTATAACCAGTTGGTGGTCAATTTTTGCCATTAGGTATTGACATTTATTCCTTCAACAAACGTTTATCGAGAGCCTACCAAGGGCTAGAGATTAAAAAAGCAATAAGAAGACCTAGTCTGTACCCTTAAGAGCTCACAGTAGGGACTGGCAAACTGTGGGCCCCAGGCCATTTCCAGCCCACTAGATTTTTGTAGATAAAGTCTTACTGGAACACAGCTACACCTGTTTGTTTACGTTTTGTCTATTGCTGCTTTCTCACTACAGTGGCAGAGCTGAGTGGCTGCAACAGAAACCATATGGCCCACAAAGCCTGAAGATTTCCTATCTGGCCTTTTGCAGAAAAAGTTTGCTAAGCTCTAGCTTAGACTCCAGTAGAGGACACCAACGTGTAAACGCAAAATGAGAGGCGCTGTAAGAGGATGTGGTGTGAGATTCTCGTGCCTGTGAAAATTAAAGGCAGCAGAGGCTATGGCATTCACAAAAAGAGGTGGAATTTTCCAGTGAGGGAAGGACATTCTAGGTAAAGGTAAGAGCTTATACAAAGATGGAGAGAGGAGAAAAAGCATGGCAGATTTGAGGAGCATGAGAAGTTTTGTGCACACAGAGCTATAACTTCACTTGTGTATATGTTAGTTTTCCCCTTCTTGACATCAGATGAAACTGCAAGAGCCCAATTATGCAAGACTCTGAATGATTCAATACTGAGTATAAACATGTTTTTAATTCTGTAAACTGTGGCAAGCTACTCAAGGCGTGTAAACTAGGGAGTGCTGTCATCCTTCCAAATGCAAGTTTGATCATAAGTGGTGACAATATGAAAAATGAAACATAAGGTTGAAAGAGGCCATTTTTCTTTTCCATTTCTGTCAAAACATTCAATGAGCTGCTTTGGTATTTCAATCTCCTTATTAGTTTCAAAGTTGAAATGGTCACTGATGAGTGCAGACTACTTGCCACCAAAGGCTCTCAAGTTATACATGGAACTGATCACTCCCAAGAACAAAGAACAATAGCTTGTTCCTAAACTGAAGTTGGGGTACACTCGGCAATAGAGCTATTGCAACAAATGGTTGCAATACGCCAATCATGCCCCAAATGTATTCTCAACTCTAATCACTAGCTCAAATGGACTGCCATTAAATTTAGTCAATAAGGTCCTTAAGACTACTGAGTGTAAAAAGATTGTCTAGAAAATGAAATGAGGAAGATGACAACTCTGTCCCAGTCTTGCCAAGCAGCTGCAATGCCTGCTCTTCAAATATCTCAGAACCTGATTAAAGTTCTTTATAAATAAATTATTTTCCCCATAAGTCTTCGTCTTTTGAATGACTAAAGCTACACTCAGCTAGGGTATACTTTTTTCCAGAAGACACTGTTGATATGCACACTTTGATCACATTAGGGAGACCATGATTAGATGTCAAGGTCGTTTGTGGATAAACTGCTGTTTTAATTGCCTCCTTCATTTCTGACTTTGACATGGACAGGAAACCAGGCCAGTGTCACAGAAATTTAGATCAAGACTGTGCTACTCCATGATGCTACAATGGGCTAAGCAGAATTGAGGATGGTAAGGTCTGAAGGAGTTTGAGTCTACTATCATCGGAATTAGATTATCCTCTATGACTTTCCTCACAACACTGATGTAGAGTCAAGGAAAGCTAGAATTTTTTTTCGCCCAGGGCCCCAGGACAAAGCATCAGAGTGGGAAAGAAAATGAAACATGTCTATCAGGCTGCCTCGCCCCCTGACTGGGAAAGATCATAATAGAAGTTTAAAAACAAGGACCTGAGAGACACTTAGCCCTCTCAGCTTCAGTTGTTCTGATAGCACTTGAGTCTCCTGCAGCGGGTTTTGGCCTGTGCTGCCTCTGCCTACAGCTGCTGCTGTTGTTGCTGCCCCATCGTGACGGGCCATTTGTTCTCCCGCGGCACCCCTTCCCAAACATACAGGACTTCTACTTTCACTGCAGCTCCCCTCTTACTCTATCAAGAAGTTCCTTGGGCTGCCTCATTTCACCGCAGCTTCTCCAGTGGGTACTCAGTCCTTCCAGCTGTAAAAAGTGTGAATCAGTGCTACTTATAGGACATAAGTAACTGAATAGAGAGAACAGCTACTTAAAGCAAGGCTGAGGCTGCACACACAAATTTGGAAGTCATTATCATGGAGAGGGCATTTAAAATCACGGATTGGACTAGTTTAAAGTAAGAAACAATAGAATGCAAAGACAGCTACAGGACAATGACAGAACCCTGGGAAATCCCAACGTAGGGACTACAGACGGATAGGAAATGGGTGAACAGGAACTTATAAAAGAGACAGAAGGTCATGTTAAAGAGAGTTGTGAAAAGTAGAAATGTGTGACAGAAAAACAAGATGGCCAAGAAGAAAGAAGCAGAAGATAGTGCCAAACACCAAAGCAAAGTCAAGTGAGACTGCAACTAAAACGTGTGCATAGTATTTGGTCCCTTGGAGCTGACTAGTTTCAGTGAAATGTTGAGGTCTAATACTAGACTGTGTTGGTTAAGGGGTAAATAAGAGATGAGCTGGAAAGGAGAAATTAAGCAGTAGCTATAAAGGAGACAAAGGTCAAAGAAAGTGTCTTTTTAAAAAACAGTCAAGAGCTGGCCTGGCGGCATAGTGGTTAAGTTCACGCACTCTGCTTTAGCCACCCAAGGTTCATGGGTCAAGATCCCAAGTATGGACCTACACGCCACTCATCAAGCCAACCTGTGGTGGCGTCCCATATACAAAATAGAGGAAGACTGGCAAGGATGTTAGCTCAGAGACAATCTTCCTCACAAAAACAAAAACAAAAATAATACAGTCTATCAATCAATTTACTTATAGTCTGAGAAGGAAGAATTAATAGCTAGAAAGAATCTAAAGATAAATGAGGAGAAGGGACAAAGTCTGTGAGGTGACCAGAAGAGGAGAGATTAGTCTTAACGGGCAAAAGGAGATAGGTACATGTAAAAGACATGCAGGGGAGCCCCAGAGGTTTTCCCTGAGGTTAGAAAACCAGAATTTCCCAGTGGCACTAATTCAACCAATGATTTGATTTCCCCTAACTGGTTCACAAACACAGAAGCAGAGAGAGTAGATGAATGAATAGATAAAGAGTTAAGGATTTATACAGTGCGTGTGTGATGAGAGAATAAGGTGAGGGAACTGAGGAAGTTAATTCTACCTTCTTCAATATAACAGCTCTTCCCATTCTAATTTTCAACGACACATCTACAGCTGTGTCTCATGTACTACTTTATCATGGAAAGTCTCTAAAGTCACATCTATTATTGAGGAACACAATTTGAGTATACTTTTCTAAAAAAGTCTACTGATAAGTGATATACACAAAAAGGTAAATACTTTTCTTTAAAACATCAAGATTCCAAGATGATCAATCAGATTAACTTCATTGGAACAATGCATTCACTAAATATAAGCAGCATACCTGTTTTGATTCTGTAGGCTTTTTCTCTGGTGTTCGAATCTTACTAATTTCCGGTCCAGGATTATTTGTATCACTTTTACCTAAGAAAATATTTAAAAATTCTTATAAATTGTCTCCAGTGTATGTTACATTTCCAGTGACTAACCAATATTAGACAAAGAAGTAGAATATTTTAAACATTTTTCACCCATTACTATTGATTTATATTACTGCTGGGGTTTTGTTCCTAGAATTTTCAGAGTTGCAGTTTCTCTGTAAGAAAGAAAATTTATAAATAAAGCAAACCTCATTGACAGGGCAAAAGCTTAATAAGGGAACAATTCCAGACATCAAATAATTCCAAAGATAACTGCCCAATCTCCAGGAATTTACAGTCTCATTTTCTTTTTTTTTTTAAAAGATTGACACCTGAGCTCAATGCTTTGGCCATTTACAAATGCACTTAAGCATAAACCCAAATAATGTGTCAATCCAATTAAGTAAAGCAATCTAAACTAAATAAAGATATTCTGAAGGAAACATATACTGTTTATAGTAATAGATATCAAACTAAATATAAGTGGATGATATTAGAGAAATCAAAATTAAGTTAAAAAATCACAATTATAATAGACTTAAATAATGCTATTTCATGCATGCGAAAGGCTTTTAATCTATAAGAATTAATTGCTGGATATTTTAGATTCCTTGAAAGAATCCTTGATTTGGGTTCTTGTTGGAAAACAGTTTTTATTTTTTTTTTAAAGATTGGCATCTGAGCTAACACATCTTTTGCCAATCTTCTTTTTCTTCTTCTCCCCAAAGTCCCCCAGTACCTAGTTGTAGATTCTAGTTGCAGGTCCCTTTGGTTGTGCTATGTGGGACGCTGCCTCAGCATGACTTGATGAACGGTGCCATGTCCACGCCCAGGATCTGAACTGGTGAAACCCTGGGCCACCAAAGTGGAGCATGCGAACTTAACCACTCAGCCATGGGGCTGGCCCTGGAAAACACTTTTTTAAGAATGCCACTAGAACTTCACAAAATGAATTATCATGTAAAAATAGCCTTACTACTAAACTTCAGGAAATGAAAACCACAATGTCTGAGATGAAAAACACACTGGATGGAATTAGCAGCAGATCAGACATTGCAGAACAAAAACTTAGTGAACTTGAAAGCACAGAAATAGAAACTACACAAAACGAACACAAAAAGAAAAAGGAATTAAAAAATAAAATGAAAAGAGCATCCCTGAACTGTGGGGAAACTTTAAGCAACCTTATATATGGGTAATAGGAATTCCTGAAGAAGAGAGGAGGAGGAAGACAGAAAAAATATCTGAAGAAAAGAAGGTCAAAAATTTCCAAACTTGATGAAAACTGTAAACCCACAAATCTAAGAAGCTCATCAAAACTCAAAGACAAGAAGCATGAAGAAAGCTACACCAAGAATATCACAATCAAATTACTAAAACCAGTATAAAAAGAAACTTTAAAAAGCAGTCAGAGAAAAAAAAGACATTATATACAGGAAAACAAAGACAAGGATGACATCAGACTTCTCACTGGAAACAATACAAGCAAGAAAACAGAAGAGCAATATCACTACAGTACTAAAGGATAAAAACTATCAACTAAGAATTCTATATTCTGCAAATCTATCTTTCAAAAATGAAGATGAAATAAAGACATTTTCAGACATACAAATGCTAAAAGAATCCATCACCAGCAGACTTCTAATATTCTACAAGGAATATTAAAAGAAGTCCTTCAGACAGAAGGAAAATTATATCAGATGGAAACAAGAATACGCAAAAAGAAAGAAAGAATACCAGAAATGCTAACTACATGGACAGATACAAAAGATTATTTTTCTTATTATTTAAAACTCTTAGAAAGACATTTGGCCATTTAAACAAAAATACTAACAATATTTTGGGGATATAACATATGTAAAAGTAAAATGCATGATAACAATATCATAAGGGCCAGAAGAGGAAAAATTGAAATATCATAAAGTTCTTTTACTGTACATCAAGTGGTAAAATATAAATTGGAAAGAGACTGCGATAAATTAAAGTGTATACTATAAACCTAAAGCAAATATCAAAACAATAAAGAGTTATAGCTAATGAGTCAACAAAGGAGATAAAACAGAATCATAAAAAATACCCAATTAACCCAAAAGAAGGCCAAGTAAAAGGAAAAGGGGAACAAAACACAGATTAGACAAATTAGAAACAAATAGCAAGATGATAAAACCAAATCTAACTATATCAACAATCACATTAAGTATAAATGGTCTAAACACCCCAACTAAAAGGCACAGATCGTCACATTGGATTAAAAAAAGAATCAAGAGCCAACCATTTGCTATCTAAAAGAAGTGCACTTTAAATATAAAGACACAAATAGATTAAAAGTAAAAGGTCAAAAAAAGATATACCATGCTAACACTAGTCAAAAGAAAGCTGAAGTGGCTACATTGATATTATGCAAAGTAGATCTCAGAGCAAAGAATATTACCAGGGATCATTTCATAATGATAAATTTGTTAATTAATCAAGAGCACATAATCCTAAATGTTTACGCACCTAATCACAGAACTCTAAAATCCATCAAGCAAAACTTAAGGGAAAAATAGACGAGTACCAGTTATATTTGGAGAGTACAATATTTCTCTATCAATATGTATTTTTAAAAAGTAAATAGAAAATCAGCAAGGATATAGCAAACTTGAATAATGCTATGAACCAACTTGACCTGATTAACATTTATAGAGCACTCATTCTTCTCAAGTGTACAAGGAATGCTTACAAAGACAGACCATATCCTGAACCACAAAACAAATCTTAATAAATTCAAAAAGATTCAAGTCATACAAAATATGTTCTCTTACCACAACGGAATTAAAGTAGAAATCAGTAACAGAAACATTCTGATAAAATCTTCCATAATTGGAAACTAAAGCCCACCTTTCTAAATAATCCATGAATCTAATTTCAAGAGAAATTAGAAACTGTGCTGAACAGAATGAAATGAAAATGCAACATTAGAATTTGTGGGATGCACTTCTGAGGAGGAAAATTTTAACACTAAATACCTATATTAATGTAAGCTTTCACCTTAACAAAATATGTGCAAGAGTTGTACACTGAAAACTTTAAAAAAAAAAAAGCTGTAAGAAGTTAAAGACCTTAAAAAAGAGAGAGACAGATATACCCTATTCATAAATCAGAAGACTCAGTAGATCAGTATTGTTAAGATGTCAATTCTTGCCAAATTGACCTATAGATTCAATACAATTCCAATCAAATTCCCAGCAGGTGTTTTTGCAGAAACTGATTCTAAAATGCATATGGAAATGCAAAGGATCTGAAATAGACAATTTTGAAAGAGGCTAACAAAATTGGAATTATACTACCTTATTTCAAGACTTTTATAAAGTTATAGTCATCAAGACATATTTGGCATAAACATAAACATCTGCATCAGAAGAACAAAATAGAAACTTCACGTATCTGGTCAACTGATTTTCAACAAAGGCACCAAGTTAGTTTAATGGAGGAAAGACAGTGTTTTCAACAAATGGTGCTGAAAAAACTGAACATATATTTTTATATAAACATAACGTATATATGCAAAACTAAAACAAAACAATAAAAAAACTCTTACCTCACAACATATACAAAAACTAACTCAAAACAGACTTAGCGTAAGAGTTAAAATTATGAAACTTCTAGAAAAAAAAGAAGATTTTTGTGACCCTGGATTAGGCAAAAATTTTTAGACATTATCAATAACACAACTCATAGAAGAAAACAAGGGACAAGCTGGACTTCATCAAAAACAGAACTTCTGGGGCCGGCCCCATGGCATAGTGGTTAAGTCCAGCGTACCCTGCTTCAGCAGCCTAGGTTCATGGGTTCAGATCTCGGGCACAGACCCACACCACTAGTCAAGACAGCTTGTGGCAGCAAACCCACATACAAAGTAGAGGAAGACTGGCACAAATTTTTGCTCAGTGATCTTCCTCAGGCAAAAAAAGAGGAAGACTGCAAACAGATGTTAGCTCACAGCGAATCTTCCTCACCGAAAAAAAAAACCAAACTTCAGATCTTTGAAAGATATTATTAAGGCAATGAAAAGTCAAGCCATTATCTTGGGAGAAAATATTTTCAAAACATATATCTAATTAAAGATTTGCATCTTGAATGTATAAAGAATCTTATAACTTAAGACAAACAAACCAATAAAAAAGTGGACAAAAGATATGAATAGATGCTTCATCAAAGATATATAGATGGCAAATAAGCCCAATGAAAAACTACTCAATGACATTGGTAACTAGGAACATGTAAATTAATCCTACAATGAAATACCATCAGGTTCTCAATAGCAAGGGTAAAATTTAACAGACTGATAATATCAAGTGCTGATGAGAAATGTACAGCAACTGGAAATCTCATACATTACTAATAGAAATGAAAAATGGTTCAGCCACTTTGGAAAATAGTATGACAGTTTCTTAATACAGTTAAAAATGTATTTACAATATGCTTAGCAATCTCTCTCCTGGGTATTTACCCAAGAGAAATGTAACATATGTTCATATACATGTTCAAAGCATCTTTATTCCTAAGAGCCAAAGATTACAAATAACTGAGGTGTCCATCAATGGATGGATAGATAAAAACACTGCAGTGCATCCATATATTGGAAAACTAATCAACAGTAAAAAGGAACAACTGACACAGACAACATGAATGAATCTCAAAAGCATTAAGCTAAGTGAACGAAGCCAGACACAAAAAACAACATACTCTATGATTCCATTTATATGACATATTAGAGTAAAGACAAAAGTACAGGGATAAAAGTCAGATGAATGGCTGTCAAGGGCTGGGGACTGGAGGAGACTGACTGCAAAGAGGTATGAGGGAACTTTTTGAGGTGATGTAAATATCCTGTATCTTGATTTTGGTGGTGATTAACAACTCCGTATATTTGTCAAAACACATCAAGCTATACATTTTAAAGGGTGAATTTTACTGTATATAAATTATACCTCAATAAATCTGACTTTAAAAAATAGAGTGGGTTGGTGCTGGCCCTGTGGCTGAGTGGTTAAGTGCGCACATTCCGTTTTGGCAACCCAGGATTCACCAGTTTAGATCCCTGGCATGACCTACACATCACTCTTCAAGCCATGCTGCGGCAGTATCCAACACAGAACTACAATGACATACAACCAGGATATACAACTATGTGCTGGGGCTTTGGGGAGGAAAAAAAAATAGGGTGGGTCATTTTTCCTTATTTATAATTCTAATAGACAAGAGACTTGATTTGCATTAAAAAATTACTTTAAATCAACTACCATCACAGTAGCATTAATGTTTACTATACCCCTAAAATATTTTGGGTCAAGAAAAATGTTTAATGAGAGAGGGTTTTCTGTCTCAATTTTAAACAACTACCATTTAAATAAAATTTAATATTTTTCAGGAAATTTGGTAATAACAATCCTAAGTGGTAGGTTACATGCAAATTTTGTATCTGTGTACATATTGTATCATCTGGAGAGAGGATCCATAGTTTCTCAAAGAATCTTTCTCAAAGAATCAAAGACCTCTCAAAGAGGTCTGTAATGCATGAACAAGTTAACAATCATACTGTTAAAGGAACTTTATATATTGAGATAACCTGGCATATTATCAACTTAAGAACAGGAGAACAGCAAAGAAACTCACCATTTCGACTTTGCTCATGCTGATCCTTCTCCTGATGCTGGTTTTGTGGCTGCCCTATGCTGACAGGTGGGTGATGCCCAAGGCCATAAGGTATAGGAGACCCCCGTCCATGTGTCTGTAAGAGGTTCATATTGTAGGCCATTGCTGCCTGATGCGTAATGATTCGAGGATCAACCGCAAACCTACCCTGGTATCCTGTCCATGGTACCTAGGTTATTACAAGGAATAAAATAATGTGCTAAGTACATTCTGGAAGGCAAACCGCTGTTGATTAGGAAAAAGCAAACACGCAGAGACGTTAATTTTATTAAAATGAATAACGACAAATTCGATGCTAACAATAACAATTGGTAGAACTACTGCTATACCTTAACTGGCCAAAAAAGGAGCCCTGAATCTTTAGTGTATAAGGGAGAAGTGATCATTCTTCAGGTTGGGAAGAAACTGAGGACTTAAAATTGGTGATTATTCCTTGAGGCATTAAATCATTTTATAGTCTTGAATCATTTTCCCTCAACATGAATGTATACATGTCACAGATTACCATGAAAATTCTCTTTCAAGTCCTATCTACATAGTTACATAGTTTAATAGACTGGATAAGAGAACAGGAAAACAATTAAGAAAGAATTTAGTCTAAGGAGTCTCAACTCAACTTTCCAACTTGACATTCCAACTTTATATGATTAATCACATCTTTTAATGTTCATTTATTGTGGGCAAATTTCAAACACGCCATTAGTTTAATTAATGCTTTTGATTAATTCAACTCTTTCCCTTAAATCACAGAAACAGAAAATTTCTTTAGGTGTGTCTAAATATATAATCTCTGTATATTAACATAAAAGGAATAAATACAATGACATCCGAGCTACTGCCCCTATTATTTTTACTATAATATAACTGTCAAATGCAGACTCTCAGAAATTTTATATATTAAAAGCCTCTTTGATCTAGTAAAATGAAATATAAATCCCAAGGGACTTACTATTTAAAGCAGATGATGTATAATGTTGCCGGGCTGTCTGGGAAGAAATAACTGAGCTAAAATCAAAAGTCTGTGGGGAGTGGGCATGAATTACATATTTCTTACTGACAGTTATTCTCATTGGCTGCTGTGATTGTGAGCTATCATGTCCAACATGGCTGAAAAATGTTTGCAGCCAGGCATTTTTCCACTTTTGGGGTGTGCCCAGGAGTGCCAAAGATCCTTGGAAATGATTACCTCTACCTGAAATTACAGTACTTGCCTTAAATGAAAGAAATATTTTCTAGGCTAAAATTCCTGAATTTGGAAATATCGGTATATCGGCAAATTAACAAAATTACAGAAATATTCAAAAATCTTAAAGGAAATAAAAATGGGTTTTATACAGGATGGAAGCCCTTTAGAAATCTACATTCTTAGAAAAGATTTAATAATGTTTTTAAGTATCAGTAAGATTTCATAGGTGTGGAATTTCTCAGATAAATTTAGATACAAGGGAGGTAGACTAATCCAAGCCTCTTTGTCTTCTCCTCTAAACTGTATTTCTTAGGGAGGGTTAGTGAATTACACAAGAGTAAAAAAGCAAAAGATAAAACAAAAACACCACTTTACAAAACAAGAAACCAATTTACTAGCTGTTAACTTTTAGCCCAATTTTCCCCAGTAAACATACGCTAAAAGAATACAAAGGCTTCTCAATCAAAACATCTAATTTACAAATCTCTCCATAGCCATTGACAATCTAGTACGAAACTGTAAGCAAGCAATTCACATTTCTTCGGTCATTTCAGAATTTGAAGGTGAAAGATAAGAGTTGCTTTAAAAGAAGCCTATAGGCATTGAAAAGTTAAAAAAAAGTTTGCTAGAACACTATTTGGGATAGTCACTACTTTAGCAAGGGCTGTTATTTTATCCAATAGAAAGTATCTCAGACGTCCACTTACAGGTAAAGGCACCGACATAACTACATTCCCTCCGTAGACAGCAGGTACATAAAGAATACTCGTCCCAGTGTGAGGATCTATTCTCTGAACAGGGCTTGGAGATTTCCCCAAATTAGGGTGAGGTCCAAGAGGAGGTGGAGGAGTGTATGCTCTAATAGGATTGCCAATAAGTACGGAAGGATTGGGCTGAACTGAAAAATAAACAGAGAATGGATGCACTTAATAGCTGTACATATTCACCCAGACAAAAATAATTTAAATCATCCAACAGCAAAATATGTTTCCCAAGTTTGCCATGAGCTATCTTATAATTAAAAGATTATCAGTGTGGAAGAGTAAAGGATATTTAAAAAACAACTTTTATAATCTTCCCTAAAATCAGCTTGAGATATACAAAGTATTCTCTTTAATAAACTAGCACAATTTTAAACGTCTTCAAAAGAGCCAGAGATGGGTCCTTCAAGAGAGAACACCATGCGCACACATATACTCTCAGTAAACATTCTTCTAAGACTAGGAAAATATATACAATTCTTCAGAAGAAAGTTCTAACTTGTAATTGTTACATAGTCCCGTACAAAACGAAGGTTAAGCAATTATTTTAAAAGCATAATTCTGCAACATTTTAAATTATTTAAACAAATTTTATCTTGAAATTTGTACGACCCAACATTTGTAGGATTTAAGTATGTTCCAAAAACTCATGTTGCATAGCACGCTTAAATGTTCTTCCTCAGAACTTCTAGATATGTACTTTGGTACCTACAAAATCACCCTTTTTCAGAAATGACACATCAAAGCATTCACAAGATTAGATGTGTTGACTAAAAGAGTTAAGTGAGTTCCAAAGTGGGGGTGGGTGGGTGGGTGTGTGTGTGTGTGTGTGTGTGTGTGTGTGTGTGTGTGTGTGTGTATCCCTCTCCCCATCCTCCTCTTTCTAATGATGAAATTTTAGGGCTAATTTTTCCACTTACCAATTCCATCATTCTGGAAATGATCATTCTGGGTATGATGGAGGTTTTTCCCCTTTGGAGAAAAAAAGAAATGCATAGTAATTTAAACATTTAATATTAAAGAACAATAACCATTTTCCTAATCCAACGCAAATTACATACACACAACAATTAAAATTTAAAGACTGTGAGTCTGTAATTAATAACCATTAGGCTGTTTTGAGCCAACTTTCTTTCTAAACACTAGGCCTCAAGTTGATTTCTCAGCTTCAAATTAAGGATATTTAAAATTCTTTTTTTTAACGATTTTTTTAAATAAAAAGAAATATAGAAGCAATGGGACTGAAACCCAAATTCTATTCCTTTATAGCTTTTCTATAAACTAAATGACAAAATGTAAGTTGTTTTTCAAGGGAAAAATATCAGTCTTCAATTCTTGAGGATAAGAACCCCTAAAATAATAACATGAATATAAACATGGTTTGGGATTTTTGATATTTTGAGTATAACTCATGGGACTTTAAAGTTCATATAATGATATACTAGTCACCACTAAAAATGATGACTTTTAGGCAGAAACAATATTTGAAAAGACAATGGTTCTGAATTTCTGGTCTTTAAAAAATATTTTTCTCTTTCCATTGGCTAAATGTAACACGCAAAGCCATTATACAAGTAGCACATTATACAACTTACCCTTAGACACACACAGATTTGTTATTTGTACATTACATCTGAAAACTAAAGGAGAGATAACGTCTAGCAGGAAGAAAAATTCAATCTTGACCAAAGCAAAAGTACAGCGATGCTTCGTTTATCTATCTAACTGTCAGCAACATTAAATATTCAGATCAGCACTAAACACTGCAGACTTATGGTCATCAGTTAGTTATGGGTGGGAAAGAGCAGCTAAGCACTAATTCTTAAAAAGTAAGGGGCCGGGCCGGTGGCACAGCAGTTAAGTGCGCACATTCTGCTTCTCAGTGGCCTGGGTTCGCTGGTTCCGATCCCGGGTGCGGACATGGCACTGCTTGGCAAGCCATGCCGTGGTGGGCATCCCACATATAAACTGGAGGAGGATGGGCATGGATATTAGCTCAGGGCCAGTCTTCCTCAGCAAGAAGAGGAGGATTGGCAGTAGTTAGCTCAGGGCTAATCTTCCTCAAAAAAAAAAAAAAAGAATTGTAGTTGGTCTACTAACCCAAAGAGAATGTTCAGTGTATGGTACTAGCTATAAAAAACAAACTTCTGAGGAGTAGAGAAGTGATAAGGAAAGCAGACAGAAGAAAGCAGAAAAAGTGAAAAGGAGAAAATAGCAGACAGCAGAGATGGCAGGAGCAGGTGAGAAGATCAGAAGCATAACCAATTAGAAGTGACAACTAGAGCAGCCAGGGGCACATACACTGACAGAAGAAAGGAGAGCTAGTGACAGAGGCAGAAGATAAGATAGTTCCAAGAGGGTAACAAACCCTTTAGATTTCTGAGCCTCTAACGACCCATCAACCAGGGGCAATTGTGTAGCACACGAGAAAACAGTGATTTAGTCAGTGCAGTAGGCAGAACAGCCCCACAAAGATGTCCATGCCCTCATTCCTGAAACCCATTGATATGTCACATTATGAGACAAAAGAGACTGCAGCTATAATTAAAGTTATGAACTTAAAATAAGGAGATTATCCTAGATTATCTGGGTAGACCCAATCTAATCATATGAGCCCTAAAAGCAGAGAAATGTCTCCAGTTGGAGTCAGAAAGATGTGGCAGAAGAGGAAGTAAGGGACGTGGCAGAAGGGGACATCATAGAGATTCCAAGGGTAAGAAGGATTAAACGCACTGTTGATGGCTTTGAGATGCAGGGGCCACATTCAAGCACTGGAGAGAAGCCTCCAGAAGCTAAGAATGGCTCCACTCCCAGCTGACAGCCAGCAAGGAAAGAGGAACTGCAGTTCCTCAAACACAAGGAACTGCATTCTGCCAACAACCTGCATGACCTTAGATGGAGATTCTTTCCAGAGCCTCCAGAAAAGAGCCCAGTTGGCCAACACCCTGATCCTGGCCTTGTGAGACCTGGAGCCAAGAAACCAACCAAGACCACCTGGACATCTGACCCAAAGAAACGTGAGATAATAAATTTGTGTTGTTGTAAATCACGAGGTTTGCGTTAATTTGTTATAGCAGCACTAGGAAACCAATACAAAGAGTAACCAGTCTAGGGCAATCCTATACTGTAAAGCTGGAAGCATGCCAGACAATATACATGAGCACTCTGGGTGCTGTGTGACAGACTAAATTAGAAAGCAACTCTGGAGGCCAGTGCCTGTGGCCTAGTGGTTAAGTTAAGTGTGCTCCACTTCGGCAGCCCGGGTTCAGTTCCTGGGTGTGGGCCTACACCACTTGTCTATCAGTGGCCATACCGTGACAGCAGCTCACACGCAAAACAGAGGAAGACTGGCAGCAGACGTTAACTCAGGGCTAATCTTTTTCAGAAAAAAAAAGGTAACTTTGGGCCGATCACATAACAAGATAGTGGTATATCGACAAGTATAATTCAGCACTCTGTACAATTTTATATAGGAAAAACTCCTCTAGGACATTTCAACTTAGCATGCAACTGTGAAGTAGTAAGTGTGCCAGGTCTATACAAAGCATGCAATGTTTGGTTGCTTCTAAACAAAACACTAATGCAGCAGTAAGCTAGAGCTGACTCTGTATAAACTTCATTCCACGGTGATAATGCCAAACTTTTACTAAGAAATCTTCCAAAGTATGTGTACCTTCGCTAGAATGCCAGTTAATGCCAGGATTTTTATAAGCAAATGTAGCCAAATCATCTATTTTTGATGACTTTTTACTCAACCATTTATTCATTCAAATATTTACTTTTTCATTCACTCATTTTTGCATTGTTTTCCACTTACTCATTTTAAAAATGTTTATGAGGACCCACCATATGTCCACCCCTGACTGGGCACTGAGGTTACTGAGGCACACAAAACTGACACATTTTCTGATGTCTGGACAGTGAGACACAACATAAGCAGCTAGAGATAGACAGTGAAAAACAACTCACAAATGAAAATCTATAAAATAATGCAATAGTCTTTTCAGAGGATCAATTTGTCAATATTTTCTATCCACTGAATACTTCTTACAGGGTGTGCAAATGAATGTTTCATTTTAGCAAAGCTTCCAAATACTGCTCCCCACATGTGCCCAGGAGTTTAAGCAAAATGAAGACAAGAACATTGTTCTTCTATGTGCTAATTCTGCAGGCACCCATGGAACAGACACTTTACTGTAAATGAGGCCTAAAGAGAGTGAGGCAATGAAGTGTTAGCTAGGACTACCTGTTCCTCCATCCCCTAACATTCTGTACCCTCGTGAAACCTAATCACAAAACTGTTGTCTTCGTGAGGAGAATAAAGTTACTTGGTTGCTAAACAGCTAGGGTATGTCTTTTGCCAAACATAGCCCTGAGGAAGTAGATCCTGGATCATTTTTAACCACCATCCAGCCTTCTAATGACTTCATCTACATGAAATCCTATTGGGAGTTTAAATCTTGGTCTAACATTAACCATACTAATTTTTAATATTCCTTACCTACAGAACTGTGTTTAAAAGTGTGTTAAACATTAAACAGATCCAGGATGGCGGTGTGAGTAGTCTTCTTTGTCTCTCCCCCTTCAAATCTACAACTAATTGGACATTCATCGCTTAACAAAGGATATCCATATAGCATCTCAGACGCCTGAGAGACCCACGCTGCTATACATCAGAAGGCGGACAGACTTCCCTCCGGGAGGAGGTGGAGATAGGTGAAAACTCTCCAACCCTGACCCACAAACAGCCTAGTACCTGCAAGCGGCTTTCTTCCAGCAGACGCCCCCAGAACATCACCACACACCAAGAGCAGGAGGGAGCGCACACCAGAGGAGCAACAGTGGAAACAGGTGACCAGAGCCCTACCTAAGCCCCCTGCAATTACACCTAAGCCCAGAGGGAAGCTCCAGTGTTACACACCAGAGGCGGCAGGGAAAACCCCTACCCGCCATTAGCAGAGAGGCCCCACCTAGCATCCACAATGCCAGGAGGCTCCCAGAGAGAATCCCCAACAGGGCAGCAGCCCGCCGGCTGCCGCCGCTGGTCTCACAGACTGCAGCTGTTGCCCAATCCGGGCTCGGGACTACCGGAGACCTCCTGGGAGAGGACTGGGGCTGGGTGGAGCTTCAGCGGCCAGCTCCACAGCCCGGGGGGAAACTCCAGAGTTCCATCCGGGTAGCAGGCAAAGTCTCTACCTGCCATTAGCGGAGAGGCCCCTCCCAGCATCCATAACGCCAGGAGGCTCCCGGAGAGAATCCCAAACGGGGCGGTGGCCTGCCAGCTGCCACCGCTGGCCCCACTGACTGCGGCTATCGCCCGGTCAGGGCACGGGGCTACTGAAGATCTCCTGGGAGAGGTCTGGGGCTGGGTGGAGTTTTGGCGGCCAGCGGCCGGCGGCACGGCCCAGGGGGAAACTCTGGGCTTCCATCCTGGCAGCAGGCATAGCCTCTACCCGCAAATAGCGGAGACGCCCTTCCCAGCACCCACAGTGGCGGGAGGGTCCTGAAGAGGAGAATCCCAGGCAGGGCAGCAGCCAGCCAGCTGCCAGTGAATCAAGGTCTCCGGCTATCCCCCAGACAGGGCAAGGGGCTCCCCGAGATCCTGGGGGAGAGGACTGGGGCTGGGTAGAGTTCCAGTGACCCAGCTCCGTGGCCCAGGGGGAAACTCTACAGTCTCACAGTAGCCTCAGCGAAAGCCTCTGCACAGCACTAGTAGAGAGCACCCAACCGGCAACCACAAGGCTGGAAGACCCTGGGACAAAAGTAGCATAGCTAGGTGAGCTAACCACAGACTGCAGAAGATGCCCATAGCTCTGCTGTGACCCATAGTGGACAAGTGAGATTTTGTGGGTGCCGACAGTGACAGAGCTGCAAATCTAAGTGATCTTGCCCCTGGCCGCTGGGAAAGCCCATAACACCGCTGCAAACCCTAAGGAGGGAGCACGTCTAGATGGTCTGCAACAGTAGGCACCAGCAGTCTGAAGTCCCCTTGTGATGGCCCCCATAGCTGAAGAGGGAACCCACAGGACCACTGTGACTACGAGGAGGGGCCCAGGCCCAGTTAGCAACAGCTGAGAGGGTTCCTGGTTGCTGCGGTATAAACAGCTGTTCCCCCACCACACCAGTAGAAACAAGTGGAATCAGTAACTAAACTCTATCTCTATGTGGAGGCACAAATCTACACCATCAAGCAATATGAAAAAATATATTGAATCTCCAGAACAGAAGGAAAATGACAAATACACAGAAAACAATCCCAAAGACAATGAAATATATAACCTAAATGATGTTGACTTCAAAACAGCCATCATTAAAAAACTCAATGAGTTAAAAGAGAATTCAGATAGACAACTCAACGAGTTCAGGAGCTATGTCACAAAAGAGTTCGATACTATAAAGAAGAACCAAACAGAAATACTGGAAATGAAGAACACAATAGAGGAGATTAAGAAAAATCTAAACGCACTGAACAGTAGGGCCGATAATATGGAGGAAAGAATTAGCAATTTGGAAGATAGGAATACAGAAATGCTGCAGGCAGAGGAGGAGAGAGAACTAAGACTAAAAAGAAATGAAGAAACTCTCCAACAATTATCTGACGCAATTAGGAGATGCAACATAAGGATGATAGGTATACCAGAGGGAGAAGAGAGGGAGAAGGTGGCAGAAAGCCTAATCAAGGAAATAATAGCTGAGAACTTCCCAAACCTGGGGAGAGAGATGGAACTTCATGTGACAGAAGCCAATAGATCTCCAAACTTTATCAATGCAAGAAGACCAACCCCAAGGCATATAGGAGTGAAGCTAGCAAAAGTCAACGACAAGGAGAAAATACTAAGGGTAGCCAGGCAGAAGAAATTAACCTACAAAGGAACACCCATCAGGATATCAGCAGATTTCTCAGCAGAAACTTTACAGTCTAGAAGAGAGTGGAATGATATATTCAAAAATCTGAAGGACAAAAACCTGCAGCCAAGAATTCTCTACCCAGCGAAAATATCCTTCAAATACGATGGAGAAATAAAAACTTTCCCAGATAAACAAAAATTAAGGGAGTTCATTGCCACAAAACCTCCTCTTCAAGAAATGCTCAGGAAAACCCTAATTCCTGAAAAATCAAAAAAAGGAAAGGGGCTACAAAACCAAGAGCAAAGGAGATAAGTAGAAGGACAACAACAGAGAGTAGCAGCTCTCCATCAGAACAGATTAAACCATGGGACGAGAAACAAAGGAAATTGAAGAGAACCAGAAAACAAGACATAAAATGGCGGCGGTAGGCCCCCACATTTCAATAATCACTCTAAATGTAAATGGATTGAACTCTCCAATCAAAAGACACAGAGTGGCAGGATGGATCAAAGAACAAGACCCAACAATATGCTGCCTCCAGGAAATACGCCTCAGCCTCAAAGACAAACACAGACTCAGAGTGAAGGGATGGAAGACAATACTCCAAGCTAATTATGAACAAAAGAAAGCAGGTGTCGCTATACTAATATCAGACAAAGTAGACTTCAAAGTAAAACAGATAAAGAAAGACAAAGAGGGACAGTCTATAATGATAAAAGGGACTCTCCACCAAGAAGACGTAGCACTTATAAATATATACGCCCCCAACACAGGAGCACGAAAATTTGTAAAGCAACTCTTAACAAAACTAAAAGAAGACATCAACAACAATACAATAATAGTAGGGGACCTCAACACCCCATTAACACCAATGGACAGAACATCCAGACAGAAAATCAACAAGGAAATAATAGAATTAAATGAAAAATCAGACCAGATGGACTTAATAGATATATATAGAACACTTCATCCAAAAACAGCAGGTTACACATTCTTCTCAAGTGCGCATGGAACATTCTCAAGGATAGACCATATTTTGGGAAACAAAGCAAGCATCAATAAATACAAGAGAGTTGAAATAATATCAAGCATCTTTTCTCATCATAATGCTATGAAACTAGAAATCAGCTACAAGAATAAAGCAGAGAAAGGAGTAAAAATGTGGAGACTAAACAACACGCTACTGAACAAACAATGGATTATTGAAGAAATTAAAGAAGAAATCAAATATTATCTGGAGACAAATGAAAATGAGAACACGTCATACCAAATCATTTGGGATGCAGCAAAAGCAGTCCTAAGAGGGAAATTCATTGCAATACAGGCTCACCTCACTAAACAAGAAAAAGCTCACATAAGCAACCTCAAACAACACCTAACAGAATTAGAAAAAGAAGAACAAACAAAGCCCAGAGTCAGTAGAAGGAGGGAAATAAAAATACGAGCGGAAATAAACGATATTGAAACAAAAAAGACAGTAGAAAGGATCAATGAAACAAAGAGTTGGTTCTTCGAAAAAATTAACAAAAGCAACAAACCCTTAGCCAGACTCACCAAGAAAAGAAGAGAGAAATCTCAAATAAATAAAATTAGGAATGAGAGAGGAGAAATCACAACAGATACCAAAGAAATACAAAGGATCATAAGAGAATACTATGAAAAACTATATGCCAAAAAATTAAACAACCTAGAAGAAATGGACAAATTCCTAGACTCTTACAACCTCCCCAAACTGAATCAGGAAGAAATGGAGAATCTGAATAGGCCAATCACAAGTTAAGAAATAGAAACAGTAATCAAAAACCTCCCCAAAAAGAAGAGTCCAGGACCAGACGGCTTCTCTGGAGAATTCTACCAAACATTCAAAGAAGACTTAATACCTATTCTTCTCAAACTATTCCAGAAAATTGAGGAAGATGGAGTACTCCCTAACACATTCTATGAAGCCAACATCACTCTGATCCCCAAACCTGACAAGGACAACACAAAGAAGGAGAACTACAGGCCGATATCACTGATGAACACAGATGCAAAAATCCTCAACAAAATCCTGGCAAACCAAATACAGCAATACATCAAAAAGATTATACACCATGATCAAGTGGGATTTATACCAGGGACACAGGGATGGTTCAACATCCGCAAGTCAATCAACGTGATTCACTACATTAACAAAACGAGAAACAAAAACCACATGATCATCTCGATAGATGCAGAGAAAGCATTCGACAAGATCCAACATCCATTTATGATAAAAACCCTCAATAAAATAGGTATAGAAGGAAAGTACCTCAACATAATAAAGGCCATATATGACAAACCCACAGCCAACATCATACTCAATGGACAAAAACTGAAAGCCATCCCTCTGAGGACAGGAACAAGACAAGGGTGCCCACTATCACCACTCCTATTCAACATAGTACTGGAGGTGTTGGCCAGAGCAATTCGGCAGGAAAAAGAAATAAAAGGAATCCAAATAGGCAATGAAGAAGTAAAACTCTCGCTGTTTGCAGACGACATGATCTTATATATAGAAAACCCCAAAGAATCCATAGGAAAACTATTAGAAACAATCAACAGCTACAGCAAAGTTGCAGGGTATAAAAATCAACATACATAAATCAGTAGCATTTCTATACACTAACAATGAACTAACAGAAAAAGAACTCAAGAACTCAATCCCATTCACAATCGCAACGAAAAGAATAAAATACCTTGGGATAAACTTAACCAAGGAAGTGAAAGATTTATACAATGAAAACTACAAGACTTTCTTGAAAGAAATTGACAACGACATAAAGAGATGGAAAGACATTCCATGCACATGGATTGGAAGAATAAACACAGTTAAAATGTCCATACTACCTAAAGCAATCTACAGATTCAAGGCTATCCCAATCAGAATCCCAAGGACATTCTTTACAGAAATTGAACAAAGAATCCTAAAATTCATATTGGGCAACAAAAGACCGCAAATTGCTAAAGCAATCCTGAGTAAGAAAAACAAAGCCAGAGGCATCACAATCCCCAATTTCAAAACATACTACAAAGCTACAGGGATCAAAACAGCATGGTACTGGTACAAAAACAGGTGCACAGATCAATGGAACAGAATTGAAAGCCCAGAGATAAAACCACACATCTATGGACAGCTAATCTTTGACAAAAGAGCTGAGGGCCTACAATGGAGAAAAGAAAGTCTCTTCAACAAATGGTGCTGGGAAAATTGAACAGCCACATGTAAAAGAATGAAAATTGACCATTCTTTTTCACCATTCACCAAAATAAACTCAAAATGGATCAAAGACCTAAAGATTAGGCCTGAAACAATAAGTCTTCTGGAAGAGAATATAGGCAGTACACTCTTTGACATCAGTTTCAAAAGAATCTTTTTGGACACTATAACGTCTCAGATGAGGGAAACAATAGAAAGAATAAACAAATGGGACTTCATCAGACTAAAGAGCTTCTTCAAGGCAAGGGAAAACAGGATTGAACAAAAAAACAGCCCACTAATTGGGAAAAAATATTTACAAGCTACTTATCCGACAAAGGGTTAACCTCCATAATACACAAAGCACTCACACAGCTTAACAACAAAAGAACAAACAACCCGATCAAAAAATGGGCAGAGGACATGAACAGACACTTCTCCAAAGAAGATATACGTATGGCCAATAGACACATGAAAAGATGTTCATCATCACTAATCATTAGGGAAATGCAAATCAAAACTACACTGAGATATAACCTTACACCCATCACAATGGCTATGATTAACCAGACAGGAAATAATAAGTGTTGGAGAGGATGTGGAGAGAAGGGAACTGCTATACATTGCTGGTAGGAGTGCAAACTGGTGCAGCTACTATGCAAAACAGTATGGAGATTCCTCAAAAAATTAAGAGTAGACCTACCCTTTGATCCAGCTATTCCACTGCTGGGTATTTATCCAAATAAGTTGAAGACACAAGTGCATAAAGATACCTGCATCCCTATGTTCATCACAGCATTATTCACAATAGCCAAGACTTGGAAGCTTCCTAGGTGCCCATCAAGGGATGAGCGGATAAAGAAGATGTGGTATTTATACACAATGGAATACTATTCAGCCATAAGAAAGGATGAAATCTGGCCATTTGTGACAACGTGGATAGAACTTGAGGGTATTTTGCTAAGCGAAATAAGTCGGAGAAAATCAAATATTGTATGATCTCACTTATAAGTAGAAGATAAAAATAACAAACGAACACATAAGAGACAGAGATTGGTTTGGTGGTTACCAGAGAGGAAGGGGGAGGGAGGAGGGTGAAGGGGTCATTAAGCACACGTGTGGTTAATGGATCGTAATTAGTCTTTGGGTGGTGAACATGATGTAGTCTACACAGAAATGGAAATATAATGATGTATACCTGAAATTTATATAATCCTATAAACCAATGTTACCACAAAACAAACAAACAAAAAAGTGTGTTAAACATTAAGAAAACCTGGGGGAAAACTGTATGGCTTAGTATCACATTTTCAGAAGTATCAGCTTTTCTAGCAATGAAGTAAATTCCCCTTCATCAAAATATTCCAGGACATAAAATAAAATATCTGGGATTTGTTTCAAAATCCTCCAGTGTGTATATGGGGGGTGGGGGACTGTAGATGAAAAAGAGTAAGACTAAGTTGATAATTAATGAAGCTGGATGACAGGGAATTCATTATACTATTCTCTCTGCCTATGCATATGCTTAAAGTTTTCTACAATAGAAAGTTAAGTAAAAAAGGACTCGTACAAATTCAAACCTCAAAACAATTTAAGGGAAGTAAAAGAAAACAGTGGGGAGAGGAGGGAGATAAGGTGACAAAAACCACCTTTGGCTCCCTATACATCAGTTATTTAAAATTATTGATTATTACAAAGGATATAAATAATCAATAATTTTAAATAACCAGCTATATAAATAACTTGGTGAACCACTATGTTACTGACATAGAAACATAAGAGATGATATTCATTAGATTAGTAAACAAGATTTTTTTTAAAAACTAAAAAAGAAAGAAAGATGGCTGCTTCGGCCTTTAATTGCACAATCTTCTCATTGAAAGAAAAAAGCCACACTACACTCTACCGGATGCATTATAACCACTATTCACTTATTAGATACTTACTCAGCACCCACTATGTACAATGAGGGGGGCTAAGAACTAGGGGTCATCAAAAGTATATAGAATAAGATTTTTGTCTTCAGGGAGTTTATGGTTTTGGAAAAGCAAGTGGATTCAACATATAATTTCTTTACCCTTAAGCAAAAACAAAAAGCAAATTGCAGGATCTTGCTTAGGGTCAGTACATATTTGGTAGCATGGCTTGAATCTAGCTGCATGTAGAGTACATTAATTGATGCTTACATTGCTCAGTTAAGAAAGTATGAAGAGTTTACTGTATTTAAGAATGTGCAAAGGATATAATGATTTTGCAACTTTTTAAATAAAAGAATAAAATTTAAAAGCTTCTAACTGGGTTCTCTACTTTTCACATATCCTAAGCTACCTGCTGTTCCCTATAAGCTTGTTCTCTTATACCTCTCGCCTTTTGTATAAGCCCTTTTTAAGCTTCTTCACTCATTCATCTAAAAAATGCTTCTAAGCAGTTATGATGAGCCAGATGTTGTTCTCGGCACAGAACTAGAACAGGCTAGAGCAGTAAATAACAGAGGCAAAAATCTCTGTCCTACTGGAGCTTACATTCTAATTGTTGAGATGTCTCCCCAGTCTCCCACTATCTCCATCCACTCAGTGGACTTCTAGACAAGAGCTCCATAGTGGAAACTGCCTTGAATCCACCTCTTCCTCTCACCATCACCTCTCCAAGATTTGCCACAAAGTGACTTGGGGGCGAACTTGCTTATCTCTGCTTCTCTAGCACCTACCATAACAGCTGGCACATGGAAGAAACTTAACTGTTTGATAGATAAGTTCATTATTCATTTCTTAATAGTTTAAGCTTTAGAAATCTAGAAGATACATTTATGCAAAATGCTTAACCCTCTAGTAATCTCAAATCACTAAAGCATAATTGCACATTAGGTCCATTTTTATTAAACTAAGAATATACAATAGCATATTAACACAGAAAGAAGCTCTCTTTTCAGCTTATTATCTATTTAGCTAAAAGATTTTCAAGATATTAAACCATTAATTATTGCTTACACAATAGGTTTTACACTAGCGCAAGCATTTTTTTCAGGCACTTTAGCATATAAACCAGCTGTCTCTGCCCAAAATAACGATGGTTCACAAGTAGCAATGGCCTTGACTCCCCCACCTCCACTCCCAATGACTGGACTACTACTCATACAACAAATACTGGTCAAAATCAACTAAAAGTAATCTTCAAGAAGTTCACCAAATTTCCTTACTCATCAACAAAGGATTAGAACAATTTTCTTTATACAAATATTATTATTATAATATTACTCCTTATAAAAAATATGCTATAAGGGCATGCTTTTAATAAGTGTGATAGTCTTTTAAACTGCTTTGTTTTATTCACTTCTCGCTAAAACAAGTGTATCAGTAGAGAGGACTGGGAGGTTATATTATACAAAGAACACCAGAAGTAATCAGGTACTTGAAAACTTTTTAAGGATGACTATGACAATCAGCATGGCTAGACATCACACTGTATTTTCACTTACATGTCCAGACTAGACAAGCTCCTTGCAGAAACTGCTTGCCGCCAAATGTAACCTTCAATTCCAACACTTAAAGAAACTTGCAGCCCAATAAACCTTTGACACTTCTGTGCAGTTCTCTCCCTTTAACCTCTTCAATTTCATTAACAGGCTTTACCTTGGGGGGTGATTGCTGCAGCTTGTTGGTATTTCCTGAATGCTGCAGTCTTAGAGCCCGGGGGATAAATTCAGGTGCCAGTGGATTCAATACATATGTCTTCTTTAGTTCTAAAGCCTCTAGCTGAGCTTTGATCTGTTCAAAAGTGATTCCATGTAGGCTATTATTTTCATGACACAGGGCAATAAATCGCTCCCAAAATTTCCTACAAAAAAGATTTAGAAGATCAGTTTACAATTTCAGTGGATGAGATCACAGAAATGAACATAAGCAACTAAAGATAATTTCAAATTTCCTCCCCCCAACCCAAATCCTTAGATCCAATATTCATCTGACTATGATTTGGGTATAATCTTTCCATCAGATTACAAGACTGTTGTTTTGTTTGATTCTGAAACTATAGTCATGTCTAGTACTGTGGAACATACAAATTATGCTCTCAGTTAATTTTAGCTGATCAATGCAAGTAACATGGTCAATGCTCAACTATGGACACTAATTCAAAGCGATGGTTTTTGTTATCCACATAGCAAGTAAAGATTTCAAAACTGATAACTCATTTTACAGAAGATTTGTACTTCTGGGCATACTCATGTACAGTATACAATATCCACACATGCACATACATAAATTAAACTAATTTGAATTATGGGGTCAAAATAGCCTGGTGCTAGACGACTAAGAAAGCCGACTCAGGACATAAAGCTGAGCCACAAAGTAGATAATCCTTATGAGGATTCTTAAAAAATAACTAGCTACTCCTATATTTTTCTCTTACTTAACAAATGCTTGTCACAAGCACAACTTTTAACATTGACTAAGTTAAAAGAGTTAAATTAATTATGAAAAATACAGGAAGTTGGAATGTTAATTTTAACGTTGATTATTCATCTCCTAATCAAATTAATAAATACTAAAGGAGAAAACTACTTTCATAACTTGTTGCAGTGGTATACTGTTATTTCTAAAGTTCTGAAAATTGATCTCCAAATATTAAAAATATTAAATACATATTACAAAAGACAACATATAAAAAGTTTTAAATTTTTAAATGACTGTTATAAACATGCATACCTATCTTTAACAGAGGTTCAAATAATGTTTTATTATGCTATAAAAGATATGTAAAATGATTTCTTCCCAAGTTGGTATCCTTGTGTCCAGGTGGACAGCAGATAATCAAGATGGCTTTAAGAAGCATAAATGAAAAGGTTTTAATATAAAGTACATGAATGGGAAATGAGTTATTAATATATTCATAAAACTTTGCAGAGTTTAATTTCAAACTATATTTCTCTTACATATGCCTTCTACCATCTTTTCTAATTTTTTAAAGATGAGTTTAAGAAATGGATTCAGAAAAAATTTCAGGCCTATTTGTCAACAAGAGGAAAAGTAAAAAATGATACAAAATATTAAATATGCATTTCTGACAGATGTAAAGGCTAACAGGACAGTCACTCAGTTACAGAAAGTATGTGTTGCTAAGAAATGCACACTAAAAGTTGCCCTTTATTTTTACTCTTAAGAACCCTTTTGAAGGAATTGAGTTCTTTTCTCATAGTCTGACAGGTAAAGGAGGATTATTTTTTTAAAAACTGGTTTTTAAAAAATTTATTTTTTTATTTTTTGAGGAAGATTAGCCCTGAGCTAACATTTGCCACCAATCCTCCTCTTTTTGCTGAGGAAGACTGGCCCAGAGCTAACATCCGTGCCCATCTTCCTCTACTTTATAAGTGGGACACCTGCCACAGCATGGCTTGCCAAGAAGTGCATAAGTCCGCACCCGGGATCCGAACCAGTGAACCCCACCCAGGCCGCCAAAGCGGAGCATGCCAACTTAACTGCTGCGCCATAGGGCCGGCCCCTGGATTATCTTTAATATAGCACTCAGGATCTAAAATCCACAAACTTTCCCACCCTTTTGATTAAAAAAAAAAGCTGCAATATTCAACTGTATTCTACATGCTGAATCAAAAGGAAGTTTCTTTTGGTCTAACTGATAAGGTATCAGTTTCATAGAGTGGTATTTCATATTTGCATTGAACTTCAAGAAAGGGCAAAACAAGGAGAGAATGGATTGGCCTTTACTCTAGATTAGTTTTTAATATCAATTTCTTATAACATATTTTCATTTCCAGCTTACACAGCCAAAATGTTAGCACTTGCTCTATTTTCAATCTCTTTTTTAAACTCCACACACCTGATCCAACACTGTCCTCACTGATCTCAACAGCACTGAACAGGAGTTAAAGTAACATGGAGTTCAGCAGGACCTTCAAACAACTTCCCATTTCACAAGAAGCTAGTAGCTCAGTGACAGTCTTTGTCTGTAAGATCCCAGGGATCTCAAAGAAACAGCCTTTGAGCTAAAGGACACCATTTCAGAAGTAACACTAAAACACTTAACATAAATTAATCAAATTAAACTAGTTCCAAAAGTAACCTGAAATTTCCATTTTAAATCTCACTTGTCTCGATTGCCCCACGGATAGAGCAAAATGGTCAAGCGCATGGATTCCAGACTACACAGCCTGGTTTCAGTCGTGGCTCTGTCACTCAGCAGTGGCGTAATTTCAGGCAAATTACTTAAAGTCCCTTTGTACCTCAGTGTCCTCACATGTAAAATAGGGCAGCAACAGTCTTATTATCACACCTTATTACTGAAAAGAGTTTTATTTCTCAGTTTTAAACTTCCAGAGAAATGTACTTTTTCTTCAAAAATTCTTAGTTTTAAAGTTAAAAATTTCCCTTTTTTCTCTCTTTGTGAAGGCTTTCAAAGACCATTCAGACTGCCCTTGAACTCCCCAACACTTCAATGAAATACTATGCACAGCACTAGAAGGCATTTCTGAACACGTAACTGGAAGATCCTTGAGAACCCGAGCACACTCAGAAGGAAGACAAGAATTCACCACTGTGGTTCTGTAAAGGCTTCGCCCACTCTCAGCCCTCTCCCTAGAATGGTAACATATTATTATGTCAACAATTTGTTTAGTAATGTTGGTTAGTGAACTCAAGTGTGTCTCTACATTGTAACGTAAGTATTTCAAAGGACATAACCTTACTTTTAATCACTGCATGAACACAAACTGTGCTTTTGTTTTTATGCTAACCTTGCTTCTAGGATCACTGATAAATCACTGAAAAATCACTTGGGGTCCTTAGGTCATAGAGAGAGAGTGTGAGTGTATACATACACATACACACATCTATACACATATGTGAAACATGTTTCTCTCTCACTGAGTAAATGGAATTTGCTAATGAGGAAATTCATTCAAAGGAAGACCTTCTCCAAACACAATGGCTTGGAGAAATGCATCACTCCCCTCTATGCCTCTCCCCACCCAGTGCAGATTTTCATCACTTCCTGGGAAAGGTATGGGAACCAACCCAATGAGAAGAGCTCGGATCTGGAAGTCAACCTGATATCTGCTGGAGTGAACCACTTAACGGCTGTGTGACCTCGGGCAGTAACTTAAACTCTCTGAGTCAGGCTGCCCATTCAAAATACAAACAAAACACCCACATTGCAGGGTTGTTGGGATGACTGAACTAGACAAAGTGTGCAAAGCCCTTGACCAAGCACCTGGCACAGAGAAAGCTGTTGATAAACAGCAGCTACTATATTAATATTTGTTGGTTTAGTAAGCGGGGGGGGGGAGAAGTTCACTACATTCATTTCAAGTTAATGAAAATTTCTATTTAAAAATACTTTACAGCAAAAAACATATAACTGGTTTCCCTCTAAACAGTTACAGTATACACAGTAATTATTCCTTGAAACTTTGATCAATATTTGGAAATATCATCTTACTTTTAGTAAATATTGAATGAGGGGGGAAGTCCTGATTAACTTAAACTACAAAGAATTCATTCTTCCATTATCATAGTACCTAAGATTCACATTGTGTCCTCCAGGTTTACTTGTATTGTGAGATTAAATTAATTTCTAATAAAACTAGAAAGATTAAAGCATAAATATCCATATGCCTCAACTACCAGCTCTTAGGTCGCAGCCATGACTAAACTAGCCCACATAACAGAGAACATTCCTGTTTAGTTACAGATCACAGGATTTTTCTCTCCCTACACAATACATTCGCCTCTCTGAAAATATTTTGCTCAGCTTATAAACTAATTTGCAGTCCTTGACACATCCCAGCTGCGTAGCAAGAAATAAGCAACCAGTAGACCTGACTTCCAGTTAAAAATTAGCCCTGGATAATTCTGACAGCATGACTTTAGGAAGAATTATTCACCTATTTGCTCTGAGACAGTAACGATTTATGTCAGAGAAGGGGTGAAAAATGCTGATCTCATGCAATTCACAGTATAATATGACTCTATAGAAAGGTGTAATGGTTTAAAAAAAATAGTCATGTTGGTAAATGCTTGAAATTATTTATAAGGAGAATTCAAAATGAATGTGGCTCAAGACTATTGTATACCTATTTACTCCCCCAACAGTTTCTGGTTGTTTTTAATACATGTCCTATTTTATACATGTGTTTTAATGTATTAAATTCTAATCAAACTGTATGCATTTTCACATTTATCAAATGACAAATATAAACAAAAATGGTAAAACATCACAGCAATATTCGAACCAAATACACTTTCAATGAATAGTAAAGTAACTAAAGTCAAATTCTCAGAAGAGAAGCCAAATTAATATACTTAATTTTATTCATTTGTATCTTGGAATTAATATATTCACTTCCCTAATTTTTTGTCATTAGTGGCTAAAAATGAATGGAACTCTATTTTAAAAATATGAAATAAAGATATTTTACAACAGCATTGTTTAGCTAGACATGAATAAGTCACAGACCATTCAAATTCTGGGGTTTTCTTTAAATAAAAGGTTATTTTTCATAATGTAATCATAAATTAAAACTCTACTTGATTCCTTTGTTAATGGCTTTCCCCTATAAAGGATATTAACTTCTTTTGAAGTCTTAAACTCTACTACATGCAGCTTATTCTTAGAGATCCCAAATCATCTTCCTTCCCATAGAATACTTTTTTTACTGCTAAAACAGGAAAATAGACAATATAATGCTGCCACATCTATATTGCAACAGAAAACCTGGTTTAAAGAAGGCCACTCCTGGGGCCAGCCCAGTGGCATAGTGGTTAATTTGTGCACTCTGCTTCGGCAGCCCAGGGTTTGCAGATTCAGATCCTGGGTGCAGACCTAGCAGCACTCATCAGGCCACGCTGTGCTGGCATCCCACATAAAACAGACGAAGATTGGCACAGATGTTAGCTCGGGGCCAATCTTCCTCACAAAAAAAAACAAGGAGGAGGAGGAGGAGGAGGAAGGAGGCCACTCTTAACCGCTTTGTCTACGTTAAGTCTAACATCCAAAAGAAATTAAAACACAAGGCATATTTGAGACTGTCTACATCTCTTTCTACTATTCTAAACTCACTTTGACAGGTACTAGAATATTCATAAAATTTTAGGCAATCCCTAGTGTATTTCTTTTTCATAAAAGGATATTATAAATTTTTGTTCAATTTTTTTTGTTAATGCTAACATAGTTTTTCAATACTGCAAAGGCCAAGTCTTATATTACTGCCTTCATAGTTAAAAATACTATTAACTGGTATAAATCAGAATTATATAAAGAGAAATTTTTTATGTTGATATTTTAACATTTTAGTAGAAATAGTTCCTTATCATTACAATCTAAGGAATATTAACAATACTATCCAACGACAAGTAACAACCACATCCAATCCCCCTCATTTTAAGATCCTCTGGATTAACAAGACACAAAGAATTATTTACATTGAGAAGCCTTGAGAGAAAATGAGTAGAGAAAGAAATTCATCAAAAATGAGCTAAAACAATAGTGAAGGAAAAAAGCGAAACATCAATGTAAAATTTAGTCTCCATCAAGGATCCGTACACATGCAAAGCCCCCTCCAGGATCCCTGCACTAGCTGTTCCCTCTTCCTGGAGTACTTTTTCCCCAGGTGTCGGCCTGCCTCACTCCCTCACCTCCAAAGTCAGCTTCTCAGCGAGGCCTACTCTGACCACATTACGTCCAACCACAAACCAGCCCCCCCCCATCACTCCTAATACCCCTTAATGCTCATTTCTTTTTCATTGAACTTACCACATAACATACTACACAGTACTCTTATTTTGTTGATTCTCAGTCTTCCTCTCCTCCCCAATAAACTGTGAGCCCCACAAAGGCAGAGACTGCTGTCTATTTTGTTCACTGATGTATCCTCAGTGGCTAGAAGAGTGCTTAGAACATAGTGGGCACTCAGGAAATATCTGTTGAATGATGACTGAATGAATGAATATACAATTATGTATAGACTGAATAGACACAAAGCAACATATTTTTACGTTTCCACTGAATATCAGGGAAGAGTACACCTGATTTTAATCAGCCAAGAGGTCATGTAAATAAACGTATACACAGGGATGCAAATTACTCTATATTTTCCCCTCAATGTCTCAATCAGTAACACATAATTACCTGCATCTTCCAATAGAGCACAGAGCAATGGGATCACCCACCACAGCAACCAGAGATTGTGCTCTTGTGATGGCAGTATTGAGAAGTTTGTAGTTAGATAAAAAACCATAATCTAAGTCCTCTGTGGAATCTTCCAGCAGTTGCTCTTTCTTTTTAATTGGTGTCTGTTTATGTTTACAAGTATGCCTTGTACGTACTGTGCTAAGAAACAAAACTCTGAATTGCTTTCCTATAAAAAATAAAAGACGATTATTATTCTGAACCACTGATATAATAAAAGCATTTCATTTTTTTAAATGTTATTGCTAAATAACAGATGTTGGTGAGGATGTGCTGAAATTGGAACTCTTGTGCACTGCAGGTGGGAATATAAAATGGTATGTAAAACACTATGGAAAATAGTATGGCTGTTCCTCAAAAAATTCAGCACAGAATTAACACATGATGCAGCAATTCCACTTTTGGGTAAGAAACTTCCCAATTTCCCCAAAGAAATGAAAGCAAGAACTCAAACAGATATTTGTACACTCAAAAGAGCATTATTCACAATGGCCAAAAGGTAGAAGCAACCCAAGGGTCCATCAACAGATGAACAGATAAACAAAACGTGGTATATACATACAATGGAGTGTTATACAGTCTTAAAAAAGGAAAGAAATTCTGACACATGCTACAACATGGATGAACCTTGAAGACATTATGCTAAGTGGAACAAGTCAGTCAAAAAAGGACAAATACTGTATGACTGAAGTTATATGAGGTCCCTAAAATAGAATGGTGGTTGCCATGGGCTGTGGGGAGAGAAGAGGTGGAATGCAAACTTAGTGTTTGATGGGTACAGAGTTTCAGTTTTATAAGATGAAAAGAGTTCTGGAGACAGACAGTGGTGATGGTTACACAACAATGTAAACGCACATAAAGACACTGAACTGTGGAATTTTATGTGTTTGTAAACTAAAACGGTAAATTTTATTAAAATTTTTAAAAAATATTACTGCTGGAACCAACCTTAGTAATTATCTATTCCAACGTCCCACTCAATACAAGGCCACTTCCTGGAAACAGGGTCATCTAGCTTCTCACCAAACAAGGCAGACACAGCTGACCTTACAGAGCCTAGTTTGTGCATTTTTTTAAATGCTCTTTCTTATGGTAACACATCTACTCCCTCATTCTATGACAAGTCTCCAAATATGTGAATACAGTTTTAATGTCAATATTTAGTCGTCTGTTCTCCACGCCAAACAACCCCAGTTCTCTCAACCATTCCTGGCTCCCATGTGGCAGTTTCCAGACTGCCAACTATCCTAGGTCTCCTCTGGGGCTTTTTAGTTTACTAATATTCCAACATACACACCCAAATACTGCATGACCTGAACCACCCATTGGCTGGCGGAGCTATTTTTGTCCCATGATCTACAGATTGTATTACTCTTACTGTTGTTTATGACTATGAAACCTAAGACTGTAGTGGGCGTTTTTTTAGCACTCATATCATTGTGTTGCTTCATATATTTAAAAGCACAAATTTTATAGCAACTAATTACATGAAGACAATTTAAAAGACTCGATAACTATTCACTTAAGAAAATCTATACATAAAATACAAGCTATCCCTTTAAAAATGCATTTAAACAAAATTTGCTTGATAGGTACAAGTTTTTAAAAATCCCTATGAAAAAATTAGTCCTCGGATACAGGATAACAACAGTAGGAGCTCTATCTACTGTGACTGTAACTATAGCATACAGATAGTGTGTATGGCATTTACACAATTACGGTCACTGAGAAGTCCATTTGTTCATACTTCTTTTATTTGGATATAAAAATTTAATAAACATGTAAATGAGCCTAACCTTTAATTGCCTAATTTGGCATTAAAAAATTTCATATGAAATGAATACATAATTAATTGTCCAGAAAAGAGATCTTGAGAATTAAAAATCAAATGAGCACACGCTTAAAACATCTGAACAACTTATTCATTTCAATTAATACTCACCTTGAACGTTCAGCACCCTTTCTACATTAACATCAGATAATCTCTTTTTTCGAAGTTCAGCACGTATCCTAAACACTTGATCAGCATACGGAGTCACCACACCAATACTGCCATCATCTAACTTCCCCCACGCTACTGGCCACTTCCTTCTTAACTCTTCCACACGTTCTACCACTTCAAATACCTTTAATCAAACACAGATACATATTAAAGTTATACATTGTTTGGAGAAAAGAATATGGTAACTGAAAAAGATGTATAAAGGATTCTATTTCAGCAAATGTCATTTAAAAATTGCCTCTAAATAGGAATAACGCTTTGCTAATATGAACACAGTGAGAAAAAATTATTTACATTTCAAACAGTAAAATTCTACAATAACACACCCAGTGAAAACTTGAAATTCAGAGACAATGTAACTGGCCATTGGCTCTGACCCTTCACCCAGCCACCGTTCTTAAAGGGGACAGGTTCAATGAAGTTCAGGTGTGGGGAGAAGGACAGGGCTGGGGCCATGAAACTGGTAGCCCCACCTAGGGGACAGAGACACAAGTCCCCACATTCCCAGCATTTCTCAGTTCACTCTCTCAGGATCAGGCCAATGAAACTAACCAATCAACTAGAAGATTCCTAGAGTCAGTGCCACCATTAAGCTTCAGCAGTACAAGGTCTAGCACTCCTCCCTGCCCCTACTCAGATAACCAAGCAGAGCAGCCAACAGCTGGCATTGAACCATAGCTGCAACTAGGACAAATGTGAATCAGAGAAACAGACTTTCAGAACTCACTGCCTTCTAGTTGTACAAGTTTGCCCAAGCCATTTCATCAACCTTGGAATAAAGTAACACCATATTTTACCCAACTGAATTTTTTGGACCGCACTTACTGGATTATAGTAGGGCTTTTAGTGTAGTTCGATCTATTTTAATTCAATCAATTGATCAAATAGTTTCAACACTTGGCATAGTGGAGGGTACGATGATTAATAAAACAGGTTCCTTGCCTGCTAAGAGATTACTGTATATTTAGAAAACAGATTCCTAATAAGAAATCGTTTTATATATATATATATATATATATAATATATAAAACAAGCTCAATAGAGGGTCAGGAAAGAATCAAGGGGCATAGAAAGGAAGGAGAAATTTTTTTTAAATTCTTCAAATACATTATTTATTTATTTACCACTTATTAATAATATCTACTTAAATTTACATTAAATATACTTAATAAAATTTGACAGTGTTTATTCCTTTAAAGAATTTGAGGATTATTGGCTAGGATGCAGTTCCCACTTACAGATACAAATTCAATAAATGATAGAGGTATAGACTACAGTCACCCTATTGTTATAATAATATAATAGGAAGTGCACCAAATATATAGACTGTTCAAGGATTCTGAAGAGCCAACTGGACTGAAAACATGGTGCTCTCACTATAAGGAACAAGCAAGGTGGGTGGGAGTCTACTGCAAGAAGGAATAAGAAAAAAGCTGTCTTTATCCATTTAGTTCGTTACGGGGTAGATGAAAGTTGGGGAGACACTTCTGCTGCCCACCCCACACACACAGAGTTCCTACCACTAAGCAACACCTAACCATTTTTCCACTTCATCCCTCCGTTTACACCCTTGTATTCTAGGCAGCATAAAACTGTAGTCAAAATACACAGACTTGGAATGGTGGTATAAGGAGCTTGGGGAAACCTCTCTCCCAGACAGACATCTATTAAGCTGGTCAAAATTAGCAAACAGTCCCTCAAAGTCTCTGGAGATTGATCAATGAGCTTACAAGAAATTGAGAAGTATTTCTTCAATAAAATCTTCAGAAACTCAATAAGAAGAGTGAGAGGCTAGGGCAATTAATCTAGAGACAGCACCCATCACCCCACAGCTCTGTCTTATGGGACTGTTTTAGCAACTGAGAAGCAGTTCCCATACTCCCAGCTCCAGGGGTGAAAGAGCTATTCCAGGTGGTTGTGGCAGCTGGTGAACATCAGAGATCCCATTTTCCACAGCAACATGCTGCAGAAGGCCTACACTGAGCAGTTAGCAGCAGCTGGGTGGTGCCTGTTCCCCTACGCTCATCTCCTGCTACATAGGGAGGATCTGAGTGGGTCAGTGGGTAAAGAGCATAGTCTCCTTTTCCCACACAGAAGGTATTACAGGAGAGCTGATCCAGTGGGATTGGCAGCTGACAATCGCCATGTTCCCCAGCTTCCCAGCAGAGTCAGCAGACAACGAATATCAGCAGATCCCACCCTCCCCAGCTCTGAACTGCAAAAGATCCACACTGGGTGGTGTAGCAGCTGGATGGCAGCATAGATTCTACACATATATATGACACACACAGAGCTCTTGCTCCATAGGAGTGAGGCGGGTGGGACAGCCGGTGAAGAGCCAGTTCCATATCCTCCCACAGCAACTGCTCCGTAATTTCTGTCCCAAGAGGGTCAGAGTAAGCTCTACAAACTGGCAACACCCTGCCTGTGCTAAGGGGCCCAACTTCATTTGGATCATACCATAGACCAGTTTATGCTTCAGGGAGAGGAAAAGTAAAGTAACTGAAATGAAAAATTCACTATAGGATCTCAAAAGCAGATTTGAGCTGGGGCTGGCCCCATGGCCCAGTGGTTAAGTTCAGTGCATTCCACTTCAGTGGCCCAGGTTCGGTTCCCGGGCATGGACATACAGCACTCATTGGTGGTCATGCTGCGGCAGCAACCCACACACAAAACAGAGGAAGACTGGCACAGATGTTAGCTCAAGGTGAATCCTCCTCAAGCAAAAGGGGGAAGATTGGCAACAGATGTTAGCTCAGGGCAAATCTTCCTCAGCAAAAAAAAGGAGATTTGAGCTGGCAGAAGAACAAATAAGCAAACATGAAGATAGAGATCATGCACCCTAAAGAACAGAGGAAAAAAAAAGAACAGTCTCAAAGAAATGTGAAACTTAAGCTCACCAACATACATATAATGGGAGAACCTGAAGAAGAGACAGGAGCAGAAAAAAATTCAAAGAAACAAAGGCTAAAAATTTTCCAAATTTGATCAAAAACATTAATCTACACACAGCAAGCTCAGTAAGCTCAGTGAACTTCAAGTAAAATAAATGCAAGGAGATTCACACCCAGACACATCAGAGTCAACATGCTGGAAGTCAAAGACAAAAATAAAATCTTGAAAACAGCAAGATAAAAACTCGTCACTTACAAAGGTCCTCCAGTAAGATTAACAGATAACTTCTCATCAGAAACAACGAAGGCAACAAAGCAGTAAGAAAGCATATTTCAACGTGCTGAAAGAAGTACGTCAACCAAAAATCTAATGACCAGCAAAACTACCTTTCAAAACTGAACGCAAAATAAAGACATTTCCAGATAAATGAAAACTGAAAGAATTCCTTACTAGCAGACCTGTCCTAAAGTACCTACTAAAGGAAGCTCTTCAGGCTGAAAGCAAGTGACACCACATAGTAATTCAAATCCACACAAAGCACATTACTAAATGTAATTATGTGATTAATTATAAAAGACAGTATAACAGCATATTTCTTCTCTTTTCCCCTCAACTGATTTAAAGAGCAATTGTATGAAACAACACGGAGTATATAACTATTGTTAGGCTACAACATACAGATGTAATATGTTTGACAATAGCAGCACAAAGGAAACTGACACCAGATGGTAACTCGAATCCACAGAAAGAAGTGAAGAGGATCAGAAATCGTAAATAAGATGGTTAATATAGCAAACTCTATAACTATGTAGTTGCCTGCCCTTTCTTCTCTCAGAATCCTTAAAGGGCATAAAATTACATATAGTAATAATTATAGCAATGTACTGTTGAGTTGTTATACATATAGGTATAACATGAGTGACAATAATAGCACACGGAGAGAGGGAACAGAGATATGCAGGAGTAAAGTTTCTATATTTCATTGGAATTAAGTCAGTATAAATCTGATGTAGATTCTCATAAGCTAAGATAGATACTTCAGGGGCTGGCCCCGTGGCAGAGTGGTTAAGTTTGTGCGCTCTGCTTTGGTGGCCCAGTGTTTGGCTAGTTCGAATACTGAGCGCGGACATGGCACCACTCATCAAGTTATGCTGAGGTGGCATCCCACATGCCACAAGTGGAAGGACTCACAACTAAAAATACACAACTATGTACCAGGGGGTTTGGGGAGAAAAAAGAAAAATAAAATCTTAAAAAAAAAAAAAGATACATACTATAAGCCCTAGAGAAACCACTAAGAAAACAACTGAAAAATATACAGTTGATAAATAATTAAAGAAATTGAAATGTGACACTAGAAAAGACGCACTGAAGGCAAACAGAGGCAGTAAAGGAGAAACAAAGGTTCAAAAAACACCAGAAAGGAGCCAGCCCCATGGCCGAGTGCTTAAAGTTCCACACACTCCACTTCGGCGGCCCAGGTTCAGATCCTGGGCGCAGACTGGTTCTACTCGTCGGCCATGCTGCGGAGGTAACCCATGTACAAAATGGATGAGGACTAGCAATGGATGCTAGCTCAGGGCAAATCTTCCTCACCAAAAAAGAAAACAAAACACACAAGAATCAAAAAGCAAAGGGCAGAGGGAAATGCAACCATATCAATAATAACATTAAATGTGAATGAATTAAACAATCCAATCAAAAGGCAGTTATTTTCAGACTAGATTTAAAATAAAAAAACATAACAAACAGGATGTAATGATCTAGTCTACTATATAACTATATAGGAGATAGTTTACATTCAAAGATACAAATAGAACGAAAGTAAAAGGACAGAAAAAGATACACCCTGCAGATAGCAACCATAAGTTAGCTGGAGTGGCTACACTAACACCAGACAAATCCACTTAAAATCAAAAAGATGTTACCAGAGATAAAGAAGGACATTTTACAATGATAAAAAGGTCAATCCCCCAGGAAGACCTAACAATACAAACATACAGGAAACTAACTAGACAGTCCCATTATATATGAGACAAAAACCATGTTCTCCTCTATGCCATAGGCTCCATCGAGCCTGGCGGACTCATTTTCCATGTCCGTACAACTCTGTCTACCTCTCACTTATCTTATTTTCTTATGATCATTTGTTTTCCTAGCTCCTCCCCTCAGACTGAATTTCTTAAGGTTAAGAATCATGTCTTGGTGCTTAGTATTTAAATTCTGCTTTTTTTCCCCAACTTGGCATTATATTGAGACCACTTCATTACTGTGGGATACGAATTCAGTCAGAATCAAGGAAAAAAAGGATGATCTGCGATCACTCTCTTTCATTTTACCATTTCAAGTATGTGAAAGAAGACTCAAGTCAGGTGATACACAAACACATGATATAAAATTTTTAAAATGTGAGGAAGATCCAAGATGGTGCCGTGAGTAGTCCTCTTTGTTTCTCCCCCTTCGAGTCTACAATTATTTGGACACTTTTCGCTTGACAAAGGATATCCAGACAGCATCTCAGGACGTCTGAGATACCCACGGGACTATGCATCGGAAGGCGGACGGACTTTCCTCCGAGAGGATGTGGAAATAGGTGAAAACTCTCCGACCCCGACCGAGCAGCCTAGTACCCGCAAGCGGCTTTCTTCCAAAGGACGCCACCAGAGGATCTACACACATCTAAGGCAGGAGCGAGCACACAACAGAGGAGCGACGGTGGAAACAGGTGACCAGAACCCTACCTAAACCCCCGCAATTACTCCTAAACGCAGAGGGAAACTTCGGAGTTGCACACCTGAGCCCGCGGGGAGAGTCTCTCCCCGCCATTGGTGGGGAGACCCCGCCTGGGGTTCGCGGCGCCCGGAGGGTCCCAGAGAGAGTTGCTGAGGGTACGGAGGTCTCCCAGCTGCCGTTGCCCACCCCGTGGGAGTAGGGATTGCCGGAGATCTCGGAGAGGACCGGGGCTGGGGGAAGTTTCAAAGGCCGGCTCTGCGACCCGGAGGGGAAGCTCCGGAGTTCCGCCTGGGCAGCAGACAAAACTCTCTGTCTGCCATTAGCAGAGGGGCCACGCCCAGCATTCACGGCTCCGGGAGAGGCCCGGAGAGAATCCCAGAGGGCGGGGTGACCCCCAGCTGCCGTTGCCCGCCCCGCGGGACTAGGGATTGCTGGAGATCTCGGAGAGGACTGGGGCTGGGGGAAGTTTCAAAGGCCGGCTCTGCGACCCGGAGGGGAAGCTCCGGAGTTCCGCCCGGGCAGCAGACAAAACTCTCCGTCTGCCATTAGCAGAGGGGCTACGCCCAGCATTCACGGCTCCGGGAGAGTCCCGGAGAGAATCCCAGAGGGCGGGGCAACCCCCAGCTGCCGTTGCCTGCCCCGTGGGACTAGGGATAGCCGGAGATCTCGGAGAGGACTGGGGCTGGGGGGAGTTCCAGAGACCCAGCTTCGTAGCCTAGGGGGAAACCCTACAGGCTCACAGCAGCCTTAGGGAAAGCCTCTGCACAGCACCAGTAGAAGGCACCCAGCCGCCAGCCACAAGGCTGGAAGACCCCAGGGCAAAAGCAGCATAGCTAGGTGAACTAACCACAGACTGTAGAAGATGCCAATAGCTCTCCTGCGACCCATAGAGGACAAGTGAGGTTTTGCGGGTGCCGACAGCAACGGAGTGAAAAATATAAGTGATCCCACCCCTGGCCGCTGGAAAAGCCCATAACACCGTTGCAGACCCCAAGGAGGGAGGACATCTAGGTGGGCTGCAACAGTAGGCACCAGCAGCCTGAAGCCCCCCTGTGACGGCCCCCACGGCAGAGGAGGGAATCCAAAGGGCCACTGTGGCTACAAGGAGGGGCCCAGGCCCAGTTAGCAACTGCGGACAGGGTTCCTGGTTGGTGCAGTATAAACAGCTGCTCCCCCACCGCAGCAGCTGAAACAAGTGAAAGGAGCAACTAAACTCTATCTCCATGAGGAGGCACAAATCAACAACATCAAGCAATATGAAAAAATACATTAAATCTCCAGAACAGAAAGAAAGTAACAAATACACAGAAAACAATCCCAAAGAAAATGAGATATATAACCTAAATGATGATGACTGCAAAACAGCCATCATTAAAATTCTCAGTGAGTTAAGAGAGAATTCTGACCGACAACTCAACGAGTTCAGGAGCTATGTCACAAAAGAGTTTGATACGATAAAGAAGAACCAAACAGAAATATTGGAAATGAAGAACACAATAGAGGAGATTAAGAAAAATCTAGATGCTCTGAACAGTAGGGCTGACAATATGGAGGAAAGAATTAGCAATTTGGAAGATGGCAATATAGAATTGCTGCAGGCAGAGGAGGAGAGAGAAGCAAGACTAAAAAGAAATGAAGAAACTCTCCGAGAATTATCAGACACAATTAGGAGATGCAACGTAAGGATTATAGGTATACCAGAGGGAGAAGAGAAGGAGAAAGGGGCAGAAAGCCTATTCAAAGAAATAATTGCTGAGAACTTCCCAAATCTGGTGAGAGAGATGGATCTTCAGGTGACAGAAGCCAATAGATCTCCAAACTTTATCAATGCAAGAAGACCAACTCCACGGCATATAGTAGTGAAGCTAGCAAAAGTCAACGAAAAGGAGAAAATACTAAGGGCAGCCAGGCAAAAGAAACTAACCTACAAAGGAACCCCCATCAGGATATCAGCAGATTTCTCAGCAGAAACTTTACAGTCTAGAAGAGAGTGGAATGATATATTCAAAAATCTGAAGGACAAAAATCTACAGCCGAGAATTCTCTACCCAGTGAAAATATCCTTCAAATACGATGGAGAAATAAAAACTTTCCCAGATAAACAAAAATTAAGGGAGTTCATTGCCACAAAACCTCCTCTACAGGAAATCCTCAGGAAAACCCTCATTCCTGAAAAATCCAAAAAAGGAAAGGGGCTACAAAACCAAGAGCAGAGGAGATAAGTAGAAGGACAACAACAGAGAGTAGCAGCTCTCCATCAGAACAGATTAAACCATAGGACGAGAAACAAAGGAAATTGAAGAAAACCGGAAAACAAGACACAAAATGGGAGTGGTAGGCCCCCACGTCTCAATAATCACTCTAAATGTAAATGGACTGAACTCCCCAATCAAAAGACACAGAGTGGCAGGATGGATCAAAGAACAAGATCCAACAATATGCTGCCTCCAGGAAACACACCTCAGCCCCAAAGACAAACACAGACTCAGAGTGAAGGGATGGAGAACAATACTCCAAGCTAATAATGAACAAAAGAAAGCAGGTGTCGCTATACTAATATCAGACAAGGTAGATTTCAAAACAAAACAGATAAAGAAAGATCAAGAGAGACAATATATAATGATAAAAGGGACTCTCCACCAAGAAGACATAACACTTATAAATATATACGCACCCAACACAGGAGCACCAAAATTTGTAAAGCAACTCCTAATAGAACTAAAAGAAGACATCAACAACAATACAATAATAGTAGGGGACCTCAACACACCATTAACACCAATGGACAGAACATCCAGACAGAAAATCAACAAGGAAATAATAGAATTAAATGAAAAATTAGACCAGATGGACTTAATAGATATATATAGAACACTTCATCCAAAAACAGCAGGATACACATTCTTCTCAAGAGCACATGGAACATTCTCAAGGATTGACCATATTTTGGGAAACAAAGCAAGCATCAACAAATACAAGAGAGTTGAAATAATATCAAGCATCTTTTCTCATCATAATGCTATGAAACTAGAAATCAACTACAAGAAAAAAGCAGAGAAAGGTGCAAAAATGTGGAGACTAAACAACACGCTTCTCAACAAACAATGGATCATTGAAGAAATTAAAGAAGAAATCAAATTTTATCTGGAGACTAATGAAAATGAGAACACGTCATACCAAATCATTTGGGATGCAGCAAAAGCAGTCCTAAAAGGGAAATTCATCGCAATACAGGCTCACCTCACTAAACAAGAAAAAGCTCACATAAGCAACCTCAAACGACACCTAACAGAACTAGAAAAAGAAGAACAAACAAAGCCCAGAGTCAGTAGAAGGAGGGAAATAATAAAAATAAGAGCAGAAATAAATGATATTGAAACAAAAAAGACAATAGAAAGGATCAATGAAACAAAGAGTTGGTTCTTCGAAAGAATTAACAAAATTGACAAACCCCTAGCCAGACTCACCAAGAAAAGAAGAGAGAAATCGCAAATTAATGAAATTAGGAATGACAGAGGAGAAATCACAACAGATACCAATGAAATACAAGAGATCATAAGAGAATACTATGAAAAACTATATGCCAACAAATTGAACAACCTGGAAGAAATGGACAAATTCCTAGACTCCTACAATCTCCCCAAACTGAATCAGGAAGAAATGGAGAATCTGAATAGGCCAATCACAAGTAAGGAAATAGAAACGGTAATCAAAAACCTCCCCAAAAATAAGAGTCCAGGACCAGACAGCTTCTCTGGAGAATTCTACCAAACATTCAAAGAAGACTTAATACCTATTCTCCTCACTAACACATTCTATGAAGCCAACATCACTCTGATCCCCAAACCTGACAAGGACAACACAAAGAAGGAGAACTACAGGCAGATATCACTGATGAACATAGATGCAAAAATCCTCAACAAAATTTTGGCAAACCAAATACAGCAATACATCAAAAAGATTATACACCATGATCAAGTGGGATTTATACCAGGGACACAGGGATGGTTCAACATCCGCAAGTCAATCAATGTGATACACTACATCAACAAAATGAAAAACAAAAACCACATGATCATCTCAATAGATGCAGAGAAAGCATTCGACAAGATCCAACACCCATTTATGATAAAAACCCTCAGTAAAATGGGTATAGAAGGAAAGTACCTCAACATAATAAAGGCCATATATGATAGACCCACAGCCAACATCATACTCAATGGACAAAAACTGAAAGCCATCCCTCTGAGGACAGGAACAAGACAAGGGTGTCCACTTTCACCACTCCTATTCAACATAGTACTGGAGGTGCTGGCCAGAGCAATTCGGCAGGAAAAAGAAATAAAAGGAATCCAAATAGGTAACGAAGAAGTAAAACTATCGCTGTTTGCAGACGACATGATCTTATATATAGAAAACCCCAAAGAATCCATAGAAAAACTATTAGAAATAATCAACAACTACAGCAAAGTAGCAGGGTATAAAATTAACGTACATAAATCAGTAGCATTTCTATACACTAACAATGAACTAACAGAAAAAGAACTCAAGAACTCAATCCCATTCACAATCGCAACAAAAAGAATAAAATACCTTGGGATAAACTTAACCAAGGAAGTGAAGGATCTATACAATGAAAACTACAAGACTTTCTTGAAAGAAATTGACAACGACATAAAGAGATGGAAAGACATTCCTTGCACATGGATTGGAAGAATAAACATAGTTAAAATGTCCATACTACCTAAAGCAATATACAGATTCAATGCTATCCCAATCAGAATCCCAAGAACATTCTTCACAGAAATTGAACAAACAATCCTAAAATTCATATGGGGCAACAAAAGACCCTGAATTGCTAAAGCAATCCTGAGCAAAAACAAAGCCGGCGGAATCACAATCCCCGATTTCAAAACATACTACAAAGCTACAGGGATCAAAACAGCATGGTACTGGTACAAAAACAGGTCCACAGATCAATGGAACAGAATTGAAAGCCCAGAGATAAAACCACACATCTATGGACAGCTAATCTTCGACAAAGGAGCAGAAGGCCTACAATGGAGAAAAGAAAGTCTCTTCAACAAATGGTGGTGGGAAAACTGGACAGCCACATGCAAAAGATTGAAAATTGACCATTCTTTTTCACCACACACCAAAATAAACTCAAAATGGATCAAAGACCTAAAGATTAGGCCTGAGACAATAAGTCTTTTGGAAGAGAATATAGGCAGTACACTCTTTGACATCAGTTTCAAAAGAATCTTTTCAGACACTGTAACTCCTCAGTTGAGGGAAACAATAGAAAGAATAAACAAATGGGACTTCATCAGACTAAAGAGCTTCTTCAAGGCAAAGGAAAACAGGATTGAAACAAAAAAACAGCTCACTAATTGGGAAAAAATATTTACAAGCCACTTATCTGACAAAGGGTTAATCTCCATAATATACAAAGAACTCACACTGATTAGCAACAAAAAAACAAACAACCCGATCAAAAAATGGGCAGAGGACATGAACAGACATTTCTCAAAAGAAGATATGAATATGGCCAATAGACACATGAAAAAATGTTCATCATCGCTAATCACCAGGGAAATGCAAATCAAAACTACACTAAGATATCACCTTACACCCGTTAGATTGGCAAAAACATCCAAAACCAAGAGTGACAAATGTTGGAGAGGATGTGGAGAAAAAGGAACCCTCATACACTGTTGGTGGGAATGCAAACTGGTACAGCCACTATGGAAAACAGTATGGAGATTTCTCAAAAAGTTAAAAATAGAAATACCCTATGACCCAGCCATCCCATTACTGGGTATCTATCCTAAGAACCTGATATCAGAAATCTCAAGAGTCCGTTGCACCCCTATGTTCATCGCAGCATTATTTACAATAGCCAAGACGTGGAACCAGCCTACATGCCCAGAAACTGATGATTGGATAAAGAAGATGTGGTATATATACACAATGGAATACTACTCAGCCATAAAAAAAGACAAAATTGGCCCATTCACAACAACGTGGATGGACCTCGAGGGTATTATGTTAAGCGAAATAAGCCAGTCAGAGAAAGACGAACTCTATATGACTCCACTCATAGGTGGAAGTTAGTATATTGACAAGGAGATCTGATCGGTGGTTACCAGGGAAAAGGGGGGGTGGGGGGAGGGCACAGAGGGGGAGATGGTGTACCCACAACATGACTAACAAAAATGTACAACTGAAATCTCACAAGGTTGTAATCTATCATAACATTAATAAAAAAAAAAATTTTTTTTAAATGTTCCCTCAACAAAGGACAATTATACACAGCAAAAATGCTATGAGCATGCAGCTCCAGGTTCTTTAATTTAACTTTTAATTTCATCCTCTGTTTGAAGTTCCTTGTGACTGTAACTCTGTGTGAGACTATATTATTTTCATAATAATGTAATCTAAACCATTCTTAAATCTCACAATGTCCTCCCTAAATTTTAGTCAGAACCTTTATAAAAGAAGAAATCTCACTTCCCCCTTTGATGTAACTGGTGCCACTTGCTCTGCTTGCTTTAGAACACAAAACAGCTCTGTGTTTCACTTTCAAATGACATACCCTCAAGAAAATCCCAAGACTTCTAAAAACATTTTACTGTCCAAACATGCCCACACTGGTATTCAAAACTTGGAAAATCCTGCCTACAAACCCAAGAGCTCTACTCCCAGCCCAAAGGACATCCATATCCCTGGATCAGCCGCAGTGAACCATGGATCAGTGTTTGACCCTTGCAGAAAGAGCCCCTGGGGCAATGTGTCTCTCAATTTTGACCGCAGTAACTCATGGGGCTGAAAAAAGTGAATGAACAACCATGCTCTGGGGGTGAAGTTCAAAGTGGCCTGAAATTCCTCTAGAGTTACATGTTTAATATTTAAAGGTCATAAAAATTTTATCTTTGTGGGTTTCTTTAATATGAAAAATATTTTTCCCAAAAAATAATTTTGAGTAAAACTGACAATCCAGGAAGGTGCACCCTATTTATCCTATAGCTTGTAGGTTTCCTAGAACATACGTCAAGTCACTACGAAGGAATTAAGTAGCCCAAGGTAAGAAGCTGAGCCTCTGGCAAACATCAACCCTGCTCAGGATCAAAGTGAGGGCTCAGCTCTGACCCCTGGTGTCACAGCAGGACCACCAAGCCTTCTGGAGTTCAGGCTCGCCTCTCCCTGTCAGCACTCTAGTCTCTACCATGGCCGGTTTCCTCGTCTCCAAGCCAGATGTTTCCAATCTGAGTGCACAAGTAATAAAGGAGACCCTAGAATTATTTATCAATATTTCAACCATTTAAAGAAAAATTTACCTTTTCCTAAAATTAAATGCAGACGAACTAAAATGTCAAGTTTCTTTAGATTTTCTAGGATTTTATCAAATGGGTACTGGTGATTTTCTTGTACTGACTTCTAACTACAGCCCTCTGGTCAATTTTTAAAAGGAAAGATGAATTACTGTTACATAATAAAAGCCATTTCTTTGTAAATAAATGAGTACGGCATGGGACTGAAGGGAAGGAAGAGAGGTGAAGATCACAGATCAAGAACCAGTCCCCTAATGAGCAGCCCTCTGGGTTTCCTGAGGACCAGAAAGAACTCCACTCCACTGTGATGGCCAGAACCTAAGCCCAAGATCTCTGGCCTGCTGGTCCCTAAAGACTTCATCAGGATTTTGTCTGCTGCCTGAGTTGACCCCTCATACTACCCACACTCTCTCTGAACTTAAAAAGTCAGAAACTGTACAACCACCATACAAGTTGTAGCACATAATGGCTTAGCAACATCATCATCTGGGTCTATGTGATCTCTCTGGAGCACAGGATTCTGCAATTCAAGTCTTACTCGTTTAAAATGATATTCATTTGAGTATGCACTATAAAATGTAATCATAGTCCATTTTAGATGGCTAACAACAATAATCTATATGAAAATAATACTGACCTATCTTTTAAATGAAATCATGTATTTTGTATTTTATCATAAGATAAAATATAAATCAGTTTTTGTTTCCCATGGGAGATTCATCTTAACAAATCAATGTTAGACAAGAAAGAATAAACTCTACATACTATTTTCATGTAAACGAGGCCAACACACAATAAAATGTCAACCCAAAATTTTAAATAAATGCTCAACAAGATCAGCCTACATGACTGCAAAAATGTTAACAATTTGCAAAAGAACTAAGATACCTCTGCATTATTATAAAAAGCTGTGCTATTTTTCTCTTGTACATCTTCCCCTCGTGCTGTAAAGAAAGTTAATGGGTAGAAATCTTTGTGTGCTGGTTGCTTTCCACTGGCCATCAGTTTGCCCTCATAGAAGAGCTCAGAGGTGTAACTGCAGAAAAAGACCAAAATAAGTAATTAAAGAGTAATCTATCATCAAAAATATTTTGATCTATAAGGAAAAACATTATCAGTCAATTCTAATAGTGTTGCTTAATGTCCATGACTAATTTTAATCCAAACATCTAATGCCTAAAGGGCCAAGATTTTCTTCAAAGGTAACCACAGCAATAAAAACAGAGTAGGCTCTTGGTATACCATTGCTAAATGGATTGATTTTGTTAAGGTATGAAGCCAGAATATACAAAGAAAAGGAAGAAACCATGATAGGTCAATATTAGATGAGAATCTTGGTCTACAAGGAAATGTGCTAGCTAGTATATTTTCTTGGTTAACACATATTTTGATCTATGTGGATCACATACTTATATATGCAAATACAAAGATATATAGACATTGAAACAATACACACAATAGAAGGACATTCAAGTCTTCAACTGTAAAGTGGACATTCTTTACTGATGAAGATGCTATCTAGTACTTGATTCATCATTGACTGCAGCAAATGACTAGCAATAAGAAAACAGAAATCACATTTTGACATATTGATAAAAAGCCATAGATAAATCTAAATTTATTTTTATATCTATCCTATTGCTTTCACAGAAACCTAAAAATGGTTTTCACATGACCAACATAATCAATATTACTAAATTATACTAAACTTGAAGAAAACTTTTTGGTGGGGGCAGTGACTGGAAAGGAGCACAGGGGGCTTTCCAGAGTGCTGCTCATGCTCTGTTTCTTGGTCTGCATGCCAGTTCCATGGGTGTGTTTGCTTTGTGACTGTTCATTGAGCTGTCACTTATGATATTTTTACTTTTATAGATGCATACTATATTTAATGGAAACTTTAAAAAACTTTACTACTAAGTTTCATGTTTTTCCTTCTTTCCTCCCTCTCTTCCTTTCTTTTAAAACAGATTGCTTGCATAACAGAGCCAGACACATATAAGCAAACCATTATGTGGTTTGTTAATATATTTGCTTATTACACCATGTAGTTTTACATATATATTATATATTTAGTCACTGGAAAATATGTCATAGCTAGTAGAACCTAAAGTTTTAGTTCCCAGAATTGCCCTATTTGTGAAAAATTACAGCTCTGACTTTTGAAGTGTTCTTTTACAGACATAAAATTAAACATGATTTACAACACTAGGGACACCATATAAGTCCGTTGGGAGTAATCTGTCCCTAGTAACAGTGCCATGCTGAGTTCCCTCCCCCCAGACCACAGGCAGTGTGACACAGAGAGGGCAGTTCATGCCTACTTGATGATAGCTTCATGGGAGCGGTAGTTCTCACAGAGGAGGATCCTACATGGAAACTCGGCAGGGTAATGCTCATAAAGTCGATCAAGTAATGAAACGTGAAGGTTTCTCTCCCTGGCAAACTCGCTGTAAACAAAAGGACTGAGCTGTAACAGACAAACATACAGAGAAAATTTAACTAAAAATATACAAATTGTATTTTTTTAACCTACTTATAAAAAAATCCACTATGTTGAAACTTCTGATTGTACTAAACCTTGACATGCTGAATGCTGGAACAAGCAGAATCAAAAACATTTTCTATGAACAATTCTACTACTTATAAAGATCCAGGCTAAAATTTCAAAGTTTTCATTTCAGTATACCAACACTAACCTACAGTTTCTACACAGAGGTTAGTAAAGGACTCCTCCAACATGATAGCTACTACTTCAGAAACCCATTGCATCACTGAGGAGCCAATCAGTTATTTCCAAAATTGATCAATTATTTAAAATGATGAGCCAGTAGGATATAGTCTATGACTAAAAAATTTACTTTTTTATTTTTATTTATTTTTTCTTTTTTTGGTGAGGAAGACTGGCCCTGAGCTAACATCTGTTGCCAATCCTCTCCTTTTTGCTTGAGGAAGACTGTTGCTGAGCCAATATCTCTGAAAATCTTTCTCCATCCTGTATGTGGGACGCCGCTAAAGCATGGCGTGATGAGCGGTGTGTAGGCCCACGCCTAGGATCCAAACCCACAAACCCTGGGCCACCAAAGCAAAATGTGTGAACCCAACCACCATGCCACCGGGCCAGACACAAGATTTATTTTTAATAATTAGCAAAATAATCCCTTTATTTCATAAAATATAAGGAGCCATTCTGATTATAAGTTGATTGCAAAAGAACAAAATTAAACTCTTTTTGGAAATGAAACAAAAACAGAATTTATTCTTCTACATTCAACTCTTTCCTGGATATTGTGACAACTACAGTACTACAGGTTCAATCTTAATCAACTGTGGCAGAAGAGAAAGAACCTCAAATTGCAACTTTCTAAAATAGATATTTTAAGAGAAAAACTGTATTTCTCTTTCATATGTAGGTATTCAAATACATAAAATCAGACATGTTGAGATTTTTGACTGTTAGTTTTAATTAAGCACTTTATTTCCTATGACAGTGAAAAACTAACTCTTCAGGAAAACAAACATTGGGGACAGGAATTGGGGAACTGTAGGAAGGATAACAAATTTATTTTATAAAGAAAAGTAAGAATCAGGGCTGGCCTAATGGTTAAGTTCAGCGCACTCCACTTTGGCAGCCTGGGTTTGGTTCCCAGGTGGGGATCTACATTGCTCATCAGCAGCCATGCTGTGGTGATAACCCACATACAAAACAGAGGAAGACTGGCATAGATGTTAGCTCAGGACAAATCTTCCTCAAGCAAAAAGAGGAAGATTGGCAATGGATGTTAGTTCAGGCCAAATCTTCCTCAGTACAAAAAAAAGAAAAGTAAGAATCAAATATTCATACTATAGAGAACTGAACTTCAAAATTAACAAAACGAAAATTATAACACTGATAGACTCATTGATTCTACTCTCCATCCAAAGAAAGAAAAAAAGTGGCGGGATAGTAATTTTCCTTCAGAAACACCAATATTTTTCACTATTAGTACAGAAATACTTAAAGTACTTAAACTGTAATACATGGGGTCTTTTTTTTACGATTTCATAGGATGTTTCAGAAAATAGAATATTAAACATCAAGACAGAATTAAAAGTTCCTTTCAATATGATGACTCAGAAGGCACTTACCTGCATGTGGTCACCAGCCAAGACAATCCGAGTGCTTTTAGTTGCTAATGCTAGAGGCATAATGGTTTCACACTCCATGGCCTGGGCAGCTTCATCCAATAGAATGTGTGTAAAAAACCCTGCAAAGTACAGTGGAAACACAGTCATGCATATTACAGCAGCAATAAAGCTAAGAGTAGACGTTTTCTTTTCAAAGAGTTAGTGTGCTAATTAAGAGTTGTGAATATTTGTAATGCCAATACTCAAATGAGAAAATTGTCAATTTAAATCATTATTTAAAAAATAGAAGTTAACTTGTCAGCGGCCATGCTGCAGCAGCAAACCACATACAAAATAGAGGAAGACGGGCACAGATGTTAGCTCAGGGTGAATCTTCCTCAGCAAAAAATAAATTAAATAAATAAAAAATAGAGGTTAAAAGGAATAACTATTTTACTCAATAATCGATATATAAATGACATCTGGTACTAAGGGCCCGAAGATTAACAGTTGGATCAGTATATATAAAAAAGATTTTAAAAGTACAAGATAGTGGCTTTTCACCAAAAAAAAGGGCTGGCAACTAAACATTGGGTAGGCCAAAAGTCCTTTCATTATTTATTTGGTGAAACACCAAAAATAAAACAATGGTAGTTTATAAGTAACTTTAGCCTAAACATGCATATTAGACATTAAAATTTTTTTAAATCATACCCAACGTCTGATATAAAGGAGAAAGTTATAATCCAGCTTTGACTGAAAACAAAGGTTATCTCTTAGCAAATTCACTAATTTGAATATTTACGTTTATTGTGTGTGGGGGGTGTGTGTGTGTGGTGGGGTGTGTACAGACAGACAATTTTTTAATCTAAGATGCCACGCTGGCTGAAAAAAAATCACCAGTCTGCAAAAAAAGTGATAACAAATGTCAAAAATGTACATTATCAAATGTCCCCAGATGCAAACACCTACAGTAGGAGGCAGCCAACGTCTTGGTTGCTGCTGCCACTCACACTGGGGCACAGGAATTTGTGTACAGAAGGGAGGAAAAAGTTCCTCTGCCCCTAAAAGGTGGGACAGAGGCAAACCTCTTCTTGCTATCTCAATGTGGAGCAGGAAAAAGCTACCCCCTACTGCCAACTCACCATGGACGGAAGAAGTGGGCCCTCTTGTTACCAGCATAGCAAAGAACACAAAGTCCTTTCTCAACAGAGAGACAAGTTATAAAACTCTCTGGATTAATCAGCTTCCTGTGAGTTGGCCCAATTTCTAAATAGGACCAAACTTCTATTTCTATGAATATCAACAAGTTCCACACAATCTGTTTTTGCAGATTTTACTTTCTAATGCTACTTGTTTTTAGGTTGGGAACTTTCTAAATCTTACTGACTTGCACTAATAACCATCATCATCATCACTATCCATTCAAACAAATGGCTACAGTTGACAGTATAAGTATCAGTAACTGTTACCTGTTTACCAACAGTGGTCCAAGCATAATATAGACACATGCATTTTTCTCTCTGTTGGAGAGAATTTGTGCTTTTTGTCCTATAAGACTAATTAAGGAAGATGACTATATAAACACAGAATCAAATTGGAAAAAACTGAAACTAGTGAAAAACTATTACTTTCATTAGATAACATTCTAATTAAATAGAGCTAGGCTTGAATCAGGAACTGGATAAGTTGTAAAATTGTTATAGTTATTGCTTACTAGTAAAGGGAACCTGAATTAACCGAACTGATTTAGCCTGAGCCCTGGTTTTCTTATCTGCAAACTAACCCTCCAAAGGGCTGATAGGAGAATTAAACGAAATAAAGTATAAAAAACACCCAGAACAAAATAGACAGCTGACTTCCAACAAGTATTCTTCTACACTCTTGCTCTTCAAAGCCATTCTTTACTCTTTCTCACAAAACCACACTGTTTAGAATGTTTGGGTATTTAATCTGTGTGGCACATAGGCAGAGTATAATCATAAAGTAATGAGACTGATTGTTAAATAAACATACCAAAATTTACATTTCAAATAAGTGTTGTTCCATTCAAAGAAGTCAGTTGGGAGGAAATATAACTCATTCCAATGATGCAGCCACTGTTCAAAACATTTTTGAAATTCTGCTTTTGTAACTGCCCTCACCAGCCAGCTATGAGCTGCACGCACAAGAAAATAAGTCTCATTACATGAGAGGCATATCTCTCTTTTTTTCTCCCCCTAATGGTATTGCTGAGTTTGGTCGCCTACCTTATTTACCAGACATGCCTCAGAAAGATTTTGAAGCTTTTCTAAAATTAAATCTACCCTCAAAAAAGAAAGTTTGGCCACCATTCATTCATTTTAAGACAGAGGTTTATCAAGGGCCTCCAGGTGTCTATACTCTGGGCCGGGTGCCAGAAATGTGTGGTGAAGAGAACAGTCTCTATCTTCCAGGGACTCAAAAGAATCTGTCACTGGCTCAGAAAGCAATTCCAAAAGGAGAAAGCAAAAAAGTTTTGAGCAATGTCAACAAGCATAATATGGCAGTAATAAATGAATATTCTTCCAAAGAAACTACCTTAAAGTGTTACCACTTTTTGATGGTTAAGTTCTGCCATATTTATCAGAACTTCTTGTCAACTTCTATCTGTATTTCATATAATATTGGTTTCATTTTACATAGTACCTCTACTTAAATGTAATAATCTTAATACTATGTTATTAAAAAAACCTATCATAATTGTTGTCTCTGAACTATATAACACAAAATTATTTTAAAACAAAAACTTGAGAAAACTGTAAAAAACAAGTGTCCAAATTTGAATTTTTCATAGGCTCAACAGTAAGTAATTAGCATCTGATCAATTACAGAACAAACAGAATAGCAGTCAGTAAAATGTCTAAACTAGGCATTGACAGATTGTTTTCTATAAAGGGCCAAACAGTACATATTTTAGGATTTGTTGGCGATACAATCTCTGTTGCAGCTACTCAACTCAGCTGCTGTGGCACGGAAGCATCCACAGATAATAAACAGGTACATAAGTGGGCATGGCTGTCTTCATTCAACAAAACTGTACTTACAAAAACAGAGACAGTAAGTCAGATTTGGCCCCCAGGCTGTGTAGCTTGTCAAGCCCTGGTCTAATTGAATGGAGAAACCCTACACATACAGAGACACCCAATCTGTGTCTTGAGTCAGCATACCAGGTTCAAGGTCCAACTGACAGAGGTACTGGGAAGTATTCAATGTAACAACAACCACTCGATGTTTAAGAATATCTTCTTTCTGTGGCATCTGAAAGGTGGAATGTGCGCTTGAGATCAAACAGTACTGATGCACAACTGGGTGGACAGTCTTTACCCAGCGATTTCTGAAATATACCCTAGAAAAAGAAGACAATATTTCCTATTTATATTTATTAACATCTTACCAGTTATCTGATTATCAAAATACTGACATTATTATTTTAAGACTACAATATCTGGAAATTAACAAACAAATCTGATAACTGTTAACTCTTCTGGATTTAGAATTTAACACAAAACTGTGACTTCCCCCGACCAAAAGAAGATTCAAGCAGAAAGCACATGTTCTACCATAAAATAAATATCTAATTATTTTTAAGTGTTCAGATTAACCTTACAACAGAATTACATACAAACAGTTTCATAAGCATTACAGTTTTTTAAGTTCCAAACATTCCCATTTGGGAATTTTCTTTTCTAGAATATTCTTACAAAAATATACTTAACTCATATTTAATTTTCTATGCTAATAAAAAAATAGTGAATTGTATACTTACAACATAAATTTAAAAGTTACTTGCATTTCACTTATAACTATATTTAAATAGACCTCTATCTAAAGTTCTGGAAATTTAAAAATAAATTTAAATTTTGGACAATCAGAAAATCTTAAGAAAGAGCATTCTTCCATTAACTGCAAAAGTAAAATACTAATAGGGCTCATACAATAGATTACTAAGATGGTACAGAAACAACTCATCTATCCATCCACCCACCCACCCACCATCTCTAATGGACCCACATAACAAAGATCTATTGGGTGTCTACTATGATCCAGCACAGAGGCAAATCACATGGCTTGCAAGCTTTCATAAAGGCTTTAGATTTACTCTGATTTTAATGGAAAGCTATTAGAGTTCTGACTGGGCAGTCACATGACTGACTTACGTTGTTAAAGGGCCCCTCTGTTTCTCTGCACAGGATACACAGTTTAGGGGGAAGAGGGTTTGGACAGTGGTGTGCTGGTAAATGCTGAACAACTAGCTTTTGGGGGGCGGGGGTGGCTGATTTGTAGTATATGCTGATGTCTGTGGTATAAAACCTACCACTGCCATGGCCAATTTCAAGCTACCAACATGATGTCACTGAACATGAACTTGGGAAGACATTCACATGATTGGCTCTCACAAACCAGTACAAGCCGGCTCCAACACATCACTGACTAGGACAGAGGCAGGTAACAGAAGCAGCGAGACCAGTAAGGAGGTTGTGGTAAGGGTCTGGACAAGGAAAGATGATAGCTTGGACTAGGGTGGTTAACAGCAGAGATGTGAAAATGGTCAGATTCACTATAATTTTGAGAGTAATCCTAACCGGATTTACTGATGAACTAGATAGGTGTGGAGTTTAAGAGAAAAGATGATTCCACGCCTTTGAAACAGAATGAACGACAGTGGTTGGTGTTTACAAAGGTGGTGAAAGGGGAACAGATTTGGGGTAGGAACTGAGAAATTCAGTTTTGGACATATTCAGTAGGAGATGTGCAGTAAGCAGGGGGATATATAAGTTTGGAGTTCAGGAGGATGCCTGGGACAAGAAATATACAATTGGGATAACACTTAAGCTTTGAGACCACATGAGATCACCTGGAAACTAAGTGTAGATAAAAAAGAAAATGGTTGGAAGAATGATCAATGGACCACTCCGAAGTTTTCAGCCTGGGAAAAGGAGACGGATACAGTAAAGGAGACTGGGAAGCAACAGTCAACAAAATATGAACTCAGGAGAGTGTGGTGGGGGGTGCAATCAAGGGACATAAACTGCCTTGTCACAACATTGTTTGGACATTCTCCAGGCCTATCAAGTTACTTGACTTATAAGCAGCAACAATTCTATGGTGGCTCCCTCCTTGAAACACTCTCTTCCCTCAGCTTCCATGACTCAACCTTTCCCTGACTCAACCTTTCCCTGATTTCCTTTCACCTCTCAAAGTTAGGGTTCCTCAAGGCTTAATCTTCAGCTCTCTCCTCTTTTCAAGCTCTGTTCTCTTGCCTGACAATCTCATCCAGGCTCATGGCTTCAATTACCCCACTACCCTAATGACTCATATGTTTTTCTCTCCCCAGCCAAGACCTCACCTCTGAGCTCCAGGATACATAACCAACTGTTTATTTGACATCTGTCTCCTCCAGAATGTTTCAAAGGCAGCTCAAATGTAATATAGACAAAAACTAATCTCATGATCTTCTAAAATGTGTTCTAGCCCTCCAGGAAACACTTAAAATGGTTATTGTCTTTTTTTAAGCAAAGAAAAAAAACATATTTAATAAATGTCCCTAAATATAAACTATAACAGAGGAAACTAAAGAAATGCATCTTTAAAACATCACTATGATAGGAAGGACAATAAACTTGGTGAAAGTAACCAATATCACTTCTCAAAGATGTAAAAATCTTAAACAACACATTTTAATTCAGCAAAGCAGAATTTACTTTTAAATATATGGAAAATCTCATCTTACAAACTATCTGAAACAAAACATTTCCAAATTATGATTCCACTAATATTAACTAAAGTATGTGTATTTAAGCATATAAATTACTAGAAATTAAACTTTAAAATGTTAGCCATGTTTATGTCTGGCTGGTGAGATTATAGAAAATTCTTATTTTCTTCTTTGTGCTTTTCTATATTCTCCAGATTTTCTTAAATGAACATTTCACTGTAAAATTGAAAAAATGGTTTTTCAAATTACTCATCAAATCTAACTTTGAGCACTGCTTCTTCCTCAAAGAAAAAATAGAAATTGAGGTTCTAAGTCTCACTACTGACTTTTTTGTAGTTACCTAGTTGAAGCTAGTTAAATACAAAGTCTGATCATTAGACCTATTTCCTTAAAAGTATAATATTCTAGTGCTGACTTCAAAAAGATTTCAATATTTTCTCCGTATTTTCATTCTGTGCAACATTTAAGGTAGACATTGTCTATAAAATTACTTAAAACACACCCAACAATATTTTTCAAAATTGGAAAATTGATACTGACAAGTGATACTTTCAAGCTCATTGTATAAACTGTATGTGACACCAACTAATTTACGCATTTCTAGAAACAAACCATTCATATATCCCACACAAATTATGATGACACTTAAAATAGGACTTTATCTGGTAGTATACCATTTTAATCCACTGAAATTTTATTCATGTATTGAATTCACATGCAATAAACACCCCCTCAAAATGTTATTACTTAAGATACTACAGAATCAGAAAGATCTGATCCCAGAAGAAAATTTGTTTCTTTAAAGGCCTATATAAAACAATAAATACCTTCTATTTGCCCAGAAAGCAGTAAAGGCACACTTTCTCCATAGATAACCTCTATCTGCTAAGAGATAACTTTGCCAGAGGCAGAAACTGATCTTCAGAACTATACATAGAAAGAAACTATTTTCTTCCCTACTCCATTTTAAAATCTGCTGATTCTAATGGAGTAAAAGGTAAAAACTAAAACTAAATATAATCTAAAATGGTTTCTCAAACCTCCATCTCCAAATATTTTAAGATCAACTCCTGGCAACTAATTGAATTTTAAACATTTTAACCACAAGTGTGCATACTTACTGTAATAACTATTTAATGTTTAGTGACTATTTTCACACTTCATCACATTTACCAGGGCCCACTCTAAACTATACTGTGAAGAAGTAAAAGTCTTCATCACTCTTACTCCACAGAGACACCACATCTTCATGGTCATATATGGACACTTAGTGCCCTCTTGTGTTCTTTCCCCTGCATCCTGGGACAATCCAGATAAAACTGATCTCCCCAGAGTATTCAGCCATTCTAATTTGCTCTATTCTATTTCCCATACCTCTCATGTTTGTTGTCCTTTAGGAAAATTATAAATTCATCTGAGCTAATGCAATAATAAATGGTGCTAATAAATCCTGGCATATCAATGCATTAATCCTCCTAGAAAACATATTCGCAAGTTAACACTTTTCCCAAAGAGAAAAACTGTGGTGAAAATGCAGGGCCACATAAAGAAAATATTTGGGGAAGTCAAAGCTTTTCTTATTTTATTCCATTTACTAAGTGAAATAACATGAAATTTGTATTTAAACATATTTAAATATTTTTCCATCTTTGACTGAACCACTCTTGAGACTTGCAGAGAGGTGAGATTTTCTGCTAGAGGGCAAATTTTTATATCTGGGACACTACAACTACAGAGATAACTTCTTATTCCACATATTTAGATGTACTATATGTTGGGTTATAACCCCCAAAACAAAATTTTACATGGGAAAAGCTAAACATAATGCTAGCCAAATTATGGGTTTTAATGTTTATCAGCAATGGCTCTACTGCCCCAAATGTCAAATGACCTATGCTAGTCTGACCAGGATTTGAGGGGCCTTTACTCCACTGTTTCCAAGTCACGCACACCGTGAGAACTGAGACTGACACGGTTCCTACACAACACTCAGCCACATGAACACACACACTCTACCAACAACAAAAGCAAACACAACAAACATCTCCATGAAAGTAAGAATACTCAAAAGCAAAAATGCTACTAGCTACTCAATTTGCACTACTGAGCTAAAAAAGATTAGAATCTGAAGCAAACCAGTTATAGATGAATTTATCCATTGGTAAACACGTTTTTCATTTATAGTGATTGCATACATGTCATATTTTCTTATTAAACACAACTGGATGCTACTTAAAATAATTATTTCTGTTCTAATTTGTCTTCCAGAGTGAAAACAAAGTATGGCATAAAAATCTGTGTCAACAGGTCATGCCACTTTTTTCTCTTTTGTCCTTTTTAATGCAATTGTAAAATCACTCAAATGGCTTGGGTTATGGTTATTAAACAATTAAACAGAATAATCTCATTTTTCCATGCCTAGGCTTAACCAGAAATAAAAAGTTAGCGAACTGTGATTCAAAACTGTGGTTAGAAATTAATTTGTAAATAATAATTGTATTTGAACAACATAGGGTATGGCATATTAGTTGTAAAATGGCAAAACTAAACACTAATTCATATAACAATGAAAGCAAATGGTATAACCATTTAATGATTCTTTATTGTTTTCTGAAGAAAAGGATTTTATTCCCCCACAATCCTGTATTTAAATACATTTCATATATACTCAGAGGATCTTTCGATATCAATCTAAAATTTTCTTTAACACTGTTTCTTAAATGATAGCAAAAAGTTGTAAATACCAGTCAATTACATTTTGTTGCAGAAATCACTTGACTATTTCCTGCTTCTCTAATGTGTAACTTCTATGAAATCACCTGCATGATCACAGTCAAATTTTACTTCCATAAAGAACTATCTCTGCATGACTATTCTGCCATGCAAAATATGCTAGAATTTGAATTGTTTGATTTAACAATATTTATATTATTTCATCATAGTAGCTTTTAGGGGTACACATCAAAATCGACTCAGGTTGTAACAACATTTTTACATACAAAACTTAAAAAAGGATGTCTTTCTTTTTACTTAATGTTTAAGAAATGAATGGTCAAACATTTTAAAATTTTTCCTTAATTTAAATGGTTTCTTCAAAAGGTATAACCTCCAAAAGCCAATGCACAGTTAAAGATTTTGGTTTTCTCAAAGTTACTAAAATCTTTACAGACACCTTTTCTTAAGAATAATAAAGTATGATACAGATACATAATAAGCCTTAAAAAATACCTGAGAGGTCTTGCCTGGGGATTGCCTGCTTCTACATATGGATGTAAATAATCCTTTATGTAGAGATCAGCAGCACTATTAGAATGGGTGCAAATGAGAATCCTGCTGAAATAAATGGTGCAAATAAAAAGAATGATAAAACACAAAACTATTCAAGCAATATAATACCAAAAAAAAGCAGTGGCCATCTTAATATTACACATTTTCCTCAACCTACTCAGTAACCTCTAACATATTATTCAATGATGCTTTTAGAAAATCATATTACTATTTAAGCTGTAAAGGAAATAACTTCCCCAAAATTATTTTTAAATCTAACATAGAAAATAATTTTTAAAAACCCAACTCTTGGCTCTAACATATACCACAATTCCTTAGCTGACCTGGAGTTTTGGTGGCTAGTTAAAAGCTATCATTCTCTACATTGCCAATTTTTAAAAACACTGTTTTAACAGAATCCAAATTTCAGTGCTTTGGGGTTTGAGTGTGGGTCTTTTTCTTTCTTTTCTAATTTTGTTTTTTAATTAAATTAATTTTAATTTTCTGGACAAAAATGGTCTTGCTAGCCCTCGTTTTGTATTCACAATAAGGACAGAGGTTGTGCCCTACCAATGAGATCAGAGTGCACACATCACCATCTCACCTGGTCTCCTGTTGCTGGAGTATGTGCTTGACAGCCTGAGCTAGAGTGAATGTTTTGCCCGTCCCATAGGGTCCGATGATGAGAACAGGAGGCAGCTGTATTGAAAGTGGCGTTGTAATGGCCAGAACAGCCTCTTTCTGTTTTGCATTTAGCCGAGGATCCAACTGTTCATCCCACTGTCTATAGAAAATAAAAATTTAAGTTATTTCAAACACATGCATCTTATTAATAAACAGAACATGACACAGTATCCTGAATTTCACTGAACCATTAAAACTACTGAAATAGCATAGCATCTATAAAAACAAATGCTTATTCTAAAACCACTCTTCAGAAAATTACCCAACAGAGTTGGTGTAGAGTGTTTTTCTGTTGATCTAAAGTCACTTTAGTTATCTTGTCCTATTCCAACTACAAAAAGATTTTGATAAATAACCTAAAGACATCACACACTTCTAGTATAGTTGCTGCCAAGCCTACAAATAGTAATGGCAATGTCTCAAAAATGTAATTTCCCTCGGTTACATAAAAGCATTAGAAAAGTTTTTTCTGGTAATAATGAAGTAGCAGTTTCTTTGCATAGCAAATAAATGCAAAAGGGAAACAAACTGATTTTCAAATTCTAATCCACTGAAAGATCTCTTAGTAAAGTTTAAAACAAAGGAAAAAGAAAAAACCTGTATGTCCCTGGTTAAGAAATATCAAACTTTTACAAAGTTCTTAATTCAGAATAGCAGGTTATTTTTAAAGGCCAAACGATATGAAGTGTTTTCTGATATTTTCACATACACAAATAATATACATGTGTCCTATCTGTTAGGGTAGAGAACACCTGTCACGGCAGCACAAATGGCTGCTGTAAGGAGATCTTACTAGCCTCCCTTCTATGACTTGGCTATGTTTCCAAGATTTAAATGGATGGCAGATGCTGAAAAGGATCAAACCAAATGGAGAATCAACAGCATTCTTTCTTACAACTACAATTAAAACACCAAATATCACAACAACTATGTTAAAAATGATAGGGATGTGAACGAAAATAAGACGGGAGTGTAAAGAGACTCAGAAAATTTGCAAAGTGCCTAGAAAATAATCCTGAACTAGGACACAGTTTACACAGTAAAATCCCCACTCTGGGAGGCTACACTCGACTTAAAGCAGAAGCCAGTTATTTATGGAAACCTTCTTACTACTTTCAGTTTTAAAAAATTATAACTAATGCTATATTATGATAATTTCAAACAAACAAAATTCTCCCAAAAAATGTAAAACCTTAGAACACAAACTTTGGCCATACAAACATGCCATTACTTCTTTTCCTGAAAGCCATTCAGTAAAGCTCAAGTATTTTACTCCAAAGAGTCCCTCAGTATTAATCAGCATATTTACTCACAATTCTGCCAGCACTTCGCCAATGTTCCATCTTCTATAAATGAGGAAATTGCTTTCAGTGATGTAAGTCCAGATCTATTATATGTGGCCAACACTGTGGAATGGTTACCCCAAAAGCATCCACAGCACCCTTCTCTGCCTTCCTCTATTTTTGAGCCTAGACAGCTGTAATACTCCATTTCTCAGCCTCCTCAGCTGGAGATACAATTCTAGTCAATGAGATGCAGGAAGAAGTCCCTCAGAAGGGCTTCTATATCCAATAAAACAAAAACAAACCCTCCCTAGAAGAAAGCCCTTCTTGCTCCTTGACCTTTGTCCTTCGTCTGGCTGGAATGAGCTTGTAGTAAATAAAGCTGCAACAGCCATCTTATAATCATGAGACAACAGGCCATCAAGAAGAAAACCAATATGGGGCTGGCCCCATGGCCGACTGGTTAAGTTCACACGCTCCACTCCAGCAGCCCAGGGTTCCACCGGTTCGGATCCTGGGTACGGACCTAACACCACTCATCAAGCCATGCTGAGATGGCGTCCCACGTAGCACAGCCAGAAGGACCTACAACTAGAATATATAACTATGTACTGAGGGGCGTTAGGGAGAAGAGGGGATTAAAAAACAAAAAAAGGGGGAGGCCAGCCTGGTGGCGCAGCGGTTAAGTTCACATGTTCCACTGTGGCGCCCCAGGGTTCACCGGTTCAGATCCCGGGTGCAGACCTACACACCGCTTGTCAAGCCATGCTGTGGGAGGCGTCCCACATATGGGCACGGATGTTAGCTCAGGGCCAGTCTTCCTCCACAAAAAAGAGGAGGATTGGTGGCAGACATTAGCTCAGGGCTAATCTTCCTAAAAAAAAAAAAAGTAAAAGAAAACAGAAAACCAATATGCTCTACGAAGCAGAGAGGATAGGGAGATGTTGGTACTTGACGGCACTGCTGAGCCCCTGCACCAGCCCTGGACCACCTACTTCTGGGTTACCTCTACTTATTTAAGCCACAGCAAACTGTTATTTGCATCTATACCTGACCACTATGATTCTACGCTACCTGACCCCAACGGTTCCTTTATCTGTACATGGAGATAATGATACTTGCATTAAATGGTTATTCTAAAATCAAATGAGATAATGCATGCAAGCTGTTTACAAAAATAATTGAGCACTAAGTGCTCAATTAATGTTGGGTTCTAGACTATTTTCTGAGGGTTTCAGAAAAATGGGCTATTACTTGATCAGTACACATTTTCAAAAAACAAAAAAAATGTTTTAAAAACACCCTCTAATCTTTCAAATTTGGAGACTTTAATGAACTTATGAATGAGACAGATATTAGATTATATATATAAGTATAAATCTAAGAGATTAATGACAGATTTACATGCATAATTCTAAAATATGTCAATATCTCTATTTTATTTACATAGCCCATTTTACTTATCATTTGTTTCAGTGTAAATAAATGCTTCAGAGCAGATCAGAAACTTATCCGTCTCGGTCATCTCTACAGTTCCTGGTCATGAATAACGAACATTTATAGAAAGCCAATGAGTAAAAACGAATTGTCTTTATTTATTGTACCACCTGCTTAACAAAGGGAAGAATATTTACAATATACATGCTGATAAGACTCATCTCTGATTTTCACAATTTAAAACAATATAGGGGCCAGCCCCATAGCCGAGTGGTTAAGTTCTTGCGCTCTGCTTCGGCGGCCCAGGGTTTGGCCAGTTCGAATCCTGGGCGCAGACATGGCACGGCTCATCAAGCCATGCTGAGGCAGCATCCCACATGCCACAACTAGAAGGATCCACAACTAAAAATACACAATTATGTACCAGGGGTGTTTGGGAGAAAAAGGAAAAATTTAAAAATCATTAAAAAAATTTAAAAAAATAAAAAATAAATAAAGTCTCCTCAAGTTTACTCTGAATAAGTTATTTTATTCCCTGAACCAAATTAATTGAAAGTTCTTTTTTCCCCATGGTCTGATGCATTATTATAATTAATTTATAAGCTACATACTCAAGAATAATTTTTCAACTGCATTTATCTATCTATATTCCACCTTAGTCCAGAAAGGATTTTAAATGGCTAACAGTTTCTCACTATGTTCGTAGACCCAGGTACATTTTAATTACTGTTTAAATTATAGTGCTAAGAAATCTCCTCCTGTTTCAAAGTTTTCTGCTACTTGACATTTTCTTAGTTACTTTTGCAGTTAACACTTGTAATCAGTAGTATCTGAATATACTGTCATATATAATATAATTTTCTGAAGTGAGCATATCAAGTAAATGCCTAAAAGTTTACTGCTATGCCCTCATATTTGAAACCCTAATTTTCTTCTTTAAACTTGAAATTCTTACTAATTTAAATGTCATATATTAATAATGTGCAAGGCCCTGTTGGAGAATCAAAGATAAACAAGACAAGGTGATTTACTTTAAAAAGCTGAGGGTCTAATGAGAATAGTAGAAATGTATAGAACTGACAAAAATTAATCTGAAAGACATTATGCTTGAAAGCACAAAACTGACAGAACCTGGCACATAGGCATCAATAAATATTTGTTGAAATAATGAAATGGAAGGGTTAGGTTCATCTGCTTGAAGCAGAGAGTACTTGAGCTAGACTAAATCTTAAAGGACAGGTAGATCTTCAATAGATCAATATTGGGCAAAGATTATCTCGGGGGAGAAAATCACAGATAAGAAGACAGGGCTGAGGGAGCGGGAAATGTGGAGTTTAATGGGTATAAAGTTTCAGTTTTGCAAGATGAAAAAGTTCTGGAGATTAACTGCACAACAATGTGAACACATTTCACACTACTAAACTGTACACTTAAAAATGTTTAAGACAGTAAGTTTCACATTATGTAAATTTTACCACAATTTTAAGAATTTTTTAAAAGACAAGGAAGCAAATAAGTGTAGAGCAAATGAAGCAAACTTCAAGGTAATTCAATATGACTAGAGCATGGGGATTTAGAGAATATCGGCAGTACACTCTTTGACATCAGCTTCAAAAGAATCTTTTCAGACACCATAACCCCTCACATGAGGGAAACAATAGAAAGAATAAACAAATGGGACTTCATCAGACTAAAGAGCTTCTTCAAGGCAAGGGAAACCAGGATTGAAACAAAAAAAACCCCACTAATTGGGAAAAAATATTTACAAGCTACTTATCTGATAAAGGGTTAATCTCCATAATACACAAAGAACTCACACAGCTTAACAACAAAAAAACAAACAACCCGATCAAAAAATGGGCAGAGGACATGAACAGACACTTCTCCAAAGAAGATATAAGTATGGCCAATAGACACATGAAAAGATGCTCATCATCACTAATCATCAGGGAAATGCAAATCAAAACTACACTAAGATATCACCTTACACCTGTTAGAATGGCAAAAATATCCAAAAACAAGAGTGACAAATGTTGGAGAGGATGTGGAGAAAAAGGAACCCTCATACAGGGTTGGTGGGAATGCAAACTGGTGCAGCCACTATGGAAACACTATGGAGATTCCTCAAAAAGTTAAGAATAGAAATACCTTATGACCCAGCCATCCTAAGAACCTGAAATCAGCAATTCCAAAAGTCCCATGCACCCCTATGTTCATCCCAGCATTATTCACAACAGCCAAGTCATGGAACCAACCTAAGTGCCCAGCAACTGATGATTGGATAAAGAAGATATGGTATATATATATACAATGGAATACTACTCAGCCATAAAAGAGGACAAAGTCGTCCCATTCACAACAACATGGATAGACCTTGAGGGTATTATGTTGAGTGAAATAAGCCAGACAGAGAAAGACGAACTCTGTATGACTCCACTCATATGTGGTAGTTAACCTATGGACAAAGAGAACTGATCGGTGGTTGCCAGGGGAAAGGGGGGTGAGGGGAGGGCACTAAGGGTGAAGTGGTGTACCTACAACATGGCTAACAATGATGTACAACTGTAATTTCACAAGGTTGTTAACTATCATAACCTTAACAAAAAAAAAAAAGACAAGGAAGCAAGTAAGTGTAGAGCAAATGAAGCAAACTTCAAGGTAATTCAATATAACTAGACCATGGGGATTTAGAGGGAGAAAGGGGGTGTCGAGTTGAAAAAAGTCAAAGAAACATAAAAAGGTACTATTGGAAAGCACTGTAAATGAGACCAGGTAATAAACAGTTTTGTATTACGCTGCTCAGACTCTATCTGCATATCAGTGAGAAGCATTCTGAGATTTGTAAGCAGTGAAGTGAAAGGATTATTTTTGCAAACTAACTCTGGAACAAATATGTGGGATGGACCACAGAACAGAGACACAGACAGCAGGATGGAAGACCAACTAGAGGGCTACTGAAATAGTCCAGCTCTAAATTAAGCATTGGCAGTAAGAACGGAAAAAAAGGGAAAGATGCAGAGAAGCTGGATCAAAAGGAACTGAGAAGATGTCACTGGATGTCTACAATTAGTAGATCACTGATTACTTTCAGGAGACCAAAGAGGAAAACAGAGATTACAGGATGAGTACATAAGAATACTGGAAATATGCAGACTATTTCTACGCAAGAATTTTGGCAGTACAAAGAAGAATGGGGAAAGGCTAGTAAAGGTAAGCAAGCACGCGAAAATTTATTTGGTTTTTGTGTTGTAAGGCATATTTTGCTTTGTCCCGTTTTTAGAACCAGAAGAAATGGAATTTGAGGGGAAGAGATATATGCCACTTCTAGGCCTGGCATAAAAATTTCCCACATGATCCTCTGTATTCACTCTTCCCCTGTCTGCCAGCTGGATGTCAATATCCAGGGTGACCTTGGAAACCACTTACTGAAGATACCAGAGCAGTGATGGAACAGGGCCACCCTACCATGATTGGATTGACACAAGTGATAAACAAATAAACTGTTATGTAGAGCTGTGAGATTTAAAAAAAAAAAAAAAAAAAAAAAGGTGGAGTAAGCTGAGCACCGGCAGGCACCAAGAGGATAAAACCCAGTGAAAAGGATGAAAAGAAAGATGCAGTCATAGAGCTATCACTGCTGTTAGTCTGGAAACAAAATAGAAGTATCATATTTAATTCAATGTAAAGATGTGCCAAAGAGAATTTAAGTAGAAAAATATTTACACAACCATCAACTTAAAAACAGTTTCTGAAGTAGTATCTTCTATGATACTTTCTCCATTTTCCTAAATTACAAAAATGTCTTCTATATTCAAAAATTATTTTAAATTAACTATTTGAACCACTTTAGAAAGGCCCTAATTTTCCTATTCAACTTACACTCAGAAATCTTTCTAAATTGCTTGGCATCCTATCAAATTAAGGCTGTTGAGAAAAGCAACTGTACTCATGTAGACTGCGGAAAAGCAAAGAAAATACATGATGAACCTCAAATGTTTCATTCAAAGGGTTCTTTTACTCTCCTTTCCCAACTAATAACATGTCTCCTCAAGAATACAGGCAAACATGCTAATAAAAGGACGCTTGAGTTATCTGATACAGATATTCAATTTAACATTAACATAACGTCCTTTAATGAGATATCTCCCTTCTTACCTATTGGGACTCCAAGGTATAGTTGGAGTCATAGTGATGTCTGGAAATAAAACCCCATTGTCCTTGATCCTGTCTAGCGCATAATGCATTTCACAGAGGGGTAATCGATTTAACTGAAACTGAAGTTCAACCTAAAACATAAAATAAAAAATTTTTTTAAAAAGCATTAAAGCAAACATCGATGCTTACAGCTCGCTAGAAAACTCGGTAGAGATAACCTTTTAAGGAGGCCACGTTTAGAGATTCTTTTAAAGTGTAATCGTATTCTAATAATAATTATTATGGCTAATATTTGCTTTGTTTATTACTATCAGGCACTGTAATATGCACTTTACATAGGTTATTTCATTTAATAGTACCAATGTTGTATATACTATTATTAACTTTGTTTTACCTCTAAAGAAACTAAACCACTCACAAATTACTTAATCTCTAAATCAAGGTTATCTGATTCCACCATTGCTATGAAGCACAGATTTGATAAAATCAACAGAACACCTGTGAAATATCATCTCTCAAGTGCTAAAAACCAGGCCTATGACACTGTATCAATTTACTATGAATGAATAATATTCACCAAATTTTATGTTAAAAAAAAAAGACTAGCTTCCCAGTTAAATATGGCAGACTGAACACACAGTTCACCTAAAAATCCATAAAGATAAACAGAATAGGAGCAAACACAACTTCAGATGAGAACTGTCCCAGGATATAGCTTAGTTTCTTTTAAGCTGTTCTTCCTTTGCTTATTTATAACTCTAATCAGAAAGCTCAACCCTGTATAAAACTAGAACATTTTAGATGTTACTTAAAGAGAATCAATTTTCTCTGAGAATTACCAGAGGTCCAATTCTCCACCCAGGAGTACAACACTTCAAAGTCAGCTGCACTTCTGGTATGACAGAAAAGGAAAACCAAACCAGAAGAAGAGTGTCGGCTGACAAGTAGACTACAGACAACCCTAGTTAAGTTGACCCACCTGTGTGTCATAATCAGGTCGAAGATTAAGTTCTTCACAGCATTCCCTGGATATCCTTAAAAATATATATTCTTTTGTTTTTTCTTCAATAGTAGCTTCATAAACCTTCTCTTTGGTTCCCTGGGTCTGTACTAACTTCTCTTTAGGGACTGGTAATAAATAAACAGCATTGACTTTGGTCATCACCAGCCGTCCAGCCAAAGTATCTTCAGAAAGTGTTTTAGTAAGCTTAAAGCGACCAAAAAGTTGTCCATTCTGAGCATACTTTGCACCTCCAGAAACTCCAGTGAGCATGAAGCTTGCTAGAATCTGCAATTGCACTTTAAGGTTGAACCTAAATCAGAAGTAGAAAACAAATTTGAATATTTTACATCAAAAACACAAAATCTAGAAGAGTAAAACAAATCAAATACAAACATACAAAAAGTTAAAATTTCACTGTCAATTTCACTCCATTGAGCTATAAAGTATATACTATCTTTCTGCCTTTAATCCAAGCTGGAAACTACAAAACTTTTTTAGGTGAATAAACTCTCACGCAAGTTACATAAAGATGCATACCTAGTTGTGTTGAAGAATGCACATATTTTTAAAAGACTGAGCACTTAAAATGAAGCGAAGTATGATGTTTTTAATAAAATGAAATATTATGTGTTAATTAATATGAAAATATGTTTGAACATATCACTGGGACAATCAAGACTTTAAAATCACTTAAAACCAGAAGGAAATGCACTGCATTTAAACTACAATAGACTTTTATTAAACTGATGCTTTCCAAGTAAGATCTTACCAAAAGATTCTAACCATAAAATATCTCTTTCAATACTGTTAATGAACAACATTCAGAACAAATTTCTTCATGGCTCCATCGACAGATCTCATGCAGGAGTTATGGAAAGAGACATCAAAGGCTATCTTACTAGACGATGGTTGGTGCAATCACTCACACTTCCATGTGTACAGTGAGCATGAGAGAGAAATGTGTGTGAAAGAAGCACAGAGAACCAAGATTAATTTATACAGTCAAGAAACATGAAGTGAAAGAAAAATTTAAACTAACTGACAGCTCTTCTCCTTTGCTATTCTGAAATGGTGCTATATGAGAGAAGACAAAAGGGTAAGAATGGGAACATTTTCTACTTTTTCTTAAAAGGTTTACAAAATTTGAATGAAAAAATTAAGTTGTTTTAAAATCTATATATCCATTTGTGGAAAAGGCTATTTTTTAATGGTACTACTGAACTGTTTTCTTTTCAGATCTTCTTTTGTATACATGATGTCAAGAATGTCTGATAAATTCTTAAGGAAAAAGAAAAAAAACTTATTTTAAAATATTATAAATTTCTTTAATGGAAACATTTGTATTGCTTACCATATTAGGAAACCAAATCTAATTAAAATACTATATTAAAATTTTAAATGTCCATTTATATACTTTAAATACCGAAAACTATAAGGATAGAGGAAGATTTTTACAGAAGAAAATATTTAAGGAAAATACATCTGAATGGCTATTTATGGATGTAATGTCATAAGAGTTTACAAGCTCTATTAGTAATTCAAAAGTATATTTACAATAGATCACTTGAGGATCCAAAAAGATGTGTAAATACATACGAAAGTTAATATTTAATAATGTGACTTTATATGAGGATCAAATGAACTCTAGCAGTATTTGCCATATATGTGTGTGTATATGTATATATATGTGATACATGTGCATATATATATATATGTGGAATTATTAACAATCACATTATATTTCTCTCATTCTCTATGCACATTTCACTAGATCCAAACTGCAAAAGTAGGATGATAATTCAAAGAAATACAGATTGTATGTCATCTAGTTATGTTTGACTCTTTAAAGACTAAAATGTGCACTATGGATTCTTAAAAGTAAGTCTTAAATGAAAATGAAACAAAAGTATACTACACTCCCCAGTTTACATATAGTCTATGTTCACCTGCTTTTTCTTTTTTAAACAAAATATGTTTTTAAAAAAGAACAGGAACCCTTAGGTTATTCATGGTTTTCCAAATGAAGTTAAATTTTCACCTTCCTTTTACTATGCATATAGGTGAGATTCGGGGTCATTAAAAACTTTCTGAGAAAAGAGATTTCTAATAGTGCGCTCCTCATTCACAAATGACCTCTTTGTTAGTAAATTTGACATACAGTTTTCTGATCTTTTTTTCTTTTTTACTTTGCAACCACTTTCCACTTGCTTTAAACTCCCTCTTCCACTGACTTCTGTACAATCATACTCCTAGTTTTCTTCCTACCTTTCTAGCTGCTCCTCCATCTACCATCTAAGCACCACCCATCTTCTAAAAGTCCACCTGCCCTCGGCTTACTCTGTATGTTCTCCTTAGGTAAGGTCACCCTCTCCTACATCTCTCAGCTCAGGGCTGTAAACCCAACTGCCAAATAGACACCTTGGCTTATAGCTCTTCAAATTCAGTACAAGCACAACAGAATCACCATCTGAACTCCCCACACAGTACCCAAAGCAATACTCCAGTGTATTATACAACTTAGGTAATGGTACTATCATCCAGCTAGGTGTCCAAGCCAGAAATTAAATTATCCTTGATCTTGTCTCTCTCAGCAACCTTCATTGCCCCATCATACAATCACCAAACCCCATGAGCTTCTCTTCCTCCTGATTCAACTGTATCTCAACATTTTTAACTTGGATTACTATTCCAAACTCCCAACATGACTTCTGGCTTCAAATCTATTCTCCAAATCACCACCAGAGGATCTATGTAAAACGTAACTCTGATGACAAGCAGCTTCCTAAGCTCTGACAGTAAGGTTTAAATAGCTTTCTCTCTCACCATCTCACCACAACACACACACACACCCTGAATTACAACCGTGATAACCAACTTGCAGCTTCCTCCAAAACTCTATGCTCTTATTCTCATACCCTGTTTCTTCTAACTAAATACCTTTGTCCTATTTCTTCACCTGACTATTTTACCCATTTTTCTTTTTTTGTAAGATTTATTTTTTTTATTTTTCCTTCCCCCCAAAGCCCCCCAGTACATAGTTGTATATTTTAATTGTGAGTCCTTCTAGTTGTGGCATGTGAGATGCCTGATGAGCAGTGCCATGTCCATGCCTAGGATCAAAACCGGCGAAACCCTGGGCCACCAAAGCAGAGTGAGTGAACTTAACCACTCAGCCATGGGGCCAGCCCCTTTTACCCATTTTTCAAAATTCAGCTTAAATACCATCTGGTCCCCAAAGCAGACTTGATTCCCTCCTTGATTTGACTATCCTCCTCCCTACTAATGTGGGGTAGGTGCCTCTCCTGTGGGGCCCTGGACATCCTAATCACACAGTCTCATAGCCCTATATTTATAGGTCTGTCTCCCCTACTGGATGACAAACTTTTGGGGAACAAGGAAACATATCTTGTTTGCCTTAGAATCAGCAGTGACTAGGCTAGAACTTAACACTGTGAATACACAAATTTTGTTCACTGAATTAAAAATTAATTTTACATTTTTGTAATAATCTGATTTTTTCTAGGTACCTTATTCCCATTTCAATATTTTATATTACTCCCTAACAAATTCTTGAAATTCTATAATATTTTCTCAATAAGTTGAGCAATATATTAAAGTTTTACTGTTATATCTATTTTAGAACCTGCCATCTGAAAACACTTGATCACAATTTAGCAGCATGAAAAATTAATCTCACAGTTTTAAAGCAATAAGAGAATCCTCTTGTGACATTTAGTTGCGCCTTGCAACAAAACTCTTGGTAAAAGCACTAGAAAATAAAAGTACTAAGAAATACAGCTTTTCCAACAGCAGATTCACCATATGTTCAAGATGCAGACATTACAGACCTTCTACAGAAGTTCCAGCTACTACTATTTAATTTTCCTAAAAGATTAACAGGCTAAAACTAAAATGACATTAGTAAGCTTTCTTAGGTATTTAAAATAATATGCATGGGCCAGCCCCGGTGGCCTGATGGTTAAGTTCAGCATGCTCTGCTTCGGCAACCTGGGTTCGGTTCCCAGGTGTGCTCTGTTAGCAGTCATGCTATGCTGGTGGCCCACATACTAAAAAGAAAATAGAGGGAAGACTGACATGGATGTTAGCTCAGGGCAAATCTCCCTCAGCAAAAAAAATAAAAATAAAATAATGCACATTTTTGAGATTTAATAACTCAGAAATATGTAAAATACAAAATATATACTACAACTAACAAAGATATTTCTTAATAAAAAGAAAAACCATCTTTCAATTGTTGCATGCCACATTTTGAAATCAACCTTAAAGCTTATAAAATTCCTACTCTTTTGGGAAATGGCAGAATAGTAGCCAACCAAATTTTCAACCAATTTAAAACCACACTTCTAGCTAAAAGAAATACAGCTCTATCAATCTTAGCAACAAGTTATATCTCTTGAGTGTAACTTTAAAACATTTCAAAGTTATATAGTGAATTTCACTTCACGCAATTTCTAACTAAATGAGCAACAAAAATCAACCAAGATACTAAGCCAATACCTGGACTTATTGAGCAGAGCAACAGAACCGAGGTATAACCAAGAGAGGCCTCACTCATCTTATTGATGAAGTGAGCCTCCACACACTGGGCCTGTCATGCCAGGTGTTCATGTTGAGAAGCCACCACAACCCGATTCGGCACGCCACTACACAGTTTAATGGACATAATAGCTTCAGTCAAAGTCAATTTCTTTTGAAAATGTGTATCTTAGAATCAAATAGATTTCACTTCAAGATAGAATCATTACTGAATGCATATCAACATGTAGCTGAGTACAAGAAGTTTAAAAGAAAAATCTTGAAAGAACTCAGAAGCATAGTCTAAAACTTAAATGAAATGCAATATTCTCCTTACCGCCTCCACACATCTCAAACTAAAACTTAACATACAAAGAAATCTTAATTTCTAGACTGCTTTGAAAAATCATCTCTTCATTTTAAAAAAAAGATAAACTCGATTACTAAATCCAGCCTCAAGCCAAAATATATTTTGTCTAATCCTGAAAGGCTTCATTCAACCTATTTTCAAGGAAGGAATGCTGAGGTGACCATGTAAAAATACAGCCTAATCCTTACAATTAAAACGTAAGAAACCAGTGTGAATTCCCTTGAAACTACTTTAACATTAATTAATTACTATTTGAATATTCTGCCTAAATTGTCAATGTTCACAAATGACCAACACATTCTCTGGACCTTGGGAAATAGCCTATCAATGATGTGGTAGGTCTGACTACGATGTCTCAAAGAGGCACATTTCAGTGCATACAGAATACATTATTACTGTCAATACACATCCAAGTCATTTAGAGGGATGAGTCCATTTACCCACACCGTTGTCTTCTGGCTTTAAACGGATCTCAAGCCACAACAAAACATTCTTCACCATTCTAATGGTAATAGGGTTTGCTTTGATGACTGGTACTGACTGAACAGACAAACAAAATGACCCAATCAGACAAACCAGAGTACGGCCCAAGGACCAAATCCAACCTTCAGGCCTGTTTCTGTATAGCCCTTGACTAAGAGTGGTTTCTACAAAAATAAAAAAACAAAACAAAGAAAATACACAACAAAGAGCCTATGGAGTCCACAAAACCTCAAATATTTACTTGCTGGCTCTTTACAGATGTTTGCTGATCCTTACCCTAGAGGACAGTCTAGGAGCTGCATACAAACCTCCCCCAAATCCATTTTTTAAAACATATCTGTTACGTTATTTGTGCTTAAGGAATTAACAATCAAATGTGAACTAAATTCAAAGCAACAATAAAATGTATTATAAATATTACGGTTAAAGAGTAAAGGAGAAAACAGAAAATAAACTGCTTTTTAAGCAGTGTATGAAACTTTGTCAAAGACGTTTGAAAATCCTTACGATTTATGTCCATTATTTGTCCCTTGTCTACCTGCTTACAGATACCCTCTGAAAAAACTATCTAATAAATAATAGGATTTGCTTCTTTGTATGTGCACCAGTTCTATATTGTTCTTCACCAAATTTTACAAGCCTGGCAAATTCAGAAGTATAATTTACCAGCCTTCATATCCAGGGTTACCTTTGGGTGAGAGAATCACTGGAAATTTTCCAGAATACTCTGACACAGTAACTATCTGCTGTCATCTTAGACACATAGCAATAAATTCTCATTTCTATCTTTAAGATCCTTCAAAACTCTTGTGCAGTTGGCACATATAACACATCAAAAGTGATCCTACAGACTGATATTCAATTACTAAACATACCTATTTGAGTCAATAACTATGATCTAATTTTAATTTAAAAAATAGAGAAAGCTCAGATGTTCCTATGAAAAGACTATACACTATTTTACCACTGTCTTACCATAATCTTTCTTTTCATATCTAAGGGCAATTTGATACCATGATCATCAAGTATTGCAACTGATAATGTGTTAGTTTCCTTTCTATTTCTTTGTTTGCTTTTTCTTACTATAATAGTAATAATAAGTAGTCATTGTAGGACATTTTGAAAATAGAGAAAACTATTAGAACATAAAAATCACCTGTAATTCCAATCAAAACTTTGTTTTAACTCTGATATTTTTATATACAAATACATACATGTGTGCATATATACATATACACAAAACTAGAATTGCAGTGGATAAGGTTTCATAACTAGCATATTTCCCTTTAATATTATATCATGACCATCTGCACTGTATTAAAAATTCTTGCATAGTGGTCTTTCCTAAGGGAAAGGAATCTATGATAATGTAAATAATATATATGAATACTAATAACGTGAACAACATAAATGACACAAGCCATTGTCCTAGTTATTTAATAACTGGCCATTTCATTAGAACTGTCTATAGACACACTTAAAAAGTCTTTTTAAGAAACCGTCAATGGGCCAGGATTTAAAGTCTCAGAGTAATGAAAAGTGAATTATACTCTGACTTTGTAAATTTTACATATATTTAATTAGAAATTAGATACTTCCCAAAAGTTAGATGATATTTAATCTATAAATAGAGTAACACAAGGTGTTTCTAAGTTTTCACTTTTTCTTTAGTAACATCCCTTAATGAGTATTCAGTGTCTACTAATAATACTGATGATACGGTACCAATAAGGCAGCCTGGAAAAGAAAAATCTGTCAGTTAGGCTGTATTTAAAGGGAAAACTGCCTATAAAAATGTTTTCATGTCTCATAACTGTGGTTCAATTTTTAAGGCTTGCTCCTATTTTATCTAAAAAGTAGAATTTTACTACCAAATACAACAACTATTTCATTAACATTTCCTTCACTCGAACTTTCATTTCTAAGATCACTTTTCCTATAACGACTCAAATAAGCATTTGGTCTTAACCTATGGCACATGGAAAAAATGTAAAATATGTTAAAGCTTTTAATAAACTGCTATAAAGGTATTTTATTACTATCAAATAGTTTTCCTAAATATTTAAATAGTTTCATTCTTAAAATTACTTTTCAAAATATGTGGTCTTTTTCAGTTTTTGTACCTTTTCACAGCAAATATTCATTGAGTGCTTGCTCTGACTAACATTAACAGAAACCTCCTGAAGAGCAGGAACCACATGTTACACTCCCAGCACGTGGCAGCCTCGTGGAAATGAAGTAGGTACTGAACACCAGGGTCGCCAAGATAAGTGAGACACAGTTCTTGCCTTAAGAAGCTCATATACAGCTACTGAATTTAACAGCCATTGAATAACACTCATTTTACTACCTGTCTGTATTTAGGCACACCTCCATTTTAAAAATGAAAAATACCACCCCAAGAGGAGATTAAAAAAAAGAAGAAAAGTATTTCTAAAGTAACTTACTTGCTGACTTCTTTATACTGGGCTATCTCCTCAATATAAAGAAGGTCATGCAACCGCGACTGATAGTTGGTCTTGGTCAATGATTTGTCTAAAACGGACTGAGTAAACAGCTGGTCAGCAGAGAGAGGAATTTGGTATCTGATAAGAAGGCTCTTCTCCAAATCAGTAGTTTCATTAGGTTCAAAATCTATAATAGTCTTAGAAGAAGCATCCCAGCGCTTAGCTGTGGTTACTAGCTGTTGTTTTGCGTGCATCAGGTATTCAAGATCTAAATGGGAAGAAAAAACACATTTATAAAGGAACACAACATTAAAATTTTCAATAATACATTATACATTTTGGTAAGAGAATTTTATCTGCTAGAGCAAAAATTCTTAAAAACAAAACAATCCAAGAACCTATTTGACAGACTATTTTTCCCAAATCAGAAATATTTTTTAGTCTAGCTCAACAAAATAACATAAATAGGAATCCATGTAAAAAACATCTTATTTTTACATCAGCCTAGGACATAACAGCAACACTTATTAACATTTTAAAAATACAGATTAACATTTAGAACTTAACTCTTCACTCAAGAGAAATCTGATCTGCAAGGAGATGTGATAAATTCCTCATAAGACAAAATCTACCAGGTTATAATCATTTTTCTCTTCCTACTAGCAATACCCGCCCCATTACAGAAAGAGAAGATCAGAAAACTGTGAAAGGTTAAATCTTTTCTTGTACAGTAAAGCACAGTGAAACCCTCTGAAAGTCAACTTAAGACAAACAAAAATCTTTTCAAAAATATTCATGTAAAACACTGCTAATTCCACATTAAAATGGAATACAATGTACCAAACGTCATTTGTACAGAAAAATTTCTATATGCCATTGTACAGAAAAATCCAGTTTAGCCTCAGTTAAATTATACTGTAAGTAGGACACAATATCAAAATGAATGACTGTTCAAGTTCTGACATCTCTGAAAAAAATGTAGTATGATGTCCAGCACAGGGTGAAATACATCGAACATAATCTGAGCACTAGTAGGCTCACTCTATCTGCAGTGCATGTTACTTTTCTATTGGGTCTAAGACACATACACCTACAAATATGAAACTTAACCAAAAGGAAAAGAAGTTGTTTAACTGACTCATTAGGCCAAAGATCCAGTGTTAATACAACATAATTGGAAAGATGGTTTCACAACATAAGCTAAAATTTTAGGAAGAAATAATAAAAAATTTAAAGAGAGACCAGTTAATCTCCAAAGTACAAGACAGATGATCCTGTATTATCTTTGAAATGAGAGTCTAATGCATAATTGCCATGTCTTGCTTAGGGAGAGATTTTGCTATATTTAAATGTTACATACAAATTATAAACATATATGTATAGTTACCCACCAAGACAAACTTCTTGATAGTAGAAAATAGCTTATTCTAATATCTTGTTAAAGGTTAAAACATAAAGGCCCTAATTTAAATGTAAAAATGTACAGAAATAAAATAAAGTCCCTAATTTCTTTTTTTTTTTTTTGGAGGAAGATTAGCCCTCAGCTAACTACTGCCAGTCCTCCTCTTTTTTGCTGAGGAAGCCTGGCTCTGAGCTAACATCCGTGCCCATCTTCCTCTAGTTTATACGTGGGACGCCTACCACAGCATGGCTGCCAAGCAGTGCCATGTCCGCACCCGGGATCCGAACCAGCGAACCCCGGGCCGCCGAGAAGCGGAACGTGCGAACTTAACCGCTGTGCCATCGGGCCGGCCCCTAAAGTCCCTAATTTCTAACCCTTGCTCCTTGAAAAGGCATTTTTACACGCCAGTTTTATTATTTCTCAAATGGCAACACAAATGTAACTATAATCATCATGATATAAAGATGGTCTGCTTATTAAAAATTTGCATTTTAAAATACTCTGGATAAGACAATGATCTGTTTTTGCAATGGCCTCACAAGTAGAAGTTTCATAAAGTAAACTACATTTTCTTTCTAAATCACTCTAAAAATTGAGTCCTGCCTACTCATCATTAGATCATGCCTACAACAAATATTTAAATTATACAAATTCCAACATTCCCAAAACAGACTGTACCATCCTAAAAGATCAGACACTAATTATTATCAAAACACCAAGGAGGCACATAATTATCTTCCTTAATTCAAAAGTCAAAAAGAGAAATAGCAATGGTACAGTGACAAACCAAATAACCAGCTCTTTAAAAACAATAAATAAATATATAAACTCTACATAATAATGAAGAATCTACTAATGTTATAAAATGATGTCTAACTACTCTTTGGGGATGGGAGAATTATATTTCATAATTTTATTTTAAATAAGAAATTGATTCAGACTATGCCTAGATCAATATTATGTTTACATTCTTTAAAAACTCACTAGTTGGGGACGGCCTGGTGGCATAGCAAGTTAAGTTCACACGCTCCACTTTGGTGGCCTGGGGTTCCTGGGTTTGGATCCCAGGCGTGGACCTACACACCACTCATCAAACCATGCTGAGGCAGCATGCCACACACAAAATAGAGGAAGAGTGGCACAGGTGTTAGCTCAGGGCCAATCTTCCTCTCTCACACACAAAACATCACTAGTTATTCCTAACTGATGTTTAAGTAATTGGGATAATAACAAGCCTAAAACTGTATAGTTTTTCCTTGAAAATGCTTTTTCTATCACCTATTTAATATGCAAAGCAAATTATACAGGAAGTCTTTCTACTCTGGGCTAGAAGTATTCAGGCTTTTTGCATGAGAAGTTGCATGAGAAATAGTATTTGTTTTTCTCATTTCATCTATGTAGTACCATGATTCCTATCCTAATTTTATTAAATTCTCAAAATTAGTGTCTTCAGCAGGTAGCACAATAATTTCAAAACAATTCCAAAACAATGTTAAATTGTACTCCATTTATTTTTGTAAATGACCATAAACACAGTACAGGGGAGGAGAGATCTAGGGGAGCAGAAAGAAGAACTTTGAAAAAACTCCGTATGTGCCAGCATCAAAGTTTACAAACTACTGATCTCAGTCATTAAGTTAAATGTCAAAAATGAACTGTGGCCAGTGACAACTAAGGATATTTTTTGCAAAAACCACTTCTCTTTCTCTACTTCATCTGACTGAACTTAAGACAAACTTCTGCCTCCAATCCTCTCACTTGTGAGAAGAAGCTTATTAAACCCGTTTGATTACCCACCTAACGTACAGTGCTTAAAGGTCATCAGGTTTTGAGAGTTCCTCTTTAAATAGAGGAGGGAGACAAGGTTCCCCCACAGGGACACTGGACTTTACTACTGGGGCTCATTTCACCCCCACCTGCAGCGCATGCATACCTGCTAACATCTAAACCAGACATACGTACTACTCAGGGTAGCCTGAGCCACTTCATCCTTGGTAAGCACTTTTCTTCAACCTAGATTAGGCTAAAATGAAAAACACTATGGAAAGATGAAAAGTGAACCAGTTAGGATCAATCCTCATAAAATCATGTAGGAAGAGTTTAATACTGACTTGTTAACCAATTCTTACAATAATAAATCTCAAAGCAAACCTGACATAAATTATGAACCTATGGAATTTGTTACCCTGAGACGAGGTAGGCAGAAGCTATAAATATATTCCAGAGAAATTCATAAGAGAAATTTAAAGATAATTAGAATACATCCAATTTTTTGAAGATAACATAAAGGAAGAGCTGCTACTGTCAAAAATAGAATTCAAGGTTGGAATAACTGCTCTGACACAAGACACCCTTCCCAACTTCCCTTGCCCTTCTGATTACTGAGAACAGCAGTGCTCTCCTTTCAGCCACATAGTTACTACTCTAATAGAGCATCCAAAGGGTTAGTTTGTTTTGTCTTGAAGTATGTAGTACAGCAGACTTGAAAATTATTCTTAACAGGACCTGAGGAGTGGGTAAGAAGAAAGTAAGGAGAAAAAAAACCCCAGTGTTCTATGTACCCAGAACAAGGGCAGACACAGAAGAGGTATGCAATAAATTACATGTTAAACATGGAATTTATTAAAAACACCTATATTTAGGCCTTAAAGAGAATGAGATGAAGTGATTCCTAATTCCAAAATCAGATACCACACTGTTCCCTAGGAAACAAATCTTGACTGCCCAAATTAATAATAAAATAAACTCCAAAAGTAATCCCAAACTACCATTTCAGCACTCCATTTCGACATCGTTCCTGTCACCAAAACAGCTACAGAGAAGCAAGATGAACATCTCTTAGCTTATCCCTGTTGTCTGTCCCTATTCTTCATCTCTTAACAAGGCTAATAAAAAGTTAAAACAGTACAGACATACCTCATACTTTTTATATTCTTCTCAGTTGCACTTATCCTTTATTGACAAATATACTATTTTTAAAATCTGTTTTTCTATTACTTTTCTGATCACATAACATAAAATGTTATATATTTAATATATAGGACATGTCCTTAATTTTTTTTTTTTCTTTTTTTTTTGGACATGTCCTTAATTTATCAATGAGTTTGGCAACTGGAGATCAGTTTTAAGCCATACTAAATGTTAATGTTAATATTAACATATACTGCTAGAGTATACAAAGTAGAGAAAAGTTGTTTTCAAATTTAAATATAAGAACTAATTTTGAACATGCAGCTCCCAGATAGTCAAAGGAGAATTCCAAACCAACTTGGCCAAGCAAAAGTTTTCCATTACTCAAAGTTGTGGTATAAAGTATATAATGCAGTCTATTTTCTAAGCAAAGGGAAACCTCACTACCTTTCCTGAGAGGCTTATCTTCAATTAAAAAAAAAAATGATTAGTACATATAGTGTCTTTCTCTGAACTTCAATCTCACCAACAAGGGAAAAACACTGAAAAAAGCAAAGTTAAAATTATACACATTTCCTAAACAGTTTGCAAGATTGCCATATAACGATTAGAGAAAAAGAAATTCATTCACAGCTCACAAATAGAAAAGGTTTGGATGCGTTAGAGATCATGACAATAAGGTCAAAAAACCCCACACGACTGAGGGGTTTTTTTCTCAGTTCAAACTTAAATTAAAGAAAGGAGGATTTTTAGTTCAATACTGAACAATGAATTAGAAAAAGAAATGTCTACTATGTAACTTGATTTTACATTTCAAGGAGTAATGCACTAATGTAACTAAGTTCCATGATCAAATCAGTTTGACAGACACTGAGCCTTTAATTACTGAGGTGCACTGTGTGAGTTTCTAAGAGGAAAATAAAGCATTCACCATTTCCAAACGTTATTTGTACATGGAACTCTTTACCTATTATTATTATTAATAACACCTATTCATTTCAGTGGAACAGTTTTGGAAACAGTGAGCTAATAGATGGTTCAGCATGGTCCAAATTTATAACTTTACTGAAGAGAAATATGTTTCTAGCATTAATTGAAGGACAAAAACTTGCTTGAACAATGAACAGCCAATCAAGTGGAAGAAGTGATAAATATAAAGATATTTCCTATTCAAATTCTAGTTTCACACCATCACTACATTTCTTTGTGTGCAGAAACCAAATTATATTATGATATAATTTATAATATTACCAAAACTGTATGGAAACATGATAAAGCCTAGACCTAATTCAACTCCCCAATTCCCAACGGCATTTGGCCAACTTGTACTTGGAATGACACTTTTCTCCCAATTCTAGGCCACGGAAGCTCAAATAATGAATTTGCTGAGGCTGGAGGTGAAATTAGCCAATTTAACAAAGATTTTAAAAATTAAATTGTTAAAAACTTAACAATTTAGATGTTACCAATTTAACAAAGAAGTTCTCTAGCTCTCCACGTCTCTGAACGTTATCCACACAAGTATTCCAGGAAAAGATACAAATAGGAGACAGATATTTTACATTTTTATTGTTTCAGAATGTTTTACAAAATTGTGATTTCACATAAACAAATCTTTTGCCCTCAATTTTTTTGCTGACAAGCACTCTGCTGTAATAATCAAAAACTAACTAACACTAACATGGAAGCAGGAAGCAAATACTATACTGTTTATATCCTGCTTTCATTTCTCCAAAATTCTTTTGGGACTCTGTACATAGTCACACTGAAATAAATATAGTCACACAAGAAAAATCTTAAGAACTTAACAAAAACATCAAGATATTCAATGACAATGATTTTAAGAGTAGGGAAAATATCAAAGAGAGAACTAAAAATTAACAAAACAGATCAGCTAATTTACATTGCAAAAAAAAGTCAACCAAATAACATGTAGCATGTCTAATCCTAGATTTAACTTTTCCTTTTTATGATGTTCAAAATTTCATACCAGAAAACACATTTTGTACATTTTATATTGTTCTCTTGTAATATTTATTTTTCCTCTGCCCTTGAAAAAAAAATTTCACTATGTGAAATTGTTTTAATGTTTCCACATTAGTTCAAGAAAATGCTTGTTTTCTTTCAATTATTTTCCATAACATAACTACTTAGAAGTAAAACCTCTATAAAGGAAAATAGGCAAAGATATCAAACCATAAAGAGATCACTAAAAAAAAAAGAGTATTATAAAAAAAGAGGGAAGGTATAATATTGGTTCCAAATGAGAGGAAATCCTGGTCTGTATTAATTTTCTCTATAATATCTGAATGAAATATAAAATTGATTATATTTAAAACTGATATATTAGAAACATCAGAAATGAGACTGTTTATTTCCTCCAGTTACCATTCTCAAAACATCAGTTATCTTGGACAACTTCTCTTCCACCCCCTCTACTGCATTCTCTTGCCAAGATCTGTAGGTGCTGTGGCCTTAATGACTCAGTTCTTTATCTCTGCCTTTTAGTCCCTCTGTTAGGCCCCTAAGGATCTCAGTTCTCCTTTAAAAAAAACAAAAAAAGTTCTTCTCTCTTCCTACTTTCTTCATTCTGTTTGTAAGCCAGAAGTTATCCTAATCATGACTAATGATAAAAATAGTAGCTAATATTTACCTAAATGCCTACTATGAGCCAGGTATTGTACAAGGCTTATTTCTATTTCTCATGATAATCCTCTAAGACAGAAATTACTAGGCCCATTTTACAGATGTTTCCACACAAAGCTCAGAGATGTTAAATACTCTGCCCAGTGTCACACAGGCACATAATTAGAAAATCAGGACTCAAATCCAATCCTATTTGACTCTGAAGTCTGTCCACTGCTCTTTTTTCCAAGTAGAAAAATAGCACCTATCTGAAGCGAAAGTACCCTCAATCTCTCAAGCCCATGAGAGCGTCCTGAAATCATCTTCATCAACCTTCCCTCATTATCATCTGTTTAGTAGTAGCATTTTCTCCTACTTTTTATTGCAGACATTTAACATTTTACATTATTAATTTAAAAGATTTTTATTAACCAGTATAGATTCTTGACAACACTTACAAACTATTTCTATGGGAAATGAGTCATGAGTTACACACCACCAACCTAAAAAGCAAACTTTTAAAATACAACCCACAGGTAAGCCAAGAACATCTTTTCAGACTTCTCTTTGAGAGCAGGGGAAGCATGTCGGTCTTTCTTTATGATTCAAATCTCCTTATGATTTAAAAAGAGTGCTTCCTAGTAAGTATCAAGTTCAACCCTCTAAAAGCAACTTACTAGTAGGGTAGGCAAACCATGGCAGGCAAGACGAACACAGCCCGCTCTTGTTTTTGAAAATAAAGTTTTATTGGAACACAGTCAGGCCCATTCCTTTACAGATTATCCATGGCTGCTTTCTCACTACAATGCAGAGCTGAGTAATTGCAACAGTGACCATCTGCCCTGCACCATCTAAAATATTTACTACCTGGCTCTTTACAGAAGAAATCTGCCAACTAAGTCCTTTACTAGTAAATATAAACAAAATATTTTTATTTTGTCAACTACCATATCTATTTAGCCACAGGAATTAACATATTTTGATTCCAAAGAGTACTAAGAAGATGACAAAAACAGAATACAACAGAATAAAAACAGGTAAAAGAGATAAAAGTGAAAAATAAGGGTAAAATGAAGTCTGAGTAATATCAGCACATATACAAGAAGGTAATGCCTAATTGTTCAATTTAGGCACAAATGTTGCTTTAACCTTACTAGTAGCTAAAGTAAAAAAGGAGACAGAACCAGTTCCACCTGGTTCACTGCCTACAAAAAATAAAATCCTAGCATTTGTTCATGAAAAAAACAGCTTCCAGGTTCTCATAAATAGGACCCTGGTACATAGTGAAAAACATCTTCCACAAAATGGTTAGCCACAGTCAATGCAATAGCAAGTTTCATACAGCTCTGCTACATGAAGTGTGTGTTAAATAAAATAAAGCACCTATAAATCTGACCAAGAGCCAAAGAAATGTAGTCTAACGTGCCCTTTCTTTGTCCTGCTGGATCTTGGCATAAAATTTAGGTATAGGCAGTAATATGACAACATACAAAGCAATTCATCATCTTCTGTAGATGCTTACACGTTGAAACCAGGGATCTCTTCCCAAGAATACAGAACAGATCCTACTAAAGGCACCTTGGTCTCCTTCGCACTAGTGAATGTACAAAACCAACTTATGAAAGTGTGTATTTAGGACTTTCATTCAGAGACAAGGTACTAATGTCAGCAAAGTTAACTGGACAGTCAGGCAGACACAGACTGACACTGTAGGTGCATTCACAATTACCATTAAAATGATACTCTACGCAAACTGATATTGAAAGCTTTTACTGTGCTAAAATCATCTTACTTTAAAAATGAAGTTGATAGAACAAAACAGACCTGATCATCTACTCATACAACTTTGGAGAACCTCAAAGCAAGCTTTGACTGATGACTGTATAAAGAGAACAGGGCATAACATGAACCGTTCTAATCCCATTACACAGTAAATGAGTCAATTAACTTGGGATTTTTTCCTTATTCTTCCCCCTCTATCCATGAAACATTTAGGGGGCCAATACATTTCTTTTAACATTGCTATTACAGTGTCTTTTAATACATTGTAGCAGGGGAAAAAAGTCTAATATTACCTTCTGTAGAAGCTGCATCAATCATTACTCTTTGCATGAGTACTGGTTCCAATCCAAAGTCGAAAACTATGGTTTGGCGAAAAGTTCCAAATATTTCTGTGTTAAATGCTATCCCGACTTTATACACGTAATGATCTAATCCATTTTGGGCCATCTTTCCTCCTATCCATTCTTGACAGTTTTCTGGGACTTCTTGTGATACCTGGGTAGTACTATCTCCAGCAGATATGGCAATGATACTAAAATGAGGACGATGAGCATCATAAAGCAATGCTACACGATACAGCATTCTTGCAGGCTACAAGGAAGTTAAAATAGTTCATTGAGTACAATGGGGTGAAAAATCCAATTGTAAGTGGGCTCTTCAATGAAAATATTTCCATAAAGGATTTTTACTTTCCCATGCTTAAGATACTATGTTAAAAACACAAATTGTGCTCATAAGCCATTTAAGAAAAAAAAAATCAGCTGTTAAAATGATATACTTATGATGCCCCAATAAAGCTGAAATTTTCAAAAATGATATCTTTATGCTACATCACTAGCTTCCCTGCCCTTTCCATGCTCATCTTTCATTGTGGCAAAAGCTATCACCCTATATCACCACCAACCTCCAACTTTCCATACCTTTGGCCTAAAAAGTTTTATCTAGCCTCAAATAGGAAGTCTTCATAGGAGGGTAGTTACCTCTGAAGGCACTGGATTGGGTTCAAGGCCAACGCTAAATGTTCCCACATTTTTCATCCCAAGATGCAGATGGTACAGTGGAAGAAACACCACCAAAAAGTACACAAAACTTGTCCAAATTTTTGACTTTGCTTCACTCTTAAACTTTGAATATGATAATTCAAGATGGGAAGCACTGCAGAAAATGTCTCATATTAAAAACCCATTATTACAGAATTTGTGATTTCATAAGATCAAACACAAAAATAAGGTGTCATAGTTTAAATATCTTAGAACCACCAAATTAAATAATTCAAGTTTTAAATGGTTAATTATAAGCCATGAACCCCATCCTGTGTTCCAAGTTTGGAGGACAATATATTGAAGACCTCTTTACCAAATAAATAAAATAAGCAAGCATCTAAACGTCTACAAAGACTTATCTCAAAGTCTAAAAAAAGCCATACCTTTAGTGATCAAAATACAGAAATACTCTTTAGCACAATATAGAACCTATATAAAATGTACTTAGATTAAAACATTTTCAGCGCTCTTTTAACATGAGATTTAAAGGTCTAAAAAAGCTTTAAGAAATTTTACATTCTTTAATTAGCACAAAATTCGTACCTTACACGTGAGAGCAAAAGTCCACGTCTGGTGAGATTTTTTGGTGTTGACAGTAACCGACAGATCAGGATTATGCTCTACCTTAATTCCTTCTATACATTCACTAAGCTGAAAACAGAGAGCAGTTAATGTTACATTTTTATTCCTAAAAGCACAAAAACTTTTGGCATGGCAAACAAATGTCAATAGTAAAGATGTTGATGGAACAGTTTACAAAGCAAGGTATTTCATACATTAATTTTCAGTTATTTTTATAAGAACAAAATATAATATAGCTAAAACAAGAGACAGAAGAAAATTAACAACCCAAAAAATGGCAGTAAAAACTCCCTGAATAAAGATAAATTAATGTAATACCTGCAAATCTCCAAACAGCTTAGTTCTGCTTTTATTTTAGCAAATGGGTCTACTTTTGCTACTAAAAATACTTTATCAAGAATCAAGGTTTTCGTATAGAGGATAAGGAAATAAACCAAAACATAGCACAAAATAAAGTCAAGACTGAAACAAGGTCATTGTTTAAAACAAACAAACAAAAAAATGCAGTTTATTTTCCTCACCACTTTCTCAGGAGATAATGAATTCATCCACTTTTCTATCAAGGTTTCCATGTAACTGCCTGAGAGCTGTTTATTCTCATTTTGCTGTTTCAATTTTATCAACCGTGAAGCATATCTTTTCTGCCATTCTGCTAGTTCTTCCTGGGAATGTGCTGAAGTACACTGGGCACCATACCTACAGATTCCTTGCTCTAAAAATCTAAGTAGAATAGGAAAGACTGTTTTATCATATACTTTGTTGGACCACTTAAAAGATAAACTTCCAGCATTTGCCCTCCAACTCTTCAACAACAAAAACAAAACTTCATCTCCTGAAAAGCCATATTTCTCACACTGTCTTGCACAGAAGAGGAAGAAGAGGTTAGAGAACATTATACAACAGTCAAAACAGCGCCTCCCCATATTCACTCACCTCTTTCTTTGGAATACAGGGATGCTAAAGCAGAACATCATCATAACCTGTCCCCCTCCCCCAAGCAAAAGCCAGCATTGAAAAGGTAGCTTCCTTCGTAATACAACAACTCTACTAGAAAATTCTTCTAAAGCAACACTGACATCAAGTGGATTAGTTCATCAAACACAGGTATGCCCACAATGAAAGGACCTAAAGAAAATTTTCCACATACTGGGAATTTCATTCTGAAAAAATTTAACATACTATTAAATTATCATTTTAGGGCTTTTACTTTCCAACTTCAAATGTAATGCCTTTATTCTTTTCTGCCTTACTATTTCCTGTATTTCACTGAAAATATTGGACTATATTAATTTGCTTGAAGTTTTAAATAAATTAAGAATAAAAGTTTTATGTTAGAATCACAATTCAATAATTAGATTAAATTCTTCAATGGGTAAATTCATAAATGTTCACTTTAAAGGATAAAGAGTTAATGATTTCTCAATGTTTATGACTCATAAAATTCAGTTGACAATTCAGTGGTCAAAAACAGATAAAAACGCAAAAAACTCTGACCATTAATTTTTTTTAAGTTTTAAATACCCAGCAAAATTATGGGTCCAGCTATTTTTTAACAATTCAAAAATTAAAAAATTAATATAAGATCTTCTGAGAGAATAAACGAAAATTAAACCATAAGCGGCAAAACAGAGGCAAGAGAGATATTATACCATAAGTTGTCAACTAGAAAAATATGGATAGTAAGAAATGCAAAAGGAATGACAGCACAATGTAAATTATCAAATGGTTCACCTTATTTGAAAAGATGAGAGTATTTAAAGCTTTTCTTGATGATACAAAGCACCTGAACTTAAAGTACACTATTTATTAAGATCTCTTATGCTTCATAAGACTCATTGAAAAATCATGCATTTGTTTCTCTTAAGTATGTCTTAATGAGTCAAATATTTGTTTTTCTATTGCTTTCAGTTATTTCCCTAAAAATGGAAGGTCTGATGTTCTCATCCGGACTATAGACTTCCTCACATTTCCTCTGCATGGGATTGTGTTCTGCCTCTCCTATAGCACAAGGCCCCCAGGATTTTCAATATTTACTAATTAGTTTCTTTATTTCTACTACAAAATCAAATCTGATGTCTTCACTATTCCAGCTTCAAAACTATGTACCAAATTTCCTTCATTATCAAAACCAATCTAGAGTAATGAGATTTTATATCTAAAATCCCACTAGTTACTAGTTCTTATAAAAAGAACTGAAGAGTTCACCTTTCTAAATGTGACTTTAGTAATTCTTTCCACTTTACTATATAATTAGTACATTTTGAAAGGTTAGCCCTTCAAATATAAATTACTCATAAATTCTATATATGGATTATATGACGATAATAGATTTTGGTTTTTACAAGTTATTAAAATAATTTAACACTTCATCTATTTTATGCTCTATTTCAATTTATATAAAGTAATTTCAATTTCGATCACCATAGCTTAGATAAATTTCACATAAACAAGAGATCAGCAATTAAATTCAGTCATAGTAATACAGCTATTATAAAAGACTTTGAAACAAAGTCTTAACATCTCCATCTAGATTACTGTTGTAATTAAAAGGAAGCTCATAAATATGGTTTTGACTTTTATTATTTAATGATAATGACCATTATGGCATCTGTTTCAAATGGAAAATAAACTATTTTACTCAGTCATTATACTTCTTCCTTCACATATTTTCTTCTTTAAATTTGAATTACTACTTTTCCAAAAGTGAAGGAAATTATCCTTTGAATAAAGACATGTCATTGGTTTAAAAAAAAAATTCACGTTACCTTTTACACAAAGTATATTCCTCGCTGCTTGTGATTCCCCTAGGTGGTGGGCGGAAATGCCAACCATTACAAGATCCTAGAGAGTAATCAGGATATAGTCTTATCATTTGAGGCTTGCTAATAATTCTAAAATTTTAATGTGTAAAAATACTACAAACCCTCCACACACATCATCCCAGATGATGTAGAAAGGATATGACATATTTGCCTCTACCAAAAAAGTAATCTACCAATCAAATGAGTTAAATCAATTAACCACAAGAAACTTAGAAATCACTGAAGAAGCAGTTGCCCAGTAGCTAAATCAAGTCGATGACCCTGACTCTATCCTAGCAAGTGGTGGACACATTTCCAGTGCAGTCTCTTTGCTAACAACTAAAGGAGGGATGTTGGCATGCTTGCCATTTCCTAAGTATGGGATGTGTCTCTATTAGACTTCAGGAATGACAAAATTACTGTATCCTGGAAGAAAATTTTGTACAAGAAATTCCAGTACTACATCCTCAGTGAGAAGCAGCTCCACATCACCACTCACGTTCTGCACAATTTGTCTGAGACATGTCACTGTATAAAGTCATCCTTTTGTACAATTAAAGCACAAAAAGTTGAATTCTGAGGTAGGAGCTAAAAAATAACATTTGTTTACTTCTAAATACAATGATCTTTGATTCACTTAGCTAAAAGTTTCCAAATAAGCCAAGGAAAATAAAGCTTAGGAGAGAAAAAGCTAGACCTATAGAGGCTGAGCAGTGACAAGTTTTCAAGGACCTTAATAGCCATTTTTCTATTTCCTCACAAGTCACTGTGCCCACCCCCCAAAATAAAGATATTCAGCCAGGTTAAGTTAAAAGCTGTGCGACTGGGAAAATTACTGAACTTTAATAAATATCAGTTTCATCACCTATGGAAAAGAGGGAGAAGGGCTCTAAGTCAGCACAGGCTTTTGTGAAAGCCACTACCACAGTACACAGCATTTAGCAAGCATTCAAAGAATGTTGTATTTCTTCCCTTTCCTCTGGCAAGAAAAAAGGAGATCGTGGATTTCAACTGTGTAAGGAACAACCCAGCTTACAGATCAGAACTTCCAAAAAGCAATCATTGTACTAGCCTGCAACAGAGGGGAGAAAAGCACTCCCTCCACAGATCGCTAAGAATGAGTTTTAAATTTAGAACTGCACGGAGGCAAGAGGATGAAGTAGATGACCTCCGGAGTCACCTCCTACCTCCTTACTCCATTATTCTATGAAATGAGGCCAATGAAAAACTTGCCTTCATCCACACTTACTTCTTAACATTAAATTTTTTTTTTTCTTAAAGATTGGCACCTGAGCTAACAACTGTTGCCAAGCTTCTTTTTTTTTTTCTTCCTGCTTTTTTCTCCCCAAATCCCCCCAGTACATAGTTGTATATATTTTAGTCGTGGGTCCTTCTAGTTGTGGCATGTGGGACGCCGCCTCAACATGGCGTAATGAGCGGTGCCATGTCCGCACCCAGGATCCGAAGCCTGGGCCGCCGAAGCAGAACACGCGGACTTAACCACTCGGCCACAGGGCCGGCCCCTTAACATTACATTTTTATATTGTCTCCTACATCTCCACTTACATATACTGTAACTCAGAAAATCTCCTCCCAATAATTAACAAAAAAGCAATGCCCAGATTCACAGCTACCAAAAGTTATACAGAGTTTGGTACTTACCCCCTTCTAAGTCTTCCACATGATATCCAGAGAGGACATTACTAGTTGCTGTCTGCAATTTTTCAAATGAAAGACATTTTTGTAATAAGAAGCAACCAGTTGATGTTGAATTAAACTTGGACATTTTCAACATTTTTCTAAAACAGTGGAATTTGAATACTTAGAAATTTTTAATAAAAACTCATGTTGCAAACCATTTTTTTTTTGCTCTTTGCCCTATGTTAAACTTTACATTTAAATATGGAAAAGAAATCCTTGTGTGGCCCACATTAAGGAACCCGACAGAGATTCCCTACATAAAAATTACCTGGTAGCAAAAGAAGAGAAGTCTAAATCTTCAGTCCTGAACCCCACAGAGTATCACCTTCCATCCATTTACTCATTTCACCCTTCTCTTCCTAACACCTAGAGAATGACCAGCTAATGAGGTGCCTTTTCTCCTGCAGCAAGTGCAGCACGACCACTTCAGGACCTGAGAGGACGTCCTGCCGAGTTCCCCTCACTCCAGCATGAGCCCTTCTCGGATAATGGAGCCCACAGCTGGGGATCCACTCACTCTGACTTCCTGGTTTGCTTGACTCCCTCGGTGCAGAAGAAACCCCAATCTGCCCCTTTGGCTCTAACTTTACTCTAAGCTCCACACTCCCAATTTCAACCAAGTGTCAGCCATGGCATTTTTCTTAACTATTCTATAGCACTTTACATGCTGGATCGTCAGCTATGAACAGATCCATTATCAACAGCCTACAACTGCCCTTCTGCATTCCTGCACCTCACAGAGGATCTGGCACATAATAGGTGCTCAGTAAATGTTGGGTGGCTAGGTGAACGGATGGATGATCATCCAAGCACTTCAAATACAATATGGCCAAAAGAAAATTCATCAACTTTACCGCAAATCTTATCCTCCTTCAGTGCGCCTTATCTCAAGTTCATGGATTCATCATCCCCAAGAAGCCACACTGAAATTCTGAAAACCATCTTGAATTCTCCCTTTTCTATCCTGCTCTGAGTATTCTGCAAATATTGCCCAACTAGGTCTAGAATGTCTCTCTTATCTGTCTCATACTCTCTACTCCCACTGCCACTATCCTAGGGAAGGCCCCTGAACCAAATGACTGCCAATCTTACCCTGTACCAAGTCACCTCTGGATGTTTACCTAGCTGCCCCCAACCTTTAACCTCAGTTCCCACACTCCTGCCTCCATGGCTTCCCCACAGAGTGTTAATCTCCCTTTCTGCTTGCACTTCCATTACAGCACTTACTGACCACAGGCTGCCCTGTGGGTACATCAGCTACGTGCATCTCAGACTAGCCCACCAGATTGTTTTTCATGGGTATCTCAGCTTTCCAAAACCCACAAAACTTGAACATCCCAGGTGCTCAGTAAATGCTGAACTGAATCAGAAGGAAGAAAGGTTATCCCAAGACGAAATTTGGAATGTCTTGTACCATAAAAGAATGTCATAAATGCTAACTGGGTATAACTGACACATAATATCATTGTAATTTCTATATGGTTGATTAAACTGGACTTTTTAGGTTAGGCTGGAACTAAATCACTATAACACTGTTTCTGCAGGAAAATGACTTCTGATTCTCAAACTACTTACAACTAAGTTTTTAAAGACAAACCATGTTTTTTATAAAATAAAGACTGAATATAAGAATACATAAGCTAACAAATCAAGAGTAAATGTTCACATTACAAGGATTCTATGTTCACAAAAAAGATACATTAAAAGATCTCTTTAAATTCTATAAGGCAAAGTCTAAATGCCATAGTTCCACACTAGCCCTCAAAATATGATTCCATCTACATAGAATTTATAAATATAAAAGCTAAAAATTCACTTTAAGTATAAATGTAAAACATCTCCTCTAAAAAATTTATCAAAATAAATTTACCAAACATGCAAGAAAAAATAGGAATAAAATGTTTGGGTCATGAAATGAAGCCTAAAGCATTTATAATTGTCGGAAGACAAAAACACATGTTGTGTTTCACAAGTCAGCATCTGCTATGATCTGCAAATGGGCAGAGGATGCCTGTGCTGACACTGCAGTTCTCAGTCTAGTGGGGTCTGGCAAACAGCACATCCTCATCAGAAGAGCTGGTAAAAATGAGAAGCTCTGCCTAGGCTGAGTATTTGGCAACTGTGGCTTTTAGGTTCCAAGGCATTGTTTTTGGTTTGTTTTTTTTTTTAAAGATTTTATTTTTTCCTTTTTCTCCCCAAAGCCCCCCCAGTACATAGTTGTATATTCTTCATTGTGCGTCCTTCTAGTTGTGGCATGTGGGATGCCACCCCAGCATGGCCTGATGAGCAGTGCCATGTCTGTGCCCAGGATTTGAACCAATGAAACACTGGGCCGCCTGCAGCGGAGCGCGCGAACTTAACCACTCGGCCACGGGGCCAGCCCCTGTTTTTGAGTTTTTTTTAAACACCCTTTTTATATGCTCAGACCCCAAAGACAGAAGGGCAATACCAATTATCTTATGATCTTCAGTCCTTACTGACACCTTCAGGGAAAGCAGCCAAATTTCATATTGCTAGAATTCCTATAAATTTACCATCAAATCTATTAATTTGATATTTTAAATTTTACTAAAGAATATGTATTGTTTTCGTTTTCACTAGTCAGGCTTTAGTTCCACGTCTTTATCCTCAACTACTAGCATTTACAAGTTAAATACCAACTCAGCCTAATCTTTAAATTTGTTGTTTTTAAATACATCATGTACAATAATAAATAAGGGTAGCATTGTTAGCTTTTTCTAGATGCATTTTTTTTAATAGTATCAGTTCACTAACCAAAAACAATAACACTTTGGTTACATAGAAATTATAAATAAGACTTAAGTCACTTCTTTCAAAAGTACAATCACAAAATAAGAGTCAAGTGATATGTGTACCCTTACATGTAACAGGATTAAAAATATTAAAAATAAAATTTTATATATATTTGTGTGATTATTCAATATATAGCTGATAATTCAATTAAGGCGATAAAATAGAACAAAGCCAAAAATCTTAATAAAATGAAAAGTCACATTACATTCTCATTTTTAAAGTCTAAAGAATTTATAATTTTCTTCTTTTACTCCTTAGAAATTAAAAAGACTACATATATACAAAAAAGGAAATGGCTTTGAGATTAGAGCTACCTGATTCTAGGTTAATTCACAAGAAGATAACATAGACATAAAACAAAGAAAATGACATTTTTTTTAAAGGCCTATATAATTGTAGCAAAACAAAAAGCATCTTTATCCAGCTTATGTAATTCATGATGACTGTTTTCTTTGCTTAATTGTTTGTTGGTATGAACTGTGATTAGATTTGGAATGGGAAAGTAATCTATAAGAGGTCAAGGTTTACACCTGGGGTCTCTGTTCACCCTCTCCACCTGTCTGGCGAGCAGCCCCTCTCACTCTCCATGGGATCTATACACTCTCCATGAGGTCTTATGCTTGTAGTTGTTTAATTAATTTATGTGTTGTCTATCTCTTCCCTGAGACTTTAACCATCAAGGACCATGGGTGCCTTGGTCAGTGCTGTATCCCTAGCACCAAGCCTAGTACCTAGCACGTAGCAGGTGTCAATTCTTAAATAAACAAGCCAATCAATCAATCACTTTACATGGGCTTCCATTTACAACAAAAGCTGACAAAAATGGCTATTTTTTTTTTGATGGATTCACCCTGAGCTAACACCCGTTGCCAGTCTTCCTCTTTTTTTTTCCCCCCAAAGCCCCAGTACATGGTTGTATATTCTAGTTGTAAGTCCTTCTAGTTCTTCTATATGGGCTGCTACCACCACATGGCAACTGACAGATGGGTGGCGTGGTTCCGAGACCGGGAAGCCAACCCAGGCCGCCAAAGCAGTGAGTACCAAACTTTAAGCATAGACCATCAGTGCTGGCCCCAAAATGACTATTTTTAAAACGAGTTATCTAAATAAAAATACTTGTATAGTATGCCTGTATGAGGAATAGAAATTTGAGACTTACAAAGCTATGGGTCTCATACATGCCATTGCTGTCCCTGGCCTTCCATGTGTCATTCACGTGCTTCACCAGAGCACATTTCTGTTCACCATTTACCCTGATACACATTATTTCCATCTCCTAAACCCACTCCCTAAAAATAGTCCTTAAATCACAGACTTTTTTTATTTGCTTAAAAAAACACCAAAGGCTTGAAAAGCATCTCATTTTTAATGACAGTATTTTCTAACAACCAGATGTAGTTAAAAACTAAAATTTCCCAACTATCTTTCCATTTGTTGGCCAGAGACAGCTAAGAAGAATTGGGGACAGAACAGAAGACATGGGATGCAGACAAGACACGAGAAGAAGCAAAGTTCCTAGGATGGGACACGCTGGGTTACAGCAGAACGTTGGAAGGTTCCACTCCCCGACCTTTACAGCCTTGCGTGGCTGGCCAATGCCCACTGATTTTCCACAGCTTAATACAGAACACTTACTAGCCAGATTGAGTTAAACTCTTTCCAAAGAGATCCACTGAAATAGTCTTACCTCTGTTTCTGTGAGAAGTGTTTTTAGTCTTGTCAAATCTTTTGTTACCATCCCATTCTGAAAGTGTGAATGAAAAAGGGAAAAATGGATTAGTATATTCGCTCTTTACTATGGGGACTTAAGTCAATTTCTCAGCTGTTTCTAAGCTTTATCTGTCAAAAAAAAAAAATGCTATCCTCATCTCCCATCCTCACTACCATTAATGGTGATAAAAAAGCTAACCATCCACAAGGAAAGTTAAAACAGTTAACAGAACAAAACACGCAGTGTGCCCTAAAACACTGTATTCACGTTGCATAGAGTTTGAAATCAATTCAATAAAATATTCACAAAGGGTATCACTGAAGAGCAAGACAGGATAAGTGAAGAGAAAAATAAACTTTTTTTCCCTAAAACTAATGGGCCTATATTTGTAAAACGGTTAACTCAATCAGTTACCCATGACTCAGATTTACATAAAATGATAATACCACCTTAAAGATGGCTCAATTAATAAAACTGTTAAAGGAAAATACGCAAACTATTCACTCTTCTGAAATTCAAATTTCACTTGAGATTTAAAAGTAAATTACTCTTCCTAGTTTAAAAACCCAACAGGTAAAGTTGTGTAATATGCTTAACTTATAGAGAAAAGTTCCTTAAGGATAGAATTATCTTAATAATAAAGAAGAAATAATATTCTTTATCATCTATTTAGAACTAAACAGCTCTAGAATTTTGCTATATTAATACCCTTTAGATTTTATATTCATTGGTGAATTTGGTGAAATCAAAAAACATTGTTAAACCAATTAAACAATTCACTACACAGTAATTCCTTAGAAAAACTAAATTACCCTCTGAGATGGGTCACTACATTACACTCAGCAATATACCAAGTACTTTCCTAATTTCTTTTTTTTAACCATAAATATTTATTTGCAATGAAAACACAACTTTGCTCAGATTTTCAAAATGGCTATGAACTCAGAAGAACAAATAAGGTATAGGGAACGCATGCTGTAGAGCAAGTATACATATACTTTCTTGCTTTGACTATTTTTCATCATGATTCCTGAAAAAGGTCAGCAAATTTTGTAACAATTACCAACAGTAAAAAAACGTTATAATACCTCTTTTCTTCCAATTTGTATAGATCGCCAACTCTAAGTTCCAAAAAGTAGTCTTTTAATTATCTCAACCAAAAAGAAACACAAAAAATTCTAGAAAATTAAATGCTACATTAAAAAATTTATCCCAAAGTCTGAATAGAATTAGACAGTTCCTCCATCAGAGTGGTCATGAATATTAATTTACACACATACCATCTTCAGAAATAAAAGTAATTATTACTTAGTTTAGATAAACTTAAATATTTTATAAAATAAATGGTTGAATTTAAGAATCCTGTAAGATCATATGCCCAAAGGAGTATTTTAAAACCTGAAAATATTTCGGCTTTGTTAAATTATCTTTAAAGAAAATCATCTAATTATCCTACACTTGCAAAGTACCTGCAATTCTTATATCTATTATCACACTACAAGAATCCAATGACTAAACATCAGTTTGTTCAAGAGAAATGAGTATCTCAAGATACTCGTGAACTTTGATAGGAGGAGGTCAGAGGAAAAATGCACACTAATTTTTCTTCTCACAATATGCCTAAGGAATGAATGAATGAATCTGTTTTCGGACATTCAAAATCAGAGCTAACAACGTACCAGGGACTCCCCTGTCAGTGACTTGGCAAGAATGTTGGATACGGTCTGGAGCTTTCCTTTCAGCTGCATGCAGCAAAGCACTGCCTGAAAGGCACCATCTCCCTTCGCCAGTCCTTCTCCCAGCACTGTCATGAAAGAGCAGCCATCATTAACCACGTGACATGCAACACACATTTTTCTTGATTATAATATTAGCACATATCACAAGCATGACTTCTATGCTAAAAGAATAACTTCAAATACTAGAGGAAAGCAGTGACCTTTCAATTCTGTCTAAGACACACATAAAGACAAGAAAAAACACAGGGCAATCCACACAGCTAACCCACTGCAGCCGAGAGCAGGCTGGATCACACCACAACCACAAGAAAAAGAAGTCATCTCAAAGCTCTCCAGTACAAAATACTGCTCAACCTATGATTTCGGAGTAAATGAGGGCTTTTAAACTGCAGAAATAATCGGTGAGTAAAGTTCTCACATTTTTGACAGTGACACAAGAGACCCAGTGCCATTAAAATGTATAAGAATAGAAACCGCAAATCTCAACACTTGATATTCCTAAACAATTAAGAATTAACCTTTATCAAAACCAGCAAGATTAACCAAGAACTTAACTGTCAAGTGGCCATAGAAAATGCTACTCAAATTATTTGCAAGTGTTTACAGATTTAATTTAATTCAATCACAGGGAGCACAGATTTCTAACAATACAAAATATAATCATTTTTATGCCATGTCATTTGAGATGATTTCTCACAGCAACTGCTAATGGTTCAACTAGTAAAACAAGCTGTATCCTTCTCTTTACTGTTATGTCCAAAATTCTACTTTTAGTTTATACACACTTTAGCTTCCTTTCTAAGAAAATAATTTGGTGAAAGAAAATATTTTGGAAATTGCACTTTTTTCTAATTATTCCCAAGGAAATGTTCTGCTTAACCATAACATACTACATATGTAAAGTCCATTGGATCTATTGTTCATAATTAATTAATTTTGCTTGTACTGAATATATCCTTTTGTTATAATGTTCAATTTTATTACACAAATTACACTATAAAAACTAATAAACTTCTACATGAGAGTTCACCATAAGCTCACCTCTCAAACAGTTTTCACTTATTCACATTCTCTTCCAATTTTTATGAATATTTACATAATTGTTACATGATTGTAACTGATGTAAATATAACGGTTTGTATTCTGCTTTATTTCCCCTCAGCACATTCAATATTTTCCACGTTATTCCAGCGTTTATATTTATCATATCATTGCCTACATAATGTTCCATCAAGTAGACATATCAATTTATTTAACTATTCCCTTGCTCCAGAACAATTCCAATTTTTAACGACCAAAAGTACCACTGCAATAAACATCTTTATGTATATTCCCTTTATTGAATCAGATTACTTAACTGAAAGTTGCAATCACTCTATATTTAAAAAGGTTTTATTCAATTACTTTTAGTTCGGGCCAATCTGTTGTCTCACCCCATCCATGTTACGTATCATTCATTACTCAACTGTCACTGGATAATTCCAGTAACTAAATAACTCCAATAGAGTATTGTTAAGAATGTCTTGAGCATCTTATAAAATTCCACAGTAAGCCCACATCTCCTTTGGATCTTACTATTCCTAAAACTATTCAAATACGACCTTTGGCAAGTCACTTTATCTCTCTGGCCCTCAGTGTGATCATCTGCAAAATAGAGACGTAAAAATATGTTGTAAGGATCAAATGATATAATGCAGAGGAAAAGCTCTGAAAAAAACGACAGTCCTACTAATGTCTGGACTACTTACATTCACTAATCCTCCTGCCTCCCCTGTAAAAGGCTACCTAATGAGGTGGCAGTAAAGATTAATCATGATAATTATATAAAGTATCTAGCACACTCTCCTCATAAGAGTTCCATAGATGTTACCTTCCCCTTATAAAAATTATAAAGCAATACTGACAACTGCAAAGGAAATATCCCAGTTCATTTTCAGTAACTGGGATATTAAGAAACTAGTTGTCAGGAAATACAGAATGTTTTGGGGAAATGAAAAAAATCTAAGAATATTTCAACCTCAGGTGATTATGTCATGTTTAAAGAGTATTAAACTACATCATATTTTACAAATGCTTTTCAAAGATCTTTGGTTTTATATAAGGTATCTGGTGAATTTTACTTTGTAAAAGTTCTTCCATTATATTGATGTTTGAATGTCAAACATATTTATCAAAATGTTTCCCTCTCCTCTCTCTTTTTTAGACAAAAAAGCAGTACTGATGTACTTTCTTCCAACTGTTGCCTTTAAATGCAATTCAGTTTATCTCTTAGAGGATTCCTATGAAGAACTATGACAAAGAAACAGTCAACAATTAGAGATAAAAAGGTCTCACGGGGCAACCTGGTGGCATAGTGGTTAAGTTCAGGCACTCCATTTCAGTGGCCTGGGGTTCGTGAGTTCGAATCCTGGGCACAGACCTAGCACCCCTTGTCAAGCTATGCTGTGGTGGCATCCCACATAAAATAAAGGAAGACTGGCACAGATGTTAGCTCAGTGACAATCCTCCCCACATACACACACATAAAAGTCTCCTACTATTGTATCACATAAAATTAAACAGCAATGCTGCCAATCTGGTCCCTTATTATATTTAACATCTTGAAAAAGCTTGAAAGAAAACAAAGTATGGCCTAGTGTATTACTAAACTCGCCTCAACTATAATAATTAAACTTGCCAAAAGAGATCACATTAAAAATATAATCTAATCTTGTGCATTTGTAGAAAAGTTACAATTCCTTGCAAGTAAATCTTCCCACCAACAATCTGCAAAATTATACTGTGGGCACACAACTGTTCCCAAACGGAACTGCTCCTTCCCGTCCACTGCGAGTCACAAAGGAGGAAACCTGAACACCTTAGCTTAAGTTGCTGTATTCAAGTCTCTAGCCCTTCCCATTCTTAAGTTTTTGTAATATTTTCTAATACTTGAAATACGTCTTACTTGGAATGTTTTGGACCAGAAACTGAACAATATTAAAGGAGTTTCAACCAAATAGTCAACCATTTCAACTAAACAGCCTCAGCTAGGGTTTGATAGCCTCTTGCTATCAAAAGGAGAGGATCAACAATTAAAATGTAATTCCCCTTGCTCGTAAAGAATTATCTGCAATGAGAAAGGTAATTTAAAGCAAGCTGAAAGTATAGTAAATGTTGAGTATTATTCTATATTTTTTCAGCAATATGATCATATTAGGTTATTTCTTTTATCAATTCCTTAGTTATTCCCAAAATCTTTTATTGAAGATCTTAGACTAATCAAGGTATTCTTCCAAAATTTTCAAAAGAAATCTTTTAGTGACCATAAAAACTAAATCTTTTAGTCATTAATAAAGTGAAATTATTCACTGCTTGGATATAATTATACTCGCAGAACCAATACTTCAGGAACTGAATCAAAAATAAAAATAGATTCCTTTTATAAATATATAAAATAAATTCCCTTCCTAAATAATAGCCATTTAATTCTTGGCAATAAACTCATTTGCCAAATAGTATATACTTTGGGGAGAGAGGGTCTATAAGCAGACTCTGAACAGTGGAAGGCCTAACTCAAGTTATTAATCAGAAGTTAAAATGTCCATTTGTTACCAGTAACAAAAAGTCTAACATAAACCAGAGTAAGAACACTGTGGTAAAACACTCCAGTGTCCATTTTGCTAAAGTGGAGTTTTTTCCCACCATTCTTCTCCTCTGCCTCAACCCTTTTCCTTTGCTCTCTTTCCCTCCAATCGTAATAAATGCACACTTTCGGCCATGTGGGCTGCAGCTTTTGTGACATCTTAGGCCCTTCCTACCAAGGTCTTTTGTAGATAAAATGTTTCCTTTACAAAATGCTTTTGGAAAATGAAAAGCCCTAACAGTATTCAATGTTAGGGATCACCTAGACCTCTTCTGAATATTTCATCTCCAGCTTTAAACACTGCAATATACTTTTTTTTTTATCACTACTACCTTGCTCCTTTCAATATTTGGTCTAAATCTGGTCACAAAAGTCTTAGTGATCTCCCTTACAGCCTCCCTGGGTATGCACTGAGCTTTTAAGTTACGATCTTACTGTTTATTTCTGGAAGTGCTCTTTCCTTCAACTGAAATTCACTGTAAAGACTCTCGGACTCCTTCCTTCTGGATATTTTCACACTACAAGAACACAGGTCATTTCTCCAGATTTACTTTCAGTATTCCAGTTTAAATTTTAGAGCTGACTCATTAAATGTTCCTCAACTTCCTCATTACTATAAAAATATAATATAATTATACACAGTAAAAAGCTGACAACACAATTAAGCATAAAAACAAAACTGAAACCTGGTTCCCAGGTCATCGTAAAAGGTTTTTATTTCATCTACATGCTTGAATACTTTTTACTTAAAAAGTTAAAATATTTGCAAAAGTAGCCTGTCCTACACCGTGTATGCATTAGAGAAAGAGAGAGAGAGAAAATTTGCTGTATTTAGTGCCTTCAACTTCCTCTTTATAAAGAATCCTAATTTCCAAGAGGCATTTGCTATATAGTAGCTACAGTAAAGTTACTCTCTGTTAACTGTTCAATAACTGGATTAAGAGGCTTTTTTATAAAAGCAATCAATCTAACTGTACTTTTTAATCTTAAAAATCTTCCCCCACCACCATTTCAATTTCGAAGTCAACCTCTTGCCATCTCCGTTGTAGTCCTAATTGTGGAAAAAGCAAAATTTTTCCCAGATCCTCTAAGGCACTCCTTTACTTCATTGTTTCCATGGTTAATTTGCCTACTTTTTTTTTTTTTTTAATAATTTGCTTACTGAGAAAAACTGATATTTTACTACTCCTCTGACTATTCTCTTTGCCCTATGGGAGAGAGTTGTATTTTTAGATGTTCACAATAATCTTAATTTTGAGTCTCTCTTTGGTACAGTATTTACTGAGATTTTGTAGAGTACCATTCATTTTAAATTCTCTCCTTTTGTGTATAATTTCAGTTAATAAAAAATTAATGCTAACAAATATTTATGCCATGAGTGAAAAAAAACATGAAATACATTTTAAGATGTCACACCTGACTACAGTTGATACCTTGCAGAAATTAGAAAATGCCTAGAACAGACAGTCACACAACTATGCTGAGACTCTTGCACTTGACTTCACATAAGTTCAAAGACTATTGCTTACTTAAACTTCTATTCATACAAAAAAAAGAGTACGATATTTAGAGAATAACAGTCCTCAAACTTAACTCATACCTCATATCTTATATACACTCACTTTCCTGACTTTATTCTCTTCCGAAATTAGTATTCTATAATTTAACTTTTTATTCCTATCGATTTAAATGTAAGAACTTTATTTAAAACTGTTAATAGGAATTATGGGGAAAGGAACAGTGAAACTCAATACCCCATTCCATAAAGCCTCGGAGAACAAACTGTGGTACAGCCATAGCATGGAATACTACTCAACCACAAAAAGGAATGAAACATTGATACGCAAAACTTGGATGGATCTCAGAGGCATGAGGGTGAGGGGAAAAAAGCCATCTTAAAAAGTCACATAGAGCACGATTCCACTATGTAGCATTTTCAAAATGAGAGAATTATGGAGAAGGAGAACAGATGAGTGGTTGTCAGGGATTAGGAATGGGGGGAGGGAGGGTGGTGAGTGTGACCATAAAGGGTTGTGTAAGTGAGGTACTCATGGTGATGGAATAATTCTGCATCAATTATGTTGGTGGTCACACAAATCTACACATGATACAATGACACAGAATTATGCATTCCTGGTTTTTATATTGTACTATGGTTATGTAAGATGTAACCAGTGGGGTAAACATACATGGGACCTCTTAGTACTCTCTTTGTAATTTCCTGTGAATCTATAATTATTTCAAAACAAAAACGTTTTTAAAATTCCTGTTGGAAAAATAAGGCTTGTATACATGAAATTAAAAAAAAGTTACTGTAACTGGATCTAAAGAACAATGAATTCATAAATATTATTGGAATGCATCCCTATTTTAAAAGTCTGGCGAATAGAAAACACTGGATGGACTAGGGGCTTGAAGACCCAAATTCTTGTCCCCATCCCACCAAGGATTAAGTGATCCTGAGCCTCAGTTTTTTCATTTCTATAATACAAAACACCCTTTGCCTTTTTGTTCCAAGTTTATTGTGCCAAAAAAGAATATCATCTGCAAAATTCTAAAGAATACACAGTCAGTGGTATAGGATAAAGAAAAGGCGTACAGCCTTCCAGATCAGAAAGACCTCACTTCAAAACCACGGTTCACTCTGGATTGGCCCTGTGCTCCTAAGCAAGTTACTTAATCTCACAAGGCCTGTTTCCTCACCTGCAAAACTGGAATGATATTACAATGTGATTAAATAAAATAACACATTTCAGAGGGTCTGACCCAGAGATAATTCTGAGCATATATATTCCTACCTGTTAACCAAATATTTTTCAAAAAAATTTTTTTAATTACTATAAAATCTACTTAACCAAAACTTTTCTGAAAAGAAAGGTGGGTAAAGATGCCACATTTTCCCCCAGGGAAAGTGTACAAGGTTCAATCAATCACGTATCAATTCACCTTTTTTAATACCATCAGCCTCTATTCAACAGGGGAAGCCAGTTACTGAATCATTTACTTCACAGGGCAAGTTCTCATTACAATAAACGTCAACGGATGCCCCAAACTCCTTTGTTTGTAATGATGATTTCTTAAATTAATGACACTCTCAATAGGGTTTAAAAGTCTTGCAGCCTTATGAAAAACAGTCATTTTATGACGACTGAGTTAGACCTACACATTACATGTAATACAATACTCTTTTAGTTGATAAGATTTTCTTTTGATTTCACTTTCTCCATTTACCTCATTCCATTTTGTTACTGTAAAAAAAAGTAGGTTTCCTATAGAATGAATATTTCAAAGGCAGAAAAAAAATCATTATTTAATGAAAGTTTTCCTGTTGTGCCAAATACAACTTATTTCCAGATAATGAAAACAGACGTGACCCCCTCACTTATCCAGTGGTCACCAGCTTGGCAACCTTTACTATCCAAAACTCAACACTAAACTCAAAACTAAAATCCATGAACTTCAAGCCTATGAAATTTATTTTCAAGATGTCCTTGAGTCCTTACTCAGAGTCTATTTACTCTTACTGAAGTACAATTCCAACTTTAAAATTTTATGACTCTGATTAGTTCCTGCTTTGAACAAATCAGCCATAAAAAACATTTTGGAGACAACCAGGTAAATCTGATTATGGACAGGGTTTTAGATAATATTAGAGAATTACTGTCAATTTTATTAGGTTAATAATAATATTGTGGTTATGTAGTTATGGTCTATTTTTAGATGCATACTGAAGTATTTAGGGATAAATATGGTATCTGTAATTATTTTTAAATATTTCAGAAAAAATAAATGAAGTAAATATGGTAAAATGTTATAATCTAAGTTTTAAGAATATGAATGTTTATTTTACTATTTCTTCTACTTTCCTGTATGTTTTAAATATTTTACAATAAAACTTTTTAATGGTTTTTAATTCCATGACAAAGATTGCCTGATTTCCTAACCCTGCCTGAGTGAAATCAGAAAGTCAGACGCAGCAAGTGGAGAAGAGGGGTAGGGCAGTAGCAATGAGGCATGTTTAGAGTTGCAAGGAATGCAAACTGATAGTCTGACAGTGAGGGAACAGACATCAAGACAATGCTGTACATAAAATGCAAACATAAAGTCTGGGGCCATCAAGATAGGAGCTATTTCACGGCTCTCCGGCACTACAAAGCAGCATAACAATTAACAGAGATGGAGAGTCTCGTCTTGCCTTTTATTACTAATTGACTGCTTACCCATGGTATTTTATCTTACATAAAAATAATGTTACCAAAAATTGAAAAGAAAATAAATTACACAAAACAGCACAACTCTACAACTAAGAATATATATGTATAAACATAGCCAATATTCCCAAATGTCTATTTCAAATTAACAACTTTATACACACTGATTTTGCACTTAAACAAGCATTTTTCGTGTCCTTACTTATCACATGAATCGTAACAAGGAATGCACAGAATTTAATTAATGAACTCCTCCCTTACCGGAAGCTAACCGATCTTTTACTTTACACACAGCACTGCAATGAGTACCATTTCGCAAATAATTTTTTCCTTCTTGTGGATTATTTATTTGGGATAGTATCACAGAAATGAGATTAGTGGGTCAAAGGGTATAAACATATTACCAAACTGAATTCCACTTCACACTCCACCAACACCACAAGAGTACACTCATTTCATTACAACTTTATCCCAGACATTGGTTAACCCTTTTTCCCCAACATCATAGAGGTATAAGTGGCATACAAAAAACTGCATATAATTAATGTACACAATTTAGTGAGTTTGGACATATGTATACACTCATGTTACTATCATCTCAATCCAAGTAACAAACATACCCATCACCTCCAAAAGTTTCCTGGCTAAACTTTTATTTTGGCAATTCAGTAGTTCTAAAACAGTATTTAACTTTAATATGCTAAATAAAAGAACAGAAAAATGCAACATTTTTCCATATGCTCCTTCACCAACAGGATTTACTCTTCTGTGACTTTTCACAAGTCATTTAACCCTCTGGGACTTTGCACATCTCCAAAATAAGAAGACTGTATCAACCTCACTAGTACCCAAAGAAGTAAAAATTAAAGAAAAAAGGGCCATTTCTTATACACGAGACTGGCAAATGTCAAGACTGATAGGTCCCATATAAACCAACGTGACCTCAATTAAAAAAAAAGACCAATAGGTTCCAGTGTTAATGAGATTACAGGGAATGGGCGTTCCCGCATGTGACTGGTGGGTGTATTTAAAACTAATCTGACTGTTCACTAAAATTATAAGTATATATTTTAACCCAGACATCCAACTTTTAAATCTATCCTTCAGAAACAAAGGCAACAGTAAGAATGAATATATGTTTATTACAGGATGGACTATAATGACAAACTAAAAAACTAGAACCACCTGAATGCCCATCAATATGGGAATGGCTGAATAAAGGCACATCTATACTATGGAACATTAAGCAGGAATTGGAGCTGGCGTGTTAACTTAGTACAGATCCATGATCTATTGGTATGTAAGAAAGAAAGCTGCTTTGTAATGATCACATAATTATTTTCTAATTTTTAAAGGAAAAACCCTATCTATGTATTATAAGCATTTGTGTTTATCACTATAGAGAAAGGTACAGAAGATACAGCAAACTAGTAACAATGATTGAGTAAAAAGGAGAAATGATTCTCTTTTATTCCTCTACATTATTTGACTTTTTATTATTTGGCTTGCTGGTAATTTTTAAATGTCCACAGATACTAAGGATTTTGTTAAAGGAAGATTGTACTAGATACATCTCAAATTCCATTAACTCCCAAAGCGTACAATTCTATGAAGCGAGGTTCACAAAGAGGTCATTGGATCCTTAATGAATGGTTAAATTATGTCCAATATGCCACAGGAGTATGTGAGATCGTTTTGCAAGGTTTACAACAAAAATAGTTAATACTTTTAAAAGTTTTGACACAAAGGAATAAACAGAAAAAATTAACTTATGTTAAACACCTCAGCCCCTCTCCCCAACTCTGGATAAATGAAACATTATATTATCCAAATCACTGAGCTGTGCAAAAAATCCCACCAAGAGTGTGTGAGAACGTACAGGGAGCCCTTCTCCCACTCACTCCTAGATTCACTCTAGTGAACTGGCAGCAATCACGAAGAAAAGGATTTCTATTCTTTGAATATCCAAAGAGCAAGAATCTTATTAACCAACTTCCGGCCCAAAAGAAAACAGGAAGAAGCACTAAAGAGCATTCTAGTCAGTATCTTCTCTCTAAGGGAAATCTTCTAATGAAGGAGAAAAAAACATTTTAGGAGGAATAGGCCCAGCCTTTCCATTTATCCAAGCTTAACATTTTAATCAATATGTGTTACAGTTCTTAAAATTTGGCTCTTATCAACTGAAAATACTCACACAAACTATAAAAGGACACTATCAATGTTCCCAAGGGAGTGAAAGGAATGTCAACACTGGTGACTAGAAACAACATTCACATGTACACCCATCGCAGCAGAAACTCGTCATCCAAATTGGTCACTAGTCACCACAGTAAAGTGAGGGGTTTTAAGCATTATAATCACTTCTGAAATTAGCATATGAAAAAAATCAAATCTTAAACATTGCTCAATTAAATAATTCAAAAGGGAAAAGGGATATTTTTAAACATACCATGCCTACAATCTTCATCAGCTTGCCCATAGTTTTTCTGCAAAATAAAAGATACAAGATGAAATTAAGTAGTTCAAGGGCTGCTTAAAATAGAGGTTTTATCAAAAAGCAGCTCAGCTTTGTTTCAAAGTTTAATCATTTTAATATTCACAGCGCAAAGCTAACTCATGTGCTCTGAGGATTACATGGTACTCTACAAATAAACACCATAATATACTTCCCTAGTCCATTTACTCACACTCTTGCTTCTCACCGTCTCTAACCCCAAATCATCAGAACCTCCTCCCTATCCTCATTCTCAGCTAATGACCGTACTCAGAAAACTGAAGCCATGAGAAGAGAATTTCCATAGAGTGTCACCACCAGGTCCACCCACTTCCCAGCGCATTCTCTGCCTTCCACCTGTCACCAGGTGAACCATCCACACTCCTTTCTAAAGTGCATCTTACCACTTGTGCAGATCTGCTCTGTGGCCTACTCAAGAACATTACTCCAGCAAGCCTCCTCTATTGCTCCTACATCATGAAAATTTTGCTTCCTATTGGTTCAGTCCTATAAACAGACATGCTTTTCTCTCTCCCATCTTAAAAAATCCCTCTCTTGACTTCACTTCTCCCACCAGCTACCATGTCCATTTTTTTTGTGTCTCTTTGGGTCAGAACTCCTCAAGAATTGTGTGTATTCGTGTAATTCGATTCCTTCCAATTCTTTCTTAAACTCTCTTTAATCAGACGTTCACCCAACACTCCATGGAAGATGTTTTCATGGAGGTCTCTCCAGTGACTTCCACTGTATCCAGTTAGACACACAGTCTATATTTACATGTACCCATTCAGATACCTTCTCACAGCTTAGTCAATTCTCACTTCTCCAGTCACAGCAGTTGACATTGCTGAACACTCCCTCATTGAGATACACCTTCTTCACCTGGCTACTAGGACACCTTGCTCTCAATTTTCCTTTACCTCACAGGTTGCTCTTCGGGTTGCTTTGCCTCTTCTCCCCAACCTCTTAACACCATAGCACCACAAGACTACTGGAGATAGAAAGCATCTATCTTCTCTTCTTCTCTATGTACACTCTTCTTCTCTATGTACACTCATTCCCTTGGTGATTTGACCCAGGCTCAAGAATTTATGTATCATCTAGAGGCTACCGGTTCTTAAATTACTATCTTTAGCCCAGATCTCTCTCCCAAACTCCATTCTTGCATATCTGACTGTTTACTTAACATCTCTAGCTGGATATCTAAATGACGTCTTAAACTCAATAAGCCCAAAACTGAACTCCCATCTTCCCCACAAAAACCTGCTCCCCACCTACAGTCTTTTCATCCCACTTGAAGGAAACTCCATTTTCCAAATGCTCAGACGAGAAAATGTCAAAATAATCTAGGACTGCTCTCTATTTCTCATTTCTTGCATTTAACACATTAGGAAAATTTACTGGTTCTGCCTTCAAATTATAACCAGAACCAAACCACTTCTCACTATCGCCACTGCTACCATTTTGTCTGATCTACTGTCATCTCTGGCCTGGATTATTCCAATAACCTCCAAACTAGTCTCCCTGCATCTCCTCTTACCCCTTCACAGTCTATTCTCAACACAAAAGCCAAGAATTCCTTTAAATCACATCACACCACTCCTCTGCTCAAAACCTCACAACAGCTCCCCAGTTCAAACAGAATAAAAACCAGTCCTTACAGCAACCTGATGGGCCCCACAGGATCTACCCCTCTTACCCTCTCCCCCTTATGCACTTTACTCCAGCACTCTGACTTCCTAACTGCTTCTGGAATGTGGCAGGCATTCTTCTGCCTGAGGGTCTTTGCACTGACTGTTCCCTCTACCTCTAATGCTCTTCCTCCAGGTTTGACATGGCTCACTCACCTCCTTGATATCACTCTATCAATGAGACCTATCTTGAGCACCTGATTTAAAAATGCAAACTGACCCCTAACCCTAATACCCCCAATCTCCCTTGCCTTGTTCTACTTCTTTCATGCATATTGCTACCTTCTAACAATCGAAAGTGTTTATTTATGTATAGTGTCTATTGTTTACTGTCTGTTCCCCTACTAGAAAAAGTACCATGAAGAAATGATCTTTGTTTCTTTTTCGCCAACGTATACCAAGTACCTAGAACATAGTATACACACAGTATGCACTCAATAAATATTTGCCAAATGAGTGAAGAATCTAAAACGCTATATACAGTAGTACGATTTTTAAGGCTTAAAAACACAGTTGCTTGCCAACAAAGATGTTCAGCGATGATGAGCCTCTTCACTCATCTCTTCAGGCCAGAATTAGGTGATTTGTAAAGGGAATGACCAGCAGTGGTCCCCACTCAATGGAAGAGGTCACTTTACATGGTTCAGCATTGGCTTATTGATATTGTTGACTCACCAGTTGCAAAAATGAGGCAATTCTATAAAGAAGACTCTCAATTTTGATGCTTTCTATCTCCAGTGGACATGGCCCTGTGAAGTCGGCCATGGAGTACTGGCCAAGAGAAAGGAGGGCCTCTGTGCAGTGCTTTAGGGCCATTTCATAGTCCTGCCTCTTAAGTGATTCACATGCTTGTTCACATGACTTCTCAGCTCTTCTGTCTTCCATGACTCAGGGACAAAAATCCTAAAGAGAAGGAAAAAGAACAAGTAAAACAAGGTTTCAAAACTTATTAATCATAAAGTCTAACCTCATTCCTATCTCAGCTGGCTTAATTATCTATCTGAATGGTTACTCTCAACCAGCCTTTTGATCAAGGTCGCAGCTGAGCAGCAGCTATGATGCTACCAAATCTATATTTCTCTTCTATATTTTACCAAGTCTTTACTAAGATCTAAGCAAAATGTCAACAATAAGTCAGGATTATACGAACAATACATCAAATTTATAGTTGAAACAAATTTATAAATGAAACATGACTTTGACTGCAAAGTACAACAAACCATGAAGGCTTCTTTTTTTTTTTAACGAGAAGGTGCAGAAATGATTCACATCCAAACCTCCCAATTTCAGTCAAATTCTGTGACTATGTTTGCAGAGGATCAAAATCCATACCATACCGGATTTTTGCCACCAATATAAAAAACTGACAAAAATGCAAGTTTGAACTGCCTATTAATTCAATTCAGCAAATACTTCCTGAGGCCAGGCCCTGTGCTAGCAGCACTGAATTCAAAGATGGAGCATGTCACCAGTGCTTTCAAGAAACTCAGCTTCTAGCAAGAGAGGCAAAGCACAAGTGAACAATTACAAGAAAGACTTATTCCATCTGCCAAAAGGCATGAGCTGGCCTTGAAAGGTGAACAGAAGTTCAGCACACAGAGATGACAGGGGGAGCACACGCAAGCTTTTCAGAGAGAAGAGTTCAAGAGAAATCACCAAGAGGAGAGAGTACACAACTTAAACTCCAGGTGTGTCAAGAGGAGGAGGAGGAGCTATGAATGACCTCAAATGCCACAAGAAGTGAGCGCTTTATTCCATAAGCAATAGAGTACAATGGAAAGTTTTTAAATAAAGAAGGAATGTATCATATGTAAGTCCTGTGAAGAACTGGTGAGAAGCAGGCGTTGCCATTAATAAGAGACCACTATAATACTCCAAGCAAGAGACATTGAGAATTTAAGAGTGGCCTCTCCCTAGTTATATCACTTCTGTAGCAGGGAACAGAAAACCTGGGCAGAGAAGACCTAAACTGCTTTGACCTGCCAATCACAATCCTGCTTCAGAGGATCAGGCTTGCTGCCCTCCAGCTCCGTCAGGCCTGGAGGTGGCTTTTCTCGCCTGCTCTCACCTTACTCACTCCTGTTCTTCCCTACCTTCCACCTCACCAATTGGCCCCAAGGTACTTATTTGTCCTTCCCGTCTCTCTCCAGCCTACACATATACTCTGTGCCTGGCCTCTCCAGCTTTGATAATGACAACCTGGCTCCACCCTCTCCTAGCTGTTCTGTAGCCATCTGCTGCCTATATACCACAGTGAAAGATAAGGGGAGAAAGTTGTTGATGGGCAGCCAAAAGACAGCAGTGAGTAAAGCACAATGATGGACATCAGAAGAAGTCCAGGTCCCTTCAACTTTTGAGATTCTTGGTCTATCCAAAAATGTACAAGTATCTAAGGAATGGGATGAGGAAGAGTTCAAAAAGGACTTCAATATTTGTTAGCATTTGTTAAATATGGGTGGTATATATATGGGGTACAGTATAATATGCTCTACTTTTCTCAGTTTGAAATTTTTAATTAAAAAATACCAAAACGGGGGGCTGGCCCCGTGGCCGAGTGGTTAAGTTCGCGCGCTCTGCTTCAGTGGCCCAGGGTTTCGCTGGTTCGGATCCTGGGCACGGACATGGCACCGCTCATCAGGCCATGCTGAGGCAGCGTCCCACATGCCGCAACTAGAAGGACCCACAACTAAAAATATACAACTATGTACCTGGGGGCTTCGGGGAGAAAAAGGAAAAATAAAATCTTAAAAAAAAATAATCTTTAAAAAAAAAAAAATACCAAAACAGGGGCCAGCCCAGTGGCACAGTAGTTAAGTGCGAATGTTCTGCTTCGCCGGCCTGGGGTTCACCGGTTCAGATCCCAGGTGCGGACATGGCACCACTTGGCAAGCCATGCTGTGGCAGGCGTCCCAGATATAAAGTAGAGGAAGATGGGCATGGATGTGAGCTCAGGGCCAGTCTTCCTCAGCAAAAAGAGGAGGATTGGCAGATGTTAGCTCAGGGCTAATCTTCCTCAGGAAAAAAAAAAAAAAACCCAGCTTTTAAAATTACAGGATATTTTAAATGTTTACACTTAACAAATTAACGCTTTTAATACAAAAAATGAAATCTAACTGTTATTCACAAGATAATCCAACAAATATTTAAAGTACTGTATCCTCATTCTTTATGTGGCCTCCCTTTAAATTTCCTCAGCTTTCCTTCAGTGAGCTATAATTCCCAGATTGGCTTAAGGGAACTTAAATATTTAAGTTATAGTTGTTATTTATGCCCCTTATACAAACATGCATTAATCTGGGTGAAATTAATTATCAAAAAAATTCAAAAATAATGATTTCTATATTTCTACAGTGACTTTGTCCATTAGACATAAGAATGGCAATACAAGTTAACCACTAACTAATTATATAGACCAGAGTTGATGCTACTGACATTTTGGGCTGAATAACTCTTAGTTGTAGGGGGCTGTCCTGTGCATTGTAAGATGTTTAGGAGCAACCCTGGCCTCTACCCAGTAGAAGCCAGCAGCACATCCCCTGACTTGTAACAACTAAAAATGTCTCCAGAGAGGCAGAGCAAAATGGCAGGGTGAGCTGACCTGGGACTCTCTCCCCTCCAAAGTACAACAAAGGACTGAAAAAAAAAACCCTGAATTTCAGCTAATGAACCTAATGCCAGGACTCAGAGACCTACAGTATCAAAAGACAGATGACGGAGCCCCTGCTGCCCGCCTCGGAGGAGCTGGAACGGGGTAGGAGAGAACGTGGCTCCCTCCCCTAGAAACCAGGATTGCCGCGCGGGTCCGGGAAGGAGCAGGGGTGGGGCTGCGTGACCAGGGGATGTCTAGGACTCCCGCTGCTGGTACAGTGGAAACCCGCTGACGGGGAAAAGCTTCCGTGCACAGGGACCCCATAAACCCAGGGCCCCGGGAGACCAGAGAACAGAACTGATCTGAATCCAGATCAGTGCGTTAGAGAAACCGCTCCCACCCCGGCAAACCGCGCTGGGCACCGCCATCTTGCCCAAAGGTGGACAGCTCAGAACGCACGGTGCTCAACCCCCATCTAGTGGCAACAGGCTGTAACTGCAACCAAATTCTACCACCATGCGAAAAAACCGCTCCTCTACCATCCAGCAATTTATAAAAGACCCAGACCAGAAGGAAAACAATAAAAACACAGAATTAAGTCCTGAGGACTTGGAAATAGGTAAACTAACTGAAAATGAGTTCAGAGCAGCTATAATCAAAAAACTCAATGATGTAGAGAGAAAGATAGAGAAACAAGCCAAGTTCTGGAGTTACTTCACAAAAGAGATTGAAATTATAAAGAAGAATCAAACAGAATTACTAGAGATGGAAAACACAATGGACCAGATAAAACAGAACACGGATTCCCTGAATGCCCGGGCAGACTCCACAGAAGAGCAAATTAGCATAATTGAAGATAGACAGGCTGAATGGCTCTAGACAGAGGAAGAAAGAGAACTAAGGATTAAAAGGAATGAGGAAAGTATTAGAGAGATAGCAGATTCAATGAGGAGAAAGAATTTAAGGATCACGGGAATTCCCGAGAACGTGGAAAAGGAAAATGGAGCAGAAAGTGTGCTTAGTGAAATTATAGAAGAGAACTTCCCAAATCTAGGGATTGAGGGAGAAATGTGTGTAGAGGAAGCTTTCAGACCTCCTAGATTTGTCAATGTAAAAAGACCTACTGCAAGGCATATAGTAGTACAAATGGCAAAAATGAATGACAAAGAAAGAATACTCAGGGCTGCAAGACAAAAGAGAATAACCTACAAAGGAGCTCCTATCAGACTTTCAGCAGATTTCTCTGCAGAAACCTTACAAGCTAGGAGAGAATGGAGTGACATATTCAAAAGCTTTAAAAGATAAAAATCCTCAGCCAAGAATACTCTATCCAGCAAGAATATCCTTCAGATATGAGGGAGAAATTAAATCTTTTCCAGGCAAACAAAAGTTAAGGGAATTTGTAACCAAAAGTCCTTCACTACAAGAAATCCTCAAGAAAGCTCTCATACCTGAAAAAAGAAAAAAGGGAGAAAGGGGTCACAAACCACAGAGTAGGGAGACAGATAAATAGAACCAGAATAGGATAGCAAATATTCAACCATAGCATTAGGATAAAGGGGAGGAAACTACCAAAGCAAAGACGATTTTATCACTCTAACTACAAACTCATAACACAAGTTGGAATAAGAAATGAAAATAATAATTTAGGAGGGGAAGAGCAAAGGGACTAAATTAGTCTAGGCCAAGTACGTAAGAGACCACCAGAGAATAGACTATATTATACACGAGATTCTAAATACAAACGTCAGAGTAGTCACTAAACTAAAAAACAGAACAGAGCCACAAAACATAAATAAGGAAAAATCTAAGAAACCCAGCATATGAAATTGCAGTATCAAATGGGTAGGATAAAGCACACAGGAGGAGAAAAGCAGGAGAGCCAGATAATGAGCAACAGATTGACAGCTTTAAGTCCACATGCATCAATAATCACTCTCAATGTAAATGGACTGAACTCTCCAATAAAAAGACACAGAGTGGCAAAATGGATTAAAGAACAAGATCCAACAATTTGTTGCCTCCAGGAAACACACCTCAGCTCCAAGGACAAACACAGGCTCAGAGTGAAGGGGTGGAGGACAATACTTCAAGCTAATAGCAAGGAAAAAAAAGCAGGTGTTGCAATTCTTATATCAGACAAAGTGGATTTCAAAATAAGACAGGTGAAGAGAGACACACAGGGACAATATATATCGATCAAAGGGACACTTCATCAAGAAGAAATAACGCTTATAAATATCTATGCACCCAACACAGGAGCACCAAGGTTCATAAAGCAACTATTAACAGACCTAAAGGAAGATGTTAAAAACAACACAATAACAGTAGGGGACCTCAACACCCCACTCACATCAATGGACAGATCATCCAGACAGAAAATCAACAAAGAAATAGTGGAGCTAAACGAAAAACTAAAAGAATTGGACTTAATAGACGTATATAGATCACTTCTTCCTAAAAAAGCAGAATACACATTCTTCTCAAGTGCACATGGAACATTCTCAAGGATAGACCATGTGTTGGGAAACAAGGCAAGCCTCTACAAATTTAAAAAAATTGAAATAATAACAAGCATCTTCTCTGATCATAATGCTGTAAAGCCTGAAATTAATTACAAGAAAAAAGCTGAGAAAGGCACAAAGATGTGGAGACTAAACGATACACTACTGAACAAGCAATGGATCATTGAAGAAATTAAAGAAGAAATCAAAAAAAAAAAAAATACGTGGAAACAAATGAAAATGATAATATGCCATACCAACTCATATGGGATACAGCAAAAGCTGTATTAAGAGTACAATTCATCGCAATACAGGCACATCTTAACAAACAAGAAAAATCCCAAAGAAGCAATCATAAACTACAACTAACTGAACTAGAGAAAGAAGAACAAATAAAGCCCAAAGTCAGCAGAAGGAGAGAAATAATAAAAATTAGAGCAGAAATAAACACTATTGAAACGAAAAAGGCGGTAGAAAGGATCAATGAAACAAAGAGCTGGTTCTTTGAGAAGATAAATAAAATTGACAAACCCCTGGCCAGACTTACAAAGAAAAAAAGGGAGAAATCTCAAATAAACAACATCAGAAATGAAAGAGGAGAAATAACAACAGACTCTGCAGAAATACAACAGATTATAAGAGAATACTATGAAAAACTTTATGCTAACAGAATGGATAACCTAGAGGAAATGGATAAATTCTTGGACTCCTACAATCTCCCAAAGCTCACTCAAGAAGAAGCAGACAATTTGAACAGACCAATCACAAGGAAAGAGATTGAAACAGCAATCAAAAACATCCCAAAGAATAAAACCCCAGGACCAGATGGCTTCCCTGAGGAATTCTACCAAACTTTCAGAGAGGTTTAATACCTATCCTTCTCAAGCTATTCCAAAAAATTAGGGAGGATGGAACACTTCCTAACACATTCTATGAGGCCAACATCACGCTGATACCAAAGCCTGACAAGGACACCACGAAAAAAGAGAACTACAGGCCAATATCACTGATGAACATAGATCCAAAAATTCTAAACAAAACTTTGGCCACCAGAATTCAGCAATTCATCAGAAGGATCATACATCATGATCAAGTGGGATTCATACCAGGGACACAGGGATGGTTCAACATCTGCAAATCAATCAACGTGATACACCACATCAAGAAACTGAGGAATAAAAACCACATGATCATCTCAATAGATGCAGAGAAAGCATTCGACAAGATCCAACAGCCATTTATGATAAAAACTCTGAACAAAATGGGCATAGAAGGGAACTACCTCAACATAATAAAGGTCATATATGACAAACCCATAGCCAACATCATACTCAATGGGCAAAAACTGAGCGCCATCCTCCTGAGAACAGGAACGAGACAAGGATGCCCTCTATCACCACTCTTATTTAACATAGTACTGGAGGTCCTGGCCAGAGCAATCAGGCAAGAAAAAGGAATAAAAGGAATCCAAATAGGGAGGGAAGAAGTGAAACTCTCGCTGTTTGCAGACGACATGATCTTATATATAGAAAACCCCAAAGAATCCATTGGAAAACTCTTAGAAGTAATCAACAACTACAGCAAAGTTGCAGGGTATAAAATCAATTTGCATAAATCAGTAGCATTTGTATATTCTAATAACGAACTAACAGAAAAAGAACTCAAGAACACAATACCATTCACAATCGCAACATAAAGAATAAAATACCTCGGGGTAAATTTAACCAAGGAAGTGAAGGACCTATATAATGAAAATTACAAGGCCTTTCTGAGAGAATTGGATGACGACATAAGGAGATGGAAAGACATTCCATGTACATGGATTGGAAGAATAAACATAGTTAAAATGTCCGTTCTACCTAAAGCAATCTACAGATTCAGTGCTATCCCAATCAGAATCCCAAGGACATTCTTTACAGAATTAGAACAAAGAATCCTAAAATTCATATGGGGCAACAAAAGACCCCGAATTGCTAAAGCAATCCAGAGAAAAAAGAACAAAGCTGGAGGCATCACAATCCCTGACTTCAAAACTTACTACAAAGCTACAGTAAGCAAAACAGCATGGTACTGGTACAAAAACAGGTGCACAGATCAATGGAACAGAATTGAAAGCCCAGAAATAAAACCACACATCTATGGACAGCTTATCTTTGACAAAGGAGCTGAGGGCATACAATGGAGAAAAGAAAATCTTTTCAACAAATGGTGCTGGGAAAACTGGAAAGCCACATGTAAAAGAATGAAAATTGACCATTCTTTTTCACCATTCACCAAAATAAACTCAAAATGGATCAAAGACCTCAAGGTGAGACCTGAAACCACAAGGCTTCTGGAAGAAAACGTAGGCAGTACACTCTTTGACATGAGTATTAAAAGGACCTTTTCCGACACCATGTCTTCTCAGGGAAGGGAAACAACAGAAAGAATAAACAAATGGGACTTCATCAGACTAAAGAGCTTCTTCAAGGCAAATGAAAACAGGATTGAAACAAAAAAACAACCCACTAACTGGGAAAAAATATTTGCCAGTCATATATCTGACAAAGGCTTAATATCCATAATATATAAAGAACTCTCACAACTCAACAACAAAAAATCAAACAACCCAATCAAAAAATGGGCTGGAGACATGAACACACATTTCTCCAAAGAAGATATACGGATGGCCAATAGGCACATGAAAAGATGCTCATCATCGCTGATCATCAAGGAAATGCAAATCAAAACTACACTAAGATATCACCTTACACCCATTAGAATGACAAAAATATCTAAATCTAATAGTAACAAATGTTGGAGAGGTTGTGGAGAGAATGGAACCCTCATACACTGCTGGTGGGAATGCAAACTGGTGCAGCCACTATGGAAAACAGTATGGCGATTTCTCAAAAAATTAAAAATAGAACTACCATACGATCCAGCCATTCCACTACGGGGTATCTATCCAAAGAGCTTGAAGTCAGCAATTCCAAAAGTCCTATGCACCCCAATGTTCATTGCAGCATTATTTACAATAGCCAAGACACGGAAGCAACCTAAGTGCCCATCAACAGATGAATGGATAAAGAAGTTGTGGTATATATATACAATGGAATACTACTCAGCTGCAAAAGAGAACAAAATCATCCCATTTGCAACAACATGGATGGACCTTGAGGGAATTATGTTAAGTGAAATATGCCAGTTAGAGACGGATAATCTCTGTATGACTCCACTCATATGCGGAATTTAAAAATGTGGACAAAGAGAACAGATTACTGGCTACCAGGGGAAAGGTGGGGTGGGGGGTGGGCACAAAGGGTGAAGTGGTGCACCTACAACATGAATGACAAACATTAATGTACAACTGAAATCACACAAGATTGTAACCTATCATTAACTCAATAAAAAAATAAAAAATTAAAAATTAATTTAAAAATTAAAAAAATAAAAATGTCTCCAGACATTAGCAAATATCCCCTGTGGGGTAAGACTGCTCCTGGTTGAGAACCACTGATAGAGACAAGCATACAGTGTTTGCTTGCCAGAGCACAGCCAACAGTAGATGGATAAACTCATGGATACCAAAAGCCCTAGAATTAGCAAATTGTTCCTATAAAACTCCCAGCTCACATCTATAAAATACTACAAAAAGAAAAGAAAAACTCGTAACGTACAAGCTAAAATATTTCCCAGGGAGAGAATGCACCATAGTGATCCAGAGCACAGGCTCGGAGCCAGAGGACTTGCACTCAAAACTCACCAGCTCTGGCACTCACATGGCCTGGGGCAAGTGACTCAACCTGAGTATCCCAACTCGCTCACGTCTAAAAGGGCAAGAGGACAACTAATTCCTACCCCTATGGTTACTGTAAGGATTAAGTGAAAGAGTATGCGTAAAGCACTTAAAAGAAAGCTTGGCACACAGTAAGTGTTTGAAAGTGTTAGCTATTACTATGTCCCTAAAATGTCAAATTTTCCATTTTTATAAAGTGGAAATCGCTTTACTGGTTTCAACATACAATACTGTATTTAGAGAAAATAAAATATCACTCTATGTAACTACTCTACCTGCTTGACAGAGGAATTATTTTCACCATCTCAGTAAACTGATAATGATTATGTAAGAATAGCCATTGGAGAAACAATGCATTTGTATGTCACTGATAAAGACAAGCTAACCTCTAAAACTGACTACACGGGGAGATCACAAAGACCAGTGTCAATGTCAGTCACCAAAAATGTTTGCTAGGGAGATCTCAACAACATTAATATATAAGTAAAGATTAAGGGCAGAACTATCAACTTCAGGAGCTTTGGGGGGAAATGATTGAATTTAGAGAGTTAATAGCTCTGATACATTGGGCTCAGATGCCTACCTCAGAAGTGGATGTGAAGGTTTCTACCAAAATTACCTTTGTTAATCAGATCCTGATAATTAGTTTCTAACTAAGACCTACCTGAATCTCATTAGAGGGGTACTTTGCTGTAGTGTGGATCTCAGTACAAGGCAGGTCCCTGTTTAACTGTTTTCTTTGGGTTTTCAGAAAACAGCGTGACCTTGCTATACATATTCCTGCTGAAGATAAAGTAGTTTCTCAAACATAAAACAAAAACTGCCAAAGTCAAAGTGAGACAATGTTTCAGGCCATGCTCAAATGGACTGTAGAAAAAACAGCAAGAAATCTAAAACAACTTCTCCTCTAAGAGGCCAGTTCCCAGATACACCTCACCGGGCAGCTGCCACTATTGTCTGGATACACAGATACATCTATAGCTATGATCCTGCTGCCTGGCCAGAAGAGCCTGATCCAAGGGTAGACACTGACCAAGCTGAGTCTCTAAGAGCCTCTCCCACAGGACAGAAAGGCCCAGGGAATGGAAGTCACTGGAGCTGAGTCAGATGACTAACACCAGCGTAGCAAGAAGCACCACATCTGCCCATGGTGAGGTCCACCCTTATCTGCCTTGATTCTTTCTCTTCTCGTTAAAAATTATCCAAATTTCACCAAAAGAATATAAAACACTGTAACTTTCTGCAAACTCCCACCCCTGTGGGGAACATGGACTTGGAGAATGTAATTTTATAGGCAAAAAACTTGGAATCAGAAACCAAGATTCTAATCCAAATCCATCAACTCCAGTGATCTGTTGCTGACCTATAAAAAGAAACTAATATCTCATAGGTTGTTTGGCCACTGGGTGTCTATTCCTTTTCCTGGTAATAAAGGCCCAGTTTCCTTTTGAGAATTCACCTCACCCGCACCTTCAGTCCGCGTGCTTCCTGAAGAGCCGACCCCACCAGGGATCCAAAGGTGTCATGTGACCAGAACTGGCCAATCCAGTCACAGAGCCTCAAACACACTGATTGGTTCAGGGTAAGACATGTGACCTCTTAAGAGCCAATGAGACATCATTGGACATCATGAGACTTTTGCTGAGGCTTCTGGGAAAAAGACAGGGACTCGTTCCTGCTGAATCCAAAATCTGAGGGCTATGGGGGTTGAATATGCTGCAGCCATTTTTCTAATATGTAGTGCCTACAACTGAAGTCTATACAAGAAAAGGCAGAGTTGATTCACAGGGAGAAACTGAGTCCTGATGACATCACTTGAGCCCCCGAATCCAGAGCCTGCCTAGACTTTGCAGTTAGGTGAGTCAAGAATTTCTTTCTAGCTTAAGCTAGTTTAGCTATATTCAAGGCAGTTGCAGCTAATTTAGATATAGATGCAGACATACCTGATTAGTACCTCACAAGATGTGAAAAGCCAAATGAGCTGATGATTGTCTTATAAAACAGTGTATATACACATGATTATTGATAACATTGGTTGCAGTTACTGATTACTAATAACAATAAGTATAAAGAGAAATGGCATGTGAGAGAAATGGCTTAGTGTAATATTTGGTTATTATGCCTCTTGAAAATATAATTCTAAAACCATGGTTTAAACAACTTTATCATAAAGCTACTTCAGCAATAATAACAAGAACTATTTATTGAATGCTTACTGTGTGCCAGATAATGAATCCTCATAATGATCTCATAAGATGGATATTATTATTTTCATTATCATTTACAGATAAGGAAATGGAAGCACAGAAGTTAAGTTACTTATGCACAGTTAGACTGTAAATAACAGAGGCAGGATTCAAATCCAGTCAGTCTGATGCAGCTCATGGTTTTAGCCATGACACTGATCCTGAACCCAGAAACAATCCCAGTTCTAATGCTGTACCAGTGGAGTAGAAACTCAAACTCAGGCACTACCAAAATCATCTAATGTGAATGTAAAATATTACCATTTTAACTCTGGAACAGTCCTTTTTTTGTTTTGGCAGGGCAAGATTGGCCCTAAGCTAACATCTGTTGCCAGTCTCCCTCCTTTTTTTCCCTTCTTTCCCAGCCCCACCTCCCCCCACCCAAAGCCCCAGTACATAGTTGTGTATAGTTGGAAGTTCTTCTGGTTCTTCTATGTGAGCCAGTGCCACAGCATGGCTACTGACAGACGAGTCATGGGGTTCCAAGCCTGGGAATCAAACCTGCGCCACCAAAGCAGAGTGCATAACCACTAGGCCATCAGGGCTGGCTCTGGAACAGTCTTAAAGACTAATTTCCTAGAAAGTCCTGCATTATAAAAGTATACATGTTAACCACATTAGTGATTATCATGAAACAAAAGTGTGAAAAACCTCACAAACCTAAGCCAGTCATCTCCTTTGGTTAAACAAAAGTCCAATGTCCTAAGACTAAGGAGTATATTAATTAGCACCACCTTTTTATAAAATAACATTTGTACCTTCCACAAAAGTCAACTTTATGAGAACATTCCTATCACTAAGTTACCTTTCATCACTTTTTTGAACATAACTTTTTTAAAATCTATCCATGTTAGTACAATCCAAAAACAGAAAAAAATTTGATAAATTGGACTTTATTAAAATTAAATGTTTTTGCTCTTTGAAAGATACTGTTAAAAGAATGAAAAAGCAAGCTAAAGGCTGAGAGAAAACTATCTGCAAATCAAATATCTGAAAAAAAGATTTGTATCTGAATATATAAAGATATCTCAAAACTCAACAATAAGACAACAATCCAATTAAAAGCTGGGCAAAAGATTTCAATAGACACTCCACAAAGAGAACATAATGATGGTTATAAAGTAGAGGAAGATGGGCATGGATGTTAGCTCAGGGCCAGTCTTCCTCGGCAAAAAAGAGGAGGATTGGCGGCAGATGTTAGCTCAGGGCTAACCTTTCTCAAAAAAAACAAAAGAATATAATGATGGCAAATAAGCACATGAAAAGATGTTCAATGGCATTAGTCACCAGAGAAATACAAATTAAAGCCATCATTAGATACTATTACACTATCACATGGTTAAACTTAAAATTTTGGTAATATCAGTGATGTGGAGTAACTGGAACTCTCATATAATACTAGTAGGAATGTAAAATGGTACAGCCACTCCGGAAAAAGGATTGACAGTTTCTCATAAAGTTAAAAATATACTCATAATATGAACCAGCAGTTCCCTCTCCCCGCAGACAGCTACCCCAGAGAAATGAAAACTTACGGTCACACAAAACTCTGTACACAAAAGTTTACAGCAGCTCTATTCATAACTGCTAAAAACTGGAAATAACTGAAATGTCCTTTAACAAGTGACAATGGAAAACTACTCAGCAATAAAAATGAATAAACTTTCAATACACGCAATAACTTAGATGAATTTCAAAGACAGAGTAAAAGAAGCCAGTTTCAAAAGTTTACATACTTTAAGATTCCATTTGTGTGATATTCTCAAAAAGACAAACTATAGGGATGGAGAAAAGGTCGATGGTTGCAGGGGTTACGAAATAGGAAGGGGTACTACGAAAGGACAGCAGAAGGGCATTTTCTGGGGTGATGATACTGTTCTGTCATGATACTGTATCCTGATTGTGGTGACGGCTGCACAAACTATTCATGTGTTAAATTAATAGAACTATATACCAAAAGAAAAAAGTCAGTTTTACTATGTGATCATTTTAATAAGTTGTTTAAATTATTGTTAAAATATGAACCTCAATGTCACAATGCACATGGTTTTTAAAAACTGAAAATAGATACAGAAGGGTAAATTTGTTAATAAATGAAACACCTACACATTTCCCTTCCCCTGCACGTAGGTTTTAGAAGCAAGAATGGAGCCTCAGAAAGAATGTCTCAAATAGGACAATCACTGAGTTCACTAGGCACAAAATGTGGGATACTTCTGAAGAATTCCATAGTAGCTAAATAACTGATCCAAGACCAAAAGTAAATATTGGAAGAAAAATGAAATCAACAGTGTACCACAGAGGTAGTAGGCACACTGGCCTGGACTAAAACACTTTCAGCAAGAAATGCTAAGAACGGAGGTGATTCATAAGCATCGTTATCTTCCCACTGTAGACTTCTTTCTGTAACAGTGTGAGAATAACCACCAGGCCACCACGAAATCGAGTCATGAAATGTATTCTCATTTTTAAAAAATCAGTTATCTTCCTTAAATTAACTTCTCTTCTTAATGTAGTCATAGTCCTCCTTTATTTCAAAAGACCTAAATATTGATCAGAGACAGACTTCAAAGAACAAAAATAAACTGTGATCAAACAGCAGGAGCCAATAGTAGTAACTAAAATTTCTTCAAACTAAACAGAAGATGATTTCTGTACCTCTGTCTTATAAAATTTGTCTTCATTAGAAAAAAAAATTATCTACCTCATAATTAACTTGGGTAGAATGAATCAGATTGCATTTCTAGAGGTTTCAGAAGACTGATGAGTGGAGCTAAACATTACTGCTATCTACTTTCACAGAAATTACTCACGTCCATAATCGGTTCTTGATTAGATCCAAAATTATCTCTAATTATTAAACTATATAAACCATAAAACCACATGAAAACCTTAAAGACAAATAAAATACCTAAGTTTCTTTACATAACTAACAAAAATTTAAACAGAAAAAGAACTGATAGAAAAAAATCGGAAACAATATTTTTTTTTAAGATTGGCACCTGAGCTACCATCTGTTGCCAATCTTTTTTTTTTCTCCTCTTCTCCCCAAAGCCCCCCAGTACATAGTTGTATATTCCAGTTGTAGGTCCTTCCAGCTGTGCTATGTGGGATGCCGCCTCAGAATGGCCTGATGAGTGGTGCCATGTCCGCACCCAGGATCCAAACGGGTGAAACCCTGGGCCGCCAAAGCGGAGTATGCAAACGTTATTAACCACTTGGCCACGGGGCTGGCCCCAAGACTTACATTTTTTAAAAAGTCAGTAATTTACCTTTAATATGCCTCATACATGATTATTTTCCCTGTGGAAACCCAATTATTATCCTGAAAACAAGACTATACTAAAAAGTAAATGGATTGTGACAAAAGAAAGAAAAGCCAGATTGACACATTATTCAAATAACCCATATGGCCTAGCCCGGTGGAGTAAGGAAAGCCTATCAGAACACGCCCCCTTCTCCCCACTGGGCAGCACGGCTGTGGTGAGACACTGCAGCTAGTAAAAGTGTGTCATGCTTCCTCAGGGAGGAAAAAAGTTAAGAACCGTTATTCTGGAGATAGCACAGTGGTTCCGAAATGCCTGTAAAATAAGGTCCCAGCTCATTACTAGATACCCAGACCACCCACAATCTAGATACAACCTAACTTTCCCACCAGTCCCCATACAGGCCCCAAGGACAGTCGGCCTCTGAGTCTGACAATGCGCCTCTCAGCCTGAATGTCCTTTCCCTCCTCTCTCTGGACCTGAATCCTACCCAGCTTTGAATGAACACTTCAAGGCCTACTTCCCTATGACACTCTCCTCCCAACCAGCATTACTTCCTGTAGGATGATTTGGCTTCTTAATCATTTATTATCTTGGATTAAATATATCATGCAAGATGCCTTATCTGCCCAACACAATTATCTTATAAATAGGAGTCATATTTTATATCATTTATATCCCCATGACAACCTTTCAATTCACTAAAACCATTCAATAAATATTTTAATTGAATTTCCCAAAGAGATGACCTAACATAACTGAAATGCCAAGCATTCCAAAAACTATCCTGTACCAAATTCAGTTCTCATTAGAATGTGAATTCATAAAGAAGAATGTCACGTTATCTTTAAATATATCTGCTTTTATCCAAAATTGGAATCTGTGATGGTTCTAGAGGAGGTACAGACAAAATATTCTACAAAGTAAAAAAGTTTTATTTATTGTACTATGCTTAATATTCAGTCCCACTTGCATTTTTCTCTAAAACGCTTATAAAATCACTAAATATGCAAGAAGCATTAGAAGAGAGAATAAGCCTACTGAGAAGAAAACTACAAACTAAGATCATCAATCATATTCTGCTTTGAATTATCTCGTTCATAAAGACGTAAACTCTCCTAAATTCCAGAATGAATGGAATTCAATATAGCAACGTAAGATCTTTTAAATACATTTTTAAAAAATCCTAGTGGACTTTCTACTATCTGTTTATTTACTAAAATGATAAAAACAAGAAAAATTAAATTTTAAAAAAAGTTATATCAACAGCTAAAATTGAGAATTTTTTTTTCCATCTACTACTTTGATTTTTCCTGACCCATTTTTCAGAACTGTCAGCAATTCTGGAGATAGCCTTCTTAGTTTTCAATAATGCTAAATTATTTCTTGAAGAGTTTGAGCCTCCTCCCAAATCATTTAACATGCTTACTAATCAATAATGATATGAAGAAACAAAAAACCCATATTTACGAAGCAAGCAAATTATATTAAAAGACTGACATCTAGAAAAAGTTGCTGTTTGACAAGAAAATGTTATTATTATAAAACATTTTCTATTCTTTGTATTTCTTCATTTTCCCTTACAGATTATCTGTGGAGACTTGAAAACACATCATAATCCAAAACAGTTGAGCTTTTAAAATAAAACATAAATCAATCTAAAAGAGCCAACTGCATAGTTAAAACAAAAGGGTTGTACCACCACTACTACCATCATCATCCTCTTAAAGTCTGTCTTCAATTTACCAACAGTCTATGTTCTAAAACTACATTTTCAAATCAGCTGTTTAAAACTCAGAACATGGAAGAACAAAAGACCCCAAATAGCCAAAGCAATCCTGAGAAAAGTGAATCAAGCTGAAGGCATCGCAATCCCCAGCTTCAAGATATACTACAATGGTATAGTAATCAAAACAATATGGTACTGGGGGCGGCCAAGCCGCCAGGTGGTTAAGTTCGAGAGCTCTGCTTTGGTGGCCCGGGGTTTCGCCAGTTCAGATCCTGGGTGTGGACCTAGCACCACTCATCAAGCCATGCTGAGGCGGCATCCCACATGCCACAACTAGAAGGACCCACAAATAAAATATACAACTATATACTGGGGGGCTTTGGGGAGGAGAAGGAAAAATAAAAAATAATAAAATAAAATCTTTAGGGGCCAGCTCTGTGGCCAAGTGGTTAAGTTCGCACACTCCGCTTTGGTGGCCCGGGTTTTTGCTGGTTCAGATCCTGGGCGCAGACATGGTACCACTCATTAGGCCAAGCTGAGGCAGCATCCCACATGCCACAGCTAGAAGGACCCACAACTAAAACATACAACTATGTACTGGGGGGATTTGGGGAGAAAAAGCAGAAAAAATAAATAAATAAATCCTTCTTTAAAAAAAAAGATCACTGATCACAGATCACTATAACAAATATAATAATAATGAAAAAGTTTGAAATATTGTGAGAATTACCAAAATGTGACACAGAGACATGAAGTGAGCAGATCCTGTTGGAAAAATGGTGCCCAGAGACTTGCTCGATGCAGGGTTGCCACAAACCTTTAATTGGTAAAAAATGCCGTATCTGCGAAGCACAATAAAATCAGATATGCCTATAAACATATTTATTTTAAAAAACTAGATAAATTAGAAATTAATGAGCCCAAGATCAGTATAAACTACTCAGCTGATTAAAAATACTATATTCAATATCAGTTTGAAGGAAACCTAAGTATTACTCCTGAATGTTAGCTATAATTTCTTATGTGAAATAAGTCACTCCTTTTTGATTATTTTTTTTCATTTGGAAAAGATAAGTAGTACATAAAATTAGAATATATTTTATATTTAAGAGAAAATTATAACTTCTGGATTAGTTTGGGTTTTGAATTACTTTTTTAAGTTAAATTAAACTATTAGTTTAATTTATACAGTGGTCCCCCACTCTTATCTGTGGTGGATATGTTCCAAGACCCCCAGTGGATGCCTGAAATCACAGACAGTACTGAACTCTTTATATTATTGTTTTTTCCTATACATACATACCTATGATGAAGTTTAATTTATAAATTAGGCACAGTAAGAGATTAACAATAATAACAAAAAAAGTTGGCTTTGGGACCATTATTAAGTAAAATAAGAGTTACTTGAACACAAGCACTGTGATTCTGCGACAGTCATCTGATAACCCAGACGGGAACTAAGTGACTAATGGGCGGGTAGTGTATACAACGTGGATCCACTGGACAAAGGGATGATTCACGTCCCGGTGGGAAGGAGCGGGAAGGTTTGAGATTTCATCATCCTACTTAGAATGGTGTGCAATTTAAAACTTATGAATTGTTTATTTCTGGAATTTCCATTTAATATTGTCAAACCATGGTTGACAGTGGGTAACTGAAACTGCAGAAAGCAAAACTGCACATAAGGGGGACTGTATTATGAAAATCTTTAGACCTGTAGCAAAGTTGAAAGAATAGTATGATCAACACCCAGTTGTTAGCATCTTGCCATAATTTGCCTTCTTTCTGTCTAAATAGATAGAGTTTTTTTTCTGAGCCAAGTGAAAGTAAGTGGTAGACATCTTGGATGGCACTTCATCCATACTTCAACATTTATCTCCTAAGAATGACAACATTTTTCTTCATGAGCATAATATCATTATCACACCTAAGAAAATAATTCAATAATACTAATGGTTATATTATCAAATATCAAGTCCATTTATAAATTTCCCCATTTGTCTGCAAAATGTGTTTTATTCCTTTATGTTATTATATTTCTTTAGTTTCTTTTAATCTAGAATAGTTACCCCCTCCACTCTTTGTTTTTCATGACAATGAAGCATATTGCTTGTTGAAAAATTAGAAAATGCAGATGAATAAAAACCAAATCTGTAGTCTACCACTCAGGGATATACACTGTTAATTTTTTAATGGACTTTTAATTTTGGAATAATTTTAGGTTTAGAGAAAGTTGTAAATGTAGGTCAGAGTTCCCATATACTCGTCACCCAGTTTCCCCTGTTGTTAATATCTTACATTTCTGTGGTACATTTGTCAAATTTAAGAAACCATCATTGGAATATTAGTATTAAGTAATTTCCAGGTTTTATTTGGATTTCCCGTTTTTCCACTAAAGCCCTTTTTCTCTTCAAAGATCTGTTTACGATCCACGTTGAATCTAGTTGTCATGTCCTCTGGGCTATGACAGTGTTTTAGAATTTGCTTGTTTTTATGACAATTTTGAAGAGTCCTGGTCCCTCAGTTTGAGTTTGTCTGATCTCAGTGCTTTAACACAGTAAGAGTTTATTTCTTGATTATATCACAGCTTGATGGGGGGTGGGATGGGGAGGCTCTCCTATAGGCAGAAACTCAGAGATACGAGCTCCTTCCTTTTAGTGTCTTCAGCGTTCTCTAGGGCCTCTTCAGAGCCCTTCCTTAGACCTGTGCATGCATCTACCATTGATGAGCGGAGAGCACGGAAGATTGGGGGAGGGGGAACATTTCAGGAGCCAGTTCAAAAGTTGTACACCTCTCTTCTACCACATTTCATTGGCCAAATTAGTCACATGCTTCCACAAGATGTGAGGGCACCTGGGAAATGTAGCAAATGCTGACATAGAAGCTGCAGCAAGTTATCCAGAAGATCAAGGTAAGGTATTTAATGAAGGTGGCCACACTAAACAAGAGATTTTCAGTGTAGATGAAACAGCCTTATACTGGAAGAAGATGCCATCTAGGACTTTCATAGCTAGAAAGGAGAAGTCAATGCCTGGCTTCCAAGCTTCAAAGGAGCGACTGACTCTTTTAGGGACTAATGCAGCTGGTAACTTTAAGTTGAAGCCAATGCTCATTTACCATTCTGAAAATCCCAGGGCCCTTAAAAATTATGCTAAATCTACTCTGCCTGTGCTCTATAAATGGAACAACAAAGCCTGGATGACAGCACATCTGTTTACAACATGGTTTACTGAATATTTTAAGCCCACTGTTGAGACCTACTGCTCAGAAAAAAAGATTCCTTTCAAAATATGACTGCTCACTGACAATGCACTTGGTCACCCAAGAGCTCTGATGGAGATGCACAACAAGATTAATGTTGTTTTCATGCCTGCTAACACAATATCCATTATGAAGCCCATGGATCAAGGAGTCATTTCAACTTTCAAGTCTTATTATTGAAGACATACATTTTATAAGGCTATCGCTGCAACAGACAGCGGTTCCTCCGATGGATCTGAGCAAAGTAAACTGAAAACCTTCTGGAAAGGATTCACCATTCTAGATGCCATTAAGAACATTCATGAGAAGAGGTCAAAATATCAACATAAACAGGAGTCGGGAAGAAGCTGATTCCAACCCTTATGGATAACTGTGAGGGGTTCAAGACACTTCAGTGGAGGAAGAAACCACAGATGTGGTAGAAATAGCAAGAGAACCAGAATTAGAAGTGGAGTCTGAAGATGTGACGGAACTGTTGTAATCTCATGATAAAACTTTAACAGATGCAGAGTTGTTTCTGATGGATGAGCAAAGAAAGTGGTTTCTTGAGATGGAATCTACTCCTGGTGAAGATGCTGTGAAGACTGTGGAAATGCCAACAAAGGATTTAGAGTATTACATAAACTTAGCTGATAACTGATAAAGCAGCAGCAGGGTTTGAGAGGATTGACTCAGCTTTTGAAGGAAGTTCTCCCATGGGTAAAATGCCATCAAACAGCATCACGTGCTACAGAGAAATCGCTCTGGAAAGGAAGAGGTAACCAATGCAGCAAACTTCATTGTTGTCTTATTTCAAGAGACAGCCACAGCCACCCCAACGTTCAGCAACCACCACCCTCATCAAACAGCAACCATCAACACCAAGACAAGACCCTACACCAGCAAAAAGATTACCATTTGCTAAAGGCTCAGATGATGGTTAGCATTTTTTAGCAATAAAGTATTTTTTAATTAAGGTATATACATTGTTTTTTTCAGACATAATGCTATTGCACACTTAAGAGACTACAGTATAGTGTAAACATAACTTTTATATGCACTAGGAAACAAAATAATTCGTGTGACCCGCTTTACTGTGATATTCACTTTGTTGTGGCAGTCTGGAACTGAACCTGCATAAAATGGAAATTTTTTTTTTTTTTTTAAGATTTTATTTTTTTTTTCCTTTTTCTCCCCAAAGCCCCCCGGTACATAGTTGTATATTCTTCGTTGTGGGTCCTTCTAGTTGTGGCATGTGGGACGCCACCTCAGCGTGGCCTGATGAGCAGTGCCATGTCCGCGCCCAGGATTCGAACCAACGAAACACTGGGCCGCCTGCAGCGGAGCGTGCGAACTTAACCACTCGGCCACGGGGCCAGCCCCAAAATGGAAATTTTTATGTTATATATGTTTCACCAAAATTTTAATAAAATAACAAGTTTACAAGCCATAATACCCTAATTATAAGCAGTAAGGCCCATGTCCTAATCCAGATGCAAACTTAAGGAATGCTCATTGCCCATTTCCCAATATGCCCTGCCATGAAGGAGGACCGAGAGCTGGCAGAGCAGAGCCAGAGCCAGAGCCAGAGGTGGGAAACTGGTCCTGAAATTAGTCCCACTAAACAAACTTAGAAAAGCCAAGGCACAGGGTAAGGTGCAAAATGGCCGGCAAAGGCAGGCTAGGGAAGAGAAAGCAAAGGCAGAAGGAAGGGAATCCTCAGGACACGGGCAGTAGATGAGACTGGAAAAGGATAGCACAGCTGTGAGAAAAAGAAAGAACAAAGAGTAGGAGAGGGCAGAGAAGGAAATTCTCCCAAGATAAGGAAAGAGGGGAGTAGGGGAAAGGAAAAGCAGAATTATAAGCAAGAAGGAGATTCATTCAATAAGAGATCCTGCCCGAGTGCCAGCAGAAAAATAACTTCCTTCCACTGAGGAGGCCATTTGTATCTAAAGAAACCAAGAAGTTGGTGAAGCCTACAGAAAGTTAAGAGCAAAAGTATTTTTCTGTTAAGTAATACTAATATGCCTCCATCCACAGAGAACTACTGCCATTTTTGTCATTTGTTTTGGTGTTTTTTTTATGAGAACATTTATTTGTTTAGAAATCATTTTAACCTGAGCCTGACTTTTTTACTTGTATCAAACACTAGTATGCCAGGAACAAGTTAAAGATGTTCTATGGCACTGGGGTTAGGAGTATAGGCTTGAAGTCACATCTGCCTGAATTTGAATCCTGGTATTTCTGACCTGAGACAATCTGCATAAAAATTTGCCTTGATCTCCAAATCTGCAAAATGGAGATAACAACACTATCTACCTCACAGGACTGTTGCAAGAATGAAATAGATTAAAATGTGAATGCACTTAGAACGGTGCCTGGCTCACACTAATCACTATAAAAGTAGTAGCATACTATTATCCTCCTTATCTAAAACATGAGCTTCACAGAGCTGCGATCTTGTCTGTTTTGTTCAGTATTGAAGACCCAGGTTATGCCTGACATAAGTATTTGGAAAAATAAAGATTTATTGAATAATATAGACTTCATGCCAGCAACACAGAAGCCCAAAGGAACAGCACTACCTTTCTGTTATTACTGACAACTAAAATCTGCATAATACTTTAGCTGCAAAGTTTATAGTTCATAGAAGGTTTTTACATACCTCATCTCAAGTGATTCTGTGAAGCTGATATTATCATCTCCATGTCATGGACAAACACAAACTCAGAAGACTTAAGGGATTTGCCCAAAAACACACAGTCTGAGGCAGCACAAGAATTCTGAAGTTAATCCCACTTCTGTTCACTCTAGACCCCACCCAGAAAGCACGGAACATACCCTAAACTGTTCAATTCTCCTTACCTGCAAATACACAAAGTTTAAGGCCACCAAAATACTTTATCCCATTTGTTTCAATATAATTGATGGGAAGAGAGGAAACAGATGAAACAACATTAATAGTAACTGTTGAAGTTGGACAATGGGTACAGTGGGATTGATTATACTCTCCTTTCCACTTCTGTATATCTGAAAGTTTCCATAATAAAAATTTTAATTAAAAAACAAAGTCCTCACTCCCAACATAAACTCTGCCATGGCCAACTTTCTATTGAGCACACCTGGGTATGAGGAAAACACCACAGCTGAGAACCTTCAGCACTTCTCAGTTTGAGGCAGGAAAGAGAGTGCTAGACTGGGATTCAGGAAGCTTCAGTCTTTGCTTTAACTAATTGTGAGACCTCACTGATTCTTCTAACTCCTCTGGGCACCAAACTTCCTCATCTGTTCCTTCTAGGATTAAAATTCTGATTTCAGCTTTCTACTAGCTCCTTAAACTCAAGAGACAAAACCAAATTCCTCTTTTCTCTATTCTAAACCCCTAAGACATGTTCTTCCTCCTGACTGCCCTATTCCTCGTGTCCCATTCCGCCAGCCACCCAACCATAAAAACCTCAACAACATCTCTGACTTGAGACATAAAACTGACTGTTCCCTTCCCTTCCTACGTAATCAGTCACCACATCTCTCTGTTCAGCCTCCAAAATATCTCTTGAATCCATCACTTCCTTTCCATTCCCAAGGCCAAGGATTCAATTCAGGCCCTCACCATCCCTCACGTGGACTATTACCAAGAATCCAACTGAAATCCCTGCCTCTAGTTTTTCGTCACTGCCAATCCCTCATACACATTCTTAGTCTACATTTAAGACCAAAAAACCCAGTCCTGACCTCCTGGCAGTGGAACATAGCCTTCCACTATGTTCCTTTATGTATCCCAGGGTCCAACAATTTGGATATGCAGTTTCCTGACACCCACCTCATTTCCAACACGACCCCTTAGTCTTTGTTCAAGCTATCCTTCCCTCCAAAATGCTCTCTTCTTTCCATTGCTTCTCATCTTCACGTTGGTGCAATTTCAATGCCACCTCTTCAGTTGAAGTCTTCCTTGATATCCCCAAGGGGTCAGTTACTGCTCCCTCTACCTAACACCTAAGCACCTTGTCCAATCCCCTTTTACAGCGCCTATCAAATTCCTATCCATCCTTTTATTTTCTAGTGCCCCTATTCTACCTACTAGATGCTTCGCTCCTTGCCAGCAGGAATGATGTTTTATTTACCTTTGTACCCCTCAGAACAGAGCTTCCCAAAGAGTGTGCCATAGCACAGTGGTATGCCATGAATGAGTTAAAGATGCTCTAGACAGCGATCCCCTCCAAGCATCCACAAAGGGACTTCTGCAGCCAGAATCCCCAACTGGTCAAACCTCAAGCAGTTGCAAGCAGCCTCCTCCTTCAACCAGGTAGGCACCATCATGATAACTTAAAAAGCACTCAGACACAGCAGATGGTACACAGTGTTTGCCAATAAATATTTGCTGAATTGAGTACTGGAATAATCCACCCCTTCCCCTTCAACCTCTGTCCCCAAGATCAACTAACATCCAGATCAGACTCTCTTTGAACATTTTTACTGAATGGATTCTAATTATCTTTTTAATAGTCACCTGTTTATTAGCCAGTTATACTTCCCTTACCTTCCAAAGCCCACATCAATAGTTTATTGCATAAAATAGTAAAGGATATGAACAAACGATTCACCATGAAGAGATTCAAAGAGTAAAATTCAACATTGTAGAAAAAAGAAATCCAAGTGCCACTTGACATTATTAAATGAGCAAAAACTTTTAAGGAAAAATGTATTTCTATCCAGTTATGCTGAAACAGGTACATCCACGTATCTGTTAGTAATACGAACTGGTGTAACATTCTCGAAAAACAGTATGGCAATATGTATCAAAAGCCATAAAAACATTCGTACCATTTAACACTCAGAAATTTATCCTAGAGATATAATCAGAAAAAAAGTCTATAATATCTACAATAATGAAAGTTAAAGTATTAACCAAAAACCAGCCAACAACATAAACACCTAACAAAAAGATTTATGTAAACTATGGAAGTATGACTTGATGAAATATTTTCCAGCCTTTCAAAATATAATCATATAAATTAAAATTGTGACACCTATAACATGGAAATGTTTCATGATCTAATAAGCAGAAAAAAATTCAAATTATATGCATCATAATTAAAAATGAGTAAAATATATATATTTTTTGAAATGGAATGCCAAAAAGAAAATCAACTATTTTAGGGTAAAAACCCAAATATGTAACAACTTATTTAATATCAATTCTTAAATGACTTTATAATTTAAGAAAGTTCCACCACACTGAGGAAACAGAGGGGTTCCAGGATACATGTTTGATATAGTCTCAAGAAGAGGTCCACCCCTCCCTTCTACTGCTCACTTTGGCCTTAACTAAGAACTCTCATGCACTCCTTATTACAATGACTTATGAGAACCCTGGAGCCCAGCTTTCCAAACACCAACAAACCACATCAACTGGTCTTCTGATCACCCCCATGAACCTGCAGAGGATGAATCCTGCAAAACAAGCATATGCTCAAGAAACAAAGAACCCCTTCAACCATGTACTACTTTAGCAATCAGCAAGCAGCCAAGTCCAAGTTCAATTACAAACCCTAAAGGTACATAGTCTTGTCACATTAAAGTCTCTGGGATTCTCAAGGCCGACTTGCTGACTCAGTGGTGGGCTGTATCAAAGCTAAAAAGCAGCATGGACTCAGGACACATCAAAGAACTAGAGGCAGGGAGACCCAGGTACAGTTAAAAGGGATGTTTTTCAAAAAGTTACTTTAACTACAAAGAACAGAAAACTCCAGGTTAAAACAGATGGGTAAAAAGTAGGTGGCAGTGTCTTGTAAATCTTACCCAGCCAGAGTCCAAAAGGCAGGATAGCAAGTCATTTCATTAACAGCTAAAACTTTCTGGAGCTGGTGATTTCTAACAAAAGACTAGTATTGGAAATATATCAAAAAATAATTTTAGCACCAATGCCCCACAAGGACAATGTTAAAACAGTCTTCTAATTGTTTTTCTGTACTACCACCATTTTCTAAGTTTAATACTGAAAGACCAAGACATTATAATGGACCAAGAAGATTAATCACTGTGAAATAATAAATACTCAAGATTAAACTGTCTCTCTTAGCAGGGCATTTCAGCAAAAGATAAATAATTTGAAGGATTAATACAACCCTTGTACTGAGGGAGTACAACCATTAGGAAAAAAGTTGAACCTTTTGTTGCTATTGATATGTTCTCAGTATCCAGAACCTCAAAGATGCGGATATACCCAGCCATTCATGACAATACAGACATAGCAGATAACAGCAAAAACAAACACTTCAATACGAAACCAAGTTCCTCAGAGCACAGGGTCAACATACTCAAGCATGTTGACATGAGAACTGAAGGACCTCTCCAGTTCCAGTCACATGCAGATGGTTGAGCCCCTGTGCAGTTACCCATTCAGAGCAGAAGTGGAAGATTAACCTACCCTCACTTCTCTTCAAACAAACTCTGACAAAGCGCAGGCAGTCTCTTCAGAGTATGTTCATCATCATAAAGTCTGTTCCGGAAGTAGCCAATTCAGTCAGCACCCGCATCTTCAAGTTACCACTGTTTCACTACTGCCCTCATCAGCCCACCTCATCCTTTCTGGCCAGAAAGACTCTCATCTAGATTAAGGCCCTCTTGTCTCCTTCTCAGGCATTACCAAGTTCTTGTTTTCTAAATAAGGCTCTCCTACACCTTACTCACCTGCAGTTCACTGCACTGGGTATCACCCAAATAGCCCATCAGAGCTCTTTATAATTTCTGAAAGAGAGAGAAGGAAGCTTTTAAATACATAGTAGAAAATGCCATTGCTGATATATCAGTTCTGAAGCATTTGGACCCAGTATTCACAGCACATGGTCTTTTGGTCCACAGCAGTTCAACAAAATGTAGCATAACCAGCCAGGACCAAGAGTCCTGAGATAAGAGTCCAGAGATAAAAGCTTGGTTTAATGTTGCTACTACTGAGCAGTGTGACCTTGAGTAAGTCACTTGACTTCTCCACGCCTAAATTTCCTCATCTGGAAAATAAGACACTTAGACTAGACAGAAGTAGCAGAGAACCCTACAATGGAAAGAGCACAGGCTTTCCAAGACAGAATGCCAGCACCACTACTTACTAGTCTTGTGACGTTATGTTATTCCACATTTAGCCTAAATTTCCTCCTTTGCAAAACAGAAATAACAATAACCATCTCAGAGTTGTTACGAGAAATAAAGGAGAGATAATGAGTTATAAAAAGCCTATTGTAAATATACTGTGCAGCTGATCATAAAATTCCACAGATGGTAATTATTATCATTACCCCCAGCGCTAAAGTTATATGAATTCAATTCACAAATATTTATTTCCTTAAAAGATCAACAAATCAAAACTTTACCAACCTGACAATGGAATTAACTCTTTGAGTGTTTCACTAACAGTTCAATTACAGTTATCTTAAATTGACGGTAGTTTAAGACTATCAGTATTACTTAATATCACAGTACATAAGAACAGACTAGTCCCTGCGTAACATCTAAACTGGTTCCACGGCCATGCGTTCCCTGACCTCTCTGCTTTCACTATCGCCGCTAGATCTCAGCAAAAGAGGGCTCCCAAAAGCCAAATTACACTGTTTGCTCTGGTCAGCTCAGGGGAGCACAACTAAAGACGGAGGAAGGAGAACAGAGGCTTTTTTTCTTTTTTAATCTTTTTTACTTTATACACTTAAGTACTGCTCAAATTTGTTTACCATAGCATACATCAGTTTTGCATAAAAATAAATACTTTTTTAACTATATTAGTTACACAAATTGCCTACTGAAAGGAAGCTTGCCTTACAGGAATATTTTCACCACAAGGAGCATTTCCACAAAAAAAAGCAAAAAGGCAAATTCAGATGTGCCAAGAACACCTAAAATACAGCACAGAAATAACAAAAATCACAAGCATTCACACTTTAGAATGGTTCAGTCAAAAAATATGCCATGAGCTCTTTAAGAACCTAATGATGGGGGCCGGCCCGGTGGTTAAGTTCACATCTTCCACTTTGCCAGCCTACAGTTCACCGGTTCAGATCCCGGGTGAGGATATGGCACTGCTTGGCAAGCCATGCTGTGGTAGGCGTCCCAGATATAAAGTAGAGGAAGATGGGCATGGCTGTTAGCTCAGGGCCAGTCTTCTCAGCAAAAAGAGGAGGATTGGTAGCAGATGTTAGCTCAGGGCTAATCTTCCTCAAAAAAAAAAAAAAACCTAATGATGAATCAGGGGCTTTTCGGTTCAAAAGCAAGAAGAATATACAAACTCTGCTTTTACCGACCACTTCCTGCTCTTAGAGAAACTGACCCAGTACAATTTACACGAGTAATCAAGTTGGTATGACTATTTGATAGTATGTTGAAAAACTTTCAATTTGTTTTAGACAATCAATAGCTTAAAAAAAGTATTACATATATATAAATTAAAAGTCTTCATTAAGGGGCCAGCCCCATGGCCGAGTGGTTAAGTTCGCGCACTCCACTTCAGTGGCCCACGGTTTCGCCAGTTCAGATCCTAGGTGCAGACATGGTACTGCTCATCAGGCCATGCTGAGACGGCATCCCACATGCCACAACTAGAAGGACACACAACTAAAATATACAACTATGTACTGGGGGTATTCAAGGAGGAAAAAAGCAGGAAAAAAAAAAGAAGATTGGCAACGGTTGTTAGCCCAGGTGCCAATCTTTAAAAAAAAAATTTTTTTAAGAAGTCTTCACATTACATCTACAATATTATTTTTAAAAGAGTAATATTAACTCTATTAAATTCAGGATTATTCAAAAGTATTATCCCAGGCACCCTTGAAGTGACAGACCACTACATTTTATGCTGCTTTAGCCAATGTTACAGAAATAATCCTGACTACACCCATCAATTTAAATGAACTGTAAGCTGGTATGGCCACAGTCTCCACAGTATCACAGTTCTCTCCTAGAAAAGATTTCAAAATATTACTTAGAAATCAAATTATGTTTGCATGTGCACGTATGTAAGCTTATGAAAATAAACAACCATAATAATTTGCTTCTAATTTTTTAAGTAGCCCCTCCCCCTCTCTTGTTTATCAATAAATTGAATAAACTTGACCCAAAATCTATGCATTTGAAACAACAGGCAAAGGACCTTATTTCTTGTCCTGGGCTTGTATTTGGATCTTAAATATAGTCTGACAGACAGTTATAGACTAATTTGCATTTAATATTAATACCAAGCCTACTTCTTAAATAGAAAACAAAAATGCATATATAAGATCTGGTCTGCTTATTTGTAGGTCCCTCTGCAATATTCTTAGCCTTTCGTAAATATGCTGTATATTTTTAAACTACACAAGGCCTTTTGCAAGCAGGAATGATTTCTCCTGCTGTTTTGGCACCACTCCCCTCTCCAGTAAAACAATGGACAGTCCATAAATGTATACAGATTTTAAAACAACGTAGGTTGAATATTTATGGTATTAGAAAATGAAACTTCTTGCTAACAACTGCAAAAATCAAGTTTACCAGCTGATAGAGAGGTACTGACTCCCAAAAACTACAGCCTTACCTAAAAATAGTGTCCTAGCTTCCCAGCCAAAAGGACAGACTAAAAAAGCTACGTCTTTATTCAGCTCAAAGACATAGACTCCTACTTCACCACAACCTTCAATACTATGGTATTTCCCAATTTAGAATACTTTGTGTAACAGCTTGTTTGGTGGCCAACCACTAACTTCACTTTCAAGTGAATACTAACACTTCACATGGTCTAATGTGTGAAAATTGTGGAAAATGTCCTGACACAATTCAGGCCAAACAACACTAGCCACACAAGATTACCTATTTCTAAATATTCAATTTTAGACTACAAACAAACATCTCCATAGGCCAAAAAGCAGATCATTGCTTTCTTTCCACAGAGTAATCTGTAAATTTAAAAAACAACAACAGTAACAACAAAAAACAAGATAAAAGGTTCAAATTGGGAAGTCTAAGGCATGAATATGCCTCCATCTGTAAACTGAAAACAAATAAATTTAAAAGTCCACATGTGCTCTGCCAAGAATAAAAATAAAAATCTATGTAATATATACAAGTACTGCTGAGTTTGAAACACAAGCAAATGCGGTGTGTGCACTTACAAAAGGATCTTGGTTTATGTCCACCTTCCTTTCCCAGGTTTTTTTTTAAGGGCAAAATGTCAATTTTATGCCTCAATCTGAAAAAAATAAAGCACAGCTTATTCTTCTTAAACAGATGTTGTGATAGATATGAAAAGTTTGTGGGAGGATTTCAAAATCCAAAGCCTACCCAGATGTGTTAAAGAAAAACAAAAAAACAATCCACCATAATAACTTACATTTTCTCAATAAACCGTAGTAAAATATTTTTAAAGTTGGAAAATTGCTTGTAAATAATGTAAAATTAGCAAAGTTCTCTCCTTCTCGCCAGTACAGAATATTAACTGTTCACTAACACTGTATCAATAACGTCCTTTAAATCCAAAGCATTATAAATTAGAATAGAGCGACACTTTGAACTCACACACCACGTGACCAGAGAATAAGGACAAACCAATCTTATCCCTAATAAGCTAAACAAAACTCAACACTACCATTTTTATTTCAAAATAACTATGAGAGAGAGAAACACTACTCTATTTTTCAGAAAATAAAAGCAGGAATGGCTGACTCACCTAAAACAATTATTTCCAATGGAAAGGGTGTACTTTACAAGAGTCCCACAAACTGTGGACACACAGAATCCACATACGCAATCACTAACACTCAATGTAGAGTAAGTGATGGACACGAAAACACAGATAAAATTAAGACATCCAATTAAAGTTACACAAGGAAATTTAAATAGGCAAACTATAATTACCCCTGGTGAAGATACTGATCAAGGATAGCTGCAAATAACATTTGGCTCTGCATAAGCTCCACTACCTCTGAGTATGTTGCAGCCAATGAAAAGTTGGGTACATCTGACACATTTTTCCTTTCTAAATCTAGCCCTGCCTATACACCCATTTGACTGAGAGAGATATTTGGAAAATAAAGATGGCCCCATCAAACTACTTAGTTTCAGCCTCACCCTTATGAGTTAATTAAAATAAAGAAGGAAAAAAGGTAAATCATTTTTAACTGCAGTCTCAACTTACACATCTCACCAGCACTGTAGTTCTTTAGTGATCAATTACTTCATCCAATTCCTGAGGCAAATAGAAAAGTAAAATGTGTCTACACAACCCAGTAATAGACATGATCAGTAGCAAACATTTTATCAGCCAGAAGTGTAGGGGCATCTAAATTTCAAGTGGAAAAAGTTGCCAAAATGGTACAGTATGAAGCTTTGTAAATGAGTGTGTTTGTTTTACTTTAAAATAAAAACACTTCCTTTCTGTGTGACAAAAGAATAGATTGTAAAATCTTCTTAAAATACAAAATACAAAAAAGTCCTCTCTTTAGCAGTGACTGACCTTACTTTCAAAAAAGAAAGGAAGAAATGAAGGAGAAGAAATCTCATTAATATGAGTTTAAGAGAAGGCAAAATTAAGAACTAGGCAGGACAACTTCTCCCCTCCCCCCCCCCCGCCCAGAAATCCACTGTCTCTGGAGTTATACAAATTATATTAATAACCTGCCTGAAAAGTCTGAGTATTGAGGGAGAAGGAACAATTACTTTGAGTTTCAAACAAAATCTGAGGATCCTAAACCAAAACGAATCCCAAAACCCTGGCTTTCAGCCCTGCCTGAGGGATTCTCAGCAAAGGGGAGGGTGCAGAAGGCTCAAATAATCTGGGGGGAGAGCAATCAAAGTTCCCTAGATAAAAATACAGTCCCTTAGCCCCAGAAAAGGAGTCTTAAAGGAATCTCCAGGAAAGGAGAGTCTGTTTTTATTTTTGTTGATGTGCTTATGGGCCAATGAGCATTTCCGAGGAGGGGGCGGAGAAAGGGGGAAAGAAAGTGAAGCTGAGGCAACAGCCCCAGGCGGGGGAGGGAGGGGGCGCACCCTGACCCACTTTTCCCGACGCCCACCCTCCGGTCCCCGCCCCCCGGGTGAAGTCCGAGCGCCCAGGGGGCCATCGGGCCGGGCGTGGGAGGCCCGCCCGCTCCCCACCCCCAGCCGCGACCCGGAGGAGGGGAGCGTGCAAGGAGGCTCGTCTCCCCCGCCCGGAGCACCCGCGGCGGGAGGAACCTCCCGCAGGCTCGCGGCCCGGGTCCGCAAGACCCCCTCCACGCCCGGGGCCGAGGGCGCCGCGGCCCCCAGCGGAGGGGAAGGGGACTGAGGAGGGGAAGAAGCTGTAAACAGCCCCAGCGTCCGGGCCTCGCCTCGAAGAGCCCCGCTTCCCGGGCCCCGCCGCGGGTCGCCTGGGCTCCCACCCCGCCCCAGGCCGCCTCTCCCGGGGCCCCGGGGACCGGAGGGGAGTCCGGTCCCCTCCCTGGAGGGCTCCGGCAGGTCGCGGAGCGGTCCCAGGAGCGGAGAAGGGGGAAGTCAGGACTTACCTGTCATTACTTTCTACGCCATCTTGGATCCACTTGTCAACGTCCCCACAAAGCATTATGGGTAAGAAAGAGCCTTTAAAGTGACTCCCCCCCTCGGCCCCCGACTCCCGCCTCCCGCCGCCGGCGCCGCCCCTCCGGCCGCACCTCCCGCCTGAAAGTTGCCCCCGGTGGCGGGCTGGCCCAGGCGCCCGCAGCCCGGCCCCCTCCCCTCCTGCGGGCTGCTGGCATTTAAAACTCACCCCCATTTTTTAAATGTGGCTTTGGGTTTTCCCCTTGCTCCTGCCCTGGCCTCCCTTCCCCCCATCTCTCGCCTCCACGCCTGTTCCCTTTGCCCCGCCGCCCTCCTGCCCTGGCAGACACCGCACGTCTGCATTTAATCAGCCCGAGGTTTGCCTGCTGCTGGCGGCAAAAAGCTGCTCATTGATTTATTTATGCGCATTTATGCGTCTGTTACTGCTCTAGATCCTCGGTGCACGGCGGCGGGCTCCTGCAGCCGGCTTCCCGCCCCCGGGCAGCCGGGGGTCGCCCTCAGGGCCCAGGAGTCCGGCGGCCCCGCAAACCAGCCGGCGCTCTGACTCCCGCATCCGCGGACCTGCTTCGGTCCTGACAAACCACTGCGGGGCCGTTGGGCTCTGGGCTCTGGGTGACACTGTGTCCCCGAACCAACCAGCGTCGAAGCGCGCTTGAGGGGGTAGAGAGGAAGTAATAAGCTAAATGCAACTTTTACCCCTGTTTACTCGCCCTCCCGTTGTCTCCTCCCTCGGCCGGTAACGTGATCCGCGACCCTCTAGGTGGGAACCCCTCCCCTAGGAATGTGGCTTTGGGCTCTGCCAAATCCTCCCCTTTCCAGTCCCGGCTGCGTGCGCACTGTGACTTCCCGGGGCAGGTAACTTGGGGGCGCGTGCTTCGGGCTCCCGCCCGGACGTGCTTCCCGCGTCCCCACGTCAGGGCTCGGGGGAGGGTCCCCGGGAGGGTCGGGGGCTGGAAGGAGGGTGCGCCCGCCCTGGTCTACCTGCCGGGTCCCAGCGGGGCGGCGAGGGGAAGACGGCGGGCGCCACTCCCGCCAGGGGTTGTGGGGGGACGTCCGGAGTCGCCCGGCTGTCACGGGGTAGTCGCCCGGCTAGAAGTAGGGGGCGCCGAGACGCCACCCGGGGACCCGAGCGAGCGACCCTGCAGCCCTCGGCCGCCGCTCGGGCTGGCGGGCTCTTTGCAGGGAAGCCGAGCTCTCCCCGACTTCCGCCGCCGGCGTTCGGTGGCGCGGAGCTAGCCGAGCACACGCCCGCGCCCTCGCGCAGTGGTCCCCTTGCCCCCAGGAGTCCCTTGGTGAGTTCCCCCGCTCTCTCACTTCCCAGTACCTCTTCTGTCTGCTTTGCAGACTTTGCGGGCCTGCTCTGGATGCTTCCGCCCCCCCCCCCCCCCCCCGCAAGTTTTTACAAGGATGTGTCCAAGGGAAAGTCCTCCAGGACATCAGTGCTTGCGAAACTGCATTCAGTACAAAATGCTGTTCAGTGGCTCTGAAATTCGAAGAATGCACGGGCATTAAACCCTCCCTTCGGTGCACGGGGAGGGCCTGGTGTCTCCCCAACGGTTTTGGGCTCCTCCAGACCCGACGTGAAGCCTCTCTCGAGGAACCTGGACGGTTGCTGACACGAGCCCTGCCCCAGGGGAGCTAAAAACTCCACCGGGCAATTGTCCCGGCCTGATGCGGAGAGTGAGGTGTAGACTCATTAAGGGATTGGCCCGGGGTCAGCCGTGAGGAGGGAGCGAGGTAATGAGTCACTCTCGGCTAGCCGAGAACGCGGTGTGCCTGGGAGGGACCTCCCCTGAGTCACTCGCTTCTGAGCTCCGAAAGAGTTGGGAAATTGGAGCCTGGAGCCAGGTTCTTAGACGGTCCGGCGCAGGCAGCCCCGCGGGGCCGTGGGCTAGGGGGCGGGACGCAGCACGCTCGCGGCCTTCTGCGGCTGCCCCTGGAAAATGCGTGCCTCTCCCTTCTAAAGAAGGCTCCAGAATCTCCTCTTTGCGGGGTTCCCCAGTTGCTCCTCTTCCAATTCCCCTTCAGGACTTAGAGACTCCAATGCACTTATTAAGTGGATATTTATATTTACAAAGCACCTTTGGGTGTGTGGTCTGAGTTTCCTATAATTAAACACTGTTTAAACAAGCTGAGGGCAAACACTGCCTCCCGAACGTTTCTTTAGTAGGTACCTTTCTTTGCCATTTTTAGGCCTTCACCCTGAGAAGCACTCAATTTATGTGACTATCTGACCCATTCCTCCACGCTGGGGAGCATCCTGGTCCATCCTTGCCCAAGACACCACACCACCTGTTGCCTGAACTAGATAGCTTCCTAATGCTTCTCCTTGCCTCCACTCTGCCCCCTACAGTCCGTTCTTCATCGGACCAACCCAGTGACGTTTGCAAAATGGCGTCACGTGACTCCTTTGCTTAACCCCCTCAAAGGCGCCGCCATCATTCTTGGAATAAATTCCTAACCATGGCCTACAAGATCCTGTGTGAGGTGGCTCCTGCCCCTACTCCCTCACTGTGATAAACCACAGTGAATTTTTCCTCTGTAGCACCCGAGCTTCCTTCCAGCCAGAACCTCGTTCCGCCAGATCTGATGATCCTCTTTTCAGCACTCACGTCTCAGCTCAAATGTCACCCCCTCGCACAGGACTTTTGAGATCCCCTTAACCAAAACAGGTCACTATTCTCTTACCCTGGGTTAGAAATGTTCTTGTTTGTCTATTTGTTGGGTGTTAATTATCTGCCCTAGTCCCATTGGAGCGTATGCCCCATAAGGACACAGGCCTTGTCTGACTTGTTCACTTAGTGCCTAGATTAGGGCCTGGCACATAAAGATATGTGTGTATGTATTTGTTGAATGAATGACCAAACTTTTATTGAGAGAGGGGGTGGTGGTGAAAGAGTGAAGCATGGCATGAGCTGCTGAGGCGCTGCCCTTCTCTTTAGACCACTCCCACTGTGCACAGCTAGAGGTGGGCAGCTAAGAAGGGACATGGGGAAAACAGCCTCCTCCGCCAAGGTTAATGGAGGTCCATCCTGATTCTGATCTGATAAACACACAGCCCTAAATAATTCCCCATTCACTCCCACCACATCCTTCCTAGTGTTTTCCTGCTTAACCCCCACTGGCCATGCTCTCTTCTTTCCAGTCCCAAGGCTCAGTCCTTGGGTCTCTTATTCATCTACTACGCCCCCCACCCCCCCGCCAGGTTTCTTTCAGTCTCAAGGCTTTACGTAACCATCTTACCCTGAGGAAGAACTCCAAACCTATGGCTTCAGCCCACAACTTTCTCCTGAGCTTCAGATTCCTGGCATCTCCACTTAGATCTCTCATAGACATCTCAAACTCAGCATTTCCGGAACTAAATTCCTTTGTTTTTTTAAAGATTGGCACCTGAGCTAACATCTATTGCCAATCTGCTTTGTTTTGTTTCTTCTTCTCCCCAAAGCCCCCTAGTACATAGTTGTAGGTCTTTCTGGCTCTGCTGTGTGGGACGCTGCCTCAGCATGGCTTGATGAGCAGTGCTAGGTCCACACCCAGGATCCGAACTGGGGAAACCCTGGGCCACCGAAGGGGAGTCTGCGAACTTAACCACTCTGCCACAGGGTGGGCACCCAGGACTGAATTCTTGATCTCCCCCAACAAATATGCTCCACCACAGTATTCCCCACCTCCATTATTGCCAGCTCTATCCTTAAAATTGTTCAGGCCACAATCCTTGCTGTCATTCTCTCGAACTCCACCTTCAGTCCATCTGCAAATCCTGTTTTGCCTTCGAAATGTATCCAGAATCTTACTGTTTCTCATCACCTCCATCATTGCCACACTGGTCCAATCCACTGTAATCTCCTCTCCTTTGCCCCCATCCAGCCTGTTCTCAACATAGCGGCCACATTAGTCTCGATAAAATGCAAATCAAATCCTATCTCTCCTCTGCACTCAACCCTCTGATTTCTACTCATCTCCTTCAGGGGAGAAACCAAAGTTCCACCCAGTCTGCCTCCTCTCATCTCTGATCTCATCACGCACCTCTGGTGCCCTTGCTCTGCTTCAGCCATAATGGCCTCCCTTTTGAGTATTCTCTCCTGCAGTAGCATATCCCCATGGCTCACTCCTTCGCATCCTTCAAGCTTTTGCTCGCCCCAGTGACTCTCTTTCTCATCATTCTACTTAAAATTTCATTATTCCTCGACACACACACGCTCTATTTCTCTCTGTTCTTTTTTCCCATAGCATTTATCACCCTCTAACATAATAAGTAATTTGTTTAGTTATTCATTCTCTTGTCTGTCTCTTTCCATGTGAAGAGTCAGCTTGCTGATCAACAAAGACTTCTAATTGTTGCTGAGAACTACATTTCCCAGCTATGCCCTTGCATCTAGCTGGGCCTATGTGACTAGTTCTTACAAATGGACTTAGAGCAAAAGTGTGACTGTGGAAATCTGCCTGACCAAAATTACATGCATTGGACTCTATGTTGAGCAGACAGTAGACCTTTATTATGCTAATCCACTGAGAACTTGTGATCTATTTGTTGTAGCATCTAGCACCCTTATTACTACACCCTGGTCGTTACAGCCCTCTAGAATGGAAGCTCACTGAAGACAAGGACATATGTAGGTTTTGTTCATTAATGTGTCAATCCTCAGTGCCAGAGCTTAGCACATAGTACGGACTTAATAAATATTTGTGAGTGAATGAATGAATTCCCTTTTCCATGACCAGTCATGAAAATTAGTGAATAGCTGGCAAGGAAAGGACCATGGAAAACGATTTTTTTGTTTTAGTTAAAGAAGTAGAAACTCTGGATTTCTAGAGAATCGTTGGCTGCAGGCTTTGGTAAAACTGAAGGGAATTTCCTTTAATTTTGTTCTTCCCCATTTTCACCTCTTTCTTCTTCTTTTCTCCCTTCTACTTTTCCACCTCCTCCATTTCTGTTCCACTCAAGTTTTCCTTCACTTTCCCCTCTCCTTTTTCTTTCATAGATTTTGTTCTCATTTTCTTCCCACTTAATCTAACAAGAATTCACTAACTATTAATTTGAGCCCCTGTGAGTGCTTAGCCAGGATATCTACTCTAAATCACTTAAAATGTAGTAGTGGGAGATAACATGGGTGAAAAAAATGAAGGCATATTAAATCCTGGGAATCTTACACTCCTTTTATTTTTTTAATTTTTATTTATTTATTTTTAATTTTTTTGAGGAAGATTAGCTCTGACCTAATATCTGTTGCCAATCTTGCTCTTTTTTTGCTTGAGGACGATTAGCCCTGAGCTAACATCTGTGCCAATCTTCTTCTATTTTGTATGTGGGTCGCCACCACAGCACGGCCTCACAAGTCGTGTAGGCCTGCTCCTGGGATCTGAACCCATGAGCCCGGGCTGCCGAAGCAGAACGCACAGCACTTTAACCACCCAGCCACAGGGCTGGCCCCCTTAAACTCCCCTTTTAGACCCACTTAGATATAGAAAAGAAGTGATGAGCCAGCCCCGGTGGCCTAGTGATTAAAGTTTGGCACATTCTGCTCTGGTGGCCCAGGTTCAGTTCCAAGGCACAGGACCACACCACTCATCTGTCAGTAGCCATGCTGTGGCCACAGCTCACATAGAAGAACTAGGAAGACTTACAACCAGAATATACAACTATGTACTGGGGTTTTGGGGAAGAAAAAAAGAGAGAGAGGAAGATTGGCAACAGGTGTTAGCTCAGGGTGAATCTTTCCCAGCAAAAAAAAAAAAGAAAAAGAAAAGAAGTGATGGTAGACAAGATAATTCAGACTAACCTCCCCATTGAGGACAACTAAAACAAAACAGATAATACATTCTTCAGAACATCTGCTTGAACACATCTGGAAGGTTAACACAAGTGGAAAACTACCAAGGATAGACAGAACAGGGAGGAGGTTCTGAAATTTGGGGTACTTGTGCCCTAAGGACCTTTGCTTTTGACAGCAACTTGAGTCAAGAGTAAGTATCACCGCACACTCATTAGGGTACCTATTATCAAAGGAGGGGGCAGGGCACCCAGCCCCAGTGGCGGAGTGGTTAAGTTCAATGTACTCTACTTCAGTGGCGCGAGTTAGGTTCTCAGGTGCAGACCTACACCACTCTGTTAGCTGCCATGCTGTGCTAGTGGCCCACACACTAAAAAATACAGGAAGGTTGGCACAGATGTTAGTTCAGGATGAATCTTCCTCAGCAAAAAAAAGAAAGAAAGAAAACAGAAAATAGCAAGTGTTGGCAAGGATGTGGAGAAATTAGAATCCTTGTGCATTGTTAGTGACAATGTAAAATGGTGCAGCCACTATGGAACACTATAGCAGTTTCTCAAAAACTTAAACAATTACCATATAACCCAACAATTCCACTTCTGGGTATATACAAAAAAAAATTGAAAGCAAGAGCTCAAATAGATATTTGTACACCCATGTTCAAAGCAGCATTATTCACAATAGCAAAAAAGTGGAAGCAACCTAAGTGTACATCAACAGATGAATCAATGAAAAATGTGGTATGTACAGGGGCCAGCCCTGTGGCCTAGTGGTTAAGTTCAGCGCACTCTGCTTAGGTGTCCCAGGTTCGGTTCCGGGTGCCGACCTACACCACTTGTTGGCAGCCATGCTGTGGCCGCATCCCACATACAAAATAGAGGAAGATTGACACAGATGTTTGCTCAGGGAGAATATTCCTCAGCAAAAAAAAAAATAAAGTGGTATATACATACAATGGAATATTATTCAGCCTTAAAAAGGAAGGAAATGCTGACACATGCTACAACATGGATGAACCTGGAGGACATTATGCTAAGTGAAATAAACAAGTCATGAAAAACAAATGACTATGATTCTATTTATGAGGTGCCTAAAGTAGTCAAATTCATAGACAGAAAGCAGAAGGATGGTTGTTGGGGCTTGGGGGAGGGGAGTCTGGGGAATTGTTAAATGAATGTAGAGTTTTCAATTTCGCAAGACAAAAAGTTCTGGAGACCAATTGCAAAGCAATGTGAATGTACCTAACACTGCTGAACTGTACACTTAAAAATGGTTAAACTGGTAAATTTTATATTATGTGTCAAGAAGAAGAAAAAAAATTTAATGGTTAAGGTGGTAAGTTGTATGTTATGTGTATTTTACCACAATTTTTTAAATTAAAAAAGACAAACCATGCAAAAACTAACCAAAAGAAAGTAGACTTTATGGCAAAAAGCATTACCAGAACTAAAGAGGGACACTTCATAATGATAATGTGCTTAATTCACCAAGAAGATAGAGCAATTCTAAATTTGTTTGTGCCTAATACACATAGCCTCAAAAGATATAAAGCGGAAATGTGGGCAGAATTGCAAGGAGATAGAAACAAATCTACAATTATAGTGGGAGATATCTATATCAGTAACTGTTGGAACAAGCAGATGAAAAACTAGTAAGAAATGGATTTGAGCAACTGGATAAGCAAACTTTACCTAATAGAAATATATAAAGAACACTGTACCAAAATTGCAGATCACAAATTCTGTTCAAGGGTACATGGAATGTTTATGAAAATGCTAGGCAATATAGCAAGTCTCAACAAATTTCAAATGATCTAAATCATACAGAGCACATTCTCAGACAATGATGTAATTAAGCTAGAAAATAAGAAAAAAGTAAGCAGAAAATATCTACATATTTGAAAAATATATAAACTGCTAAATAACTCATGGATTAAAAAGTCACAATGGGAATTAGAAAATATTTTAAGCTGAAAGTTTTTGAAAATACTACATCCCAAATTAAGATGTAGCTAAAGCCATGCTAACATGGAAAGTTAAATTTTTAGATACATGTAATAGAAAATAAGCCTGAAATAAGAATAAACAAAGTATTCTTTTTTTTTTTTAAGATTGGCACCTGTGCTAACATCTGTCACCTATTTTTTTTTCTTCTTCTCTCCAAGCCCTCAGGACATAGTTGTATATTCTAGTTGTGAGTGCCTCTGATTGTGCTATGCGGGACACCACCTCAGCATGATCTGATGAGCGGTGCCATGTCCACGCCCAGGATCTGAACTGGCAAAACCCTGGGCCATAGAAGCAGAGCGCATGAACTTAACCACTCGGCCACAAGGCCGGCCCCTAAAGAAAGTATTCTTCATGGGAAATTAGAAAAAGAACAACTAATTAAGCACAAAGGAAGTGCAAATAAAAGGAAACATAGTCAAAAGTTAATTCTTTGAAATGACTAATAAAATTAATAAGCTCTTGGTGAGACTAATTTTTAAAAGCACAAATAATGCCAAAAAATGAAAAAAGGAACATTTCTACAGATTTTTTGATCATTAGAAAGATAATGAGACAATATTATGAACAGTTTAACGCCAAGAAGTCTGAAAATTTGGTTGAAATAGACAAATTCCTTGAAAATGCAATTTACCAAACTGGCACAATAGGAAACATAACGCCTGAATAGTCCTGTATCTACTTTTTAAAATTAAGCCTATAATTTAAAATCTTCCTACAAAGCAAACTCCAGGCTAGAGAGCTGCACCAATAAGTTATATTTAAGGAAGAAATAGCACAAATCTTAGACAAACTCCTACAGAAAATAGAAAAAGGAAATAACCCCTGACTCATTCTACAAGGCCAACATAACCTTGATACCAAAACCTAACAAAAGACATTACAAGAAAGGAAAATGACAGACTAATCTCACTCATAAACCTTGATGTAAAGCTTATAAACAAACGACTAGCAAAGTGAATCCAGCAATACATAAAGAAGATAATATATCACGACCATGGTGGGCTTATTCTAGGAATTTTAGCTTGGATTAACATTCAAAAATCAGTCAGTGTAATTCGCCATATTAATGGAATAAAAAAGAGGAATCATGATCATTTTAATAGATACTTTAGGAAAAGCATTGAATAAAATTCAGCATCAGTTATGATTTTTTAAAAAAATATATATGTGCCAGCAAAGTAGGAATAGAAAAGGATTTTCTTAGCTTTGTAAAGGGTGTACAAAACCTTCAACAAACATGCCAAATAGTATAGATGGACAAAAACCTACAAGCATCATACCAAATAGTGAAATATTAAAAGCTCTCCCTTTGGATGTCTGCTTTGACCACTTCTATTCAACGTCATAATGGAGGACCAAGCCAGTGCAGTAAATAGTACAAGAGAAAAGTGAAAGATATAAGTTTGAAAAGGAAGAACTATCATTGTTTACAAGATGACCTGATTATGTAGAAAAATCCACAAGTGTATCGTTAGAATTAATCAGTGAGTTTCGTAAGGTTGCTAGTATTGATATTAAAATGTATTTCTACATACTAGTATAAACTATAGCCAGCCCCAGTGGTCTAGTGGTTAAAATTTGGGACTCACTGTCACAGCCTGGGTTCGTTTCCTGGTCAGAGAACCACACCACCTGTCTGTCGGTTGTCATATTGTGGTGGCCACATTTGCTGTGATGTGGAAAGCTATGCAACCGGTATTTCAAATACCAGCAGGGTCACCCGTGGTGGACACGTTTCAACAGAGCTTCCAGACTATGACAGACTAGGAAGAAGGACCTGGCCACCCCTTCCGAAAAAACTGGCCACGAAACCCGTGTGAACAGCAGGAGGACACTGTCTGATACAGCACCAGAAGATGAGAGGATGGTGCACAAGACGGGGCTGGGTTCAGGTCTGCTGTACACACATCCCTAGGATTCGGAATTGACTTGATGACATTAACAACAAAAAAAGTATCTACTATATAAAGCAAATACTCAGGTAGAATATAAAAAGTTTAAGACGATACCTTACAACAGTGTCAAAATATTGAATACATAGGAATTAATCTAATGAAATGTGTGCCAGACCTCTATGCAAAACTAAACATTATTGAAAGAAAGAAAGGAAAATCTAAGTAAATGGGAGTACACCATGTGTGGCAGACATAGAAATGTCAGCTAGCGGCCCTTCAAGAAAGAACTTTCTGCTCAGCCATGCAGACGTGGTCTGCACACAGCCAGCTCCTTCAGGATCTGCCTTAGCCGTGATCTGCCTTGCCTGAGGCTCCCAGAACAGCATACATACAGTGACCGAGGGATACAGGGACATAAAAGCCTGGCCATTTTGACCCAATGCAGGACACTTCAAAACCCTTGAGACTGAGGGCAACTCCCTGCCATGTTGACCGAAGCTTGTAGGGCTGGTACTCCCTCTGCCCAGTCTTGCTGCCTCCCTTTCCTTCCACAAATGTGGATCCCTAATAAACATCTTGCGACTTAAACTCTGTCTCTGCCTCTGCTTCTGAAGAACCTAACCTATGAGAGCTGATACCAGGAGTGGTCTGAGAAAGCAGGTGATAAGATGGAGTTTAGAATCAGCTGGTGAGGATGTCCCATCACTGGTGGTAGGTTGGTGGGTCTCAGCCAGCCCTTGGCACAAGGTGTTGGTTCACTTGTTCACACTCATTGTTGGTACATGAGGAGGGTGTCCAGGTCAAAATAAAAGCACTAGCAGATGTAGTCTACCAGGCACTTGAGACTTTTGGGGGAAATGGTTGCTATAGTGATAATGGAATTTGATGGCCATTGATAAGCATCATTAATGCTCTACAGAAAGATGATAAACAGCTGAAGGTATTAGGCAATTGAAAGCCAGGTGTGAAAACCAGAGCCCTCCTACACTGCATCTAATGAAGCTCTCATCTCCTCCAGTGGCAAGGCAGAGAAAACTAAGCACCAAGCTGAAGAAGATGAAACACCCAGCAAAGGCAGGTCGGTTCTGCCAAGGGCAGGGCCCTGGATGGGATAGAGACATATGGGCAATGACTGGAGATTCTGACTCCCCAGAATCCTGTGAACCTCCTGAGCTTGCAGAATCCCCATACCCCCCAGTAAGAGTTAGCACTTCCACTTGCTAGACCACCATCCAGAAGCCTCTCCCTGAGAAGAGTATAGGTTCTTCTCACAATTCCGTCTCCTCAGCCACTATGCCTGTAACTGGGTTAAGTCACAGCATACACCTGCCAGGTACATGCTAAGGGACTATACCCCGCAAAAGAGCTGCGAGGCCTAGCTGGGATGCACCTGCAGCAACCAGGGACTAGATTCTAATGGTGCTTGATCCAGGGAGCCAGAATATAAAATTGGGTAAGAAGAGTCTGTTGACTTGGGAGTGCTCTCCTGAGATACAGCCTGGTAAGGATCCCAGGTGCAAACTCACCAGAACTGTGGAAAATGGGATGGTCTGTGCTAAGCAAAGTTGAAATTCCAGAATTGCCATGATAGAAGGTGGGGAAGTAAATTAAAAGGCTCAGGGTATCGTGGGAACACTGAACGGCCAGAAGACCCACCAGATATTGGTTATGTTCCACAGAAAGGCCCAAAAGACACACTGTTTACCAGGCCATAAAGAATGTGCTGGTTTCAGGGGCACCAGCTCCACCAAGAAGTTCAGTGGTGACTCTGCTAGGTAGGCCAGGCTGACAGCAGGGCAGGCTGTTACAGAACTTGGCTGGTCAATAGCAATCGGGATAATAGGATCCTGAAACAAAAGAAGCCAGGTGGTAGTGCTTAATCACCAGGAACCGGGGGCGGGGGGGGGGGGGGGGTCCCGAGTACCATAATTACAGTCAGGGTCAGAATGGCAGCCAAGGGAGCTTAATGCCCAAAGAATTAGGGTGATGGCTACTAGACTCAGGCATCCCCAGGGACAAAATGGATAGGCCGCCAACAAGGGTATCACTCAGCTTATATGAGCAGAGGAAAGCAAGGATGGTTGGCTGGGAGGCGGAGGATGACTTGGTAGTAATTCCCCCAGCCCAGCCCTCCCCAAAGAGACCTATGGCCATCTACTTGGGTAACTGTGCACAGGGGAAAGAGAAGTACCCAGGCATTTAGAGGACTAGTGGACACAGGTCTGAGTTGACATTGATACCCAGAGATCTAAGGCATCATCATGAGCCCCCAGTTAGAGTGGCAGTAAATAGGGACCAGATAATGAATGGAATCCTGGACATTGTCCAGCTTACAGGGGCCCACTGTGTCCACAAACCCCTCAGTGGTCGTTTCCCTGGGCCCTGAATGTGCAATCGAGATTGACATAGTTGATATTGGCACATTCCCCACGGTTGGGCCTTGGTCTATGGGATAAGAGCTATCATAACAGAGAATGTCAAGTGGAAGTCTCTGAAACTTTCTCCCTTCCCTGGCCACATTTGTAACTCAAAAGCAATATCATATCCAAAGAGGATGGGTGAAATTTGTGCCACCCATAAGGATCTAAGGAATACAAATGCGATGGTCCCCACTCTGGCCCCTGCAAAAACTGAAAAGATCCTTGAGGATAACTGTAGACTATCACAGATTCACCAGAGCCAAGTAGTAGCCCTAGCTGCAACCACCATGCCAGGTATGGTATCTTTGCTAAATCAGATGAAAATAGACTCCAGTGCATGGTATGGGGTCATTGATTTGCCAAATGTGATCTTTTCTATCCCATTCAGTAAAGATCAAAAACAGTTCACATTCATGTGAAATGGACAGAAATATACATTTATAGTTTTGCCCTGGGCTAGCTTAACATTCCCACTCTCTATCATATTATAGTCCAAAGAGATCTTGACCATCCTGACATCCAGCAAAACATAACATTGACCCATTACATTGAAAACATCACGTTGATCAGGCTGGATGACTGAAAGGTGGCTAGAAGGTTGGTATGACACATGCACTTTAGAGGATTGGAGATAAACCTTGAGAAGATTCAGGGGCCTACCGCATTCATAAAATGTTTAGGGGACAGTGGTCAGGGGCATACCAGGACATCCCTCCAGAGGAAAAGATAAATTGTTGCATCTCGTACTTATGTTGTTGGAGGTGTTAATGGTGGAGAAAGATGCCATGTGGAATTGTTAGTGGTCCTGGTCCCCAAAGAGGTTTCACTTCTGCCAGAGGACACAGTAAGAGTCCCACTGAATTATAAACTATGGCTGCTACCTGTATACTTCGGGTTCCTCATGTCCAGGGCCAGGAGGAGAGAAAAGTCACCATCTTGGCAGGGTAATTGACCCTGATCATTAAAAACAGGTAGGGATGATGTTACAAAATGGGAGCAAGGAGGAATATCATAGAACCCAGGTGGTCCTCGTGGGCATCTCTTGGTACTCCTTTGTCCAAATGTAACTATAAATGGACAGGAACAGCAACCCAGCTTGAGAAGGGTATGATGATGACCAGGGACTTGCGCCCCTTGGAAGAGGATCTGAGTTTTTCCACTAAGTCAGCCATGGAGGCCAGCAGACGTAATAGCTGAGGGTGGGGCAATCTAGAATTAGTAAAGGATATCGACCAAGACCATTGGCCCCAAGACCAACTGTAGTGAAGGAAGCTGTAGTCCATCCCACTAACCTCCGTCTTTTAAGTTTCCCTTCAGGAAGAGAAGCCCACTGGAATCTGGGAGCTGCTCCTGGAATGCATATAGAGAAGTGGATCCCAGTGGTGCAAGGAATGAACTGTGTAGACCTGGAAATACCAGATACACCCAGATCTTCCTTCATGAAAAGACATGCTGCCTAGCTACGAGGAGTGCACAGCCTCCAGCTGGCAGCTCTTCAGGGCCTGCCTCACCTGCTGAGAGCTTCTCTGCCTGGGGTCACCCTTCCTGCCCTTCCATGGCTCAGCGTGGACATTTCAACCCAATACAAGATGCTGCCACAGCAATAATTGCTCCAAAGCTCCCCAGCAGGGGGGCCAAAGCTTTGTCAGGTCTGATTTTGATTTTTTCCATTGTCCAGTTTTGCCTCTTTCCCCTTCTTCTCATAAACACTCGTGCTCCAAATTCCATCTCAGCATCTGTTTCTGAACACCCTGACTCAAATACAATGTAGAAGGCTTTAAAGACTCAAAAGTATCAAGAAGTAGGTTCACCTCTAAATGGTCTATAGATTAAATATAACCATATCAAAATCTCTAAATATTGATTCTTATGCAACAATTGGTGATAAACCAATTCTAAAATTTATTAGGGGGCTGGTCCAGTGGCTCAGCGGTTAAGTGCGCACGTTCCGCTTTGGTGGCCCAGGGTTCGCCAGTTCAGATCCCAGGTGTGGACATGGCACTGCTTGGCAAGCCATGCTGTGGTAGGCATCCCACATATAAATCAGAGGAATATGGGCATGGATGTGAGCTCGGGGCCAGTCTTCCTCAGCAAAAAGAGGAGGATTGGTGGCAGATGTTAGCTCAGGGCTAATCTTCCTCAAAAAAAAAAAAAATTTATTAGGAAATGTGGATGGCCAAGCATGATCATGACACTTTTCTTTTTTTCTTTTAAGGTATGCTTTTTGGTAAAGCAGATTGGCCCTGAGCTAACATCTGTTGCCAATCTTCCTGGGGTTTTTTTCTCCCCAAAGCCCCAGTACATAGTTGTGTATCCTAATTGTAAGTCATTCTAGTTCTTCTATGTGGGATGCCTCCACAGCATGGCTTGATGAGAGTTGCTAGGTCCGTGCCAAGGATCTGAACTGGTGAAGCCTGGGGCTGCCAAAGCAGAGCTGGTGAACTTAACTACTATGCCTTGGGCCAGCCCCTGATCATGACACTTTGAAAGAAACACTAAGTAACAGGACTTGCTCTACCAGATATCGAAACTTATTAAAAAGCTACAGAAATTAAGACAATGTGGTTTGGGTGCAAATATATAGAAAGAAGAGAGTTGAGAGCACAGAGACAAACACTTCCTGTTTGAATGCTGGATTTACATCAAAGGTGAAACTGCAGACCAGAGAAGGAAAGACAGGTTTTTCATTCCATGGTGCTACGACAGTTGGATATCCATGCAAAAGAAATGAAAGCTGACCCCCACCCCACCCCCTAAAAAAATTAACTCCAGGTGAATCGGAGATCTAACTGTGAAAGACAAAACAAGAAAGCTTCTAGAATAATATAGACCAAGATAAAATGGAAATATTCTATGATCTGTGCTGTTCAGTACAAGCAACTGAATTTTTTTTGTTTTATTCCATTTCAATTAATTTTCATTTAAATAACCATAAATGGCTACCATAATGGACAGTTCTGAACTAGAAGATAATATTGAAGACTATCTTTACAACCTGAGGATAGGAAAGACTTCTTAAACAGGACACAAAAAACACTAACCAAAAAGAAAAAAAATTAATAAATTTAATTGCATTAAGAATTTCTGTACATTTAAAGATATCATTAAAAGAATGCAAAGACAAGTCACAAGTGGGAAGGGATATTTGCAACACGTATTACAAATGGTTCATAGCTAGAATAAATAAACAACTCCTACAGATCAATAAGAAAAAAAACAAACAGGGCTGGCCCCATGGCCGAGTGGTGAAGTTCACATGCTCTGCTTCAGCAGCCCAGGGTTTTGCCTGTTCAGATCCTGGGCATGGATCTAGCACTGCTAATCAAACCATGCTGAGGTGGCGTCCTACATGGCACAACCAGAGGCACTCGTAACTAGAATATACAACTAGGTACTGGGGGGCTTTGGGGAGAAGAAGAAGAAAAAAGAAAAGAAAAAAACAAACAACCCAAAAGAAAAGAAGGTAAAAGACTTCAACAGGCGATTCACTGGAAAGGATATCCAAAAAACCAACAAACAAGTTTTAAAGTGTTCAGCCTCACTAATAATCAGGGATATACAAATTAAAATCATAATGAGATATCACCAAACACCCAGCAGAACAGCTAAACTCCAAAAGACCAACAAGGCAGACTGCTGGTGAGAATGTGGAACAATGGAATCTCTCAAGTCAATTTGGGTGGGAGTTTAAACTAGTTTTGAAAAACCATTTTGAAAAACTGTTTGGTGGTATTTGCTAAAGTTGAACATACTCTATAACCCAGCAATCTCACTTTAGGAATATGTCCAACAGAAATATGTGAACTATACATCAAAAGACATGTACAAGATGTCCATAGCCGCATTATTATTTTTTTTTCCTGAGGAAGACTAGCCCTGAGCTAACATTCACTGCCAATCTTCCTCTTTTTTTTTTGCTGAGGAAGGCTGGCCCTGAGCAAACATCCGTGTCCATCTTCCTCTCTATGTGGAGTGCCTGCCACAGCATGGCTTGACAAGCAGTGCATAGGTCCTCACCTGGGGTCCGAACCAGTAAACCCCAGGACGCTGAAGTGGAATGTGTGAACTTAACCACTGCACCACCAGGCCAGCCCCCAGCAGCATTATTTGTAATACCCAAAAGTTGGGTAAAACCTGTTAGCCGTAGACCATTAGCAGTACAATATGTAGATAATCAAATCATCATGTTGGACAACTTAAATATATACGATTTTATTTGTCAGTTATACCTCAATAAAGCTAGAAAAAATAAAATATGTAAGAATGTGCCCATAAAAAAAAATAAGTAAATCAACGGCTATATTCGTACAATGGCATACTACATAACAATGAGAAAGAATGAACTACAACATGAATGAATCTCACAAACTAGGCCCAACCAAACATGCCAATTACAGGGGCCAGCCAGTGGCACCGGTTAAGTGCATACATTCCAATTTGGTGGCCCGGAGTTTGCTGGTTCGGATCCCGGGTGGGGACATGGTACGGCTTGGCACACCATGCTGTGGTAGGCATCCCACGTATAAAGTAGAGGAAGATGGGCACCAATGTTAGCTCAGGGCCAGGCTTCCTCAGCAAAAAGAGGAGGATTGGCAGCGGATGTTAGCTCAGGGCTAATCTTTCTCAAAAAAAAAAAACAGGGGCCAGCCCTTGGCCAAGTAGTTAAGTTCACACTCTCCGCTTTGGCAGCCCAGGGTTTCGCCAGTTGGAATCCTGGGCGCAGACATGGCACAGCTCATCAGGCCATGCAGCCATGCTGAGGCGGCGTCCCACGTGCCGCAACTAGAAGGACACACAACTGAAAATACACAACTATGTACCGGGGGGCTTGGGGGAGAAAAAGGAAAACACAAATAAAACAAAAAACAAAACAAAACAAAACGGACAAACAAAAATGCCAATTACGAAAGAGTGCATACCGTGTAAGTCCATTTACACAAAGTGCAAAGTGCAAGCAAAATGAAACGATAGCATTGAAGGATACACGCTTAGGAAGAAGGTGATTGACATAAAATTCAGGATTGTGGTCACCTCCAAAGGGAGGTAGGAGGTGTGGGTGGGGGTTCTGAGTTGCTTGACCTAATGTTTTGTAACATGGCTCTTTGCTTTGTGATAAAACAGTGAGCTGTATAGCTCTGTTTCATATGCTTTTCTGTAAGTATGTTCTATTTCACAGTTAAAAAGGTTAAAAGAAAACAGAAAAGAAGGTTGTAAAATATTAGGCTGAATATTAGGCTGAATGTTTGCAAACCCTATATGTTATATATTTGATTTTCTGGCTTTTTGTGTGTGTGTGTGTGTGTTATCTTCATTTATTTAAGCCTCAGTGATACTCTGTGGAGGGTCCTAACTCTTATTGACTGGTCCCTGGCCAGACTGTTTGGTGTTGGGGAAATAATCTGGGGACAAGAGGTGTGGATTGTGGCAAGAGACCGTGTGAGTGGGCAGAGGATTTCAGTCTGGCCTGAGGAAGCAGCATCTTTGCAACAAGGCCACCCCTGGCCGTGAGTGCTCTCCCTTCCAGCCCCAGGGAAGACAGCAAGGGAGAAGTAGTCCTTACACTACTGTGTGGTCCTGTCACCCACGCTTCCCAGCGCCTATGAGGGCTAAAGGAATGACAGGACTTTCCCCCAACTCAATCAGCAGCATTTTAAAAGTTTCTAATGTTGCCAGGGGCTGGGTGCAGGAAAGAAAGGGGACCAACTGTTTCATGGGTGTGGGGTTTTCTTTTGGAGTGATGAAAATGTTTTGGGACTAGAGGTAGTGGTTACACAACGTCTCAAATGTGTCCTAAATACCACTGAATTGTGCACTTTAAAATGATTAATTTTATGTTATGTGAATTTCATCCCGATTTAAAAATAAATAAATAAAATTTTAAAAGTCAAATGACATATTTAACAAACAAACAAAAGACTGTATTTTTCTCCTTCCTAATAAAGGCTAAGACGTTTCTTTCTAAAAGGAAATAAATAGACCTTTAAAGAATTTCTGGTGTCCCCAAACCTCTCTAGTTGCTGTTTCTTGCTTTTTTTTTTCAGGTTGTACAAAGTGATTTTTTTTAAGGTGTACGATGTGGTGATTTAATATACATATACATTGTGCAATGATCACCACAATCAAGTTAATTAATACATCCATCACCTTACATAGTTACCTTTCTCGGGGGTGAGGGCTGGTGAGAACACTTAGGATCCGCTCTCTTAGCAAATTTCCAGTCTACAATACAGTATGGTTAACTATAGTCCCCATGCTGTACCTGAGCTCTCCAGAGCTTAGTCATCTCATAACTGACAGCTCCTACCCTTTGACCAACATCTCCCCATTTGCTCCGCCCTCCAGCCCTGGCACCCACCATTCCACTCTCTGGTTCTAGGAGTTGACTTTTTTCAGATTCTACATATAAGTGAGATCATACAGTATTTGTCTTTCTGTGTCTGGCTTATTTCACTTCGCATCACGTCCTCCGGGTTCATCCATGTTGTTTTTGCTTTTCAGTTCTTTCCCATATCCACTGCTTTTTCTTCTCTCTCCGGTCAGATTGTTCAGTGCGTGTGCGAGCTCGCAGGCACCTCCGTGGCTCCGCCTTTGCCTCTGCTTCTCTGACCTTTTGCAGGCTCTCCTGTGGTGAGCACCGCTTTGCTGAGTCTGTATTTCTGCAGGCGGTCCTCAAACTGTCTGTGACAGGAAGCTAAGCTTCCTGGGGTCCTGAATCAGCAGAGCAGGAAGGAAATAAAGGCCACAGAAGCGTCGAAGAGGAAGAAGCCAATAGGAAGGCAGAATCCATACGTCTAAGGACAGGTCTGGAGAAGAATAACATATGTTGTGCCTGGAGTCCCATCATCTGAGAATAGAAGCAGAAACTCTGCAGCGAGCTATTTCCTACAACCGAATGACCCTGGGCAAGTCCTTTGCCTCTCTCTGAGGTAGTTTCCCACCTGTAAGAGGAGAATAATCAAATAGCCTCTCCACTGGTGTGAGAATTACAGGCTTCTCCAGACGTGGCTTGGATAGAGTAGGTCTAAAACAAAGTTAGCTCGTACTACTTTTAAACATTTTGGTTTTAAAGTAGGGAATTTAAAAATACCCATTTATTTTCTTCCTGCCTTTCATCTCCCGTTTTCCAGTTAGTAACTAATATCAAATGAGCAAACAAAACAAACCAGAAGGGGCCAGCCCAGTGGCGCGTGGTTGAGTTCACGCTCTCTGCTTCAGCGGCTCAGGGTTCACCGGTTCAGATCCCGGGTGTGGACATGGCACTGCTTGGCAAGCAAGCCATGCTGTGGCAGGCATCCCACATATAAAATAGAGTAAGATGGCCTCAGCAAAAAAGAGGAGGATTGGCAGCAGATGTTAGCTCAGAGCTAATCTTCCTCAAAAAACAACAACAACAACAAAAACAAACCAGAAACTCCCTGGTAGCCTATTTTAGGCATTTGCAATAGAACCAAGATTTCTTCCACAGGGAACTGGCACTCAAAGAAGATAATGTGTCTGAGGACATTTTCATCCTAGATCCTATTGTAGCTGGAAATGGCATTTAAGGCCCAGGAGCCCAACTCCAGTATTTCTAGGTAGTTGAAGGTTCAGAGTGAGGTTTTTCATTCAGCAGAGACAGTAGGAAGTATACCGTTCAGTAATGAATCCTGGGATGGTAAGGTAAGCCTGGTTCTTAGAAGCCTCAGGATGTCCAGGGAACAGCGCGGACTCGGAGATGGGTGAGCCAGGCCTGGGTTTGCCATGAGACCTTGAGCTATTACTTCATTTCCCTGGGCCCTCCTGACCATCACATTGGGGTGTTGAACTACGTGGTCTTTAAAGTTCCTTCGATTCAATGATTAAGGATTCCACTCTCCTAATATCACCAAAAAAAAAAGTAGTTTTGAGGGGTTTTGGCTAAGAACCAGCTAGAAAAAAAACAGACTCCTAAGATCCTTCTTTCAAAAAAACAAAGTGTGTTTTAATTACAAGTCAAATTTCACTTGAAGGGAAAAAAAACAACCTTTAGGCATTTTCTGTTCAGTTTAATTTTAATCCTTCTCCCCAGCAGGTAACTCTTCAGCAGAAAGGTTCCGGAAGGTTCCTCACACTTCCTACCTACAGGCCAGTCACATATAGAAGAGGACTCCCCAGATGCTGAAGAAAGAAAGCTCCCCATTCGGATGACTTGGGTAAATCTCTTGTTCCATTTCTGATGCTATAGGGTTAATCCACTGTAAAGAGAGAGACAAAGCACAGGGATTTTGTGTGTGTGTGTGTGTGTGTATTCCACATTCAAACCAAGCACTTGGCAACCTTCCCTCTCGTATGTTGCAAAACAAGGACATATTGCCTCCAGTGTGATTTTAATAGGCAAGCAGTTTCTTTGGTCCCAGTGCTCGGGTCTAGACTCAGAGACACCAGCACTTTCCCACTGCATTGTCCCCACTTGGGTTAGGATATTGGTTTCCCCCCGTCTTTCTAAAGAACAGTGTGGGAACTCAGGGAGCAGCTACTGGCCCTCGACCACGGCCCAAACTCTTTAAAGGGATTCGCATCCAGATTTACAAACTGTTTTGCAAAACTTGCAGTAATTCACCAGATTCAGATTTTGAAATTGTTGGCACGCAGAAGTGTGTACAATCGTGAAATTCTCATGAGTGGGGTGGGGCAGACTTCTATAAACAGAGTGAACTCCCGTCTCTGCAGTTTCTGTAGAAATATTTATACCCAAAGAGAAGGGTCCCTTCCAGCTCTAGGATGCTATAAAGTAAACGTTTTACTATAAATGAAGTGCTTTGTGAACAAATTTGCCCATTCCCTCAGAAACTTCAGGTGTATAATTTACCTAAACACGTCGTTTTGTCCCATTGGCTTGCCTTGGTAAATGTCCATTACGAGTCTCCTCACGAGAAAAGAGCCAAGTGTTTATTGAGTGTAAGGCAATTTTTTTTAAAGGGACTAAAAAAAAATCTATTGACTCAAGTCTTATGACCAACTTTCATAGTAGTCAGCAGCCCTCCTCAGAGCCACAACAATGAGCCCTCCAATAATAGTCTGCTGGGCTGTCCCAGAAGACGGCAGCAAAGCCCTGGGTTGATGTATCAGTAGTTGCTGAAATTCCTACTTGCACACAGTTGGGTTTCTTTTTTTTTTCTTTCTTTACTTTTTTTTTTCTTTGAGGAAGATTAGCCCTGAGCTAACTACTGCCAGTCCTCCTCTTTTTGCTGAGGAAGACTGGCCCTGAGCCAGCATCTGTGCCCATCTTCCTCTACTTTATATGTGGGACGCCTGCCACAGCATGGCTTTTTGCCAAGCGGTGCCATGTCCACACCCAGGATGCGAACCGGCGAACCCCAGGCCGCTGAGAAGCGGAATGTGTGAACTTAACCGCTGCGCCACCAGACCGGCCCCCTGGGTTTCTTTTCAGTGTAGCCTAATTTTTTCTTCTGGCCCTTGTACCCTGTTTGCTCACCTGATTTAGTTATATAAAAGCTTTATTTGAAGCCAGGAGAGTCTCTGACACTACAAATGACGACTGGAAGTGGATGATGGTTCCTTACACCAAGCAAAGCTCTCCTTCCCAGAACTCTCCTCACAGATAAGAGGCCACAGCCCCAGGGACCAAAGAGTCAGCCTCGAGCAGGCTAGAACAGCTGACCTTCACACTCCTGTTATTCCTGATCTCTGCCTTGCTTGGCCACTCCGATCCTTTCTTCCTTTTCCTGTTTTCCTTGTCTTTTCTTCCTCCCTCTTCGGCTGGAGTCTTACTCACATACACCACAGCTCTTAACCAGAGGTCTTAGTTGTATTTCATCCAGCTTTCCAGAGCATCCTTAGGGTTGTTCCCATTTTCTTCTCCTCTTTCCAAACATCTCCTGTCTCCTCGGCCACCCACCCCCAAATCTAATATCCTTTATGCCACCAGGAAGCCCTGATACTGTCACTTGCGTCATAGATGCAAGATATTCCTTATTGATTACTTTTGTCTTGCTTTGGAATGTGGGCTTTTTACACACCCCAATATCCATTCTCTCCCTCCTTGATTTTTGGATGGAACATGGCTGCCCAGACCGCAATTCACAGCCTCTCTTGCAGCTAGGAGTTGCCCTGGAACCTAGAAATGTAACCAAAGCTGCTATGTACAAGGTCAAGAAAATGTCCTTAAAAGGGAGCATGGGTCACCCTTCTTTGCTCCATCCTGGTTCCTGCTGACTGGAAGGTGTATCTGCTCTCTGGAGCTTGAGTGGCCCTCTTAGATCGTGAGGCTACACACTATCCACCTGAGAGCAGTAGGACAGGAGACGTCTTGGGTCTCTGTCAATGAGGGCCTCCCTACCAGCTCTGGACTGGCTGCCAAGTTTTGTTACTTGAGAGAGAAACTAAACTTCCATCACCTTTAAGCCACTATTATTTTTGAAAGATATGTAGCCAAAAAGACATACTAACATATGGAATTTATAAAGTCATATTGCATGTAAGTCAAGTTTACCTAGACCTATGCGAAAGGATGGACTTCGCAGAGAGAACAAATACAAAGGTAAGAAATTCTAATGACTCAAAGTCCTTTCCACCAGTTTTCACATGTTTACCAGACTCCCTCAGTGCCACAAATGACATCCAATAACAGCTTTAATATCCAGAGGCAGAAGATATTTTAACATTTTGTAACTTTTTTTTGGCATTATTTCAGACTTACCAACAAATTGCAAGAATAGTACAAGGAATTCCCATATAATCTTTGCCCACATTCCTCAAATGTTAACATTTTACCACATTCGCTTTATCATTCTCTATATATCAATTTTGTTTTCCTGAAACATTTGCAAATAAGTTGCAGACACACTGCCCCTTTACCCATAAACGCTTTGTGCGTATTTCCTAAAAACAAAGACTTACGTGGCAACAAGACTACAGTAAGATGATCAAAATCAGCAGATTAACCCTCGTACGCTGCTGTTAGCTAACCTATAGACTTTGTTCAGATTTTGCCAGTTGCCCCAATTATGTCCTTTACGACAAAAGAAAATCCCAAATCATGTGTTCCATTCTATTGCCGTGTATTTGTAGTTCTCTTCAAGCTGGAAACATTTCTGTCTTGCCCTGTCTTTCATAGCCTTGGCATTTTTGAGTTGGTTGTTTTGTAAAATGTCCCTCAGCTCAGGCATATCTGATGCTTTTCTCATGATTAGATTGAGTTTGTGTCTTTGGGGCTGAAATACACCAGAACTAATGCCGTGTTATTTTCAGCGCATCGCGTCGGTAGGCATATGGTGGCAATTTGTCTCATTATTGGTGACGTTAATTTTGATCGTAGGTTAGGATGGTGTCTGCCAGCTTTCTCCACTGCAAAGTTATTATTCTCTCTTTGTAAAACTAGTAAGTATCTTGTGGAGAGATATTGTGAGACTGTGTGAATATCCTGTCAATCTTCCAAATTTTACTTACTAATTTTAGCATCCATTGATGATTCTCACATGAATCAATTATTACTATAACGATTACCCAATCGTGACATTGTAAGACTTTTTCATTTATTTTCTTTTCCAAAGAGGATTGAAATTTACTTTTTAAATTTTTGTTTATGTACTTTTTGAACCACTTTATTGATCTGTGAGGATTGAAATTTAGAACGTGAAAGCAAAAACCCAAGCACATGGTGATCGTCTCCATGAACACTATAAATAAAAGTAATTTACCTGTTAAGAAATCTCTTTTTGAGCCCAGAGCATGTGGCTGGCGCTGTGCTGGGCCCTGGGATTCAGAAGTAAATGAAACACCTCCAAGTCCTCAGGAAGCGCACTCTTTCTAATTGGGGGGACACAAGTGTGAACAGATACCCACTATACAACATGGTGAGGTCGTTCCAGGGTAGTTTAGAACCCGGTGCCTTGTATGGCACAAGCTGGGGTTCCTCTGATGAGTGGCATGAGAGGACCAGCCTTGCTCTCTCTTAAAACTATTTTGCATACACTGATTTCTATGTAGGACAAGGAGCTTTCTGGGAGGCAAAAACTTGAACCCTGTCTGTCATTGATATGTCTGAGGAACTTGGGTGTCCAGAAAGGGGTAAGACTACAGGAAAGGACTACAGAAGCCTTAAGAATGATCTCACTAAGGGCCGGCACCGTGGCCAAGTAGTTGGGTTCACGCACTCTGCTTTGGCAGCCCAGGGTTTTGCCGGTTCGAATCCTGGGCGTGGACATGGTACTGCTCATCCAGCTATGCTGGGGCAGTGTCCCACCTGCCACAACTAAAAATACACAACTATGTACCAGGGGACTTTGGGAGAAAAAGGAAAAATAAAATAAAATCGTGAAAATAAAAAAAGGGGGCCGACCTGGTGTCGTAGCAGTTAAGTTCACACGTTCTGCTTCGCTGGCCCTGGGTTCACGGGTTTGGATCCCAGGTGAGGACATGGCACTGCTTGGCACGCCATGTTGTGGCAGGCGTCCCACATATAAAGTAGAGGAAGATGGGCATGGATGTTAGCTCAGGGCCAGTCTTCCTCAGCAAAAAGAGGAGGATTGGCAACAGATGTTAGCTCAGGGCTAATCTTCCTCTTCTTCAAAAAAGAAAGAATGATCTCACTCTAAGGAAAGACACAATTAGCTGAGTGAGACAGCCTCCCATGCCCAATAGGCCCAGCACTCAATTTATGGAGGTCTTGCCCAACATCGTGTCACACATGAAATATGCTCACAGTCCACATTACATGAATTTGTATGTATTTATGTTCATTTTATATGAGTTGGGTTTTCATTGATTAGTTGACATATTATTTGTATTTTGTCAGCATTTTGTTAATTTTGAAGAATTTTTTACAGTTTAAAGCCAGTACATTTTTTTTAGGTCTCAAATCTTTTTTTAGGCTGTTACAAAGCTCATAAGCCCTAGGAATCGCACCTGAAGTACTCAGTAAATTTTTTTTCTTAAGTTGAAAGAAGTTTTATCTACTTTGTCTCAGAGACAAACGTCCCCGAACTAATCAAACCTTCTTCTTAAAAAAAAAAAAAGCAAGCAGGGGCCCGGCCCGGAGGCTGAGTGGTGAAGTTCACATGCTCTGTGTCAGTGGCCCAGGGTTTTGCAGGTTCGGCTCCTGGGTGCAGACCTGGCACCACTCGTCAGGCCACGCTGAGGCGGCGTCCCACATGCCACAACTAGAAGGACCTGCAACTGGAATATACAGCTATGTACTGGGGGGCTGTGGGGAGAATAAGAAGAAAAAAAAAGGAGGAAGATTGGCAACAGATGTTAGTTCAGGTGCTAATCTTTAATTAAAAAAAAAAAGGCAAAGCCTCCAGCTTTATTCAGATATAATTTACATAGCATAAACTTCACCCATTTAAAGTGTACAATTCTCTGGTCTTTAGTGCATTTACAGAGTTGTGCAACCATCATCACTATCTAATTTTAGAACATTTCATAACTTCAAAAAGAAACCTTGTACCCAGTGCAAGTGACTCCCCGTCCTTGCCCTGGTCCCTGGCAACCAGTAAGCTCGTTTTTGTCTCTATAGATTTGCCTTTTACGGACATTTCCTATAAATGGAATCATATAATATGTGGTCTTTGTGACTGGATTCTTTCAACTTAGCCTAATGTTTCTGAGGTTCGTCCATGCTGTAGCGGGTATCAGTACTCCATTTTTATCGCTGACTGGTATTACATTGTATGGGTAAAACACATTTATTTATCCATTCACCAGTTGATGGGCAGTTGGATTGTTTCTACTTTTTGGCTATTGTGAGCAATGCCGCTATGAACATTTTGTGAAAGTCTTTGTGTGGACTTCTATTTCCATTTCTCGAGGAGTGGAATTTCTGGGTTATGTGGGAACATTTTGAGAATTGCCAAACTGTAGTCCACAGTGATTGCACCATTTTACATTCCCGCCAGCAGTGAAAGAGGGTTCCACTTTCTCCACATCCCCACCAACACTTGTTCTTGTCTTTTTTATTCCAGCCATCCTAGTGGTTAGAAAGTGATGTCTCATTGTGGTTTGGATTTGCGTTTCTGCAATGACTAATGATGTTGAGCATCTTTTCATGTGCTTATTGGCCATTTTTATATCTTCTCTGAGAAATGTTTATTCAAATTTTTTGCCCATTTTTTAATTGGATGATTTGTCTTATTATTAAGTTGTAAGAGTTCTTTCTTTATATTTTCCAGACAAGTCCCTTATCAGTTATATAATAAGCTAAGCTAATTTTTTTCCCATTCTGTGGATTGTCTTTCCGCTTTTTTGGTGATGTCATGTGAAGTGTAAAAGTTCTTAATTTTGATAATGTCCAAGTTATGAATTCTTCCTTTTATTGTTTGTGCTTTTGGTGTCGTGTCTAAGAAATCACTGCCTAACCCAAGATTAGGAAGATTTATTCCTATGTTCTCTTCTAAGAGTTTTATAATTTTAGCTCTCACATTTAGGTCTATGATCCATTTTGAGTTAATTTTTGTGCATGGTGTAAGATACGCATTCACCTTAATTCTTTTGCCTGTGGATATTTGGCTGTCCTGGCACCATTTGTTGAAAAGACTATTCTTTCCCCATCGACGTGTCTTGGAATCTGAATTTACAATGGTTCTGAAACAGATCCAGTGAAAGGGTCTGAGAATTAGGGAAAGGTGATTATTTCCAGGTATGATGTGACTGCTGACACTTGAACCTGTCCTGCAGACCTCCCAGACAGTAAGCCTGCATCTTGCGAGCAAAGTAGCAGCCTTCTGCTTCCTGTGGAGTTCCAGTTTGACTGGCATTGCGCTTGGTGGGTTTCCAGTTCCATCAGCACCTAGGTGGTGGTCCTAGCAATGGAATCGAAGTCTTACCCACAGAGCAGCACTATATGTAACTGTCAAGACGTGGATTCATTAGCTCCAAGTTCAGGTAGCTACAATGGCAACCAATGACCAATGGTTTGTGAATATGTCTAAGTACTCTGGCATTTCCTGAAGCGATTTTGTGGAAGTAGAAGAAGCTATTATAAAGGATTGGAAGGAGGAGAGCTCAGAGCACCTGAGATTTGGGCATTCATTTAAACGAGGTCCTGCCTGTATTCATTGACTGGTAAAGTCTGAGACACCAATGTATGTGCACAATGCACAATGGGGCCCCCATGCGCTCTTCCCGGTGTTGCAAAGTGTCAAGACCGAGCAAAGGCCTAGGAATGTGGGGAGAAATCAGTTGGGGACACCAAAACCAGGAATTTGAGGCCAAAGAGCATAGATGGACCAAAGCCAAAACCAGGAGTGAAACAGGGAGATGTGCCAGGAGCCAAATGTCAGGATCCGGGAAGACAGGCTACAACAGAGACATTAAAATCAGGAGTGTAGGTTGTAACAGTGAGACACTGGAGACAGAAACCAAGGATAACATTGTGACTGGGAGCCTAGGTGATCTCGTAGTGGGGTTTAGTGGCAAATTGAGTGATTTACCCACTGGTCAGCCTTAAGAAACTCCAGGCGTTCTCCTCAGAGACACTCATTTCTGCATCCCAGAGAGGTGAGTTCATGGCACAGCTGGCCTCAAAGTTGGTGCTTGTGACAGCTCCTGACACAAGGCACACGTGTGTTGAATGCCTTCTACGTGCCTTGTGTGGCAACATGTATCCTTGGAGGTAGAAGCTACTGTCATAGTGTAAGACAAATCCTGCTCTCAGGAAGCTGAAAAGACAGCTGGCTTAGAATGTTCCCAGGGTTGCCACAGGTCTTGGGGCTGTGTAGTCTCCACTCAGTTTAAACACAATGGCGATCAATGACCAGCCCTATAATTCATAGACGCATGTCCAGGTCAACACAGCTAATAACTGGAAGAGCCAGGATTAAAATTCAAGTTTCTTTACTCACATGTGGAGCTTTATCTTCTACACCGTGGAAGACTCAGAAGCACAGTGAAAGGGAGAAAGAAAAGAACTGAAACTTGACTATTTCTGTAGGGAAGAATGATAAGAAGAAAGAGCAGGGAAGGGACACTGGAGGGGAAGGGGTTAAAGGGGAGGGCGAGCAGTGAGAGTCGAGGGAGGACTTAGGGAATGTGTTAGTCACGGTCCCCTAGAGAAACAGAACCAATAGGAGCTATATGTCGCCCCTATTTTCTCTGTGTGTGTGTGTATATGTATACACACACAAAGACACACGTATATACATATCTTTATATATAAAAAGATTTACTATAAAGAACTGGATTACACGATTATGGAGGCTGAGAAGTCCCAAGATCTGTAGTCTGTAAGCTGGAGACCCAAGAAAGCCAAGGGGATAGTTCCAGTCTGAGTCCAATGGTGTACGTTCTGGTCTGAAGACAGGAGACCGATGTCCCAGCTCAGCGGTAAGGCGGGGAAATCTCCCTCTGACTCAGCCCTTTGTTCTGTTGATGTCTTCACTTGATCGGGTGAGGCCCACCTCCATGAGAGAGGGCAATCTTCTGTACTCAGTCCACTGATTCAAATGCTAACTTCATCCAGAAACACCGTCTCAGACACACCCAGAATAATGTTTGACCAAATGTCTGGGTACCAGCAGCCCACTCAAGTTGACATATAAAATTAACCAGCACATGGTAACAAGGAAGAGTCAAGGCATCACTTTCCAAAGGGTCCCAAAGACCCCAGCAACCGGCTCTGCCCCAAGTTGGGAAGCTTTGTAGGTAAATCAGGGATTCTCTAAGAAGGTGGTACTGCTCCCTACGAGAATTTTGAAATCTGTAGGGATATTTTTGATTTTGATAATCAATGGGGAGTGCTACCATTTAATACTTGGAGACCAAAGATGCTAGACATCCTACAACACATGTGGCAGCACAGGACTTTCAACCAGATATTTGTGGAGGCAAAAATTATCAGGTCGGTGTTAGTTATCATGTAGGTTTTATCTCGGCATAGATCCTAACTCCACTTTACTTATAACCACAGAGTATCTTAGCACATTTTTATTAAACCTGAAAGTTTCAGGGATCCAACTGTCACATAAATTCAGGGACAGTTGTGCTTGGTTTTGTACATGTCGTAGTCTGTTTGGGCTGCTATAACAAAATACTATAAACTGGGTGGTTTATAAACAGAAATTTATTTCTCACAGTTCTGGAGACTGGAAGTCCAAGATCAAGATGCCCTCACAGTCGGGTGCTGGTGAAGACTCTCTTCCAGGTTGCAGACTAGACTTCTCATTGCATCCTCACGCGGTAGAAGGCGCAAGCCAGCTCTCTGGGGTCTCTTTTATAAGGGCACCAGCCCCATTCATGAGGGCTCCACCCTAAAGACCTAATCCCCTCCCAAAGGCCCCAGCTCTTGACGCCATCACCTTGGGCCTTAGGTTTTCGACTTACGAATTTTGGGGAGACAAAAACATTCAAACCATAGCAACAGGAGTCTTCCAAAAGTTATTTATTCCTTTGGAAGGGATGTCACTAAGGGCCACACTGCTTGTGGTATTTGAGCCAATAACGCCATCCACCCACACCAGTCTGCCTTTACAGTGTCTGTTCATGGCGCTTCTATGTATAGGTACGAGCATCCACTTATTTCCTTGTATCTTCCAGTGTAGTCAAACCCAAGCATTCACACATTAAATATTTTATTTATATTATTTTTTTATAAATTACTTTCCATTTGTTCCTCCTTTATATTGGGGCTTTATATTGTGGGGTTTTATTTTGGTTTTGGAATTACATATGTACATTACTTTATGTATGAATGTCATTACAGGAGAACAGAGAGGGCATTACGAAATATTTGGTTAAAAGGAAGGCATTGGGTCTGATCCAGTTGAAAACAACTGAGCCAGACAAGGGTATGCTTCCCAACCACCCTCCGCTTCCCATTCCATGTGGCTTTGGGTCTACTTTTAAACCCTTCACAAAGAGCCGCTTACACACTAATTAGTATTCAATGTTTATTTAGTTTAGGGAAAGGCCAGCAAAGAGTTATCCAGAGCTGAGTGTAGCTCCTTTGTCCAAGATCCCCTTCAGGCATCAGCAACCCCCTCTTCATGGATCATTAGCAGCAAAGAGTACCCTCCAAAGGGTGACCGTACAACCGGGCAGGCTTGCCCAGTCCCTTGCTCCACGAAGGCCAGCTGGAGACTCCATATGGAACTGAGAAGGACAGGGCCTCGTCAGGCAGATCGGCGAATGCAAACAGACTTTGCCCTCCCCCTTGTCCCTGGGACTGTCTCAGAGGATGCCCTCACTCTCTTCTGCAGCCGTTCTGGTTTTCCAAGGGCCACAGCAGGTCCCAGTTTCCACAGTCCTCATCTCATTCCTAACAGTTCTGTCCATTCCACTCCATAAAAGTTCTTGCCTGTGTAGATTTTCCTCTGAGATTTTTCTGAGCTCATTCTCCCAGCCTCATCTTCTTGCCAGTTCAGGACTGCCAACCCACCCTTTCAAATCCTGGCTATGGACTTGATGTTTCAAGCCCAAACTTGCTTCCTCGTTTGCCCTTTCTCAAGACTCCACACCAGTTCCCCTTTGCACCACCACCCAGAACACATACCTGACCCACCCTTGCTGGGGCCCCAGTTTCACTCTCGTTCCATTGCCTCATAACAGCTGACCTAGCACACTCTCTCCCAAGCCCAGCCCCAACTCCAAGCTCCTGGCCTGAGCTAGAATCCAAGGCTAGATTGGCCAGGGAGAGAAGGTCAGACAGTTGCCTCAACTTTGCCTTTGTGGAAGTCGGAACCACTTACCCTGACTGTGTGTGTCTCATAGCTGCTATTGCTCTTCTCTTGGAGGCGAGGATGGCGTCTCCCACCACCGATGTGATGTGTCTTTTTCACATTTGAGAAAGAGCAACCAGTGCCCATTGTCTTTACCTAAGAGCAGCCCTGTCAGGGAGGCCTAAATCAGCTATTTGGGCAGGTTCAACTGTTCATCCTGCAAAGTCTCCTCACCATTTCTCTTAGGGCATTTCTGGGGTTTGTGCTGAACCAAGTATTTCTGATGCTTGCTAGAGGATACAAGATTATATCCAACATATATTCAGATTATCACTCCTTTCTTTTCTTTTCATTTCATTTCTTTTTGAGGAAGATTAGCCCTGAGCTAGCATTTGCTGCCAATCCTCCTCTTTTTGCTGAGGAAGACTGGCCCTGAGCTAACATCCGTGCCCATCTTCCTCTACTCTATATGTGGGACGCCTGCCACAGCATGGCGGGCCAAGCGGTGCCATGTCCACACCCGGGATCCGAACCCGCGAACCCCGGGCCACCGAAGCAGAACGTGTGAACTTAACCACTATGCCACCGGGCCGGCCCCATATCACTCCTTTCTTACACCTCCAACCCCTAACCACAAACACCTAGCTGTTTGCTACATGTAAAATAAACGAAATCTATTAGAATCCTGAATATAGTTCAATCTTTTTTCTTTGGATAATTTAGAAATAGCCTCTAGAGTATTCTGCGACGTAGTAGAAAGAGAATTCTTACAAATCTCTCCCTTCTCTCCCCTCAGGCAGCCCTTGTCCTTAAACCCCCACCCCTTCCTAATCCTTCCCCCGCTCTCTCCCCCATCCATCACCCTTCCGCACAGAAATGATCGAGCCCCAACTCCCCTCATTCTCCCTCTCTGTGTCTTGCAAATTTCACAGGCCTTTGGTGTCAAGAGGATATTGATGGCCTTTCTCCTCTACCCAGCTACTGCTGCTTCTGCAGAGCAGCCGGTGGGCTCCAGAAACTCAATACCTCCCAGCTTTCCCGGGGAGATGGGAAGAGTGAGTCTGGTTTCAAAGACGGGGGGAGGTTCCCCTTGGAGCTGCTGCTGGTTTCTCCTAGTGTATTTAAAATCAAATGTCTCTTGCCTTGATGAGGATTAATTTTCTTCCAAAACTCTCTCCTGTCTGGACTACATAAGAAATTTGTATTCCTTCTATTAGCACAGCTTTGACTGGTTCCCATAAACTAATCTCTTAAGCCCGAGCCTCGTGAGCATGCGCATTTTCCTTGCCTATAGTTGCATGACAAAGCATCCTACCTCGGCTCGCAATGATTGCTGGCAGGCCCAAATCGCCAGGAAGTTTCTCCCTCGACCACAGGTCTGGTGCCTTGGGGATGGCAGCAAGATAAAAGTTCAGTTCACGCAGCCTCATCACAATTACAATTATTATTCACGTCTCTGTGCCCTACCCCCAGGCTGGGAGAGCCAGAGGAAGTGATGTTTGCAAATTCTTTAAAAATTGAGTCAGCAAATGTCTGACCTAAATAGTAAATCTCTAATAAGTAGAACTTCAGTTACAAAACAACATCAATAACAACAACGAATCTCTATTTCCTGGCCAGGTTTTACTATCGAGGTTAGGCCAGATAACCAAACTTACTGTACACACTTTATGGTGTTGCTCCTGGAATACATACACATCAGGAATACCCTAACGTTCCTATTTCCAGGTCATCATTTTCAAGTCAAAATCAGAACTCCTGTCATGAAAGCCCGTGACTGCCCTTTTGAGTGTTTTTGTAAAACTGAGCAAAGAATATCTGAACAGAAATGTTTAGATACGGGGCCGCCAGGCCATTTCGGCTGAAGGAAATTATAGAAAACTGTATCTAAAAACCCAATTTTTAAGGCCATGAAATTTTTCCATTTGGTAATTTCTTTAGCTCATGACTCTTGATCAATTCTATTTTTATGTCAGGTGTTAATTAAGCAGCCCTACTCCTGGATTTAGAAGATAATTAGTAAACATTCGATCGATCGTTAGTTAAAAAAACAATGACAGGGGCCGGCCCCGTGGCAGAGTGGTTAAGTTCTTCGCGCACTCTGCTTCTGCAGCCCAGGGTTTCGCTGGTTTGGATCCTGAGCGCGGACATGGCACCGCTCATCAAGCCACGCTGAGGCGGCGTCCCACATGCCACAACTAGAAGGACCCACAACTAAGAATATACAATTATGTACTGGGGGGCTTTGAGGAGAATAAGGAAAACAAAAAACAAAAAAAAGACCATTGCAGGGAATTGATAGTACAAAGGGTAAGCAGAATTGTGATCCATCTGGCTTGGGTTTGTTTGGGGTTTTTTCAGAGTCCAGTCCCAATCACAGTGTGCATACAGTCCGCAGGAAAACTGTCTTTAGGGGTCACCTGCACGTCTGCCCTTTGCCTTGGAAGGTGCAGCCTGAGTCCATGACGCAAGGAACTGCCTGTCAGCCCAGGCTTCCCAGATCAAAAGCCTGGGACTCGTGCCTTAATTACAAAATGCCTCATCCATTCTTCCCATCGTCCTTTACTGCTCCCCCTCCTTTGATCAGATAACCCTTTAATTAAAAGGCTGGTGAAGAAATGAAAACACGTCACAAAAAGTCAAATGTTTCACTTTCTGAGTTTACGGCTTAAGTTTTGGGGAACTTTGGATAATGAGTTCCAAATTTGTATCAAGTTTTCATCCAGCAAAACAGCTGGACCTCATTCTTGCTGTTGACTGAACTTGGTCAAAAAATACATAGGACTCAGGTCAGCCTAGGACCCAGACGTAAGAATATTTCTAAGCTAGAGCAGTGGGTCCCAATCTTCTCCCTACTTCTCTCCCCCCATGTAACCGACGGTATCCCCATGATGCCATCCCGCCTGCTGGCTGCTTCTCCAACAGGCCAAACTGCTCCAGTGCTCCAGCCCAAAGCACCCTCCCCCGCGCCTTTCCTGCTGCAGGACCCCCCTTTCCAGAGATGCTGAAAATGCCAAGATTTGCCTCTCAGCCTCCTTGGGGCTGGAGTGTGGGCATGTGGCCTGATCCTGGCCAACAAGACCTATAGGAAAGCTTTTGGGAAAGATTTTCCCCTAACGCAGAGACTCATGGGAGGAAATGCCTTTCTTGGCTAGATGTGTGCACGTCTGTGATGCCTGGAACTGCTCCACCATCTGTCTTTTGACCATGAGGAAGGGATGACGCTGACAAGCTGAGCACGGCCAAATGGAAAGAGGGAAAGTTAGAAAGCACCCTGGTTCTCAATGTCATGGTTGAACCACTGCATCTACCCCAGAGCCCACCCCTCTGCCTTTGAACCTCCCATCATGTGAGGTAATAAATATCGTTATTGCTTAAGCTAGTGGTTCTCAAACTTCTGATCTCAGGAAACCCTTTCAGCTCTTAAAAGTTATTGAGGACCCCAGAGATCTTTTGTCTGTGTGTTATATCTCAGTATTTACCACCTTAGACACTGAAACAGAGAAAAAGTTTAAATATTTATGCATTAATTATTTTCAAATAAAAATAATAAATCCAGGGGCCAGCCCAGTGGCGCAGCAGTTAAGTTTGCACTTTCCGCTTCGGCGGCCCAGGGTTTGCCAGTTCGGATCCCAGGAGCGGACATGGCACCACTTGTCAAGCCACACTGTGTCAGGCGTCCCACATATAAAAAAAAAGAGAGGAAGACGGGCAAGGATGTTAGCTCAGGGCTAATCTTCCTCAAAAAAAAAAAAAAACAGAGTGAAATAAAAATAATAAACCCATTTCATGTTAATATAAACCACACTGTTTTATGAAAAATAATTGTATGGCTTGCCAAGCAGCACCATGTCCGCACCTGGGATCCGAACCCGAGAACCCTGGGCCGCCGAAACAGAATGTGTGAACTTAACCATTGCACCACAGGGCTGGCACAAAATAATTGTATTTTGCAAAAGAAAAAAAATAGAAGAATGGTTGTTTTACCTTTTCACAAGCATCTTTAATGTCTGAGTTAATGGGAGACAGCTGGATTCCCAGACCTGCTCCTGCCCTTGATCTGTGGTGGTATCACACATTGTACAGCCACTGGAACACTCCTACTTTACACTTACAAAAGAATGACAGTGGTCTTGGGATTATTATGAAAATACTTTAACCTCTTGGGTGCCTTGAAAGGGTTCCTAGGAACCCACCCAGGGGTTCCACAGATCTCACTTTGAGAAAGTGTTGTCTAAGTCATTCTTCATTGGATATTCTACTACCTGGAGCAAAAATTCTGTAACTGATACACCTCCTCCGGGTGGGTGAGCCTGCCGTGTCATATGTCATGCCTTCCCATTCTCCATCCACCCCCCCCATCACCAATGCTCCTTCCTTAGATTTTTACATGTGTCTCTCACTTCATTGAAGTCTCCATTAAAAATTTCACCTCCTCAGAGGAACCATCTTGAACCACCTGGTAACTGTTTCCTCATGTAGCATTTATTGCTACTCTACGCTTAGGTATATATTTTTTACCAGTTTATTGTTTAAGAATGTAAGTTCATGTGGACAGGTTTTTTGTTCTGTTCACCAGTGTGGGCACTCAGTAAATGCTTGTTAAACGAATAAGTGAATAAATGAATGTGAGTGATGATGTAAGGATAACTTAGAATACACTCAATTTATATTCAAAATAAGTCATTTTCAGGGCCGGCCCCGTGGCCGAGTGGTTAAGTTCGCGCGCTCCGCTCTGGCGGCCCAGGATTTCATCAGTTTGGATCCTGGGCACGGACATGGCACCACTCATCAGGCCATGCTGAGGCGGCGTCCCACATAGCACAACCAGAGACATTCACAACTAGGATCTACAACGATGTACTGGGGGGCTTTGGGGAGAAGAAGAAAAAAAATAAAAACTAAAATAAAAAAAGAAGATTGGCAACAGTTGTTAGCTCAGGTGCCAATCTTTAAAAAAAAAAAAAATAAGTCATTTTCCAGAAAGTAGAATGGTGGTTGCCAGAGGCTGACTGGAGGGGGAATGGGAAGTTAATGTTTAATAAATATTGAGTTTCAGTTGGGGAAAATGAAAAAGTTCTGGAGATGGATGGTGGTGATGGCTGCAGAACAATGTGAATGTACTTAATGCCATAGAACCGTACACTTAAAAATGGTTAAATTGGTAAATTTTATGGTATGTGTATTTTATGACAATAAAAAATGAGTTATTTGCAGACATTGGTACTTTAACCATTACAAGGAACAAACGACTATGACGTGGCTCACATCGGAGGAAGCTATCCATCTACTGAAACATTGATTATTTTCATCATAATAAAACTCTGGTCCAGCTGATGGTTGGATTCATTTGCAAAAGTTTTTATTCACAGTCACTTATTCTTCTTGACAACTGAGTCAGCCACAGAGCGATGGATCATTTATTTGCACGAGAGCAGGAGGAAAACAGTGTGGACTATGCACTGGGCTGTTTCATAGTATCACAGAAACAGACTTGCAGTTCAGGACTCACTTCACACACACACACTCGCGCACACGCACACACACACACGGGGTATCAGGAAACAGCCTGTCCATTTTGGCTACAGAGGCGGGGATTTCGGTTTCCTTGGCTTCTGAGCTGTTCTTGGAGCGGGGCCATCTGGGGAAACTGAACAGGTCCATGGGTCCTTCGAACTTGGGCTGGATCCACCAAGGACACAAAAAACAGAGCCTCCAGCCCTCTCCCCCAAGTGGGCAGACAAAAGTGCCGTTGATGTTGAAGCTGTGGAAAGCTTCGGAAGGCCCCGTGGGAGGAAGCTTGGCATGAGCAGGCGATCAGCTCTGACCCTGGAAGGGAACACCAGGCTGGGGTAAGATCCAGGCTTCTGCTCAGCCCGGACTGCTGACACCCTGAGCTTTCTCAGCGTGTGAGCAAGCGAGAGAGGCAGGCCGTCCCGGGCTCCGCCTGGTCGGCTGCCCTGATGTCTGAGGAATTCTCTCAAAAGAACACTACCAGTGGAAAAATGCTCTGGATAGAATGTTAAATGAAAAAGTCAAGATAAAAAGATTATATGTATATATATAACATACGTGTGTATATATATATAAATATATATAAAACAATATAAACATATATCTCATCTACGTTTAAAAAAAATTTTTTTAAAGCATGCATTGAAAAACAGGACCAGGAGGAAATACATCACAATATTATGACTGATGTCCTCTGGGTGGTTGGATAACAGGCAATTGTTTATCTCTTATTTGCATTTCTCTGTGGTTTTAAATTTTCCTACAGCTAGAACGTGTTATTTGATACTCATAAACACATTCTGAACTCCACCAACCCAGTAGCCCCTCGGGGTAGGGGAAGGTGTGGGCTACAGAAAAACCGGCTGGGGAAGGCTCTTGGAAATATCTGGCAGTTGCAATAAGCTTGCTGCCAAGGGGAAGAGGGGAAATGTCTGGAAGGCCAGAGCCAGAGGACACCCCTTGCCTTAGAGTTTCTCAAAGTTACTCCGATTTCCCTGACTGTGGGCCTACTTAGCAAGAAACATCTGCAAGTAGCAGATGTTATTTTTCCCAGGAAAATGTAGTCCAAACTCCCAGAGCAGAATCAGCTTCTCGCCTCTGCTCCCTGCCCCACACCCCTCACCTGCCATTCCAGGACGACAGTCCACAAAGGGCTTCCTAGTGGCCGAGATCTCAGCTCTCCATCTTCAGACACTTCTGAGCGTGTGACTCAAGTTGCAGGGGGACCTAGCTGTTTCCCAGCCCCACCCTGCCTCTGCTTTGAGGTACCCCCCACCCCCGCCTCCTCGGCCATGTTGGGACCACGTCGCTAACACCAGCTGCCACTGTGGAAAATGACTTAGACAGTTTGTCCTTCGGAAACATTTGGCACGTTCCTTGGAAGGAAAAACTTAGCTCATCCCAAGAAACAGGAGAGAGTTGGGGATGGCACAGTAATCTCTGGATTCTGCAGAAATCTATTTCTTGGCCTTTTTCTTTCTTTCTTTTTTTTTTTTTACTATTATTATATTTTTGTAGCCCCCAGTTTCCCAAAGAATGGATTTTCTTCACATAAACGCTATGGTGAAGCCATAGCCACCTCGGAATAGTAGACTCATGCCCTCTGCATAACTTAGTTTCAAGTTGCTTTCTTAGAATTCTCATCTGGTGGCGGGGCCGGCTGGATGGAGCCTTAGAAAGCAGCACTGAGAACATCCCAGTTGCTTCGGGAGATGGTCTAATAGTCAGAACACAGTGAGCAGATGCAGAGCAGTTGGACCGGGTGAGTGCTGCCGTTTGTCTCTGTGGGGCTGCCCCACCCCAGCTACGGCCACCAACAGCACGGCGCCGACCACGTGAAGCTGGGCAGTTCATCCCACCCTCCTCACACCACCAGCACCTCCACAATTCTCCCTGGCCTCCCCACCGGCCACCACAAGATGGTCACTCTGTCCTCATGGGGGTTCCCTACTCCCATCTCCCCTCCTTTCCTCTGTCATCCCAGTGGGGGCATGTGAAATCTCTGGTGGTCTTTTTAGCTGTCTTTGACATTGAAGTGACATGAACCCAGTGAGTCACAGTCTACTGTTGGCTGAATTCTGTCCCCAAAATTCATAGGACCAAGACCTAACCTCCAGTGCCTCAGAATGTAACCATATTTGGAGATAGGCTCTTTAAAGAAGTGATTAAGTTAAAATGAAGCCTTTAGGGTGGGGCCCAGATCCAACAGCCTGGTGTCCTTAGAAGAAGACGAAGAGACTCGGGGGGCACACGCGTGGCAGGACCATGTGAAGAAGAAGCCAGAGGGCCACTGTCTCCAAGCCGAGGAGAGACGCCTGAGAGGAAACCAACCCTGTCAGCGCCTGGCTGTTGGACTTCCAGCTTCCAGAACTGTGGGAAAATAAATTTCTGTTGTTTAAGCCTCCCAGTCTGTGGGATTTTGTTACGGCAGCCCGAGCTAACGCACAGTCCCTCGCAGGCCCAGTCATCCCTGGACTCCGTCTTGGGACAGCACACACACACACACACACACCACACACACACACAGAGGACAGTCCGGCGTCACAATCTCAACTGGGTGGTCTGTTGAGGTGGAGGGGCTGACTAAAGACCCATGGAGGGAAAGCCCCTTCCAGCCCAGGAGAAGTTCAGGCCCTCTCTGATTCCCTGCTTGGGACAGGGCGAGAGGGACAACCACCGCAACCCTGTCCTCGGGTCTCCCCTCAGAGATGAACCCAACCATGTGGGTGCGAGGAAGGAGGGAGAGAAGGTCGACCTCTGCCTCCTTTCCTCCCCCTCTCCCACTCGGCTCCTTCCAGCCCTGTCCCTCCAGGTCACAAAGGAAAATTCCCAAGGGCTCAGCCCCTGTGCTTCCTGCAGGCCCCATTCATTCCGGGGGCTGCAGTTCATGCCGTTGGCACCAAGGCCCTGGGCGACTCAACACACTGATCACCTGGGCCTCTGGCGACCGCCAAACGGAGACGGCAGATGTTTCCTGCCGCCGTTTGAGAGATTAGGGCGCGTGCCCGGCACATACGTGGAGGAGAATGGGAGCGGGGAGCGGAAGGGGTTTCACATCTTTTCTCACAGCATCTTTATGACCCTGAGATGGGAGAGCTGCCTGGGACCCGTGAGCAGAGCTGCCCCCTAGTGGCTTCTAGGGGCCATGCAGGCTTCTCCAGGAAGTCACTATAGGAATTCAAGTTTCTTAAAAAACAAAACTTTTTTAGAATATTAAATGTTGGAGGGACCGCTTATTTTCCTCTTTTATTCCTCTTTTCCTTCACCTCTGAGAAGGAGAGGAAGGAGACAGGAAAGGAGAGAAAGAAGCAAGATGGGAAGGACGCGGGAGAGACGGAGGGACTTTTAAACCTGTTTAGTAAACGTGAGACAAAGTTATACGTTCCCTTCAAAGGACCATAAAGCCATTTGCTCTTTGCAACCTCAAGCCTGGCCCGTTTTAGCAAACTAGCTAGGAATCCAGCCTGGTAACTGTGCCAAATATTTTACCAGGATAGATGAATTTATTTAATCCATATATAAACTCTAAGCAGAGGTACTTTATCATTATTGTTGTTGTTAATTATTACTATTATTATCATCTCCATACAAATGGGGAAACTGGAGTACAGAGAGGTTAAGTGACTCACCCAGGGGTCACAGAGCTATTGATAAGGAAGTCTGAAGTCTGGCTCTGTGTCCGGATCCAGCAGTAGGACCACATGTTAACCCCTGTGCTGAGCCAGCCAACACAGAGCTTAAAGGTTCTTGGGATACTCCTGTCTGCTGGCTTCACCATAGGTTCAGGATGATCAGCCCTGAGCTAACATCTGCTGCCAATACTCCTCTTTCTTTGCTGAGGAAGACTGGCCCTGAGCTAACATCCATGCCCATCCTCCTCTACTTTATATGTGGGACGCCTGCCACAGCATGGCTTGACAAATGGTGCCATGTCCGCACCTAGGATCCAAACCAGCGAACCCAGGGACACAGAAGCCGGACATGCACACTTAACTGCTGCGCCACCAGGCCGGCCCCAGTTCAGTCAGTCCTTTCTGTCTCAGGTCCCTCCTCCAGCTCTGACACTGTCCAGCCCATGACATACAGAGGGGAGGCATGGGATGATTTTTACGTCTCACAGCCCAATAAGCTCTTTAGTGACCCTGACGCTTTGGGCAAAAGAAGAATAGTTGTAAATGTAATGAAAGAAAGGTCAGGGAAATTTATCTCTTAATGGTCAGAAAAGCCAGTTATTTCCAAAGATTGCAAACCACCCTCTGAGCTCCTTTGTCCCAAGTCATTTAAAAGAGCCCGCCAAAAAAACCCCCACAAAATTCATTAATTCAACAAATGTACAGTCATGCACTACATAACGAGGTTTCAGTCAATGACGGGTTGTATATATGCTAGTGGTCCCATAAGATTAGTCCCATATAGCCCAGATGTGTAGTAGGCTATCCCATCTAGGTTTGTGTAGGTACTGTAGGGGAGGACAAAATTTTCCTCTACCCTTCTAGGTTCTTCTGGCTGGTCTGAGAACTAAATTGACAAGAGATGGATTAAGAAGAGAAAAACAAAAGTTTAATAACACATATAGAGGGCCGGCCCACTGATGCAGTGGTTAAGTTTGCACATTCCACTTCTCAGCAGCCCAGGGTTTGCCAGTTCAGATCCTGGGTGCAGACATGATGCCACTTGGCAAAAGCCATGCTGTGGTAGGCGTCCCATGTATAAAGTAGAGGATGATGGGTGTGGATGTTAGCTCAGGGCCAGTCTTCCTCAGCAAAAAGAGGAGGATTGGCAGTAGTTGGCTCAGGGCTAATCTTCCTCAAAAAAATAAAATAAAATAACACGTATACATGGGAGAAACCCAGGAAACCAAGTAACTTGCTAAAATGGCTGAAGCTCTCACCTTAAGTATCTTCCTCAGCTAAAGACAAAAGAAGATGCTGGGGGTGGGGAGAGTCAGCGACTTCAAGGCAAGGAAGGCACTTCACAGGTAGGTGAAAAGGAGCAAAAGTTTGGCAAACAAGTGTTCATTTGGCTACACAGAAACAGAAGAACACAGAGAGGAGCCCAACACACAGGCTTTTCTCGGTTCCTCCCTGGGTACCACCTGGTCCATGTGATGCTAAGGTGATAGCTTGCTTCCTGAGACAGGTTTTTTATTAATGTGAATTCTTTTAGGCAGTTTACTGGGGAAGTAATAAGAAAAACTTTCTGAGTCTTTTATTTCTTAAAAATGATCAGTCTAAACTAATCTTCATGTTAAAGAGACACATTTTGGGGTGGAAAATTTTGTTCCCCTTCAGCACACTCTGTGATGTTTCAACAACGATGAAATCACCTAAGAACGTATTTCTCAGAACGGATCCCTGTCGTTAAGCGACGCATGGCTGTATTTTCTATCTAACAAACATGAGTTCCTGCTGTGTTCCAGGCACTATTCTAAACTCCAGGGATACAGCAGGCAACAGACAAAGGTCTACCCTCCTGGGTCAAGCATCCAATAGGAGACAGCCAGGATTTAGATAAAGAAATAAAGAAAGAGGAAAATAAATAATGAGATAATTTCAGACAGTGATGAGTAACACGGCTGAAATAGAGCCAGGTCACGGGATGGAGAGGATCTCAGGGCCAGGACCACCCTAACCAGAGAGGTCAGGGAAATCCTCTTGGAGAAATAATGTTTGAGCTGAGGCCCAGGTGATAAGAAAGAGCCTGAGAAGAGCCGACCGTGTCAAGATCTGGGAAAATATTTTGGGAAGAGAGAGATTAGCGTGTGAAGATGTTGACCCCAAATGAGCTCACGTGTTCCAGTGTCAGAGAGAAGAGGGAGAGGTGGAGCTGGACGAGAGAGCAGGCAGGTCAGCAGGGCCAGAGCGAGCACGGGCTTGGGGGGGGTTTATTCTCCTGGCAGGGGATGCTGTTGGAAGATTTCTTTAGCAGGAATGAGACGTAATCAGACTTAAGTTTTACAAAAATCACTCTGGTTGCATCTGGAGGGCACAAGAGGCTCAGAGAAGCCAGTTAGGTAGCTCTTGTGGTCCAGGCAAGATACGACAGCGGCTTGGGTCAGGGTGGTGTCAGTGGAGGTGGCAAGAAGTGGTCGGATTCAGGATGAATCGTGGAGATAACTCAGCAGGACTGGCTAATGAATCAGATGAGGAGAGAGAAGAAAAGAATGTTCTCTGTGTTTTCGACCTGAGCAGCTGTGTGAATGGCAGTGTCATTTCCTGAAATGCGGAAGTCTGAAGAGAAGCAGCTTGATGAGGAAGTCAAGAGTTCTGTTTTGGACATGTTTAGTTGCCCTTTAGATATCCAAGTAGCTATCCAAGTAGAAATGAGTTGCCAGTGGAGTCTGAGTTTCAAGAGAAAGGCAAGTAGTGACTTGGAAGTCATCGGCCTGGAGATATATCTAAAGCCATGAGACTGAATGAGATTATCTGGGGAGAGAGGATGGATGGAAAAGAGAAGAAGGCTGAGGAGAGACCCTGGCATCCTTCATCAATAGCCAGTGGTCTGGTGGCATTGGAGGAGCAGCCCCTCAGGTCGGGTGTGATCATAACTCAGGCATAGAAGCCTAGAGAAGAAAACGTTTTAATCAGGTGATGATTAACTGAGCCAGATGCTGCTGAGAGACCAAGTAAGACGGGAGTAGGACACTCGACCATTGGATGTGACATGATGGAGGGCATTGCTGTCCTTGAAAGAGCCGTTCCAGAAGAATGGAGCTGGAGGCCAGATTGCAGTGTGCTGAAAAGAGAAGGAGAGGGGAGGAAGCGGGCACAGTGAGAAAGGCTATAGGAAATGTTGTGTCAAAGTCTCTGCCACTTCTTGGACTCCCTAGACGCTGACACCTCTCTCATGCAGAAGCGAAGGGAGCGGGTCTGCATTTGCTATTTACCATACTTTACAATCCCAGGAACTCAGTTTTCTATTACAACACTGATCACTAGGAAGATTTACAGATGGCTTAATTTAAGTTCAGTATAATCACAGGGAAAATACCAACGGTCTTAGCCTGGATTCCCCAGAAAGCACAGCCTGAGGCAAACGCTTATGTGCTACCAACTTATCAGAGAATGCAATTTCAGGGAGCAGGAGCGAGGGGCCACGGCAGGGAGGCTGGGAAGGAGGGAGAGGCGCTACCAGGAGGAAGATGCCTTATTAAACCAGCCGCAGCTAAATCGTTCGAGTCTACACAGAAAGGATCACTGCGTTGGTGGCTGGAAAAGTGACAGATGAGATCTCAAGTAGTGCATAAGAGGTTTCTGATATGTCATCTGAATAATAATCTCAACTGTCATTTTAAAGAATATAATAAGCAGAAATGTCAGTAAGACCTTATGTCTTTAAGAGAACAGCTGAACCAAGATAAGTGTTCATGGATGTTTACAGCAGCACTGTTTGTAAGAGGGGGGAAAAAATAACAGAAAATCAAGAAGAAAAACTGGGAAAAATCTCATTCAAACAAAATAGGTACTGGTGGGGCCTGCCGGTGGCATAGTGGTTAAGTTCATGTGCTCTGCTTCAGTGGCCCGGGATTCATGGGTTTGGATCCTGGGCCCAGACTTACACCACTCATCAAGCCATGCTGTGGTGGCATCCCACATACAAAGTGGAGGATAGACTGGCTCAGATGTTAGCTCAGGGCCAATCTTCCTCAAGCAAAATGAGGAAGATTGGCAACAGATGTTAGCTCAGGGCTAATCTTCCTCACAAAAAACCCTCCCCCAAAAACCTGAGTACTGTTATTAAATGATGATATTTAATACAATAAAAATCTGTGCTTTCATTAAAAGGGATGATGGGGGACAGTGGGGAAGGACAAGAAGGAAGGATTACAAAGAGATAGCAGGAAAGTTTTGGAGGTGACACATATGTTCACTATTTGATATTGGAGAGTTTCATGGGTGTATACATATCTAAAAACTGTTCAAAGTATACACTTCAAATATGTGAAGTTTACTATATGTCAATTATACTTTAACAAAGCTGTTAACAATGGAGGGATGGGGAGATGGTTAAAGGGTATAAAGTTTCAGTTATAAGATAAATAAGTTCTGGAGCTCTAGTGTATGGCATGGTGACTATAGTTAACAATGATGTGCTATACATTTGAAGTTTCTTAGGAGAGTAGATAGTAAACGTTTTCACCACACACACGCAAGGGGACTACATAAGGTGATGGATACGTTAATTAGCTTGATAGTGGTAATCATTTCACAATGTATACATATATCAAAGCATCATGTTGTTTTTACTTGTCATTATACCTCAATAAACCTGGAGAAAAAGAAAAAATAATAAAAATCGTAAAAAATTTAGAAACCTGGAAACAACCAATCAGTGGGGGAATGGTTAATAAACGATGGTATTTAATACATTGCAAATCCATGCATCCATTAAAAAGAAGTAAGTAGACCTGTACAAGGAGATGTGGAGACATCCCTAAGGCATTAAATGAAAAAAGCAAAGTGCAGATCAGTGTGGCCCATCCGGTCTCTTTAGCACACATTTTGGGACAGATTTACATATGTAGGCATGTTAGGATGTTTTGGGATGCAAAATAACAGAAAACTGAGACTCTAAATGGCTTAAACAATAGAATCTTCTTACCTAATCTCTTATAAGACCAAAAGTGGAGTGGGTTTCAGGCGAGGTGTAATCATTCCAGGTGTAATCAACTCTCTTCCCCAGGGCAGTTCCACCTCTTCTTCCCAGCTCCCCACAACATCCACCTTCCTCAATAAACTGCTCATTCCTCAGGCAAATCCAGGGGTAGAGGAGAGAGCATCCCCATAACTTCTCTTCTCAGCCCATACCAGGTAACCCTTTAGCAAAGGGAGTCATGCCACAGAAACACAAAGTCTTCTTGGAATGAAAGAGGAAAAAAATACCTCTCTTTGTTTTTGAGTCTCCCACAGCAGTGAGAACCCCACAGAAACAGCTCGATAGGTTATGTCCACATTAGTAGACGGCAGAGAGCATCCAGAGTCCTGGTTCTCTGTACAGGTTCTTTCCTGGGTGGATCGATGCAGTTACCTCACCCGTTTGCCTGTGTACGGCTCCAAGCGTTCTCTTGCCCACAGTGATGGGAAACACTATAGGACATAAATTTGGAAAACAACCAGGTGACTCAGAGCTTCCAGGTGCATTTGAAAGAAGGAAATGAGAACAGTTCTCAGCGGTTCTCCTAGTTTAAATTCACCTTGAGTAGCAGAGCTGGATGATGTTATAAACCCCAGGATTCCCAGGAAATCATTTTGACAGTTTACCAATTCTAGGAGAAGCAGAGAATTTATAAACATACACACTTCATCATGATACCATTCCCAAAGACATGGCATCTAATGCAACTCTACCAAGTTGTGCTGTGACGACTACGACAAGGAGTTTGAAAATGCTTTTGACAGAAAGAGCACTTGAATGTAGTGTCGGCCACTGTTTTCCTCAACGTAAAACCCGGCCATAAACATTCACAAATAGCATGGGAACTTAAAATCCAGGAAGGAAAGGAGTGAGCGTTATCTCATGGGAAGGAACATGACTTCCTTACAAAGACACAAGTGTTCTCTGTTCACGCGTATCCCATCCAGCTCCTACCTGGCAACGGAGTGTACTCAGAACGACTTCAAGTAGGGAATGACTTGCCTGAATAGATCAGCAAACATTCCATAGTAATTGGGGTTTAGCAAACTTATTTCAACAGGATGATGCATCTCAAAAACCAGAGAAGCACAGAAATGATTAAATGTTCCATTTCAAGATCTGAGGGGAAAAAATGGTCCAGGCCAAAAATGGGGCTGTAAAGTTCAAAATAAGAAAAGGACTCTCTTCTCTCTTTGGGGAGAGGACAAAAAGTTGTCTCTCAAGAAGGACTTGACCAGATCACATTTGTTACTTGGTGAATTTTCTACAGGCCAAGTCTGACCTCTAGCCTTGGAGGCTCAGAAACCCAGTGTTCCCAGCTCAAAGAGCTTTCATCACAACGCTAGTGTATATAACCAGAATGACCATTTATTCGTTACTAGTGAGAAATCTGTCACCCAAGAAACGACGCGATCAACCCTTCCTCCTGGTAGGCAGACATACGTGATGTAAGAAAAACTATCGAAAACTTGAAAATAGGTAAAAGAAATTACTGGGTTTTCTCTCAGTGCAGTGCTGAACTTGACTTTCCACTCTCTGGGCTGTTTCAAAATTCTCTAGGAGCAGAGATCATTCTATCGTTTTTTGTCCACTAGTGATGCAAATAACACCTCTCTGGCAAAACAGATAACCTCAAGACATTACGGTCCGTGGCCCTGGTGAATGTTAACCAATTTTGTATCTAGCTAGCAATTTTATTCTTGTATAAATCCCTTTGAACCAGTTCTAACATCTTATTGGTTCCCTTATTAATTATAAGTTGAATAAATTCTTTTGTACGTGTATTTTTTGTACACAAGAGAGTCATCTTTAAAAAATTAAGGTGAAATTCACATAACATAAAATTAACTATTTTAAGGTGAAAAATTCAGTGGAATTTAGTGCACTCACCATATTGTACAACCACTATATGTATCTAGTTCCAAAATATTTTTATCACCCCAAAATAAAACCTGTTATCCATTGAATAGTTACCTTCATTCCCTCCTCTCCCCAGTGTCTGGTAACCACCAATCTGCTTTCTTTCTCTCGGATTCACCTATTCTGGATATTTCATAAAGGGGAATCATACCATACGCCATCTTTTGTGTCTGACTTCTTTTCATTTGGCATGTTTCAAGGTTCATCCTCATTGTAGCATATAAGGGCATTCCTCGTTTTCCTTTTCATGGCTAAATACTATTCTATTCTGTGGATATACCACAATTTATGTATCCATTCATCCTCTGACGGCCATTTGGGTAGTTTCCGCCTTTTGGCTATTTCGGAAAGTGCTGCTACGAACATTTGTGTACAAGTATTGGCTTGAACACTGTTTTCAGTTCCTTGGGCATACAGCTAGGAGTGGAATTGCTGGGTTATATGTTTGTGTTTAAGTTTTTGAGGATCCACTAAGCTGCTTTCCATGTGACTGAACCATTTCACATTCAATTTTACCTCTTTGAAAATAATACTTAGTAAGTTACCAATTAATACTTGGCAAATTATCATGAACTTAATGGTAAGTGAAATGATCATCAGAAGTTTGCATGGGGTCCTATTGAGGTGAGCTCATTCTATGATTTTAGGCTACTTTTGCATGCGGCCTCTATTTTATGAGAGAAGTATTTCCATGAAGGAGATCCTAGGTTTGGGCTGTACTCCCTGTATGCATTTCCCTGGTAGGATGGCCGTGCCTCAAAGGCCAAAACACTTGGATTCCATTAGCTAAGGATCCCACCACACCAGTACTGCACGTTTATGTGACCCTCATTTTTCTAGCTTTCATGGCTAACTCCTTGATTGACATGTTCTTTCTTTAGTTATATATCTTAGAGCTGGTCAAGTTAAAGTTATCTGGTTAATCTTCAAAGTCCATACATCACGTAACTATGTGCCAGGCACTATTCCAGATGTTGGGAATTTAGTTGTCAACTAGTCGTAAAAGTTGCCCTCTAGAAGCTTACCTTCTTGTAGTCAGATTTTGCCAGCCAGGGAGCTGTTCCATATCTACTTATCCACTCTGGTCCAGAATATGCTGCTATTATAGCCTAAATCTTAGAGGAAGAACTTATTTCCAAACTCTTACTGTAATCTTTAAGTACTAACAGCAGAAGAAAATCACATTATTCTTCTCTTTCAAGATTTGCATTCTAACAGGTGGAGGAAATGTGGCTTATACAGCATTTGCATTAAGTGGGAACACTACATGAAATATCTGCCCCGCATTCCACACACGGCGGAAATTGACGTGGCAGCATCAGGAAGCCAGCTGGTTAGTATGCTGTCGGGAGGCCTTACGTTGTGCGTTCAGCAGTAGCAGACATGAGGAGCATTTTAAGAATGTGTTATTCCTTCCCAGCATTATCTTTGCTCTTTCTTGAAGGTTAGTTCTTTTAAACTTATCTAATTCTTCAAATCCTCAAAAATTTTAAATGAAGATAATACTAAAATCTCGATCAAGAGGCCAGCCCTTGTGGCCAAGTGGTTAAGTTCTCACACTCTGCTGTGGCAGCCCAGGGTTTTGCCAGTTAGAATCCTGGGCACGGACATGGCACCGCTCATCAGGCCACGCTCTGGCGGTGTCCCACATACCACAACTAGAAGGACACACAACTAAAATATACAACTATGTACTGGGGGGCTTTGGGAGAAAAGTGAAAAATAAAATTGTTATTAAAAAAATCTTGATCAAGTAAAATTAGTTTATATCATATTGCTTTAACCTTTTTATTTTCTGCACTTGCCAGTGACATTTAAGCATTTAAAAAAGGCATTATGAAACCAGAAAGTTTTCTTTCACAGTTCAGAAAAACTTCCAAAGTCCAAATTAATATATGAAATTGAACAGGGTACTAAATTTAGAAATATTAGACTTTTCCTTTTTTGTGAGGAAGGTTGGCCCTGTGCTAACATCTGTTGCCAATCTTCCTCTTTTTGCTTGAGGAAGACTGTTGCTGAGCTAACATCTGTGCCAATCTTCCTCTAGTTTATGTGGGATGCCACCACAGTGTGGTTTAATGAGCAGTGCTAGGTGGGTGTCCAGGATCCGAATCTGTGAAGCCCAGGCCACCAAAACGGAGTGCACGAACTTAACCACTACACCACAGGGCTGGCCCCCATAGACTTCTTAAAGACAAAGATGACTTTTTTACTGCAGAGTTGGTACTCATTACATAGTAAATAATGCTGTATAGACAGTAACACAGAATTAAGAAAAGGTGTGTCCGTGACACCCACATTCTTCCTTGTAGATAAAGCTATTCCTCTAGAGAACATTATTTCTTCAGCCTAAAGTTTCTGAAAACTTGGCTCAGACGTTTTTTGTGGATGTATAAATAATATGCATTTATCTAGCTACTTTTATGATTCATATGAATAATTCTATTTGTTCCAGTAATGCCAAATCAAATGCTATAGATTTTTTGGTTCTAAAATCCTAAGAAGTCCTTAATGGGTTTCAGATACAAGACCACCTATTAGGAAGACAGGAGTGCCTTATTTAATGCTAATTGCTCTCCTTGGGCTCATGCACATGCTATACGCTCCACATGGCTGGAACTTGGTCTGATAACCGATCACAATTAGTCCCTATTCCATGACTCTGGTCCCTCAGACGTAGGTGCAAGAGAACAGAAGTTCTGGTGGAACTTCCATCATGGTTGCTGGGATGAGATTTAAGACAGCAATAGCTTTGGCAGAAATCGGTCCCTCTTTGCTCTACAGCACTCCTTTGTACATAAATATCCTTTTGGTTTTAAAGATTTTATTTTTCCTTTTTCTCCCCAAAGCCCCCCAGTACCCAGTTGTGTTTTTTTAGTTGTGGGTCCTTCTAATTGTGGATCCTTTCGATTTTAAAAACCAATGTATAAACTGAGCAAAGAGTACCAAGAACCTCTCTGCACAATCTTTACAATTTTCTTGGAATCTATTTTTTTTAAAGCCAATATACAGATATACGTCAAAGAATTGAAAACAGGACTTCAGACACTTGTACACCCACGTTCATGGCAGCACTAGTCACAACAGCCAAAAGGTGGAAACAAGCCAAGTGACCATCAACAGATGAATAAACAAAATGTCGTGTAGCCATACAACGGAATGCTATTCAGCCATAAAAAGGAATGAAATTCTGACACAGGCTACAACACAGATGAATCTTGAAAACATTATGCAAGTGACATAAGCCAGATGCAAAAGGACAAATACTGTGTGATTCCATTTATGAAATATCTAGAGTAGGCAAATTCATAGAAAGTAGATTAGAAGTTACCAGGGGCTGGGAAAAGGGAGGATGGGGAATTACTGCTTAATGGTCACAAAGCTTCTGCTTGGGGCGATGAAAGTTCTGGAAATAGTGGTGATGGTTGTACAACATTGAGAGTGTAATTAACACCACTGAATGGTATGCTTACAGGGTAATATAAAGTTGGAAGTGAGGATCAAAGCAAAATTCCAGCGAGGTATGATAATGAAGGGTTAAAAAGATTAATTGGTTAAGAAACAATTTCATTCAACAAGGATTTAAGTTTCAACTATGTAACAGAAATGATGGATACAAAGATAAACATGGTTCCCAATCTTAGAGCGAGAAAATAGCATGATGAAATTTTTGCAATCTTCAAAGAGATGTCATTCAAGTTTTCCAACATAGTAAATATTAAGCTCCAAGTGAGGGACATTGTTTTATAGCCACTCAAAAATCAAGACCGTTTCTCAACATCTCAGGAGGCAGGATAAAACCAGACTTTCAAATCAGTGGACTCGAAAACAATTGGCACTGGATAAGCATCATGCAGTACAATCCTAACCTTACTGATGTCCATGTTCCCAATTTTTTTCTCACAAAAACGTCTTTAAAAAACTCAGCATAGTTTTTAGCGTTTACTGCAAGTGTCAAGAGGAGTGGTTCTCAAAACGTAGTCCACGGATCAGCAGCATCCTCAGTCCCTGAGAACTTGTGGGAAATGCAAATTCTTGGGTCCCACCCTAGACCTACTGGATCAGAAACTCTGGGGGTGGGCCCAGCACCCTTGTGTTGTAACAAGCCCTGCAGGTGATTCTGATGTGAAATAAGTTGGAGAACCAAAAGTCAAGCGCGCAATAAGGCACGGCCTGTCACCAACCCCAAATCAGAAAGAACTCAGGGGAAAAGGGCCAATCAGTTGGCTTTTGAAACAAATATGCAAAATGTCTTCCCATTGCTTAAAAATAGGTTTAGAGAGATAACATGATTTTGAAAGAAAAATGAAAATTATCTATGGGTTTTTGTTTTAAATAGTAAGAGATTAAAAAGAGAAGTGATCTTTTAAAGTATGAGTTTATTCTCCAGGTTTTCTTCAACACCCACAAATTAGTGCTTTTTATTGCAGCTATATCCAGGAGCTGAAAACAACTTAAAATATGTACTTTTATCATACATTTAACACTGATAAGAGATAGAATGGAACGGTATGAATTTTAAAGATGAGTTTTTCAATAATTCAATAATAAGCATATGGAAATTGAGGATAACTACAGAAATAGCTATTGAACTCTAAAATAAAAAGAAATTATATAGAAATAAAAGGGTAAAAGGTGTTTCATAAAAAAAAACACGAAGAAACAGTGGCTCATCACCTCTCCTGCTGGTTAGTAATCTAATAAAAATGATAACGAGTCAAGTATGATCTCCTTCATACTTCACACAAAGTAGTTCTTTTCATGAACGCCAGCTTTAGGTCTGAAATGTGAGAGAGGATCTGGGGTTCTGAACATCTCAAATATTTTACTGCCCTAGGCTAATGGATTCTTCTTTGTCACACTAAGAAATTGGTACTAACTCTTGTTTGCTTGGATAGAAAAAAAAAGAATGGATGAGCAATTAATCAAGTGGGATTTGGTCACTGGGACAGTCACAAATGGCCCCAAATCAGAACACACACAGAGTTTAGTTTGAGGGTGAACATGTTAAATAAAGACCAAAGAAGGGGAGCATCTGAAATCTTTACAACAGCATCATATTGGGCCAAAGAGACTAGGTTTGGCCAGTACAAGGGGAATGAGTCTCGAGAGAGATGAAGTTAATGAGAAGCTAGATTCAAATTAGCCCCAACTTGATTTACAACTTAACAATGCAAAAATGATTTTATTTTCTATCCTTCTCATTCAAAAGAAAATTAAAACCATATTCCTATTGCTAGTACGAACTTCTCATGTTTCAGAACTTGCCATACCTTTGGTTAGTTTTTAAAGATAAGTGATAGCAGATGTTGACGTTATTGTGACCAATACATTAAATTTCCAAAGAATAAAATTAGATTAGTACCATCTTATTATTCACAATGATTCGGCATAAACAGGAGAGGTCCCACAATTGTCCTCAGCCCTGGGATCATGAAATAGGGCAATTTAGTGACCATTACACGGAAAATGAATTATGAGAAATGCTGTCTCCAGAATGCTTTTCTCCCCTCTCTTCATTTGTATTTTTCAAAAAGCAGACCTCATACTTTCCTCACTTAAACATCATTTAAAATAACCTCCTAACATTTCATTTTTCCATTTTCTCTGAAATAAATCAAATTAAAAACTTCCAAAATTTGTTAATATTAATTGATCACAAACGTTTGACAGTAAAACTAATTTTGTTTAACTCTGTGAAAAAATGTTAATATTACACCATTTGTTAAGAGGCCAGAAGTCTTTTTTTTGGGGGGGTCACTGTTACAGCATTTTCGGTTGTTAGCCAGTGTTGCTATAATGGAACGAAAGTTCTTATAAAGAGATAATGAATTGGAAGCATTAATGATGTAATTACACCTACGAGTTAAAGCCACAAAGAAGTCTTATAAAAATGACTTTGTGTGTTAAACTGTGTCAACACGATGTCAGATGATTTTGTTCAACAACTGGTCAAGTCAGGGAAAGGGGGGAAAATAAGGCTACTGGGATTGAAACCAGTTTGACTCAAAGAAAACAAAAATTAAGCCTACAGCCTACTGGATAGGCCTGTACACACTCAACCTGGAGACTTTCTGCCACAATACTAAAATGCAAATTCTCCACAAATCACAACTTTATCCCAAATGTCCTTATATGTTCTATTTTTCTTTTTAAATTCTACTAAATAATTGATAGCTTTACAACAGAATTTATTTTATTTAAAAAAACACTTAAATCATTACCCCACAAAATGTTCACAAACACAGGTAACCATAGAAAGTAAACATGCATATCCTGCTTTTATCATAATTATGGTTGTTAGCTGAATGAAACAAATAGCTCAAAAGGTTTCAAATGATAGAAAAACATATTTGGGTAAGTTATGACACAATTTTTTGAGTACTGAGACAACAGAAACGTATTATATTTTTGCACCAATTGCAAATGCAAAGTTAACAATGAAATCAGGGGACTGAAGGGCTGAAAGGAGCTGGATATCCATATTCTCAATCTACATATCCACTATCTTTTAAATTTTAGACAAAGAAGCTGAAAATAGACAACAAAACAAAACAAAAACCCCAACATATACACCATAACAGTCTTTTTTTTTTAAAGACTTCCAATTTTAACTCTTTTCTAAAAGCACTAAGGCACCGGGACGCTTATTGTAGATTATGGATCATCTCCTCTTTGGCTATGAGGTGTGTAGTTTTGTTGACTAGAGACATCAATGAGTTCAGTTTCTGAGACCAGTCATTTAATAAATTATTTGGATCCTTGGGTCTCTGGAAGTTGATAATTCCTGCCAACCTGTCTACTTTAGCAAAGATGGTCTTGTTAACTACTAGATTCGAGAGGAAAGCCTCTGACTCCTGCAAGAGAGAAAGACAAATTAGATTAAAATAGGATAATTATAGACAGTAAAACTTGAAAGCAGTTTTAAATTCTTCATTCAAGGGCTAAACTTCGTTATTAACAGTTAGCAACTGATTTCCTCTCATTATGGACTTATTTTACTGAGAGTCTAGGGACTGAACAGAACAAGCCCCCTCGCAGTCAGGGCTGGGTGTGAAGCTGCCTGCCTGCGGATTCAATCCTGCTGGCACTGGCAAGATCGTGTTGCCAACTGCAAGCTGGCGTCCTCTCTTCTCTGTAACGTTTTCCCCTAAAAGGCAGTGCTATACAGTTTGTTTCCAGAAATGCTCGGTTAGAATATACGCTCTGCCACTTCGCAACTATGTAGCCACAGATGAGGCAGTTTATTTCTAAGGCCGCTGGTATCCTCATCCAGAAATGAGAAGAGCTAACGAACTAATCAAGGATCAAGCCTTCTAACCCTAACACTCCGTGATTCTTCTCTTTCAGCTAAACTGTCACAACTCCTGGCGAAAGAAACGGCTTTTCACTTGACTCCCATCTCTTTGGTGTCATATATTTTATCAACATGGACCCAGACCTGACTACAATCCTCCTTTAACATGTCCTGTCACCTTTTCAGGGGAACTGCAGTCAGGTTTCCTCCACATCTTTTATTTCTACAGTTCACTTTTGGGAACCTAGATATATTTACTATAGAAATAAATACCTTGGACTTCAAATTAATCCATCTTTTTTTTACTTTTTTCTTTTTGAGGAGGACTAGCCCTGAGCTAACATCCGTGCCCATCTTCCTCTATTTCATATATGGGACGCCTACCACAGCATGGCTTGCCAAGCGGTGCCACATCTGCACCCGGGATTCGAACCGGTGAACTCCAGGCTGCCGAAGCGGAAAGTACGCACTTAACTGCTGAGCCACCAGGCCAGCCCCTAATCCATCATTTTAAGTGAAGACTTTAACCAGTTATAAATAACATCAATGTAACTATAAAACTTGATATGTAGGCTATTTTTTGGTATTCAGGATAGCTTGGGGAAACTTTCTACCACCCAAACTTAAAATTAAATAATAAAACAAAATTGATTTTCTCACTCAATTTTTACAAGTCAACCGATAATCAAAATAAATGACTGCAAGTAACTCAAACAATGATGCTTACTACTTACATCAACAGACAGATCCAGAAGCTGTGCCATCCTCTTCATTGTTATCCTTGTATAATACTTTGCCATTATTCTAATATTCTGGGGAGGGGAGAGAGGGCAGGGAGGACAGAGAACAGCTGTCAGTAAGTCTAAAAGTCCATCTGTTTCCATATCCAAATAGGTTGAGTTAAGGCTCAGAGCTTTTATTTATTTTTTGAGGAAGATTAGCCCCGAGCTAACTGCTGCCAACCTCCTCTTTTTGCTGAGGAAGACTGGCCCTGAGCTAACATCCATGCCCATCTTCCTCTACTTTTTATGTGGGACACGGGCCACAGCATGGCTTGCCAAGGGGTGCCATGTCCACACCTGGGATCTGATCTGGCGATCCCCGGGCTGCTGAAGAGGAAGGTGCGAACCTAACTGCTGAGCCACCGGCTGGCCCCCAGAGCTTTTATTTTTTTATAGCCCATCAATGGAATGAAGCTGGCTCTAAACTTCAATAACAAAACTAAATATTTAGAAATTTTGGTTTCTGCAGTTATTTGTAAGTTATTCTGAGGACTCTCTACAACCTTTTTAAATATGTATAGTCAAAATATAAGGCTTATCTTAACTAAATTAGTGGTTAAAAATTATAACTGTACTAAAATATTTTTGCTAAATGCAAGAACCTAAGTTAAGCTTTTATAATTATATACAAATATTCAAAAGGCTAAAATTCAAAAAATGATCAAAATCATCTCAAAACACCAGTTAATCATCATTATAACTACTTAAAGATAACTTGAAATTAAACTTCCTAATCCTCACTGGAAATGGTGATAAGTTAGACAGAGGGACTCCCCTTTACTATTCTTTTTTTTTAATGATTTTATTTTTCCTTCTTCTCCCCAAAGCCTCCCAGTACATAGTTGGTATATTTTAGTTGTGGCATGTGGGAAGCCGCCCCAGCATGGCTTGATGAATGGTGCTAGGTCGGTGCCCAGGATCTGAACTGGCAAAACCCTGGGCCGCCGAAGTGGAGCACATGAACTTAACCACTCAGCCACGGGGCCCCGCCCACCCCCCCCCCCTTTATTATTCTTAATGTTAACATAACTGACAACACAGCAGCGCTCTCAGAGTTGGATGGGGGAGTGGGGCAGGGCCAAATGAACTCATCTTTGAAGAAGCTGCACCTCCTGCCATCTCCATCAGGGTGGATGGCAACAGCAACCTCTCAGGAAGCATGAGAATCACCCTAGACCCCACTTTTTCCTTCATCCTTTAAATTTAATCAACGATCAAATTCTATTGATTTTCTTCCTTAAAATAATTCCATTCCATTCATTCCTCTTCAACACCTCAGCTACGGCCTTAATTCAAGCCCCCAGAGCCCATCATTTAACTATTCTCATCTCCAGTCTTTTCTCTCTCCAAATCCACTCTACACTTTCTCCCTGAGGAATCTTTGTAAAATACAAGCCTGGTCATTATCCTCTCAGTTAAAAGTTTTCACTAGTGGGGTGTAGAATCTTTATTATAATCCAGACCGTTTCTACATCTCCAACTTCCTTTCTCACTAAGCCCTCTTTTTGGAGGCCCCAAGCACCCCTGCTGGGTTAAGCGTCCACGCCCTTGCTCAGACTATCTTGTCTGCCTAAAGGGACTGCCCTCCCTTGTCTGCTAACTACCTATTCCTGATAAATCTTACCTCCCATGTCAATTTCTACATAGCTAGCCAGACCATTCTTCCAGGTGGAACGAGTCACTCTCTCCTTATACTCTATATATACTTGTACCGCAATATCTGTAACACTTTCATTTGCAAACGGATCTTCCCCTATGATTTACTTTTAAGCTTTGTGAAGGCAGGGACCGTGTCTTATCCTCCCAAGTGTCCTAGAACTTTGTACAGCATCTGACACACAGAAGGCTCACAGTAAATGTTTGTTATGTGAACGAATGTTAACTAATTCAATTTCTAGTGACACCAAGATCAAGGGTCAGGTTTAAGACATGTTACCCATTTCCAAAACTACCAAGTGAGTATCAGACAGAAAACAGTCCCCTTATCCCCATCCACCCCTCACATTCTTAAGGAATTTCTTCTTGTTTATAAAATATTTTGAATTCTTAAGAGGTCCTCTCAAGAAGAAGCATGCTAACACCTAGTTATCTTTTCTGAAACGCCAAAAATAGGAGGGAAAAAAGACAAAAGGAATTAGATAAATTCTGATATGCTTTGGGAAATATATACTAAACATATGAGCAACAAATTTACATCACTACTACACTGGGCATAGGAAAAAAATCCTAAAGTGATGAATTAAAGAAATAACATCCAAAAGAAACATCTGATTATCAAACTTGAGAAACAAGAATTTATGCTCAGATTTGCCAAAGTTTACTTCTAAATTGTCATCTCCACTATGCCAGATTCTTACATGTTCAACAACTCTGTTCTTCAAGTCTTTCCACCTCTTTTCACCTTCCTCTGTGTAAGCGAATACATCAGTTGCAGGACTCTCAAGAGAACCTTTTCTTAATTCCATTCCATAGTCGTCAACAAGTGTGGACCAACGCATCAACTCCATTGTGGTAAAAAGCTTTAAAAGATCCCTGTAAATTGCATAAAACTTAATATTCCAAATATGTAAAACTTAAGTTTCCTCCAACTTAATAGCAAATATTTAAACATCAACAAAGACTGTTTTTATAAATTTTTATTTGTAGAACGAGACATGAGTTGATAATATTTTACCAACTTTACTACCATTTTTTCCCACAGTAATTCTGAATAGAGCATTCCCCTACTTAACATTCTGCCCTCTCCTATATCATATTTGCCAATCTCTGGACTAACTCACTGTAAACTTACTAATGACACGGATAAAAGAAAAACAGCTTTAAAAAAATAAAAGCCCACCGTGCTTATGATGAAGCGTAAATGTTTTATTTAACAGATTTCCAGAAGTACTTACTTCTAAAAATCACAAAGCCCTAAACTACTGATAAAACTTTATCAAATGGTTAATGAACCAAAAGCTGCTAAAGTGAGCTTGAAATATTCTACTTGATCAGTGGTTTAGAACGAGGTACGTTACAATCTCATTACATTAATTTCTACTGCAGTGCTGAAAAACATTCTGCCACTTTATTATCTCTAGTTTTATTCTCTAATACCATCTATCTGCAGCCAATTAAGAAGTGTACACTTAGGTTAACCAGTTTTCTTTCAAATTGGTGCTTCTATTGAGATATACTATACTAATTATAAAAGTACTTACTTGTATTTAGGAATTTCTTCTAACTTCTTGTCACCACTTATTCGGTGAACTAAATCTGACTGTTCATTGTCAAAAGGAGCCAAGATTACATAGAGGACAACACTTTTCAGAGCCTAAAAAAGTTGCACAACACAAGAGATTATATGCAAGATTAGAAACAAAACGGAAACTTTGGATGAGCTGAAAAACCATGGAATAATTGTATATATTCGTTTTCAATATTGTATCCAAAAGTCTTATGGGGAAAAAATCATAACAGGCTGCTCTTTTTTTTTTTTTGAGGAAGATTAGCCCTGAGCTAACTATTGCCAATCCTTCTCTTTTTGCTGAGGAAGACTGGCCCTGAGCTAACATCTGTGCCCATCTTCCTCTACTTTATATATGGGATGCCTACCATAGCATGGCTTTTGCCAAGCAGTGCCATGTCCACATTGGATCCGAACCAGCAAACCCCAGGCCGCCGAGAAGAAGAATGTGCGAACTTAACCGCTGTGCCACCAGGCTGCTCTGTTCATAGTGTCTTTCTGTAACATTTAGTTTTCATAAAACCACTACAGTAAATCTTTGCTAATTTGAATTACTATCTGGGCTGACATTTTTTTTTTAAACAAATGTATAAAAGAAAAAGTTCTTACAATAAGTTGGCAGCACAAATGTGGAATATCATATAAACTATTTATAATAGTTTTTGTAAAATAATTTTCCAAAGTAGTGCTAGGTCTTTATCTGTAACTTTTGTTAGCAGGTGCCCTGCTGTACATATTTTATATAGTAAGCCTACAGTCCTTCAAAGAGAATAAATAATTTAGAGTATTATCACAATTCGTCTGAATCAGTAAGGATAAACTGAATTATCACCATACTGAATAGAAAGCAGCACCATACAACTGCATATAATTACTGAAATTAAAATTATTTCAAATAAATAAAAAATGCAAATTCTTCCAAATAAGTATCACTGTCAAGTATAAGAATATATTCTTACCTGTTGCCACTTTTCACTTTCTGCCTGTATACAGGGAGTATCATATATTGCTCTGTAGTGCTTACAAATAGACAAATAGGATCCCTCATGTTGATCCAGCTGAATCATTAAGTTATAGTATTTCAACTTTAATTTCTGAAAAAAAGTTGACAAAATATATTGGAGTTTATAAGTTTTTTCCCAAACACTTTCAAAGCAAACTTATAATAAGACATATGCTTACCTCTGTATTTTCTTCCTGGAAAAATTTGGTATTAATTTTCTTACTGATGATTTGTGTACGAATGTAATCCTTTACAGCTAGGCAGAGCCTCATTTGCTCTAAAATAAACTCCACTCGCTCTTTCTTTTCCATTGACCCGTAGGTTTCCACCTAGCAAAGTAAGTCCCCAAATAAGTTTATAATAGTCAGTAATTCTTAAAATTGCAACAAAATTAAAGATATGAAAATATTCACCCCTGATAAATAATAAGAAACTTCATGCATATTGGAAGAGCACTGACAATGATAAAAAGCTACTTTCTTCCAGGAAATTACAACTAAAAAATTATTATACAGTAAAATGGATTTTTCTTTCTTTTGGTGTAAAGTTCTATAAATTTTGACATATATATAGCTTTGTGTAACTACCACCACAATCAAGATACAGAACAAATGATGTACACTTGAAATTTGTATAATGTAATAAAACCAATTTTACCGCAATAGAAAATAAAAAAAGATATAGAACAGTTCTACCACCCCAAAAAACCCCCTCACGCTACTCCTTTATATCACATGCTTCCCTCACTCACAACCCCTGACAACCAATGATGTGTTCTCCATCACTACAGCTATCTTTTTGAAGAGCATCAAATATAGCAGCAACCTTTTGAGACTGTCTGCTCGCTCAGCACAATGCTTTGAATACCAAGATTCATTCGAATTGTGTATATCAATAGTTCATTCCTTTTTATTGCTGAGTAGTATTCCATCGCACGGATGAATCACAATTTATCCAGTCACCTGTGAAGAACATCTGGGCTGATTCCACTTTTGGCCTATCATAAGCAAAGCTACTTTGAACATTAGTGGATAGGTTTTGTGTGAACATAAGCTTTCACCTCCCTTGGGTACCCAGGAATGCGATTTCTGGGTACACGGCAAGTGTATGTTTAATTTGATAAGTTGCTTAACTGTTTCCAGAGCGGCCGCACCATCCATGTTGCATTCCATCAGCAATCTATGAGAGTTCCAGTTGCTTTGCATCCCTGCCACGTCTTGGTATTGTCAGTATTATTTAAATTTTAGCTATTCTAATAGGTATGTAGTGGTATCTCATTGTGGTTTTAATTTGTATTTTCCTAAGGGCTAATGAGGAAATTACAATTCCAAATACAAAAAAAGGATGACACCAGTTGCAAGCTTTCTATTTATATACTGATTAAAACCATTATATGAAAGAGGCACTGGTCTTTTTCAATTCAGCTATCAAGGCTGATGTGACTCCTAATGGATGCAGAATACAGAGTCACAGCAGATGCACACACATACCATGCAGAGAATCAATTCTATCAAATGCCACGAAAAAGTTCCTAATATAATATTTGGTATACATATATTGTAAGTGAACTTACAAAATCCAGAATGACACATTTGAAAGTAGAATGAAGTAATAAGACTATTATTGTTATAATTTGGTCTGAAAATGTTTTTATTTCACTGTCTTCTTCTATGTAATTTTTTAAGGAAAATAAAAACACACACAATGAACTATCAATGTTCCATTTATACATCTTTACCCACTCTCCATGTATCAATTACTTTGAAGCAAAACTCAGACAACATACATACAAATATTTCAGTATGTATCTCTAAAAGATAAACTGAAAAAAAATTATCATACCTAACAATTCCTCATCTCACCAAATAGCCAGTTAATCTCCAATAGTCTCACTTACTTTTTTTAATCAAATCGGAATCCAAATAAGGCTCATACTTTGCAATTGGGAGATATGTTTCTTATGTTTTTTTTTTTCCTTGTCATTTATTTGTTGGCGAAATCAAGTCAATCGTCCTATAGTTTCCCAGAATCTGAGTTTTGCTAGCTTTGTCCCTGTGGTGTCATTTAACAGGCCCCTCTGCCTCTGGTGCATCCTGCAAACTGGCAGTTACCCCCAAAAGCTTTATATAATCAAGGTTAATCTTCTTGGCAAGAATATCTCACAGGAGATGTTGAATCATAAGGCACATAATCCTGGTTAAAAAACAGTTTGGGGGCAGGCCCCATGACCTAGTGGTGAAGTTTGGCACTCTCCACTTCGAGGGCCCAGGTTTGGCTGTCAGGCACAGACCTACACCACTTGTTGGAGACTATGTTGTGGTGGCAACTCACATATAAAATAGAGGAAGACTAGCATAGATGTTAGCTCAGGGTGAATCTTCCTCAGCAAAAAAAAAAAAAAAAAAAAAAGTGCTAAAGGCAAAACTACAGACAGTAAAAAGATCAATGGTTACCAGGGAGAGAGAGAGACGAATAGGCAGAGCACAGAGGATTTTTACGAGCAGTGAAACCACTCTGCACAATACCACAATGGTAGATACATGTCATTACACATTTGGCCAAACCCACAGAATGTATGAACACTAAGAGTGAGAACCTAATGTAAACTATGGACTTCAGGCAATAATGAGGTGTTAATGTAGGTTTGCCAATTATAAGCAAGACACCACTCTGGCGCAGGATGTTGAGAGCAGGGGTGATTGTGTGGGTGGGGGGCAGGCGGCATATGAGGAATCTCTGTACTTCCACTCAGTTTTGCTTTGAACCCAAAGCTGCTCTAAAAAATAAAGTCTTTAAACTAAAAAGAAAAAAAAAAGTTTGAAGTCAAACAGAACTAGTGTGAATCCAAACTCAACGACTTCTAGGCTATGAATTTAGGCAAGTTACTGAACTCCTTTGAGTCTCAGTTTCCATGGCTGAAAAATGGGGATAGAAATAGTGTTGTGTGTGACTATTAAATGAGATAAAGTATATAGAGAACATAGGACATGTTTAAAAAAAAGAACGAAGAAAACGCATAGCAAACAAAATCCTTCCAGTATTACTGATGGGCTAAACTTATGAGAAAAATTTTGAGCTAGTTCATGTACATTTTTCTAGTGAGAGAATCTATGGTTTTCCTTGCATTTCTTGGCTCTTCGCTTTCTCATTTTAAGTTCTCTCTTAAAAACTGTCCTGGGGCTGACCCCGTGGCCGAGTGGTTAAGTTTGTATGCTCCACTTCAGCAGCCCAGGGTTTCACTGGTTTGGATCCTGGGCGTGGACATGGCACCGCTCATCAGGCCATGCTGAGGCAGCATCCCACATAGCACAACTGAGGCACTCACAACTAGAATCTACAACTATGTACCAGGGCCTTTGGGGAGAAGAAGAAGGAGGGGAAAAAAAAATTGGCAACAGATGTTAGCTCAGGTGCCAATCTTTAAAAAAAAATGTCCTGAACATGGTAAATTATGAGGCAATTTTTCTTTGTTAAATCAACTGACCACCAATCAAATATTCAGTAAGAATTAAGCCAATGATTAACAGCAAATTCCTAATGTACAAGTAAATAGTACATGATTACTAATTTTATTTAAATTTCAAAGAGAAATAAAATGTTCAAATAGCACAAAATCAAGACTGATTTGCTGATCATAACTTTTCTTCAAACCTTTTTTAGCAGTTATATTTAGTTGGGACCATAATAACATAATCCTCAAGCTACATGAATAACCTCATCATCTACTGTACTTGCTCTTAATCTTGGTGGTTTGGAAAAAAGTGATTTGGTGCCAAAATAAGCTATTTCCACGAGAAAATATTGCTGACTAAATACAAATAAAGTTTTACGCATTCTACAACGCAGCAGCTTACCTGCAACTCTTGTAAAATGGAGGCTGCCTCTTTCACGTCACCGTTTTGCTCTTTTATAGTTGCTAATGTTTTAGTCAGTCGAGCACGCTCAATTTCAACATAAATCTGCAAATGCAAGAAATTGATATTATCAAAATTCCTACAGAAATGTGTTAACATTTAAAAGGTAGAACTGAAACATTATTCAAACTAGGTGTAAGAGTATTCATCTTGCAGCTATTGTACACTTTATCCTCCGTGTACAAAGAGAGCCATGTGACATTTTACATTTCACAATCACCTAATTTTTAAGAAAATGTGTCTATAAAACATTAACCATATTTTACAGCTTTGCTTTGAGAACCAAAATATGAAATCGCTGTTTAACAAATAACAGCGCCACAAGCTACTAAATGGCACAGAAAATGGAAAGTGCCTTTAAAAGAACGGATTATTAGAAAAATAACACACTTTACAAAGACCATACGCAGTCTGGTATCTATAATTCAACCAATATCCTAATTGTGACTTACCTTTAAATACAAGATTACTTTCTTTAAAAATATCCGATCTTGCTAAGTAATAAAACTATCAGCATTTTTTGCAGCTATACGTAATGTTAGTGGATTTATAATTTCCAACAAATTAAACATTAAAAATATGACTACAGCCTAACAGTGTCTCGAGAACTAATTTTCATGCTCAGGCTTGCCTACCCCTTTAGCTGTTGCTCTGCAGCAACCACTTTTCTCCACTCCACCCCAAAAACCTAATCTCCAATAATAACTACTTCCAGTTTCCTAAACGTACTAATGTGTTTCTTACTTCGATATCTTTGTATATAATTTCCCCAATGTCTAAAACACCCTTCTCCCTATCCATGGGCCCTGTAGAATTTCTACTCATTCTTAAAAAGCCAGCTCAGCAGTCATCAACTCTTTGAGGCTTTCCTGGGTACCCCAGCCAGTCACCCCGTCCCTCTGTGCTATGGCGAACTGTAGCACACTGATACCGTCACAACACGGCACAGTAACTATTTCTACGATTGATCTCTTTGAGCTAAAGAAGAGTGTCTTGTTCACTTTGGACTTAGCACAACACAGGTGCTCACTAAACATTTACTGAACTGAACTAACAGTCAAAGATGCAATAAGTTAAATATAAGCAAAGTTTTTGTCCTCCAACCACAAAAATCTGTCTAGAAAGAAGAAACATCTACGACAGTCACCATTTTACACTTGCTCTTTTTAGAGAAACATGAGATTAGGGAGAAAAAAAATAGACATCAAAAGAAATACAAACAGATTCTAGTAAGACAGTGAGATTTTGAAAAGTAACCTTATACTGTACATACTCTACTAATTTAAATATTAGAGTGAAACCTTAGCTATCCCATAGATTTTTGAAACAAATCTAGGCCAGAGAATTAACCTTATCTTTAATTCATTATTACCACATGTAAATTTTGGATAAGATCATTAATTCCTAGAAAAATCTAGATATACCAAGACCGTAACTATTTAAATAAATTCATTTGCATATGGAAAGATATTAGAAGGAGATGCACAAAGATACTGGTTGAATTAAGGTGATGACATTTTGTGTATTCATCTTAAAAGAAATATACATACATACTTATATAAAATGTCTAAATATATAAGTATCTCTGAATACAGATAAGACAGTACTTATCACTGTTGAGTTACACCAATAGAAAACTCACCTTTCCTTCTGTAACCATTCGTAGAGTATCTATTAATCGAAGTTTGATTGGAAGGTCCGTGATTTCCTCAACATAGGTACAGCACTGCTGAACCATTTTTGCAACAGCCTAAAATAATAAAAACCATTCCTCAGTAAAATTCATTCCTCACACAAGGAAAGTATTTTATTGATGGAAGTGCTATTGTCAAATGTGGTCTTCCCAAGCAATTCTAGACAGTGAAATGCTTATAAAAGAATGTCAAAATCTTCCCCCATAGCTAAGACATACTGAATACCCATTAATAAACCAATAAAGGTTAGGAAAACCTCAGATGCAAAGACTTGACCCCTCCTCACTACATGGTGATCTGATTACACAAAAGGAAAGGTGGAAGAGGTGTGTCTGGCAACATCTTGCTAGCTAGCTTTTTTGCAGCCAAGTAGAAAAGCATGGAAGAAGTGGTAGCAGACTAAAGGGGAAAAAAAGGGAAGAGAAAAGCAGAGTTCAAAAGTAGCTGTGACAGTAGTGAAGCCATGACCAGCAGATACTGTGATGGAGAAAAAAGAGCTGGCGGCAGAGGCAGGAGGTAAAACAGCTCTATCGTCTGGGTGAGGAGGGGGGGGCCACAGTCACCCCTACACCTCAGTAAAATATGACAATGGAAGCCACAGCATCTCTTGCCCACAGTTTCCTCACAGATAATATAAGTGGATTGGACCACATTTCTTCTAGCTCTAACATTCTATGATCTAGGCCCAGTTTTCTGTAAATTTCTGTAAATATTTACCTAGTAAATATTTTAGACTTTGTGGGCTATACGGTCTCTGTGGCAACTAATTCAACTGTGCCTTTGTAACTCCAAAGCTGCCACAGAAAACATAAAATAAAAAGGCGTAGCTGTGTTTCAAAAACTGTCTACAAAGGTGGCAGGTAGGATTTGATCGATGGTCCACAGTTTGCCAAACGCTAATCTAGATTCCAAACAGTATATCATAATCACTGATAATAATATTAGGACTCTCTGTCATCAAGAAAATGTTAAGATATATTAAGCATATTTTAAGATAGCAGAAAAGTAAACAGAACATCTTGCTGTCAATTATACCTCAATAAAGCTGGAAAAACACAAAACCCACAGTACATCTTGCAAAGGTTTCCTTGAAAAACACTTAATGTGTAGCTCAGGTTAGATTTTTAATTATTGGAAAAACTGGCTGTTCAGAGACCCAGGCATTCCAAAGTGCAGGTTTTATTGTAAAATATAACTCTTTCAATAAATGCAAGGCTCTGGAACACCTAGTATCTCACAAATCATATGATCCCTCTAAAACTAATTATAGCAATGATTTCTAGAAGGGCATATAACTTGATAATTCTAAGAGCTGTGCAAAAAAACAAATTACCAGAAATCAGATGAGGTAAAAGAAAAACAACTACATCAATATTATAATGATAAGTGAACATCCTGCTGCTCTCTGAAAAAAATGCAGGTAAGTCACTGGGGAGGTTTTGGCTGAGGCGAGGCTTTCCCTTGGGCTCAAGTGAATTAGAAACCACTAATTTTAAGCAATCTAGCAAAGGTTACTTAAAAAAGAAATCATTACTTTCTGAGTCTGATAAAGCAAAAAGCAAAGTTTTAGGTAAAAGGTGGTTACAGGAAAAGGAAAGAGCCATTTTGAGTCCCTAAGCACTTTCCACATTCATGAAGACACAGTATGCTATAGTGAAGAGCAGTAACCTGGGTTCCAGTCCAGCGGTGAGACTGGCCCAAACTCCTCTTTCTCTAAGAAGCCTTCCCTTATAAACCTCATCAAAAACGTTCTCTTGCACCTTTCATCTCTCCTAGCACTTTTCACTATTCTTAGGTTACCTACTAGGTATTACCTAGTGTCTCTGTGTGTGTGTGTGTATAATTTTTTTATTTAAAAAAAATCAATCTTAGAATACTTGTTAAAGACATATATTGATTACTTATGCTTTATATTCCATACTAAACTATAGGTTACTTGAGGGCAGAGCTATAGACTGCACGTTCCTTCACATTCCAAGAGCCTTACGTATCAATCTCAGTTTCTCCATCAGAAAAGTAAAATAGTATAATGCTAAGAGAAACAAGTCAGATGGAGAAAGTCAAATACTGTATGATCTCACTCATAAGTAGAAGATAAAAACAACAAAAAACACACACAAAGATAGAGACATTAGATTGGTGGTTACCGAAAGGCGAAGGGGAAGGGGATGGGAGGAGGGCACAAGAGGTGCCAGGGCACATGTGTGTGGTGATGGATAGTAATTAGTCTGCGGGTGGTGAACATGGTATACTCTACACAGAAATCAAAATATAATGACATACGCCTGAACATTTATATAATGTTAAAAACCAATGTTACCATAATTAAAAAAAATAAAAAACAAAGAAGAGAGTAAACAGTTGCTTCTACTAGATCTGAAATTTTATGACTCTATGAAATTAAATCTGTATTTTCGGATACATACTTTGAATTTACTAATACTACATAAAATACAAGTTTTTATTTATTTTAACCCAGGTTGCTCCAAGACTTCTAATTAAATAGCCCTTTCAAAACTGTCCCAAAAGCAAATGTCTTGGAAAATCAGAGGAAGATGATGATTTGTCTTTTGGACTCTCAACCACAGAACTGAGTACCACAATGCATATTTAAATGAATTTCACATTCACATGTACTAGCTTGCCTCAATTAAATCTATGCTAATTCTTCTCTTTTTTGTTTTGAGGAAGATTAGCCCTGAGCTAACTACTGCCAATCCTCCCCTTTTTGCTGAGGAAGACTGGCCCTGAGCTAACATCTGTGCCCATCTTTCTCTACTTTATTTATTTATTTTTTTTTTAAAGATTTTATTTTTTTCCTTTTTCTCCCCAAAGCCCCCAGGTACATAGTTGCATATTCTTAGTTGTGGGTCCTTCTAGTTGTGGCATGTGGGATGCTGCCTCAGCGTGGTTTGATGAGCAGTGCCATGTCTGCGCCCAGGATTCGAACTGACGAAACACTGGGCCGCCTGCAGCGGAGCGCGCGAACTTAACCACTCGGCCACGGGGCCAGCCCCCTTTCTCTACTTTATATGTGGGACGCCTACCACAGCATGGCTTGACAAGCGGTGCCATGTCTGTACCTGGGATCAGAACCGGCAAACCCCGGGATGCCGAAATGGAACGTGCACACTTAACCGCTGCACCACCAGGCCAGCCCCTCTATGCTAATTCTTAACAACAAATTTTATATGCATGTAAAATTATCTAAAAAAAAAGAAATAATTACAGTAACTTTGTTTTTTGCAAAAAATAATTTAACACAGTCTAATACTAAACTCTCTAGCAGTAGACTCATCAATAAAATAAGAGATTTGGACAAGAACCCTATATTTCTGGTTTTGGTTCCACTACTAGCCTGTTTTACAATGTTGTTATCTTTACTATTTGAAAACAAAAAATAAAAACCCAGAAGCTACTCAGGAAACAGCATTTTACTTTATTTATTTATTTATTGTGAAGATGATTTGCCCTGAACTAACATCTGTTGCCAATCTTCCTCTTTTCACATGCGAGCAGCCACCACATCATGGCCACTGACAGACGAGTGGTGTAGGTCCACACCTGGGAACCCAACCTGGGCTGCTGAAGCAGAGCATGCTGAACGTAATCATTAGGCCACCGGCCCTGGCCCAGGGAACAGCATTTTAAAGATGAGATATAAATGTATAAAAATACTTCTACAGAGAATCACTGAAATATATCTCAAGTGGAAGAACAGGGAAACAAAAAATCCAGCTTCACAAAAACACCAAAAGAGAATATATATAATATTTAAACAAAATGAGCAGTTGAAATAATCTGTCTGAAAATGGCCTCACAAATAAGTTCAATATTAAATGTTTAATAAAGGACATATGATTAAAGTAAATTATAGATTATCAACTTGATGGATTATAATACAACCATTTAAAACAATAAACATTAAGCTATGAAGCAACATAAAAATAGAACAAAGCTGCATTGAAACTCTCAGTATAATTTTGTACAAATATGCAAATATATGAAGACTAAAAGAAAAAACAGAAATAAAAGCAGTTGTTATGAGAACATGGATAGAATTTTTAAAAACTCTCTAAAACGTTGTAATGTTGATTTCCCAGATCTTACACAGATTCAGAATCTGTTTTCTAAAAGTCCTTATTTAAATGTAAATTTAAACAATTAATTAAAAAATTAATTAAATTTGTTTTTTGAGCCATCAAGAACTTACTTGTTTTAACTGACTCCGTCTTTTTGACAAAAGCATAATATTTTCATTAAGTAAATCCCATTCTTTAGCCTCATAGCACATCTTCACTACTGCAACTAAGATACGGGATGTAGACACCATATCAGAAGCCTATAAGAGTGAAAATATATGGAAGTTAATGGAACAATGTTAAATGAAATGAATGGTAATTGAGGTTTTTACTATAATCTACTCACAGTACGAGTCTGTTTTTCCAGAGAGAGAAGGGTTTCAATGACTTCTTGAAGTCTTCCTTCCTAAAACAAAAGATACAAATGAACAATGAAAATACCACCAACACAAAATCAAATAACTAGTCTTCAATGAGATGTTTCTGACACAGAAAAGGAAGAATCAATGGGCTATTCTTGAGGAAAAGGACCACCTCATAGCTACTTTTGTTGTGTTTTCTCCTTTTCTTGTGAATGCTTGCTTGCTTCTCTAGTGGATTCCATAAGTTAGTGGTTCCCAACTTGGAGCCCACAAACTGTTTTTAACATTTCAAAATGCCTGAAAGAAACTGAACATAGAACAACAATGACTTAACACCTGAGGAAAACATCCAGTCTTTGTTTTGGATTCTAATTTATCAACTCAGCGTAACATCTGTTTATCTTGTTCTCAATAGAGACTTTAAACATGTGTCTTTGACGAATAAAAACGGGAGAAGGATTTCCTTATAAATTCACCATAACAAATACTTTAGAATATGAAGTTTTGAGGAGAAATCAAAGGACATTTGGTGGTAAAAAGATAGAAAACTCTGGTGTAATTTTTCAACGACTTTAAAAATAAATCAGTAATTGTGCTTAAAGGAAATGAAGACCATCTGAGAATTCCCATGCATGCTATACCAAAAGTCATGCTCTTAGCAGATACTGTTCTAACTGAAATACACTCCTTTTGACAACTGATAATATCTTCTATCTCATATGCACAAACAAAACATTCTCCCCGGGGCATACTTTAAGAAACGGGAATAACAAAATTCAGATAATATAAACTTAAATGATAATACACCAGGACTAAAATAAGCCATCCTATTAGGAACCACACATTTTGATAAAAACAAAATCAATCCACAGCACAAAAATTGTACGTATTTAAGATACTAATATTAATAACTGTAAATGAATTGGAAGAGATGAGAAAGGGTTTATTTAGAAATGTTTTTTCTACCATAAATGAAAAAATGTTTTATCTTAATGCATTCATGGACAGTACATGAGAACTACTCTTTTACTGATTAAAGAAACTAATTAAACAACTTTTGAATTAGGGGCACAAATAATGTTCAGACTTTTCAAAATATCATTTCCATATTTTCCAACATAACTCTTAAAAATATGAATTTTCTATGCATCATAGAATATGTACTGTATAGCCATTGTTTGAACTTATTTTAATTAAATATGAAACATATATTACTATTGTATTTTAACGTTTCCTATACAAAAGGGGAGCACCAGCTCTGAAAGCTCTATAAATTCATGAGTACAATAAATGCTGGCTAAATGTCCATTAGGGGAGAAGAACAAAGAACAAATCTATAAATACTCCAAAGTTAAAGGCTAATAAATCAGAAAAGATCAAACGAATCTTTGAACTGGGAAAACTGCTAGAGACGATTTAACCCAATCTCTTCATTTTAGAGATTAAAGAATGAGGACCCAACAGTTCAGCCACAAACTAATCAGGAGAAGCAGAAGCCAGGGCTCTTGTCTCCGGGTCCAACGTTCCCTCCGATACACTAAACCATATTAGTTTAAATCACACCTTTGCTTCGATCAAAATAATTTCCCTAGGAAAAAGATTACTATCTGGCAACAAAATCTAGTGAAAAAAAGAGTTAAAATGCAAAATACTGTTTATTGATGGTCACTCCCTGTCACTTTTGCCATTACTGTTAGTCATGTGACTGTGATCAACAGAGCATAGGTTACTATGTGGTACTTTAATTCAGAAGTATGAGTTTTAAAGAACTGCATCCTACATGTAATAGAATCACACACCACTCTAGAGCCATGGTCTGCAGGCATCAACGAAACACTAAATGTCAGCTCAGAAACGCAGTAGTCACTTGGCATCTCCTTCTTCAACACTGAAGCCCACTGACTGCTTTGCACCGATCCCAAACTCTTTTCTATTTTAATATTTATTGTTTTTCTAATCCCACTAGAATGTAAACTTTGTAAGAGCAGGGACCATGTCTATACTGTTCACCACACAGCTCAATGCTCTGTACCTAGCCGAGCACATAACGTTTTTCTGAAGGTATTATGACATATTCCTTTATACCTTGGTACCATAGTTATTAATGTCATGTCTTGCCTCCTACGTGGTCTGTAAGTTCCTTTAGGGCTGGACCTTGTTTGACTGTTGTTTCCCTTGCACCAACTTGTACACAGTATGCGCTGAGGAGATCGACACTGACCTGAACTATTCAGTTGATCTTAATGGCTTACAATTTCTGATTCTTACTGTTACAGTAAACAGGATGTGACAAGTTATATGGCTTTCAATTCAGCGCTATTTGAGGGACACTACCATTAACTTCATTAAATACAACTCCCAATTCTCTAATCATCCCACTTTTTTCTCCCAATCTTGCGTGTTCAATCCTATGGCTAAACATCCTCCTCCTTCCCTTCCTATCTATTGACATAGTTCTTGAAATTCCACCTCTTCAATGCTGCCTTTCAACTCAAAGAAACAAGATGGGCAGAGCTATCAAAACCAACTTGTCAGAACATGTGAATTTTGCAACTCATTTTTCTCATTAAAATAATCTTTGCAAATGAGATAAATGACTAAAGAGTTTGTTCAACATCAACATATGTTGAGTATCTGTAAGTTCTGCATGTTCGTGTCCTTTAACTCGTAAATGGATCCAATCACTTAAGGATTTGTTAAACAACCTAAACAAGAAAAAGGCCAAGAAAAAGTTAACCACAAATAGTTGAAATTTAATGCCAATCCAATAATTTTAAATAATCTATTTCTTAAAGGAGTCTTTTGCCTATGCTGCTAACAACCAATAAACTGTTTTACTTTTCATCTCCTCTTTATTTTCAATATTAACCCTGAGAAGAAGCTGCAGCTGACCAAATGAAATGAAAACACATTTAGAGGAAGGAGAACCAAAGGATATATTCAATTTAAGAATGTTAGTAGGCCCCAAATAACTACGGGCCAAATATATTGTAATCAAAAAGTGAGGCTGAGTGGGGGTGCAGGGAATATAACCCTCTGTGTACTAAAAAGTGCTAAATGCCACATCTTCACAGTTCAGAAAAGGCCCTCTTTAGATTAATTTTTAACTCCCCAATTCAAGGGTGAAGCAATAATCATTATCAAGAACTAATATCACTTTTATTATCTCACCAACCTGATGCAGGGTCCTCAAATACCAATCACAGAGGCAGTAGAATGTAACGGTTAAGAACACGGGCTCTGCAGCCAGACTGCTGGGGTCTAAACCCCAGCTCTACCTGGGCAAGACGCTTCCCCTCTCTGACCCTCAATTTTCTCTTCAGTGAAATGAGCATAAGAGTTCCGACCCCACAGGGTTGGTGTAAGGATTGAAGCAACACCTATGAAGGTATGCCTGGAACAAAGTGTGTACGTTATCATCATCATAATAGCTAACATTATAGAGAAATCACACAGCAGTAAATATTAGTGTCTGCTGTTATTTGCTAAGTGACTTTTAGGACACAGAAACAGAATTATACTAGGTCACAACTGTAGGAGATTCAAACGGCCTAGATTTAGCAATTTTACCACCCAGGTCCAGACTTCAGTTTTACTTGTGAAGGCTTCTGCTATATGTAATTTTCTCACCTGATACATTTTTATGAAGTCTCTATACACATATAATTTTTATCTTTAAATGTCTTTCACATTAAAAATTTAAAAAGTCTTGGGGCCAGCCCAGTTGCACAGTAGTTAAGTTCACGTGCTCTGCTTCAGCGGCCCGGGGTTCACTGGTTCAGATCCCGGGCATGGTCACACTGCACCGCTTGTCAAGCCATCCTATGGCAGGCGACCCATGTATAAAATGGAGGAAGATGGGCACAGACGTTAGCTCAGGGCCAAGCTTCCTCAGCAAAAAGAGGAGGGTTTGGGGTAGATGTTAGCTCAGGGCAAACCTTCCTCAAAAAAAATAAAAATAAAAAAATAAAAAGTCTTAAGGAAAGTAAGCGCAAAAGTGCTATTCCTTTAGAGAGGTTCTGGACGTAGCCAAAGGACACTATACCAAGTGCCAGGAGACAGGACTTGATCTGGTTCTTCTCTGGACCTTCGATAAAGCACTTAAGCTGCCTGAACCTTAGTTTTCTCACAAGTAGAGTAAACGTAACAAAACTTTCTTCAGTTTTATTGGTGGGCTCGAAATAAAAAAACAAAAGAATGTATGCTAAAGTGTTCCATACATTCCAATGTAGAAATGCAATGCTTTAAGTAAGTATTTTCTTATGTTTGGCAGAATAGTTAGAAAATAATATATTACGATGAATAAAAAGCAAAATAGAGAAACATATCTAAAAAAATTAACTAGGACTATAAGACAACCACCTAATCCAAAAGTTGAAAACTGTGGGTCTGTATAAACAAATAAACACCTTATAGCATCCCATCCCCAGCACCCTTGCCCCGACCTCCCTCCCCACAAAAACAATCCATACCACATCTTGTTTTGTTCAACAGGTACACTAGCCTAAAAAACCCAAATGGCTTTACTTATACATAGTTTAACAGGCCCCCATACTCCCTGTTTTAAACATTTCCATTACTCATTTGACACCTACAAAGGCATTTGGCATCTGAGTTTTCAAGTCCCTTCAACTGTCCTGAACATGACGACAGTATCCTAATAAACGCCACATGTGATCTCTAGAACAGGTGTAGCAGACAGCAGACTATCAGAAGAAACTGGTAAAGGGGAGGTTTTTCCTCCCAGGTCTCAGCACTAGGAATAGCTGTGCTTCTTTAAAGCAAATGGTTTCTTCCTTACAGGCACTGTCAATCTATTAATTTCAAAGTGGTGGTTCAGGGGCTGACTTTGGCCTGTAGGTTGTTTTGTTTGATCTACATGCTACGGGCTCAAATAGTGTTTTAAAACAGGTTAACGTCCACCTTCTAAATATTGAGGCAATTATATAAAAATCCATTCCTGCTTTCTCTCTCAAATTAGAAGAGTTGACAAGGCTAGGCCTTCATTCCCAACTGGCAAAGACAAACTGAAGATGAGGTGTTACTGCCCTCTTTCCCCGGGCAGGTGCTCAGAGGTTCAGGTTTTCATTACCCTTGGCTCACTAGGCAGGACAGCACGGTCAGAGCACAAGCTCTAGAATCAGTCAGGGGTTTGGGTTTGCATCCTGGCTCCACCACTTTACTAGAGGTAAGACCTTGGAGCATGTGACAACTTCTCAGACTGTTTTCTTGTCTGTATAATAAGAATAATAATAATACCTATCACATGTGGTTAAGCTGAGGATTAAATGACTAAACGCACGTTAGTACTTAGAAGAGTGCCTGGCACCACAGAAAGTTCTCAATAAATGTCAGCTGTCGTTATCTGCCTGGCACTGGAGGTGTTTGAGTTTCCCAACCCTTATGTAACTGATGGCGTTTCTTTACAGTAGCTGCTAGAAAGCTCAGAGGCGAATTTATGGCTCCCCTCTAACAAGTGTACGGAACCTAAGAAACACAGGTGTATCAACTTTATTATCTTTTCCTATCTTCGTCTTTTGCAAAGCCCCACTAAATTCTTTCTTGGAAAAAAGGGAAGCATTAAAAAGCTTTCTTTCTAAGAGCTAAATGTGAACTATTACTGACACTCCTCCTGCCACTGAATTTATTACACTTTGATGTACTTATGTAGTAAGCTCCTTAAGGGACAAAAACAACCCTACTAGTGAATGCATCCCAGGTGAATAGCAATAAATGTTTGTGGCTGGATTGATCAAGGAATTTAATGAGGCCTCAGCATAATCCTTAGCAACAGCCCATGATGGAACTGATTCAAGAACCATCCAAACCCTAGTCAGGCAAACTTAGCTTTGGATCCCTGGTTCTACCTATCACTACTGGAATGTTGGACAAATAACTCTGAGCCTTAGTTTCTTTGTATGTAAAATGATACACAAAATTGCCTGCACATAGCAGGGGGCATGATAAATGTTTGGATCAAGCTAAATTTCTATTCCATGGAGATAAGCGGTTGGGAACTACTGTTCATGGGCTCCCCTGATTAGGTTACTCTGTACTTTAATGCCTATTTGTGTTGACTTCTGTAGTTCCTGCTCCAGGGATGACTTCTCCTCACCCCAATCTTATTCATTCCTCAAGGCCCAACACAAACGTCAGCTTCTCTGTAAAACCTTCCCTTATCCCACCCGTAAGAAAGAAGAGATTTCTTCTCTGTGTTCCAGTAACACTTGAATACTGTATGGTACTCACCACCACGCGTGACTTGCCTAAAGCCTTACGTATACAAACTCCTTAAGGACAGGGGTCCTGTGTTAATCACCTTCGGACTATCACTTTCCTGCCCCTTCTCCTGGCCAAAGGCTAGGCACATCGCCGTGATCCATGAACAGCTTAACGACATAAACTGATTCAGCAAGAGCAATAGAACTAAACTCTCTGATGTAGCATGAATGCTGAAGAGGTCTTAACCCAGGGGAAACTACTAAACTAAACGTTAAGGAGAATCCAAGAAAAGGCAAAGAGTACTATGGGGCCCCAACTCCTAAGGGGACGAAGTGACCACCTGTCCTGGGGAGCGTTCAGGAAGCTGTACGCGCTATCGTACGCCGGTTGCGGAGTCTCCCTTCGGGCAGACCTTGGATCTCCTATTCATGCAGGCCCAACCTGGGCTGGGCAGGCAGTGCAGGGTGTGCGCTCCAGCCTGCAGGCCCCCGAGGCCTAGGGAAGCTCCGCGCCGTGACTCAGCCCCTGGCGCCCGCCAACAGCGGGCCGGCCTCCCCTCACCTTGGCCAGCTTCTCGCACTCGGGCAGTCGTTGATCCACCGTGGCGCTGTAGTCCACCTCCATCTTGACGATGCGCCCATCAGCCCGCTCCGAGCCGCCGTCCGCCATGGTCCCTGCCTGAGCGTCCCTTGATGTCCCTCTACTTCGGCCCCCACTCGTCACCCACACCGGAAGCCGCCTGCGCACCCTCTCAGGCAGTGCGTCGGGAGCCCGCACGAAGGACCCCACGAGGTCCCCTGCACTGGCCGCCAGTCAGGCACTGCCGCGGACAGCCCTGGGGGCGGAGCGGGGAGGCGGAGTTGCCCCTTCAGCCTACTTCCGGTCTGGTCTTTGATAGAATTTTCATCTGAAGTTTGCGGTGAGAAAAGCTAGTGTGATGAAGTAGGCCATCCTGTATGTTCCTACACCCTTCCTGTGAAATATTATGATTTCTCAGAACCGTGGGCCAGTCGCTTACCTTTTCTTGGCTCTCGGTTTTCTCATCTCTCTGTGAGCGGGCTGAAATACACCCTAAAGAAAAAAGGTCTAAGGTTTCACCTGGTTGAGAATCTTGGTGGCTTAATCTGTGACATCTCTGAAAGCTCAAAAGAGATTATGCTGCTCAGTAATATAACAAAGTATTTTTTGTTTGTTTTCGTTTTTACTGTAATCCACTACGTTGATAAGAATCTTTAGAAAGATATTTCATTCTTTCCCTAGAGGACTCTTGTGAGCATCGAAGGGGATCGCGTATGCGAGACTTTCGATTCTTAAGGACCTTACAGATTTTCTTTATTATCATCCACACCATCTGGGTTCCTAAAAAAAAGCTTAGAATCCTTGAAAGTGAGAATGAGGTTGTGTGTGGTGTGTTCCAAGTGTCAACAGTAGCAGGGGAAGCAAATGGGAAAACTTGGAGTGGTCTACCTGTTATGTTAGTGATTCTCAATTTAATCAGCACCAACATCCTTTTAGATATGCTGAGTAGACCTTTTTTTTTTTTGGTGTTCTGTAATGAAAATCATGGATAATGAAACCCATCTATACACATAATTTAAAAAAAGAAAACATTTTAGCTGTAACATAAAGGAGAAACATTGCAAAATAGCAAAATAAATATTTCAGAATAGAAAGGCTAAAACATGTCTACAGTAGACAATGCATAGAAGTAGTTATTTGCATGTACGTATACACGATAACTGTAAATGCAAAAGGGACAACTGTAATAGATGTGTTCCATTGCTTCCTCAAGCATCATAAGGGCTTACTGTTGGTGGCGTGATTTTTCCAAAATGGTGTACAACTTCCTAGTAAAGTTCTGACAATATCAAAGTATAATCTTCCATTGTTTTTCACATAGAAGAATTCTTAGAAATTTTAGTGCATCTTAAAATTTCCACACAAAAAAAAATTGCTTGGCATATGTAAAATGGAGTTAGAGTCGAGGCCTAAAATACATAAGTAGGTGTCTCGCAGGACACTGAAAAGTCACATAGACTGTGGGACAATATTTTATTGTGTAGGTTTGTTGCCTTGCAGGGGTCTAGCATCCCAGTTACGTGCTGATATCTCCCTCTCTCCCCAGTGATTGTGACAACCCAAAATTCCCTTATAGATTTCTAAAACACACTCCAGAAGCTAGCATTGTTGAGACACACTAGGCTAAGATGTTTTCTGGCTCTATATTTGGTGTGCAATTGAGCAGACAAAAGGATTTGGAAGTCTATTTTGTGTGAAGAGTTTGAAGACAAAAAGTAACAAAGGTGTGATGCAGTAAACAGATTTACGGTTTCTAGAACTCAAAAAATAAGAGTATGAGGGGCTCTAAGAAGGAGGCAAGTAGGTGGAGAAAGTGCTAGTGGGCTCCCACACCAAACTGAAGGCCTTCCTCGCTAGGCTTGGAGGTAACGGAAAATGAAAGCAAGTTGAAATCTGAGGAAAAGCTTGCAAAGGAAACAAAAAATTAAAGTGAAGTAAATAAAGAAGGCACTCAGTAAAAGTCTGAGCAATGGTCAGAGAAAATAGTTAAGAGTACTGTATTATAGACAGACTCTTTATAAATCCTTTATTTGGGTGAGTCTGAGATTGAATTTGTGGCTTTGTAAGAAAGAATTTGATTTCTGAAGAGAAAAATTGGCAGTGGAGGAATAAGGAATCTAAAAGGCAGGGAAAAATACTGATTGGAAAAAGTTTATTCAGAAAGAACAGTGATAATGTATATTATGAAACTAATTATTGAACGTGTGCCTATATATTAATTACTATGTTTTGTATATTTTTTCATATTTGGCATTTCTAGCATGGTCATCTTATTGGCTGTGCACATATCTGACCCAAAGTTCCTGCCTTTGTGAAGTCAACATTCTAATGGGGGAAAGACAGAAGTAAACATGTAAATATGGGTCAGGGGAGATAGTGTTTGGGAGGTGGTCACGGAACGCATCGATCATGAGCTGAGACTTGAGGTAAGTAAGAGAGTCTTGCAGATAGCTAGGGGATGAAGATTCCAGGCAGAGGCAGGAGCAAGAACTCCTAGGTGAGAGCAATCAGGTCATGCCTGGCCTGTTTTAAGGCCAGATGAGTGAGGGCAAGAGTTGTAAGAGATGAGATGTAGGGCAATCTCGCCATTATAAGGACTTGGTTTTTAATCTGAGTCTGATGGGAAGCCAATGGGGGTTTTGGGCAAAGGAGTAGCATGAGCTGACTTACCTAGTAAATAAATCTCTCTGGCTGCTGTGTGGTGACTAGGTTGGCAGAAGCTGGGAGACTAGTTGGGAGGTTATTGCAATAATCTGGGAGGAAAATGATGGTGTCTTGGACTAGGGTGGAGGCAGTAGAAGTGGTAAGATCCTGGATATAATCTGCAGGTAGAGCCAAGCTAGGATTTCCTGTTGGATGCGAAGGGAGAAGAGTCAAACATGTCTGCAAGATTTCGGCCACAGTGTCTGGAAGGATGGAGTTGCCATTTACCACAGTGGAGCAGATTAGGGACAAGCAGGTCAGGGAGGAAAGGACAGGAGCCCCGTTTTGGTTATAAGTTTGAGGTGCCTATTGGATATCCAGGTGACGATATTGAGAAGGCAAGTGGACATACAGGTGTCAAATGAAGGGGAGTCATTTGGGCTAGAGATTTGAAGTTAGGTGTCACTAGCATATTGATGGTATCTACAGCCATGAGCCTTACATTACAGAGATGTTTCTGAAATGTGTGTAAAATACCTGTTTATGTATTTTAAAGGCAATGGGAGAACTTGGTGTTTTCAAGTCTGTTGTGAATCATTTTGTAAGGAAAGTCATACTGTATTTTACCTTCTGAGTAGATCTCTAGGTTCTTTGTTAGAATTACTTCATGTCAAGTGCAGTTATATGAGGTAAATAAAGTCATACCTACATCATTGTATTTGTTTACTCTTGCTGCTGTAACAAATAACCACGAACTTAGTGGCTTAAAACAACGGAAATTGATTCTTTCACAATCTGGAGTCCAGAAATGTGAAACTAGTATCACTGGGTGGAAGTCAAGGTATGCTGGGGCCATGCTCCCTCTGGAGGTTCTAGGGGACAATCCATTCATTGCCTCTTCTAGTTTCTGGTGGTTGTGGGCATTCCTTGGCTTGTGGCCTCATGAGTCCAGTGTCTGGCTTCATGGTCACATTGGCTTCTCTTCTGTGTGTGTGTCAAATCTCCCTCTGCCTTTCTCTTAGACAGTTCGGACACTTGTGGTTGTATTTAGGGCCTACCCAAATAATCCAGGATAATTGCTTCCACTCAGATTTCTTAATCACATCTGCAAAGACCCTTTTTCCAATAAAGTAATATTTTCAGATTCCAGGGCTTAGGGCCAGATATCCTTGGGGGCCATTATTCAGCCTAACTAGTATCACCTAGGCAATTTTTAAACTGATGTTTTGGTACTGGCCCCGTGGCCTAGTGGTTAAGTTTACACACTCCACTTCAGCAGCCCAGGGTTTCACCAATTCAGATCCTGGGTGCTGACATGGCACTGCTCGTCAGGCCAGGCTGAGGTGGCGTCCCACGTAGCACAACCAGAGGCACTCACAACTAGAATATACAACTATGTACTGGGGGAGCTTTGGGGAGAAGAAGGAAAAAAAAAAGATGGGCAACAGATGGTAGCTCAGGTGAGAAAATAAATAAACTGATGGTTTTTCTACTTTTTTATTGCGGTAACAGGATTATATAAATTTCAGGTGTACATCGTTACGTATTTCGACTTCTGTGTAGACTACATCATGTTCACTACACAAAGACCAATTACAATCCATCACCACACACGTGTGCCTACTCACCGCTTTCGTCCTCCTCCCTCCCCCCTTACCCTCTGGTAACCACCAATCCAATCTCTGTTTCTCTGTTTGTTTGTTGTTTTTATCTTCTACTGATGAGTGAGATCATATGGTATTTGACTTTCTCCCTCTGACTTATTTCACTTAGCATAATTCCCTCAAGGTCTATCCATGTTGTCACAAATGGCCGGATTTCATCATTTCTTATGGCTGAGTAGTACTCCATTGTGTATATATACCACATCTTCTTTATCCACTCATCCCTTGATGGGCACCTAGGTTGCTTCCAAGTCTTGGCTATTGTGAATAATGCTGCGATGAACATAGGGGTGCATGTATCTTTACTTACTCGTGTTTTCATGATCTTTGGATAAATACCCAGCAGTGGAATAGCTGGATCATATGGTATTTCTATTCCTAATTTTTTGAGGACTCTCCATACTGTTTTCCATAGTGGCTGCACCAGTTTGCACTCCCACCAGCAGTGTACGAGGGTTTCCTTCTTTCCACATCCTCTCCAACACTTGTTGTTTCCTGTCTTGTTAATGATAGCCCTTCTGACTGGAGTGAGGTGATACCTCATTGTAGTTTTGATTTGCATTTCCCTGATAGCTAACGATGTTGAACTTCTTTTCATGTACCTGTTGGCCATCTGTATATCTTCTTTGGAGAAATGTCTGTTCAGATCTTTTACCCATTTTTAAACTGGGTTGTTAGATTTTTTGTTGTTGAGATGTATGAGTTCTTTGTATATTTTGGATATTAACCCCTTATCAGATATATGGTTTGCAAATATCTTCTCCCCATTTAAACTGAGGTTTTGATATGAATGATTACATACTCTTAGTAGCAAACATAATTTCCTCTTTTTCTGTCTGGTAACACTTAAAATGTTCTACAAAAAGTTGAATTACATGGGGCTGGCCCGGTGGCAGAGCGGTTAAGTTTGCACGTTCCACTTCTCGGCGGCCAGGGGTTTGCCGGTTCGGATCCAAGGTGTGGACATGGCACCACTTTGCAAAAGCCATGGTGTGGTAGGAGTCCCACGTATAAAGTAGAAGAAGATGGGCATGGATGTTAGCTCAGGGCCAGTCTTCCTCAGCAAAAAGAGGAGGATTGGCAGTACTTAGCTCAGGGCTAATCTTCCTCAAAACAAAACAAAACAAAAGTTGAATTATATGACATCTCAATGGCACCACATAGCTAAGAAACACTATTTCCAGATCTGTGTGATACTAGGTCACATATGCTTTGGCATTAAAGAATTACAATAAGTTATGGTTGCACAATTGCCTGCTCTTAAAGGACACTCAGGATGAAGAGCAATGTCTTCTTTCATCACTAAAATTTCTCTCCAGTGCAAATAGGTTACATATAGTCTCATAGTTCCTCTCAAAATATTCCAAAGTGTTGCCAATTTCTGTAAAAACAGGTAATGCAATAAAAAGTAAAACTTTGATTACTAGCTTATTAAGAAAAAAGACAAAACTATACCTTTGGCCACAGAACCTCCACGTTTTTTCCTATGTGAAGCAATTTGTACCACATCATTGTCAATTAATTTTTATTTTATGAGCATTTACCACACAGCTACAAGCAATTACACATCAAAGGGATTCTCTGTATTTAATAGAGGCCTGAGAAATGGGTCTACACATCAGAATTGCCTTGGGACTTACTTTGTGTAGTTTTACTGGGAATGAATTTAACTTTACTTAGTACCTAACAACATCAGACATAGGGGTGTTTAACACACACATACCGGAGCCGGCCCCGTGGCCAAGTGGTTAAGTTCCTGCACTCGGTGGCCCAGGGTTTCACAGGTTCGGATCCTGGATGCAGACATGGCACCACTCATCAGGCCATTCTGAGGCGGCATCCCACATGCCACAACTAGAAGGACCCACAACTAGAATCTACAACTATGTAGTGGGGGGCTTTGGGAAGAAGAAGGAGGAGGAAAAAAAATTGGCAACAGATGTTAACTCAGGTGCCAATCTTGAAAAAAACACACACACACACACAAAGGCATACATAGACATAGACTTTGCTGGAATTAAACAATATTTAATAACCAAAAATTAATTGCAAAGGATAACACTTGATTTTCAAAAATCGCCCTTATAAAGGGGGGCATGTCAAAGGACACGGGAACCAATGTGCGAGAGCTACCAATGGTCAAAGCTGGAATAATATGAGCAACAAAATTAACACAGTAGTGAGATATAACTCGAAGTATAGAATAAATATACATGAGTCCACACGATATAAAGAAATAATTGAATGAATAAATAAATGAGGGATAAGGGGCAAGTCTTGCAGAATTCGGTATTATATATGTAGATACTCACCCCTCAAGGAGGTGGGGCTTAATTCTGCTCCCTTGAATGTGGGCTGCACTTAAAGACTCACTTCCGAAGAAGAGCATATGGAAAAAGGAAAATAGTCACTTTACAATGGGAAAACTTGGCAGACATTACCTTAACCAAGTGATCAATGTTAAGGTCAAGCCCTTTATCAAGGGCTACTTTGGTAATATAAAGAGAATATGGGAATGAGAGGGGGACATCTTTCTATCACTGTGATGTAACAGTTTTGTTTTATTCCTTCTCTCCTCAGCCCTAATTTTGACAAGTTGAAAGTCAGTCTCTCCAAAATCGTCTTCTTGGAGTAACTAAACCTTTAGGTAAGATCACTGAATGTCACAGTAATCCTGTGGTTCTCCACTGCAGGAGTTCCCCCTTCCATTCCCACCCCCATATTTGGCATTTGTGTGTGGGAGGGGGTTTGCTACTGATATTTAGTAGGTAGAGACCAGGGATGCTGCTCAGCATCCTACAATGACACCCACAACCAAGAATTGTCTGGCACCAATGTCAATAGTGCCGAGGCTGAGAACCCTGACCTAATAAATGCATACATCTAATAGACCTTTATTGGGTACCTACAATATCCCTCACACCAGGCTACATTTCCTAGATGACACTGATGGGACATGGTCTGTCTCCTCAGGAAGCTTACCATCATGTTGGGGAGTTGGAGAACAGGTGAAACACTTACAGTACAGTATGTGACATTTTATATATAAATGCCACACTGGCATACAAACAAGAACCAAAATGAATAGTCCAGGTACGTGTTCTGGGTTGTCTAGAAAGAGTTATCTAGAATCACTCTGCGTAGGATCTCCTACACAGAGCCCTATCTGTGGGTCCTTGACGAACCCACAGACCTTAAATATAGTGAGTACGAAAGAGGAAATGAGAAGAACCATCAACACCTTCAAGGCTCTTTGGAAGTAGATATTGCTGACTCCGCTGGTTGAAAAGAAACAAAGATACAATTCTCCTTGCCAGACTCCTGCTGACGAGCAAGAAACACTTTTAACAGTGTCTGACCAGTAGATGGCACCTCCTCCCTTCGTGTGAACGAGTTATGAATGAATAAGCTCTCCCTTTGCCCTCCCCTCCCCCAAGCGCTGTTGTAGTGAAAACCAATCCGTCGCTGAGTCCATTCCAAATCTTTTAAATTCATCGTCTTTCCTTCATTTACTGCCTAATTCAGACCTTCCCCATATGTCGCCTATAGTAGTGTAATAATATAACCTCCTGCCTTTGGGTATCCGGCTGTCCTAAACCTATCCGACACATTGCCATCAGAACCACTTTCCAAAAACACGGATTGTCAATGCCCTGCTGAAGAATGGTGTGGTGGGGGATGGAGCGGGGGAGGGATTCTCTGCGAAGGCCATGGCAGGAGCAGAAGAGTCAAGGTAAAGTAGATTTGTCTCATTAGGCTGGAGTAGGGCAGGGGGAGGGTGGCTGGCTACCGTGGGAAAGGTAGTTCAGAGGCTTGGTCCTCTGCCAAGGCATTTTAACTTGCTCAGGAGGCCATGGAGAATCACTAAGAGGTTTTGAAGGTGGCAGGATTAGAACTGTGCTTGAACAAGATTAATGTGACCAGGCATGCGGATGCACTGAGGGAAAAGGGAGAGTTCGGTGGAGAAGTCAGCTTACAAGAGGGGAAATGGAAGCATATATGTGGTGATTTGCAGTTTGGGAAATTCAGAGAGGTTGTTCCTCAACCATAGTATTCACCAGTAAAATACTTAGTTACAGAATCTGTGTCAGGAAACGTCCAGGAAGCCAGGAATATATCCACGTATTCTAAAGTCCCGTGTGCATGCGCACGCATGGCTAGCCAGTACATTTCCTAGCTGCCTCCGGGAAGAGTATTAGGTGCCAGAAGCGAAGCCACTACACTTGTTTTCAAGGAAGAAGTAGAAAAAAGAAAAACAGCTTGAGCTTCTTTCTGTATCACAGGCTTGCATGTGTTATTATTCAACACTGCAGTGTCAGATTTAGGTTTTCCACCTCGAGGAATTTGGTTTAGCTTTAATTAGTTGCTGTGAATATTTCTGAGCCGGCTCCAGGAAGCATTTATCTAGAAAATAGTTTTCACTAGAATATAAGTTGAATACAGGGTGTCATATTTCTATCAGGCTCTGTATCATGTTCACACAGTTTATAAATTCTCTCCAGCCATCTGGATGATTTTTTGCCACAGCCCACCCTAGTTATATTGGTTAATTATTTATTAATGATAATTTAAAATACTATAATATTGAGGCCATCTGTCTCTCCATCCAGGTTCTATGAGTAGCTGCAGGACTCTAGAGCACGAACGAATATTTTTCAGAGAAAAGATGATGTTTGCAGGTTATTCTGCATAGAGGCAACTGATGCATTTTTCATCCAGGAACTTTTCAGAAAAACAAGCTTAAAAATACCAGACAAATGAAAAACAGACTTCAGCAGTTACATGCAGCTTCCTGAGTAACTGAAGAATGTGCCTCTTGTGGTTAAAATGAGGGATCTGTTTAATATGGATGAAATACCAACACTCCAGGCATTTTCATTGACATTTCACTGTGACTTTTTGAACTTAGGAGTGCTGACACGAAAACCTATTCTTGTTGCTCTGCCAAGCCTTCAGCAGGACTGCAGAGCAGGGCCAGGAGAGGTGAAAGGCGAGGTCCCGTGCACGTTCCCCCTGGGTGTGTGTCTTTCTGTTTGTACTTCATTTTCATTCACATGGTTGCACTTCCCAGTTTTCCAGGATCCCTTCTCTGGAACCAGTTAGGAAACCAGGCAAGGGTTTGTTTTGCTCCCCAAATCCTATCACCTCTCCAGCGCAGGACTTGCTTTCTGGACCAAAGGGAAAACGCTCGTGGTGGGCGTTTGTAAAGACCTTTTCCAAAGGTCAAGGAACACTTCTGTACCTTGGAGCCAGAAGCTTCCCAGAGTGGCTGGACGGAGCACTGGGGCACCTAGGGGACATTTGAGAACAGATTCAAAGGGTAAAGGAGCCCTGGGACGCCCCCTTTACCAGTCCTCCCCAGCTCTGGCAGAGCTCCGCTCCGGGGTAGCCCGCCGTCTGGCAGCAGCCGGGGACAGACATGCTGTTTTGTTTAAATCCTCCACATTCTTTGCCATTTCCCCATTGGCCGGATGGGGCTACCCTCCCCGCCGCGGCCGCTGCTGATGTCAGCCTCGCTCGCGCTCGCTCCTCCCGCACCCACCTCCCGGGCCCGAGGCACACTGCAGCTCCGCGCCGACTCTCCGGCCGCGGCGAGGTGGCTGCAAACTCGCGGGCACGCACGGCGCTCGGGCAGCCAAGGGACTCGGGGGAGGGGACGCGCGCGGAAGGCGCCAGCTTCCTCTCGCCCGCCCCTCGCAGCCGCGAGCCGTCGTTGGAGGTACCCGGGGCCCCAGCCCGGCAGAGCCGAGCGGCGGCGCCTTCCCTTTTCTCTCCCAGCGAGCCCTGGAGCGCCTCGGGGACCGGCCCTAAAAAGAGCAGGAAATCTTGTTTACCGCCCGGGGAGAGGAGCCTACCGAGCCTTTGTCTGGAAAGTCAGCATCTCCGGCTCCGGCAGCAATGTGTTCCTGGTGACATTAGCATTGGGCAGACCGGCCGGAGAAGGGGGCTCGCCAGGTTCATGCCTGGTTTCGGAGGCGGATCGAGCGGGTGACTTTTGTGCATTCGTTTTAATTTTTGGAAATCTCTCTTTTCTCTTCTCTCGCCCGCTGCCGGGCATGTCCTGATCTGGCGGCCGCTCCGACCGCCCCGGGCTGTCGATCAGAGCGGTTTCCAGTGGGGCTCTTTCTTTCCCTCCCTGACTTTGCAACACCGCGTTCCAGGAGGACCGACCTCGGCGAGGAAGGAGGCGGGGGAACCGCGAACACCGGCCCCAAACCTTGACATGCTCTCGGGCGGAGAGGAGGAAGCCAGGAGCTGAGCGCACCGCCGGGGCTGCTTCGCCGGCCGGCTCCGAGTGCAGGGCTCCGGGCGCCCTGCCCTGCGCCTGGGCTGCAGCCTTGTTAGTCTAGGGGGCTCCCCTCAACCCCCGCTTCCCGTCCCGGGGATCCGCGGCCGGCAGGACCATGCTGCTGAAGGAGTACAGGATCTGCATGCCGCTCACCGTGGACGAGGTAAGCGCGGCGCTGGGCCCGGCCTCGCCCGCTCCCGGTCCCCCGCCTCCGGGCGCCTCGTTCCCCGCCGCCGCCTCCGGGCCGGCGGCTCCACTGCGGGCGACAGGGAAACCCTGGTGGAACATTATCTCCCAAACCAGAAGGTTGGAGGGGGAGGAGAGGGGGGGATTGCTGTTTTCACTTGTCACCCCAGCGGGGGGAGAGACGCGTTGGGTGGGGCGGTGGACTTCAGGTGGGCTCTTTGGGGGCACCTAGAATCCAGATTGCTGGGGATCAGAATGCGCCAAAGGGAGCTGGTGCGCCCCCTCCCTCCAATTAAGAAAATGAAGAAAGCAAACCCAAGAGCCCCAAGCGCGCGCGCCCCAGTAGCTGGGGGCCGGGCGGGGGGCATCCTGTCCTGGCGTGGGCGCCGCCTCCCCTCCCGGCCTCTCTGTAAGGTCGGGGTACTGGGAGAAGCCTTTCGCTCTCGGGATCTGGAGGCCCCGAGCTCCGTTGAGGGGCACCGCGGAGCCCTTGGGGGTCCGTCTGGGCCCGGTCCTCTCGCCGTCGCCGCCAGCCTGGGCGCCGCTCCCGCCACACCCGCGCACCGAGGCTCCCGGACTTGGCGTCGACCTTTCGCAAACCGCCTGGCTCGGAAACTTTCTGCGTCTCTTGTTTCTCCAGCCGCGGGGAGCGTGCTCTGCGGGCGAGCGGGGAGCGGCGGGGCCCGCGGCGCGGCCACGGGAGGGCGCTCCAGCACGTGGGTGCGGGGTCGGCCCGGCTACCGCGGCCGCCGGACGGGCGGGCGCGAGGGGCGGGGGCTCGTCCTGGGCGCTTCCTCCGCGCGCTGCTCCGGTTCCATTCTCCGGATTCCCCCGGAGCTGCAAGCGCTATCATTCGGGAAAGGATGACTCAGTGAGGATTATTCAGGCCCCGGCTTCCCTTTATTCCCTCTCTCCTCCCTGCCTTTTTGGTGATTTCACAATTGCTTAGCGCTTGTCCAGGGACAGCGAAGGAGCGTGAAGCCAATCAGGGTAATTTGAAACTCACTAGTGTGGTTTGGTGTGGCAACGCAAATGAAACCAGCGACCAAAACCCTATTTATATTTAAATACAGTGCATTTAATCTATCAGATATGTTATTGAGCCACTACTTTGTGGAAGGGGCTAGGCGTTTTGGGAGAGAAAAAGGTATTTAATCGAGAACGTGGCTGTGTTCCCAAGGGGCTGTCTTCATTTGTCACCTGGAGCAGGTGTTAAGGCAAGACCCAAAGGTAATCCAAGGCAAGATCAAGGTAGCTCCGAGTTTACCAAGCGGATCCCAGGGACATTGGCTGCCAGAGAGAGATCGCACCCCCCACCCTCCCCACCGCCCCCGAGTCCGAGCGTCACTGTCTGTTGGCATTATGAGGAGGGAGCGTTCGAGGAAGGTCTTGAAGGATGGATGCCATGTGGGTGGGCAGAGTTTTGGGGGTGCCTCTGGACCGTGTAAATAAAGTGGAGAAGCAGCACACTGCTATGTGGAGAAGGGGGTGGGGGGCAATGAATGAAACTGGTTATCCGGAGTATTTCTAGAAAAGGTTGAGATCTCCCACCTCATGGGCAGTGAGCTGGAGTGGTGCTTGGAGGTGTGTATGCTTCCACCCCCTTTCCTCCTCATGACTTTATAGGATTTTGGAATCTAGGGGCGATATTGGTACGGCATGAAATATCCCCACAATGCAAGTGACCGTCAAAAAGATAACCAGTTCTGGAATCTTCTCTACTACCCTACAAAATCTCTTTTATTCTGGTTGGTTTACCTTCTCAGGCTTTCTTGAACACTCAGGCACAGCTCTTTTCCCACCTTTGTTGTTGTTTTTTTTTTGGTACTGAAATACCCACCACTTCAGGGTGAAGTAATTACATTTGAGTGGTATAGGTGGAGGCCCTCCTTTTCTTAATTGGCAAATGAAATCAGACTCCACCTGTAATATACTGTATAATTATAACTTAATGAATGTATAATTTGTTTGGACTAGAGCGTGATTCAGTTTCTGCAAGGTTCTATCCTGAAGTAGTTTTCTATTTGGTCAGAGAAGCAGAGGGGCAGCTTAGATTGCTAGAGTTTTCAAACTGGAAGGATTCACATTAACCAAGTCAGATGATGGTTGAGGAAACTAGGCCCAGCTTGCCAGAAGTTAGACCCCTGGAGTTTGAACCGGTGGTAAACCCCACAATCTCCACAATCCTGCTTTACCTTGCTATGTCTTACTGACCCTACCTTTGAAAACTGGGAAGCATCAGTGACTTCAAAGAAGACAGTTACCCTCAACTTAAGTAACTTTTGGAAGCCTAACTTTTGCTTCCACTCTTGGTTTGTTTTGGGCCTGATTCAATCTACATGGAACTTTTTCTGTCTAACCACCACAGTGCATTAGTAGCAGTGTCCATATTTTTGAGAACGAGGCAAACGCCCTTGTTTTGGAGCGTCAGCAAGAGAACCAACACTGTGTGTCTGTTCTGTTCCCTGGCCTTATCCCATCATAAATCCTGGTGGAGGGGAGCGGAAGGGGCATTGGAGTGTTATTACCCACATTTTGCAAATGGGTAAACTGAGATTCAGAAAGGTTAAGTAATGTGCGTTGGGCCACACAACTAGTTAATAACCAAGCCAGAACCAGAGTCATAGTAAAACCCATTATTTGTTTTTCCTTGCTATGCTCTTTGCCCGTTGCTAGTATTTCATCCAGCAAAAGAAAAAAAACATTTCTTGAAAACAGACAAAGTCAGCACTATCAACTAAATGAAAAATCAAAGACCTTTTGAATTGTTATAGAGAGTACTGATTTCTCCCATTTCTCGAGCCTTATTTTAACTCAAAATGTTCCCTATTTCTGGGAAAGAACAGCTTTGGGAGACAAAAGAAAATAAAGCTGAACCATAGTCTAGAACAGTGTTGGTGTTTTGTTTTGTTTAGACATTAACTTCAGAATAAAGAATTATAAGAAGTAACATCCCATGGATTAATTTTAATTAAAAACCTTCATCGGAATAGTCTCCTCATTTATGTTCCATGTCATTGTCTCTAAACTAAAGTCCTTGGGAAGTTTTAAATGGTGAACGTTCCTGGGGGCTGCTGGTTGGCCACAAAGAGAGAGCTGTAATTGTCTTCATTTGAAACATTTGGTGATGCAGATTCTAGAATTGTAGACTTGGAAGGGCTATTAGAGATGATCTGTAGTTGAGCCATTTCATTTTGTGGAGAAGACTAGAGCTGTAGAAGTTTCAGTGAGTTGCTCGTCCCATAGCTAAGGGCAGGCTGTAGGCCAGAATGCAGGTCTGGTGCAAAGCTGCTTTACTACAAGCCAGGGGTTCTCCCACAGTTTCCCCCGAGGGATTCCTTGTTGGAAGGAACTATTATCCCTAAGCCTGACGTGCAAAGCAGGGGTGCTAGGTGCTCTCTAGTTGAAGGTGAGTTGGAGGCTCTGTCCACTTAGGGGACCTGTAGGGGAGTCAGCTGACTAGAAGGGTGGCCAGGGGGCTCTTTGGATCTTCTTTTGTATAATAAGTCCGTTGGTTGTCCTTAGATCATATGTCTATTTGGGGTGGCTTTTGGATGTGTGGCTCAATGGAGATCATGGTGGATTTCAAGGCTTCTCCCCCACAAGCCGCTCTTTGGTGCTGCCATGGGTCCCAGCATCCTGATCCCAAACTCCATCCCCAGGACTCCTTGGAGCCCAGTCTGCTCTCTCCTGCCTGACAAATACTTGTCAGTAAGATAAGCATCTTCAAAAGCTAAGCACATCCTAATGTGATGGAAGGCAGGGATCCTTTCATTTTCCTTGCTTGCTTGGGTGTTTAACAGTTCCTGTTCTGACTGCGTTAACATTAACGTGTGTACTTTTAGGGATTTATTTGTGGTCTTTAGGGATTTGGTGCACAAAGAAAAATAGAAACACTCCCCTCCTCTGCAAGAAAAGAAGAAAGAGAAAGAAAGAAAAGAAAAGGAAAACAACTTTTTAATACAGAATATTATTTTGTTCTTTGCCCTGGCAGGGAGCCAGCGCGCTTTATCCAGGCTCCCCCAGGTCCCCAGAGAATTTTCTTGTGCACATTTCTGAGAACAGATTTGGGATCAGGGTGGCGCTGTCTCTGGAATGACATAAATGGAGATGCCAAGATGCCCAGCAATGCTTCTCATTCTCTGTTTAAAACGATTTTCAAGAAATGCGCCTGCAAATGTATCAGGCCAGAAATTCTTCAAGGAAAGAGATTTTAAGTTTGATACTGGCACTGACACTGTTTGGTTTTTGTGCAAAGTGATACCCTTGAATATAAAGGATGAAGGCTCATAGACCCTCCCCAGGATTCCTCATAAACATCATTTTGAAAATGTTTTTTAAGAATGAGCCCTGCTTCCTTCCTTTTTTTTTTTTTTTTTTGAGGAAGTTTAGCTCTGAGCTAACTGCTGCCAATCCTCCTCTTTTTCCTGAGGAAGACTGGCCCTGAGCTAACATCCATGCCCATCTTCCTCTACTTTATACGTGGGACGCCTGCCACAGCATGGTGTGCCAAGCAGTGCCATGTCCGGACCCTGGATCTGAACTGGCGAACCCCGGAGAATGAGCCCTATTGAAGGTTTCGGTTTTTGTTTTTGTTTTTTTTCTGTCAGCCTAGTAGGGAGGGACCAAGGCCAGGGTCATGAGTTTGATTTCCGGGCGATGCCAGTAGCTTCTCTTACCTGTTCCACAATCAGGGGACAGTGTTCCTCACGCTGCCCGGTTCTCTTGCAAAGCTCCCTTCTTAGTCGCGAGGGGCACCGGGGCAGGGGGCCGGGTTAATGGATAAGTGCAAACCTTTCACCGTTAATGGAACAGACAACAAGGAGCAGATGCTGTCCTCCAGGGCGGTCGGTGAAATTGACTCTGTGTGTGAAGGACGCTGCCTTTTCCCCGTGATTTTCTTGTGAATGCCCGTCATACAAGACAGATTCTGGGCCTTGGAAAAAAGACACTATTGTTAACAAAACCCTAGTTAAAAACCCAAGTTAAAAGTGGGTAGTAATTAACTTTTGCTTTTTATTACAAAGGCATCAAGCAAGTCCCTAAAGCTCTTAAAAATCAACTTAGAAACCCTGTGTCTGATTACGTGAGTATGACTGATGTTCAAAGAAAAGAGAACCACCTTCATTTCAGAAAGGCTCTCATTTCAGCTGAATGGAGAAGACTTTTTTTTTTTAAGATTTTATTTTTCCTTTTTCTCCCAAAGCCTCCTGGTACATAGTTATGTATTTTTAGTTGTGGGTCCTTCTAGTTGTGGCATGTGGGATGCTGCCTCAGCATGGCCTGATGAGCGGTGCCATGTCCATGCCCAGGATTCGAACTGGCAAAACCCTGGGCCGCCGAAGCGGAGCGCGCGAGCTTAACCGTTCGGCCATGGGGCTGGCCCTGAGAAGACTATTTTTTGTAAGCAGTTTTTAAAAAATTAATATATGTTCCACACTCAGCCTCTTTAAGATCTCTTCCTCACCCCAGAGTGTCAGTTAGGAAGTGTGTGTGTGTGTGTGTGTGTAGGGGGCGGGTTCACAGTTGATATTGTTGTTCTTGGATGTAAAAGTGTGTGCACAGTGACAGGCGGCAAACATGTTTTTCAGGGGCAGTGATTACTGGAAAAGGACGTTGAGGTTCATTGCCTCAGCTGCTCGAGCGAGGGCACAGGGGCCCTGGCTGGCCTGCGTGGGCTTTGGCCTGCTTTCTGTTGCCTGGAGGTCTGTATGGTCAAGTAACTATGAAAACTTTTTTGGAAACTAGTTAACACTTCTGCCTCTGTTCAGAGAACAAGACAAATATAGAAATCAGCTGATTTGTAGCAAGAAGTCAGGAAGGTTTGATGTATCTTTTTTTTTTTTTGAGGAAGATTAGCCCTGAGCTAACATCTGCTGCCAATCCTTTTCTTTTTGCTGAGGAAGACTGGCCCTGAGCTAACATCCGTGCCCATCTTCCTCCGCTTTATATGGGAGATGCCTACCACAGCTTGCCAAGCTGTACCATGTCCGTACCCGGGATCCAAAACGGCGAACCCCGGTCTGCTGAAGCAGAATGTGCGCACTTAACCGCTGCGCCAGCCAACCAGCCCCCGAGGTTTGACATATCTTTAACAAATTCAGCCTACTGGGAGAGGAAAAGGAGAATTTCAGATTACAATTGCCAACTGCCCACCCTCCCTGCCTCATGCTGGAAATTAGGAATTTTGTGGTATTCCCAAGTGGAGAATTTTTGGTAGGCTACATGGCAGATGAAGTTAAAGTGTGTTGTAAATATTAAAACTAAAAGACAAATCGTATCTGGAAAATGTAAAGTTGTTTGAAAAAATTATCTTGGAAGCTTTACTTTTGATACTATCCATCCTCCAACTTACAAAAACTTACAAACAATTCATACAAACAAACAGGAGCTTGGGGGTGTGCACACCTCCAGGGGGCGCTGTTTACATGGAACCCAATGGAAATAGTGCTGTGCGATGGCCCTGCACCTGACCAACCACCTCTGTCAGTGCTCTCAGGCTTCCCAGCCCCTGCTGCTGTCACATGTTACAACTTGAACGATTGTAGCAAACTTCTGGGTTTATAAGTGGAAATGACACCTCTTCAGAGAAGTCTTCCTTGACCATTCCATCTAAAATAGTTTTTCTCAGGGGCCAGCCCAGTGGCACAGCAGTTAAGTTCGTGTGCTCCACTTCAGCGGCACGGGGTTCACAGGTTCAGATCATGGGCATGGACCTATGCACCGCTTGTCAAGCCATGCTGTGGCAGACGTCCCACATATAAGGTGGAGGAAGATGGGCATAGATGTTAGCTCAGGGCCAGTCTTCCTCAGCAAAAAGAGGAGGATTGGCACCAGATTTAGCTCCGGGCTGATCTTCCTAAAAAAAATAATAATAAAGAAAGAAAGTAAAATAAAATAGTTTTTCTCCATTATTCTCTGTCTCTGCACTTATTTCCTTCATAGCAATTATAATCTGTACTTATCTTTGTTTATTCATTTGTCATCCGTCTCCATCACTATCTTTTCAATGTATAATCTACATAGGAAAATACTGACAAGATCTTTTAACTTATTTTTCTTCCATACTAATAAGTCTTTGCAATTGGGATGTATTTTCCATTTGCAGCATATCTCACTTGCCATTAGCCGCTTTGCAGTGCTCAAGGGCCACACATGGCTGGGGGCTCTGCTGTACTGGACAGGGCAGCTCTAATGCTTAAACTTCAGGTCTGGCACATAGTAAATACTTGCTGAAGGAATGGGTGGGGAGAAGCTGAGAAAAACAGGAACCTTTTAGGAAAGCTGACCCTAAATGTCTTACTTCACACTGTTTAATTTTTTTTTTACTTAAGTTTTATACCACTTGAAAATTTGCAAACTTGGAGCCGGCCCCGTGGCCGAGTGGTTAAGTTTGCGCGCTCTGCTGCAGGTGGCCCAGTGTTTCATCGGTTTGAATCCTGGGCATGGACATGGCACTGCTTATCCAGCCACGCTGAGGCAGCATCCCACATGCCACAACTAGAAAGACCCACAACTAAGAATATACAGCTATATACCGGGGGGGGGGGCTTTGGGGAGAAAAAATAAAATCTTTAAAAAAAAAATTTGCAAACTAGAGATTCTTTTGTATTAAAAACATCCTGATGGCCTAGCAGTTAAAGTTCCGTGTGCTCCACTTTGGTGGCCTGGGTTCAGTTCCTGGGTGCGAAACCACACTTCTCATCTGTCAGTAGCCATGCTGTGGTGGCCGCTCACATAGAAGAACTAGAAGAACTTACAACTATACACAACTATGTACTGGGGCTTTTGGGGAGAGAAAAAAAAAAAGGAGAAAAATTGGCAACAGATGTTAGCTCAGGGCTAATCTTCCCCTGCAAAAAAAAAAAAAAAATTCCTCAGCAATACCCCTTAGAAGTTTGAGGCCAGTGGTTCCTGGGAGTTAATGTAATCAGTCTATTTCCCTTCTAACTCCTGGAGGAGTGTATTAGATTTCTATTGCTGTGTAACAAATTATCACAAACTTAGTGTTTTAAAACCACATGCTTTATTATCTCACAGACTTGTAGGCCAGCAGTCTGGGGATGGCATGGCTAGATTCTCTGCTCAGGGTCTCACAAGGTTGAAAAGAAGATGTGAGTCCGGCTATGTTTCTTCCTGGAGCTTGGAGTCCTCTTCCAAGCTCACGTGGTTGTTGGCAGAATTTAATTCCTTGTGGCTGTAGGACTAAGGTCCCCCCTCTCTTGCTGGCCATTAGCTGGAGGCCAGCTCCTAGAGGCCGCCTGCCATTTCCTGCCATGTAGCCCTCGTTCTCCACAACATGGGAGTTTGTCCCTTCAAGGCCAATAGGAGAGCATCTGCTGCAACTTTAAATCTTTCTGACTTTTGTCTCTGACCTCTAAACTCTTTCTCGAAAAGACTGGTCTGATTAGGTCAGGTCCACCCACATTCAAGGGGAAGGAATCATATAGGGTGCGCACTCCAGGGAGCGGGAATCTTGGGAGCCATTCTGCCTACCATAGGGAGATTAGCTGGATTGAAAGTTTCCACTGGAGAGAGGAGAAGTAGTTATTTCTTATGTGTAGGAAACAGGGATGGGAAGGTGCAGGTTGGCACTCGGGGCAGCGTGAAAGCATTCCTCTTGCAAATGCTTATTGAACTCATACTATGCGCCAGGCTCTAGGGATGGGGCAGCAAATGAGGCAGACGTGACCTCTGCCCTCGAGTTGACAGTCCAGGGGACACTGGAGAAGTGTCATTGCCATTCTAAAATAGATTATGGCATTGGTTGCACAATTCTGTGGAAATATATTAAAAGCCATTGAATTAGTATGTAAAATACATCTCAATAAAGCTGTTTTTTGAAAAAAGTAGAAGTGCCTGCAGATTTTTTGCAGCAAATAGACGTCTATGTTCAGAGAGAGCACCATTGACAGAAAGTGCTGAATTTGAATTATGGATACACTGAAAAGTTGCGGTCCCTGTCCTCAAGGAGATGGCTCTGGTTGTCCTGAATTTAGACAGTTTTCCAAAGGAGCTTGTTCTCTTCTGCAGCAGTGTGGGAAAAAATCTGCCAGATTTGGACCAGAATGACCGTAATTTAGGTCAGAACATGATACTTAGGGGAAAAAAAGTAATCACAGCTTGACTAGCTGCCAACTGCAAGGCTGCTGGGTGCTGGGGAACTTCAGTGACAGACTTCACAATCCTCAGGAGCCTCCCACCCCTTGAGGGGACCGAGGCTGGTGGCCTCTGGAAGGAACTGCACCTTTCTGGCTACTGAAGCTCCCTTTATGGCTGCAAGTGTGTTTCTCTGCTTTCTATGTGCATTGAATGGGAAATAATGTGTTAGCAGAAGGAATCCTAGAATACACGTTCTGGAGGAGATGCTTCTAGATGGGAGTTGAGTTCTCTGCCTTTCGTCTCTGGCTGGTGTCCTCAAGACTTCCCATTGTGGGCTTTATTATAAAGGAGGCTACTGGCTGTTTACACTACATCTCCGTAGGCTGTGTCAAGGATGGCAAAACCACACCATGTTAGGCTGGGCAAACCTCCCAGCATGGCAGATCGCTAGAAGGGAGCCCCACCCCACGGGACACACTGGCTTGGCCACTGGCTTTACCCTTTTTTTTTTTTAAAGATTTTATTTTTTTCCTTTTTCTCCCCAAAGCCCCCCTGTACATAGTTGTATATTCTTCGTTGTGGGTCCTTCTAGTTGTGGCATGTGGGACGCTGCCTCAGCGTGGTTTGATGAGCAGTGCCATGTCCGCTCCCAGGATTCGAACTAACGAAACACTGGGCCGCCTGCAGCGGAGCGCGCGAACTTAACCACTGGGCCACGGGGCCAGCCCCCTACTGGCTTTACCCTTGATATAGGAAGGAGTCTAGGGTCACCCGCCACCTCCTGGCTGATTGCCTGCGCAACATTATACAAGGCCGTTTGTTGATTTAGAAACACAAAAGCCAGAGCTCACCAAGATTTTGACATCAAGCATTAAAGTGACTCATTCTTTCACTTCCCAGCACTCTGACAAAAGGCACTTGATCTTAAAACTCCTTTTTAGACTTTAGTGGAAGTTGACTCCTACTTCTAAACAAGTAGCTAACGAAAGTTCTTGATCGAATTTATTGAATGACTCTTCACTTCTTTTATCTTTCTTTTTTTTCGGTCCTTTTAAGTTTGGGTGAATCACAATCTTCTAGAATTCCTGTGGTTCCTGAGCAAAGAAAAAAAAGTCATCATCCTTTAATTCCTTTAGAATTATATCTGATAATCTTTAGGGTGTTGTTCCTTTCCCAGACTGAATCACCTGGAGAAGTAAGATTGGTCAAACGAATGTAATTTGATGACAACCTATAATAATGTTGTTTAAGCATCCAGTTTAAGCAGCTAATCTCCAAAGACTGCTCCCCTGCCCCATGTCGTTTACACACACACACACACACACACACCCCCCATTTAGATCTGATTATATTTGCTGCATTAAGGTCACATTCAGTGCTCTGAGCGCTACTTTGTATATTTTTACACCAAAAATGGCTAATCTGTGTATTTATTTAGAGGAAAATTTATCAACTGGGGAATGAGAGGACACCGTTTACTTGGATGCTAATAAAGGTGCTGAAACCTTCAAATGCACTGGGTCTCATTTGCTGGATTATTTCTATTTCTCAAAAGCTCTCCAGTACTTTCTAGTTTTAACCATTGTTGTGGGACTTATTTATTAATTCTTAAAATGGCAAAGTTTCGCTTATCTTTTGACTCTCTGGCAAAAATGTTTCCAATTTGTATAGACAGTTTAGAGAGACAGCGATGGGACCAGTTAGTATTGTACCTGATCTTCCTGAAAAGTGCTGCGGAGGACTGAACAGTGCCTGGAAGGCTGAGGGTTGCGCTGTGGAGCTTGCTTATCTGAGCCGTCTCGGTCTTCGTGTCTTACATGAATTGTGAAAGTTACTTGCCCTGTCTCTCTTGGTCACAGCAGTGAGGAGCTAGGCAGTTAGCCTGTGTCACAAGGTCTTGGCTGAGTATGACCCTGCAGTAACCTTGCTTTTGTGTATATAATAAAATAGGGCTATATGCCCCAGTGATGAATCCCATGAAACATTCTGTTTGGAAAGTAAGTGTTTTAAAATTTGGTTTCTATTTTCTTTTTTTCTTTTTTCTTTTTTCTTTTTTTTGTTGAGTTATTGATAGGTTACAATCTTGTGAAATTTCAATTGTACATTAATGTTTGTCAGTCATGTTGTAGGTGCACCACTTCACCCTTTGTGCCCACCCCCACCCCACCTTGGTTTCTATTTTCTTTTTGATTTTATTTTTCCTTTTTCTCCCCAAAGCCCCTTGGTACATAGTTGTGTATTTTTAGTTGTCTGTCCTTCCAGTTGTGGCATGTGGGATGCTGCTTCAGCATGGCTTGATGAGCGGTGCCGTGTCCGTGCCCAGGATTTGAACCGGGGAAACAACTGGGCCACCAAAGTGGAGCGTGCAAACTCAACCACTCGGCCATGGGCCGGCCCCCAGTTTGTATTTTCAAATGCTTGGATTGATAGCAGTCACATTTCACATGCAAAAGGAGGAAAGGAGAGAAGTTACATTTGTTGACTGCCTTCTTGTTTCAGTGAGTTTCCTGACAGCCCTGTGAGTTAGATACCATCATTCCGTTTCACAGATGTGAATTATAGGTACTTGCATGGCTAGTCAGCGTGAGACCTGAATTCACACCTAGGCTGGTCAGACTCCATGGCACATGCTCTGTGCTTTACCCAGTTCTGCTTGCCTAGAATCCTAAAGCTGGAAGGAGCCTTAGAGGTTATTTAGTTCTATCACACACACACACACAAAGTTCTTAAAAATTTTTCTTCAAGATCACCAAAGGAAATAATTGGGGGAGAGTAGTTCTTCTGTTCCAGTTAAGCCAAGAGAGTAGCACATAAGCTTTATCTCCCACTGAACGAACATTTTTACCCGAGTATTAAACCAGGTGACATTCCTCGGTTTAACTTTGATAAGTGAATCATACCCCCCTTTGGAAATAAGTTTTGTAGTTCATACTCTAAAAAGAGAACCACCCCTACACTTTTGGAAATTATTTCTTTTAATGGCAGAAAAAACCTTTGGCTTTCATAGACATCATCGGCAGAGATTTTTGCTGATGAGCACCTGTGAGTTTCTCAAAATCGGTATCTAAAAATAACGATGGGAACAGACAAGTGACACCATGTTTTTGGCATATTTAGTTGAAAACTTAAAGTTCTTCACTGGAGGTAAGCAAATTGGAGGGTATGAGAAATGATCAAAACGTATTATTCACAGTTGTATATTTACCCTTCCTGCTGTGATGGCTCTCCTTTGCTAAGATTGCCTCTTGAGTCAGTTTATAAACCATGTGCACAAGTCATATTGTTCCTTTATAGTCGCATCTCATGTGGACTAAAATAATTTTTTTAACTTGATGAAATTATTTTTTCAAAAATGGAGCTGTAAAAGATTTGTTTTGAAATTAAAAGTTATCCTCAAAAGACGTTTGCCATGATCAAGGATGTTAAAATCAATGAAAAACCCCAAACAAACCTGCCCTAAGTTCCACTGTGGAGATTCAGAGATGTTTTGCTCTGTGTCAGCTCTGTTGAAATAAACATGTAATCCCCTAAAATGAACTGTTTGAAGGGGACCATACTTGATTGGATGTGTACATTCTGGTCAGTATTTTGTTATAATAATTTTTTAAAATTGTGGTAAAATACGTATTACATAAAATTCACCATCTTAACCATTTTTCTTTTAAAGATTTTATTTTTTTCCATTTTTCTCCCCAAAGCCCCCCGGTACGTAGTTCGTAGTTGTATAATCTTAGTTGTGGGTCCTTCTAGTTGTGGCATGTGGGATGCTGCCTCAGCATGGCCTGATGAGTGGTGCTATGTCCGTGCCCAGGATTCGAACCGTTGAAACCCTGGGCCGCTGCAGCAAAGCGCGTGAACTTAACCACTCTGCCACGGGCCGGCCCCTTAACCATTTTTAAGCACAGAGTTCAGTGGCATTAAGTACATTCATATTGTTGGGCAGCCATCACCACCATCCATCCACAGAACTCTTCGTCTTGCAAAGCTGAAACTGTATCATTAGACGGTGAATCCATTCCACCTCCATGCAACTGCTGGCAACTGCTGGCAACCACCATCCTACTTTCTGTCTCTATGAATTTACTGCTCTAGGTATCTGGTCAATGTTTTTTTTAAGCATCAGTTACATTATTTTATTGTTAAATTCATATGATGTTCTCTGAAACAAACCCAGTAAAACTTAAATGAATGGAATCCAACTAGAATTTTTTTTCCTGACTTTTGCCTTCTTTCAAGGGAGGCAAATGACAGATGGGCCCATGTCTGTATTTTGGCTGACGTTAATGACTCAGTTAGTGACCTATAACTTTGCAGCAACAGCTGAAGTGCTTGACAATTTTAATTCAAGAGTACTACTATATTGTCATTTAACAGAAAAAGTACATTTTTGTCCAGAATAGTTACCGAGCAGGAAAAATTACCAGTGCATTTTGGAAGCATTTCAAACAAACAGGGTTGGCAATGACAAGTGTTCTTCTGTTAAAGCAGAAGACAGGCTATTTGGTTAATGATAATACTTTATTCCTGTACCAGGTGGAAATGGACATTAATTGGACCATTTTTCTGAATAAAGAAGTACAGTTTAAATGTTAGCTTATTTTTTTAGGATTTTATAAATGTTTAACTTAGGAGAAAAAAATAATTTACGTCAGTATGATGGCTTATTAATAAATTAACCTTGTAACATTTTCATTCTTGTTAATTCTGTTAGTGACGTCTGCAGATAGAGTTTTCAACTCAATAGCCAACAGCCTGGATTTCATTAGATTTTATAGGATGATGGTCCTGCCACTCTCAAGGAGCAGTTTTTTCCATGTACTATCCAAGAAAGTAGTAGAGTCTACAAGAATATTGGTCCCCAGCTTTCCCATCCAATCTGAGAAGCATTTTCCAGTGTGCCTGGGACACCTTACAGGTGTGTTAACCTCTAATGCACTTGAAATATTGGACATCTGCAATACGAAGTCTCAGAAAATGAGTCTTGTTAAGCCAGTAATTAGCAATTAAACAACGTAGAGAAACAACACTGGATAGATATTTGAGAAAACAAGAATTGTAATCACCTGTGTGTGTGGACAGGCAGTCCTGAAGACAGGAGTTACTCTGAAGTTTGCACTTGAGCCCATGGGCATGTCTTGTGAAATAAGTGCCTTCTCTTTTGTTAGTGCCCTGGTAACATGGTCCTCCATCAGGAACATTTTGCTGAGTTTGCCTGGATCTGAAATAATGATGATGCTGGTGCTGATGAAAAGACTAATGTGGCTCTTAATATTGCCTCACACGTCTCATCATCCTGGAGTATTTCAGCCTCCGTAAAAGTGATGTGCTGGATAAAAGTGGTTTTCTTAATACTTAAAAAGTGCTGTGAAAATAGATGGTCCTTTTGCTTAATGAGAGAGGTTTAAAGATCTGAAATATGCTTATTTAATCCCCCTCCTGCCCAAAGTGCAAAGAGTTTGGTAACCAGAATTGCATTTAATCACTGGGGTACAGATTGTACCATGCAGCTGGAGACCCAAACCCTGCACTATTGAAAGCCAGGGCGCTCATTTTTTTGATATTATGTTTTTGCAGCTCATAAAGAAGCATCATGTCCAAAGTGAAAAACCTTTAGATTCAGCATTCAGTAATTCACCTCTTTTGCATTGTGTTGGATGGAAGCTTGGACACAGCTGAGTGTAATTATGTTTTTCAGCAGTATGACTTAAGGTGCTGCAGATATGGGTGTACTTAGAGATTTCTTGCCAACATCTGGCTGAAAAGGCGCTTGGTTGTTTTTTTTTTTTAAAAAATGCAATTAGGATATTAGTTGTCCAAATGGAATAATTCCCTTAAGCCTTTTCAAGAAAAACACTTCCACAAGGGTCAAGTATATTTAAAATTAGCTATTTTTTACACAGTGCTCCACCTTTTACCCACGCTCCTCTAGGAGTTGTTTCTTTTTTGAAAAATATAAGTTATGTCTGTCAGAAACCATCTTATTTTTTAAAGAGGTTCGGGACTGGTCCTCAGATCAAAAGCAGCCGAATCCCTGGCATCACAGAAGCTTCATCATCAATGCATCAATTTTTCATCTGCAGAATGGCTCTGCTCAGTGTTGTCCTGGCCTGCGGACAGCCTCTCCTGTGGACCCAGAGAAGGAACTGTCCAGGGGCCTTACAGACCTCTATTTTTGGTAAAGGTTAAGAACAAAGTAAAAAGATGCAGTGAGAAGTGGTGGCCAGGGCTGTTGCGTTGTGGCTCGTGGCTGGATCCAGGCCTATGTTGCTGACCACTGGGCTCAGGACCCACCCTGGGATTCTCTCAGAACACAACCTGGAACAGAACCTGCTCACCCTGGTGTAGACTTGAGGGCTTTGCCACCACCCTTTTGGGTGTGTCTCATCTTCAAGCTGGATGATCAGCTTGCTTTCTGCTTTTGTTGGGTCTTTTTTAATTGCAAATCAGCCACACCTTAAGATGCTCACCTTTTAAGTCCTGGTAATTGCCCCACCTCTCGCAGGGAGTGGGCATCCTTGGAAGGAGGTGTAATCACTTTCAAACATGATTTTTCTTTCATTTTTCTCTCCCTTTTTATTTAATTAAACACCTTTCATTTTGTCTCGTTGAGCCAAGGAACCCACGTCGCCCTCAGCTGGGTTTTCTGGTTTAGAGTGGTGCAGGATAGTGAGGAGTGTGAACACGGACTTAGAAGAACTGGCGGAGTCCATGCTGTGTGATAGCCATGAACTGATGTAGGAAGACGCCATTTTCCTGTGCCTCAGTTTCTTCAACTGTTAAATACTCCTCTTTTGCCTCCATCAGGGACTGATCACATGAGATACAGAGGCTGCTCAGCAAATGTAAGGGGTGAGGATAATCGTTCACCTGTGGGTACTACATGAATACTTGGTAATCATGCGTTCCCTGAGCTGTGCAGGAAATGATAGTCTCACACTTTTAAATACCTTTATTTTAGGGAGCCCACCTAGTACAATAGAATTTTGGAATGGCCCGTGGGAGGGAATCCTGAGGTATCCATAGGATCTGAGTTTGCCTGGTGGGAATCTTATGTCATAGTAACAAATGCTTAAGGATTAGTTTATTTCCAGCCCTGCAGGAGCTATGTATTGCTTCTTAAAATTTTATTATTCAACTCTGTCCTGTTTATGTTGCTATGGTGGTGTGTCTCTTGCTTGGGTGTCAAGATTGCCATTGAAAATAGATAGGCCAAAATAACAGCTTGACAGGTGGCTGTGCTTTGTGATGTTGTTTGTAAAACTACTTTATGAAGAAGTCCAGTGCAAGTAAATCATGCAACTGTGCCCTTTATTGTATTATATATTTTAGCACTTTTTTTTTAACACATTCCTCTCCTTTCTGTTTTATATATAGACTTTTTTCTTTTTCAAGCAGTGCCGTGCCAATTTCCTGTAGTAATACAAGGCAAGAGTTCAGCTCATTTCATTTTGCAATGGATGTCCTTTCCTTGTTTTGTGTAACTGGAGCCCTCCTCCTAAAAATAGCCCTTCTTTTCTTAATCTGATTCTTTTTATAGCTGATGTACTCTTTATTTAAATGAAAGACCTCTTTTAATGTGCCATTTACATATCCCCACACACACATATCTATACATACACATATGTATATACACACATGCGTATACATATGTGTATGTATATATGTATATTTCCGTGTAGGGCATAATCGTTAGTGAATGTGGTAGTAGAAATTGTTTCCATTGACCTGTCATTAAGCTCTCATCTGCTATTTATGATCATTTTCTTTCTTTTGAGATAAAATCATAGAAAGAACCACTGTAAGGATCCTTTCTATAATAATCTTGCGTGGCCATCATCTTGCCTTTTAGCTTAAATACCAGCATGGCCGGGTGCTTGCTCTTTGTGGTCTGACCTCTTCTACGACTGTCCACGTCAATGTGTTAGAAGATGCTTTCTATGTTTAGTTGATGTCAGCCTCCCTGGAACTTTCATGGTCGTTCCTTGTTTTCCCCTCTATTGTGACACAAACCAGCTGCTTCCACATGTTGGCTCTTTAAATAGTTAAGGACAACTATAATGTTGTTCTTTGGTTTTCTCTTCTGCTGGCTTAATATTCGCAATCCCCTCAACGATTCAATTATGAAATGGTTTGCAGACTCCCTCCCTGTTCCCGTTGTCCTCCCTTGTTATTGCCCTTTACACAATATTGAACACAATGCTCTAGAGCTGGGATCAGCAACCTTTTTCTGTAAAGGGCCAGATGGAAATATTTTAGAATTGCAGGCCATAAGGTCTCTGTTGCAACAACTCAACTCTGGCCTGTAGCACGAAAGCAGGCAAAGACAATACATAAATGAATGGGCATGGCAGTGTTCTGATAAAATTTTGTTTATGGACACAAATTTGAATTTCATATAATTTTTGCATGTCATGAAATAGTATTCTAATTCTGATATACTTCCACCATTTAAAAATGCAAAACCTGTTTGTAGTTCATGGGTCATATAAAAACAATCGTGAGCTGGGTTTGGCCCAAGATATTGAAGGACCAGTGCTGAAAACATGGGAACTGTTACTTTAGCGCCTTATGTTTTTGTTGATACTTTAGCATAAGCAATGTCATTTTCAAAGGTTGTGTCAAACTGCTGGCTGCTTTTGAGAAGGTGATCAGCTCGCTCAGGTCTTATCCAGGAGATCTCCTGGCAAAGCTGTGTCTCTCTGCGGTGTATATGAGATCTACAAAAATAAGCAGCCTTCTAGCAACAACAACCATTACCATAGGACTTTCAAATGTAAATGTGATGAATGACATCTCCTGACTTCGAGTTTGAGAAAATGTTTTTGACTCTTGCTTCTGTTATTTACCATGTCAGCTACTCCTCTTTGCTTAGTGGCAGATGTGATAAGCATGACTTTCTGTCTTTATCCAAGCCATTGACTTTTCAGTAACATCCAAATCATAAAATATACGTCATAACTGCTTACCTTGGTTGCAGAAATTCCGGTAGGCATTTGGGTGTGGAAATGAAGCCCTCAATTATATTAATAAGCTTAAGAGTGGATTATTCTGTACTTTCTTATTAGTTTTAATTTTTAAAACAAGGTTCTCATTAGATATTTCGTAAAACAGTTTAACTAAGATTATAATTCAACATACAGAAGAGAAAATTTAGTAAATGATGAAGCCAATTTTTTTTAGTGTATAAACATTTAATTAAACTTACATATGATTTGTTTATGTGGTTCTTAACATAAACAAGGTTATGCTTTCACAGGGGAAGGGAAGACACAGAGGGCCAACATCTATGGAACATTCTAGTGTGCCAGGACATCCTTGCAGACATCCTCCGTCCTTTGTTTTACAGATGTGGAAACTGAGGCTCACACGATTTGTCAGAATCACCCAGATGGTCAGTGGCAGAGTTGGATTCAAATCCAGGGCTCTTTGGCTACAAATTCCATTTGCTTTCTCCAACAGCACCATTGCTTTCGATAGCCAAAGAGAAGTTGACATTCATTCGTTATCAAGTTAATTGTATCAATATAGACAGTTGATCCTAAAGTGGATATATATTCCTGAGTTATTTACTAGAATGATACATTTTGGAGTATATATCCCAGAAACTGTGATTTAAAATAAGAATATTGACCTCCTTAGTGGAAAGAGAGTGTCAAGTTAACACTATATTTGCATTTGTCATTCTTTGGTAAAACTGCTAACATAGATACAATTCTAGATTACCTTAAAGCTATTATAAATCTTGGGGAAAACCTAGATTGTTTTTAGAAAGCTTCTGTGTTTATCTAGACTGTATCTTGCGAAAAGGCACTTCAAGATGTCATTATATGAATATTCAGAAAATAATTGAGCCTAGATGAAAATGTGTGATAATCTAAAGACATCATTTAAGTCAGGGCTTTAAAAATACATTACTGCCAGTGGAAAGGGAAGTCTCGTGAACGCGTGCTTTACAATTCACTATGCATGCTGTAGTTCCACCTATACCCCAGGTCCTTAACAGCAGATTTCCAGAAGGGAGGTGAGACAAATTTTGAAAATAAAATTTTGAAGCTCCAAAAGTAAGACATATTTAATATTTTAATTGTTTGATTGTATGAGATGGATTCCTTAGTAATAGCTGGTGCTGGGACAAGACCTTTGCTGAGACTCTTCTCTGAGGGGCTGTTCATGACGGTTTATGACTTTCTGGAGCTGGTGGCCTCTCATGCTTTAGGTTATGAGCTCCTTGGAGGATCGTGATTGTCATCGCCTCTTTTTTAACTCCCCACAGTTCCTCTTATGGTGCTTTGCACGTTATGGTTGCTTAGTTGAGGTTGACTGCCAGCTTATGGTCATTTAAATTCAGGTCCAATTTTTGTGTTGATTGTGGTTTGAAAAACAGGAAAAAATATATTGCTCTTTTAATTCTTTTTTATTGAATATTGAACAAGTATGAAGCAATATACCCTTGAACCCATTGCCCAGCTTAACAAGTATAATGATGCAAGTTCATTTAACACTCTGTATCCCCCTCCTTGATCCCAGGTTGTCTGTATATGTGACATCATAGGGGAAATGTCTTCACCAGCTTGCCATTTTTTTCTGTTAAATTTTTGTGGGGGCCAGCCCCTTGGCTGAGTGGTTAAGTTCACACACTCTGCTTTGATGGCCCAGGGTTTAGCCGGTTTGGATCCTGGGCGTGGACATGGCACTGCTCGTCAGGCTGTGCTGAGGCGGTGTCCCACATAGCACAACCAGTAGCACTCACAGCTAGGATATACAACTATGTACTGGGGGACTTTGGGGAGAAGAAGAAGAAGGAAAAACAGAAGATTGGCAACAGATGTTAGCTCAGGTGCCAATCTTTAAAAAAAAAAATTTTGCATTGATATAATTCACATACCATAAAATTGATTCTTTTAAATGAGTGTACAGATCAGTGGTTTTAATATATTCACAAGGTTATGCAACCATCGCTACTATCTGATTCTAGAGCATTTCTATCGCTCAGAAAAGCTGTACCCACTGGGAGTTACTCCCCCTTCTCTCCTTTCCCCAGCCCTTGGAAACCACTAATCTGCTTTCTGTCTTTATGGATTTGCATATTCTGGACATTTGATATAAATGAAATCATACAATATGTGGTCTTCTGCGTCTGGCTTCTTTCTCTTAACATGATGTTTTCACGGTTCATCCTTGTTCAGTGTTGTAGCATGAATCAGTACTTCATTCCTTTTTATGGCTGAATAATATTCATTGTATGGATTTATCTATCATATTTTGTTTTGTTTTGTTTTTGAGGAAGGTTAGTCCTGAGCTAATTACTGCCAGTCCTCCTCTTTTTGCTGAGGAAGACTGGCCCTCAGCTAACATCTACACTCATCCTCCTCTACGTTATATGTGGGACGCCTACCACAGCATGGCTTTCTCCGAGCAGTGCCATGTCCGCATCCGGGATCCGAACTGGCGAACCCCGGGCCGCTGAGAAGCGGAACGCGCGAACTTAACCGCTGCGCCACCGGGCTGGCCCCTATCACATTTTGTTTATTCAGTCATCTGTTGATGGACATTTGTGTTGTTTCCAGTTTTTGCTCTATTATGAATAGTGCTGCTATAAATATTCATGTACAAGATTTTGTTTTCACTTCTATAGGCTGTATATCTAGGAGTGGAATTTCTGGGTCATATGCAGATTTTAACTTATTGAGGAACCCCCAAACTGTTTTCCACAGTCCACGCACTATTTTACTTTCCCACCAGCAGTGTATGAGGGGTCCAGTTTCTCAGCATCCTTGACAGCACTTGTTACTTTTTGTTTTTTTGATTCCAGTCATTCTAGTGGGTGTGAAGTGTACGGAGCTCGTCGTGCTTTTGATTTGCATTTCTGTAATGACCAGTAATGTTGAGCATCTTTTCATGTGCTTATTGGCTATTCTATATCGTTGTGGAAATTTCTATTGGAGTTAGCTGTGTTTTTATTCTTTTTTTTTAAAGATTTTGTTTTTTATTTTTCCTTCTCCCCAAAGCCCCCGAGTACATAATTGTGTATTTTTAGTTGTGGGTCCTTCTAGTTGTGGCATGTGGGATGCCACCTCAGCATGGCCTGATGAGCCGTGCCATGTCCCCACCCGGTGAAACCCTGGGCCACTGAAGCGGAGCGCTCGAACTTAACCACTCGGCCACAGGCCAGACCCTGTCTTTTTATTCTTGAGTTGTAAGAATTCTTTCTGTATTCTGGATGTTAGACCACATACATTCTGTATTCTGGCTGTTATCAGATATGTGATTTGCAAATATTTTCTCCCTTTCTGTGGGTCGTCTTTCCACTTTCTTGATAGTGACCTTTGAAGTGCAAAAGTTTTAAATTTTGATGAAGTCCAATGTATCTATTTTTTCTTTGGTTCCTTTTGCTTTTGGTATAATATCTAAAAAATCATCCAAGGTCACAGAGATTTACACTTACATTTTCTTTTTTTTTTTTTCCTGCTTTTTCTCTCCAAATCCCCCCAGTACATGGTTGTATATTTTAGTTGTGGGTCCTTGTAGTGGCATGTGGGATGCCACCTCAGCATGGCCTGACGAGTGGTGCCATGTCTGCGCCCAGGATTCGAACCGGTGAAACCCTGGGCTGCCGAAGCAGAGTGCTTGACCTTAACCACCCGGCCACGGGGCCGGCCCCCAACACTTACATTTTCTCCTAAGAGTTTTATAGTTTGAGCTCTTACATTTAGGTCTAGGTCTTTGGCCCATTTTGAGTTGATTTTTGTATACGGTGTGGGGTAATGGTCCAAATTCATTCTTTTTCATCTGGACACCCATTTGTCCCAGTGCCATTTGTTGAAAAGACTATTTCCCCCCATCGTATTGCAGAGCTTGCTCTTTTTCTCTCAAGATTTTTATCCTAAGATTGATACTTAAAACTATAATTCATTCACTTTTATGGCTGTGTAGTATCGTGTCTATGAATCTGCCATAGTGTGTGTATCCATTCTTTGATCCATGCACATGGGGTGATTTTCAGAGTTTTGCTTCTATGAACACCGTTGCTGGGAACATTCTTGAACATGTTTCTTACCCACGTGTCAGAGTGACTCTAGGGACCATGCCTAGGAGTGGAGTTATGCATGTGTTTTCCAAAGTGAATGTAATATTTATGCTTCTATCAGCAATGAATAAGCGTTACATTTGGGAAAACTCAGTTTTTAAACATTCTGTTTCTTTAGTGTCTCTTTGAAACCAGTCATTATCTAAAGGAAAGAAGTAATATTTGCAAGTGAAATTTGCCTTTTAGGCTTCTGATATTTTATTAGTAAGAATCATTTTAAACAAGCAAAAGGCCAGTAGCTGGGGAACCCAGCATGCAATTAGTATCTCTTTAAATGTGTAAATATTAGTGTGAGGCTTAAACAGATCTTTGGCGGGTCGAGGTGGTGAAGATTTTTGCTCATAGTGAATAAACCTGTGCATTCATTAAAGCAACATTGCACCAGCCTCTATTGTTTTCTTACATAGAGTCCGGAGCAAGTATAATACAGCCGTTGGCAGAATCGGGGTCTGGAGGGGTGGGAGGGGGTGCTTCCTTTTCTTGGTCCCCACATATTAGCACACAATGATTATGCTAAGACAAAGTCATGTCCGCGATGACGAGAAACATGCCCTATATCATCCTATAGTATCATATGAAGAGGTTGACTGATGACAAAGGTGGGTAGGTGGTGCTCAGAAACCTGAAGGAGACAGAAATACTCTCTGGGGTGGGGCAAATCCACTGCTTATGATTAAAGGGAGTTACACTTGGAAAGCACAATAGGCCTATGCCAGTCCACCAGTGTGGTCCAGGCGGGTGGGTATCAACCAAGGTAGCCATCAGGAGGTGAAGAAAGACCTCTGGAAGGCAGGTGGGAGAGGGATGCAGGCAGTTTGCCTGGCAGCATCAGAGAAGCATGTGGGGAAGCGCTCCAGCTCAGAGTGGGGCTCAGGGACAGGATACCAGTTACGAATCAAGAGTGAGCGTGAGGGAAAGAAGGAGATTGACGAGACGTCCCAGCTATAGAGGTGCTTGAGTAGGTCATCAGGCCCTGTGTTAAAGAAACTGGAACTTGAATACAAGGATACAGCTTGGTCTCAGGAAAAGTCGATCTTATGACTGGTGCTATAGACTGAATGTTTATGTCCTCCCAAAATTCATATATTGAAACCTAATCCCCAATGTAATGGTCTTGGAGGGGGGCCGTTTGAGAAGTGATAAGGTCATAAGGGTGAAGTTCTCATGAATGAGATTAGTGTCCTTATAAAAGAGACCCCTGACAGCCCCCTTGGCCCTTCCTCCATTTGAGGACACAAATAGAAGGCAGCCGTTTATGAACCAGGAAGCAGGCTCTCACCAGACACTAAATCTGCGGGGGCCTTGATCTCGGACTTCCCAGCTTCCTGCACTGTGAGAAATAAATTTCTGTTTCTAAGCCACCCACTCTATGGTATTCCGTTATGACAGCCCAAGTGGACTGAGACAACTAGTTATCAGAACTCGTGCCAGAGCAGAACTAGTGGGCTCGACCCTTATTCCCCTCACAGAGGAATTTCATGACTGCCCCATGTTACAAATGGGGAAACGGGCACAGAGATGTTAAATAACTTGCCAGAGTTCACACAGCTAGTGAGTGGCAGAGCCAGGATTCGAACCCAGACATTATGTCTCCAGAGCGCAAGCTCCTTCACTATGGTACTGCACTTCCTCTAGAAGAACTGTGGTTTAGGGAGTCAAACAGTCTTGGTTTCTAATCTTCACTTCAACCTCGTGCTATTTTATGATCTTAGACAAGTCAACTAAGTTTTCCGTTACTCGCAGTTTCTTTATTTATAAAATAAGAAGCCTGGTTCGCAGATCATACATGGAAGCGCCTCAAACCTTGTGTAGCCTGTGGTAGCTACCCTGTAAGTATTCACTGATGCTACTATTCATTAATACTACTCCTACTAATCAGCCTTTCCATGCTGAGGCCAGGGCTTGGCCTGGAGCCCAGGGCAGGGTTTTATGTGGACGTGCGAATCAGGTGGTTTATCTAGGGAAGAAGAGAGACATGGGGGTCAAAATTCCAAGCAGGTTCTGACAAAATTAGGTGCTCCTGTCGCCAGCCCCAGGAGACCTGGAATTAACCAAGTCTTCCAATTCGAGACTAGATTAAAATCTTTATGACTCATCACTTGTTTGTATCCCTGTAGTTATGCTCCTGATCTCATATGGCCTTACATGGACTCTGACTTAACCTAAAAGAGAGTTGGAACATAGTACACGCCGCTATTTCACTTGCTCAAATATTTCTCTTTATACTTAAATTTCTTTTCCTTCTTTCTTCCTCTTTTGTGTTTTTTTTTTGAGAAAGATTAGCCCTGAGCTAACATCTGCCAGTCCTCCTCTTTTTGCTGAGGAAGACTGGCCCTGAGCTCAAATCCGTGCCCATCTTCCTCTACTTTATATGTGGGACACCTACCACAGCATGGCTTTCCAAGCGGTGCCATGTCCGCATCCGGGATGGAACCAGAGAACCCCAGGCTGCCGAGAAGTGGAACGTGCGAACTTAACCGCTGCGCCACCGGGTCCGCCCCTCCCTCTTCTTATATTGTTTCCATCTGCAGATTTCCTTCTAGTTCCCATCTATTGTCTTTCCATTACGGTTTTCCTTTGTAATTAGTTGGTTACTGGATATAATTTCAGTGTATTTGAGCATTTGAGAATGGTGGGGGAGAAACGGAAAGCATAGACAGAGATGACAGTGGGAGAATTAAATTTATTGTTCCTCGCTTTCCAATATGAAATGAAAACTGGAGGTTAGATCATTCAGAAAGAGAGAATTCAATGTTTTCCAAACTGCCTGCTTATGAGAATGACTCGGTGATGTGACCTGATTCAGTACTTCTGAGGAGACGATGAAGAATTTGTATTTTTAGCAAACACTCCCCATGGCTACAATATACTAAATTTGGGAATCAAACTTAAACCTTCTTTAAATAAAGCCCTCAAGTTTGACCCATTAGCTCAGCTACAGAATTGCTGAATATTTTTAGTACTGACAAAAAAACACTTTATGAAGTGCTTAATTTTTTTTAAATTATGGAAAATAAAACAATATATGGAAAAGCTACAAAAAAATAGAGAGGATGGTGTGATGATCCCCCATGTACCCTCACCCGGCCTCACCAGTTATCAACCCATGGCCAAGTATGAAGGTACTTTTGAAAGAGAACAGAGGAGAAGTTACTAAATAGTAAAGGCAAGAAATAAAAATGGTTGTGCCCTCTTTATTTGTAACACTCAAAATCTGGAAACAACCAAATGTGCATCAATGGGTAAACGTATCAGCAAATTGTGGTATATCCATTCAATGGAATACTACTCAGCAATAAAGAGAATGAACTATTTGGGTCCAGCCCAGTGGCATAGTGGTAAAGTTCCCTCGCTCGGCTTTGGCAGCCTGGGGTTCGTGGGTTTGGATCCTGAATGCTGATCTACACACTGCTCCTCAAGCCATGCTGTGGCAGTGTCCCACATACAAAAAACAGAGGAAGATTGGCACAGATGTTAGCTCAGAGCCAATCTTCCTCACCAAAAAAAAAAGAGAGAGAGAGAGAGAACAAACTGTTTATGCACAACAACACTGTAGAAGAATTTCAAAATAATTTTGCTGAATGAAAGAAGCCAGACAAACCAAGAGCACATACTATATGAGCCTACTTCTATAAAATTCTAGAAACTGCCAACTAATCTTTAGTGACAGAAAGTAGATCAGTGGTTGCCTGGGACAGGGAGGGAACCATTACAAAGGGTACCAAGACACCTTTGGAGATGATGGACACATTCATTACCTCGATTGTGGTGATGGTTTCACAGGTGTACGCCTATGTCAGAATTTATCATCCTGTATGCTTCAAATATGTGCAGCTTATTGTGTGTTAATTATACCTTGATAAAGCCATAAAAAAAAAGGTGATTGTGCTGGGAAGAAATAAATTTCGTTTCTTATTTTTTGTTTTATCTGACCTAAACAAATCTGGATCCTTTAATCACTCCTTCAAGGGTTCATATAACCCTTATCATAAAGCCTGGGGGCCTTTTTCTGAGTTCACATCGAACTTTTCTAATGTACATAACAAATTAATCTTGGTGTGTCCCAGATTTTGGTAAATTAAATGTCTTTTCTCTCTTTCTTCAGTGAGGGCACCAGAAAAGACTGTATTTTCTCCAGAAATTCCCTGAATCGGCTCAATAAGACACGTGAATAAGATGGATGTTTTTTTCTTCCATTGGGGAAACAACATTTTTCTTTTTAGGATATAAAAGGGTCATAAACAGAATGACCACTGTCTGGTATGTTTCCACCTTGTGGGGCCCAAATTTTGTGTCTTCCTTGCTTCCAGTGTTTCTTCTTCTACATCCCTCATTGCGTCCACCACACTATCACCTCTCTCACCAATCACGAGCTGTTAAAGAAATCCGTCCTTAGGTCCTGTAACCTCAGTGCGGCCTTGCCCATTATCTCTGTGGTATATATACAGACAAAGCTTCTGTATACTGGAGTCAACAGAAATCAGTTCGGTATCTATGTAGTCCCTGACACCAACTAGTATTAATAAAGGTCTCTTATTTTTGTTTACAGCTTCATGTTGACAAGACCCCTGAATAAAATAGGCCTTTCTGTTTCCCTGATAAACACTTGGAGTCTTTTTGCCCCACTTCCATCCAGTCTTTATTTCAATGATCTAACGATAAGTTTGTTTAGCCCCAGGATTTTTCCTTCGCCAACTGGCATCTGCAGAATTGTTCAGGTTCTCTGTGTTACCAAAGAACTGAAAACAAGATAAATGTTCCTCATTTGATTAGAGGATAAACAAATTGCCGTACCCCCATTCAGTGGAAATGGACTACTACTCAGCAATGGAAAGGAAGAAAATACTGATACACACCCACCATCATGGATGGATTTCAAAAACATTGTGTTCAGTGAAAGGAGCTAGACACAAAAGGAAATATTTATATGACATTCTGGAAGAGATAAAATTATAGGATCAGAAATCAGATCAGGGGCCGGCCCCATGGTCTAGTGGTTAAGTTCATGCGCTCCGCTTCAGTGGCCCAGGGTTTCACCAGTTCAAATCCTGGGCACGGACATGGCACCGCTCATCAAGCCATGCTGAGGTGGCATCCCAAATGCTACAACTGGAAGGACCCACAGCTAAAAATACACAAATATGTACCGGAGGGCTTTGGGGAGGCAAAGGAAAAATAAAATGTTTAAAAAAAAAAAAGAAATCAGATCACTGGCTGCCAGGGGCTGCAGGTGGTAGGTGACAGGAGAGAGTGGCTGTGAAGGGGCTCAAGAGAGCTTTTTGGACTGAAGGCAATGTTCTCTAGGTCGTGTTGTTTCAATGACCGTGTACCAAAATTTATCGAACTGTACAGTTAAAAAGGGTGAGTTTTACTGTATTATTTATATCTCAATAAGCCTAACTTAAAAAAAAAAAAAACCTTGATGATATCCCACTCTACGTAGAATAAAGTCCAGACTCCCTAACACAAATTCCCTTACAGAATGGAATCTCAACCCAACTTGACAGCTCCGAGTCCTCTTCTTCATTCAGTCGTTCAGCAAGTAATCAATGAATGGCTGCCACATCAGGTTCTGTTAGGTGCTGTATATAGGCAACCTCAGCCCCAGTCCTCATGCAGTTGAGGGCAGGGGTCTGCAAACTACATGCCACAGGGCAATTCTGGCCCACCACCTATTTTTGTAAATGAAGTTTTATTGGAACACATTCACACTCATTCATTTACGTACTGTCTGTGGCTGCTTTCATGCTCTAATGACAGAGTACGGTAGTTGTGACATAGACCCTATGACGTGCAAAACCTAAAATATTTACTGTCTGGGTCTTTAAGTTTGCCATCCTCTGGTTTAGAGGCAGAGACAGACAATAAACACCAAAAATAAGCATAAACAGATAGGAATAGTGACGAACCAAGATTGTTGCTATGCCCATAGAGAATCACAGGGGCAAAGCGGAGCCTCTTTCTGTAGGGTGCTTCCCATGCATCTTAGTCTGCAGTTGAATTGAAATGCTCATTATTTCCCAGGTATATTCTATGTTTTTCTGCTTCTGTGTCTTTGCACATTCTCTCCATTAGGTTCTTTTGTTGCCATCCACTAACGTCAAAATTCTACCTACCTTTCAGGGCCCAGCTGAAATGCTACAGTCTGGGGCCAGGTCCTCTCACCACTCCAGTCATAGTTCATTTCTCTCCCGCCATTCTTTAGCTTGGGAACCTCTTTGGGTGTCATTTCCGTTAGATTGTAAGTTTCCTAATAACAAGACCCATGTCACATTCTTCTCCAAATCTCTTGAGTCAGCCTCTTTTACAATAAGTCTAAGCCCCTTTGTGTGACATTGAAAGTCCTCCTGGGCAGACTTCTCCCAGCCTCATCCTCTGTCCCTCCCTTGTATCCTGTGCTCTGGCCAAATCAAACTAATTACGGTTCCCCAAATGTACTATGTAGTTAACTTTCAATATCTCTTCCTTTTATTGCCTGGGCTCTCTCAAAAATCAGAGCTAATGAAATGTTGGCTATTACAGTTACATGGACATGGTTATATAATGACCTTGTGATGCCCTGAGTAAATGAAATCTAAAATGTTACGTCTTTTTGAACCCAGAAACTCATTCTGACTTGATTCTGTCTGAAGCTTTATAACATTTTCTGAAAATTATGTTGTACTCTTCTTCTGGATGATTCTCCAGGAGCTTTGGTCCAACGTGATAAAGTCCTGACTTAGACATGATAAATATGCAATAGTCACGTCTTTCAGAATGAAAACATTGACTTTTAAAAACCATTCTTGCCTGAAAAACAAACCTGAATATTTTTTATATTTATTATATGTGTAAAAATGTACTACCTTTCTTTTTTTGTTTGTTTTTTTAAGATTGGCACCTGAGCTAACAACTGTTGCCAATCTTCTTTCTTTTTTTCCTGCTTTTTTCTGCCCAAATCCCCCCAGTACGTAGTTGTATATTTTAGTTGTGGGTCCTTCTAGTTGTGGCATGTGGGATGCTGCCTCAAAATGGCCTAATGAGCAGTGCCATGTCCACACCCAGGATTTGAACCCTGGGCCGCCAAAGGGGAGCGCGAGAACTTAACCACTCGGCCACGGGGCCGGCCCCACTACCGTTCTTTACTCTTATTTGCTCGTAAGTTGAAGAACAATTGCAAAATTGAAGGCACAGCAATATCAGTGTTATGTATGTATGGATTTATCTAGAAAATAGTGTGGCTGTGACTGGGGTCTTATGAAGATGTGTACCAACTCTTGAAAAATTTACTTACCTTTCCAAATAAGGCTTTGTCCTTCTTTGTACGTAAATGTACACCCCCCTTTCATTGTTCATATGTATTGATATTTCATTTACAATGAAGTTTTGCATAATTGCACCCGCTGTAAGATTAGCTTAAGAAGCTATATTTTTAGTGACGGATACAGAAACCTAGGACAAACAAGGTGGTCGTGGGGAGCTGGGGCAGATGTAGTGTATTTCTGCTACATTCCTTGGCCCCCAGCCTCTTGTTGGGGTTCCCAGGTGCAGGGATGTTGATGTACCTGCATAGGGTCCTGCCATGTTTGAGAAGTTTGATTTTTGCTGCATGACATTCCTCTTTTATTTAACTTGGCATCTTCATCCCCATTCAAGAAGAACTTATATCAACGATCTAAGTTGCCCTTAAAAGGACATTGTCCCACCATCCAGGACCCTCCTGGTTCTTGAGCCCAACAAGATGTCACCAAGGAAAGCAGACGCAGAGTTAACGTGATGTACATATAATCTCTTGGTTGCCAGCCTGTCTGGCTGGGTCTTCTAAGGTCCATTGCTCCACAAACCTAGAGTATTTAAAGGCCTGAATTGAATCTCTTCTATTTTCTGTAAAATTCTGGATGTCTTCTGCCATAGGTCGAATTTGTATTTGCACACTTTTTAAATAACTTCTCATCAGTTGCCCTGCTGGACCATAGCATACCTTTGAGGTCAGCACCGCTGTAAAAGTCGCCCTGGTTCCCCGCAGACATGGGAGCTCTGACTGCTTAGTCAATGGAATGAGGCGATGTGGGGGAGAGGGTGTATCGTAAGTCTTTTCAGGCACAGATGATTTGGGTCTTAAGGCTGCCAGGTGCATGACCTCATTATCAGGAGATGATTAGGCAGTAGATTAAGATCTACTTATTGCCTTGTGGACTATAGAAAGCCCCCAATACCTATTTTTATTAGAGACTAAGTTTCTAAGTTGCTCAATTTGTTTGTTTATGGCAGCACTGCTCTGCTGGTCCTGGGAGAAGATAATTTTACATATAAATGGAATATTCTAACTTGGCTTAGTAAGTAGTGACCTAAAAATTACAATGTAGGAAAATGGAATTTCAGTGTTTCAGGCAAAATGTTCCTATCACAAGAGGATCAGATTTTTTCATTCTTTGGGTAGGTAGGCAGATTTCTACATGTTCTCTGAAACAGTTTTGCTGGAGGAAAGGAAACAAAAAAGAAAGAAATGAGGAACTGAGGATGACATCATTTTAGGAATTCTGCTTAATACAATCATGATGAAAAGGAATGCCCTTGACCAGAGAAAACAGACACTGGTGATGCCTTGGGTTGTGTTCGGGGATCTCTCAGCCTGTGTGCGAGATTTTTGTGCTGCTTAGGTTCAGCTTGGCATTACAAAGTAAGCAGCTTCTTTCATCCAAGCTGATCTGGTAGCATGAGAGGACAGCAACCTCTTTGCCCAGATTAACACTGGATTGATAATTCAGTGAAATTAAGCAGAGACTGTGGCTCGCAACCATAAGAAAAAGCTTGCTAAGGGGGAGAATGAGAAAGAGAGAGAAAAATTGTGAAAACAGAAAGAAAGATGGCAATAAGAGTTTGGAAAAAGACAGGCAGATGCAAGGGATGAGAAGGGAAAATGTGGCAAAGTGGAAGCTCCCCCAATTGTTCCATCAGCTCCATCCCACTGGCACAGATTCTAGAAGTTTCTTATTTCTGAGGTGGAGCATAGTTTTGGTGCTTTTCCTACTAAGACAGATTTATATCCAGTAAATATCATCTCAAGTTGCTGTCCCCAGACTCTTGGATCCTTCTCTGTGTCCTTGCCTCAGATTTTGTAGATTCAATACATGCTTTAGATCTAAGAGCTAACCAGTTTTCCTACCTACTTGGGACACTTTCTGGTTTTGACCTTAAATATCGTATTAGGAAGATTCTGAGAAAAAGAAAACCCTCTTTTTTCTGAGTTACAGAGTAAATTGACTAATTAAAAAAAATCTTTTGTTCCAGAATGATCCGCTTCTGGCCACACATAAGGCACAAAGTTATCAAAGACAAGTCGTACTCTCATTTTCTTTTGTGCTCTGTGGGCCTGACATTAGTCTGTCTTTGATCCCCAAGGGGATGGCAGAAAAGCAGTGCTTTTCAGATTGGAGCTAAAAAACGACACTCCATGGAAGGGAATGTATTTTATTGATCAATGATTAGTGAGTCTTTTTATGACATGCTTTGTATTGAATATGATTTGAAAACCTTCAAAGGAAGGCTTTCAGGAGTTACTAAGTCACAACCTGTCGGCATGCCCCCGAATGCGGCCAGAAGCGTTGGGGCAAAAAAATCTCAACGTGTGGCCAACTTTCTAAATTCTCGGGGGCACAAAGAGATGAACAGTTCAATTTTCTACTTGCGTTTTCATTTCCATTGCATTTCCTGATGTTTAATATATTTTCTCATCATAGAAGCACTTAGTGTCTTGATATTCAGGTTTATTTTCCAGTATTTCTTCTGATCAAATCAATAGTCTTCTACCCAAAGATTTTGTTTTTCATTTTTCTCCCCAAAGTCTCCCGGTACAAAGTTGTGTATTTTTAGTTGTGGGTCCTTCTAGTTGTGGCATGTGGGATGCCACCTCAGCATGGCTTGAGGAGCAGTGCCATGTCTGCACCTGGGATTCAAACCAGCAAAACCCTGGGCTGCCGAAGCAGAGCGTGCGAACTTGACCACTTGGCCACAGGCCAGCCCCAATAGACCTCTACTTATACAATTTATATGTGGTGGAAGGAAAATCAGAATTGCCTAATGTGGCTCCTAATTCGTAATGAAGTTACTAAGAATCTCACTATCCATGAAGAATGCGTCATCCATGATGTTAACTAGAACATACTCAGTTCCAGTCTCTTTTAGGAGCTCTGTAGGGTCCTTCTGGGTGCAGAGGGGAAGACGACACTTTGGGAGACCTCTGCACACCTCTCCCTGGCTTCCTCCCTTCCAGGTAGGCTGGGAGAAGGCTTTCTTCTTTATGGTGCTAGGGAGAACTTGGCAGGGGGGAGCAAGAACTGTTAGTTTTCCACCCCGTCGTGGATTCATTCCCACCTACAGCCCATATCTAGGATGAATGTCTTTTACCTTGGTGCCGAAGACTTGAGAACAGAGGACGGTAACCTTTGAAACCCATTTCTGTTTTTCCAAACCCCTTAGCACAGTGTGGTATTGGGGAGGAGCCAGTGTGCTCTACCAGATGACACTTTGCCCAGGTTGTGGCTGTTGTGAACTTGCTTTATAACGAAGCCCCGCTTTTTTGTGGTCTTAGGGAAGTTAACTTAATTTTCCCGTGCCTTTGTTTTCTTACCCCCTTGAATTGTGGCAAAGATGCAGTGTCCATTCATCTAGTAAATATTTATCAAGTTCTGCAAATACAGTGGTGAATGAGCCAGCAAATCTTTTCCTTGATGGGGCTCACAGTCTGGTAGGGCCAAGGCAATTAGAGACCTTCCAGAAATAATATTGGGAGGCAAACTCCGCATGTAGGTGATACATGAGACCAACAGGAAATGACCTCACATTGAGGTTAAGATTCACAGTAGGAGAGAGAGCCGAGAATCTGTGGCCTTAGAACCCAGCAAGGTGAACCTGTGTAACTTGCAGGAAGTGTGACTCAATTGTGTCTATAACGAAGAAGGCTTAAACCAAATCGCCTGAAGAAAGAATGTGCCAAGGTATGCTTCGAAAATAAAAGGAGAGGCAGAGAGAAAAACAACACAGCACATCCCCAGGCCGGTCCCGGGAAGAGAGGAGGTTATAGACCTTTGACATTGTCTGATGACCATTGCGTACAATTGGGGGAGAAAAAACAAAACCGGGCTTTGGAGATAGACAGACTGAATTCGAATCCCAGTTCTACCACTTCTTCTTTGGTGCTTGACCTGGGACAAGTCACTTCAACTCTCTAAGCTTCAGTTTGTTCATCTTTAAGAGAGGGCTGAAAAAGAGTGGTTGTGCGTACGTGCCTCAGTGCCTTCCGTGTAATATATATTTAGTAAATGTTAGCTCTGCTATAAGAGGTGGAGCTCGGATTTGAACCCAGCAAAGTCTTGATTCTGTTACTCCCAAGACTTTAGCACGCTTGCTTTGTTTTTCTTTAAGATGAGAAAGAATATAAGGAAGAGTGCATTTTAATTGTGTTACTGCTCAACTGCTAACTGTTTTGATATGTTGAACAAAGTCCATTGATTCTTCATGGAGGAGTGCTTGCTGGAGAGTGTGAGTCAGGGATCTGCATTATTAACTTGTTCAGAAGCTTTTTGTGGCAGATTGATTTAAAAAGCCCCCAACAAATCAGAGGATTATATTTAATAGAAATATTGTCAGGATGGCATTGAGATTTGTGTTTGGCTTTCAAATCGTGCAATACAAGTTGAATAAAGGTCTTTTTCCTGACAGACATAGAATCATGATGCATTGGGGAAATACTCTCCATCATCTCACAGGGGGCCTTGCCTGGGGGAGGTGATATTCACCTGGAATATCCTTGTGACCTCACTCAGCAGATATGGCTCTCTTTCTAAGGGTGAGGACATGGGCTTGGTATAGAGAGTTGGGGAAACCTGGTTGCTAGTATTTTCAGCCTGCAGGGTTGCATGCTCTCCCTGCATCTGAATGAGGATGGGTGTGTGCTCAGGTGTATCTATGTGGGTTTCCATCCAATGGTTCTGGGGCAAAGGGTAAATAGAAGAAAGTTGCCAAAGAAAAGAGCAGAGTTTCAAAAGTAGGCTCCAGATTTGTATCTTCCAGCCTAGAAGGAATGTGTGGCCCATGTCCCACAAGCAGAGAGTTGCAGTGTTCCTTCTTGGGTGTTTCCATCCTCATTTAGATTCAGTGCTGAAACATCCGGATCGGTTTCATAGAAGAGGTTTCGAGTAGATTCCTTGCAGCCCTGAAAAATCACACTTCTCTGAAATTGGTTTAACACCAACCCAAAGCCCACTGAGTTCCTGTTATATTTTACAGCTTTCATATGCCCCTTGATAAATGACGTCTGTAGAGAAAGAAGAACTACCAGTTCATTGCGCAGGAAGATGAGGCCCTGAGAAATGGCCACAGCTTACTTCAGATATGTCACCTGTTCAGGAGGCACATGGCTTCACCAGAAATCCTTGCCATAGGCAAGCTTTTTCTTAAAGGGCCAATGAGTAATTCTTTTTGGCTTTGCAGGCCATATTTTGGCTTTGCTGTCACAGTCATTCAACTCTGCCGCTGTAGGTCAAAAACAGCCATAGACAATAGGTTAGAGGAATGAGTGTGACTGTGTTTCAGTAACGTTTTACTTACCGAACAGGCCGCTGGCCTGTAATCCCTGGTTTGCTGACATCTGCACAGATCATCATAAACTTGCTATACGCTTGTGAGTATGAAAATCGTACCTTGGAGTAAGAAACTCATTTGAATATAAATATATATATGTTTAGAGAAAAAGAGGTTCCATATTTACCTATCACAGTGTTTTCTTACAACTTAACTCAATTTTTACATAAATGTTCGACATTTATTTCCTGAAAATTGGATTTCTCCTATATGCTTGCTAAGGGTACCCATGTTTGATAGGAAAGAAATTCATTGATGATGACTGAATTCCTGTTCACTTTGAAGTTGGTTTTCACACACCAGCGAGGTTCGCAGCACCATGTTTCATGTCTCTCTCCTTTGTAGCAAATGCAAGTGTGAGATCCCTGTAGTTCCTGAATGACATGGAGGTGCCATCCCAGGTGACTGTCTCCTAATCCTGAGCGAGTCTCCACGATTGTCCCAGAGAAGTTCTCCTGGTTGTCTGGGATGAGTCCATACTAACACGTGGGACTTTGTGCCGCTGTGAGACCCTGGCTACTTCGTTCCTTTCCCACAGTTTACACTTTTTCACTATTAAAACTTCCTCGGACTCCTCTTACAAGAGCGTGCAAGCCAGATTTCCCGTATTTTCAGTCATCCTTCGTTGCACATGAACATTGGCTGCACCCCGAGCTTGGCTGTGAACTGATTATTCTCACCAGGACCTGTTAACACAAATTCCATCACTCCCATGGCTAAAAATAAACCACATTTAACACTTGGAAGCAAAATTCCAGGCAAATATATAATCTGACTCGATTGAATCTTTGTCGAAAATGTTAATGGTGGAATCAAACGCTTACCTTTAAGATGGAAGATTGCGTTTCTTCTGTGAGCCGGTGGATATAAATCAATTCCACCTGTCAACTGATGTAATCAGAGAGACTGATGGATGCCTAAGCATCCCAAATGACACTAGTTCATCTTTTTTAAGGGCATTCCCCCCATTTGTGGCACACGGCCATTGAGGATTGATCCTCTATTTAAATCATGCTGCTACGTTAGAGGATTTAGGAATATTTAGTGTTTGTGTGTCTGGCTAGTGTCTGTATAATATAAAAACATCCTGTGCCAAGGAGATACAAATATTGATTATAGTCATTTGTGAATGATGAGATTACAGATGATTTTAAACTTTCTTTTTATAATTTTTCTGTATCTTACAAATGTTCAATAATGAACATGTCTTACTCTAAGAAAAACGGTACAAAGGCTTTCCAAGTTTTTTGCCTGCATCCACGGTAAGAAGTACATTTGACATCCTGACCCAAAACAAACATGCATTTATGTTTTTATAATATTGAAACGAGAGTTTCATGAAGCATTAGTTAACCTTTTTGCTACCCGTCCTTAACTCCTGATGCTTTCTATTTTTCTATTCTATTTTACTGAAGAAAAAGAAAGAAAGAAAGAAGAGAATGCAGGTATTGACCAACTAAAAGTGTTTCACGAACACTAGTAGATAAATTGAAAAATCCTTGGGCTGGCCCCGCGGCCGAGTGGTTAAGTTCATGCGCTCCGCTGCAGGTGGCCCAGTGTTTCGTTGGTTCAAATCCTGGGCGCGGACATGGCACTGCTCATCAAACCACGCTGAGGCAGCGTCCCACATGCCACAACTAGAAGGACCCGCAACGAAGAATATACAACTAGGTACCGGGGGGCTTTGGGGAGAAAAAGGAAAAAATAAAATCTTAAAAAAAAAAAAATCCTAACTGTGGTTTTTTTATTTCATGGGTCAGTAAAGTTTCAAAAGAAATTTTGGTGATTGATGTAAGATCATCCACTTTTTATGTTGCAGAAGAAGGATATTTTAACTTATTCTTTTATTAATTCTTTATTTTATTCTTTTATTTGTTTTATTAACTATTCTGTTATAGTTTATTCTTTCATTAATTTTTCATGTTAAAATTTTGTTTTTAAGGGCCGGCCCCGTGGCTGAGTGGTTAAGTTCTCACGCTCCGCTTCGGCAGTCCAGGGTTTCGCTGGTTCGGATCCTGGGCACTGCTTGTCAGGCCACGCTGAGGTGGCATCCCATGTGCCACAGCTAGAAGGACCCACAACTAAAATATACAACTACGTACTGGGGGCATTTGGGGAGAAAAAGCAGAAAGAAAAAAAAAAAAGAAGATTGGCAACAGTTGTTAGCTCAGGTGCCAATCTTTTTAAAAAAAATTGTTTTTATGATTTGGGGGTAATTTTCACGTCAAAATATGCTTTCTTTTGTGAAGGAATATTTAAGCATGAAACATTAAGAAGGATACAATTTCAGGATTTAAATAGTAAATAAACTTAACTTTATGAAAACAGACTACACTCGCTTTGTTTTTTCCATTTGGCGCTAAACCTGTGCCAACTTTGTGATGCAGTAGCTTTTAGAAATCATTGAAGAATTGCCAGTGTAGCTGAAAGAGCACTGTTTTGGAAGAACACAGTTCACTTCCAGCTTTGAACCCCAGCTACTTGGGGGCAAATCACTTAACTTTTCTGAACCTCATTTTACCCATCTGCAAAAGGGGTACCTTTCAGAGGTGTAGAGATAAGATTTATAAAGAGTTCAAGACACTTTCAGTTGCAGAGAAGTTTATAAACGGTAACATCTTGGGATGATTAACTCTCTCCTGCTTTGTGATATAAAAACTTGGAATGTTGAAAAAAGTTTATTTTGTGTTTCTGCCTTATGATGAACTCTCCCTTTACTGATCATTAAATGTGGACAACAGTTTTTTTCTCCAGTTTCTTGTCTTGGCTTACCATCAAGCTTTACTCCTCTCACCACATTTTCTCCTATCTTATAGCCTCCTGTCAGCCTCTTCATACCATCATTCATGAAAGGAACACAGTTTGCCGGTTTTAGGGTGCAATTAGAAAATATTCCTTGATAGTACAGTGAATTTGCAGTTTTGAGTTGCCGTTTTGGCTAGAGAGGACTTGGACGTTGAGTGGAATACTAAGAATAAAGAAAGGATATGCTTAAAATAGATCTCATGCGCCTTCTGTTTAATTACATGGTAATTTGTGAAACAGACTGGTTTCTGTGGCCTTGAATACTAATACAGATCTGTCCCTTAACCACAACTGATCTTAGAAGCATAAACACGGAGAAATGCATGATTCACACATCCCCACACATTTTATACCTCCAAGGGCTCCACGTGAATCACTCTGAAACCTTTTCTTCATTTATCTTAAAGTCATGACTTTCTTGACAGTGGACTGTATGCTTGTTTCAGCAGCAGCACCTTTCTTTAAAATCTCTCCTGTTTGGCTCAGTCAGACATTTTCAGTTTCAGATGGCACCGACCACACCCACATGACCTCCTGTTTCCCCAGTGGATTAGCCCTCCAGGAAAACTCCAGCTATCTGAAACTCAGGAAATAAGCTGGGTGTTCCTGATAAGGAAGGGTCACCAAAATCATGTAACTCTTCCTAGAATGTTTTCTATAATAGCTAACATTTTTGTGGCTTGCTATGTTCCGGAAACTTTGCTACAAGCTTTATGAACATCTCATTTAATCCTCAGAAAAAAATAAATACTTTTTCCGTGCCTTGATTTCTTGAGAGATCTTTGTGAATATCAGTTGTTACAGTGTGTTCTACCTCCGGATTTCAGATGTGTGGGATTGTCGTTCTCATTTAGCTTATCCCTATTTATTGAGTGACTATTGTGTGCCAGATACTGCTCTGGGCACCAGAGACACACAGCAATGACTAGTACAAACTCCCTGTCCTCTGCAGTTGGGGGGGACCCAGACAATAACATATAAACATACAAAACATACAAATATAATCTAATGTCAGATAGAGGTTAAAAAAAGCAGAGTGGGAGTGGGGGTGGGAGGGTGATGGGAGAAGACCTTCAAGGAGATGAGTTTTGAGCAGAGACCTGAATCAATTGCAGGAGCAAGCCTGGCAGGTATTTGGCAAAAATACCATTTGCTTCTGCACTAAATGGTTCTGCCTCTTCTGCTTTTTATAGTTGTCTTGTGTCCTCCTTGCTGTCGGTGTCAGAAATGGGCTTAGCTGAGCCAGACCAAGGGAAGCCAGATCTAGAAAAGAGAGAGAGCTACAAGTGTGAAGTAGAGAATGCAAAGGTCTTAGCTGCAGAGAGGAGCAAGTCTGGACAGGTGGGTGACACAGCCCATCAGGAGAGCGTGGCAGCTGCGGATGATCAGCCGAGCTTACAGGCAGATGCATCAGAGGACCAGCCCGCCCTGGGCAATAGGAGCACCCAGCCCTGGCAGAAGATGCATCTGAAAGGAGGCTGGTGGCTGGCGTTAGTAGAGGTACAGGCTAGATGAGGCCATTGTCAGCCTGGGGCAAAGGGGTGGAGACCACAGATGGCACTGCTACTGGGGCTTAGGACAGAACATGGCTCTCTAGAGAGATGGAGCTGAGCAAGGCTGGGGCCCAGAAGCAGAAGCTGTGGTTTAACAGAGATCCTTGGGGCGGGCCCTGTGGCCGAGTGGTTAAGTTCATGTGCTCTGCTTCGGTGGCTCAGGGTATGGGATTCACCTGTTCAGATCCCGGGTGTGGACCTACACACCACTCATCAAGCCATACAATGGTGGCATCCCACATAAAAGAACTAGAATGGCTTACAACTAGAATATAAAACTATGTATCGGGGCTTTGGGGAGGAAAAAAAAGGAAGATTGGCAACAGATGTTAGCTCAGGGCCAATTTACCAAAAAAAAAAAAAAAGTGAGAGAGCGAGAGAGCCCCTTGCTTACAAATGTTAAGGAGGCAAGAACTAGAGCTTAGAACCAGGGCTGCAGACTAGGAATGAGTCTTGCAGCAATAGGACTTAAAGCTGACACCTCAGCTACAGAGCCAGAGTCCTGTGTCCCCTCTCTATGTTCACATAGGATGACCAGAAACTACTTTACATTCCATTGACTGGAATTCGCTCTCTGCCCTCTCTTTTGTACCGTCTGTTCATTTGCATACCTTGATTGCCTCCTCTGCCTCGGGAGCTCAGCAGCAAAGAGAAGCTCCCATCCCCATTCAGGCAGAGCTTCCTCTTCCAGCCCCTGCAGGCCTATCACTAACCTTTCTGTGCCCCTGGTAAAGTGCTGTCGGCTTTGTTCGGGAGGCAGACTAGAAGCCAAGAGCACAGGATCTAGAGTCAGACGTCCTGTTCTGAACCCTGGCTTCCCTTGAGCAAGTTATCCAGTCTCAGTTTCTTCATCTGTAAAATGGGAATAATAATAGTGCCTACCTTGAAGGATTATTGTGAAGATAAAATCCACCCAACAGTGTCAGAAGTGTTACTGCTTTTTACATGTCTGCCTTCTCTCACTAAACTGTGAAGCCCTCTGGGAAAGTCCCCATCCCCATGGGGCTAACATTCTACCGGTGGAGACAGACCTTGAATAAGTGAACACAGAAATGAGGAATATAATTTCAGATAGTATTAAGTGCAACAAAGAAAAATTAAGTTAGGGTGATGTAATGGAGCCACCCCCGGCGGGAGTTGGGCTGGGCGCTCCTTTAGGAGGGACAGAGGAGGCTTGCGAGGATTCCATGTTTGAACGATGGTCTGATCCAAGTGACAGTCTGGAGGACAGCCGTCCAGACAGAGGCATCAGCAAGGGCTGGGGTGACCTTGGGGTGTTTGAGTGAGGGGGCGGGCAAAGGCAAAGCTGGGTGAGCCTGGAGGAGACAGGGAGGGGAAGGAGGGGGAGCCAGGGCAGAGTGGGTGGGGCTTTGGGCCTGGCTGGGAGTTTGGGATGGTCCTCCTTGCAATGGGCACCACCCAGAGTTATAAGCAGGGAGTGGTATGATCTGATTTATGTCTCTTTGCTGTGTGGAGAGTCGAGGTAAGAGGGGGAGCAGGGATAAAAGTCGGGGCACCAGGGAGTCTTGACTTCTGATAATGCTGAGGGAAAGGGGGTTTGTTCTGGTGGGTTTTTGGGGAAGACGGGTAATCATCAGTTTTAGTGATAGCCTTCTGTGGTGGTTTGAATAGTGTCCCCTCAAAATTAATACCCACGAGAACCGCAGAACGTGACCTTATTTGGATATAGGGTGTTCGCACATGTCGTTAGTTAAGGACCTCGAGGTGAAATCATCCTGGATTTAGGGTGGGCCGAAATCCAAGGACTGGTGTCCTTACGAGAAGAGGAGAGGACACAGAGAGACACAGAGAAGATGGCCTTGTGAAGATGGAGGCAGAGACTGGAGTGATGCAGCCCCAGCTGGGGCCACCAGAAGCTGCCAGAGGCAGGGTCGGATTCCTCCCTGGAGCCTTCAGGGGGAGGGTGGCCCTGCTGACACCTTGATTTTGGACTTCTAGCCTCCGAACTGTGAGAGAAGAAGTTTCTTTTGCTTTAAGTGACCCAGTTTTTATAGTCTTACAGCCGCCACGTGAGACTAATACACCTGGTCATTGGTCTCAGGAGATTGGCACCGGGGTCGGCTGGGGGCGGCATGGGCTTATCAGGAGGCTTGGCAGCTCTGCAGACCTCCCTTAAAGTCAGGGAGGATGGTCTTACCTGGAACTCCAAGGAGCACTCGGAGCCCCTGATGAATGGTAATTGAATGAATGAGTGAGTGAATGAATAGGCCTGAGATTGGGCCGTGTCTGCCCTGCAGGTCATTAAATAGCCCCAACCATGATAATCATGACCGGCCATCTACAGTGCGTGGACCCACCAGTCAGTGCTGTCACCACCCCCTCTGCTGTGTGCCTTCTAAGCTTCTGCGGGTTGAGAAACCAGATTATACTAATTAAGATCTCCATTAGAATTTGGATGAAGAGGACAGAGTTCCTGAGTGAGAGCCTAATGACTTTCTAATGCATAGAATGTATGGATTTTAGAATCTGGACTTTTAACATCGATTTTCTGAACTCCGGTAATTTTCCCTGCCTCCCTTTCAAATGCTCCTTACATAGGTCAAGTTAGGAGACTGAACAAGCAATCCAGAAGCCCAATCCTCGGCCCCAGCAACCAAAAGCAGTCCCGCTGCTGGCTTATTGCTACTGTTCTTTCTTGTTTGCAGTTGAAAAGTGCTGAAAAGGGAGAGGAAACTCCAGGCCACAAAAATTTAAGCTGATTGTAACCCTGCCAGAGATCGGCCCCTCTGCTCTGGTAAATTTCTCTTGGCCATCCTGCAAAATGGTGTGCATGTACTGCCATCAAGCTTTTTTTTTATTTTCAATTAAACTAATGGACTGTACTCTCCTCCATAAAACCTGGGTCCAAATGGCGATGCCCTGTTGGGCATCGGTCTCTCTCGGGAAACCTGGTCCTTTGTCTTGGCGATGCAAATTCCAGATACAAATGGTTGTGTCTGGACACACTGCAGGTGCTGAGTGAATGCTTCTTTCGTTAAAATCAGGTGTGAAATTGGTTAGGCATGTGTACCTGGACGGTGTCAATTTCTATGTCATAGTTTTTCTCCTGTGTAATTGATGAGCCTCTTAATGTTGATTTTTTTTAATCAAGGACTGTATTTAGTTAATAAAAAAATACAGACTAAGATTCAAAACAGCTGTGTTTGCTGTTACCCTCCTCATACTCATGTATGTCGTAACTACCACATTTGCAAAAACAAAAGTTTAGAAATAAAAAGGATGACCTTTCTCCCTCCAGCTATCCAGTGACAACCCACAGCCTCAGCTCTTAGTATTTATTGCATTTTGTATCTGGTGTTAGAGCTCAGAGACAATTCTGTGAGGCAGATGTGTGAAGATCTGATCATTATGGAAGCTAATTTCTTATAGATATAAATATGTTCTGCAGCCTTGGCCAGGGGCATGACATTGACCTTAGACGTTTCCTTTTTAAGTGTGCTTGAATATGTTCATGCATTATGTGGCGTTTTTTGCATCCCGTTTTCCAATTTATCACCTTTTGCCACATTTCTTGCTATCCCAGGCAGTGATGAATAAAGAAAGAGGATAAAGGAAAAAACAAAAAAACAAAAGAAACAAACAAGTGAAAGAAAAAACCCCCCAAAAAACCTCTTTCGGGGTAGGTAGTAATTTTGAGTGTAAAACTTAGGAGGCAGGGAGGAGGAAAGTGAAAGCCAGACTGAAATGAGAGCCGTCTGTAGGCTTGATTCAGGTTATCACAGGTCGTCTCTGGCCTGGAGCAGAGCCCAAACTAGGGTGAGCCCGATGGGACAAGGCCCTTGGGTGAAAAATTTAAGGGGGAATCAAAAAGCTCAATAATCACAAGGAATAATATTTTAAAAATCATTACTAATGCAGAATACTCCATGACAAACAAAACATCAAAGTATTGAAGACAGGATCTGACCTCGGACTGGCAAATTCACCCTTATTCACCTCCCTCTAATCAAGTAGGGTCATCGAGAAAGGAAAATTCTCCTTCCTCTCAGCCTGGCTTTGCTCCAGTTTGAATTCTCACTCCATTAGGACCAGCTATGTGACCTCAGGCAAATGACTTAATCTCTCTGAGCTTCCTTTTGTAAAATGAAGATAATGCTTTTGGTTGCAAGGCTTTTGAGTAGTTTAAAAATTATGCCTGTGGAGCATTGGGTGCAGAGTAGACACCCAACAAACAATGGCTTTGAATAATCCATAGTTATTCACAGAGAATTAAGTTCTCCAGGAGACCCAAGCAGGTGCTGCCTAAGCACACGAGTCTCTTACTTGTCTGTTGGGGTTAACTCGGCTTTGTTCTCACTGTATAGGATGTATCAGAACATAACCCTGTGCCCGAGCTTTGAACACTCACACATCCGTTCAACTGCTAAGTAACCAATTTCCTGTTTAGTCATTGCGTCTTGCCTCTGCCTGGCCACAGGTGGCAAGTTCTCATCTCTCCACCTCGCTCTCAGAGCAACTCAGCCGTCTGAAGCCATCTAGAAGTTAGGTCTTGTGGTGGCTTTTGTTTACTAAGGCCTCCCCAGTCCTTGTGAGTCTCTCTCGAGCACATTTCCACACCTGATCATTCATGTAGATGAGGCCTTGCCCTTATCATCCACAATCCTGAGCTGACCCCTGCGTTTCTCTGTGCAGAAGGGGCCATGTTCCTGTCTCATAAGACTGAAGCCAACGTGGGCAGAGTGGAAATCATGGAAGGAGAGTGAAATGGGAATCCAGTTATGTTTGATACAGAAAACCGTAAAGCACCCCATTTATTCTCTCCTATTGTGCAAGGCGGGTGGAAACAACCGTTTTGTCAGCCTTCTAATCTGATTGTAGCTACAGACACCATAAAGCTGAGCCCTCACTTCAATTATTCTTCTCTTTGGTCCTAAGGATGAACAATTAGATGGGAAAATGACAGGAGAGTGTCATTGAAGTAACTTATTAGACTTTGGGGGTCTTAGTCTTCATTAACGGTTCCCACGTTTTGAATAGTCATCAGCGAGCCCTGCCCCTCAGCAGGGGAGGCCGAATGAAGGAGGAACTACACATTTCTGGCTTCAGTCCTCTGCTTTGGATTTAAGCTCTCCTTTTCCACTTAATCAGTTAATAGGAACTTATTGAGCTGGCTGAAAAATGATACAAAAGAATGGGAGAATGAGATTTTTGCCCCTGAAGCGTTTATCATGTAGTCGGGTAGAATAAATTCTGCCCAAGCAGAGCCTACGGCATTTCCACGGCCTCTCATTCCTGCCCTCTTTCACGCCTGGGCATCTGCTCTTGCTCATTTCGAGGGGTCCCCTCTCACTTACTGCCCGTCTATCGCAGAGCCCTGGGAGCCATCCTGGAGCCTGAGGCAAAGAAAACTGTGTTCCTAGGTACACTTATCAAAATCTCCTCCCATATTGGGAACCAAGTGGGAAAAGTTAATAAAAGCTCTACGATAAAAAAATAATGACAACTATATATAAGCCTCATGTTGTCCAATCTGTTCCCATATCATTGTCAACCCTCTTAAACCCACCCAGTCGAGCCGGGGTGGGCGTGGGGTTTCCATGGCCAGCTGCATATTAAGGCAGAGTTGTAAAACAAATAGAAATACCCTGTCTTTATTGACAATTTAGATATTTTTTTCCATCGTGGGTTTTTTTGCATTACTTTTGATTTTTAAAAAATGTTGCATTAAAATAATATTTATCTGGATTGCTGAGTTTTTTGGTGCCCCTTTAAATTTTCTACCTCACTCACTTGCTCTAATCCTGGCTCTGGTCTGCTGCAAAAGGCCACTCCGGGCTGTCGTGTACACAGCTGCCAGTTACCTTCCTCCTAGACCAACAGTGATTCTGTCCCTTCCGTGTCGGCTGCTGGTTGCCTAAGAGGTAAAATCCAGCCCCTTTGGCTTGGCTGCAAGCCATGTCGCAATCTGGTCCCACTTAACCTCTCCAGGGCATCTGCCCGACCTGGTCCTTCCAGACTGCTCTCGTGCCCATGCTCTATCTTCTGCCCGAGTTGTGCCCCTGTTCCCAAACTCCTCCATCCAAAATATCCACCTGAGTCACACCTGGGATACCACCTCCTGGCTGGACTGCCTTTGTGGGCCCCCCAAGTAGGTTTAATTGCTCTGTTTTCCCAAAGAAAACTGTTTCTACTCGATTCCTATCTTGGCTGTTGCTCTCACCACTATTCTGCTGTGATTTATCTGTTTACCTGTGTCCCCAGTTACACTGGCAGCTCTCCTTGAGGAGAGCAGCCGGGCTTTTCATGTCAAATGAATAATGAATACGATCGGCTACACTGAAAAAAGCGGTCAGAGCAACTGCGAAATAACCCATGAAAAACAGCAGCGTGCGGAGGGCACTGGTCTTAAAAGTCAGGTGATCCTGAGTTCAAATCTCAGTTCTGTCATTAGCTAGCTTGTGACACTGTCAAGATTTTCGGATTTTTATATGGAAACTTTCAAACATAAGGAAAAGTAAAGCACTTTGCTCGTTAACTTTCTCCTTTAACAGCAAAAGAAATTGTGACAGGCTCGCTTAAAGAGACTGGCTCCTGTACCCGCCTCCAGGCTTTAGTGGGGGAGAAACGAGAACTCAGTTTTCCAGGCTCAGCTCTACACTAAGATGACCTGGCAACTGTGCGTTTTATCCCACTGGGTTTAATCTGTATTATGAATAACAGAGCGAAGCTTTGTTGTTCATGGGAGTGGATTTCTGCTGCTAGGAGAATTAGCTGCCGTCTTACTTGGAGGGTGCCTTCTGATGCAATGTGGTCTTTTGAACCGCGCATAAATAGAGGCCATTGTTCAGGCATTTGGAGGTAAGGCTTAAATTGCTCCCGAAGTTCCAATCAGACCCCAGGTATCTTTGACTGGTTCTTTTTTTCCCCTAGAGCCACAAATAGTAGTTTTGTCCATATTACCTTCAGACCTGCCCCTTCAGCACCTCCTAGAACCAGGACACAACCATCCCTTTTACTGGAGGCTTTTCTGCCTGGAGATGGAGGATGTTCTTCTGGGTCCAAAAAAAAGAAAAAAGGGAAAATAAAATTATGTGCAAGCTTAGCCAGGATATGGCACAGAAATAGAATCTTTAGGAATATACTAAAGAAATTATTTTGTTTCTGATTAAGATTTTTTTTTAAATTTAAGCTGGGAGAAACAGAAGAACAGTATAGAATGAGCCTATTAATTTATCACTGCCCCTGAATCTCTTAGGACAAGATACTTTAGGATCTCTAAAGGAAGAGTTGATTATTTGTGCAAGTCTCAAAGTTTGCCCACCCCAATTCCCCAGCAAGTAAGCCTTCTAGGACTGGTAGATGGGAAGCCTGCTTCGGCTTCCAACCCATGGAGAGAAGCCCCCTTCTTTGACAGTGTTTATTTTCTGAAATTTTTACCTGAGATTCCAGCTAACACATTGTTGTTCTTTTTTTTTTTTTAATTTTTTTCTTGTGATGAAAACTTTTAAGATCTACTCTTTTAGCAACTTTCCAATATACAATAGAGTATTGTTCACTGTATTTATCTTATCACGTTGCTTTTCTGGAAAGGCTTACTGAAAATGATTTTTGGGCTTAATCCAGGCGTTTTCTTTTTCTTTTGGTCCCCTCAGCCTGCGTGTGTCGCTGAGTGTACGGCAGGCTGTGGTTCCTCCACCAGGGTAGAGCGGTGGACCCAGATGCCCTCAGAACTGGGGCAGCTTCTCTGACTTGCAGAGAGGGTGCGGGGCTTTTCCAGAGCCCGGGGCGGCTGCCCTGTGTAGGTGCCTCATGCATGCTTTACTCAGGTTTCCACTGTCACTAAACTTACCTCTGTTTCTCCCCTTCACTGGACCAGTCTAGAACCACTGGGCTATTCTCTCTTGTCCTTTCTGGCTCTGTGCTTCTAGTCCTTCCCGAGGGATAAGAGCTTCTGGTGCAAAGTCCTTTCTCACCATTCACAGTCAAAATCACCATTAGACTGTATTTACTGAACTGCAGAAGTGGGTACATCAATCTTCAAAGTATTTATTGCTCTGCTCCTTTAAGCGCTAACATTTTTATCTCTTTGCTCTTCCTCCTTGTCACCTGTGCATTGTCACCCAAGCAAGTAAAACCATTTGGTTGTACTTATTTAACTGGTGCTGACCTTCTAAGGGGTGTCCATGTTGACATAGCAAAGTCCCTTCTCTATCATTTTCTCCTCCTCCGTGTCTGAGTTTGGAAAGGCTTGGTGTTTGGAAGAAGTTAAAAGTGACCCAGAAAATTCCTTTCGAGGATGCAGATCCACCATCCTTTGAAGCCTTAGATTGGGTATTGTCGTCTTAATTTGGAGTCTCTCAGCATGTTGCATTCTAATTACTCATTTTGAAACCCTGCTGAGGACCCAAGAATATTCGTTGAACTGCCGTTGGAATAAAAATAACATTTTTCTTTAAAAAGGAAAAGAACTTTTTAAAAAAAGTAATAAGCACACCTCTCTATTTTCTTGACAGATATCAAAGGAAAAATCTTCCTGTCTTTGCCTTGACAAGACATCTAACATTGCTGGGAGGTTTTGCTTGCAGGAGAACTTAAACATTATAATCTAGAAATCTTGGAGAGTTGAAACTCAGCAACTTTCTCTGTTTAGGGGTGGGGAACAGGGACAGTAAAATAGTTATATACAGCTAGTTACCCAAACAGTCAAATATGAAAGCTAATTCATCTCCTTTTACCAGATTAGTCTTTTGATATATGAATCACAATTGACACTAAAAGGAAAGTGTTAGAAACATAAATTTTTTTCTCTGGTCGTTCAGGTTTTGAATATTTTAATTGCTTAACTCTTTATCTTTCTGGCAGCAAGGTTAGTATAGTAGCCAGTGGTTACCACTAATTAAACAACAAATCATCTACAACACTCATACTCCCAGAAAACTCAGTTAAAATCACACTTCATTCTTACTTTCAGCATTTAGAAGTAAATTTAGAATCAATTTCAGGATTCTTGTAGTATTTTCCAAATTAAGGACTTTAGACATTTGGACACTGAATTGTGTGAATGCTAAATATGTTTTCTTCCCTTTGCTATCAATTAGATATTTAAGAACTCAACTTATGAAGAAGTAGCCACCTAAAAGTGGGCCAAAGGCCACAGTCTGTATCCTTCTTTCTCAGATAGAATACTGCACAGGAGACTTCTTAAAAATTGTGGTAATATACTCTAGATAACATAAAATTTACCATTTTAACCTTTTTTAAGTGTACAGTTCAGTGGCTTTAAGTACATTTACCATGTTGTGCAACCATCACCACTCTGCATTTCCAGAACCTTTTCTTCAGCATCCCAAACAGAAACTCTGTCCCCATTAAGCACTAACTTCCCATTCCCCCTCCCCCTGTCCTCTGGCAACCACCATTCTACTGTCTGTCTCTATGAATTCGACTATTTTATGTACCGCATATAAATGGAATCATACAGTATTTTTCCTTTCGTGTCTGGATTATTTCACTGGGCATAATGCTTCCTAGCTTCATCCGTGTTGTACCTTGTGTCAGAATTTCATTCCTTTTTAAGGCTGAATAACATTCCATTGTATGGATGTACTGCATTCTGTTTATCTATTCATCTGTTCATGAAGGCACAGGAGAGTTTTAAAATTTTATTTTTGCTCTCATCATACACACACAAAGGTAACTGTGTGAGGCGATATGTTAATTAGCTTGTCTGTAGTAATCATTTCACTACGTATATATAGACCAAACCGTCATATGGTACACCTTAAGTATATATAATTTTTATTAAAAAATAAAATAATATAAAAATTTTGTTTTTAATATGTGCCATTTGGAAGTCTTTCCTCCTTTTAATTTCCCCCTATTCTTTCACTTGGGGGTCATTTCTTGAGCCTCTGTGTGGTGCCAGGTGCTAAGAATACGATGACGAACAGGCTTTACCCTGCAGTCAGGGAACTTCTGGTCTGGTAGGGTAGACAGACAAGGAAATCAGGGACCCCAGCTTGGTGGGTGGCCACCTAAGTGAAAGGCAGAGGGGAAGTCGGGTGACTCACTGTTGGAGAAGGACAACAGTTACTATAGGTGGGTAGGTGGAGGGCCTGAGGGATGAAGGGCCCTATGTCAGTTCTATGTTCTCTTACCCAAAAGGCTAAAAATAGATGTGAGCAGAATTAAAGGTCATGTACAGAGGGAGAATCTGTTATATTACAATTCTTCCACCCCAGGCATGATTTCTTGTAAATTATTATTTTGTTTGTTTGTTTGTCTGTTTTTTGGGTGAAGAAGATTGGCCCTGAGCTAACATCTATTGCCAGTCTTCCTCTATTTTGTATGAGGGACGCTGCCACAGCATGGCTTGATGAGCAGTGTGTAGGTCTGCATTTGGGATCCAAACCTGCGAACCTCGGGCTGCTGAAGTGGAGCGTGTGAACTTAACCACTATGCCACTGGGCTGGCACCTCTTGTAAATTATTTTCAGGTTTTAACATCAAAGACTCTTCTCTCCCCTAAAATGATAGAGCACAACTTTAACTCATTTGACCCTAAATAGACAGGAGGTTGTATGTGATATGACCAACTTTCAAGCAATATTACCATACGTTGTACAACACTTAAATTTTCAAAATCTGTTCAATGTGTTATATTCCAGTTTGTACATACAGAGAATATAATTAACTTGTCCATGTGGAAGAATAGAACATAGAATCTGCATCTCTTGGCATTTAGCCTGCTGTTCTTTTGTCTACATTTCTTAATACTCTGTATATAAAATTGTACGAAATGCTTTGGCCTCTCCACGTGTCAGCCATTTTTGGGCATTGGAAAAGTCCAAGAAGGTAGGTCTTCAGGGTACTGATTTGTATAGTATCTAGTTGATAAGATGGTAGAACTGATGCGCGTTTGGATGGTTGTGGGTGAGCTGAGGGCAGTAGATGGAATCCTATCCATCTACCCCTAACTTGAAAGAGGACACTAATGCCCATATTAGCAATGTGAGAGTTTCAAAGGCAGCTAAAGCATGCACTTTGCATTCTAGATATCAAATTCTATATGGTTTAAATTGCCTTTTTTGTGTTCTGCTCTTATCTCTTCAATCTGTGTATTTGCCCCAAGTTTGATCATCTTTGGCATGTTTGTTTTGTAATGTCTAACTCTTTATAAAAATCTGTTAGCAGTCTGCTAGGAGCAAACTGACAATAGGAACGGCAACAGAGGAAGAGGCATTTTCTTAATGTCTTCGCAGGCATGACAGGGAAGGTAGCCTCTTCTTGGCCTTTTTAATCTTGAGCCCTAACTTTTTGCTGTTTATGTGAGTCCATAGGAATTTTAACTCACTGTTGTGGTTTCAGTGACCATCTTTTTGCTAAGGATTTCTTAAGGCACAGCTTCAGCCTGACTCTTTCCAGTTTTGCAACTGTACACTGGATATTTGTGCCTAGCTATCCTCACGGCACCTCAAAATCAACCCAAAGCAGAATTTACTGTTACCTCTTTCTGCTCCTGTGGTCTTTCTCTCTTTTGGTGACACCACTGTCTTCTCAGCTGCTGAGACCAGAAGCTGTCTTCCTTCTCTCTCCCACCACCTCATTAGACACTAAGTACAATCATACCTCACTTAACGATGGGGACACGTCCTGAGAAATGCATCGCTAGGCGATTTCATCATTATGAGAACATAGGGTGCACTTACACAAACCTAGATAGTATAGCCTGCTACACACCTAGGCTGTATAGTACTAATCTTAGGGGACCACCGTTGTATATGTGGTGTGTCATTGACCAAAATGTCATCATGCAGTGCATGACTGTGGTTGGTTCTGTCTTCCAAATATCCCTTTGATTTGACTTCTGTCCACTTTGCTTTCATTTATATCTTTTACCTGGACATAGCTTCTTGCTCCCCCCACCCCAAGTAATTTTATTGAGATAACAATGGTTTATAACATTGTGTAAGTTCAGGTGTACATTACTATCTATCAGTTTCTGAATACACTTCATCGTGCTCACCCCTAGCAGTCTAATTTTTATCTATCCCCATATATATGTGCCCCTTTATCCCTTTCACCCACCCCTCAACCCCCTTCCCCTCTGGTAGCCACTAATCTGTTCTATTCATCCATGTATTTTTGTCAGTTTTTTTCATTCTCTCTAAGTCATTTTCTTTTCACATTGCCTCCACAGTTAGCTTTCTAAAACTCAAATTTGATAGTCACTCACATCCTTAAAATTCTTTAATGACTTCTCATCACCTATGAGATGAAGCATCCACCTCTTAGGAACGCCCTCCTGTTTTTTCCTCACTTATCCCCCTCGAAGTGTATCCTGCCCTCCAGTATTACGTATTTCTTTTCCTTCCCCAAATGCTACCTGAGTTTTCACACCTTCTTGCCTTTGCACACTATGAAATCCCTGCTTCAACTAAATGTCCAGCGTCACAATATTATCTCAACATTTCTCTTTCTTCCAAAGCCTTCCCTACCCTTTCCTTCGCCTCACACAATTAGCTGCCCCTTTGCTCCTAGAGTTTTGTTTTAAACAGCTTTATTGAGGTGTAATTTGCATATCATAAATTCACCCATTTTAAGGATACTGATGAGTTTTAATAAATGCATACATTTGTGCAACCATCACCACAATCCAGTTCCAGAACTTTCTATCAGCCCCCCCCCAAGTTCTCTCATGCTTGTTTTTGGTCAGTCCTTGCTCTCACCCCAATCCCAGGCAAGCACTGATCTGCTTTCTGTCTCTATAGTTTGGTCTTTCCTAGAAATTTCATATAAAATCACACAATATGCAATCTTTTGAGACTGGCTTCTTTCACTCAGCCTGCTATTTTTGAGTTCATCCGTGTTGTTGAGTGTATCAGTAGTTGCTTCTTTTTTATTGCTGAGTAGTATTCCTTTGTACGGATACATAACGTTTTGTTTACCCAGCTACCAGCTGATGGACATTTGAGTTGTTCCCAGTTTGGGGCTGTTATGAAAATACTGCCATGATCATTTGTGTACAAGTCTTCGTGTGGACCCATGTTTCCATTCCTCTTGGGTAGTTACTTGGGAGTAGAATTTCTGGGTCATTTGTTAAGTGTATGTTCAACTTTTGACAAAACTGCCAGGCTGTTTTCCAAAGTGACTGTTGCATTTTATATTCTGACCAGCAATGTAGAAAGGTTTCGGTTTCTCCACATCCTTGCCAATACTTGGTATTATCTGTCCTTTTGCTTATAGCTATTTTAATGGGTATGTGGTGGTATCTCACTGTCATTGTAATTTGCTTTTCCTGTAATCTTTTAAAACTGGTTTCTATTATCGAACGTGTTGTGTTGTATTGATAAATATCTTCTAATCTGTGAGCTGTTCTAGCTGTTCTAGGGCTGGTCCATCTAGCACAGTGCCTTTGGGCAAGGTACATGGTAAATACTTAGGGTTTGTTGAATGAACGCGTAAACAAATGTTCTTAGTATGAGTGGCCAATTTTCAGTTATTTTTAGTAACAGAAAACACTGATATATTAACTCCAGAGGTGAAATAAAAGTCAAATCCCATGAAAAGATTTTTGACAGTTTCTAAGAAGCAATAACCTTGACAGAACTAAGTTTTACTTTCTTTTCTTTGTTCACCCCTTGGTGGGAGGTAATGGATAGAAAATACAGACATGGCAGGATGAGGAGGACAGAAACTCCGTCTCTAAATGACTAAGAGCTCGTGGAAGAGTTTGGGAGATAGAACCATACCAATTATTGGTTGCTCTGTGGTTCCAGTTGTCAGGGACTCTGTCGGCACCATGACTGCCTGCCGTGGCTCCCTGCTCTCGTTTCTCTGTCAATTCGAGCAGGTGTCTGCAGACATTTCTGTAAAGGGCCAGATAGTAAATATTTTATGCTTCGTGGGCCAAGAAACAACATCAAGGACATCAAGTGCTTACAAAATGAGCGACAAAACAAATTTCCATGAATTTTTATTGATGAAACTGAAAACATAATAATTATTGGGTACTGTTTTCTGTAATACAGTCTGTTAATGAGAAGAGTGGGAGTCTTTTTAGGAGGATAACACTTTGCTTAACTGGAGTTCAAACTGAGTGTTTCCTATCATCCTGGTAGAAACAGGACCTCATTCTCCAATGAAGCTTCTATGAAACACCGTCGTCTTCCAGCCTGAATTCCAGCCAGAATTCTCCAGAATGTGCTGGCTGCATTTGCCCTCTTGGTGCTGGAGAATTTTGCTCACGAGGGAGGTAGGTTAAGAGCATAGGCTCGGGCCAACCTGTGACCAAGTGGTTAAGTTCGTGTGCTCTGCTTCGGTGGCCCAGGGTTTTGCCAGTTTGGATCCTTGGCGTGGACATGGCACCACTTGTCAGGCCATGCTGAGGCGGCATCGCACATGCCACAACTAGAAGGACCCACAAATTAAAATATACAACTATGTACTGGGGGTGCTTTGGGGAGAAAAAGGAAAAAAATAAAATCTTTAAAAAAAAAAGAGCATAGGCTCTGGGGTAAGATTCCTCGGATTTGAATTCCAGCACAAAGACTCATTAACTATGAGATCTTTGACTACTCACATCACCTATCTAGAAGCTTCTGTTCCCTCATCTATAAAATGAGTCATAGTACCTATTTGACATGGTTGTTGTAAAGATTAAAGACAAAGATTTAGAATGATGTATTGTAAATATTATTTTTCTTTTGATATTTTTTCAACCATTTAAAAATGTAAAGCCGTTCTTAACTCACAAGCAGTACAAAAATGGGTGGCAGGCTGGACTTGGCCTGCAGGGTGTTGTTTGTGGACCCCTGCATTCGAGTATAAACTGGAATTATTGCCACTTACTTTAGAAATAATGATTGCTTTTTTTCCTAATTGCAAACCACCATATGCTCACTGCAGAAAACTTGGTAAACACAGAAAAGCACAATAAACCAAAAGTCATTCAGAATCTCCACCATCCAGAAGTGACTTATTAAGTAGCACATTACTCTATATCCCTCCAGTCCATTGTCTGTGTACACATATATTCATATATTTTTTAATAAAAGTAAGCTCATACTATGCCTACTGCTTTGTGTCTCTTTTTCACCTGTTAATATGTAATACTTGTCATTAATATTCTCCTATAACCTGAATTTTATTGACTGTATACTACTCTGTTACACAGATGTATTTACTAAAGTAATTCCCAACATTAAAATTATTTAAAATTTTTCACCAGTAGACATAATTCAGCCATAAACTAGTACATACACGTTTGTATGCAGCCTTGATTAATTCCTTGGGATAAATTGCAAGAATTTAATCACTGGATTAAAGAGTATCTACAGGATGTGAGGGCGATCTGGCTGCAACATCTGTCACCCCATTGATCACCAGGGTTGATTCAGCTGATCTGGCTGGTTAGGTGAGTGTCCCCTTTCTCCCTCATTTCTCCATGTGCGTCCCTCCTGAAGTTGCATGCTGGGTGGAAGAGGATGACCTTCCCCGATAGAGGAAGACTGTTTGTAGGTCAAGGATATATGAGTAGTTGTGCTCCCCTGCTAGAACCTCCAAAGCAGCTCTCAAGAGTATCTACTTTTTTTTTTTTGGTGAGGAAGATTGGCCCTGAGTTAATATCTGTTGCCAATCTTCCTCTTTTTGTTTGAGGAAAATTGGCCCTGACCTAGCATCTGTGCCAATCTTCCTCCACTTTGATAGTGGGACGCCACCACAGCATGGCTTGATGAGCGATGTATAGGTCCATGCCCAGGATCTGAACCTGCGAACCCCAGGCCACCAAAGCAGAGTGCATGAACTTAACCACTGTGCCACTGGGATGTCCCCTAGTGTGTACATTTTTATGGCTTTGGTGTATCTTGGAAAATTGTCCTCTAGGAAAGTTGTATAGTTTCTACTCTCCCAAGCGGTATATGACATCATCATTTTCTGTGGTCTTATTTTTTTGCTTGGTTATTGGGTTTCTGGATTTAACAATTAAGATATTTTTATTTTTAAAAAAACTCAAATAGATAAAGATGAACAGACAATAATGAAACTTGCACCTGTGTACCCACAAGAGAGATTAAACAGGTGCTAACGTTTTGCCATATTTGCTTGTGTTGTTATTTTAAGAAAAACATGTTGCAGATTAAAAAATCATCTATAATTATCATCCCATTCTACAGATGCAAATGGGATCTCATCTCATTGATGAGATCAATCAATCTCCAAAGCATTAAGATAGTGTCTAACTAGTAAGAACCAGTAAATCGATAATCATAATGATGCTTTTGCCTTAGTCTATTTTGATGATATTGATATAGTTAATCCGGCCTTTTTTTCCCCTTTTTGGTCAATATTTGTCTGGTATACGGTTTCTAATGTCATTACTTTTAACTTTTCTATGTTGTTGTATTTTAGCTGTACCTCTTATAAATATGTATGGCTGAATTACAAAAAAAAATCCAGTCTGAGTTTTTTAACCAGTTATTTTAGTCTGCTTGTAGTTATAGTAATTGTTGATTTAAAAAATTATTTCTCTTATTTTATGTTTTCTATTTCCCATACTTTTCCTTTGCTTTCTTTCTCTCCTTTCCTGTCTCTTACTGAATTGAGTTGTATCATTTCCTCCCTTTTTTCTCTGTTGGCTTTGTTACCCTTAAATGATTAATGTATGGACTTAAATAGCAGTGTAAAATTAACTCCAGTCACCTCCCCTCCCAGTTTATTTTCTTTTTATTTAGTATTTTAACTTCTCTCCTTTTTCAGTACTTTATTGTCTTTGATATTCTGCAGTCTGACTATAGTGTGTATAAATTTATTTTGACTTATTCTGCTCAGAATTTGGTATTATTCTCTACATGGAGGATTCATGGCTTTCACAATAGTGGAAAATTCTTAACTTTCATCTTTTAAAATATTGCTTCTCCTTCATTTCAGCAACCATAAAAATGTACCTCTCTGATCTCCTGCTGCGGGAAGCATAGTTGACTGACCCCAGAGCCACATCTCAGGATTCACTCAAAAGTCATACTTCCCCTGAGTTGCTCCCAGCTGATGGCTGAGTCTGACAGGGGTTCCAGTGCTGGCCCATTTCTGCAGGATGGAGGAATCCTTGAAAGGGTGACTTTGGCTCAAGGATTCCCCATCAGTGTGGCCAAAACTTTCTTAGAACTATGCTTCACTCTGAGGCTCATCCCACCCAACACTCCTTCTCTCTCCCTCTCCTTTCACAGGTCACACCTCCTTCATGGTGTGAAGCTTCTCCATGTCTACTCTTGCTTTCCAACATCCTTTCTTGGCCTCTGCTTATTGGAGGACCCAAACTAACACAGTCTTTCTATTTTCATCACCTGGATCTTGCATTAAATGCTTATGGATTTTCTCATTCTACGTTCTATTCCCTCAGTTATTCTTTTTTTTTTTTTTAAATGGTATTTTAAAGATTTTATTTTTTCCTTTTTCTCTCCAAAGCCCCCCCGGTACATAGTTGTATATTCTTCGTTGTGGGTCCTTCTAGTTGTGGTATGTGGGACGCCGCCTCAGCGTGGTTTGATGAGCAGTGTCATGTCCGTGCCCAGGATTCGAACCAACGAAACACTGGGCCACCTGCAGCGGAGCACACGAACTTAACCACTCAGCCACGGGGCCAGCCCCTCCCTCAGTTATTCTTTCATGCTCCTTTTATCTCTGATGCCCTTTGGTAATTTCCTCAAAACCTGTCTTCCATTTTACTTAATTCTCTCTTCATTTGTGTCTAATCTGCTATTTAAGCTATCTTCTGACTTTTTAATTTCAGTGACTATATTATTCATTTCTAGAAATTCTATTTGGCTTATTTTCCAATCTCACTATTACTTTTTTCATATTTTTCCTTGGAGTTTTATTTCCCACTTTTATGTCTCCAATTGTTTTAAGCATACTTATTTTGTATTCTCTTTTTCAAGTTGTAACTTTATGAGCCCAAGTTCCTGGAACTCTAATAATATTTCTTATTGTGTTTACTGTTTTCTGCTCATGGTATATGTAATTTTTAATTTCCTATAAGCTGATCTTTAGTAGGCATATTTTTTTCTGTGGCGATCTCATGTGGCCTGATAGTGGGACCCCTCCAGAACAATTTGCATGGCTTCTTCTAGAGATCTCAGGAGTATCACTGGGTTGAGGCCAACATTTCTGCTAATTTCTTAGTTTGGAATTTCCTGGATCACTGCTCAAGGCTCAGATCTGGGATATCCATTTTGCAGGAGAAAGTTTTTTTTGACTCAGAGCCCAGGGACACACATTCTTGTCCTCTTGGACCTTTTTTTCAGGGGATGATTTTTCCCCCTAGTCTTCCTTTTCACTGAGGAAGCGTGCCTTCGAGGATCCTGCCTCTCCTCAAGGGTTTATTTCCAACTGTCTGCGTCATATTAGCTCAAGGTTTCACCTCCTTTGTCCGCTTGGATTTTAAAATCCAAGTCAGTAAATTACTGGAATAGTCTCAGAATCAGCTGGTTTTTCTTTCTTTTTCAAGTTATATTCTACCCAGCATTCCTAGGTGTTTATAGCAGGAGGTTTTTTTCACATTTTCTTAGTCTGCTGCCATATTGCTGAACCAGAAGTGCCATTTACCATATTGGGTTCTGTGCTTCAAGCCTTCTCGCTGTTCCAGTTTCTAAGCAGTGTCATCAGTGAAGCCTGTAAACTCACCCATTATTAGAAAAGCCAAGTGTCTTGGATCCTGTTGATACTGTAGATATATAGTGTGTCCTGAGGGGTTTGGAAAGAAAGCTACCTTTATTTTCCAAACCATGGTAACTTCATTGGTAAATACAGGAAGTGCTGTAACATTTTACAAAAGGAACTGACGCTTTGAAAACAATGACATTGCTTTATTATTATTTCTTTTACTGCACAGGTGCCTAGTAACAGGAAATGGTCTTCCATTTTCCTCTCTTCTTTGTCCCAGCTTTCCCACCATCCTTCTCAATTTGTCCTTTGTCAACAGGGCAGAAAAGAGAGGTTGAAGTGATATATGGGTATAAACCACCATGCACTGCTGAAAATATAAAATTAAATGAAGTGATTTATTACCTGTGGCAGGTATTCTGCACCCAGAATTGTCTGTCAAAGTGAGTGCTCATTGATTTTCCATACCTTCTCTGTCAATCTCTGGGTTGTCATTGCTCATTAGAGGTGGATAAACAGTTTAAGGTGGCAGGGTGTTCTCCCAGCCCAGGCACTCTGGTACAGGGTTAGCCTTTATTTGTGTTGTAGGGCTCAGAACTCTTGCCTTCTCCTGCCTTAAACCATGTGTATGAGTAGAGCAAATTCCACCGGTACCTCAAATTACTCAAATTAGAAGTAAAACATATTCTATACTCCCATTTTGAAAATGCTTCTAGAATCTTCCTACTTGAATCAAATAGATAATAGGTCCCAACAAAAGAGCACAGGATACTATATATCTGTAGGGGCAGTGTCTGAGTAGTTCTGGTCTTTGTGCCACGAAAGACACTGAGCATCTTGTGGGAACTAATGAAATAGGGAGTCTCCTTTCTCTTAAGCTGACCACACACATATCACACAGTACATGTCTTTCCTGTTTTTCTCCAAACCCATCTGAATGTGTTGGAGAGCGATGAAGCAAAATCTCCTTTCTGGCAACCACAGTGCTGCCTTGGGAGTCAGGATCAGTGCATGAAGCTTCAACAATGCCCAGATATTGAAGAGATTGTCTTAAAAATCTTAGAATTTTGAACTGGCATGGACCTTAGACCATTTAGTCCAGTGTTCTAAGTTTGTAGATGGGGAATTTGAAGCCTGAAAGTATTCAATAACTTGCTCATCATCACAGAACTAGTCAGTTACAAAGCCAGCATCACAATCTGGGTCTCTGGACTTCCTGCCCATCACTGTTCCCGGGAGGGCTTCTCTTCCACTTCTCTCCTGGGTAACGGTTCCATTTGCTTTCACAACATGCCTCTTGAGTTTAAAGATAACTGCCTTTGGTAGCTCTCATCTTTGAAGTTCATTTTCTTGGTCCTTTGACCAGGAAGAGAGTTCTGTTAATTATTGGTTGAGAGAACTGAGCTTAGCTACAGTTTTTCCTTTTCTTTTCTCTTTTTTCTGTTGTGTGCTTAAGATATAGTAATCTGGACACCACATAGTAGACACTTTCCAAATACATACTGTGCTGGACAGAAGATTGCTTTTATGCAAATGGAGTGGAGCCAGGGAAATTATTTACATGACGTAATGATATTTCCTAATGGCAAATTTCAGGAAAAAAAGACTAGTTTGATCACTAAATAATTATAGACAAATATGTAGACTGTGTTTATGTATACACACACACATATATAGTAATATGCTGATGATATTTAGCATTTGTATTTTTTAAAACAGTAAGCATCTTGTAGTAATTTGGACTTATGAATACCTTTGCATAGCAAGTAACAGTTTATAATAGCAAAAGAGGGATGAATATGATAGTATTACTCTCTTTATACCTCTGATTGGCAGGTAGGGGGAACTAAAAGCTTGATTTGGGTCGGGTTTTTAATACATATATATACTTTTTTGCAGTACTGATTAATCACTTTCTTATTTGAATTTGTGGCAGACATTTCCATAACATGCATTTGTAGCAGCATTGGTTCAACTTTCCATGGAGCCAAACTGCAAGTTCTTACAAGTTAAGCAGAATGTTGCCTTCACGCTGTAATCATTTTGCGCTTCACATAGCACACTGGAGGTCTGAGGAAGCAAAATCAGCTTCCAGAGGTCCTTAACTTAGGGTCAAGAAGCATCACTGATGTCAGAAGCTCCCTGGATGTGTATACGGTGGTAAAAATGAAGAGATATTTTATCTGTTCATATACGCAGAGAAAAAAATGTATGGACCCACGTTATATTCATTTTCTTCCTTGTGTGTCTTTAGTGGCCTGATTATTCATCTGGCTAAGATGTAAGATCTTTTAGCTTCTAACATAATAGTTATTCATAAAGGCATTTAGGCTGATGGCTTTCTCAGAACATCCTGCTGTTTAGGATGAACTTCATCTATATTTCAATGAATTTCTAAATGGGGGAAACAGAAGATTTTTCCTTTGATTAATTCATTGGGTTTTTTAGTCCTCAAGGACTCATGTGCTGGTGAACTCTAAAAGGAAGTCAGTAAAGGAAGAACGGTAAGTTGGAATTGGAACCATGGAACTGGCCCCAAGAAAATCTTCGAACACTGTCCTAAATTCAGCATCTGAAATATAACAGACCAGGTGAAGATTTATGAAAGCTAATTTAAAAAGGTAATTTAAAATTGCACCAAAAAGCACATCAAGTCTTGTGCGTCACGAGTGGTTGAGTTGTGTAAAGTTCTTAGGCTGTTTTAGACCACTGTTTTACAATTCTCTGGCTTTTAAGCTACTTTGCCCAAGAATCAAGTACTTTAACTAGCATGTTACTACTAGTTAGGTCACAGAGGCATGTTTTGCATTCTTGGGCTGTTCACTGGGAGCATGCCCTCTGGAACTTTGATTTTAAGATTTTATGTTATTGGATGTACATCTGTCCGAGAGCTATCCCTGGAGGCCAACCCTGTGATGAGGGTTTGGTGAGGTGATCTTAGGAAGCCCCAAGCAGGGCACAGGCAGTGAGAAAGGGGAGGGATGGGAGATAATAGGACATATGTAAAGGAGAGAGATTCCTGCTGATCCGATGTAGAGGAAATGGCCTTGAAAAGCACTAAGGAAAGATAGTCTGTGCCGTGATGGTAGCCCAATGTGAAATCCCTCAAGCAGCTCATTGAAAAAGACTTGAGGGGGGGTCGACCCCTTGGCCAAGTGGTTGAGTTCTTGGGCTCCGCTTGGGTGGCCCAGGGTCTCACTGGTTCAGATCCTGGGCATGGACATGGCACTGTTCATCAAGCCATGCTGAGGTGGCGTCCCACATGCCATGACTAGAAGGACCTACAACTAAAATATACAACTATGTACTGGGGGGCTTTGGGAAGAAGAAGAAGAAGGGAAAAAAGAAGATTGGCAACAGTTGTTAGCTCAGGTGCCAATCTTTAGGAAAAAAAAGAGAAATTGACTTGATGGCTGATGTAACTTTTTCGCCCTATATGTGATCTGTGAGATTGGACTTGCCAATGTTGAGTTTTTCCCAACTGGGGTACAGGGTGCCCAGGAACTAGAAAAATCAGCCTTTTGTTGTAGGATCTTTTTAGGAGACAGGTCTGTCACCCAGGAATGGCAGAGCCCTTCCTTCTGATGTCCCTTCTCCAATCTGAATAAGGAAGACCCAGGAAATGAGCCTTCTCTCTGGTGTTTGGGACATCAGCCGGACTTGGGTCTGAGTTCTGTCTGACTGGTTGTTCTCAAGGGAGCACTGGAGTCCTTGAACTGGAAGTTCTCCCAAAACCTCGTGGAAGCTTGACTCCTAGTGTCTTGGGTCAGGTTCCTTAGAAGTTGAGGGATTCTCAAAGAGATGATGTGCAGCCTGGGGGCTGAGTGGGGAGAGGGGCAGGACAGGGGGAAGGCTGAGCTTCAGCCAGGTTATTTTTTAAAATTTTTTTTTATTTATTTTTTTTTTTGAGGAAGATCAGCCCTGAGCTAACTGCTGCTAATCCCCCTCTTTTTGCTGAGGAAGACTGGCCCTGAGCTAACATCTGTGCCCATCTTCCTCCACTTTATATGTAGGACACCTACCACAGCATGGCTTGCCAAGCGGTTCCATGTCAGCCCCCGGAATCTGCACTGGCGAACCCTGGGCCACCGAAGTGGAACGTGCTCACTGCTCACTGCACCACTGGGCTGGCCCCAAGTTCTTTTTTTTTTTTTTTAAAGATTGGCAGCCGAGCTAACATCTGTTGCCAATCTTCTTTTTTCTTCTTCTTCTTCTCCCCAAAGCCCCCCAGTATGTAGCTGTATATTCTAGTTGTAGATCCTTCTGGTTGCGGCATGTGGGACGCAGCCTCAGCATGGCCTGATGAGCGGTGCCATGTCTGCGCCCAGTATCCAAACAGGTGAAACCCTGGGCCACAGAAGTGGAGCACGCAACACTTCACAGGCCAGGGACACAGGGCCAGCCCCTCGGCCAGGTTCTTGGGGAGCTTGTGAGCATGACTTGCACCGTAGAGCTGGTCTCCCCACACCGGAGGGCCGGCCTTTTGTACTCCTCTCCTGTGTCAGCCACTGATTGCTTGTGGTATAACTTCCCAGGCATAGTAGCTCCCATTGGCCGAAGGCAGTTTTACAGACTAGGGGGCAGATGGGAGCCATTAGTAGCTGACACAGCAACCTGTGCCTGGTGAAGGGATACATGCTGGGCACTTTACTGTTACCCAGAACAGCAAAGAGAATAGGGCCAGGCGTTGATCTTTTTCTAACTCATTCCCTTTAAGATAATTTACCACTCCTCCAAGTGCCCTTTTCAAAGTGCCGCTCTTGTTCTCCAAATACGGTGCCCTCAGCCCCCCTCCCTTGAAAAACTCCACTCCTGGGCGCAGGGGAAAGGAGACTCAGATGCCTGTGCTTCTGGCGCCTGTGGCTTGAGCTGGACCCGGCTGGGGTTGGCTGGCTCTGGAGGAGAGGTGGCCCTGGAGCCTGGCGGGAGGTGGGGTGGGAGAGGAAATCCTGATCCTTCTTTCCACAGCCTTCCCCCAAAGTCAGCTAAAGGCAAACAGGCCTCAGCAGTGAGTATTCATTTTCTGCCCCAAACAACCAGCAACCAATCTAGTTTTACAAGAAGGCAAGTATTTTCTCCCTCTTAACAGGGCTTTGACCGTACCTTTTGCAAAATAATAACCTGCCATTCTTGGGCTAAAGACCGTCTGATTCCTTCTTGAGGCTGCTTTTGTTACCATTTCAGCTGAAAAGATCTCTGAGGCATCCAGGAGATTTTTTTCTGAACTCAGATTTCTTTCCAGATACAAGACTGGGGTTGGGGCGAGGGGTGGGCTGGTGAGAGAGTTCAGTTGTACCTTTTTCATCTTTATTATGACCCAGAGTGACCAGGGTATTAGCTTAACGGATGTTGTCACTGAGGCTTTTGAAGTGGCAGTGTTTGGTGATTGAATGGCTGTTGCAGAATTCTGAATTTTGGAACCAGGTACTGTTCTCTTGCTATACAACATGTCCCTTTAGAAATCTAATGAGGTTCTTTTTGCTTGTGCCCCAAATAAATTTGCTGTACAAGCTACTGTCACTCAGGGTAAACACCAAGCTCTTTATTTCGGTGGAAAACTCGAAATCATAAAAAAAAAAGCATAGCCACCTGCCAGCCACACCCAGGTGCGTGTTGTGTTTGGATATTGCATCAAAGTATCTCTGTGACCTAAGAATAAAACCCCCGAAGAGGTCAGCCTGATATTCTAGAAAGCTGCCCTAGGACAAACTCGATCCATTAGAAGTGAGTCATTAAATCCAGCCCAAGTTCAAGGGGAGGAGCCTTAAGCTCTACTCCTAGAGGGAGGGGTATCACGGAGAGGCTGTTTCTGTGTGCTGAAACCACCATGGTAATTAGCAAATACTTTTGGAGAGATGCTTTGAGGCTATGCAAGTATTTTGTTTCTCCTTTAAAAACTTTAAACACATTCACCAGTGGATCTTGCCTGCCGCCACGATTCCTGCAGCATCCTATTGGAGATTTTCTATTTCTCTCATTCCTTCCATGTTTTTTATTTGGAGTTCTTTCGTAATGAAAATTTGTCCCTTCTCCTCCATTTATTTATTAAACCAATCATTTGTTTCTATCAGTATGGACTCACAGATATGTATTTTATTCTCTGGGTGAGAGATGTTTTTCGAATGGAGAATAGCCTGTCTGAGTCAGGTAGAGAAGGAGGTGGTGAGGAAGAGCCAAGATGCTGAGGAGGAGTACATGGTGGATGGAGCGAAGTTCCTGAGAAAAGCTTGGCGAGTATGAGACCAGAAGGGAAGGCCTTGGCAAAAATGAGGGACACTCTGTTCTCAAAAACAGGGAAGAAGAAAGCTTGGGAGGGCCGATGTTGACGTCAGGAGGGAGTTCCCATTAATTAGCCTTTGTCTTCTCAGTCAAGATGTTTTTCTGTGACGACAGGGGGAAACTGACTTTTGGAATTTAAAATTTCTTGGACAAAGTTCCTGGCATCTAGAGCAGCCTTTCTCAACCTTGGCTCTGTTGACATTTGGACTGGATAATTCTTTATTATGAGGGCTTGTCCTGTGCATTGTAAGATGTTAGCATCCCTGGCCTGTATCCACTAGATGCCAGTGGCGTTCTCCCCTTCTTCCGCAGTGTGACCACCATAACGTCTCTACCCAGTGCCACCAAATCTCCCCTGGGGAGCAAAATCACCCCTGGCTGAGAACTGCTGATCTAAAATAATATATACAATTCTGGTAATCCACAGGATTCCTGACCATTACCTTTGAAAGACTAAGACCATGACGTTCACCTAAATTCCTGCAGGAAGAACTAAGTGGCCCTAGCTTGAACACTCAGCGATGTCGCCAGTGGGAAGGGAGGGCCCTGCTGTCTCGGGGATAGCTGCTGCTTCTTGGCACACAAGCCGGACAAATCAAGAGGAAATGGAGTTCTGGTTCTCAGGGGGTCTTTGGTTCTGAAAAGCGTTGCTGTGGTTATAGCCTCGCCTGGTGCTGGAGGGATGATTGCTTGCTTGCTTTGTGGTTTCTGTGTGGGCTGTGAGAAGGAACTTTGTTGTTATGTCAGTTGGCAACACAGAAGCTCTTTTCACAGGTTAGTTTCCGAAAGCCCATTTGTTCTAAATCCAACAAGACACTTACCTAGCTGGCTACTCATTGGTTGCTAAACAGAGCTGGGCATGTCGGGGACTCTTACTCCTTTCCAACTCTCATTTTATTATCCAAAGATGCTTATGTTTTGACCTAATTTTTATTCACCTTCAGGAAGGTTTTAACAAGACACTGTATTTCAAGCATAGCAAACATGACGGAGATTAAGGAACAAGGCCAAGGCTGAGGAAACGACCTTGCACGACCGCTGATGCCATCTGTTGGCGGCTGGCAGAACTGATGCCCTTTGGAGCTTTTTATTGTACAGAAAGTTGTAAGTTGGCAGCAAAGGACCTTCCTTGCACCCGAGAGCCTGGAGTTGGCAGGGTAGGAGAGGAGTGGAAGGGGAGGGAACTTTGCTTTGTAGACCCTGCATCAGTCATCAGTTGGTGGCAGGAATCCATATTTGAAATACTTTTAGGAGGATTTTTCAAGGTACTGGCAAGGATGCCATTGGGACCTAAAATCCATTTATGAGTCAATTGTCATTTAAGAAAGTAAGAGTCCCAAAGTCCCAATGGGCTTTGAGGAGTGAACAGAACAACAGGAAGTTCTCTTAACTAAAAAATACTCTCTTCTATAGAGTTAGCGTGCAGCCAACATTTGTGAAATTTGATTAGTCAGGGATGCTATTGACTCCTCACTCTAATCAAAGAAACTAAGACACTAATAACTATTAACTGTAAAATAACCATTATATTTTATCTTCTTTCAAAGTGCTTTCAAATACTGTACATTTGTTTCTATAACAATTCGTTTCTGCCAGCATATCCCTTTTTCTGATACAAAACAGAGATTCCCAGAGATTAAGTTTCTTGGGTCCACATTCGTAGTTGAAAATGAGAGCCAGAATTAGTCTAGCCAGTGTGTTCTCAACCCTGGCTGCACGTGAGAATCATCTGGGAAACTTAAAAAATCTCAATGATTGGCCTCACTGCCACATTTACCAATTGAATGGAGCAGCAGCATATTTGGAAGCTTGTTAGAAATGCAGAGTCTCAGGCCCTCCCCGCCCCAGACCTTGTTAATCAGAATCTGCATTGTAACAAGATTCCTAGGTGATTCCTTTGCATGCTGAAGTTTGGAAAAGCCGAGTGTTGCCTCTGAGGAAAGGTTTACGGAGCTGCCCATTGGTATCTCTATTGAGAACACTCGTTTGTGTTTTATTTTTACCATTCAGACAGCATCAAGGTTTGGGTGGCCTCCTTCAACGCCCTGGCTCCCCTCTGCCCTGTGGGTTCCACACGCCTCCCAACTGAAGCCACAAGAGAACCCACGTGCTCACCTCCTCCCCCTAAAAGTCTTGCTCGCCGCTCACAGTTAGAGTGTTTTCACAGCCCCCAGTTTCTGGGTGCGTCATAGCCTAGTCACCAAACCAAGACTCCAGGCTGTGAGCTGCCTCTGGGCTCTTCCTGTTGAGTGATGGGTGTCAGCGCCAGATTACCTGATGAGGAAAGTGTCAGCTTGTTGTGTTCAGCTCCTAAGACTCTTACTTTTCCTCTAGCTTAGAGGCCACTTGCATTGGAAAGGAGGGGGGCAGTGCCTGTTTTCTTTTTTGTTTTTCTAAATAGAAGAACATTCGAGGGGCCAGCCGGGTGGCACAGCGGTTAAGTTCGCACATTCTCTTCAGCGGCCAGGGGTTCACTGGTTCTGATCCAGGGTGCGGACCTATGCACTGCTTGGGAAGCCATGCTGTGGCAGGCGTCCCACATGTAAAGTAGAGGAAAATGGGAACGGATGTTAGCTCAGGGCCAGTCTTCCTCAGCAAAAAGAGGAGGATTGGTGGCAGATGTTAGCTCAGGGCTCATCTTCCTCAAAAGAAAAAGAAGGATATTTGAATATTTGAATGAAATTAAGGGTGTGGGCATCTGGGAGGCATTGGTCGTTACAAACAGGCTGCATCCTAGCTGAACTTGGGCTTCAGTCGAGGGGCCACTTAGCTGGGCGGCACTCTTACCCAGCAAGTCCATCCGTTGTCTTTCTAAAAGAGATCTTTTTTAGTTCATTTCTTAAAATCCAATGCTATATGAGTGATCTTTTCTAAATCTGTAATGTCATTTTGGGTACTGCCTAAAAGAGACACAGAAGTCCCTGTTCAACCTCATTTTGGGAGACTGACAGCCTGGGTTTCTTTTCCACCCCTCCTCTGCCATTTTTAACAACAAACCCCCTTTGATGAAGGTCGGTTTGGATCTGGACAGAGCTGTTTCTCCTCCTTGCATTTCTCCTCTTCTGCAAGCTCCCCTCCAACCTCCCGTCCCAAAGGAACACAACAACAGCAACAAACCAAACTTGGAGAAACAAGGGAGGCTTGTCCCCATCTGTGAAATCCCTTGAAAGGGCGTCCCTAAGAGGATTCAAAGGCGTGTGGAGCGTTTCTGTGGTTCCTTTTCTGGAAGCGTTGGGAGGTCTCTGTGGATCTGGTCTGGAGACTGGAAAGCTAATTTATGCACAGAAGCCATTCATTGGTCACCACGAGCAAGAAGAGCTTGCCAGTTGCTTGTCATTCCTCTGAATTCAGAGGTTTTGAAAAGACCCCAAACTTGGTTTGTGGCTTTCTTCAATCTGTTTTTTTTCTCGCTTTTTCTTCCTGGTCTGGCCTCCTTGTTCTCTGCCACTCCTCTCCCCTCCCCAGTGTTTCTTCTCCGTTGCCCACAGCAACCCCAGCAGTTGGTCCCGGAGTGGAGGGAGCAGGCCGGGTTACCTCGGTGTCAAGCAATCGTTACTGAGCGATTCACCTTACTGAGCGGTCCAAGGGAGCCACACAGAGAAATAGGTTTCTCTGACAATCTCCTGATTCAGGCCATCCACAGCAGCTCTCCCAGCCTGCCTTTCTGGAGAGGCCTGTTTCTTCTGGTACCTCAGGAACCAGTTCCAGAGACACCCCTGCCCCACCTTTGGAGGCCTCTGTTTACCAACAGTACTTTGTAAACTGTTTAACACGCTTCCTTTATGCTCACACCTTCCCTCCACACTCACATATTCCGTAGTCTCTTCTAGGGTGGAGGGTGTGACTGAATCTAATATCACTCTAATAGCCCAGAGACAGACATGGGGAGGAATTATCCGGCAGCCACCCATGTGGAATAGACAGCGAGGCTGTGAGGTTTTTCTCTTTTGCTCTTTACCACAAGAAAGCTCTTTCTCAAAAAGAAGTGCCAAAGTCGTCATGGAAATAAATGATCAGGCAGTGGCAGCCAGATGAATTGAACCATCCTTAATTTGGGGGGGGGTGGTGCGGGCAGGCAGGGACCCTTCCATTAATATTTCTGAATCTCATTCTGCAAATGAGCACATGATGACTTGAGCCGTGATACTTATTCTTGTGATTCTTTTGAACCTCAATTAGTAAACTTCCTTTCCCTTTGAATACCATAACACTCCTCCAAACTGAGAGCAAGCGGGGAGAACATGAAAGAGACCCAATCAAAGATGATGATTCTTCTGAAGAGGAGAATAACGTAAATTTGGAAACATAAAATAGTGCTCATCATTTCTATCCTGGCTTCTGATGTCTAAGTGTACCAGTTCCTTTAAATTCCAAGGACTGGCGTGCTCTTTGAGAGATTTGTCAATGACAAGCGAAGTGTGCTTTGAGTAAAGGCATTTTCTTCTGCCGCGTTCATTTCTATTTCAATGGTTCGCCTCAGTACTTTTCTTTAATTAATACTGTTTATGCTCACTGATGAATAATTCAGAGTCATACAAGCAACAGATGTCAGAGGATTCAAAATGACTTTCCCTGAATTATTTATTATTTCCAAAAAGTAACAGGTTTGTTGAACAAGTAATTGGCAACACAGATGTAGATCAAGGTTTGTCAGCAGGAAACAAGGTCTACTGCTGCTTTCCCTTGTGTGCGTGTTACTAACCAGGGCTGCACTGTCGAAGGGGAGTGTGGCTCACACCGCTGTGCGGGGAGTCATTTATTCACCCTGGGTGCTCAGGGGGAGCTGGAACCTTGTTTGGTTTCTTGGTTTTCTGTGGATGACAAAACATGAATGGAACTCAGCCAAAAATATAATTAACAAAGGTAACCTTGCAAATACCTATCAGATGTAATGATTTAATGCAGATGCCCGGAAAGAAGGAACATCTTTGTTTGCAAAGAAATGTTAAGAATAGAGACCTAGGAAAAAAAAAAACCCTGACAGATGTATAAGGGTTTAAATACAGGAATGTTCTGTGCAGTCTTGTTTAGAACAGATTTTAAAAAGAGAAAAATCCAAATATCCAACAATGAAAAATTAGTTAAGTAAATTCTGATAGAGCGAAGCAATGAAATATTATACAGCCATTAAATTGATATATATATGTATTTTTGATTTAGAAAAATATCAATATATTAAATAGAAGATGATATTAAGGGAGAGAGGTGATAAACCAGTAAGATTTCATTTCTGTAGAAAATATATATATGTGATTTTTTTGTAGGCATAGAGAAAAGTCTGGAAGGAACGACCCCAAAATATCAGTAGTGGTTATTTAGGTGTAGTAGGATCCAAAGTGACTTTTCTTCTGCTTCTTGTATTTTATTATTTCTACTATAAATATGCATTATTAGTTATAGTAAAAGGCCAAGCTGCTAAGAGAGCCCCAATATTGAAACTTAAAGAAATGAATTTCTGTCTCATTTCACTGTATGAGGTAGGTGTTCCAGATATGTAGGTGGTTCTGTTCCATTAAGATACTTATGGATCCAAGTTCCTTCCATCCTGTGGCTCCTCCATTCCTCAGGACCTTGTCACCTCTGCGTAGTCAAGGCTGGGTGCTGTCACAAGGAGGAATAGGGGGCATGGAAGACACCCTGGTCCCGAAGTGGCACATATCCCTTCTGTTCACATCCCTTAGCAAGGACACAGTCACATGGCTACACCCAACTGCCAACTGCAAGGCAGACAGGGAACAAAATCCTGATAGGCATCTATGTGACCAGATAGAATGCTGTGCTACAGAGGAGGAAAGAGAAAATGAATTTTGCTGGAGAGCTTTCAGCCTATGCTAAATGTATTACCTGTATAATAAAAAATAATCTAAAGAATTTAAAAAGGCATAGAGTTTTGCATCAGATGTCTTTGGAGGACATTTCCTTTAGAAATTAAGCATACAGAGGAGGTATAACATTTAGATACTGCCTTAAAGGGATTTATAGTCCAATAGAGTAACTGGACCAATAGCAGTTCAAAGTCGTATATGCAAAGGGCCAAAAGAGTGGCCAGATAAACGCACAGGAGAAAATTGGCTAGGCTCGTGGATAAGGCTTAGGTGAATTGAAATGCTTGAGATTCTGTTTCATTCAGCTACTAGGATTACTCCTATCTTTGGAAGAAGTAAAACTATTTGTGTTTTGTGACATTTCAGAATAGCATGACCTCCTTTTACACCATAGAGGAACTGAATCATATTTTCCTATTGACCTAACAATAATTTAAGACTCTAGTTCATCTTCAGTTAGCTGTTGTTTATTGTAATTCTTTGTTAAATCCGTAGTGATCTTTAACATAAAATATCTTGGAGGGGCTACAATTTAAAGGAAACTTTTGACTTAATAATGTGTGTTATTTTTAAAATAAACTTAAAAAATATAGTTTTAAAGTTTTTTAATATGCTTATCTCGAGTAGGGTATTTCTAGACTTAGTTGGAAGGCAAACAAGAAGCATACTATAGACAAAGAGTTTTTTTCTCCCTTGGACGGAAATTTTTCTATTTTTAATATATTTTTAGTAATCTTATCATAAACTACCTCCTTTTCGATAGGATCAACTTTTGCGTATCTTTTGCCTTAGCATCAGATTTTTCAAGTCTGAAGAGTTTAGGCTACAAAAATAAAAAAATGTTCTGATTTTATACATAAAACCTCTGAAAGTCAAATGGTGGATTTTAGTCTCTTCTTTAACCCACCCCAAATGTGGTCCCTTAAAACACGCTGCAATCCAAATGCCTGTGATTTGGCATTTCCCTGACAGTCCATGAGATGCAACAAAATGGTTGAAGGGGGATGGTAAGGACCATTTGGTGCTTTGGTGTTTTTTTCCAGGAAATTCAGGTTGTAGAAGCTGCATAAGGCAAGAGTTGGTGCAAATGAGGCCCAGATTTGAAAATTGCTGTTTTGCAAATTATGCTTATTCTAGAAATAAAGATTTCTATGGCTAGGAAGAACTTTAAAAGTTGGGTGATCCAGTTGCCTTATTTGCAGATGAGGAACTGAGATGAGGCCAAGTCAAGACACTTGCTGAGATCACATAGTTCATTTGTTGCAAAATTTGGAACCATGGCTCTGATTTTCAATCCTCTAGTCACCCTGCCCCACACCACACTGTGCCTCTCTTTATGTTAGGCCTCTGGGGGTCGCCTGCTTGCTTTCCACCATCAAAGGGAACCTCAGAGAGAAACTCCAGTGAGGAGAGGGCAATACTTTCACAGCTCCTGACCTGTGAAAGTGATGGGTTGGGACTGGGATGGAGTGGAAGAGAGGGCAGCATCTTTAGATACCCCTGTGCCAGTCCCTTTCTGGATGCTTTACCTGCAGAGCATCTGCAGAGATGACGAGGTACACTTCTTGATTCATATTAATAATAAGCACATTTGGGGCAGAAATGGGACTTGCAGCCAGTTTTGTAAGGAAGTTTCACAGCTAAAACATCTCTAGATAAAGAATTTCAAAGTTTCTCTTTTTTAAACCATTACTGAGAGCACTGAGAGTTGAAATCTCACAGCGACAACAAAAATAAAATATTTACTTCTTAGTGTAATGTGGTCAAAGAGCAGGAAGGCAATGCCATCTTTTAAAATAATTTTCTTTCCTTTTTTGATCAACATTAAGATGAATTGTCCTTTTGGGGATGTGATTCTGGTTTAATTGTTATAAATGTTTTGGAAAGTGTTTTATGAGTTAGAGGTTTATTGATTTCAGAGACTATAAATCCATCTGTCTATCTATCTGACACCCACCCACCCATCTGAGAGCAGAAGTTTCCAGTGAAGTACCACAGCTTGGATTGGTAGGTAGCCTGGGGGACTTGGGACTTTAGACTGTGGTTTTTCTATTTGAAAAGCATATAGATCTTAATTTTCAAAACACAGTTCTGTTTATAACTGAAGAGCAGGAAGTTTTATAATGTAGCTGACACTGTCAGTCGTCATGCAATAGCCTTTTTCCCTTTCTCCCTGTTAACCTGTTTCTTTGTTCAGTTTTCTTGCCTGAGATAGGGGCATGATACCCAGCTCAGAAAGTTGTTGCCCAAAAGTGCCGACGTGATGCTCATGCTAGTTCCTATCTAGTTTAGCCTAATTAGATTACTGTTAAACTTGAGATCACACGTATAGCCAACTTTTTCCAGATTAAAATAACATAAACCTCTTGAAATGTTTTGTTATTCTCAACTGGGACCATCCTGACTTTATATCAAAGAATTCATCTTTAGTTCAGTCACCACATAAGCTGTTATAATTCTCTAGGGGCTGCTGTCATTGTTAATTTACATCTGACCTTGTTCTGAAAAAAGTATTTAAGGCAGTGAAACCCTAATTTAGAGCTTGCTGGTTCTTGCTTTGCCAGTTAGTCTGGACCTGTGAAAATATTAGTCCGATTCCCTAAGAAATCAGATTAAAGATTTTAGTAAAAAATTCAAATGTCATCCTAAGTACGAGAATTTCTTTTGATGCTTGGTGGTTGTGTCAACAAAGGTGGTTACAACTAGTATTCCCGTCTTACAAATAGGGAAATAGAGACTCGGAGAGACCCAGTGACTTGTCTAAGATTGGTAGAGTGTAACCACAGGGTTCTCACTCCCAACCGCTTGGCTAGACTATCTTTGTATATGTATGTATGTGTCAGTTTCCTAGTGGGCATGCTGCTGGGAGCATCTTTCACGGGCACAGTGGGAAATGTGTGGAGCACACTGGAAATCATCTGGATTTTCATCTGGATTTGTGGGTTTTCTAATAGGGTATCTGCCAGGTCACATGCTGGGGAGTCAGCAGTAGCTGCTGCTGATGCCTATTTCTATGGGAGAAGAACAGACTTGGCAAGTCAGTCTGGAATGCCAGGAGTAGACAGACATTGGAACTACAGAAAAAACATTGTGAAAGATGACTCTTAAGATGTCCAGAGGAAATAAATAACTTCTTAGGTGAGAAAAGTGAAAGCTATCACACTGTGCGAGCCATAAGCTGAGGGATGGCTTCTCGAGGGCGTCTTCAATGCATTAGATTAGTCTGCAATGTGGATTAAGGGACTATGGGATTTAATAACTTGTGTATTAAAGAATGGCCCTGCCAATGTTACTCTATCATAAAAATGTAACCACTCTAATTGAATTTAGAAGCAATATTAGAATTATTCTTTTGGTGATGCTTCCTAGATGTATTAAATAAAATATTTAAAGTAGCAATTGATTAAACTGCAACTTTAGCATGTGAGAGTTATTAAGCACTAAATTCTGTTGCTAGAGGTTTTTATTTTATTTTTTCTGAAATGTACTAAGAAATTTCTCCTTTTACATAATTTATGGTCATTCTGCTATTTCAATGTGCCAAAAAGTGTTCTCAGAGTCTTGGCAGTGTTTTGTAATATAGTATATTATCTTAATGTTTGGCTATATATATAATGAACACTCAATATATATTGATGGTGGTATTTCATGAGCTGAGTTCTCTCTTATGGGCAAAGAGAAGAATAGGCTATTAAGTTACATATGCTGCTTAGTATGCCTTTCAGGAGTAATGGTGGAAAAATACACCTTTTCTTCCTCTTCCTGTTTATGTCTGTGCACAAAGACCTAATGAGAAGAGGACTTTGTTTGGAGGGGGTACCAATTACAGCTGGGATACTGCTGTCCACGTACTTCCTGGACCACTTCATGGTTTCAGAATTCCGTGGGCTCCACAGAGCCTTGTGAAAATCTCAAAGTATGAGTGGCAATTATGAGAAAGGGGGTCTTCTCCTTTCCATCCAAGGACAAGCAGATGGGGCAAACGTGAGGAGGGGGAGAGGCAAGGAGCTTACATTTTGAATCCAGACACATAGTGAGGAATATAGATGACTGAAAAGTATCTATGCCTTTGGAGCAGGGGAGTTGGGAGCACCCAGGAAACCCCACGCCGTTTTGTCCTTCAGGCTGTCTCCTGGAGTCCTCAAAATGGCGTGGTCTATATTAAAGAGTTTTGTGGAATTTATTCCTAAAAATCTACATGAAAAAACAAACAAACATGAAATACGAGCACTGTTTAGAACGCCTCACAAACAAGCCACACCATGTACATTAGATTTCCTTTGCCCTCCCTGGACGAGAACCTCTCCCCTTTTTTGTTACTGCTCAGGTTTAGAGATATTTCTTTTATTTTGTAAAACTTCATGCCAAAGAAACAAGTGAATGTTTCGCTGTGTCTATCCTAGCTCCGTAGAAGGATGTCCAAGTACTTAATCCAACTCCTGTTGAATGATTGGCTTTCGGCAGAGCTGTTCATTTGCAAACTCTAAGAAAGGGGAGAGTTTACATTTTTCCAGCTGCCCAACTTTGGGCTTCTTGGTGAATCACTGGGACAGACTTTGTAGGCCAAGTCTGAGTGCTGCTTTGGTGCTGCTGGTCCGAGGCTGGGGGAGCATGGCAAGTTTCTTTAGGTGCCTGGCCAGAGCTCAGACACATGGGCTTGGGGACCAGCCTCCAGAGCTTAAATGACTTCCCCTAGAAAACATCTTCGCATGTCATCCCCTGTCTTGGATCATCATGGTTGACAGGAAGCGTTAGGACCACTGATAAGAGAAGCTGTGGTGTTTTTCTTCTCTATCTCTCGCAGGACTGTCAGTAAAGGAGAAAGCTTACTCACTTGAAAGCTTTGGATTACTGAGCAGCTCAAAAGAGCTGTTGCTGGTGGAATTTTCTCTTTGCTGAAATTTTTTTCTTTGCCCCTAGAATACTAAGCAAAAAGGAAGAAAAAGATGAAAGATAAGCCCCTCTTTCAAAATACGTTTGAGTCAATTCATCAAAGAGAAAACCTGAGATTTCTCAACTAGTAAATAAGTACATTACTGCATTTGGGAATTAGGAAGGCTCCATGATAAAGTTATTTGGGAATTAATCGTCAGTTGGCTCATCCCAGACATGGAGCACATTGGAATTCACCTCATGTTGTTTGCAAGCTGGCAGCCTGGTTGTTACATAACATGAAAGGCAAGGCCTGCCATCTGCCCCTCAATGTGCCCCAGGGGAGTTTCGAGGCTCTATAACTCTTCCTTGAGTCAGCCAGTCCTGCCAAATAGATTCCGGGGGCCTGGGGTATGTTGGGCACAGACCTCAGACTTCACAGTTTTACAGATGACATGTCTACCTTTGGGATTTTTGTCCTCAGTAACCTCCACTGGCGCCAAAGAGAAGTAAGTGAGGGGCATGCATTTGGCTCACCCCTACTTTTTAAAAAAATTTTTTTGAAGGGCCAGCCCGGTGGCACAGTAGTTAAGTGCACACATTCCCCTTGGGCGGCCTGGGGTTCACTGGTTTGGATCCCGGGTGCTGACATGGCACTGCTTGGCAAAGCCATGCTGAGGCAGCGTCCCGCATATAAAGTAGAGGAAGATGGGCACGGATGTGAGCTCAGGGCCAGTCTTCCTCAACAAAAAAAAAAAAAAAGAGGATTGGTGGCAGATGTTAGCTCAGGGCTAATCTTCCTGAAAAAAGTATTTTGAAATTGTGGGAAAATACACATAAAATTTACCATCTTAACTCTTTTTAGGTGTAGAGTTCAGTGGCATTAAGAACATTCATGTTGTTGTGCTATGATCACCACCATCCATCCACAGAAATCTTTTCATCTGGCACAACTGAGACTCTGTAACCAATAAGCACTAACTCCCCATTCCCCCTTCCTCCAGCTCCCCGCAACCACCATTCTACTTTCTAAGAATTTGACTACACCAGGGACCTCATATAAGTGGGATCACACAATATTTGTCCTTTTGTGACTGCCTTATTTCACTTAGCACGATATCCTCAAGGTTCATCCACGTTGCAGCATGTGTTGGAATTTCCTTCCTTTTTCAGGCGGAATAATATTCCATTGCATGTGTGTACCACATTTTGTTTATCCATTCATCTGTCTATGGATGGGTAGATTGCTTCCCTCTTTTGCCTATTGTGAATAACGCTGCTATGAACATGGGTGTACAAATACGTCTTGAGTCCCTGCTTGCCATTTGTTTGGGTAAGTACCCAGCAGTAGACTTCCTGGATCATATGGTGATGAGCTCCTTTTTTATAAAAGTATCATGATTACCTGTGGCTACCCTAAGAGTGCAGGACCTGACTGCTACGCTGTCCTCCTTCCCCCCACTTGTAGCCCACAGGCCTCTGTGGTCACAGGCTTGGAGGGGAAAAGTGGCTTTGTCCCAGGTGGAGATTGCCAGTGTGGACCTTCTCAGTTTGATTCTCCATCTGATTAGCCCACTAAAGCACAGAGAGGATAACAAAGTAAATTGAAGATCACGTCATATACATGACTTCTCTCCTCTCCTTTTTTTCCCTTTTTCTTCTTTTGAAAACTACAATTTGGTCTTTGCACAGCTATTTTAGGCTAAACTCCAGTAAATCAATAGCACTCCAGGTTGGCTTCACATTGGGGTCCTCTGGTTGCTTCCTGACATCCATACGCCACCACCAGACATTCTGATTTACTTGCTTTGAGGCCTGACCTGGACATGGGGATTTTAGAAAGCCCCCAGGTGAATCTAATGTGCACCCAGGTAAATGACTGAATATAAATATTTTCTCCTTCCCTTTCTTTCTGTATTCTTTTTGGTTATTTCTTCAGGACATATCTGCAGATTTGTAAATCTCAGCCCTCATTTTAAAGACTTTTAATAGACTTTTTTTGGTTGTTTTTTTAAATTAAGGAGGCTGCATGATTTAATTTTGAAACTAAGAATGAAAGCTGGGCTGGACTCTTATGTGTGTCATTATCTAGCTAGGGTGATGAATTACTTATCAGGACTGCAATTTCTTCTTCTTTTTTAAATCTTGGCATTAAAATTAGAATATGGATTGGCAAAGCAGTTAGAAGAATGAAATTAATGATTTTTTTTTAAAAGTCCCCTCTAGCCCTAACATACCATGACTCTGAATGAATAGGTGGAATTGATGGGGAGTGAGGGAGGCCTGTAGTTTCATGAGTGTGAACTCCGTCATGTTCTAGCAATAATGGACAGGAGGATAAAGAACCTCCCCACAGAGCGCTGCTGGGAGGTCTGGTACCCCAGAAGCAGCCACAGGGCAGTTCTCATCAGTAAATAAAAGGATATAAAATAAAGATCTTGAAGGATCTGTAGTTAATAAGAAGGCAGGAATGTCCTGCCAGGGGAGCTGTTAGCGAGTGTTGGGGACTTTTGAAGTGATGGAGAGAACTGGTCCAACGAAGCAGAGCGTCAGAGGCCCCTGTCGTCATGAAAATTGTCACCTCCTTGCTACCATCCGCCTTGTGCCACAAGCTGTTTAAGTCAATATTTCTTCTTGGGAATTCTTTCAAAGTTTATACTTATGTCTCTCCTCTTCTGATCCTATTCGAGGAATGTGAATGGCGCCGGTTTTTGTGTTTTTCCCTCTCCAGGTTAACGCAGCTAGTATGGCTGAATTATGGTGCCAGAAGCTATTAGTGTAGAAAACCAGAGAATGCAGTCCTGCCCTGGGCAGCTCTGGGCAAGGAATTTTACTTTCATGGTGACTTCTTAGGCCCATGGGAAAGTGAGAGAAGGCGACCTCCTGGGGGGCGGCTCAGCCTCTGAAACTGGGAGCCAGAGCCAGCCCCATAGCGTGTGGCCATCCGGATGACGCAGAGAGGCATGTGAACGCAGCTGGCTGCTGCAGCTGGTGCACTTGACTCTGGGCAGCAAGTTCCCAGGAACCCGCAGGACACTGAGGACTGAGTGATGTAACCCAGATCTGCCAGATGTGGGAGCCAGCGTGAGTCATGCCGGACGATTCATTAAGAAACGTTTTCTGGGTCATCTGGGCAAGGAGCACTGGCTGCTTTCCCTGCCATCTGGAGTTGCAGACACTCAAGTCCACACACTAGGAATCCCCAAGTTCACTAACATCTGTCTAAAATTACACCCTGGTTCTCTGAGCTGACACGGTGCAGAACCCAGACTCTCTGATGGTCCCTGGCTTGTAATTTGTTAAAGGATTTCACCACTTTGGGTAATGGAGGGTGGGGTAAATCACTTTATAAAAATATACTTGGAAGTTGCTGTGAGGTTTCTATACATTCTACTAAGATTGGAAGTGGGATGAGATGTTGTGAGAAGCCAAAAACTCTGCTGGCATTGAGGTCAATGAAATGCCAGCACTTGTGGTCTTTTTTCTTAGATGTGTACAAGATGCCTCATGGTGAGTTACAAATGTATTTCCAAGAAGTTGTAAGGTGACTTTTAAAAAACTCTTGTGGTATATAACATACAACCAGACAAGTGCATGCATGCCTCGCTGGGTAAAATTTCACACCAAGGTAACTGTAGTGGGTTGATTGGTGGCCCCCCAAAAGAGATGTCCCCAGGAGCTTGTGAATATGATCTTATTTGGGAGGGGGTCTTTGGAGGTATAATTAAATGAGAGATCTTGAGATGAGATCATCGTGGACTACCTTGGTGGGCCCTAAATCCAATAGCAACTGTCCTTTTAAGAGACAGGTGAAGAGAGGATACAGAAGAAGAGACAGACACGGAGGAGAAGGCCATGTGAAGATGGACTCTCTCCAGAGAATGGAGAGATGGGACCACAAGGAACAGCTGGAGCCGCCAGAAGCTAGAAGAGGCAAGGAATAGATTGTCCCTTAAAGCTTTCAAAGGGAGCCTGGCCCTCCCGACGCTTGATTTCTGACCTCTGGTTTCCAGAACTGTGAGAGAATACATTTCTGTTGTGTTAAGCAGCCAAGTTCATAGTAATTTGGTATGGAAACTAAAATAATGACCAACACCCAGCTCAAGAAAGGATGTTACCAGAACCCCAGAAACCCCCTCATGCCTCACTGCTATCTTCACACCATCCCAGGATAGCCACTATCCTGACTTCTAACACCATAGGCAGTTTTTATGCCCTTGGAACTGATTAAATGGAATCATGTAGTATGTAGTCTTCTGTGTCAGGCTTCTTCCACTCAACACTGTATTTGTGAGATGTGTCCACGTTGTTGTGTGTTTGATCATTCTCATCGCTATATAGAGTCCCATGGTGTGAATATGCCATGATTTACTTATTCTTCTCCTTTTGGGGGCATTTGAGTAGCTTCTGTTTGGGCTATTACAAATAGTGCTGTTATGGATTCTGTTATGTATCCTTTGGTGAACATATATGTGCATTTTTGTTGGTTTTATTCTCAGGAGTTGAATTGTTGGGTCATAGGCTATCTGTATGTTCAGCTTTAGTATATATTGCAAAATGATTTTCCAATTAATTTTTAAAATATCCAGTCATATTTCAATTCCTTTGTTAAATGGAGAATCCAATGGTGAATTCAATAACCATTCTTTAATGTGAATATTTTATAAAGTCCAAGCGTTGGACGTAGGATTTTCTAGGAGCAAGGCCCCTCTTTCTTAGGTAGGAACTTTTCATTCACAATGAAGAATACTCCGTATTTCAGAAGCCCCATTGCAGCGCTGGGCAAGTGTTAGAGCACCCCAGCTTCTGGGAGTCAGAGAGGCTGGGCTACTGACTGTGAATTTTAAATGTTCTTAACCCATTACTCGAAAGATGAATGGCACAGCCGCTGTATCCTCCATCTCAAGTTTCAGAAGTAAATTTGCAGTCTTCTAAGAGCTCCAGTCTTAATTCTCCTTTCCAGCTTTCAAGTTCTGTCCTCTACAACTTAGGAAGCAACCACACGATATGCAGCATTTCTAAATATCCTGCTTTGATAAATGGGTGGAGAAGGTACTGATGCAGTGGAGCAAACTAGATTAAAATTCAGGATTCCCAGCTGTCTCAAGAGTAGGTCCTGCTTCTAATTGGCCTGATGCTCCTAAATCCTTGTGGAAATAGGAGATGGTGGTTTGACCTTGAAGTACTAAAATGGAGGTTGGAAAGAGGAGGAAGGTGTGGTGACAGCGACCCAGCCATCGTTGTAAAATCAGAGTCTTTGTTTTCCTATACAAAAGCAGTGCATCTTCCTTGTAGAATGAGTAAAATACGGATCCACTAGAAAATACCCGCAAACCTGACACCCGTAGTTAGCTACTATTGAGTATATTTGCATATGCACTGCATGTATAAACTTTTCTTGCTATGCAAACACTTATATCTGCAGTCAACAAATATTTGTTGAATGCCTGCCACGTGCCGGCTCCTGGGCTATAGCATGAGTACAACAGACAAAAGCCCCTGTCTGCATGGAGCTGACGTTCCAGTGGGAGCTTATAGACACAATACCTAATGCTGAAATGCGGTCACGGGACACACGTTTATTATCACCTGCTTTCTTCTACGAAACAACACACTGAACCTCTTTCCATGGCGACGGATATTCTCTTACAACTTTTTTAGATTTATCAATGAACAAAACCTGAACTAAACCCTTGTACTTAAGAATATTGCCCTTATTGGTAGATAGCCCTATCCCTAGGATCAATTTGATTTAATAGTAAATCAAAATTTGGAAAATAAAAGAGCCTTTGTCAGAGCAAGAGTTACCACTGGATGAAATTTGCCTGCGTGCCTTTTGTTATGCAACTTGTACTTTGGCATCTTCTAGAAAACAGCAGTCGTTGGTAGCTGCATAAGACATTTTTCATTTCTTGTGGGGTTTTTTGGGAAAGCTATATTCTAATTTATTTATTTTTCCAGTTTTATTGAGATATAATTGGCCTGCAATACTGTATAAGTTTAAGGTGTACAGCATGATGATTTGACTTGTATATACTGTGAATATTTTCCATTTCTTAAGGAGTGGACTTTACCTCTTTCAGTCTCCTGAATTTCTAGGAGTGAATGTTTGCAGTGTATTCTACAGCTTATTAACTATGTAACACTCACTAAAGATATTCTCAGTCTTGTTGGCATTGGAATCTCTAGACTAGCATTTCTCAAAGTTTGTTCCCAGGGAAAATTGATTTCCAGGATAAAAGAGTTCCGTGGGCAAATAAATTTGGGAAAGGCTGGGGTAAATAAGGTTACTATGTCCTGTGATAAATGATTTTGCAAAGCCTATACTGTGCCCATGGGCCTTGGGTCTGTCTAGAAAGATATTCATTTATTCGTTCAACTACTACTCATTGAGCATCCGCGTGCCAGGTGCTAGGGTTACAGTAGCGCACAGGACAGACAGGTCTCTATTTTCACATTCTAAGTGGTTGAAACAGCTGGTAAAAAGTAAATCTGTAAATTAAATAAATGAATAAGTAATTTCTTATGGTGATAAAAGCTGAAAAGGCAGTGAAACAAGATGACATGGTGGAGTCAGGAACAGAGTGTTCTCAAGCTTTTTTGGCCTGGGAACCCTTTTATCATTTTGTGAAATGTTGCTTTTGATATATAACTGTAGTTTTGTGAATTTTAACCTTTTCTTTCTAGTTTTCTATTAGTCTTACTATTACTAAGTATGTTAAAAATAACTGCATCATGGTCCTCTGCTGTTTTAACACTACTAGTTCACTATTGGAAATGTGTATGTTTGATGCAATACTGATTCTCCTAGTGACCAGTAACAGCATTTGGCTGGAGTTAGACTCAGAGCTAGTGGCCATCGTCAGACAAGCTAATAGTTATAGCAGATGCTGTTGGTGCCCTGCCCTTCCTTCATCCTTACCACTTCAGTGCACAGTGGCCTGCCTTCCGACTTACAGCACCTGCATTTCTTTGCTTGAGGGTTTTCTAGCTTATAGGTCACTTTGCTGTCCATGAATCAATGCTTCCTGGGAGCAGCCCAACCAATGACTGGGTAAATCTAAGGGGTGTGTCTACATGGGTTTTGCAGGTTTCACCAGTGGGATTCAGCTCAGTTGCCCAGAATATGAATTGGCTTGAAACGTGCCATTTACTGCCTGTCTTCCCTTCCCGATATCACTTCCCCATTCCTTTCACCTCCCAAATAAAATTGCTTGCACTGCCATTCTTTTCTCAGCATCTGCTGCTGGGGGAGCCCACACTGAGTACTAGCCAATGTCAGAATCAAGTCTCTGACCTTGAAGTGCACTCCCAGTGATCTAGTCAGATAGATGACTGGTCATGTCACTTAGCTGGTCAAGACAAATGAGAAAGGAGAAGACAATCTAATGACGTATATCTACAGAATTCTTACAACATGAGGGGAAAAAACACTCAAATCTAGAGTAATGTGACACGTTTTCAGTGGCTGTCTTGACCAATGAATCAGGTGACTGCACATTGCATACTTGATATGTAATTAAATGTGAGTGAGCAATTTGTAACTATGTATTAGTCAACATAAACTTGGCTTTAAGAAAGCCAGAATGATATCTTAGATGACAACTACTCACTTTCCATTTAGACATTTGATTTAACTGGAAAATCACATTTCTGATTTTTAAAAAATTAGTGGCTAAGTCTGGATTTTATCTCAGATTATTTTAGGTAACCTGAAGAACTAGACATTTCTCTTGCTTGGCATCCTGGTATGCCAAAATAATGGGGTAAAATAGAAGAAAGTTGACGTTATTACTAATGCTATAGACCCTAATAATTAGTCACATTTTCTTTCTTGAAAAGCAAAAATCTATCAAAAATAAAAATACTGAATATTTATTTTTTACTTCCTAGGCCTCCAGGAAGTGCTCACAAAAGTTAGAACAGTTTATGGATTTGGGCTGCAAACTTGAACTTGTAAAGATAACTCTGATGGGGATAAAAGATTTCTCAACCTAGATGCTCACGTCTAAGTATTGTCAGCCGGATGGAATTCCAGAATATTGCACCCATTTTGATAATAAAATCACATTTAAAAAACCTAACCTATTTTATAGTCTCATTTCTAGTGTTTCTGAAAAACTATCAGTTATTGTTTGTTGCTGTTCTTTAAATATTTCTCTGGTTCTCTCTTATTCTGGGCATATGAGAGAGCTGTGCTGCTGGTCCTCCGTGGCTGGGTGAGGCCGTCTGACTAGTTCTGGTCAGTGAGCTATGAGAACAACATACTGTCACACTCAGCATTTGCTTGCTGGTGTGGGCCCTCCAGAGGTCTCTCTTCCCCTTTTGTGTGGTGACCAGCAGAGTCTGAGATGGTGATTGCTCTGTCACCCCACGTCCCTGAGTGACTAGGAGGATCAGAGCACCTCTGGTGATTTACATGAGCAAGAATTCAACTTTGGCTATTTGGAGCCATGGAGATCTTCGGGTTATTTGTTACCACAGCATAACTGGCCAATCCTGACTGATACAGCTATGGGCATAACAGATCCAGCAACTTATGAGGAGAGAACATTTAGCCAATTCTATTATGTTGTCAAGTGACATTAACAGAGAGGTTTGGTTGTTTATTTTTCAAACTGAAGACATATAATCAGCATCTAAAAGGTACTGTAGAAATAAATGTCTTTGGCTATGGGACGGTTTATGTGTATTTGGCCATCTTTGATTATTTTCCACTCCTTACACTTCGGATTTTGGAAATTCTGAAATACAAATGAATTTTTGATGTTACTGGGAATTGAATTCTGAGAAAACGTTGCAGGAATTATAGAGAGTACTTTTGGAGTAGTGCCAAGAATAATAGTTGTCCTTAGAGGAAAAAAATGCCAGGGAGCACAACTTGAATTGGGAAAAAAAAAGAACAAAATTTCAAAATCCCACCCCTCTAACAAACACTTTCGTGAGGGAGACATTTCCTCTTCCCTGTCATTTTTCGTCTTCATCTCCTCCTCCTAGTTAACTACAGACTGTTTCCTGAGTCATCCTCCCATGTAAATTACGGATATGAAAATATTTTCAGTCCTCTAACTGCATAACCAAATATGCAGCTTTTTAACTAGTTCCAAGAGGAACTAAGTCCCATTCATGGCTCTCTTTCAGTTGAGTCATATAAGGGCTACTGCTTGTCTTTGTAAAAACTGAGTTAGGTTTGTGTCTATTCGTGGCAACTGTTACCCCAAGCTTGAGTCCCAGCCTCCCCTTGTTTCCTGTGGAATTATCGAGTCAACAGACACCTAGCATTTGGCTTCCACTCCCCTGAGATGGTGTGGAACACGCTCACTATTCCCCCTGGTTGAATGTGTTAGGTGCAATCGGTCCTAGAAAGAATGTTTTCACTTCTGTCAGACTTCTCGAATGATTTTAACCCGGACTTACACATGGTGATTGAAAAGAGTTAGTGTTACCGCAGAAGCTTAGCACAATTACTTCTACTTAGAATACAGAAGAGAAGGTTGAGGGTGATCATTTCGAATGGATAAGCGGGTTTTTTAAATTCAAAAGTAATACACAAATAACCCATATATATTTAGAGTAAGAAGTCCTCTTTCAACCATCTCAATTTTGTTCTCTGCAGAGCTTACCACAATCAAAAATGTGCTGTTCAGGGGCTGGCCCGGTGGTGCAGCAGTTAAGTTCACACGTTCCGCTTCAGCGGCCCGGGGTTCCCCAGTTTGGATCCTGGGTGCGGACATGGCATCACTTGACAAGCCATGGTGTGGCAGGCATCCCACATATAAAGTAGAGGAAGATGGGCACAGATGTTAGCTCAGGGCCAGTCTTCCTCAGCAAAAACAGGAGGATCAGCAGCAATGTTAGCTCAGGGTTAATCTTCCTCAAAAAAAAAAAAAGTGCTCTTCATCTTTTCAGACCTTATTCTGTGCATTTACAAACATGAGACTAAGTCTTACCTAGTTTTTTTTTTTTTAACATAAATGTACCCATAAGATGCATAAACTGCTTTTTAAAAACTTAAATTATAGTGGAAATCTCTCTGTGCAGGTACACTTATATCTACTACATTATTTTTTACAGGATCTCATTAAGTCGATGAACAAAAATGTAACCATTCCCTTAATGATGGACATTTAAGAAGTTCCAATTTTCTGCTGTTACAGATAAGAGAAATCTCTGTTTCCATAAACTCATTTGTCTGTTTGGTTTTTTATGTCTTCGTGCAAATGCATATTTTCCCACTATGGATTCCTAAGGTGGAATTACTCGTCCAAGATACATGCATCTTCAATCCTGATAGACATTGCCATCTTGCCTTTCCAAAAGCGGTACCATTTTATAGTCCTCCCAACAGTGTTCCAAATTTGAACGTCCTGTTTTTTCTCTGCTACTTCTATTTTCTTCTCTTCTGCCATATTTATTTGGTATCTATAGACTTGCCAGATAAAATATAGGATGCCTAGTTAAATTTGAATTTCAGATAAACAACAAGTAATTTTTTTTAGTGTAAGTCTGCCCCAGATACTGCATGGGACATACTTATACTAAAAATTATTCTTTGTCTATCTGAAACTCAAGTTTAACTGGGTGTCCCATATTTTTGTTTGTTGAATCTGGCAGCTCTAGCTCACCTAATACTGGAGACTATACTTCTCCTCCCAAGGAACTTCCCTCCTAGTGATGGAGAAAGACAGCTGGGAATCTCTCTCTGCTTTGCTTATGGTTGCCAGAGAGATCTTTCTAACAAGATGTCAAGCTCTCTTTATAAAGGTGAGACTGGTCTGTCTGCCTGCTGGGTGCCAGGCTCGCTTCCCCACCACCAACAGTCATGTGCTCTTCAGCCCATACATCTTCCCCACTCTCACCTCTCTCTTTTTTTAATTGTGAAAAACACATAACATAAATGTAACCTCTTAATTTTTTTGTACACAGTACAGTATTGTTAACTTTGCATACAACAGATCTCTAGAACTTTTTCGTCTTGCATTAGTGAAACTCTTTACTCGTTGAACAACTTCCCATTGCCTTGGCCAACCTGGCAACCACTATTCTACTTTCTGTTTCTCTGAGTTTGATTACTTTAGGTTCCTTATATAAGTGGAATTATGCACGGTTTGTCTATTTTATGATTGGCTTATTTCACTTAGCATAATGTCCTCAAGGTTCATCCACATGGCAGCATATGGCAGAATTTCTTTCCTTTTTATGGCTGAATAACATTCCATTGTATGTATATACCACATTTTCTTTGTCCATCCATTGATGGACAGGTACTTCCGTATCTTAGCTATGGTGAGTAATGCTGCAATGGACATGGGTGTCGAATATCTCTTTGAGATTGTATTTTCAATTCTTTTGGATGTATACCCAGGAAATAAGATTGCTGGATCAGATGATAGTTCTGTTTTCTATTTTTGTAGGAACCTCTCCTTCCTACTGTTTTCTATGGCAGCGGTACCATTTTCATTCCCATCACTGTGCGCAAGGGTTCCAGTTGCTCCACATCCTCACCAACACTTATTTTCTGTTTTTTTTTTATAGTAGCTATCCTACTGGGTGTGATGTCTCACTGGTGCTTTTGCTTTGCATTTCTCTAATGATATGTGATATTCAGCATCTTTTCTCCCTCTTTTACTTTTACGTTGTCAAGATTCTGGATAAACAAATATGGCATATCTGTACAATGGAATATTATTTGGCCATAAAAAGGTATGAAGTACTGATACATGCTACAAGATGGGTGAACCGTGAAAATGTCCTAAGTGAAAGACGCCAGACACAAAAGGTCACATATTGTGTGATTCCATTTATATTAAATGTCCAGAATAGGCAAACCACTAGAAACAGAAAACCGATTTGTGGTTGTCAGAGGCAAGGGGAAATGGGAATTAATTGCTTATGGGTAGGGAGCTTCTTTTTGGAGTGACGAAAATGTCCTGAAATTAGATAGTGGTCATGGCTGCACAACCTTGTGTATATACCAAAAACTATTGAATTTTATACTTTAAAAGGGTGAGTTTTATGGTCTGTGAAAAAACTCAGCAGTTATGTTGCATTCTCTCATCCTATTGTCTTTAGGTTGTTTCTAAAAGTTGAACACCAGTAAACAATATATATGCGATTATTGCTGTATAAACTTTGCTCACTGCAGGTCCCGGTGCTAGGATTATATTATCTTCAGTATGGGATCAATATCAAAGCCATAGACCACCTAAAAGACAATATTCCATGCATCAAGGTTCAAATGAATTCTCTTTGCTGATGTAGCTTCAACTACAGCTTTTTTTGTTTTCCCGGAGTTTGTATTTATCTTCCTTTTTCATACGCACAAAAAAAAAATGTGTTTTCATCATCAACTGCAATTAACATGCTTTTGGTTGCATGTCAATCACTTCTCAGAGCTGTCATCATCTTGTTCCAACCCACCAGTCACTGTCCCCTCCCTTTCACTCCTTTGGCTCAACAGTTTATGGAATTTCTTGTCTTCCTTTTTTTTTGTTTTATTCCTTATTTTGCAGTCTCTTGAGTGGGTAGACTCTCTTGGAACTTCCACATGAGAAAAAGTATGGGAGAAGTAAACTTTCTGAATCCTAGCATACCTGGAAATATCTTCATTTTGGTCTTCTGCTTTGCCTGTGCCTCAGTTTCCTCGTCTGAACAATGGGGATGATCATAATCGCACCTACTTCGTGGAGTTATTAATGGAGATTAAATGAGTTAGTGTGTGAAAAGTTGTTAGACCCTCTTTGGTACATAATAACTTTGTTTAGTGAACATTAGCATTAATGTTGTAATTGAAGCACATTAGAGACACCGTAGTACTCGGCACTCTGAAAACATTGTATGGACTAACAGTGAAGTAATAAGATGCAAGTTTGTGTGATTAAGTAAACAATTCTATTATCATAGTTGCGCCATAGGCTTATGAATTATTCCTTAGTGCTTTTCTTCTCTGCTTTCAGAAAGTCATAATCAGTGTTTCAGGACTTAGTTGTGCTTTTTTCTTCTTTGGGTCACTGGGCTGTTCTCAGCTCTCCTGATTTTTAGTGAAGCACAGTTATTTCCAGGAAATGGATTTCAATTGTAATGCAAATTTGGTTTAGAGGTATGAAAGCAGTGCTGGAGAGTAACAACGCAAGCTGCTTGAAGAGGATTGCAAATTTAGGATATTGAAGATTTAAGGAGCAGTTTGGCCCAAGTACAAAAGCAGAAAAACATAAAACCATCAGCCTGATCAGTCTGCCGTGGCTGCTTGGAACACTGTGTTGAAGAGGATTGCGGGCGGCATTTAGGCTGTTGACAGTGAGTGATGTCTGCCATGGGGTGGTAGTGGCATGTGTCATTCCTGGCCTCACCATAACCCTTTCTCATGAAGGACAGTACAAGGTGTCATTAAGAGGCGCTGACAGGGAGACTGGATCTAGTCTTGGGTACTCAGGGAAGGTGTGTGGGGAAGTCTGAGTGGGCTTAGTACGATGATGTTAATTAGGCAAAGGGAAGGGGGTTGAGAGAACTGGAAGTGCACAGGCTCCTAAGAGTTGCGGAGTAGGGCAGTGTATCTGAGGCACAAAACTAAAGGAGAGGAGGGCACATGGGGGAGCTGAAGGGGGAGGCACCATCAGTCAGGGCATCCATCGTGGGCCGTGCTGAAGGCTAGGGCTTCATTCCAAGAGCAGTTGAAGGGATTTGTCTTGGGAAGCGACAAAAACACATCTTTCGTGAGGAGAAAGGAACAAAGAGGGACAGGAGTGGATTTAGGCATTCCTCTCCAGAAGCTATTGTAGGGCCATAGGGAAGTGGTTGTATGTTAGAGCAGGGGGACAGCTGTCAGATGGACAGGTGGAGGTGAGAGTTAACTGAGAAATAAACCTAAAGGCTGTGCGGAGGAGTGGGGTAGGGAGGCATCAAAGATGACAACTCTTGGATTTCCCACTTGTAGAACAGGGTGAAAGGTGGTAGGAACTGGGAGAAATCATATCACTTACTGAACTGCTTCATCTCACAAATGAGTGTACCAAAGCTTAGCAAAGCTAAGGGACTCTGGTTCACAGAGCGGGCAATAGCATCCTGGTGGCTGGCCCTGTCTTGAAGGGAAAAGGAGGCCACATTGCCCAGTCACCATCTCGCACTATGGATAACTTCTTTGCAGCCCTGGTATTTTCTCCAACCTTCCAGGAGATTGTGGAATATCCTTTCCCAAAGGAATAGAACCGCTCTACCACTCTATTGAACATAAGTTGTTTTCATTTTCTTTTGTATCTGCCTTGAAGTCTAGAGCAAATGAAAACATGACAACACTATATAAACAAAACACAAAAAAAGCCATTCGGATTTTCCTGTTTTCTCAGGTAGGTGCAAAACGGCTCTTATCTGCAGCAGCTGAAAAGACAGAGACACAAAGTAATTGCTTTGCTATTCCAGGAACAGGCAGCCACACATGCAAAACTATTGAAGAACAAGTTTTCAACCTTCTGCTGAAAAGCTCTAAGGAAATGGCTAAAATCTCTCTAGAACCCATTCCTCCTCAGGGCAAAGGGAAGACTTGGAAAATGTGTTTTAACAAAGCAATGCTTATGATATTTGTAACTTGAGTCATCTTTTTTTTTGGTCAGTCTAGCTAAAGGTTTGTCAATTTTTTTATCTTTTCAAAGCACCAACTTTTGGTTTCATTGATTTTCTCTCTTCTTTTTCTATTCTCTATTTCATTAATTTCCACTCTAATCTTTATCATTTCCTTCTTTCAGCTTGCTTTATGTTTTGTTTGCTCTTCTTCCAATGTCTTCAAGTGGAAGGTCATTGATTTGAGATCTTTCTTTTTCTTTTTTAATAAACTCCTTTACGGCTATATATTTCCCTTTAGGCACTGCTTTGGCTGCATCCCATAAGTTTTGGTATGTTGTGTCTTCATTTTTATTCCTCTAATGTATTTACTAATTTCCCTTGTGACTTCTTTGATCCATTGGTTATTTAAGAGTGAGTTGTTTAATTTCCACATATTTGTGAATTTCTCAAATTTCTAATTTTATTCCCTTGTCAGAGAACATGCTTTTTATGAATTCAATTCTTTTAAATTTATTCAAGTTTGTTTTATGTCTAGCATATGGTCTCTTCTTGAACCTGTTTCATGTGCCCTGAAAGGAATGTGTTCTGCTGTGTTGAGTGGAGTGTTCTATAGATATGTTAGGTCTCTTTGGTTTACAGTGTTGTTCAAGTCTTTTGTTTCCTTGGTGATCTTCTGCTTAGCTGTTCTATCCATTATTGAAAGTAGGGCATTGAAGTCTCCAATTAGTAGAGTTTAGTCATCTATTTCTCCCATTGATTCTGTCCAATTTTGCTTTGTGTATTTCAGGGCTCTGTTAGGTATATATGTGGTTACAATTGTTCTATCTTCCTGGTGGTTAACACTGTTATCATTACAAAATGTTCCTCTTTATCTTTAGTAACATTTTTTGCTTCAAAGTATACTTTGTCTGATATTAGTATAGCCATTCCAGCTTTCTTATGGCTACTGTTTTTTCCATCTTTATTTTCAACCTATTTGTAACTTTGAATCTAAACCTTCTCGTAGATGCCATATAGTTGGATCTTGTTTTTTTATCCAGCCTGAACATCTCTGCTTTTTTATTGGATTACTTAATCAATTCACACTAATATTATTGATATAGTTGGATTTACATCTGCTATTTTATCTTTTTTCTCTATCTCATGTCTTTTTGTTCTTTTCTTTTGTGTTCATGAATATTTTCTAGTGTAGCTTTTCCATTATCTTAGTGATTTTTAAAACTTTTTAAAAAGTCATTTTCCTAGTAGTTGCTTTTAGGTTTACCATATACATCATATCTTATCAGAGTCTGTTTCATATTTATACTAACCTAATTCCAGTGAGATATAGAAGCCTTAGTCCTATATAGGTCTATTCTTTCTTCCCTCTTTTTGTACTATTGTTATTATACATATTACCTCTGTGTATGTTACAAACCCAACAATATATTGTTATAATTATTACTTTATATAATTTTAAGTCTTTTGAGGAGCTGAGAGAAGAAAGGAGAGTATGTATTTATAGAGTTTGTTGTATTAACCTTCTTATTTACTGTTTCTGGCTGTCTTCATTTGTGTCTATGGATAAGAGTTACCATCTGGTACCATTTCCTTCCTCTAATATAGCTTTGCTCACACTCACCTCCTTTGTGCTGTTGTTGTCAAATATATTACAATCCTATATGTTATAGGCACAACAATACAATTATATACATATTGTTTTATATTATTGCTTTTTAAATCAGTTGAGGCAAGAAAGGAGGAGACATATGTGTTTATATTCTTTTTTAAGTTACATAATTACCTTTACTGGCAGTTTGTCTTTTCATGTGGATTTGAATTGCTGTCTGGGGTTGCTTGTGATATTTGAAGTGTCATTTATATTATCTTCCACCTTTTTGTTAGTAAAAAACAAAAAACCAAAGCAACACACAACAATGGCAACAAAAAAGGAAATTTTCTTCAGTTTTCCTAATTTTTTCCCCATCAGTTCTGTAACATGAATGCTGTTATATGAGGCTCTTGACCTTAAAACATAGCAGTCACTGTGCTGTCTGTGGTTGCCTACCTGACTGAATGCTTGATTTTTCCCTAAAAAGAGAAACAGCAATGGTTAAAAGTTGTCAGCCAGCGCACATCATACCTGGCCTCTCGGCACAAGACCAGAAGATAGAACTGTGCTGAAACATAGTAAAAACAGGCTTGTAATACCCATCACCAGGCTAGAGCTTAAAAGTCGAAGCAAAGAAGAGAATTTTAATTGCCTTCATCATTTTGGCAAGATGTTTTGTTTTGTGTTGTTCCTACCCTCCTGCGACTGTAGATTACGTTTTGTTGTGTTTTTGTTGAATCTTGTTCAGACTGTAAAAGTGCTGCATGCTCATTGAGACTATTTAGGAAATTCAGAGAAAATAGAAATTCCACGACCCAGAGATGACTACTCTTAATATTTTGGAGAATCTTTTCTCTCTCTCTCTCCCTCTGAACGGATGGATATATGTTTATGTGTACCCCAATAATATTTAAATGGCATCCAAATTTGGATTAGGTTGCTTTAAGCCTAAGAGTTATATAATAGTCATGTTTTCATCTGTTTATCTTGCCTCTAATTACAGCTTTGCCCGTATCACCTAAGATTTAATATGTAGCATTTCTACTGTTATTTTTCATTTTTTAATTGTTGGTAACTGTAGTGTTAATTTCCGCTATGACCAAAAGTTTATCAAAAAGTTCTTTTAAATTTCCGAGTGTTGGGGTTTTGCTTTAGGCATGATATTTTATGTGGGGTTTTTTTGGGGGTGAGGGAACGGCCGACAATGAGTCTTGTATCGTTTCTTCTTGGAATTTATTTAGGTTTTTATTGTAGTTTACTATGTGATTACTTTTTCTAAGTGTTCCATGAGCACATAAAAAGAAAATATAGGCTTTATTATCAGGAATTAAAATAATTTCTTTTTGTTCCTGTCTGCTAAATCTTTGAGCATCCTTGTATTGTGACCATTTCTGTCTCATTTTGTTTCAGTTCTGTCTCTTTTAAGCAAAATGTCACAGTTTTATTTTTTCAACCCAGTATGAAAGTTATTTCCTTTTAATATGGAAGTGTAACATATAATTATAACTAATAGTATGATCTTATTTCATCTTATTTTATTTTTATTTTTTTATTTTACTTTTCCTTTAACATCTGCTGTTTGCTATATGCACTGTATCTTCTCGGGTGATTTGAAAACTCACATCCTGTTTCTGATTCCAGGTTTTGCAAAAGTATTCTCAACCTTTGCTTTTTCTGATTATCAAGGTCAAGGTCACCAGTACTTGGAGCAGTACCTTTTGTCTCCCCTCTCCTTGCTCTTTTATGTTCTTTCATGCTACCTTCACCTACGATAATATGTGGAACTCAGAATGTTCCACATATTAATACTTTCTTTGCATTGCATACTATTTTTAAAAATTTTTCTTTTCAGTCAATATTACCTCATATTTATAGCATTTACAACCAAATATAGTAATTATTTAGATATAACTTTTTTGCTGGTTTCTATGTATACTACTAGATTTTTTATAGCTGATTTACCCTATCTTGAGCTCTTAATCGTGATACTTCGACATCTGGAGACGTTCCGGTGTTGGTTTTGAGAACACCTGTAGGGGACGTGGTTGAGTCCTTGTGTGTGTTGTCTTTCACACAAATGGCAGCTGGGCCATATGTAAAATTCCAGAGTAACTCTTTTCCTCACAAAATTTATTTGCTGGTGTTTCTTTGTACTCTGCCCAGCAACACTAGCTTCCACCTCTTTGCCTAAATTGCACTGGAGCGTGCCATCATGGCTTTTGGGCTGCATGCTTTGTTCAGTTGGCCCTCTGTTGTTACTCCTCCTTGAAGCCCCTTTCCTGCCTTCATGGGCACTGGGCCAACCTCAGTCCCATTCTGTTTCTTTCCCTCTTCCGTCAAATTGTCATGCTTGGGAGATAAAATAGGGTTTCAGGTAGACATTAATTAGTGACACCGAAAGTTCACTTTACTGTGGGCAAGCACATAAATCATATTTAACTGGCTTTTACCAACTGAAAAAATTTCAGTGTGTTCTAATGTGAAGAGCAAATGCTGAAGAAAGGAGAAACAAGAAAAAATGAAATAAGATTTTATACAAATTTCAGATTAGATGACGCTAAAGATCTGTAGAAGTTTTCTGAATCTACAATCTATAGATTTAAGATATTGTTTGTTTTTTCCAAGTCACTGCCTTAATCATGGGTTTCAGTCTTTGGAAGAAAATATGATGACCCTCATAGGCTAGGGAAAGCAGTAGTTTCCTCAGGTTTAATTGACTTTTAGGACAAAAGTTTACAAATTCTGTAAATATGTGTTATCAAAAAGCTGAAAACAAATTTTTTTCCCCATTTAAATCATTTATTTGCTATTGAATGATAAAGTAAATTCAGAACAAGGCTTGGCTATTGCTATTGTATTCTATTGATAATAAAAATTCTATACAACCAACATCTTCTTTTTTTTTCTCTTCCTGAGGAAGATTCACCCTGAGCTAACATCCACTGCCAATCTTCCTCTTTTTCTATGTGAGCTGCCACCACAGCATGACCACTGACAGACGAGTGGTGTTGGTCTGCTCCCAGGAACCGAACCTGGGCTGCTGAAGCAGAGCACAGCTTAATCACTTGGCCACCGTGGCTGGCCCACAAACATCTTCTTAATACTCACTATGTGTAATGCATCAGGGTGAAAAGAATTTTTTAAATTCTTATTCAGTAATTGGGAATTGATTAAATTATACCTAGGCAAAGGGCTATCTTATGTGGCTATTAATCATTTTGGAAGAAATTTAAGGATATGGGAAATGCTGATAATATATTCAGTTAGAAAAAGTACTTTAGAGCTGGCCCGGTGGTGTAGTGGTTAAGTTTGTGTGCTCTGCTTTGGTGGCCCGGGGTTTGCAGGTTAGGATCCCAGGCGCGGACCTAGCACTGCTCATCAAGCCCCACTGTGGTGGCATCCCACATAAAATAGAGGAAGACTGGCACAGATGTTAGCTCAGTGACAATCTTCCTCAAGCAAAAAGAGGAAGATTGGCAACAGATGTTAGCTCAGGGCCAATCTTCCTCAAAAAAAAAAAAAAAGGAAAGAAAAGAAAAAACACTTTACAAAGTGATATATTCAGTATAATTTCCAATTTATCTAAAAAAGATTTTATTCAAAAGACTAAAACGAATATGTACCCGGGCCTAGCCTGGTGGCTGACTGGTTAAGTTCATGCATTCTGCTTCAGTGGCCCAGGGTTTTGCAGGTTCAGATCCCGGGCACGGACCTAGCACCACTCATCAAGCCATGCTGTGGCAGCATCTCACATAAAATAGAGGAAGGTTGGGACAGCTGTTAGCTCAGGGCCAATCTTCCTCACAAAAAAAACCCCAAACAAACAAACAAACAAAGAATATGTGCCTAAATGTTACTATTGTTTATTTCTGGACAAGTAAGAAAACCTTTTCCATATTCCTTCTAATTTTTCTACTATGAAAACAAATCCATTTTATAACCAGATGATAGTATGGTTTTGTTGTTGTTTCTTAAGGACATAGCCCTGCTCTTTAGGATTACAGAGAATGGACGTATTCATCCCCACTTCAGGGATCAATTTTGACCTCTTGGGAAAAGTGGGCTTGAATCTGGTTCTTAAAGAGGGAGCAAAATATTAATAGGCAAGTACACAAAAAGAGCAACACATACACCAAGCAGAAGAGCCTGCGTTGAGAAAATGTGCAGAATCAGGCAGGAAGACAGCAGATGAACTGGGTGGCTGGACCAGATGTTGCTTGACCTGAGGTGGGTGGTGAGAGAGTCCAGCCGGAGCTGGGGAGAGCGTTGAGATCTTTGGTGAGGAGTTCAGATCTTGCTCTGCACGTTGGATAAAAACATCGAAGGTTTTAGATTTGGGATTAGAGAATCGGTTCAAGAGTAGATGTTTGTTTCAGGTGATTCCAGAAGGAGAGATAAGCAGAATGAATGGTAGGCTGGGAGACCAGAGGCAGGAGATACTCAGGAGGCGTGTTCTTCTGTTTCTCTGCCTGATTCTTGTCAGTTGCCTGCCAGGGTTTTCTTCCTTCCTCCCTCTCTTAATTGTTGGGTGCTCCTGAGTCCTGCTTGCTGGCCTCATTATTTTGTGGCTATACTGAGCTTCGCAATGCTGTCAATTTCAACCTAGAGCTCCAGCTTGGATCTCTTTCCTGGGCTCCAAACCACTGTGTGTTTAACAATGTCCAGGTCACCTTCACCTGCTGTTCCCTGAGTCCTCAACCTCGAAGAAACTTCTGTCTTTTTCCCAAAGTCTGCTTCTTCTCCTTCCCTATCTAGTCCCTGAGCACAGTCTCCATTCTCCCGTCCTACCAGTTACTCAAGCCAGAAACTTCAGTGTCCTCACAAAAGACACAAAAGGACAAATCTTGTATGATTCCACTTATTTATGTGAGTTACCTAGAATAGGCAAATTCACAGAGTCAGAAAGTAGAATGGTGGCTTCCAGGGAGGGGGAGGGAATGGGGAGTCAGTGTGTAATGGGGACAGGATGATGAAAAAGTCCTGGTGATGGTTGCACAACATTGTGACAGTAATTAATGCCACTGAATTGCACATGTAAAAATGGTTAAAATAGTTGTTTTACGTTATGTATATTTTACCACAATTGAAAAATTAAAATTAATAATAATAAAATAAAACCTGTTCAACTTGGTTTGGCCCAATTTCTCCCAGACTTATTTGACTATGGAACCCTCTGGGCAAAAGAAAAAAAATATTTTAAAGGGAAACATATATTCACGTCCTTTCAGTGTTGGAGGAACACACTTTGGGGAACATTCTCACATAATTGGGGGCAGCAAAGAGGAATTAAGTTCTTCATTTCCTCACACTCTGCTGGAACTCTATGCAGTTCCTTAAGAAACATTACTGGAAATGGCGGTTGGGCTTTTCTTTAGAGGAATTTTGGGTCAGTTCGTCTTCCCCGGGCTGACCTGATGACGTTATTTCCCTGGGAGAGTGTATTTGCAGCTTTAAAACACTTAGCCCGAAAAGGAAATTCTCAAACACAGTCCACTCAAATTGGAGACAGATTTACTTCAACAAGTCGAAGAACACAATCTGCTCACTTTAGGAAGGTTTGCAAATTATTTTGGAAACACAGGAGGTTCTGCCTATTTGGGTAACTATCCGGCTTCTGGTCGCCAGTCTCCACGTGTTGAAACTCAAGGTCAGGACAGGGAATTGGGTGAGTGAAGAGGAAGTGAAGTGAGCAGCCTCAGGCCCTGCGTTGGTCGCTCCTTCCTCCAGTCCCAGGTCCCAGCCCAGTCTGGTTCTGCAGCAGGAAGTACCTAAGCGGCTCAGCCCACAGAGAGGTTTAATGTCCATAAGTCCCTCTGCAGATCTGGGAATCAGAGCCCTCAGGCTTCCTTGGCCACGGTGTTGCCCACTTTCAGGACACCTAGACCCTGCCTTGTCACTGCCCCTTGAGTCCTGAGATGTCCAGAGCTGACATGCACACACTCTTCTTCTCTCCGGCCCTTTCTGCTAACAGCCCTTCCGCCCTGCTTAGCTGCCAGGGCGTTTGCTTTGGTTGCCTTTCTGAGTTCCTGTTTCAGGAGCCTGTCTAATACCCCAAGCCCTGTACAACTAAAGAAGGCACCCTTGTTCAGTGTACAACCTGTGTGGCTGCCCAAGTCCATAAAGACTACTGAGTCCCTTCCTTATTCTGTTTACCCTCCTGCCCAGCAATTGGAATCTTGCCCTGAAATTTCAGTATAGGGTAACCTTTTCCATGCCAGTTTCTTTCTTTATTGAAAAGTACATGCTCCTTATAAAAACTTCAAACCTTATGGAGGTACATTTCCTACAATTTAGATAGTTGCCATTAATAATGGACTCTCTCTCTCTCTGTTTTTTGTTTTTCCCCCCATTCATCTACTAGTACGTGTGTGCATTGTACCAAAACTCCTGCTATACGTGCTGTTTTACAGCTTACTTTTTTTTCACTTAACTATGTATCTGCGGCATTGTTCCATTTTGGCAAGTGGGGATCTATTTCATGATTTAACAGCTGTATTGTATTTCATTATTTGGATGTACCTTGATTTCCCTAACTGGTCCCGTTGATGGACAATTGGAGTTTTTCCAGCTTTTTGCTATTGCATATAATGTAGCCATGAATAATCTGACGCATATAAATCTTTGCGCAATTGCAAAAGAGGTTCTCTAGGACAAATTCCTAGGTAGAGTAGCTAGGTCAAATGGTATAAACATCTTAAATTTTAATAGACAAAAATCACCTTCCTCATGGTTTAACTGCTTTGCTCTCCCACCACGGTATGGTCAAGGGTCTGTTCCCTCCACCTCACCAACGCTGGCTAGCCTTTTCCAACTTTCCTAATCTAATAGGCGAAATGTTTTAGTTTGCATTACAAATTTTTTTACATAACTTCCCATCGTTAAACTCTGGAGTGATCCTGACTGCTTGAGGTTGAACATTTTTCCTCTATTTATCAGCCATTTATATTTCTTTAAATTCCTGCCCGGGCCTCTATTGTTTATGCACTTTAATTCTCGATTCTGAACTCTACCCACCAGGATGGGGAATCCATCCCCTCCTTTCAGACTCTCGTGCCAACTAGCACTTCCTGCCTTAAAGCTGGACAGTGCTGTCCAGCTCAGGACTTGTGGTGGGAAAGACCCAGGTTGACTCCCAGGTGCTCCACATATTGTGTGATCTTTAATGATTTTCTTAACCTCTTTATGCTCTAGTTTCCTCATTTGAATCTGAGATGGTAGTTTTGCCTACCACAAAGGGTTGTCTTCAGGATTGAATGGGATAATTTTTACATAAAGCACTTAATTTAGGTCTTGGCTCATCAAGTGAGTGTCCAGTAAATACTAGCCTTGTTATTATTGCTATAATAAGTGTACTGTTTGTTTTCTAACTTATGCTCTCTGACCAGTATCAATACCGAGATGGTGAAGGATATAGGGGAAGTCTCTGAAAATGGAGCCATGCTAAAACATTTCCAGTGTTGTTTATATCTTCTCCATTCCCATAATTGTCCTGAGGCTCAAACATTAGTGAGGTGGCTTGGCTCCGAATATAACACTTTCCAGCATTATTCTGCCTGTGCACCTCTGTTCTCTCATTTATTGCAGCCGAGTTACATATAATCAGAGGTTACAAACTATACAGCTAAATGTAGCTCACCAGTTTCTCAGGTTTACACAGGGTTGTGAGTTGTGCTTTTTTTTTTTTTTTTAAAGATTTTATTTTTTTCCCCAAAGCCCACCGGTACATAGTTGTATATTCTTCGTTGTGAGTCCTTCTAGTTGTGGCATGTGGGATGCTGCCTCAGCGTGGTTTGATGAGCAGTGCCATGTCCACGCCCGAGATTCGAACCAACGAAACACTGGGCCGCCTGCAGCGGAGTGCGCGAACTTAACCACTCGGCCACGGGGCCAGCCCCGTGCTTTTTTTTAAGAAAAAAAAAATCTGAAGCAACATTTAGAAGTTAGGACATTCATATAAAAAATCTAGATTAACAGCTTTCTTGAGAAATAGGAGATATTGGCAAGCATCCACTAGAGCTGGATTTCTGCTGACCCTCTAGATGGGGCATGGAGGCTCCAGGTTTCTGTGCACCCTCTCTTCCCCCCCCCCCCCCACCAACTCTTGTTTCTGTCCTCCTCATCCCATGCAGCTGGTTATCATTTGTAATTCATCATCACACTCGCCCTGTTGTTCTCCTTATGGTAGAGGAATATTTCTTGGTACCCATGTCTCTACTAAAAGTGGGGAAGCAAAACAAAAATACTGAAACAAGCATTTTTCTATATATAAGTGAAGGATATTCCCATGCGTTTAATCTGCTGAGAAAAATGTGTGTTCATTTTAGCCGTTGGCTTCATTCATTGACCTGACTGGCCAAGCCCCTGGCAATGGAGATGGGACTGGTGTATGAATCCGTCCTAACAACGTGCCCCTAGGGGGTGCTCCAGGGTCCTCTCTACTCCCTTTACCACAGTGGTTCTCAACCTCAACCTGGAAGTTTTAAAAACTATTGAGGCCTGGGTGTTGGGGTGTTCTACCCCTTGCCCACTCCTCCTCCAAAGAGCTGAAGAACCTTATTGGCGGGGTCAAGGGGAGGAAGGTCATGATACTGACCCTTCCTGGCTGCCTACTTCCCTCCAGCGCAAACAGGTCCCCGTGCTCCATTCTGTGTTCCCAGGCAGCCAGCACTTCCTTTTCGAGTATTCACGTTATCACCATTTTTTGTTTATATGTCTATTTCCCTTACCAAACTGGAAGCTCCTTGATTGCAGGGACTGTACTATACCATTCTAATATTCTTGGTGCTCAGGACATAATTGGTGTTCAATAAATATTTTCTAATGGATTTAGTTTTTAAAAATTTTATTGACTCTTTTGCCATATGAAAAGCTGTTATCTGGGTGCTGTGGGGATAGAAAAGAGTTTAAAATGTAGTTTATATTCTGAAGGAGCTTGTTATCCAGTTGGGGAGATAGGGTCAATCATTCATTTATTCGTTCATTAGTTATTCAACATATACTGAGTACATAAGCTGTAGTCAGCTTGGCAGTGGGGATACAAAGATATCAAGGTGTGTACTCCACTCTCAAGTGGCTTCCAGTCTAGTAGGGGAGACAGATGTGAAACGATATAAAACAAGCACAACATAATGTGATAAGGGCAGTGATATAATTTCTAGTAATCGTTAATATATAGTAAAACATGAATAGCTCAAAACAGATGGAATAACTGTCACAAAGCAGTGCATGCCTTGGTGGTTGTCAAGTAGAAGCAAAGCTCAGTTTTCCTAGGGGGTCACTAAGGGGACACTAAGAAGTAACCGCTGAGAAAAGGGGCTTCATGGTGCAATCAGTGGTTCATGGTGCAAATCAGTACAGCCAAGGCCCGGAGAAGGCCCGCATTAGAAGACCTGACTCAGCTTGACCTAGGTTTTCCCATACTTACGTGACTGTGGAGTTCTCTTCCCGACTATTTAGTATCCTGTGGAACTGGATTCCTTATAGGCCTTATGGGGAATGCCAGTATAGACACCATCTGTAATTAGACAGTTGGTCGCTCTTAACATTTTTGGGGACATGGACCTTTTGAGAAATTAATGGTGGGGGGGGATTGTGCGCAATTCATGTGTTCCTTGAAGTCATCCAAGACCCCTCTCCACGATCAGGGAAAGAAAAGAAGGGAGCAAAGAAGGGCCAAGACAAAAGAGGCTGGAAAAGACTGGTCTTGTTCAGTTTGACTGTGAAGGAGAGATCATGCCAGGAGAGGGGACCATGATGAGTTGGAGAGGCCAACTGTGGAAGGCCTGAAATGCCTGGCATAGAATTATCTGTCCTTAATGTTAATTGAGTCTTGACTGTGAAGTTCAAGGGGTATGTGAGGCCAAAGATGTCTCTACTAACAGAGTCTAGAGTCATAGTAAGATTATTTACAGAAATAACAAAGTCATGGAGCTAAAACTTCAACATGTCAAAACCTATATTATTATCATGTTGAAATGCCCCAACTTGCCTTGATTCACTAGTGCTGAGTCTCCACCTGAAAATTCACTTTCAGAATTGAATTTGCCATCTAACTGAGCATTCTACCTTGAACAGTTAAAAATCAGATTGGTCTGACTTCTAATTTTAGAAGGAATCAGGCTGACCTTCATTGCACTGTTGCTAACTGGAGCCCGTTACCTGGGTGACTAGATTTACAATATGTCAGTATGCAAATACCATCTGCCCAAGAGGAGGAAGGAAGAAAGGCCTTCCTCCTCTGGGGTTGTCAGCAGTTCTGGAAATGTCTTCTTCTGGAACAGGGTGGAAGGAAGAGATGAGGAGAAGGGAAAACCAGGGAAGAAGATGTGAGATTTCACTTTTAGAGCCTTTCATCACTCTTTCCCCACATAGGTGTTTGTGGTTTGCCTTATGGACTGTCCTATAAGGTATATCGTTAGGAATATACATGTGGGGTTTAGATTTTACATTACTTCCAGGGGTGTGAGCAAAAGGGTGGTATATATCACTTCAGTGTATCACAAAACACTTAGATTCAGATAATCGAAATAGCTTAATGAATCGTTTGAATATGCGATTCTTGGCTTCAACTAATGCCATTATGAATCTAATTTCCAATTGATAAAGAGAGTATGAGCCAGATAGGGAGCCCAATGCCTTTATCGGTTGAGCCCTCAAGAAGAGTGAATAGTAGCGGATATTCCATTTCATTTTCCTACACATCAGGTTGACTGCGTAAGCTTGACAGGATTTTCTCCCACCAAATATCTATATTCAGCTCCTGTCCTGTGTATTGTTTCAGGCTGAGGTTGAGAATCACATTTGGAAACATTCAAATCTGAAGGCAGGGGAAGTTTTATTCCTTTTCATGAAATAACTATCACATCAGCTGTCAGCTGCAGGAATTTCTTCCACCCACACATTTTGTGAGTCCAAATTAGATGGACTCATTAATTTTAACTTTTACTTTAAAACTCAAGGACTTGAATGGGTGAGTGTGCTTCCTTTAATTGCTGTGTGTCAGAATTTGTTTAGGAGGAAGAGTTTCCAGGAGCAGGGCCGAGAATCTCTTGGCTTCTAATTTTGTCCCCACTGGTGACTTCCCCTGTGACCTCTTCTCTCCTTGCTCTCTTTGGCACTGCTGTCTCCCACCTCTTTAAAAAATTCCTCCTAACATCAACCTAAAACTGTCAGCAGCATGCAAGAGTGAGGAAAGTCCTTTACTCACCAGGGTACTTTCACCCAGTCTTATAAATAAAGAGCCTTTTAATTGGATGTCATGCAAGTGGCTGAGGAGATTACAGTAGTCTCCCCTTGTCTGCGGTTTCACTTTCTGCAGTTTCAGTTATCCTCAGTGCAAACATATTAAATGGGAAATTCATAAACAATATTCATAAGTTTTAGGTTGCGTGATCTGAGTAGTGTAATGAAATTTCGCACCATCCCACCCGGAACGTGAATCATCCTTTTGTCCAGCAGATCCACGCTGTGTCTGCTGCCTGCCTGTTAGTCGCTTCGTGGCCTTCAGATGACTGTCTTGGTATACAGTGCCTGTGTTCACGTAACCCTTATTTTACTTAATAATGGCCCCAAATCTCCAGAGTAGTGATGCTGGCAGTTAGGATATGCCAAAGAGAAGCCATAAAGTGCTTCTTTTAAATGAAAAGGTGAAAGTTCTCAACTCGAAAAGGAAAGCAAAAAAACCACATGCTGAGGTGTCTAAGATCTACGGTAAGAACAAATCTTCTATCTGTGAAATTGTGAAGAAGGAAAAAGAAATTCGTGCAAGTTTTGCTGTCACATCTCAAGTATGTATGCATGGGAAAAAACATAGTATATATAGGGTTCAGTACTATCTGGTTTCTGGCATCCACTGGGAGTCTTGGAATGTACCCCACCCCCCCGTCCCGTGGATAAGAGGGGACTATGGTAATGCCAGAGACAGGGGAGGGTGGATCTTGGAGTTTGACTGCCTGGATTCAAATCCCAGCTCTACTGCTTTCTAGCTGGGTGAGCTTGGGCAAGTTACTCGACTTCTCTGTGCACCAGTTTCTTCATTTGTAAAATAGGGATAAAAATACTGTCCACCTCATAGGGTTGTTGTGAGCATTAAATAAGTATAAATGCTTTAGAACCATGCTGACCCTGGAGAGGTTAGCACTGTGTGGCAGCTTTTATTATGATTTCTGTTATGCATCTTCAGGAGTCCTGGGAAGTAGAGAAGTTTTGCTGTGAGTGAGTAGATGTCCACGATTCATTTGTAGGCTGTGACTTTCCCCTTCCTTCTTGCCAAGCTAGTGCCTATCCATGCACAGGTCTAGCCTCATTTTTCATATGATGCCCTCCTGGACAACTGTAGCCCGTGCTGCTCTGTCCCTAACCCCTCAAACACTTTCCGTCCATGCTGCATAATTAGTGCATTTGGATATGCTCTCTTAGCTTCTAACTGTCCTGTCACGTTTAGCTCTTTGTTGTCCCTGCACAGTGGTGAAAAGATGCCACATGGCTGGATTGTTGCCCATGATAGTGGTTCATTGAATGTGCCCAAGTGTAAAATATGGTGACACAAGCAAGCAAGGCCACACTTCCACATTGCTTACTTTTGGCTTTAGAAGTCACTTGTTTGACTTTCTTGTTTCTGCAAGTAACTTAAAACTATCAAAAGTAAGTATGAGACATTATTGGTGGGAATGTAAAATGGTGTAGCCGCTGTGGATAACAGTTTGACAGCTCCTCAAAAGGTCAACACAGAGTTACCATAGAGTTACACAGAGTTACCCAGCAATCCCACCCCGGGTATATGCCCAAGAGAAATGAACACACATCCGCAGAAAGCCTTGTCCACATCCATGGAGACAGGGGTCTGAGTCGGGGCCAGGGGCTGGGAGGAGGGGAGAGTGGGGAGTGACTGCTCATCCGTGTGGAGTTCTTTTGGGTATGATGAAAATATTCTGGAATTAGACGTTAGTGACGGATGCACAACCTTCCGAATGTACCATAAACCACTGAATTATATACTTAAAAAAAAAAGTAGGTATGAGAAACTCCTTCAGTCTACTTCAGAATTTAAAGTCATTTCCCAGATTACTTTTTCAAGACTAGCTGTCACCTAAAGTAGAATAAAAAGTGACTTAATCCATAAGAAGAACGTGAAAAATGCAAATTACCAAGAATGGCTTTTTCACCTTGAATCTTTGAATGTAAGTCCTATACATTCAATTCGTAAGTAAATTCTGCAGGACTGTTTGCTGCCTTCTATGTTGTGATTCTAGAATTTGCCACATTCCTGGCTGGGCCCTCAAAATAATACTGAATGCAGCTTCTATAACAGAAATAGAAGCGCCTTTCCAGGTCATGCCCACCACCCCCACCCCCAGGCTCCCTAAGGTGATCATTCGTGGCTGCTTCTTTTTGGTGCCCTGACAGAGTGACTTAACTGTTTGTGAATGTGTTGGGGCCCTTTCAACTAACAGAGATTTATTGCACTGAGTTTATCTTATGTTTGCAAACACAGCATTTCCAAGGGACACTCTCCAACCCCCTGAAAAATAACCATCTCAGTTCATCAGTGTTTCATCAGAAGGGTCTACTGAGTGACATTTCTGATTTAAATAAATAATAGGGTTGAAATCTCTCCCAGGGCTGTCTCAGGACTTACTTGGAAGAAGGGTTTGAAATGCCCACGCACCTAAAATGAGCTTTACAAGAATGAGAGATCCAAGAAAGAACCTAGTTCATTTTAAAATATCCTGTGATCATCTCACACCGGTTAGGATGGCTATTCTTTAAAAACGAAAACAAAAATGGAAAATAATAAGTGTTGGCAAGGATGTGGGGAAATTGGAATCCTTGTACATTGCTGCTGCAAATATAAAATGGTGCAGCTGCTGTAGAAAACAGTTTGGTGGTTCCTTAAAAAGTTGAACATAGAATTACCATATGATCCAGCAATTCCACGTCTCATATAAACTCAAAAGAATTGAAAGCAGGGACTCAAACAGATACTGGTACACCAATGTTCATAGCAGCATTATTCACAATACTAGCCAAAGGTGGAAGCAACCTGAATACCTATCAGCAGGTGAATGGGTAAACAAAATGTGGTACATACATGCAATGGAATATTATTCAGCCTTAAAAAGGAATGAAATTCTGATAGATACATGCTACAATATGGATGAACCTTGAATACATTATGCTAAGTGAAAGAAGCCAGCCACAAAAGGATACATATTGTGTGATTCCACTTATATGAAGTAGCTAGAATAGACAAATTCATAGAGACAGAAAGCAGATTAGAGGTTACTAGGGGGTGAGGGGGATAGGGAGCTGTTGTCTAATGGTGACAGAGTTTCTTTTTGAGAAGATGAAAAAGTTCGGAAATGGACGGTAGTGATGGTTGCCCAACATTGCGAATGTACTGAATGCCACTGAATTGTACATTTAAAAACAGTTAAAATGGTGAATTTTGTTATGTAGAGTTTACCATAATAAAAAATGAAAAAAAAGGTCTTTTTCTCCCAACTCTTTGAAAACATGGTGAACTGTGTTCCATCATGGCATCGCCTGGAGGACTTGTTCCCCTCCTTCCTTAGGAGGTTACACAGAAAGACAGAAGAACTACCAACTGTTGATACAGGGAGGAGAGGGCCCCCACTCCGTCTTGAAAGAACCCATTGATAGAATCTCTCTCCAGGTCATTAGAATAAGTGCAGAATGCAAAAGAGCTCAGAAGATAGATTTTTAAATGTAGCAATTCCTGGAACTGTACCCAATTTACTCTATTTGCTTGTCTTTGTTAACTGTCTCAAGAGAGGAAGAGTTGACAACCATTTGCTTTTCTCAATCAGTTATCTGCTTTTTTTACCCAGGAAGACACACCCTTAGGCTGCGATTGCTTAAGAGAGTGGTGCCTGCCTTGCAAGCAGCCTCACGCTCTACAAATGCTGGCTACCTATGGGCTACAAGTCCCACCGGTATGAAACCTGGGGCCTCGTCTCCAAAGTGGGGTGAAGGAAGATGCTGGAACTTTCCAAACTTAGATCCACAGATATAACTTGCTCGTAACTCTCGGCATAGTTAGCAGAGGCCCGAAGCCACCTGCTGGGCCAGCTAGCACTTAAGCAAGCAAAGGGATTCAGTGACCTTCACATGTTATTCTAAGCATGAAGTGGCTCAAATTGAATAAATCTTTTAAAACGTTGAGAACTCCCCTTGTCCATTTGTCCACGAAGCAGCAAGTGCGTCTCTTTGCGTTCAGTTTGCCCTTCTGCTCTCGGAAGGTCTCGAAGACGCTAAAACTAATTACCGTCATTCCTGCAAGTGTCTTTCTCCTTTTAACGACTCCCACAGCTACCCTGAATGCTACCGTTCATTTTCCTGAAGGACTGATAGGAGCAGTAGGCTTCACAAATGGGCTTTTCTAATTCTGGAAGACCCCGCTACCCCCAGAATAGAGAGACCTCTCTCCTGGAAACACCTTTGGCTGTGAGGCCAAGGGTAAGGGGATGAGCATCGACAAGGGGATGGTGCAGGATGCCTTTCCCAGGAAAGCGGTATGTCCATTTTCCCCCTTTTTGGTCGTGTGATTGGCTGTGGGTGTATGTTCCATAGTAAACACAACAGCCTTGATTGCTTTCTAAAGGTCAGACCTGTCACCAAGGCTTTCCATTTGCCGGAGTTGCGGTCGGTTTCACATTTCTCCACAAACGGTTTGAAAGCTCTGATGTAAACTTCAAGGTCCTTCAGGGCGTCGCCTTGTGTCTTCAAGGTGGAACTCCTAAGGAAACCCTCCTCTTCACCAGAGACCAGGTCTGTCTTGTTCATAGCTCCACCTCCAGTGTCTACAGGGCCTGGCACACACTGAATGCTTGTTGATGCACAAACCAGAATGGACAAGACTCTCCAGACCCAAGACTGTCCCCACAACCAATGTATGGAGAAATCCTATGTCTGCCACGAGGGCCAACCACCTTTGTGGTTTTGAGTTGAGTCCTAGCAGTTCCTGTCCTTGCTCTCTTAATGGTTTTTCATGACACTCACTAATGGCTAATTTGTTCAGCTTCTCATTTATAAACACAAGGGCATGCCACCTCCTGCTTTAGCCGATGCTTATAAAGCAGCCTATACCTGCTGCATGTTATCATTTTGGTTTTTCACTATTTGCCTCAAATGAGTTCTCAGGGCTAGAATACCACCCCCAGGGCGAGTCAGTGTTGGAAGGAGCGGAGAAAATGTGCACTCTTACTTTTCACATATTCTAAAGAATATCACTGCTCTCCCACACTCAGTCAAGTCGATGATGCTCCGAAATGGCCGAGGGCACTGGAAATGATTTGCACAGACTTGTGCAGCCGCAGGCGTAGAGTTATGCTTGCACAAGCTCGCAGCATATCCTGAGCCCTTCCCTTGACATGAAGTTGCTCTATTTCTATTCACTTCAGTTCAAAACCTAGGACTGGTTAAGCAGTGTATGAAACTGTTTATATTAGTTTGTCACAAAAGGGGGATTTTTTCAATTAAATGTCGATAACCCAGCTCCTTCTTGAATCTTTTTATCAGCTTTTTCATTCCTGCACCCTGGCATAATGACACAGGTATTACGTAAACTTACAAAAATCCAGAGAAAAGATAAATAGGTGATGATGCACTGATATCCTGAAATATGAGCTGCAGGTTCGTATTTTCTTTGTGGGATCGGATATTGGTTTTCGTAGTTTATTGACCCGGCAGGGAGAGATATGACGAAATACCAAAGAACTTTACACTTTTTTTTTTTTTACCTCCCTGTCTACACGGAGAAATCTGGACATTGAATTACAGAGCCAGAAAGACTGAGAGGTTAGCCAGTCACGGCCTTGCAGAACCCAAATCAGATCCAGCCCTTGGAGAATACGCTCTACCTTCCCCGAGGAAACAGGAATTGGTCTCGCTGTGGAGTCACTCTTAGGCGGAACCCCAGGCTGAGGAGGAAACGGAAGGACTAGGCTGTGAAATGTGACAATCCTGTTCCATAAGGAACTGGTGTTCTCATTCCCCGTATTAAGGTTGACGGGATCAGAAAGCGTTTGTATTCAGTTAATCACTCTTTCCCTTCTGTCAGGGGCTTTGTCTGCGACATGTCACAGTTAGCAGCACGTTGCTTGGGAGCATCAGCAACGTGAATCCTCTAGAGTGCTAATATTAAAGACATTAAGTCTAGGGCACAGTGAGCCAGACGACTCCCCTGGCATGGCAGGAATAACCACGTGCCATGCAACAGTGTCTCTGAGCGAGTCATTTTATAGTTCTCCTGTCCACTCAGCTCAACACCTTCAGATAAGCTTCCAAACCAAAGAGCCATCAAATAGAAAAGTCTCCGTCCTTTGCAAAAGCTTTTTCATAATCATAAAAATAGACTCACTGTTAGGTGGGCACCTTGAGGTTTGGAGCAAGTGAGCCACACTCACTAAAAAATATGTTCCCAGGCTTTTAAAAAAATTGTGATAAGGTCCACATCACATAAAATTTACCATTTTAACTGTTTTTAAATGTACAGTTCAATGGCATTGAGTACATTCTCAGTGTTGTACAACCATCACCACCATCCTTCACTAGAACTTTTTCATTATCCCAAAACTCTGTCCCCATTAAACAGTAACCCCCGTTCCCTCCTCCCCAGCCCCTGGCACCCACCATTCTACTTTCTGTCTCTATGAATTTGACTACTCTAGCTACCTCATATAAGTGGAAGTCTTCAGGCTTTTTTAGAATATTTTGCTAAGTGTTCGATCAGAATACCATCTGATAAAAATGCTTACCGAAGGAAAAGATAGTCTTGGGCAGATGGTCAAGTTTTCTTGGGTTTTTGGTTGTACGGGTATATGGCAGATGGCTTGTTCTCTTGTAACAGGGAAAAGAATGAAACAGATCTTCAAGGCCGGGTCAGACGTGTTGCAACAGAAGGAGCAATAGCTACAGCAGTTTGTAACAGTTTTACATTTTACAAAGCATTTCAGTTCGTAAGGTTTTTTCTCACTTGATTCTCACCATGTCCTGTGAGGTATTTTATTAGTCCCATGTTAATAATAAGAAACTGTGGCTCAGATAAGTAAATTGTCTCAGGTTACAAAGCTAATCAAAGGCAGAATCAGGACTTTGGCTTCAAGTTTTCAGTTTTAAAACCCCAGTGCTTTCCATCATAGCACACTGTGAACAATTATCACTTCTCTGGAGGTCCAGCTAATCACCAGTCCTCAGAAAGAGAGCCTTCTCCAAACAGATCCCTACTGGTCAGTGCTCCACCTTGCTAGCTTGGAAACACGGAAACCCTCGGCCTGGCTCTGTCGCTTGGCCAGCCAGCGTGGAAAGTCTTGGCGAGGCATAATGGCCCGACGCTCGATCCTGTTGGTCTAGTTAGGGTCTAGACCAGCACCGTCCAATAGAAATGTGTGAGCCACAAATGCGAGTCACGTACGTCATTTAGAATTTTCTAGGAGCCACATTTTAAAAAAGTAAAAAGAAATAGATGAAGTTGATTTTAAGAATATATTTCAGTTAACCTAATATATCCAAAATACTGTTGTTTCAATCTGTAATCAATATAAAAATTATTGATGAGCTATTTTACTTTTTTTTTTTGGTTGCTAAATCTTCAAAATTGAGTGTGCATTTTACACTTACAGCTATCTCAAGTCAGATGCTAATTTTCCCTTGGAGGTACTGGATCTGAATTTAGATTTCATGAAATTTCCAGTTGAAAAAGTAGATTCACGTACCCAAGGTGTTTCAAAAATATGTAAAGTTTACTAATAGGTGAAATGAATGTCAGTTTTTAAATTTAAATTAAAGAAAGTTTAAAATTCTGTCCTTCCATTACACAGGCCAAGTTTCGAATGCTCGCTAGACAAATATGGCAAGTGGCTACCAGCCGGGCAGCACAGGTCTAGGTGAGCAGCTGGCTGGCTCAGACCAGACCCAGTGCCAGTGGACTAGAGCAGAGGTCTGCAAACTTTTTCTGCAAAGCGCCAGATAGTAAATATTTTCAACTTTGCAAGCCATACAGTCTCCATTGCAACTACTCAACCCTGCTGTTGTATAATGAAAGGAACCACAGAATGAGTGAGCGTGGTTTTGTTCCAATAAAACTTTCTTTAAAAAACAGGCACCAGCCCACGTAGTTTGCTGACTGCTGGACCAGAACATTTGTCCTGGTGCCTTAGCTGTGCTGTGGGATTGCAGACAACAGCGAGCTCTAGCCTCTAGCTCTCTGAGACAAGGTTGTTAAAATCTAGACTCATTGTATCTCCTTCCCTGTGTCTAATTACAATTTTGGCACCACTTTGCCGGAATACTGCAATGCTCCTGAATCCTGTGTGATGTTTTATCTTTCAGATGCTCTTCAGTGGGCTCCTTGCGTATCATGAGGCAATTGTTTCACTGTGCTTTAAGGTCCAGGTATTGAGAGTGGAGAAGGCTGGAAGAGTTTTGACAAAAGCATTAATAGTGATGTGAATAATGGGGGAAACTCCCGAGAATGCCAAATTATATCACCCTCTGCTCTTTCCGCTATCGACACAGCCAGAGTGAGACAGGCAGGAATCACTCACATTTCACAGATGGAAAAAATACATGATGTCACGTTAGGTCAGAGGGACAGGTGTTTCTGTGTGGTTATTAGGTTATGTGGCATCCATCCATTTTGATGGTAAAGGTGAAAGTAGATGTAAAGTCTGATTCCCAACCTGGAGCCTTGAGGTCCCGAGTCATAACATCGGAATAACTCCATCTGGAGTTGGTGAAGTTTATTGCAAAGCAGTCGTTCCCACCTTTCACATCATGATGATTGGAAATGGAGGAAGAGAAAGGGGACAGGAAGGGAGGACACAGGGACGGATTGGAAGGAAGATGGCGCCTCCTTGTTTCTTTAGGGTGGGGCAATCTGGGAGCCTGGCCTTGCAGAGACCTCTGAAGCTCAGCAGCCAGGGAGGGAGAGGGCAGTTAAGTGAAAATCAGTTATAGCTTGGCGTTCTGTTGAGCGTAAAATTTTGGGTCCTGTCCTTCTTTCAGCTTTCAGCAAGGATGGTGTTCAAGGTGTTGTTGGTGCTCAGTTAATAATCTCTTATCGTACTCAGGAGTTCTGGCTTGGGGTTGCCTTTTCTAAAACCAGAGTTTGAGGTTGAACTGTATTAAGTAACTTGATCACGCCCCGCCATAGAGTTTGCAAAAGTACAAACCGATGAAACCGCTTGGCTTCTCCAAGCACATTACGCAACTCTGCCTTCTCTCAAAATTTGCAGCTCTATCAAACGTGCAGCGCTGTGTGCAAGTGGGAAAGATCTGAAGCCCCGAGATGTCTTTTGACTGCAGAGATAATTATTTGGGGTAGCTGTTCTGATGATGGCTCACACAGAGGCTCAGCCCTGCAGCGAGGAGCTGTCTCTAATCATGATTGCCGTGATGATGATTACCCAAACGCTGGAATTATAACAATAGATTTTACAAAGTTAGAGCATAATTGCTCCACCATTCCATATGTGAGCACAGTTTAAACAACTTTGATCTTTCAAATGATATCAGACTTTTGTTCTTCATCTTCTGAAATAGCAAAGTTCAGAGGCAGTGGCTCCGAACGACCCCCCTTTTTCAATCATAGTGAGGCCTAGAATTGTGAAAGCAACTCACCTGTTAGAGAAATGAGGGCTGAAGTTGGGTGGAGAAGAGGACAGATCCGTGGTGTTCCAGTCCCAGCTCTGCCACCTAGAAGCCACGTGGCATGGACAGCATTTCTAACCTCTCTGAGACTCAGCTTCCTCACCTGTAAATACCGACCTTGATAAATCACTGTGAGTATTAGAAATGAATATAAAGCACCTAATTGGTGCCTTGCACTAATAGGCAATCAATTCAGCTACACTCTCCCTCATCATCATCGATTCTCTTATCAATCCTCTGGCTTCAAAGTCTTCAGAATCCCTCTGAGTCTGGATCTGGCAGCCTTCATTTGACATACAAATTGGTTTGGAGCTGGTGATGAGGGATGGGGTATTTTCACTAAATTAGGGATGAAGCTTTGCAAGAAATTAGTATTAAAGGGGAAAGAAGAAATGGGCTTCCTAAAGATAGAACATTTTGGCCTCGGCACTGTTTAGTATTGTGCAGGTACCAATGAATGCCTTCGCCACTCTCTCCTCCAGGGCTTCTCAGCATTTCGCTGTTGGATTGAATGAGGTCCCAACTGCCTTTTCCCACAGAGTCTGAATGTAAAAGGGCTGGGACAGCCCGGGGTTGAGCATTTTTAGGAGTATCTAGTGACTTTGAGTCAGATGTTTCACGGACTATTTGTCCTGCCCTCTTCTCCCCAACTGAGAATCTGCTTGATGTATGTATCTGTGAGTCAATTTGTGGTTTAAAAACAAGAACAGAACCTCTGCTTCTCTACAGCCCAGCTCAGATAGCCACAAGCAGCAGAGCAGGCCTCACTTGCTGAGGAGGGAAATAAGTGACAGCTACAGAGCCCTTGACCACCTCAGTGTCTGGGCTTGAGTGTCCTGCCACCCCCAGCAATGTCACCTACGTTACTGCATCTGGCGTCTCTTGGTCGCCCCCAGACTGACGCTATGTTAGTGAGCTAAGGCTGGTGTCTGCCCTGCGCTGGCTCATTCCGGAGCCGCTGGAATGATCAATGAGATCAGGCAGCCAGGCCCTCCTCGGGCCACAGTGAATCAGTGCCGGCTGCCTCGGCCGATGCCCTTCTCCACGGAGCAGGAAGCACTTGAGCTGACTAGTCCGGCTAATGGCTTTTCTGTGTCACACGTCATCCTTGATCCCATCCAGTTTCCATATGTGAGTGGGTTGGAGCTCCTCAAGATGGTCCAGTGGTAGACTGAGCTCTTCTACCAAACCCCCCACTAAAGCCTTTGACAGGATTTTGGTTTAGGAGTATCTGCTTCAGAAGCAGAGACAAGACTTTTTTTAAAAAATTGTGGTGGAAATCACATAATATAAACTTAACCATTTTAAAGTCAACTCAGTGGCATCTAGTACGTTCACGATATTGTGCAACCACCACCTCTATCAAGATCCAAAATATTTTCATCACCCCAAAAGGAAATCCCGTACCCGTGGTATTTGTTTGCCAGGTCTGCCGTAACAAAGCACCACAGACCGAGTGGCTTAAATCAGAACTTTATGGTCTCACTGTTGTGGCACTAGAAGTCCAAGGTCTACGTGTCACGGCAGGTCTGGTTCCCTCTGAAGGCTATGACAGAAGGATCCATTCTAGGCCAATCCTTGGCTTGTGGATGGCCATCTTCTCCCTGCATCGCTCCACCTCGTCTTCCTTCTATGCATGTCTCTGCATCCAACTTGCCCCTTTGTATAAGGACTCCAGTCCTGTTTCTTAGTGCCCACCCTTATGACCTCATTTTAACTTGATTACCTCTGCAAAGACTCTGTCACAAATAAGGTCACATTCTGAGGCACTGGGACATCAACATAAGAGTTTTTGGGAGACAGTTTAACCCATAACACCCATTTAGCAGTATCAGTTTCAATACTTCATTCCTCTTTATGGCTGAATAATATTCTACTGTAGGTAAACTCTTATTTTTTGGACACCAAGTACAAAGCAATTGCCATTGAAATCTCCACCTCTGGGCAACAGGACATCCTGTTACAGGCCTGTGTGCCCGTCTGCATAAGGTGGAGCATTGATTTCACAGGTGTGTCTCACAGATCTCCAACCTGTAAACTCTTTCTTGCTGTCTTTCCCCTTGAAAAAGTGTTAGTCTTTATGAGCAAAAGTAAGAGCAGGACTTACTAAGGGGAAGCCAGGAAGATTCTGACTCCAGAATTCGTTTTAAAAATAGATTTTATCTTTGATTTTCCTCTCTCCTCTTCCTGCTCTTATCCTCAGTGCTCCCCCTTCCCCCAAGCACACACACACTTATGTTAAAAGCCTTGTAAATGTAGACCTTACTGGGGAGAGGCGTGGCACAGGAAGCACTGCCCTTTGAGAAGACCCAGCAGGCTGCTGTTCCCATTGTCATGGTTACTGGGCCTGGTCCCTGGGGCTGGCCTCAAACCAGAGCCTTTCAGATTCTCTTCACACTCCCCTCCCTGCACCTGCCTCAGAATGAAAGAGGGACCTTCAGACGTGTGTGTCCTCTCAGCCTTGGAACCCACTGCACTGTTGATTTATACATTTCACCTGCCCCCTTAATTTAAAATCTCTTTTTCTCTCTTATGCGTGTAGACAGGAGACCTATATCCCTGCTGGCCTGGGCTCTTTTGGGAACAGCCCAGAGCCATCATTAGGTTGCTGCAAACTCAGGCCTCTTTCCCCCATCCCAAGGACCTCGACAATGATGACGCTCTGTGTGTGTGTGTGTGTGTGTGTGTTGTTTCACACTGAATCTGCGGGATGGACCACAGAAGGGTCTCACTGTCCTGCCTCCTGAGTCTGAACAAAAGTCATTTTATTTCCCCTCTCTTTCCTCTCTCTCTCTCTCTCTCTCTTTCTTTTCTCCATCAAATTAGTTTTGCCACTTTGGAAATTCACTGGGTGAAGAAATGCCTGCTGGGCCCAGGGTTTTCAGAGAAGTAGGAAGGAAAGTGGAACAAATGATGACAGGACAGAAAGCGTTCATATCAAATGTTATTCCATATTATCATTTTCATGGAAGCACATATGGCTTCTGGGACCTCAGGCTGGAAGGCTCCACACTGTTAGTGGAATTGGATAAAAAGGAGCTAAAGATATTGTAGATTTTCCTCATTGTGGATCAGCCTTTAGAACACAGGTTCCTCTCATGGTGGGACCTGGGCATCTGGAGTTTTTAGAGGCTTCCAGGTGATTCTAATGTCCAGCCACCTCTGACCACTACCGTTCTAGGGAACAGAGGCCTCCAGGAGAGTTGAGCACTTTGAGAGAGGTGATGGAAGAGACAGATGACATCTAATCCTCTTGTGCCCAGCAATGCAGCGAATTCCCTAATTAGGCAGAAGGGACAGAAATAACACACCCTAGCCTGTCTTTGGCCAAGCAACATAGAGCTTTAGCTCCACTGAACCCTGTAGGGCCAGAGTGGAAAGGGGACTCCAGTGCTCCCACCTCCCGGCTGCCCCCCATGTCTTGGTTCACTGCCAAACCTTGAAGACCGCCAGCCACCCCAGCGAGCATTCCCCCAGGTGATGCAATCTGCTCACAGGAACATGCCGTTTCTACATGCTACTCACAACTGGTTCTTCTCTTCACTCCCGAGGAAAAGTAGCACCAGGCCCGTGTGTCTGCTTTCATTTCTCAACAGAGAGGGCTGATGCTATTAGTCGCTCGCCACGCAGTAGTTAAAGGTGGGGTGTTTTCGAAGGCAAGCAGTGGGGCTGACCTCTCCGTCTCTGTGTTTTGTAGTACAAAATCGGACAACTGTACATGATCAGCAAGCACAGCCACGAACAGAGTGACCGAGGAGAAGGGGTGGAGGTCGTCCAGAATGAGCCCTTCGAGGACCCTCACCACGGCAACGGGCAGTTCACCGAGAAGCGAGTGTATCTCAACAGGTCAGTCACGGGGCCGCAGGCCCTCTCCCATGCAGGAGCCCCTCCCACCTGGCCCCACCACACGACTGAGATACTGGCAGTGTGTGGGGTCAAAAGGCGACTTGGAAAGTCATTACATCCACCCGATAGATCCACCCTTCTAGTCGTTTCCAAAAACAGAATCCCCTGCCTTCTGCAAAATAGTCCTTGACTGCATTTTCATTAGAAGAAGCTTTCCTCTTGCCTTTCCCATGCCTTCCGTGACATGTTAAGATGAAATCTGATCTTAAGGATTAAAGGACTTTGTCTTGTCCCTTGGTTCAGTGTTAGCAGGAGGAAAGAGATGGCTTTGCCTGTAGGTTGTAGAGAAGTACTGGCGGTGGCAGTGTGCCATTGGGGTCTTGGCTTGGTAAGATTTCCACTTATTGCCAAGTGACCTCTCAGGTTTCTGCAAAGGGTGTTGACAAAACGAACAGTCACCTGTGACCAAAGTGATATACAATGCTAAGGTGGTTTCTATTTCTCAGGTGGACCAACCCATCCTTCCCAAGGCAGAGCTTGTCCTCTCCTCTTTTGGAAAGGTAAAGCATTGAGGATCATAACCCGGCAGCAATGAGGACGACCATTTCTGCTTTGCAAAATATATTCTTTAATCTCTTGCTATTTTCTTATCATGAATGGCATAATTGATTATTGGAGCTTGTCTGATCTTCTTCCTACCCTACAGCCCCCTGCAGCCCATTTTCTTCCATTCACTTCTTTTCTGGGTCAGAACATTTGTAGTCACATGCCATTTGGAGTATATTTTATTGAAAGTAACTATCTACTCCAGTGAACCAGTGCATGACCAGTCTGGTCTTTGCTCTCATTTCCATGAATACTCTTTACCCTCACCTATGGCCTCTCCTAGAGCCCATATGGAATTATTCAGAAAGCATTTCCCACATAACAGCTGGACTGAGCCCCAGTTTATTCACTGATACGTGTGAATATTTATCCATTCTCAGTGATTTGCCCATGGTCAGACATCTCTGAGAGGAGCTGTATTTGGATTTCATCATTCTCACCTGGCCTCCACCCCCTGGCAGGTTGAAGTGGACTATTCCGTTTTGATGTGAGAGTTTGGGTCCTGTCACTAGGGTGTATGGCAATCTCTCAGGCCAGTACTCTGACAGTGAAGGCCATGGGCTGATTAAACCAATGCATTTTAATCTGCCCAGGGATGGAGTACCAGGGAATTCCTGAGTCACGATGAAATGCAAATGAAATTGATCCTATTCATCTGTTAGTAGCTGTGAATTCCCAGGATTTGGAACCAGTTCAGCCTCTAGCCAGCTGTTGATCTGCAGGAGTAGCTGAGCTCCTGGTCTAGCCTGGGGATGGCTTCCCTATAGAGACAGGTTTCTCAATATGCTCCTCTGGCATTCTTGTGCAGAGGGTGTAAATCAACTATTGAGCAGGGATTGTCTCTGCAGAGCAAACAGAAGCAAGGGAGACGCAAGAAAACAGATACAAACCTACAGAAAATTCCATTTCTTGGCAGATGACTCCATTTCCCCAAGATATTGCCTGGGGAATATTTCCTATATATCAACTTAAAGAAAAATTTTAGGAAGCTTTATAACTTTTCCTGAAACAGAACAAGAAGTGTCCAGCTGTCTCTGTCATGTCTGTTTTCTCTATCAAATTATATGCTATTTATTTTAAAGGAGAATAATAAGCATTAGTAAGAGGGAAATTTGTTATAAATAGAATATCTGGACTTCCAGTAATAGTAACTAAAAAGATTAATGTGGACCTTCCTCCACCTCGTATGACAAACACAGGATGAAATATAACGATATAAAGCTGAGTTCAAAACAAAGAAATGGAAATCCTCAGGTCCTAGAAATAAAGAAGAAACTAAAACCAGAGTGGATAGCACATGAACTAATGCTGAGGAAGCTGGAGGGTGTCAGAACTGAGTGTAGACCCTGACATCTAGGGGCTGGGGGTGTCATGCCTGTAAGGGAACAGGAAATGTGGCCTTGGCCCACACAAATGGGGAGTTAGAACTGAGAATTGTGCATAAAAATCATTTTTGACAATCAAGGACTAAGAGAGCTTACCGCTCAGAGAACAACATTGAAAGAACTACTAAAGGATATGCTTGAAGTAAAAGGAAATTGAACCCAAGAAGGAGGAGGGGGATCTAGAAGTAATGCTAAACAAAGAAATCAGTAAGCATCTGGGCAAACCGGAATGAGTATAGAATGTTTAAAAAATACTAATAATGAGTAATTGGGGGTATATTTGTAGAATTTAAATAATAGTAATAGCAGAAGATGAGAGGTTAGTAATTATAGTAAATAAAACATACTCTAAATTGCTAATATTGTTTAGGAAGAAGAAAGTGATGTTGATTAATTTAAAATTGTTTAAGGCAAGTGTGCATATTCAAATTACAAAGATAACCTCTGATGGAATGGTAAAACAATACATAACTTCCAAGAGAAAACTTGACCAATCCAGTAGAAGGCAGAGGAAGAACAAAGAGAAGCCTACAAAAAGCATGGTCAATAGAAAAATATAAATTTTGATGGTAAGACATTGAAATATGTCACGGTCACAATAAAGATATGTGAGTTAAATCCTGGCCCTGAACCCAGCTCAACAAATATATGGCAACACTGACAAAATCACAAGTAGCCTAAAGTTATCACGAGAGATTTTAATATACCTGTTTAATAAACTGATAGATCAAGTAGATAAACAATTTAGCAGACATAGAGAAGACGTAAACAACTCAATTACAAACTTGATCTGGTGGACATTAATAGACCCTAGAACCAACATGCTTTGCAAACACACATGAAAATGTACAGAAACTGACTACAAACCAGGCTAGAAATCAGTCTCAGCAAATACCAGAAAATCAGTATCATGTAGATCCTGTTGGCTGATTACAAAGCATTACAATAAGAAATGGATAAAAACAACAAAAAATGAACTTTTTCATCATTTAGAAATGTAAAAATGTCTAAATAATTAGTGGTTGAAAATGTCAGATACTCACTTTCCAGCCACCTTTGCAGCTAGAGATGGTCATGTGACTTGGTTCCAGCCAATGAGACGTAAGATTTTCCTCCTTGCTAAAAAGAGAAAGATTTTCAAGAGAGGCAGGATCTGCTTCTAAGAAAGTGGGAGGAAATGGATGGTGACTGCTGTGAAGACAATGAATAGTGCCTACCACGTGAATCTTAAGGACAAAACTGAAGAATAACAGTACAAAAAGGACAATGTAGACCAATCTCAGTTAAGAACGTAAGAAAGGAAATCCCATATCAAAAATTAGCAAATTAAATACCTCAGAGAATAATAATAATAAACCATGATGTGATCAGATTTATCTCTGTTAGCATCAATATGAGATTTCAACAAGATTGCTGGGTATAAAATTCATATACAAAAATCAGTAGCACTGTTTATACAGCAGGGACAATAAATGGAAAATATAATTTTTTTGCAATTCCACTTACAATAGAAAAAGAAACTTAAAGATACCCGGTAATAAATCTACATGATATACAAAATTTTCTTTGGAAAAAAATATGCAATGTTAGTGGAGGACATTTTAAAAACCCTAGATAAATGGCAATATTCATGGATGGGAAATGCTATATTATAAAGTTGCCATCGATTCCCAAATCAATTGTAAATTTAATGCAAATATAATTAAAATGCCAACAGGGTTGTTTTTTAAATAGAATTTGAGAATATAATCCTAAAATTTCTAATTACTATAGCTTTATAAAGAGCCTTGATATTTGGTAGGGCAAGTCCCTCCTATTTATTCAACTTTTCCAAAATTGTTTATATGAGTTTTAGGGTTAGAAACCCAAGTGATGTGAAGAATGACTGAAGAAATCAAGAACTTTCAACCTAGAAAAGCTAGACTTGGGGTGTATAATGGCGGAATCCAGTGGGAGATGAATTAGGCTTATGTATCCTATAAGACTCAGAAGGACCAATTGGACCAAGAACAATGGGTGAGAATGGTAGGAGAAAGATTCAGGCTCAGTTTAAGGAAGAAATCTAAGTATGTGAGCCATCTGAGAGTGCAACAGGGTGCCTTACAGTCAATTATGCTGTCCGTGGGAGTGCTTGAGCATGAGTGGAACACCCACTCGTCAGGTTGTCCTCGAGCAGATGCAAACATTAAATAGGTGGTTAAACTGGACAACCTTTCAGATCCTTCACCTCTAATCTTCCATGCTCAAAGTATGTTTCAGACCTTATCCTGACTCTCCTCCAGCATATGTAAATGAGTAACGAATAAGGCGCAGGAAAAAAAAGTGCTTTCAGTTCCCTTTGCACGAGTCTAAACTAGGTCCGTCCTTTTACAATTTAAAAGTCGCTTGGCATATTTGGAAGAGTATGGGCACATATCTTAGAACCAGGGAGATTATGGTTTAGTAAGGGAGAAAGAAAAAATTGATATGTGACATAACTATAAAATAATAAAATGAATTTCCGTATCATAGAAGAGGAGTAAACCTGTTACTTTGTAGTCACAAACTAGATCCACCTCAAGTTAACCCATGTCCTGCATCCACAGGTCAAGGGACTGCCATGTTGGCAAGGCAGCTTTGTAATTGTAATTTATTGAATGGGTATTTATTGAAACCTACAATCACAACAAATTTTTTAAGTATTGGAAGGAATCTCCTAATAAGTAAGACATGGTCCTTGCCTTCTGATCAAAGTATGATCCTTAGACCAACTGCTTCCATCATTTGTGAGTCCATCTGTCCATCTTGTGAGTGGGGTCAGAGAAGAAAAATCTTTCCTTGACCCACTTATGGTCAGTGATTGGGGGCCTGTGAATTGAACTGAAACTGACAGATTAACAGGTGATGAGACCTTTTCATTCACAGATGTGTGAAAGAGCATCCAGAAATATGTGACTCAAATGGGGGATTGGAATTGGGGGCTTGTGTACAATTTTAACAGGGGAAGGAGAGGGGGAAGAAAAGGCACTTACGGGAAAACACGTGACTTTTATGAAAAATAAATGGGGCCTTAGGAGAATGTATGGGAAATAATATGATAGTTTTGTGACACTGTCCATTGGGAGATTTCTTATTCTGGTGCTTACTTCTCGACCCTGGTGATAGGAGTCAGTCCTTTCTGGTTGTAAACCTCCTCGGGAGGGGATTTATGACCATTGAATTCTTTCAAGAGGCTCTGCTTTTAGGCAGATAAGGGGAGTTGCAAAAAAGTCTCTTCCTGTAACTGCTGATTCTCACATGTCTTCAGCTCCAAATAATCCTTATGCCACTGTGGTGTGTTGGGGACCCTTCTCTGGAGACAGGGAAGTAGGTGCTGAGAGTTGGACTGGTAGTAGCTAAGATGTTCCAGAGTTCATTTAATAACTTACAGAGAGAAATATCATTGTCCTGTGGACGTGAATTCATGAGCTGGCAAAGTGAGTGGATTGTCTTCCTTACATCAATCTATGTGGGAAGCCAAATCATATTCAGAAACTGCTTTATCATTTGTTACCCAAAGCAACAATGAGAGGCACTGGAAACACTCAGTGCCTATGTAGTCAGGGCCTACTCTCTGAGTCTGTCTTCAGCAGAAAGGACATTTCATGGAAGGATGTTAGCAGCCCACAGAATTATCTGGAGGCTTGTGTATGGACAGCTCCTAAGGGCAGCTCCAAGAGGCAAAGAGCAGCGGTGATGACAACCATCTTTAAGTAGAACCAGACTGTTTCCTTCCGCCATCGCCACCGTGGCTGCTATTGGTAGGTCTGAGTTGCCCATTTTTTCTATCACTTATTCCAAAATCCCAGACATAAGCATCCCATTGAATTCCCAGTCCAAACCAGGCTGCCAGTGGGTGGGGAGAGGAACTTCCAAACTGTTTTCCAAAGAAGCTGCACCATTTTACGTTCCACTAGCAGTTTATGAGGGTTCCAATTTCTCTGCATAATCATCGACACTTGTTATTGTCTATCTTTTTGATTATAGCCATCCTAGTGAGTGTGAAGTGGTATCTCCTTGTGATTTTGATTGGCATTTCTCTAGTGACTAATGATGTTGAGTGTCATTTTGTGTGTTCATTGGCCATTTATATGCCTTCTTTGGAACGTCTATTGAAATCCTTTGCCCATTTTTAAATTGGTATAATGTCTCTTTAAAATGCCATTCATCCTTTTATTACCTGCCTCTCATCTCCCAGGGATTATGGTTTGCTCCATCCCCCATCCTACAGCATCTGATACACTGTTGGGTACACAGTATATTTTGGCAGTTGCCTAATACATTTAGGACATTACATTAGTACTAATACATTAGTACATTTGGCGGTTGTCCTTAGGCCTTTGATCCAGTTCAGCTAACCAAATAAGTGGTATTTCTTGGCTTTTCTTCAAAAACCCTGGTTTCAACTGGCATCCAGGGAAAGGAGGCAAGATACTAATCAAACTGGAGTAGGGATTCTAAATAAAACCTGCCACCCAGAATCTCATGAGAGTGGGGCTCTTCTTTGACCCCTTTCATTTTCACTTTATCTGTAGCATCTCTCCAGGCCCTTCCCACTGAAGCCCATGAGGGGAGGGAATCAGAGGGTGGGGAGAGAGAGGCATTGGAGAAAAGATGGAGCCTATTTTTAGGCTTGTTTTGCAGTCATGAAGTGTCATGTTCTTCCCCACCACGGCTGGTGGATTAATTAGGCTGTGCTGGCAGCTGCCAGTCAGGGAGGGTTGCCAGCTTCTAACCGTGATTCCGCCTAATGCCTAAGTTGATTTGCACGAGAGAACAACGTTTCTCATGCTACGTGGCTCTTGCCTTCCAGGACAACCTCTCTTGGCCTCCAGTGGCTCTGGATAGGAGAGAGTACAGCTTCCCTAAGCCATGAATCCTGTTTAACAGGATAAGAAAAGCCACCAGCTGGTCACTTTACCTATCAGCTCATTGGTAAAGCCTTGTTGCCATGGCTTGGGTCTTTCTCTTGCATTTCCTCTGCTCCCAGCTCTCCCAGCTCTGCCAAGCAAATCAATCCCATTTTCCAGATCTTGCCTAAAGTAAGAGCTCAGTGCCCACAGCTCGTGTGGCTTTCGGAGAGCCCACTGCCCAGGCAACAGGTCATAGAGAAAGTGTCAGAATCAGAGATTCTTACCTGAGAGCTTATTTCCATGCTATTCTGAAAGAATCTTCATGGTCATTGACTTCTGCACATTCAGAGACAATCTTCATTCATTCAGGAAATATTTATTGAGCACCTGCTGAGTACCAGGCACCATTCTAGGTGCAGGGCATGCAGCAGCGAGCAGAACAAAGATCCCTGGCCTGGTGGGACTTGCATTCTAGTCAGGAGTGACAGACAGGACACAATAGCCATACTTTATAAGAACAGTATATATTTTAGAATATTTAGTCTTAAATATTCTATATAAATATATATTAATATGTAAATATTGAATATAATATAAAGTATATTTAATTCATTAATAAATAGTATTTTGCATATCTACTGGAAAAAGTAGAGCATGTAAGGGACTTCTTCCCAGCATACCTTGCAGTCCATGCTATTCTGTTCTGTTCCCATCTCAGTCCTTAAGAGCGTGCCAAGGGTTCTCGTGCTGCCAGGAACTCCTGCATTCTGCTCCCTCAACTGTTCCCATGGGAAATCGCAGAAACAGACTGTTTAGGCCTGGTTGGACTCTTAGCATCCAGTCAAGCATTCGCTGCCTTGGTTCTGCCCCACTCCTGACTGATGATGTTGACACATGTGGCTGCCCCCTGGGTGCCAGCCATGTCACCCTAATGCTATCCAAGCAGAGCATACCAAGAACCTGCACAAGGCAGGCCTTTTCCCCAGAGTCCCAGCACAAGCTGTCCTATTAAGTAGGGAGAGTGGTGGTGGCGTCTAAGTTCAAGGAGTTCCCCATGGGTGGAACCCTGGCACCCCTGCCTCTCACCGGTGATGGCTCTAGTCTGCATCTCTGCTCATTTCTTTGCTGCCATATAAAGAATTATATTAAGAGCAGAACTAAAAGACCAGCCAGAACAACCATTAAGAAGAGTAAGTGAATAAATCATAGCAGCTGGAGAAAAAAGTTCAAGACCTCAGAAATCACTGTACATAGAACTGGATAGGAACAATTGATTATTACCAGATAATTGTCAAAGGCCAGGTTTGGGCAGAAGCAAGAAACAACCAAAAAAAAGTCAGAATATCCATCCTGGACCAGTGGGAAATGAGGTTATGAAGATAGCCAAGTTCTTTTTAAAAATCACTTAAATGAGCGGCAGTAATTTGAGCATAATCTCAGCATAGACAGTTGCAAGTTTCAAGTCTACTGTGGAGGAGAAAATCCTGAGTAAAGCACCGTTTTCCTGAACTCAGAAGGACTGTCTTTCCGCTGGGAATGTTTAAGCCCAAAATTTCCAGTTAAGACTGTCACAATTCTGATCCCTGTTGAGAAAATGAAATTAGACTCCATTTAGACCACATTTGGCCTAATGATGTTCAGTACCTCCTGGGGCCAAAAATTATTCCCAATTGAGCATAAATTACAAAGTGAGATTAGATATCAGGGAGAATCTGGTGATAATCTGGATTGTAAAGCGCCAGAAGCTTCTAATGGAGGGACGGTTTAGGTTTCAGTTCCAGAAGCTCTTTATGAAATAGATCAACACTCTGAACCTGAGACTAGTTTGGACTGTGTCTGCCTATGGGACCTGCTTATCAGATCAGTTGTGACTTAGGGAAACCTGGGGAATATATGAAAAGGTTACAATAACTATATCCACCTATGTCCAGGGCCAGGTTTCTCAACCTTGGCACTGTTAATATTGGGGCCAGATAATTCTTTGTTGGGGCGGGGCTGTCCTGAGCATTGTAGGATGTTGAGTAGCATCTCTGGCCTCTACCCGCTAGATGCCAGCAGCATCCCCACCACCCACCCTCCCAGTCATGACAACCAAAAATATTTCCAGGCCTTGCTCAAGTCCCCTGGGGGTCCAAATCCCTCGCTGCTGAGAACCACTGCTCTAGGGTGACCAACTGTCCCAGTCTGCCTAAGACTGAGGAATTTAGCATGAGACTTTCAGTGCTAAAGCCAGGACAATTCTATATAACCCAGGACCAGTTGGTCACTCCACTGTCAGTGATGTGTTCTATTTCATAGTAAAGTTTAAAAGCAAGAAACCAAATGTTTTGAAAAGTCTTTCTTTGGGAGGCATTGATAAAGACATTTGGGAAAACGTATCATTCCACCTCAGCACGTTTCCCGATTCTGGAAAGTCTTTAGAGTTCTGACCATCTTTTTCCTCAGTGCCTCTAAAGATGGGCCATTGGGATGTTTGATGCTGGCCAGTGAACCAAGAGGACAGGATTCAAACTGTGCCATCTTGCTAGAAGAGAGGTTCTTGCTTGACACCTGGTAATGAGTTTGAGTGACAGACTTCTCCTTAGAATTGTAGGCTGTGTGACAGTATACATCATAAAAGTGACAGCAACAGTGGGGACTAATTTAATTCCATTTTCCTTTGCAGCCCTGATAAATCATTGCTGCAGGGAAAAATAAATTTTACTTTCTCAGACAAAAACGATTTGAATAACGATGTGCTCTGAGGAATCAGGGACTGAGAGAAGGTCTGTTAGTGGGCTTAAAAATATTTAAATAGCGTGTCATGAAACTTGTTGCAAATGCCTCCTGCGCCTGGCCTGGTATGTGACATACCAGGAGGGCCTCCTTCCCGGACTGATTAGAAGAGCATAAAATCATACAGGCCATCTTGTGTTTTTTAGGGTATCTCATGGGAAAAGGTAATTGATTATAGTGCTGCATATCCTCCATGAGTTGGTGGATGAAACAGTTAAGATAGTGATTCTAGAGTCTGGAGTCCTGACCATTTACAAATAGGAAAATTCTCAATGTGAATGGAAAATTGCCAGTGATTTTCATCTTCCTTCCAGAAAATGATTGTTGCTTAGGAATGTGGTTCTGCTGGGAGGTTTTTTAAATGATACAGAGAATGAATTATAGAGGGAGGAGGACCTGGGCCCCACAGTGCTGTGCATGAGGAGCCTAGTGCATCTGGGTGGGGCAATGTAGATGGAACATCTCTCCCCGAGAGGACAGTGGAGAATGGACCCTAATCCTTGTAGGGAAACGTGTACTTTGTCTAAGCAGAACAATGCCTAGCTTACTTTAAGGAGAGTCTACCGTCCTATCTGCAGTCCCTCCAAAGCACAAGAAAACCACTTGCCTGTGAGTAGAATCCACGTCTTCCTATACTACCCATGGGCATATTGCTCTGGGGTGTAGGGGCAAACGGGGAAACCCAGGAGAAGTTTTGCTCGTGACCATTTCCTGCAGGCAAGCCCACTGTGATTTTCCCACTCTTGACGTCAACCTCAGTTGCACTCCAGCTTCAGCGACTGAAGGAATAAATCATAGGCAGAAGCTATAAAAACTCCTGTCAGGAAGCAGCCCCTTCCTTGGGAGCCGTGTGAACGTAAGGTAAATGAGCAGTTACTGCAGAGATGATTTCATAGGAGTGAGAGATTCTGCACTCGAGCAGCAAGGAGAATTGTTATGTGAATTATAAAACCGCTCCTCTCGCTCCTCGCAGCCCACCTGGAAGCGGTGGTCTTCGTCTGACACTCACCCAGCTTCGGGGAGCTCTGATTTCCCGTTTGTTTTAGCCCTGATAAACAGCCCAGAGCTTTGGGCTAGGTCCAGCCAGCCATTGAAAATACTATTTGTCTTTTAAAAAGCAGGGCCTGGATCCTGTCAGAAATAAGAGAAACAATTGGAGAAGACATACAAGGTGCACAGTATTTACTGGCTGTGGTTGTCATTTCAATTTCACGTCCAAGAGGAGTTGGGTATTTGGGGTTCCATTAGCTTGATGTCCCCCCCCCCCCTCCTAGTTTTCTCAGCTTGGAATTCAAAACTGCCTCTCGGTGTTCTTTATTGTCAACACGCAGCCCTCAGGAGCGGAGAGTCTGCGTCATCTCTGAGTCTGATGTGCTGCTAGACATCCGCGTCCCAGACACTTAGCTGTAGGCACCAGAACAGGAAAGAACAAAATGGTAGGATCTGGAAAGAGAGAAAACCCCAGGCTATAGTGCTGGTGGGAAGTAAAATCATGCAGACATATTTAAGGAATATATAATACTATATGTTTAAATAGTATTTGAGGAATTCTCTGGGCCTGTGCTATGCTGTAAAGTTTGCCTCTGAAGGAAAACGAAACAAAACTTAATCAGTCCTTGGATTACAAAGATCTTGGGACATCTGCCCTTGGGTTTTTCTTGTTCTGAGAATTTGTTTTCTGCAAATGCCTGCCTGGGTCCCTGCTTCGGAGGAATGGCTCTGTCACTGTATGAGTTTCCCAGAGCTGCTGAAAACTGGGCAGCTTAAAACCACATAAATTTATCCTCTCACAGTTCTGGAGGCCATACGTCTGAAATCAAGGTGTTGGCAAAGCTGGTTCCTTCGGGACCTCTGATGGAGGATCCTTCTGGGCGTCTCTCGTAGTTTCTGGCTTCTGCTGCCATCCTTGGGGTTCCTTGGTTTGTAGGTGCAGCCCTCCAACCTCTGCCTCCATCTTCACGTGGCCATCTCCTTCCTCTCTGTCTGTCTCTGTGTCTCAAATCTCGCTCTCCTTTCTCTTAGAAGGATACCAGTCATTGGAGTTAGGGCCCACCCTAGGGTGATTTCATCTTGAGATCCTTAACTTAATTATATCTACAAAAACCTTCCTTTCAAATAAGGTTACATTCAGAAGTACCAGGGGTAAGGATATGAGTATATCTTTGGGGGGACACAAGTCAACCGACTACCATCGTCAGGGGGCTATATTTTATTCCTCTTCATATATCTCAAGTTGCTACTTGCTTTGCTAGAGTCCATTTACAAAACCTCACTGAGATGAATTGTTAAGCTGATTCCTGGCTCTAATATTTGCCTCCCCACCTCCATGTTCAGGCTTAAACATCCCTTCGTATTACTTCTGCCATATCACTCCTAGGAGACAAAGGCCAGACTGGCCAAACCCTCCAAACGTGACACTCCCAGGCACTGAATTCTCATGTCCTTGCAAATCAAATCAAGGAGGACAGGCTTACAGTCCTATGAGGCTCCCTACCCCAGGCTGTAACCTTCTGCCTTCACACGTAGAGCATATGAATATGCACAGGAAATGATTAACTATGGTGAAGACCAGAGACGTGGGGAAGGGGTGGCAGTGGAGAGAAGAGATGCCTCAGAACTGATTTCTGAAGCAGTCAATTTATCCAGAAAGACAGGGTAGCAGAGCAAGGCTCTGGACAGACTCTAATTGTTTTTTTTCCTTTTTTGATTTGTTTCCTATTAGCAAACTGCCTAGTTGGGCTAGAGCTGTCGTTCCCAAAATATTTTACGTCACAGAGAAGGCTTGGAACTATTATCCCTACACGATTACAGGTAAGCCCTTCGTATAACCAGCATGTCACATGCAGCACTGCAAGCACATGGCCGTAGTCAACTTTCATGGATTTAGGGTGAATTATCCAAGCAGGGACTTATGGGAGCCCCATAATATCTCCCCAAACCCTTTGCCTTCATATTTTTAGGTCAACGCTCTCCCTAGCAGGGGGTGGTAGGAGTTAAGCTAAACCATTCCGTATTCCTTCTTAAAGCAATTGTAGTAAATAGCATATGGAGGGGAAATGGGAAGCTCTTTCTAGTGACATTTCTACAGGTTTCATTATCCTTCTTTCTCCCTGTTTCCTCAATAATCTCCTAGTAATTTTGGGGTGTGGTTTGTTTATAAGCAAGTTGTTTATTTTGACTTGTTTGTTTTACAGCACCCCATCTCCCCTAAAAAAACCCCAAATGACTGTAATTTATGTAAAAGATTCTTTTGGGTCTCTCTGCCTCAAACTACTTCCTTTGCAAGTGGATAATATGAAAATCTTTAAGATCACTTTCCCTCTCACTTGTAATAGAGTGGTAATAACCTCTGACACTGAACTAGAAACTGTGGCCAAAAAATTTAGAAGGCTTGGTTCCTACCCTTGAACATATGAAAATTCGAGATCCCACTTGAATATCATCATAACAAGCCCTTCTTATTGGCTGTAAAAGCTGCTTTTCCACTTAAAAGATTTCCTTTGTGGTTAGTGAAATGCCCTACTGGAATTATTAGTCTTTAATTCTGCTTTTATAATGCCAGCTCTTTGGTTTTTAATTAGCCAAAACCTATAGGCTAATTGAATCTTGTCTTACAGTCCTTATCTGCCCAACCACAAAAGTATCATATGAAAGAGTTTTAAGAGCAAACATGGAGACATTCAGCATTTATGAAAATTAAATTTTGGAAGGTTTCCTTACTGCATTTTTAATAATTATAATTCGTCAGTATTTGTTAGCTCTGTGGTTTTATATTGCTTATAAGCGTGGTCTAAATTATCATTTTGTCTCTCTTTTTTTTTTCCCTCTTGTCCAAATGAACATCTGGGACCAGAATACACAGTAAGTTTTATTTAATCATTTAAAAATATTCAGCCTAAGGTCAATGGAGTAAGTGGAACTTCCCTTGTATGTCTCATCTCGTCAGTGTAATAAAAAAAAAATAGGGAAATAATTCAGAATCAGATACTTAAATGTAGGCTATTACATAGTTATATATAATGGAATAGCTTGAATGTTCTCATTTGTTCAAGAACATGAATGTTAATTTAAAATGCCTTGATAGTCACTTTATATAATTAACTTTTACTTGTAATTTTAAATAGCTTGACTGCTCTGCTGGCGATAGTTCACTGTAATAGAAGGACAGTTTCTAGAAACGTGATATGGAAAAGACAATGGTAGTTATGGATGGAAGGTGGGGCTTACACTTGCAGGTTGTGGTCTGATCCCTTTTGGAGAACGTTGAAACTGGAAAGACATGCAAACTATTTTACTCAGAGCTCTGCATTGGACAGTCTTGGTGGCTTGATAAAAATAATTTAATTTCTTCCTATCCTAAGACCCTCTAGAATCATTACTTACACTAAAAAATGGGACCCTATAACATCATTGTGTCGTGGTATTTTCATTTGGATCATTTTCCTCAGTGGCCAGTGGGTCAAGCTGTCATAACAAGGAAATGGTTAACTGAGCTTGGATGGAGTTGAGGTTTTGGTCTCAATCAAACAGCCAAAGGAAAGAGAGAGATGGTGAGAGAGAAATGGAGGAAAATGATTGATCACGTCCTTAGTGTGGGCATCATGGTACCTTGCACATAGTAGATGTGCAATCGCTAGTTATTGGATGACAGAATAAACACATGAAACATAGGTAGATACATCATCCTAACAGATACCATGAAAGTGTCACAGGCTTTGGAGTCAGATAGGCCTGGTTGTCTTCTGGCTCTGCCACTTACTGGCTGAAGTTCTTAAGTGAGTGACCCTCAGTTGCCAGTTCTTGAACTCATGTTGGTCCTTAAGTACGTTCGCACCTGTTCTCTGCAAAATAGAAAAAAGTGGAAGAATATTCAAAATTTTTCATAAAATTACATTTATTCCACTTAAAGAACTGTTGATAATTATGTCCCTCATTCTTGGGTATTAAAATGTCTTTTCTTTTATGAAATGATAGCAATATACATAACATTTTCTCCGAGTGTCTAACTTCAAAAAAAAAGGGCAATTCTATTGCAAAATACAAATTTTACATTTAGAAGTTAGGGAACCACTGCTCTAGAAAATGCAGCTTAACTTCTCTGAACTTAAGTTTTTCATCTCTAAAATTGGGATAGTCTCCCTTTCATAGAGCTGTGAGTAGAAGGACTCAATGATTAATGCTGGGGTTTGAAGACTTTTTCTATAAAGGGTCTTACAGTAAATATTTTCTGCACTGTGGTCCAGTCTCTGTCACTGTGAAAACAGCCATGGAGGCTGTGTAAAGATATTGGCATGGTTATATTTGCCCGGGAAGCAGGCCAGATTCAGCTCCCAGGCTATAGTTTGCCAACCACTGATCTAATGTATAGAAAGCTGTCAGCACGTTGCCTGTAGATAGCTGGCAATTAAATAGCTCCTATCAAACTGCGCCCCCCCCCCACCGACCCCCCCGCAACCCCGTTCCTTTGCTTCCAGCAATTGCACAGTTATCAAGAGGAAGACTTTGGAATCTTTTGAATCCTGCCTCCATTAACAATTCTGCAAAGTGCTTCCCTTTAAGCCTCCATTTCTCATCTGTAAGTGGGGAAGATGTAGTAACTATCTTGTAAGAGTGATATGAAGATTATATTAAATAATCCATGTGAAATCTTAGCCTAGTGCTTGGTACATGGTAAATATTCAGTAAATGTTCATTGTTATTTATTTTGCAATGCTGGAAGCTGCCATCCTTAAAATGGAAGTCCTATGGGCAAATAAATGAGAATATATCTTAGTACCCTTCAAAGCAGACTAGCTCCAGTTACTAGACCAGAAGGTACTAATTGCCTAGGATATTATTTGATTTTATTGATATCTGACGCTATCCCACTTCCCACTTTGCTGAAAGCTTGTGCATGGACTTTTCTTTTGAAATGTAATCAATAGCTACAGGGACAAGAGAATTCTTGTCTCAATAACTATACAAAGGCATTTATTTGCCTGGTGAACCTTAGAATTAGGTCACCTTGTCTTGACCCAAAAGTGATGGCCTTTATTCTCCATAATCTCGTGACAGTACCATGAAATGTGAGGGTGATTAACAGAGAAATGAAATCTGAAAATGTTTAATGATATTGTATTCATTTTTAAAGAATGTTATTAAAGTACTAAGATTTTGAAAACAATGCAACGGAATGAAAACCATAGTTCCTGACAAAGCCATCCCCATGGGAATGCACATCCTAAGGCAGCCCTCCCACAGAAGCCTTTCCCACCAGCCTCCATTACAGTGGTCCCCCCGTATCCATGAGGGATACCTTCTAAGACCCCCTGTGGATACCTGAAGCCACAGATAGTACCGAACCCCGTGTATATTATCTTTCTTCCTAGACATATGTATTTGAGATGCAATAGCAATACCAGCAGGAATTTTTTTTTCTTTCCTCAGAATTTCACAGATAGAAGATCCATTCATAGCATAGATCTTAGCAACCTCAGCATACCATTTTTTTTCTTTGTTTATTGAGTCAGGAATTTTCACCTTTTCACTTAAAGGAAGCACTTTACTGCTTCTCTTTGGCATATCTGAATTGCCAGCGTCACTGCTCTTGCACTTTGGGGACATTATTAAGTAAAATAAGGATTACTTGACACAAGCACTGTGATACCATGACAGTCAATCTGATAACCGAAGGCTACTAAGTGACTGATGGGTGGGTAGTGTATACAGCATGGATCCGCTGTATACAAGGAGATGATTCATGTCCCAAGCGAGATGGAGCGGGATGACACAAGATTTCACCAGGCTCCTCAGAATGGCGGGCAATTTAAAACTTAGGAATTTTTTATTTCTGGAATTTTCCATTTAATATTTTCAGACTGAGGTTGACCACAGGTAACTAAAACTGAGGACAGCGAAACCAGGGGTAAGGGAGGGGGCTACTGTACCGTGACCCTCGATCTCCTGCGCCAACCCTGTGTAGTCCACGGAGGATTTCTTAGGGACTCGTGGCCCTTACTTCTGACCAGCCTCTGCCCCGAGTTCTCCTGTGGCTCTAATCACACAGTTCAGACTTTGAAAGGAACATAAATTATTTTATTTCTGTTTGAGAAAATTTGGGGACAGAACATAAAAAAGAAGTTAATTATGGTTGCATAGTTTCACACTCACCCCCTTCTGTTTGACTCTAAGTATTACTTGATATCTTCTAGGCCCTTGTTTTTTGGGTCAACTTCTCCCTAATCCGATCCTTGGGATGATTTCCTGGGGCTGCCATAACAAAGTGCCACAAATTGGATGGCTTAAAACGACATTAATTTATTGTCTTACAGTTCTGGAGGCTGGAAGACTGAATCAAGTTGTCGGCAGGGTCCTGCCCCCGATACCTGTAGGGCTGGAATCCTTTGCTTCTTTCTGGCTTCTGGTGACCCAGGCATTCCTTGGCTTGTGGCCGCACAATTCCGATCTCTGCCTGTTTTCACGTAGCTGTCTTCCCTCTGTGTGTCTCTGTGTCTTCACATGGCATCCTCGTCGCTGTGTCTCCTTCCTCTTCTCCTAAGGACACTGGTCGTTGGATTAAGGACCTGCCCTACTCCAGTGTGACCTCATCTTCTCTAATTACATCTGCAATGACACTTATTCCAAATAAGAGCACATTCTGAGGAACTGGATTAGGACTTCAACATATATTTGCGGGGGGGGGGGGGGGGGGCGGTCACAGTTCAATCCATAACACTGTCTTTCAATTTAGTTAATTGTCATTTATTATGTTAACAGTCATTTATTAAGCACCAACGATGTGTAAAACATCATGCTAGAAGGCATCATTGAGCAATGGCCCCTGCCCTCTTGGGAGTCATCAGCAAGTCATAGGATTTTCTGGAGGCAAGACAGGCCAGGCCATCGTTCAGCCCAGGGGAGAGGCTAGCACCAGACCTGCCCACTGGCTACATGAGCTCTGAGCTGCACTGACAGCAGAGGTTCAGACCAGAAGGCAGAATGAATGGCACTGGGGAATCCAGCCAGACAAGCAATTGCAATGTGAAAGGAAGGGCCCTGTGCTCTGGATTGGGGCCTTGAGCTTGAGGGACAGGGCTATAGTCCCCAAGAAGGGGTCCAGGCAAGAACAGGACACGGCCATCTTACACAGGTTGCTCGATCATGAGTTGCTGGGGTGATAAAGTTGCCAGCTTTAGCAAGTAAAAATACAGACTATCCCGTTAAGTTTGACTCTCAGATTAACAGCAAATAGTTTTTAGTATAAGTATGTCCCAAATATTGCAAGGAATATACTTATACTAAAAGATTGTTTGTCTCATATTTTATCTAGCAATCCTTTGGGGGGAGGGGTGGCAGTGGGGCAGAACTGGTCTCAGAGACTAAAGCACAAAAATCTGATCATAAGAACAGTGCACCTTGGTAGGCCAAGGGGAAGGGAAGACAAGAATTGTAGGACTCAGGAACCTGTCCTGCAGTTGACGTGCCGGATTAACACTCAGGCCAATTGAATGACCCATCAGAGCAACTGAAGTGCTCCTTCCTCAAGATTGGGTCAGGAAGTGAAATGGACTGAAGGGAGTTGGGGAAAATTAAGGGAGAGCGGACGAATACATAGCTGTCAGTATTTCAAGGAAGACCTGTGCTAAGTGTTACAGTTACAATGCAAACAGAGGATTGTGGAAAGGAGAGAGAAGTTCTGCCTGGGAGAAATACGGGAAGATTTCCTGGAGAAGCTGGGATTTGACTGGTCCTTAGGGACAGTAGAACTCCCACCTGCAGACGGCTGCTCTGTCTTAGCTTGAACTGCATAACAAAACACCATAAACTGGGTGACTTAAGCGCCAGACGTTTATTTCTCACAGTTCTGGAGACTGGAAGTCCAAGATTAAGGTATTGGCTGATTTGTTCGGTTCCTGGTGAGGACCCTCTTCCTGGTTTGCTGACAGCCATCTTCCTGCTGTGTCCTCACATGGCAGGGAAAAAGAGAAAGCAAGCTCTCTGGTCTCTTCTCAAAAGGCCACTAATCCCATTGTGGGGGCCCCACCCTCATGCCTCATCTAAACCTAACTAGCTCCCAAAGGCCCCACCTCTGTGTATCAACACATTGGGGGTTAGAGCTTCAACAAATGAATTTGGGGAGGAGGGACACAATTCAGTCCATAGCATGCTCATTCCAGGCCCAGTGGGCAGGTGATGTCTCTGGATCTTGGCCACCTGGACACATGGAGGCCAGGTCATGGCAGCTTTGGATGTGAGGGCAGGTCTGGAGTTAATTCTCCAAAAGGAAGCAAGATTTTTTCGCAGCTAGTCCACTTTAATTTTCCATCCCAAATATAGCACGGCTTTTCTTTCCGTCCCTCCAGTGACTGGGGGATCCGAATTTTTCTCTCTGTGGCTGCAGGTGCACCCATTCAGGCCCACAGTGTTCACTTTGAAGCTGCCTGTTCTTAACTCGGACTCAGCCGTGTTTTCATGCTCTCTGCCCACGACAGCCCGGGGAGAGGACCCTACTTTTCTCTCTCACTGCAAGGTCTGCTCCCAGGATTTATGACAAGACTCTTTCAATAGTGTTCATCTTTTTTCCTGTTTTAAATGCTTTTTTATTGGCTTCTTTATCCCCTGATCCATTAATCCTAACTACCTCTTCTTGACGTCATTTCAAGCCCCATATTTCCTGTTTTTGCCCTAAAGCAAACCTTCCCCAATGCCAGACTTCAACTGGGGTCACTACACCCGCCCCTACCTCCCCTCAGGGAGGCAGAGGGGCTCTCAATACTCCAGACAGGTGTCTCTTCCCGTAGGATTAGCCCAGAGCAATGTGTGTCTGTTCCTAGGGTCCCCTTGGTCTTATATCTGACTCTCCAGCCTATTACGGAGACCTCATGCTGCCCTCATTTATGACAAAACCCAGCCCAAAGCACTTTCTGTTTAGGGTCATCTAGGGCTTCAACATTATCACAATTATCAAGATGCAAAAGCTTTTTCATCACTGTGAGTGACTCTGTGTGTTTAGTATTATGTGGAAACACCATGTGCCCAGGAAGTTGGAAAAAAATATCTCTAGTTGCTTATAGGAAAAACCTTAATTATACAATAAAAAAAGAACAACACGACGACAATTTTCCAGAGGACAGACCATCTAACCAGTTCTTCAAAACCTGCCGGTTCTTCTGAAGTTTGTCAAGTCACAAAGGAAGGTGCCCAAGCAGAGACTGGCTGCTTTCCAAAGTCACTGATTTTGTTTTTCTAGGGCTAAAAAAAGGCTGTGCTGGAGTATGAATATAATTCAGCAGCATCGATTCAGCCTCGGTAGTAATGAAGGGGAAAAAAAGAATTTTTTTCTCATTTGTAAGAATTTGAAAACTGAAGCTATAGTGTCTATGGCGGTGACCTAGAATGCGCCGTTGCTAGATCTTTTGCTGCCGTGACCATCCCACTTACCCCAACATCTTAATAAGAATCGGCAGAAGAGGCAACGACGATTGCGAAGCACCTTTCTCTTAGAATGGCTGGCCATTACCAAGGAGCAAAAGTCGTAGTGGGCTATTCAACGTTATCCAGTTTTTTAATTATTTAGTTGAAAGAGATAGAAAAAATAAAATGTAACAGACTAGGGAGAAGGAAATGGTTCTGGAATGAACCTCAAACGGTGTGGAGCCACAATGAGCCATGTCATTGTTAGGGTTGATTTAGTGGAGCTGGGAAGAGGGTCAAGCTCATGGTCGGGACTGGATCGTCAGTCACCCAAGGTGAACTCAGGTTGTCTTCCCAGCAGTGGCAAGAGAGAGATTGAGGTATTTTTCTGAAAGCAGCTAACTGTCCTGGATAGGAATTTCACTCGCAATCTTGGCCTCGTCAGCTTCCCCGATAATTGAAAGAGCTGATAGGTGCTGTGTGTTCAGACTGCTGACCTGCATTCCTCTCAAGCCCTCTCTGCCTTCTTAAGCACAGAATCCCAGCCAAGGGGAGAAGAAACCACTAAATCACATAACTGAGAAATAGGTCCAAGTCCAGGGAAGGTACATTATTATATGAGAACTCTAGGATTGTTGGAAGGAAATTAGAGGACAATCTGGCCATCTCAACTACGGTATAAGCTAAGAGAATGAAGGTCCCTAAGTGTTCCTTCTTTGTGGTCATGGAGACAGAGGTAGGGATGGCGGTTAGATGATTAGGAAATAACCTTGATCTCCACATCACAATTAACCTTGAATATCCAGAGCAATACATAATTTTGGGGGGCAAAAGGAAGTATCCCTTCTTAGAAATGGGGGTGCATAGGCTGGGGCCTGTAGAGACCAGGTCAAAGAAACAGTCCTCCAGCTGAGAGTGCTAATGAGCAAGGCAGCAATTAGGCACAGGCCGGAAGAGGACTCCCACAGGGAAAATGCTTAAAGTCCGTGGAGACGTGGGTCATGGCATGAGGCTGGTGCCATAAATAGAGTCAAAAGGACCAAGTTCAAAAATCTTCAGGGTTCAAGAGAATTTAGATGGAAACAGTCTAGAGCCACTTATAACTATTCATCAAGATGGTACAGTCAGCTAAGTAAAGGAAACACTGGGTTCTACTGAGTTAAACAGATTTGGTTATTGCAGGACTTCTCAGAGCCTTACTGTTCTAATGTACATTGTGAATCTCCAAAAGCGAGTTGTAGTATGCACACTTCCCACATTCATTTGTCCATGGGACCTCGGATTCTGTAAAGCCAGTCTTCTAAAACTTAGAGAAGCTCCAGAAGCTTCTCTTAGAGTCAGAGCCATTATGTGCCCACGAAATAGGCCAGTGGACTAATTCTATTTCAGTAAATGTTACTTCTTAAATTTCAGTGGGCTAATATGTTGCCTGAAGATTACAATTACTCAATATCAGAGTTTTTTGAAGAACTCCAACAGTAATGAATTTTTTTTTTAAAGAATCAGGTGACACAGAACCTCTAGGTTCCTTTTCAAGCAAAGTCAGTTCTGTTAGACCACACAGCAAAGACACCTGAGCATTGAGATGACAGTGAGCTTGCGCACTGAGTTATTTCAATTTAGAAAGCGAACTGGTTGCACGGATGAACCATTGCAAACCAGCTTGTTCACAGAGGTGACTTGGTCCTCGTGCGGGACTAGAACTTGCCTCCACATCTCAGCAACCCAGTCGATTGGCACCTGGTGAAGCGGGACCCTTGGAACAGCCAGTGTTGTTTGTCGGGTTATCCCATTTCCATTTCTAGCTGTTCCCAAGCTCTTGTTCGTTCTTCAAAGAAAATTAATTCAGCCATTTTTGGGGGAGAGAGCAGAAGATAAAATGTACCTCTCTACCATAACATAGCATTGTTAAATTGTTTGCACCTTTTTAAACACCACTCAGAGTGACCTTACAGGGGGCAATCATCACAGAAAAAAAATGTCTAAAGGAATTTTCGATAGAAGATTTTACTGGGAAGTTTTCCTTTCTTTGTTGTTTTCTACTTTGCACCTGTGGTGCTGAAAATTGGATTTCTCTTCTACAATTTATTAACGCCTATGGAATTGGGTTTAGGTCAAGTTGGTAAGATCAGAATAATACAACTCGAACAATTTTGTAGGGCAGGTTTCTTTCTGTAAAAATAAAATAAAACACAACTCTGGATATACCGAAATAGTAAACTTCAGTGATTAAAGAAAGTGAATGTAAAACTGCCCAATGTCTTTTAACCTTTCTGATCACTGATACTCTGAACTCTATGACAATGTGCAGTTGACTGAGGAATTTCCCCAGCTGGTTAAGAAAGATGATTCTTCCAGTTTTTAACTGAGAAGGCTTGCAATCTGCAAGTTTCCTCCCAGGCCACGTGCCAGCCTCTATTTGGGAAGTCACTCTGATTTGTTCCCATTTTTATTACTTTCATGCAATTCTTTTTCACTTGATGTGTTCTGTCTGTCTCTTGAAACCTTGTCCAGCCTTTTATTGTGTGTAGCTATCAGTTTGAGCATCCACTGCTTATTTCTGCCCTGACGGGTCCAGCCCTAGATTGTATACAGAACCTGAATTTAGTTTTCCTGCTCGATTTTCATAGAAACGTCATTAATAAACCATGCCCCGTTGAGAAAACATACCTTCATTCATGTCGTTGCTCCCTCTCCCTCCTGGCCTTGCTTCTCCAGTGAGTTGCTGTTGCTCAGCATGTCAGAGGACAGGAAGAGGCTCCATCGATGAATGAACTAATGAATTAACAGAAGCCTCAGGGTAGGGGGCAGGCTGATGAGAAGCCGCGGAGAGGCTGACATTCATGTCCTCGCTGTGGGCTGGAATACTAGCAGCTGTTTTCTGCTGTATTTCCATGCTCTGCCTTCCACACCCTCCCTTCCTCTCATCCTCCCTCGCTTCTCTTTCACATCCCACCGCTCTTCCTGGCCACGTTTTTCTTCCTATGCAGCCTCTATTTGGGAAGTCACTCTCTGATTCATCCTTTTCTCTATTATTTACATGCAATTCCTTATCTCCTCTTTGCTTTAAAATTCTGCTTTTTAAAATCTCCACTTGAGTTCCTGTTCTCACTTTTCTGGAACAATCTTCTTTGCAATTTTTTTCCAACTACCCTGTCACTATTACCACTCATGCTATCTATGTGTAAAGGCAGATGTGGCCCTTGGAACACAGAACAACAAAGGAAACCCAGTATATCCCCTTATTTCCTTTGCATCTTTCCCTGAATGATGACTGAGGTTCTGAGTAGATGGGGGACAGCCAGACATACACTTTCTTGAAATTGGTGTATATAGTAAAGATCTCCCAGGCAAAACAGAGAAGTTTATATATGTATACGTTATCTTCCAACTATGGGGCAATTTTTTTGTCAAAATGGAAAGATAAAAGTTTCCTGATGAAGAATAAGGAAAATTAAAAGGAACTTTAAGATCTAGGTGCCTCTACATACAGATTCACCACCCATAGGCTCCTATTCTACAGACAGCACAGTCTCCAGCCCCAGATTCCTGAAACATAATAAATCCTAAACTCTAGACCTGCTCTCACTAGCCCCGTGGAACATTCTGGATATAAGTCTCCTGTTGGTGAACCATGGAAACCTTTGCAAATCCAGTTTTATTAATGATCCCATCTCAAGCTGAAATTCCCTGTATGGCCTTGGCGTACATTTAATATGATAATATAGAATATCGTACCAAAGAATCAATGTCTTCAGGGGAATTCCATTAGAGAGAAGGTCAAGTCTATATAGAGTTTAATGTTCATTGATAGCAGAGAACACATGTTGCGTGGAGACAGAACAAGATGACCAGAGAGGAATGCATTGAGTTTCAGATAAAAGCTAAAAGGAAATAGTCTTTTAAAAGCCTATAAATACTGCATCTACCCCGTCAGCTTCTCAGCTCTTGCACTTAACTTTTGTGATTCCAAGCCTCCTTGGCTTTCAGACGTGGAAGGATCCTGGCTGATGACCAGGAATAAAGTGTTGAGTTAGTGGGCTCAATCAGCAGTTTTCAAACTTTCCCTCTCCTGGTCCAGGAGGTGCCATGGACATGCCTCACTGGCCACCATGTCACTGCATAACATTTTATGTGAAGAAGGAACCCTGATGCCATTTAAAAAATGATTTGAACTACTGAACTATATCACCTCTCAGATCCAGCCTCATTCAGAGACTCCATGAAGAAGTGTGATATATGAGACAGGAACCATTTGAAGCCAAGATTCCCAAACTTCCCGAATTTGCGCCTTCTCCATCTACTTAACAATGCTCTTTATAGTCCATTCCTCTTTAAGTTAAAGGGGACTAAAGCTAAGAGAATTTTTGGAACATCTTATGACTTCCATTAGAGATAATATAGTTACTTTGGGATATCATTGATGTTTACTTTTTTATGAGATTTGAATTTTTTTCTGCTTGCTTATTGAAAAAGATGTTTATTGTAAAATATAAGCATTATAAAAATGTATATTACAGAAAATAAAAGGGCTCCATAATTTCCATTTCTCTCCTTGAGAATATTTTGATGTCTATTCTCCATTTTTTCTGTGCGTATACTAAAATACCTTTTTTTCTTTTTACAAAAAATGGGATTGTCTTGTTTTACACTTCGCTTTTTAAATAGCTTTGGAGTCCACCACAGTGTACTTAACCAACCTTCTACCAGTGGACTTTGGGTTGTGGCCATGTTTTTTATAGGACCAATAATGTGGTAATGAACATCTGTTTATTCATAATATTTTTTTCACACCTGAGAATTCATGCTCTTTGTGGAGTTCTGGGCAGGGTTTTAAAGCACTTCCACAGTAGGAATTAACTTAAGCTGTCAGATTCAATTCAATTTTTGAAAATGATTGTATTTTAAAGGTAGTAGGATATTTTGGCATATATAGGAATCACGCTGTGAATTTCTTAAATGAATAATTATTTCCCAAATTTATCTTTCTGGTAACTCCTGCTTTTCCTTCTTTGGGCTTGTTTGAAGTAGGGCATAGCTATCATTTGACAGATGCACACACACACATCTTCTCTGCTCTCAGTGGCCACAGGACATACTGAGGTGCCTTAGCCACCATCACCTCTGGCTGAGCACTCGGCTCCACTAGAAACGTTCATGTACTTTCTTAATACTCAGGAGGCAGCAGGATGTGGGGTTACAAGCACAAACCTCAGAGCCAGACAGCCTGAGCTACACCCCAGCTCCATCATGTAAATGTTATGTGATTTGGGGCACACTGCTCAACCTCTCCATGCCTTTGTTTCATATCTATAAAATGGGTATAACAGTTATATATCCCTCATAGTCCTATGAGGGTTAATGAGTTAATAAATCAGTTACTGTATATCAAATACTTGGAACAGTGCCTGATGACAGTAAGTACAATATCAACACTATTGTCATTATTACTTCACTGTTGGGTCATGTCCGTTTGTCTCAGACTGGATATGAGGAATGGTGACTGGTTTCCTTGGATCATCATTTTGACCCAAAGGTATTCCACAACTTCCCGGGATTAAGAAACACCTGGGCGGTAATAACTGTTGGTAAAGATGTGGAGGACCTGGAACCCCAGACTCTACTGGTGGGAATGTAAAATTGTCGGACACTTTGCAAAACCATCTGGCAGTTCCTTAAAAGGTTAAACATAGGTGACCATATGATCCAGCAATTCCACTCTAGGTATATACCTAGGAGAAATGAAAACTTATGCATGCAAGAAGTTGTATAAGATTCTCCATGGCAGCATTATTCATAATAGCCAAAAAGCAGAAACAAATGTCCATCAACTGATGAATGGATAAATTAAATATGGTATATCCACATAATGGAATATTATTCTGCCATACAAAGGGTGCCAAGTGAGAGAATCCAAATACAAAAGACTACATGTTATATGATTCCATTTATATGTCATATCCAGAATAAACAAATCAGAGAGAGAAAGTAGATTAGCGGTTGCTTGGGGAGGTGGGAACGGGGACTGACTGCAATGGTACCAGCTTTTTTTAGGGTAATGAAAATGTTCTAAAATTAGATCATGGTAATGGTTGAATATACTAAGGAATGGGTGAACAATATAGGATGTGAATAAAGCTACTTTTAAAAAGAACAGAAAAATCAGGTCCTAGTTCAAGAGTAGGCTCCAGGACTCCACCAACTTTCTGAAAGCAAGTCATCAAGAGAGGGGCCTGGAATCTGTTTTTAGTAAGCCTACCAGATGAGGTATCATAAAGTAGGTTTTAGGAATACATACTGTTAGAGTATGATGTTTGTTTTACTTTGTAAATTGGTATAGGGCAGCCTTAATACTCTTTAGCTTACAGATTTCACCATGGGCTGGGTGTTATGGGAGTACAATATGATAGTAATGATGATCTTCAAAGTGAATGGTGCATATTTTTCCAGAAGTCTTGCCACTCCATGCTTTGGAAGTGCAGACCCCCTAGAGAGCTTCAGCTCATCTCCCCTGGCCCATTCTCTCCAGCCACCATCTCCTCCCCCTCTGCAGGTGTGGAGACGGCAGTGAGAGCTTCCAGCACCACCCAGAAACTGACTATGAAATTCCCAGTGTGTTAGCCCCTTTCTCTTTAAGACTTGCTTACATTTAGTTTTGTTCTCGTAAGTGTTTGCCATAGCAACCCTAATCAATCACTAGACTAAAAATAGCCCTTTCATTTTTCCAAAGCATGTCTGTAGTGAATTGAAAATTCAGCTCTGCCATGCATTTTGCATGTGCTGCTTTCATTTCCCGACACTGAATCTGGGCATGCTTGTGTCTGGAAATTATTCTTACAGAAGCCCAGGTATTTCGCTTGTCTTTCCTGGCATTCTTCTTCCTGACTGCAGATTCCCCCATCACTTCCAAAAGATACAAGTACGTGCATTTAAATATTCACCAAACAACCATTGCTTTTCTGCACAGTAGGTTTTAGGTGCTAGAGATTTCACAGGTACTCAATGATCACTTTGCAAGAACAGGTTCATCACAGTGGATGCCATTGCGTTTGGAAGGCAAATTAAAGATGCTCAGATACTGGGTACAGAGGAAGCTCGTCATGGCAGGGAGCAGATGACAGACTCTTCTGGCTTGAGAGGATCTAAGGTAGAAAATCAAAGAGGAGATGACAGGAGATCTTTTGATTTATTTCCCTGATTTCTCCATGACACTGTTACTATTTTTAGGGAGTTGAGGGCAAAATAAACCCTGGATGTAAGAAAGTGAATATTTGTTGTAATTCTCCTGGCCAAGCTACTCTCCTAGTCAATAAGAGAGAGTGCGAGAGAAAGTGAAAAAAAGATTTTTCATGAGAAAGAAGATTCCAGATCTGGAGTGGGCTCAGGGGAGGAAGGAGCGCCGGGGAGGGGCTGAAGTGACTCATGATGTCCCCTGGGTTCCGGAGGATGAGGGCACTTCATGGCCTCTCCCCTTCCTTCATCACTCTGCTTTAGAGTCACTGCCCCAACCCCTCTGCCTGGAAGCGGGGTCAGCTTGTGGGACCCCTGGGGCTCCCAGATGCTGTTTTTTGATGCTATTTCTTAAGCCTCAGTTTTTGTAATAAGGCTGAGTGAATAAGACATAAAGCTTTCAGATCTAGGTCGGAAGAAAGTTCACGGTGATCCTCGTGGTATTCCTGTTTCCCTGTAGGAAGTTGGCAGGGAGTGGAGGAAAGCTGAGAACAGCTGAGGGGAGAGAGCCCCTGCATAGAAAAAGGAGCTGCCAGGCCTTTAGAAAAAGAGGACAGTGAGGGGTGGACCTGGAAGAGATGACGACATGTTCTCTGCAGTGCAGCAGGTCAGAAGATAGGGTGAGGCCGGAGGAGCCCGAACCTGCTCTGTGGCTTGGCCACCATCCGTGTCATCGGAAGGACCAATCAGGTGTCCTCCTGTTGCCGCCGTTCCAGCAAGCTTACAACCTCCCAATGCATCCTTGCACATACACAGTGGAGGGTCTCCCCCAACCTCAGCTCCATTTTCTCCCGCATATAGGTCGTGGGAGTTTCATGGGGAGGGGTACAATGGCTTGGGCCAACATTTCTCAAGTATCTGTTCTGCCAGACACTGACTGGCCTTGGACATTTGTTATCTCACTTAAACCTCGCCCCACAGCCTTGAGGTTGGTATTGTCTCCATTTTGTGGATGAGGAAACTGAAGCTCAGAAGGACTAAGAAATTGGCCCAAAGTCACACAGTTTGTGAGAAAAGAAGCTGGGGTTTGAACTAAAGTGTATTTCACTCCCAAACCTGTATTCTTTCCACTGAAGCACCATACTTGCTCCCTGTGGGCTAGGTGCACGCTGCTGCATCTGGACACCCAAGATGGCAAGATGGTAAGCTTAGGGGTGTCTTTTACTAGCAAATATCACCGTGGGCAATAAGTGGCCAATGACAAAGCAGATGACATCATAGGTGGAACTATTAAGCTGGAAAGAGTACAAATTCCCCATTTCCTTGGACATGTTCACACCTCAAAGTGAGTGATGCTTTACTCAGATGAGAGTGAAATGGGTGATTTGAAAGGGAAGCAGTGGTTGGATTCTTGAGGTTGGCTGTTGTGTTGGTTTTTATTGCTGTGTAACAAATTTCCCACAAACTTAGTGACTTAAAACAACACAAATTTATTATCTTGGAGTTTCCATTGAAGCTGAGATTAGCTGGGTGCTTGCTCAGAGTCTCACCAGGCTGAGATAAAGGTGTTATCCAGGATTCCAGTCCTTTCTGAGGCCCAGGGTCCTCTTCCAAGCTCATTGGTTGTTGGCAGGATTCAGTTCCTATGGTTGTAGGACTGAAGTCTGGTTTTCTAGTTGGCTGGCCTCTGGGGGTAGCTCTCAGCTCCTAGAGGCCTTCCTTAGGTTCCAGCCACGTGGCCTTCTCAGACACGGCTGCTTACTTCTTGGAAAGCAGCAAAAGAATCTCTACTTCTTCTAAAAGGAAGTCTTGTGTAAGGTAACAATCTGCTCACCTTGGTAATTTAATCAGAGGAGCAGCTATCCTGTCATGTTCACAGCCTGCCCACACGTAAGGGGAGGAATTATACAGGGTGTATATACTGGGAGCTGGGAATCTTGGGGGCCATCTTAGAAATCTGTCTGCCATGGGTATTTTAGTCTTTCCCTCATGTTGTTGTGAACCAAATGAGACTTTGAACATTCAGTGTTCCCAAATGACCGTGCCACAGAGAGCATGTGCTATCCCCTAAAGATTCTGACACAGTTCCTTGGGTGAGGGGAATTCCATGTCACTGAAGGAACCGTCAGGCATGTGGGAGGGGGAAAAATGCACTAAGGGAATAACGCACAATTTACGAAAGTTCAGGCTTATAAAGTGGGGTGCTCCCTTCTCCCCCTGGATATTTGAGAATGACTAGGTTAGATGTATATTCCCAGCTTGAGCAAAGCCTTTAGTCACAGACGGCAGACCTGAGCAACCTTAAAACAAAGGAGATTCTTTGACACCTGAAAGCCTGGGGTTGCCGTGACTTAGGCCATTCCTAAGGGCAGCAGGGTTTCGGGGAGAGATCCTTTGGTTGGAATAGTATTGGAGCTTATCATCTGGTTGTTGAGCCAGACACATAGACAGCTAATTGTGATAATGGAAAAGGAGATGAATGCTGTGGCAAAGGTACAAACAGAATGCTGCCTGCACACATGGGATAGTCATTCTGAAGTGGTATTGGGGATGGTCTGTGGGTAAGACTTAGGAGGGAAATTTCAGCCTGAGGGAACTGTGGGCCAAAAACTACAGCAGCCGGAAGTGTTCCAGAAAATGGGAGATCCATAGGATGAATACACGGCAGAGCCAGAAAGAAAATGAGGGTCAGATGTAGATGACTCCAGGTCTTCTCTGTAAGGAGGGAAGCGGAGCCAGCAGGACCTGGGGCTTCCTTGGATGTGATGGGTGAGTGTAGTGGGTTGAATAGCGTCCCCTCAAAAATCACGTCCACTGGAACCTCAGAATGTGACCTTATTTGGAAACAGAGTCTTTGCAGATATAATTAGTTAAGGACCTTGAGATGTGAGATGAAATCGTAGTAGATTTAGGGTAGGCCTAAACCCAAGAGCTTATGTCTTATAAGAAAAGAAGAGGACACAGAGAGAAGGTGATGTGAAGACAGACAGAGATTGCAGTTATGCAGCCACAAACCAAGGAACACCTGAGGCCACCAGAATTTGGAGGAGGCAAGGAAGGATTCTTCTCTAGAGCCTTCAGAAGGAGCATGACATTGCAAACCCTTTGATTTCAGACTTACAGCCTCCAGAACTATGAGAGGATAAATTTCTGTTGTTTTAAGCCACTAAGTTCGTGGTAATTTGTTGCAACAGCCCTAGGAAACCCATACAGTACAGAAGAACATTTGAATTCAGTATGGACCTTTCCAGTTTAGTGTGCCTGTAAGATCCTTGTCGGGGCTGGCTGATGGGCAGCTAGACATGTGAGAAGAGCAGTTGGAGTTAGAGATGTCAATTTGGGAGGCATCCATAAAAATTGGTCATGGAAATGTCAGGAGCAGATGAGATCACCAGGGGAGAGGGTTTGAAGCAAGAAAATAGGCTGGAGGGCAGAACCTAAGGGACCACCTCCATTGAAGGGGTGGAGGAGGGAAGAGAAGGCTGAGAAGGAACTGCTGTTCAGGACGGAGGGATTGCTCAGTCATATCAAACAGTGTAGAGAGTTCTAGAGGGTGCGGATGGAGACGCAATGCTTGTTTGAAATTCTTTGATTATCAGTCATTTCCATACCATTATTGCACTGGTCAAGAAGAGGTAGGAGGTGAAATAGTAGATGGGCATTGACTGCTCTTTTAATAGAGTTTGATTGTGAAGACAAAGAGAAATGGAGTTGATTGTAGAGGGAGGAAGAAACACAACCGAGGGAAGTTGATGCTTATTTGTTTTTTAAGAATATGACAGTTTTACGCCAGTAATGAACCAACAGAAAAAGAACTCAAGAATACAATACCATTCACAATCGCAACAAAAAGAATAAAATACCTTGGGGTAAATTTAACTAAGGAAGTGAAGGACCTATATAATGAAAATTACAAGGCCTTTCTGAGAGAATTAGATGACGACATAAGGAGATGGAAAGACATTCCATGTACATGGATTGGAAGAATAAACATAGTTAAAATGTTCATTCTACCTAAAGCAATCTACAGATTCAACGCCATCCCAATCAGAATCCCAATGACATTCTTTACAGAATTAGAACAAAGAATCCTAAAATTCATATGGGGCAATAAAAGACCCCGAATTTCTAAAGCAATCCTGAGAAAAAAAGAACAAAACGGGAGGCATCACAATCCCTGACTTCAAAACATACTACAAAGCTACAGTAATCAAAACAGCATGGTACTGGTACAAAAACAGGTGCACAGATCAATGGAACAGAATTGAAAGCCCAGAAATAAAACCACACATCTATGGACAGCTTATCTTTGACAAAGGAGCTGAGGGCATACAATGGAGAAAAGAGTGTTTTCAACAAATGGTGCTGGGAAAACTGGAAAGCCACATGTAAAAGAATGAAAATTGACCATTCTTTTTCACCATTCACCAAAATAAACTCAAAATGGATCAAAGACCTAAAGGTGAGACCTGAAACCATAAGGCTTCTGGAAGAAAACGTAGGCAGTACACTCTTTGACATCAGTATTAAAAGGATCTTTTCGGACACCATGCCTTCTCAGAGAAGGGAAACAATAGAAAGAATAAACAAATGGGACTTCCTCAGATTAAAGAGCTTCTTCAAGGCAAATGAAAACAGGATTGAAACAAAACAACAACCCACTAACTGGGAAAAAATATTTGCAAGTCATATATCTGACACAGGCTTAATATCCATAATATATAAAGAACTCTCGCAACTCAACCACAAAACATCAAACAACCCAATCAAAAAATGGGCTGGAGACATGAACAGACATTTCTCCAAAGAAGATATACGGATGGCCAATAGGCACATGAAAAGATGCTCATCATCGCTGATCATCAGGGAAATGCAAATCAAAACTACACTAAGATATCACCTTACACCCGTTAGAATGACAAAAACATCTAAAACTAATAGTAACAAATGTTGGAGAGGTTGCGGAGAAAAAGGAACCCTCATGCACTGCTGGTGGGAATGCAAACTGGTGCAGCCACTATGGAAAACAGTATGGAGATTCCTCAAAAAATTAAAAATAGAACTACCATACGATCCAGCCATCCCACTACTGGGTATTTATCCAAAGAGCTTGAAGTCAGCAATCCCAAAAGTCCTGTGCACCCCAATGTTTATTGCAGCACTGTTTACAATAGCCAAGACATGGAAGCAACCTAAGTGTCCAGCAACAGATGAATGGATAAAGAAGATGTGGTACATATATACGATGGAATACTACTCAGCTGCAAAACAGAACAAAATCATTCCATTTGCAATAACATGGATGGACCTTGAGAGAATTATGTTAAGTGAAATAAGCCAGCAAGAGAAAGATAATCTGTGTATAACTCCACTCATATGAGGAATTTAAAACTATGGACCAAGAACAGTTTAGTGGATACCAGGGGAAAGGTGGGGTGGGGGGTGGGCACAAAGGGTGAAGTGGTGCACCTGCAACATGACTGACAAACATTAATGTACAATTGAAATTTCACAAGATTGTAACCTATCAATAACTCAATACAAAAAATAAAAAAAAAGAATATGACAGTTTTCATTATATTTTTAGGCTGCAGGAAGGAGGCAGGGAGAAGATGTGAATAATCAACGAAACAAGTTTCCAGAGAAGAGATTACAAATATTTTTTACCTTGTGCCTACTATATGTTAGGCATTGTGCTGGGGTTTACCTGAATGATCTTACTGATATTCTCAACACTCCTACAGAGTAGAGGAGGATTGTCCCCATTCTGTAAATGGGGAAACCGAGGCTGGGAGTGGTAAAGTAATTTGCCCAAGTCAATACATCTCAGACTGAGCCCAGGTCTGCTGCCTCCTATGTCTCAGTACTTCTCATTATATTATTTTCCATTGGAATAAAGAAGGCAATGTCTTTCTCTAATTTACAAAGAATAAGAAGGAGCATAAAAAATAAGCATAAGATTTGCAATGGAGGAGAGGGAAGTGGTAGGTGTTTCTGTCACATGGTCTGTGTCCTCACCAAACTAAGAATCAAAGTTATCAGCCGCGAGGGAGGGATGGTGACGCCAAGTACAGGTCTGGAGAGAGGGAAGGATTTGGGATGACCTCAGAGGCGAGATACAATGATGAGCCAACTAGGGAGGAGGAAAAGACCTTGCTTTACAGTTACGGCTCCATTAGGATCAGGGGGCTGGATTTTTAGGCACCCTAACCTGCATTGGGGAAGCAGCAGTTTTATCTCAAGGTGGACATCTAGCCGAAAGATTTTAGTGACAACCCTGAAAATGCCCTGAGCCAGAGATCCTTCTGATTTTCACTTGACACACCGCATTCCCCAGGGCTCCAGGAACCAGCCATCAGATATCCCAAGGGGATTATCAGTCCCAACCACTGCTGAAGGAGGAAACACTGACCAGCCTGGAGTCAGCTGTCTGATCCCGGTCCTCCCGCTGCTTTGCCGAAGCCAGGTGCACTCCCAGCCCTTGGCAGGGTTGCCATTCTGATATGAAAATAACCTAAGTTCGTGACTCAAAAATAACAACATCTGCTAATTTGCATGAGGGTTTTGCATTTCACATTTGGGTTTAATACCCAAATGCTAAAATTTATTTGTTTGACCTTAGGTAAGTGGTTTACGGGTTCAACTGATAAAAACTCCTTGCGGAGTTCCACTCCGATCACCCAGACCCAGCTCTCCACCTGGGCAGCTCTGTTCTCTCACCACCTGGTCCTGGTGCATGTGCTGGATGACCCTCGTGTGAATTAGGGGTTAAAAAGGACAAATCCATTGACCTGAAGGCATGTTATTTTTAAAGGGGTCTCTTGGCAGGTGCATCTCCCCAAGTTCACCTGTTGATCGAGAGCTCTACCATGGGGGTCTGAGCCGCTCTGATTCCTCCAGGGTCTTTATTTTATTTATGCTGAACAGCCCCTCTTTGGATCTCCCTGGGACTGAGTGTGAGGGCCACAGTTGTGGAGTGAGAGGCTTGAAAGGAGACAGCAAAGAGGGTGTTAATGAATAATCGCAGGACCTCGTTCTCCGTAAGGGCAATTACTGGGATTGATTGTTTCCACGTTTCCTTAGTCACCGCTCAGTTTGCTTGTTTCACTCGGATTAACACAGATGAAGGCCCAATGCACACAGGCATGTCGTATCACGAGAAGCATCAATGGCACGTCCAAGGCCTCTGCCTTCTTGTACAGGTGCTACCAGGGGTCTCAGCTTGGCGGAAAGGGGATCGTGGTCATCTTGGGGATGAAGCACATGGGGTGAGGGTGCATATGGTGGACTTTGGGATTTTAGGTAATACATTCTCTCTGCTTCCTTCTCGTGTGTGGTGTGTAGTGAGGTGGTTTTCCAACTTGAGCCTGCATCAGCTTCTTCTGAAGGGCTTGTTAAACACAGATGCCTGGGCCCCATCCCAAGAGTGGGTCTGGGGTTGGGCCCAAGAATTTGCCTTTCTAACAAGCTCCAGGATGCTGCTGCTGCTACTGCTATATGTTTGGAGACCCAGCCTCGACAACTAGTGAGGAAGTGATCAAGAGCATGACACTGAGACCAGGCCACCAGACCTTTCGATCTTGACTCTACTACTTACCAGCTGTGTGATCATGGGCCATTCACTGAACCTCTCTGTGCCTCTATTGCCTCATCTTTAAATCAAAGATGACGATAATAGTACCTACTTCCTGGGGTGGTTACAAGGAATAAACAAATTGGACCTTGGAAGCACTTAGACCAAGGCCTGGCACAGAGGATGTGCTCTATGCATGTTGGATAAATAAATAAGGAGCCATCCCCTTAAGCTCCTGCAGCTTTCCCTGTGGAGTTGATGGGTCATCTTACCCATTAGTCTTCAATCCCATCTCTAGTGGCCGAGAAAGTCAATGCCCAGCTCAGTGCCAGCAGGAGGGAGGTTACATCAACATCCATCAAAATCCTCTTAAGCTACTTTAACCCTTAAAATCTACTGAGTACATAGAATGGGACTCGATGGGACTGGACGCTCTGGTGGTGTGCATTTGGAGTTTCTCTCCCTGTGTGGGCAGAAAGAAGGGCGGCCTCTTACGGTCACGTGCAGCTGCAGCCCCATACTGTTTGCTGCCATTTGTTGAATGCTTTCTCCATGCCCAGCACTGTGTGTTTTACCCACATGATTTTATTTAACCCTCCAATGCCACTATTAGGTAATAATTATTGTCCCCGTGTTAATACCGCAGAGGTTCAGAGAAATTAAATGACCTATCCAAAATCACACAGTTATCCAGTGGCACACCCAAAATTAACAACCAAGTCTGTCTGATTTCAGTAATTTATGATCTTAAAATTCTACCACCTACCTCTAGGTTTATTATGAATATTTATGTAAAGGTTAAGGCTGGGTACCCAGGTATCCAGCAGTGCGACTGCTCCCCAAAGGTAAGCACCCCAGAAGTAGGATTGCCTCTCTCTCCAGAGTTTGCTCTCTGAGCCTGTGGTAGGACTCACAGAACATGCTCCTTTTGAAAATGTCCTCCTCAGCCACTTACCTTCTGTTGCTGGTGATTCCCTTGGGCCTGACTTCTGGATGGAATTGTGTTCACGTTGTCAAGGCTGCGTTTCTGGTCTGAATGTGGATATTGACCTAGTATCTTAACATTTCGCCTGTAGAACAGTGCTCCCACCCAAATGGTCAGGTGAGCATTCAGAGGCTATACTGAAGATGTGAAGAGAGAAAAAACAGTATGCTAACAAAACTTTACTTTTTTTCATAGTGTTCCTTTCTGCCGAAATTCTCCATTCATATAGAAACCAAGTATGAGGACAACAAAGGAAGCAACGACAGCGTGAGTAGCCGCCCCCCGCTCCCCCTCCCCCCACCATGCTGTACCTGCCTCTTGGGCTCTGAGAGTCACGATACTCTTCACAGCCCCTGTGCGGCCAGGGCCTCAGCAGGACCTGTACCTGGGACCTCAGAGAAGGTCTGAGGGCTATTTCCCTGGGGTTTCTCCCTGGAATGATTTTGTCGTCCAGCTTTTCTTTCTTCTCATTTTTAAGGTACTTTCCATGGGCCTCTGCAGAAATCTCTAACCTAGAGTGATTATCATCAGGTGTTGAGAGGATGGTGGGGACCTGGGAACCCCAGGATTTGGTTCTGATCATTGGATTGAGCACATATCTTCTCAATGACTGTTAACATTTACTCAGAAAAATGAATACCCTCAGATGAATGTGTGTATACATATATATTTCCTGGACTGTGCTTACATTCACATATATACGCATTTACACACATATCCCACTTTAAAATCAGGGTGTACCCCTCCTGCAAAATATTTATCTCGTGAGGCATTCTGACTCTTACCAAATTTCAGCCAAGTACTTTGTTTATTAGTATTGCTTAAAATCCATCTTCTGACCTGGCTTTTACCCCAGACTCTTTCCGTCAGCGCAATCCATTTCTACATTCCATTCTCTTTGGGAGTAAATGTTTTGTCCTACCAAGAGCCTCATCCTGAGATTGGGCTGTGGGTTCCATCAGAACCCATTGAGGGAAGAGCCTGGATCTAGAAGCTACAAGGCTTCACCTATTAATTTCTACTTCACTTACATGTTTTGCATTTGTGGAGAGTGATGAAGATTGGGACTATGCCAAAGTGGGCATAGAGAGTTTCCTGACAAGGTGACCTCTTGGGTGCCTTCACTGAGCCAAGGGAATGCAAAACGGGATGCAAGAGGTTGTGGAGGTAACTAAGTGCCATGAAGCAAGATCTAAGGAGTCATAAACATTGTCAACTTGAAAACCTTCTTTCTTGTGAAAACAGTCACTGAGAAGAACTAAGAAACCCTCTAGAAGGGGCACCTTTGGCCATGCCTACTCTGTGGTTCTTCATGTTGACGTCTTCTAGAAACTTCCTTCCTGCCTGTAGCAGGAACAAATTCTTCTAGAAGGTTCTAGTGTATTTGTTTGGGACACAGGTTGTCCCATTCAAGGTGGAGTCTGTCTTGACAGACCTTGAGTGGTTCCCAAAAGGTGTCATTCAAGAGGACACTTATTCATTTATTCAGTATTCAGCAAGGGCATATCAAGTACCTTCTATTTATATATCACTGTATGAATTACATGATGGTATTAAAAATGCAGATTCATTTCTCAAACTTCAGGTATTCATAGTTTAGCCGGGGGTGGGGAGGACCAACATATTAAATGACTAAAAAGATAAGCATGACAACGGTCTTCCCTTCCTTGGGTGTGAAGGGTCACCAGTGGTCAACCTTCAGAATGGAAAGAGCTTGAGGAGTGGCATTCAATAATGACCCATCTATTTGTGGGGACTGACTTGGCTTGCACCTAGTCACTTCAGCTCCCTGAACTAAGTTAGGACACCTGGAGTTTATCAGGAGTCAACAGACTACTTTTTTTGTAAATAAAGCTTTATCCAAACACAGCCACACTCACTCATTTCTGTATCATCTAGGCCGCTTTTGTGCTGTAACAGCAGAGTTGAGTGGTCGCAGCAGAGCTCCTATGGCCCTCAAAGCCTAAATTCACTTCCTGGCCATTTACAGAAAAACTGTGCTGACCCATGGTTAGCGAGACTCAAATCAGAACAGCACCCACCAGATCTGAAAATTTGACCACTCATAGATCTTCCCACCAACTGTCTCAACCAAAGGCTTTCCCCAGAGTTTCTGGAACTTTCCCAAGAGAAGAATGCAGCTGGCAGGGGTGGTGCTTCTCCAGTAATTTCAGGATCCCCAATGGTTAGCATCCTCTGGTGGTTGGTGACCTCGAGGGAAAAGTTTAGGACCATCTCCTTGTCAGTGGTCTGAAATCAGAGGTGCTTTGCTGGCCTACTTGGTCAAAGCCTCATTGTCTAAAATAGTGTTACACAGTGTTTACCTTGAATTCTTGCAAAATAATCACTTTTTTTCTGATTGGAAAATTAACACATGGTTATTAAAATGGAAAATGCAAAAAAAAACCCAAAAAAAGAAAGAAAAGAAAAAACTGGTAGTAATCCCATAATTCAGAGATGACTGCTGTTAGCATTTTGATTCATCTTACAGATTATTAATGAATTTATTTTTTAACCAATTCCCTTAAAATTGAATCATACAGTATGCTGTTTTTAACATGTCATGAAGTGTCCTTTCCAGTGTGATTTTTAATGGCTGGACTGCATTCCATTCTTAAATGTACTCTTTAACCAATTGCTAGTTGCTGGATATCGAAGTGAGCGCGAGCATTTTGATGCAGCTGTGGACCATCAGGAAAGGGTGATGCAGATCAGCCTGAATTGCTTTTCCAGGCACAATCTGAAAATATGGAGGGGGGCAATTTTTTAAATATCCTTTAGTCTTTCCAAACAAGTTCCCTCGCTCTCTCTCTTCTCTGTGGCTCTGTCCTTCCTCATGACTAGTTTAAAACTGCTCCACTTGTAGAGGTGTGGCGAGGACATGATCCTTATAGGTTGATAGGACCAGGATAACCTTCTGGTTTATCCTCTGCTCCGTTCAAATACTCAAAAAAATTCACATGGTTATCATTTATTACCTTGTATCCCTTTTTGGCAGGTGCTAAGTACTTTTCACTACTCTCCTGGGAATTTAACACACCAGGTTATCCATCCTAGAGTCAGGAGCCGTGCTTGGAGTGAGCGTCGCCTGCCTGTGCCAAGGACCAGGCCTCCCTGAGACATAGGCCAGCCTGTGAGGGAGGCACTGAAGCCCTGGCACTCGTGTGGAGTCCTTATCAACACAGTTTGCTTCCTCTTGGAGAAATGCCAGCTATTGTACCATGCCTTGCCTCCTCCCCAACTTTCTGACTCTGAGCTTGCCTGTGGGGTCAGCTCCTTATCTCTCTGTCATGGTGCCCAACCTGCCCGAGTCTAAGCCCCACCATCTTGTTAGACTGAAGAGGCCCTAAATGTATTTTTGCCCAAGTTCCCATTCTAGCCTCTGCCTGGCTGTGCCCCATGGATGCCCAGGTCTTGCTTTTGAGGCCTCTAGACCAGACAGGCCAGCCCCAGCTTGATTAAACTTCTTTGCCAATTCGCCTTCCTCTAATTTCCATATTCAGCAGCTGCTGTTGGTCACCCAGCTGGTTCGAGCTTGGTCCCTGGGAGGCAGAAAAGGAAGACTTCATTGGTTTTCATTCATACTTGTTAATGCTTGAAAATCAGAAGAAGAGAAATATATACTTATGTAATAATACTTTAATTATTAAAAGATAGCTTTGTCCAGGGGTTCAGAACTAGAGTCTTAAGCAGATGGCATGTGCTGGCATGCTCTTTTTCTGTCCAGGAAAGAATATGGAGTTTCTGGTGGGAGGCCGAGTTGCTAAAGAAAGCAGGGCAGTAGTGGATATTTCTCTTGTCTCAGTGCTTTGCCAAATTATTTAATAAATTCAGTTCATTTCTTTGCATTTTCTGGGTGTATAGTCATATCATTCAGCTACTGTCCTTCATATTGCTATCTGCACCCTGTTTCCTTCCCTACCTGCCAAAAATTTAATGAAATTGATGATGATAAGAAGCAATAATTAAACTGAAGAACGCTGGTGATAATCATATTGATTAGTGATTGAATAGCGTACATGTTCTTATCCTATTATCAATTACCATGAAAGTAATTTTTTTACATGACCTAATATCTTGTAAAAAAAGAAATAGTGGTGGGAGGACTAGATATAAATATCTTCTCCTCCTCGTTAAAATAAAACTAGTATATTTATGATTGTGAAAACTTGTAAATTGTGGTTACGTTAACCATGACACAATGGTGAAGTTGTCTTAAATTGAGGCCCATTTATTTTATGCACATACTGATGAGAATTATTTAGGCCTTAATTAGCGCTGGGGAGGACGGCACCATGCCAAGGTGAGGTTCTGTTGTTTGTCCAAAGCTATAAATCGAGATGTGGGAGAGCCAGCGCTTAGCACTCGTGTGATGGCTGCTGCCAGGTGACTGTCGTTCAACGGGGTTAATGGGGGCAGCCTTGCCTGTACTTCCTCTTCCAAACAAAGCAGGCGCCATTTAAAGCAGCGCTTCTCAACCTTGGCTGCACATTGGACTCACCTGAGAAGTTTTAACAATGGCTCGTGCCTGGGTTCCACGCCCCCTAGGATTCTGATTTAATTGGTCCTGGGTGCAGGCTGGTCTAAAGCAGCCAAAACACAGGGAGGCTAGAACACTGTCCCTCCAGGAACGCCGAAGTCTCCAATTGGGAGTGTGTGCAGTTTTAGAGAGGCCACCCTCCAGTGAAACCTGGTATGTTCTCTTTAGGGGCGTAGGATGTGCCATCTCCACCCCATGTGAGGCTCTAGACCAATGGTTCTCAATCGTGGCTGCATATTGAAGTCACCTGGGAAGCTTTAGGGCTCACTCACTGATGCCATTGTCCCGCCCCTCGGGATTCTGATTTCATTTGTCTAGGGTGGTGTCCAAGCATTGAGATTTGTAAAGCTCCCCGAGGTGAATCTGAGGGGTGTCAAGGCTGAGAACTATAGATGTAAAGGAAATATTGCTATTTGAAACCAACTGTGAACACTTAGGAAATCAAGTTCTGCAAATTTCCTCACTTCTTCAAACTCCTGAAAACAGACCAGTTTACAAAAAGCATGTTTATAACCACCACCACCCACACAATAGAAGGGCCTTAGGGCGCCATATTTATTCTCGTTAGCCATTATTTCTCAGCAATGAAATTCCTCTAATCAGATGGAAAGAATATCCAGTCTAGTTCCTGGAAATGTGAGGCTCTGTCCTTCACAGAGGTCTCCTTGGGGGCTGTCTAAAACAAGTATTTGGAATTTATTTACTTTCTCGTTGAGCCGTGTTAGAATGAAAGAACACAAAGTTGTTCTTTGTGAAACAAAAAGATCAGTATTGAAGTCCCAGCTAGACGACCTTAAGCAATGGAGTCTTGGTTTCTTTATCAAGAAAATAGGGTAAATAATGCTTGCATCACAGTGTGGAGGATTCATACAGGTTAATTTACCTGGAAGCACTTCATAAACTGTTAAGTGCTAGACAAATATTAGGCGTTGCTTTAATTATGGTCATACCTGTGGATTAACTGCATTAATGGTGATTTCCTCATGAGACTCTGCTTTTGTCTGAATTGTTGGTAAACCATTTCTTGTTAAACAATTTGGAGTACCTACTGTGTGCCAGGCATTATACAAGGTAATGAGGATACAGCAATAAGACAGACAAGGCTTCCACTACTCATGGAGTCGAGGAAGCAGATTATAAGCAAGGAAACAAAGAATTCCAGCTGTAGTAGGTGAGAAGAAGGCAATAGATAGGCTGGAGGGGGAGCTCAGCTTGAAGCCTTGTGGTCAGGAAATGCCTCTCAGAAGAGGTGATAAATCTGTGTGAGACTTGAAGGAGCCAACCATCTAAAGGGTTGTCCAGGCAAGGGAACTGGTATGAGCTGAGTTGTGTCCCCGAAATTCATATTTTGAAGTTCCTCAGAATGTAACTGTTTGGAGATAAGGCCTTTAAGGAGGTGATTCCATTAAAACGAGATCATTAGGATGACCTGAATCCAATCTGACTTATGTCCTTATAAGAAGAGGAAACTTGGATACGCAAAACTGGGATGTGCAAGCACAGAGGAGAGACCATTTGAGAAGGACCGTGTGAGGACAGAGCAAAGTTGAGGCCATCTGCAGGCCAAGGAGAGAGGTCTCAGAAGAAACCAAACCTGCCGGCACCTTGATCTTGGACTTCTAGCCTCCAGAACAGTGAAAAAATAGAATTATGTTCTTTAAGACACTCTGTGGTATTTTGTTATGGCAGTCCAGGGCAAAGGCCACAGCCCCTGACGCAGGCTGACATATTCCAGGAACTGTCAGAAAACCAGTGGCCAGAGCATTAGGAGTGAGAGCAGACCCATAGGAAATGAGATCGAGAAAGTAGCGGAAGCCAGATCACATAAGACCTCTGAGACCATGGCAAAGAGTTTGGAGTTTAATGCAGTGAGAAGTTTCTCGAGGATTTTAAACAAAGGAGAGACATGATATTTATGGGGTTTTAAAATAAACTTTTTATTCTGGAGTCATAAATTTACACTCAAGTTGCAAAGCTATTGCAGAGTTCTCATATACCCTTTACCCAGCTTCCCCTAATGTTAACATCTTATATAACCATGTTAGATATTTCCAAACTACAGACTTTATTCAGATTTCACTAGTTTTCCCACTAATGTCCTTTTTCTCTTCCAGAATCCGGTTTAGGACACCATGTTACTTTGGGTGATTTATGTTTTTAAATGTTTGCTCTGGCCCTTCTATAGAGAATGGGTGGTAGGTCAGTGAGGATGGAAGCAGAGAGTCCAGCTGGCAGGCGATTGCAATAATCCAGACCAAGACGATGGTGGCTTGGGCTGGAGAGATGGCAGTGGATAAAGAGGGGAGGGATCGATATATTGTGGAAACAGACTGACTTTCTGTTGGGATTGATGCATTGGAGGGCAAAAGGAGGATGATCTCAGGATTTGTAGATTTGCCTGTTGACCTTGAGTGGGTGGTGGTGCCGTTGCCGTAGTGGGGAACAGTGGAGGAGAAGCAGGTTCTGAGGGGAAGTCAAGAGCTCTATTGGAGGGGCTGGCCTGGTGACACAGCAGTTAAGTGCACACGTTCCACTTTGCTGGCCCAGGGTTCACTGGTTCGGATCCCGGGTGCAGACATGGCACCGCTTGGCAAGCCATGCTGTGGTAGGCGTCCCACATATAAAGTAGAGGAAGATGGACATGGACGTTGGCTCAGAGCCAGTCTTCCTCAGGGGGGAAAAAAAGAGCTCTATGTGAGATGTAGTCAGTTGAGGTGCCACTGAGACTTCCAAGTAGAATTTCGGGCAGGTAAGAAGTTGGATATATAATCTGGAGTTCAGAGAGAGGTGTAGGTCATGATTCAGAGATGGAAATAAATGAGGTTATCTAGGGAAAGGAGTGCTAGAGAAAGGAAAGTCTCAGATGCTCCAGGATGGAGAGTGCCCGGGTCCCAAGAAGGACCCTCCCATGGCTTTCAAGTCCAGCTTCTGATTATTATCTTTTCTCCTTAGTTAAGACTCATTTTCAATCACTGAGTTGTGCTTGGTTTTAGAGAATTAAGTTATTTCACTTAGTTAACTACAAAGGTCTACCTGAGAAATCTGCTTTCTTCCCTGGGGGTGGGGGTGATTTCTTTATATGAATTGAGTAAACATTTCAGTGCTTTGACTTGGCTTAACTTGTGTTGCCTTGGAGAGAGAGCTAGAAACGTTCTCCTGACCACAAATAGCTCCCACTGGGAGTTACCAACTGACAAAGGGAATTTTATCATCTGAGACCTCTATGTATTGAGGATGTGTTATTGCAACAGTCATTATGAAGTTGTTTCATTATTAGTATCGTATTTGTATTTTTAACATCAAGAGGGCAACCTGGATGGATGTAGGGTAAAATGACTTAGTTACACATTTCAAAATGTACTAAAATTCACTTGTAAACAAGGGTCCCAGTGAGAACAGTAGAATCCATATTTACAGGTCTCTGGCGCTGATTTTCTTTTCCTTAAATGGCTTCTGATTGAGGATTATAGAAAGGAAAAATCATTTGCTTTATTTTTAGACGTGATCTCTGATGTCTTCAACTTTTATAGTTCTGTTTTTCACCTTAGATTATTATAACCAGCCACCTACAAAATCTGCAATTTTCTCTAATAAGTCAGTACGTGCTAAAATGAAGTTTGCACAAAGCACCCCCATTTGCAGTTTTGAAGGATTAATATCCACTTTGGTCCATTAAGAGGGAAGTCAGTGTCCTTACTTACTCTGTGTCTAATAGTATCATTTTGAGGACGATGGAAGACAGATCATGTTTGCTTCCTTAAGATGTTGCCTTTGCTCTTTGTGGTACAATTTGTGATCTGAGAGCTGGATGTGAAAAACATGTAAGCAAAAGGAGCGTCCATCCAACATGGGGACTAGCTTTCTGATTCTCAAAATTATAGTTACAGGGCAGGTTGTAGTTACAGCCCATTCAGAGAAGCTAGAACTTATTACAAGTAATCATTATTATTAATAGATATAGGTATTTGCTTTCTGTCTAGGCTTGGTTCACTGATGCTGTGGTAAATCCAATAATGCCTACCTCTGCTGACCTGTTTCCTGTCAACTTAAAAAGCGTATTTGTTTGATATTTTATCTCAAAATGAGTTTATTCAGGAATAGCCAAAAGCATTGCCATTTGGGATGTGCGTGCTATGACAAACCATAGGCAAATCCAGAAAACAGAGGAGCTGCCTTTATAGAGAAAAGGGGGGAGTAGGGAGGGGCTGTTCTAAACGAAAATCCATTGGGAGAAAGTAAGTTCAGGGCAGCAGCATCTTCCCGTTGGCTGGGCTGTTGCTGGGTAGGGAGAGAAATCTTCCTTCAGTAGTAAAGTAGTTTTACTTCCTGTCCAATATGCAAGCATCCCTCTCCCTTGATGTAATTAACCGCGTGTGATTGAGCATGACAGCTCCCCCTATAGGCCTTCCCAACTCCAATTTAGTTAAGGTTTCTTTTATTAATTTCCACAGTACTAGGAGTTAGGAAGACAGACAGTTAACCAAACTGGTCAAAAGCAGCATAAAAGGACAAGGCTGAATCATGATTGGGAAATCAGAGGTCAGAGCTAGAAAAGCATTACCAAGTATCAAGATGTGGGCAACCATTTTACAGCTAACATAGTAATAATTGAGTCAAATGAGAATCATCGATAGATGCCAAAGCATTGATGCTAAAGCAGTATTGAGGACAGAAGTTCACATTGTCTCAAAGTATTACTCCAGAGATTATGTATTAATGACAAACAGTGGAGAAATCTAGTGGATGCCATCAAGTAAGCAAATTTTGCATCACCAATAATAGGACAGATTGACATAACGTGCCTCCCATCGTGACACACTAAGGACACAATATCACGTATGGATTATTTTTCCAAAACATGTTTAACTTGAATTCAATCAGGAGAAAACAGTCAGACAAATCCAAATTGGGGGACACTCTAAGAACAAGCCAAAACTCTTCAAAAAAAACTTATCATTAAAGACCAAAAGCAAACCAAAACAATAACCTAGGGAACTCCCCTAGATTAAAGGATACTAAAGTCATTCAACAACTAAATTTAATGCCCAGTCCTTGATTAGAGTCTAGATTAAGGGGGGACGGGCCGGTGCAGGGGTCAAGAAAAGATATTATTGGGACAATTGTGAAAATTTGAATATGGACCACATATTAGATAATACTATGGTTTGTGTTGAGTCAATATTAAATTTCTTGCCTGTGATCATTACTTTGTGGATATGTAGGAGATTGTCCCTGTTCTTAGGAGATACATGTTGACATATATGTATTTTTTCCTTATAAAAATTGAGGAACTATTCATATGTTGCAATGAGATATCAAATAACTTACTCAAGGTTACACGAGTCTTTGTTTTTCTTTTTTTGTAGCCATGAAGCAGAAGTTTTCAGTCTTCTCTCTTTTCAGTGATATCCTGATTTCATTAATAAAACAGAAAAAAAATAGCCTAATCATAGCTATTATCAGTATCAACATTGATTCTATTCACCCAAAAGATGTTTACGAAGAGGAGATTTTTGAGTTGCAGAAACCCTAGGTTCTCTCTAAGTAATTTCACACTCTAGGTTGTATCCTGAAGTTTTGAAAAGGCAGATGGAGATAATTCAGACTAGACTTCGAAGTGGACAACCTTTCTAAAGGTTAGAGCCCTGGCCACATACCTCCTCACATGTGGGTGTGCTACCCTATTTGGGCCTCCCTCACTACCACACTTATCGTGCTGTATAGTAATTGCTCATTTAACTGTCTTTTCAACTCATTTTAAAGCTCTCTGAGAGCAGACACCATTATTAATACCAACACAACTTTAAGGCACCTAGGAACAATCTAACTTTTATAGACCAAATTATTATTAAATAGCATATCAAAGACCTGAATAAATGATAAATACTCCATGTTGATGGATGAGAAGACTGAGTACAATAAAGAAGTAAGTTTTTTCCTAAATTAATCTCCAAGTCAAATGTGATTCCAATCAAAATCCCAACAGGATTTTCATAAATTGATTGTAAAATTACAATGGCAGAATAAAAGTCCAAAAATAGCTGGAACAAATTTTGAACAAGGAACAAGGGGAGATTCATCATATCAGATAACAAACCATATTAAAAGAGTGTGGTATTGGCACAAAGGTAACAATAGACCTACACTGATCATGGGAGTTTGACACATAGTAAATAAAGCATCTCAGTTCAGTAGGGAGAGAAGACAGTGGGTCATTTTCGTAGAAAATGTCATTGGGTCAACTGACATTTCATATGGAAAAATAAAATATTAGATCCCTGCCTCATTCTATATTAAAAAGTAAACTCCAAAAGGAGTTTACAAACCCAAGTGTGGGAAACTGTTAAAATCACTTAAGAATATATTGTTTATGAATGGATTTATGTATTGTATGTAATATAAAGTTAATAAAAATATGGACCAGGTTCACAACAGATTTACCATAGCTGTCAGCCTGGAGGAAAAGCGGAAGGGATCAAATATGACAAACTGTTTACATTTGTTCATTTTGAGTGATGGGTAGTGACTGTTATGTGATCCTTGGTACTCTGGATGTTGGTCTTTTGAGTTTTGAAAAGAAACATTCATCCAACGCTTCTGTTCCATGAGACTCAATCTCTCCTATTTTCTGTGATCCATTCTCAGTTCCTGTCACTTTGCAGTTGTTTCCCAAATGTTTGGCCTTTTTTTCCCCTCATGAGAGACCTAATTACTGTGGGAAAACAGTGCACTTCACTTAAAAAAAATAAGACACAGCTTTCCTGTTTATTTACCTAGAGCTTTGTGTTTATGTTTGTCGAGCCCAGTTCTTGGTACCTCAGTGAATGGATTGTTCACAGCAGTTGGTGGCCAACAACCTTTGGGTCTTGGAGCACTTTTGATGAGGATACTTTAGGAATCTGCCAAAAGCTAGCAACTGGCCAGGCCCATTTAGCAGGACAATGTACTAGATTCAGAAAACTCACCAGCTTTGGACCAAACAGGGTCCTAAGCAGGGCTCTGGAGCTCAGTGATAATGGGACTTCGTTGTTCTGAACTTCCCCGGCTGTGAAACTGGGGAAAGGATGCCCACCTCAGGATTATTGGGAGGATTCAGTGAGATGATGCATGTCAAATACCCCACAAACAATGGTTCTTTCCTTCTCTTTAACTTCACTTACCTTCATGGAAACCACTTCAGACTCTTGGAGATCTGCGAGTGGGGAAATTAAATTAGGGGAGTTCTTCTGGAGGGAAGGTGCTAAGTTCTCACACTTCCAAAGTCTGCGGTCCCTAATCCTTTTCCACCATCCAGAATGGGGCACCCTCAGTCATAAGTTGAGAAGTCACATGTCCCCGGGAGCTTTGGAGTTCACTTTTCCAAGGTGCAGGAGGGAGTGCTCACTGTTCAGAGCCCTGGACCCTCTGACCAGTGGCTTTCTGCCTGGAAGTTGGGAGTTCCGGTTTCAGAACCAGTTCTTCTTTGGGTCTCACTCACCTGTAAGGGATCCTGATTGACACATCTTTGCACCCAGAGGTGACAGCCACCTGTCCTGTTATAGTAATCAACAGGATAGAGGCAGAATGGTGAAGGGATGAAGGCTACACACACTGGAGTCAGATCATTTAGGTTTGATTCCCGGGTCAGATGCTTAGCAGCTGGTTAAGGCATGTTACTTCACCTCTTTATGCCCCTGCAAATAGGTATGATAATAGTTTCTACTTATCGGGTACTTGTGAAGATTGTGTGTTAATCATGAAAAGTGCTCAGAACAGTGCTTGGTACACATAGTACTTGCTCAACGTGTTAGCTGTTATTGATGTCTCCATATTTCATCGAGTCTAAGGTAGCCATTGTTTTTCATGTTTCAACAACCCTAAAAATGAAATGCATGTTAGAGTCAATGGCATCATACAGTTGTAAGTGGCACCATTCTTCTTTTTATTGTGGTATAACTTATAGTGTCTTAGATTCAATGAATTCATCATGTCACCTCCTGCACAGGATGTCAGGATGCCTGAATAGTGAATTTAAGCACTAAACAGCGTTTGCATCTAAAATATGAACACTGTACTGGATTCTGCCAAAGAAAAGTCATTGAATAATAAGCTATTCAGTCATTCAGGCCTGGAAGGTTGTTTGTTAACTTTTTCTAGGGTTCTGACTGGCTTCCTCATAATGTGAATGACTTATAGAGCTCTGAAAAAGAAACAGTTGAATCTTCTCTACTCATAGGTTCAGAGCCATCATCTTTGTAAAATGGATTTCTCTCTAAAGTCCCTGGATGCCATCTATCTGATAAACGCCTTCAAGGACAAAATCTCCACTAGTATTTTGTCTTTAAAAAAAAAAAAAAAGTGGGGCAAGAGGATGATAGGAACTGACCTTATGGAAAAGAAGTTAATGATTTCCAATGGACATGGTTTCAGAGCAATTTTTCCCTTTTGATGCACTGAAAGCATTGCTTCCATCTGCTCTTCTACTTGTCTGCGGGCTCTGTGTTTTAACCAAGCAGTGTGTCAGCCGTTGCCCACCGAATTCTGTACATGATCTTCTGAGACTGATAGCAATTCTGTCTGAACAATATTAAGCTGTTAAATCATATTTAAGTCATATTTCCCCACTAATGCCTATTGAAGGCCTGTTTATAGTCCTTCAGACTTTACGACCATTTGGTACATAAACTGATTACATATAAACTTCACAGAGCTGCATCTGAAAATCTTTCATTTTGTTCCCAGCCCTTCAAAGAGATAGTTGTAAATACCTTTGGAATATGCAGACCATTATGTGGAGAATTTTAATTTTCCTTAGCTTTGCCAGTCAGGTTATTAATAAATAGATGTTGAAAAGCATCAACTAAATGCCATCATGAAGTAGATACTCAGGGGTGAAACCAAATAATTGACCATTTGGTGCTGAAATGTTTTATTATCTCTCATACTGAGGTTCAGAGGAAGTCAGAAATCTGTCGTGAGTTTCCTTTTGTTATTAACTCAACTTCGCCTTGGTTGGCGTGTCAAAACTAGAGTGAAATATTGAAATGAAATATGAAATGTATTAAGGAAGCCCCTCAGGAATGAAAGACACTGGAAAGGTTGATTTTTCTAGTAACTTAAATTTGATCTATGGGTAAAACCTTGTTTTCAGCACCCAGCTAAATTTGCTTAGAACAATCTGGGTCTCTTGATATAGATGATGTTAAACCAGATACACCAGTTGCACACATAGTATGCCTTTGTTGAGGCTTTTTGTAACAGTTTGAAATAGAAAACAGTATTGCTAAAAAAAATAAAGTAGTCATGTGATACCCACGGGTGACTTAATATTCTACTTTGGCTAAGAGTTCATGTAACTGCACATTGCTTCCTCTTTCTAAGATTGGCTGTTACTATTCGAAAAATCTTACTATCAGAAAAAATATTCTCTCTTATACAATTAAGGATAAAAAATTAATTAGTGACTCCCTCTGGGTACAGATTTTTTAGAGTCATGTTTTTTGCCAAGTTTGTTCTCTAGCTGCCCTGAAGACTTTGTCTTCTGGTACCCACTTTGTAAGTTTGCACCATGGAGTGTTGAGGAACAGGATGTACAGTGGGTAAAAATTATCATTATGCACTGTGCAAATAGGAATGTCCAGTGTAAAGGGACAGTGTATCAAGCCAGGGCCCCTGCAGATAACAGGTGTTTAGTTACATTGGACAAAGTCAAGAAATGGTTTTATTGGGAAAAACATTCAGGGACTTTAACAGGTTTCTCCTGCTGCAAAGTTAAGGCAATGTACTTGAAGAGTCTTACAGTGTCTCAAGGGCAGTCAGCACCAGTTGTAAGAGATGGAGCAGTTGGAGCTGTTTTCAGCAGACCTAGATTTACTCATCTTGTTCCCAACCATTATTCTAAACTGACAAGAATGTCAAGTCTTCTGGTTTAAGGACTCTTCTCTTGGGTGTTCCTTATTCCCTAGAGGTGTAGAAAATTCTTCTGTTTTAAAGATTCTTCCCCCTGGATTTTCCTTACCCCATTGGATCAGTTTTTAAAATGATAATGAATTTCTAAACCAAATAATTGATAAAAGCCACCTGTCACAGTTCCTACAGGTAATAGATGTTTAGTAAATATCAATTACATCTCCTTTGATCCCTTAACTTCCCAATGGCAATCTTAGAAGTCCTTTATTTTGCATTGAAAGGAGAAGATGATCTCAAAAGTGTATTGATTTGTTGTACGAGAAACATTTGTTGGGCATCTGTTTGGTACCAAGAGTTGCTAGTTTGGGGAGGGAGGTACTGTCACTGCAGCATAACGTGGTAGATGCTGTAGAGAACACAGGATGGAAGATGGGACTGGAAAGAAAGGCAGGATTGTGGTGCAGGAAGAGACTAGCGGAGAACACAAGAGACTTGCAATAGATCAGATTGGAGAGATCACAGCCCCAAATTTAAAGCAGTGACAGTAGCAATAGAGAGGAGAGAATTTATGAGGAAGCAGTAGAGACGTGGGTGCCCAACTGGATTTAGGAATGGGATGGGACAACAGGCTCAGGGGTCTGGGATAAGTCAGGTTTTTGTCACGTATGAGTGGTACTGCCATGAACTAAAACAAGGAATTTTTTTTTAAGTAGTTTAGGAGAGGTTGATGAGTTCACTTTTGGTCCAGTTGAGTTTGAAGTGCTCATGGAAAATTTAGTGAAAATAAGTAGTAGGAAATTTGATATATAAATCTAAAACTGAGACCTAGAGATATAGATTTGGAAGTTATAAAGCAAAGGTCATTTGAAGCTATAGAAATGGAGGATATTATCCAAAGGATATGTGAGGGGTAAAGAGAGAAGAAGGGTAAGGATGGAACTTGTGGGAATATCAACATTTAAGTGGAAGGAAATGGACAAAATCCCTTAAAGATAGATGAGAAGGGACTCCCTGTGAGGTGGGAGGAAATTTGGGATACTAGGGAGTCACAAAGGCCCAGGAAAGAGAGAATGTCAAGGAAAAAAATGTCACCAGTGATAAAGCAGCAGAGTTCAGGAACACAGAATTTAAAAGGTTCTGTGAGATGGAGCAATAAGGAGGTCATTGGTGACCTTTATGAACACAAGTGAAATGGTGGGGGCAGAACCCAGCTTGCAGTGTACCAAAGAGGAATTCAAGGATGCTTGGCTCTGAAAGGAAGGAAAGGAACTGAATCAGAAGGGGACTCAGGGGTGGGGGAGAAGCTTGTGGAAGACTTCCCATCTTGATGGAAAACAAGTTCACATTCTGATGCCTCTCCTCTGTTCCAAGCACATAGCAATGACAGATGAAATACACAAAGAAAACCAAACTGGTATACTAGACTCATGGATCAGAAATGGTACAGAAAATCGGGAGGATGGAGGTGCATGGAGTGGCCTCTGAGTCTGGGGGCAGACAGTAGCAGGTATTGATGTGAGTGTTAGAGGCAATGGGACTAAAAGTGCTCTGTGCGGAACAAGGGACCAGAGCCAGGCTCACTGTTTGAAGGAAGCAGTGGGGATGGGACTCTTCCTGGGGAAAGGAGACTGAAAGAATCCCCTAAGACTGCTGCCTTCGCCATGGCTTAATATACTGGTTTGCTCTTGGAAGTCAGCTGTAAAACCTAAAGATTGGTGCAGGGAACGGGGGAGGGAGTGAAGGTGGAGAAAGACAGAAAGCGAAAAGATGAAGCTTCCCACGCAAACCAATTATTAAGAAAGATAGCCAATATAATCAACAGTCAGAACATGAATTGAATGCAAATGGAAATAACTTTATAGATGGAGCTGATTAAAATAGTATGTTTATGCTGCTCCAAGGGTAAAATAAGGAAGTGATTACCATTTTATTTTATTTTTAAATTATTTTTACTTGTTTCTTTTGAGGAAGATTAGCCCTGAGCTAACATCTGCCACCAATCCTCCTCTTTTTTGCCAAGGAAGACTCACCCTAAGCTAACATCCATGTCCATCTTCCTCTACTTTATATGTGGGACACCTGCCACAGGATGGCTTGATAAGCGGTGCATATGTCCACAACTGGGATCCGAACCAGTGAACCCTGGGCCATTGAAGCAGAACGTGCAAACTTAACTGCTGCACCACCGGGCTGGCCCCTCCATTTTAAAAGAATGCTAAGTTAAGAAATAAAAATTAACAACGACAACAACAACAACCAAACAAGAACTGAGGATTTGAAAAAGAAGCAATTATAAATTTGGGAACCTAGTTGATGAAATGAATGACTCTGTAGTTAAGATAAACTCTAGACACAACTAAAGAGATAATTAGTGATTTGGAAGATAGTGTTGAGGAATATGACCCTTTTTGTGGCACAGAAATATAAAGAATTTTAAAAAACATAGATAGCTAAAAGGGGAGGAAAGATTGAGAGGTGCCATGTGGTTATCTTATAGGAGCAGATGGAGGAAAGAGCAGAAAAGCAGTGTGAAATTATCAAAGTTGAGAATTTTCTAAATTGACAAGAAACATGAATCCTCAGATCAAAAGTATACTTTGAATGATAATAACACTGGCTAACACTTATTGAGCGCTTATGTTCCAGGCACTATTCTATGTACTTTCCATGTATTAACTCACTAATCCCCTAATAACCCTGAGATAAGAGCATTTTACATGTGAGTAAACTGGAAAAGAGAGAATGTGTGTGATTTGCCCAAGGTCATACAGCTAGCTGGTGGATTTGACCCCAAGCAGTCTGGCTATCCTCTAATACGTTCTAAATATTAAGGAGATAAACAAAAATAGATCCATACCTAGTCACACTGTTATGAAATTGCAGCATAGCAAAGCTTTTTTAAAAGCTCTTAAAAGCTACTTCAGAGGAAATGCAGATCACATACACAACAGTAACCCTGACTGTGGACTTCTGATTAGCAGGAGTAGATGCAAGAAGTTAATGAAGGGATATATTTAAAAAGTGAACCCGGGGAGAGGCATGGAACACAAAAAACAAATGTGCTCCCATCAGTTGATAAAAGGTCGTAAATTAACTCTTGACTGAACTACTAAGAGGAAGGAGCCAGCAGGTGAGTGAGAGTTTGAAGTTAGAAGAGGAAGAATCTGCTCCCAGAAGTCAGAGAGAGTGGTCCTCATGAACCTCGGAGATGGGAGGAAAGGGCAGAGGGCAGAGCAGGTAAGGATATGTATGAAGAGGGGAAGGAGGGGCAGAGAGTCTGGCCTCATGCCCGATGGCCTCTGGTTCCCAGTAATGTGAGAAGAAAGGTCGTCGACTGAATGGGAAGGAGACAGGAAAAAGGGCTTAAGGAGGATGATGACAGTCAAAGATAACCTGTCGGGAAATAGATGAGGGAGCCAACTCCAGAAGAGTGAAAGGAGTCCTTGAAGGGTTTGGCAGTCTGGTGATTGGGAAATTTTGAGTGAGTTAGTGCCACCAGCCTGAATAATTGCATCATGTTCCCAGCTGAGCTTTGTAGCCTGCATGTAGGAGCAGAGGAAGTGGTTGAATTGATTCAGGATTTGCTTTCAGGGTGGGTTCAGCAGGGTATGGAAAAATTGAGTGAGTAAGTGAAGGTCCAGCAGAGGCTCTCGGGGATTGGAGAGTGCAGCCAGGTCAAAGAGAAGGTGTCCTGGGAGTGAGTGTGAGAGAACTGAGCTTGAGCTTGGAGGAAAAAGTATTTAGAGTTTTCAGATTTCAGAAGTGGAATAATTCCGGGCGATTCTAGACCAGGGTGGGGCTTAGGGGGGAGTGGGTAGGGTGTAGAGTGGAGGTGAATGTCACTGGAAGAGAAGCAGAAAAGGGATTAGGAGACAAGGCCTGAGGCATGGGATGGGCTGTCCATATGGACACTGAAATCACAAAGATGTGGACATGAGTTGGAGTAAAGAAGAACCTGGAGCGTGGTCCAAGGGCTTTGGTGGAGTGAGGGGCCAGGGGTCTCCAGATTGCTGGTTTGTAATTAACACCTATCAGCAATGAGGCCATGTGGCTAGAAAGCATGAGCTTAGAAGGAGAAGAGACCTAAAAAGTGCCAGTCATTCTACAAATGACCACTAACCTCTAGGAATTTAAACGTGCTTTTAAATTTTCTTCCAAGTAGTCTTTATAATCATGTTTTAGAAATAAATTGATTAATGATTCTGAATATGCTGCCTCTTCAGTACTGAGTTCTATATTCTTTTTTTTTTCCCTTGAGGAAGATTAGCCCTGAGCTAGCATTTGCTGCCAACCCTCCTCTTTTTTTGCGAAGGAAGATTGACCCTGAGCTAACATCCATGCCCATCTTCCTCTACTTTATATGTGGGACGCCTGCCACAGCGTGGCTCAATAAGAAGTGTGTAGGTCCACACCCAGGATCCAAATCAGAGAACCCCAGGCCACTGAAGCAGAGCATGTGAGCTCATCTGTTGCGCCACCAGGCTGGCTGCTGAGCTCTATATTCTAAGGGAGTATGTCTCCTCTATTTCATGCCCACAACCCAGCTTGTCACACACATGCCAAACCATGAGTGCTGTGGTGTTTGCTGTGTTGCAGACCCTGGGCCACCTCTTAACCAGAACCTGTGGTTCATTTGGTCAATCTGAGCAGTAATCACAGATCAATAGTCCTCTCACGCCTTTTCCCAGGTTCCAAAGTCCAGAATCAGAGCCACTTGCTGACTTAGGTGATGGTGCCAGAGCCCCATCTAATGGCCCTTTTGAGCAAGCCAACTTTCTTATGCCCCTTTTCTCAGCAAAAGGAAGGCAAATGGGTAGAGGGTAAACTAAAGTAACTTCAAAAGTTGGGAAGTAGTAGTGATGACATTCATGGGGAAATTGGCTGGTGATAATGATGATAACAATATGGGTATCGCAGGAATATTTCCTGGGCATGAGCCCAGCATCCTCCTAACCTGTCTATAGCCATCATCTTACTAAATCCTCACAACTGTTATCCCCATTTTACGGCTGAAGCTGAGGCTTAATGCGAGCGAGTGGTCTGCACAAGATCAGAGCTAGCAAGTGTCAGACCTGGGACTTGATTCTAGATTAGTTTGGCCTCAGAGCACAAGCTCTTATGTAATTAATATGCTATATTTGGCTCTAAAAATAAAATTATAAAACTGTACGTAGAATCTGCTACCTGAGTTTTTAAAGCTTGGTTGAAGTTTTAAATTTTCATAGTGAGGAAAGGCAAATAGTCCCTCCCATGTTACAAAAGCATTGACAAAAAATTTTTTTTCTCCTTCCAAGTTTTGTAGGGCAGCAAATATTCCTAAGAGGAATTGTAGTGACAGTGATATCCTTTATCATCTTGTTTTTTCAAAAACTCTTTATTAGGAGGACTTTTCTCAGAGGTTTAGTGCCTTATAAGGTATGTTTATCAATTGAAATAGTCAGGAAAATGGCTTTCTAAACATGTCTTCTATTTTTATACATCTTCTAACATGGTTGGAGGGACAGAGCTGGGTCATCTTGAGTCTGCTCAAATCAGATACCCCAGGATTAGAAGGTGAGGATGTTAAGCTAGTAGCAGGATGCTGATGGCACATGCAGAAGGGGATGAAAGTGATCAGATTCTGAGAGAAAGAGGATCTAGGTGGGAACATCGTGATAGGAAAGAGAGGCTGGCCCCAGAGACCCAAAGGCAAATGGAAATAAGCTAAAAATAAAACGAGGCTAAGGATAAACCTAAGGGTTCCTTGACCGGAGCAAAGTTGAACTGAGAACTCTATTCCTAGAGCCTAATGTCTGAAAAATTTATTTTTCCTACCTATTTGTCCCCACGTGCCTTCTGCAGCTGAGATCAAGTGCCAAAGGACATCTCAAAATACCCACAGCCAAAACGACTCAGCATATCTCACCACATAGAGAGAGAGACCGCTCTGCAAAAGTCTTTGTCCTCGGGGCCGGCTCCATGGCCGAGTGGTTAAGTTCGCGCGCTCCACTGCGGCCGCCCAGGGTTCAGATCCTGGGCGCGGACATGGCACCGCTCGTCAGGCCACGTTGAGGCGGTGTCCCACATCCCACAACTAGAAGGACATGCAACTAAGATATACAACTGTGTACGAGGGGGTTTGGGGAGATAAAGCAGGAAAAAAAAAAGATTGGCAACAGTTGTTAGCCCAGGTGCCAATCTTTAAAAAAAAGTCTTTGTCCTGAACTGTTCATGGATTTTCCATAGTCTGTGCAAGACCTTGGACCCATGCTGCCTGCCAACTTGTAGCTGCTGTCCAGCCCCGGGGACAGACTTTGCCCCTGATGCGGGAGAGTCTTCACTGGGTTAATTGTGACTTTCCCCTGTTTTGCATATTCATCCTGAAAACCTCCTCATCTTTCTTAGTGAAGGTTTTAGTTAGGACAAATTGCATTAGTGGCTCCTGTGTTTCTGTCTTCCCTCTAAATTATGTTAGTGGTAAGTGAAGGCAGGGCAGTAAGTCATTGTGTCTGTTGTGGGCTGTGCCTGGGAGTCATAATGGACAATAAAGTAATAAATAATGAGCAAGAAGATGGCCCTTAAAACCAGGTTGGAAAACTCCTCCAGTGCCAGGCAGAAAAATGCCTCCTGCAGTTATCAGGAGATCAGGTGAATTCAATAGGCACTCATGGAGCTCCTGTGGGGTACCAGCACCAAAGCATGATACCTAACACTGAAGTTAAGAGAGCGCCGTGCTATATACTATTTCAGTTAACAGTGACAACATCTCAAGGTGCATATTGTTATGCTCAGTTTGCTGATGAGGGCACTGCTGTTTAGAAGATGTTTAAATAAATTGTCCAAGGCCATGCCATTAATAACTGACAAACTGAGGTCCCCAGTCTTTTGATTGTGTGTCCTTTGCTCTTTCCACATTCCACTTCTGCTGCCAAGAAGCAGATCCTGTGGCTAGAGTGGACCTCAGTGTGAAACGTCAGAGATGGGAGCTGTCTGCCCTAAACTGGCTAACTGAATTAATGGAACAGTGGGCAATGGATGATAAACGAGGGAATTATTCAGTAGTTTGGCTGAAAAAGTCTTCAGTATGTAAACAAGTCTGACATAAGTTATGAAAAATGGGGTTGAGAGAAATGAGAAAAGAGAGTAGAGACAAAAATATTTTCCTTATCAAGTGTTGGGGGAAAACACTCTTTTCTCAAATACCTAATGTGGCATTTCTCTTTTTTCTAAAAAAAAAAAAAAAAGGTTAAGTGACCTTTTTTCACCCAGACCCAAATTCCAATGCCTTCAAAGAGATGTTTCGCAAATGAAGCATCACCAGAAAACCGGCTTTTCCAAAAAGCTCTAAAGGAGTACCCTCATGGGCCAAGTAGCCTTGAGAAAGGTTTGTAAATGCAGGCTGGGGACCCCTGGCCCACCACTTGCTCGACCAGGCCTGGAGTAAGGACTCTGCCTGGAAGACCGTCTGTCCATCGCAGAAGCATTTTTACAGCTGAGCTTCATAATGGAAACGCTGACACAACCTGCTCTCAGCAGCCCCGATATTAAACAGGCACAGAGCCAGCAGCATGGCTTAGTGCCAGGGAGGAGAGATTAGCATCACAAGTTAGCAATTTTAGGCTCTGGGCCAGGAGAGGTTTTTTTTCTTTTCATTAAAAAATAATAATAAAAAGGGAGAGAAGGAGAGAAAGAAAAAAGGAGGAAAGGTGCAAAAGAATTCTTGTTAGCAGCCCTCCTTCAGATTGTTCTCCGTGGATATCCAGATAAGCGTGGAAACAAACCACTGTCTGTCTGAAAACGTGGCAGGTGCTTGACCTTAAAATGGTCTCAGCAGTAACCCTTCCGACCAGCCCCACTCTGCTTTCCTTGGTTGGCCCAGAATGGGATACATTACCTCCAGCAGAGGGAAACTCAGGATCGACAAGGCCCATTTTTCCACTTGCAGTTGGAGGAAACACCATTCAAGCAAAACTTTGGGTTGCTACCTTCTTGCTCTGTGGAGCCCTGAGGAAGAAATGGCAGTGGTTGGAAGTGTGTGGTGCCCACCCCCTGGGATGGTACAGCATCATTATGGGGCCCAGTAAAATCTCTTACAAGACAGCGCTTTTCTAATAAGCTGTTCCCTTTAGAGTGCAGCCTCCTGAGGTTTCGGGAGAGGGAGCCAGGAGTTTCATGATGCAGCAGAGCCGACGTAGCATTTTCCAAGAGAACTTTGGGACTGCCCACCCCCTATTTCAGGGCACAGTGCTGACTCCCCAGAGCGGATGGGCTTGCAGATTGCAAGTCACTCGCGACTGGATGAGGTGCCCAGTTTTCCTGTTCAGGAGTTGCTTCTGGCATATTAGCCGCTTTCTCCAAACCAGCAAACGATGTCTTGTGACCTTCTTTTAAACCTTTTATTTTAAAAAATTTCAAAGCTACGGAGAAGTTGTAAGAATAATACAGTGATTCTAGATTCACCAACTATTAACATTTTTCTACATCTGCTTTGTCTCTCTCTCTCTCTCCGTAAATATTAACACATTATGTTTTTCCAGAACACTTTGAGAGTAAGTTGCAGACAGCATGACCCTCCACCCTTACATACTTGAGTGTGCATGTCCTAAGAACAAGGACTTTCGCTTACAGAACCATAGTGCAACGATTAAATTCTGGAAACTTAACATTCATGCAATACTATTATCTGATATAGTCATATTTACATTTTGCCAATTGTCCCAAGATTGTCTTTTACAGTGAACAACAATAGAAAACCTTCGTGGTTTGTGTTCCACTATTGGCTCACAGTTTGCATTTAGTTGTCACTTTCTTTGGTCTCCTCTAATCTGGAGCAATTTCTCAGCTTTTCTTTGTCTTTTATGACACCAACATTTTGAAAAGCACAGGCCACATTTTGTGCATGTCCCTCATTCTTGGGTTTTCCTAATTGTGCTCTCACGATTAGATTCAGAGTGTGCAACTTTGGCTGGAATTCTCTATTAGTGATATTGGGTCTGTGTGGACTTTCAAAATGTCCTTTCCCCAACATGCGTGGCTTCCCTGTGTTTTATTTTTTGACCTTTGAGAAGCCTTTGGCCTCCTTCAGTTTTCCAAGCTGCGTTCATTGCAGAGCCGGTGTTGCGGGCCCAGTGTGAGGGGTCAGTGTTGGCTGAGCTCAGGCCAACATGTTCTTCTAGCCCTGGAGGAAGGATGCCAGCTGCCTGCTCTGAAAAGTCACCCCGAGAGAAAGCAGGAAGAACCCGGAAGCAGGGACAAGGGTAGACTCCTTCTGCCCTGGCCTCTAAATTCTGCACACTGCTGATGAAGCCTTAACAGGGTCAGTCAGAGCAGCAGTAGGTTGGATTGGATTAGGGAAAAGAGGCCAAATTCCCTGCCTCCGTGTGCCTTTTGTACCCAAGTTGCTGAGCCTGGGAATTCTACTTGGATGGTTTTACCTCCTAATTATTACATCCATCCTATCTTCTCCATTCCAACTACATTGCCCTAGTTAAGCTCCTTATCTCTTTTCCAGAACAATGTCTCACTAAACCCTTCTCCCACAGAGCTGCCTGAGGGGATCCGTTTAGACCCCAAATCTGATCACTTCACTGTGGCTTCCACTCCGGGATGGAATTCCACCTGGCTACTACTTCCCTCTGCAGTCTCTTTCTTCCATACTCCCTGCCTTAAGCTTCTATTCCCCAAATATCAGATGTCTATGGAATCTTCAGCATCAGCATCACCTGGGAGTTTATTGGACTCTCAGGCCCTACCCAGGACCCGCGAAACCTGAACCTGCATTTTAGCAAAATTCCCTAGGTGATTCGCACGCACATTAAAGTGCAGGAAGTGCTATTTAGAACATGCTGGAAGGGCATGTTCTGTGCAAGGATCTTAAGTTGCCCCTCAGCCTCCTGCTGTGGTTGGTGCTGAGGTGTGATTCTCAAGCTATTCTTTGATCCAAGAGATTCAGTCCCTTAAACTAAATTTTGCGATGATTTTTCCCTATTTGCAGAAAGAAGGAGACTTCGTAGGTGGGCTTTTTCTTTTTTTTCTTGCACAAATTTTTTCTAAACTTTGACATCTGCTACTACTTGTTGGCTAACAAGACGTCATCTGCTGGGAGACAACACAAGAATGAAACACTAGCAAATAAATGATAATGTTAAAACTCAAAGTTGATGGTATTTAGCCCGATGGTTCAGTTCAACAACAGCAAAAAAGAAAAAACAAAAATTGTGTTGACCTTTGATTATATTTGAGGCATTAAAAGACTGAGGGATACACAGATGAATGAGATACATCAGTTGTATAGCATGTTCCCCACAGCCTGGGGCCGCGTGTGCGCACAGTGCTGAGGCACTTACTGGGACCTAGGCAGTGGCTGCCTTTTTACTAGAGCCGTTAGGATGCTGTTAGTCCAGATTTGCAGAATTTGGTGAAATGAAAGACTTTTGCTGTCACCTGTTAAGTTTATTTCATCTTCCACGTCCTGGTAGTTATTCAAACCAACCCAACCAGGACATTTACTCTGGATTCTCCAGTTTGATAGGTTAATAGTTTTTAAAACATAAATCACAATGGCCCTGTTGCCATTTGCAAGATTTGACTGTATACTGGGGAGACTTTTAAAGCCTGGAGCTGAAAGATAATTGTTCAACCCTTCCCTGAATGTTAGTGATTTATGACCCTTTAATTTAACAAAAGTAGCAACAGCTGAGACAAACCACTTATTAGAGGGGTCTGGCCCCGTGGCCGAGTGGTTAAGTTCGCGCGCTCCGCTGCAGGCGGCCCAGTGTTTCGTTGGTTTGAATCCTGGGCGTGGACATGGCACTGCTCATCAAACCACACTGAGGCAGCGTCCCACATGCCACAACTAGAAGGACCCACAACGAAGAACATACAACTATATACCTGGGGGCTTTGGGGAGAAAAAGGAAAAAATAAAACCTTTAAAATAAATAAATTAATTAAAAAACCACTTATTAGAAGTAGCATTCCCCTGGCAATTCCATCAGGGAGATAGGCATTGCGATCTCTGGGAGCCCAAGATTTTAACCATAACCAAATATTTCCCCCAAAATGAATTCATTATTTTAAATTCAAAATATACATATTGTTGCTTTACTAAAAAGTGATCAAGAAAAGGGCCAGCCCAGTGGTGTGGCAGTTAAGTTCACACGTTCTACCTCAGTGGCCAAGGGTTGGCTGTTTCGGATCCCAGGTGTGGACCTATTCACTGCTCATCAAGCCATGCTGTGGTAGGCATCCCAGATATAGAGGAAGATAGTCACGGATGTTAGCTCAGGGCCAGTCTTCCTCAACAAAAAGGAGAAGGATTGGCAGCGGATGTTAGCTCAGGGCTAATCTTCCTCCAAAAGAGGGAGCTCAGCGACAAGGCCTTGCGTGGTACCCTGTCTTTGCCTTGGCGGGGGGCATTTAGAACCAATCCATGCAGAAGGGAAAACCAAACAAAACACAACCTACCAGGAAAATATAACAATTTGTTCCTTTATTTTGCTTTTTTCTGACACTAGATGCAATCTATCATGATTTTTAAGTGGTTTTGGGCTGGTGCCCATCCCATTGTTTTGCCCAGAGAGGCACGCCAGGAATGAGCTGGAAGGAGACACAGGCCCTTCGTGAAGTACCTCAGGACGCTTGTTTGGCGAACAGGAGAAGGAAACTCTGGCCTCCAGAGAGTAAAGCTGCTGGCAGCCTTCCTGCGACTCTCCTCATTGTCTTTTGACTTCCGGGCGTGGCCGTCCCACCATGCAGCCCTCAGCAAGCCATCTGTCTCCATATTTTATTCTCCTCCCTCAAGGCTGACTTGGTAGCTTCTCAGGGAAAAGCAGGTACCAGTAATTTTTCTGTGTTGGGAACTCTGCCTCTTTGTGCAAAGGATTCATTGTTTAGGCTCAAAAGAGGCTTAGGGAAGGACAAGGATCAAAGTCACCTTGACGCGGCAAACCCTAAACACTGAGGCTATTGAAGGCTGGCCCACAGCGAGCATGTGAGCCCTTCCAAGTTAAATATCAATTTGTCAACTGGAGAGAAAACCAGCCATTCTAGTTCCCGGAGACCACCCCATGGCTTGAAATAAGAAGGAACTGGGAGAAATTGAAACTATTTTAAGCTCAGCTTCTGACTTATTTTAGGAAACATTATTGATCATGCTGCAGGGAAACCATGCACCATCTCAGGTGCCAGTACCCACACGTGCCCATGTGAAGAGTTGGCCTGATCTCATGACACAGTCTCTGTGTCCAAAGGGGGCCGTGGCCCAGAGGAAGAATTTGAATTGAGATCGCTCTGTGCTGAAATGAGACAAAGCTTATGAAAAGAGCCTTGTTACAGCTGCTCTGGGAACCGTAACTTAGAAGCGTTTTTGTGCCATTAAAGCCTTTTTAGTAAATGAATTGAGTCACAGCATTCGTGACCCTTCTGCATTACTTTAATGTACTTTTCCATCTTCTTCTTAATTAGTCACCGTGCCCTAGAGCACCTTGTTAGAATGTTGCTTTTCCAATCCTAATCTATTTCTCTATGTCACGTTGATTTCTGTCTCTTGAACCTTCTTCCTCACCTTTCATCTCACCCGAATGAACCAGGGTTCACCGTTGTTCTCTGCATGGGACTTCAGGCCACAGCACAGAATGGTTCTCCACCCTCCCCTCGTATGGCAGAGCTCTTTCTAGACACAAATCCTGGAATAGAAAGAAGTGTCCTTTCCTTCAAAGAGATCACACTGTGAATTCATATCCACCGTGCTATGCTCTGTTACGCTCAGATCTCCGCCCTGCTGCTTTCACAGGCATCCTTTCCTCATTTCTCTCTCTCTTGTTCTCAAGCCCAGGTACGTTGACCAGCAGCTTTTTATTTTGAACTTTACCGATGAGCAATGCCCTATGTTATTCCTGTCTTTCTGTCCCTTCCATACTGTTGTCATCAGGTTTCTGTCTGTTGTTTCTGAATTTTCTGCAACCTTTGAGGTGGGTGGAGAAAGGAGAAGGACAAATCTCCACCACCAGCCAATGTCAAAGAAAAAATTATTCATGACACTTACTAAAGAAGAATGAAGAAGGCCGACTTCATCCAGGGGGTCTACTGCAGCGGGGTTTTGTAGTAGGGGAGATTGGGCACGACAAGGACTAGAGGAGATTGAGAGCCAAGGTGCAGGGTCGCAGTCAGCAGGTAGAAGGGGGATTCTGGCGAACTCGACAGAATTCTTGCTGAAGGCAGGCCAGGGTGATAAGATATCAATAGTAGGGGATTTTTCCCTAGACCATCTCAACAGAATTCTTGCTAAAACCGGACTAAATGGGCCAAGGTCAGAGCCCAAGGGTAAGGCCTGGTCAAAAAGAGGACCTAGAGGAGCCTGACTCGAGTTTGGTTAAGGAGAGTCTTTGTCACCAGTCTGAAGTCCACATTTAGTGTTCTTTTTGAATTTTCTTCTTGTTTTCTAACCTCTTTCTTTTCCCTGCGCACATTGAGTAACAGAACAAAAAAGGCCCAAGTGCCTTCATTCATGAGAGTTCAGGGCAGTGAGGCCTCTGGGAAGGCCAGCTTTTCCAGCTCCGGAGAATGGAGAGTCATCTTGGTCTTCAGAATGGAAGAAAGGGATCCTAAAAAAAAAGAAAAGTAGAGTGTTGTCTTCATTTCCTTGGGCTGCCATAACAAATTAACACAAACTGAGGGGCTTAAAACAACAGAAATTTATTCTCTCACAGTTCTGGAGGCTGGAAGTTTGGAATCAAGGTGTTGGCAGGGCCGTGCTCGCTCCAAAGGCTCTAGGGAGGAATCTTTCCTTGCTCCTTCCCTCTTCTGGTGGCTCCAGGCATCCCTTGGCCTATGACAGTATCGCTCTAATCTCTGCCTGTCTTTACATGATCTTCTCCTTGTGTGTCTCTCTGTGTCCTCTTCAGTCAGGGATTTAGGGGCCATCTTAAATCCAGGATGATTTTGTTTCTAGATCCTTATCTTAGTCCGTTCAGTTTTCTATAACAAAATACCATACACTGGGAGGCTTATAAACCACAGAAATTCATTTCTCACAGTTCTGGAGTCAGAAAGTCCAAAATCAGGGTGCCAGCCTGGCTGGGCTCTGGTGAGGGCCCTCTTCTGTGCTGCAGACTGCCGACTTCTTATATCCTCACATGGTGGAAGGGTCCAGGGAGCTCTGTGGAGTCTCTCTCTTTTTTTTCTTCACCAAAGCCCCAGTACATAGTTGTAGACCCTAGTTGTATGTCCTTCTAGTTCTTCTATGTCGGACGCCGCCTCAGGATGGCTTGATGAGCAGGGTGTAAGTCTGCACCCAGGATCCAAACCGGCGAACCCCAGGCCACCAAAGCAGAGAGCGCACACTTAACCACTATGCCACCCAGCTGGCCCCTGGAGTCTCTTTCATAAGAGCACTAATCCCATGCATGAGGGCCACCCTAATAACCTAAGCACCTCCCAAAGACCTCACCTCCTGATACCATCACATTGGGCATCAGGTTTCACCATAAGAATTTTGGGGGGACACAAACATTCAGTCCATGGCAATCCTTAGCTAATTATATCTGCAAAGACCCTATCTCCAAATAAGGTCATATTCTGAAGTTCTTAGTGGACATGAATGGGGGTGGAGGGGACACCATTCAATCCACTAGAGGAGTATCCATGCATCTGCTTATAAAGAAGAATCAACATACACCCTACCCACTCCTGAGTATGTACTCTAGAGAAGTGAAACTTGCGTTCACACAAAAACATGTCCATAAGTGCTTTCAGCAGCTCCATTCATAATTTTCCCAAACTAGAAACAGGGAAATAGATAAACAAATTGCTGTAAATCCACACAATGAAATGCTACTTAGCAATAAAAAGGATGACCTCTGGTTTGCACAACAGGATGAATCTCAAAGGCATTGTACTGAGTGAAAGGAGCCAGTCTCAAAGGATTAAAATGTGTGTGATTCCATTTGTATGACGTTCTCAGAAAGACCAAAACTGTAGAGATGGAGAACAGATCAGTGGTTGCCAGGGACTGGGGTGTGGGGAGACTGTGACTATAAATGAGTTTCTTGGGGTGATGGAACTACTCTGTATCTTAATCGTAGTGGTGGTTACAGGAATCCAAACATGTGTTAAAATTCATAGAACTGTACACCCCCAAAAAATCAATAAAAAAATGATTGCTTCAGGGGCAGGGAGTCTAAAATAAAAAACAAAGATCAACATATCTTACTAAAGATATTGAGTTATTTATTTTTGTGAACGATATGGCACTAGATTTTGTGTAGCGTTAATTTAAAATTTTTTGTCTGTCCCATACTAGAAGGATTAGAGGATTAAGATATGTATAACCTTTATGAGTGGTTGCTAATTTCTTTCTTGTACTCGACTACATTTTTCTAGTTAAAAACATCTAGTTCTCGAGAAACTTGAAAAAGAAAAACCCTGGAGGGTGTGCCTTCTATGCTAGTTCAACCATGAAGGGTCCAGACTGAACAATTGTGAAGTCTACCACATGTTTCTCTGTCTTCAGCTGGGAATGACCATTCCATTGAACTTCCTCAAGCACCTGTCTTGCAAGCCTTCTTGGCAGAGAGTTCTCTTCAAGAGTTTAGTTAACTTAAACGAACACAGAGAAACGTATTCATTGACTGGTGCAAGAAGCAGGCTGGCCTCCTTTCCTGACAACATGAATGCCCTAATTGTTTGAATCAGCTCCCTCAAGGTGGCTTGACATGTGTTGATTCTTTTCTAGTCATGTTTCCTGGCCTTCCAAAGCCCCCACTGGCATCCTTACTCCACTGCCAAGGTGGGAGCTGTCCTCATTCAATTGGGAACTCTATATCCTGCTTGGGAGCCCTGCCAGCTTCCCTTGGTTAGTGTCCGGAGACCTGCAGATAATGTGCAGAAGACCCACAGATGATCTGAGGGAGGCCACCTTACTCCACCACCCGTCTTCATCTCTGATCTGGCTGTCTCCCACCACCTAGAGCTCCACACTTCCTTCGAGAGCTTTACCTGTCCCCACCCCCATCCTCTCCTAACACAACGGCCCCTCCCTAGTGCCACCTAATACACCGTAGGCTTGCTGGGTCATGAGAATATTCCACCCAGTTTATAAACAGTAGTACTGTTTTCTCCCCTCTCACTCCCTGAACCCTTTCTCCTCACAAAGGGGTCCTCACTTTGCCAGCTCACACCCCTAAGAGCTTTACCCCATCCTCCTTCACTGCCTCCTTCCAGGATCCTGTAGCTAGAACACCTGGAAGTTAAACTTAGCCCAAAGACAGCTTTCGGAAAAGAAGACTCCTTTTGAGTCCCTTCCTCCCATTGTCTATTTGGAGTCCTTTAAAACTCAAACCCATACACTGGAAGGTAAGTGAGCTGGCAACCTAAGGAGAGAGGACAGTGTAAGGAAAACAAAACAGCACAAGAACATTCCACCAGGATCCGCAGAGGCATTCTTTGGAGCTCCCCAGCCCCATCTCTCACCGCTCTCCACCCCGCCAGCAGCTCTGCACAGGTGTCATTACCACCTCATTAGGGATGGAATTTTCTCATACACTGTGGGTGGAAACCTTTGCCTTCAGTTTGCTTTGTGACTCCTGCTGGCTTTGGAAAGACAGTTTTCCCTTCTGCACTGAAGCCCTAATGATATTTTCCACCAGGGAGCATTCTCCAGGGAAGCACTGAGGTTTACCCAGTATCTAAGGCAAAATGGCCTGACCCTGATAGATGAGTTTCCTTTACTCAGCCTTAATACCCACTAAATCCAATGGCGAGTGGAGCATTTGATGAGGATTACATCAAAGCAGTTTACCTCCCACCACATTACCAGATGGGGCTCCAATTTGGCTCCAAGACCAAAGTCGTTTCAGGAGTGGGTCTAGGGCCATCACTTACCCCAGTGCCCCTGGCACCAGCAGACAGTTCTCTGGGCCCCCCCAGACAGAAACTCCAGCAGCCCTAAGTTATACCCCAGGCTCTGATGTCTCTGTGCTACACTGAATGGTGGAGCTGGAATCCCCTTTCCTAATAGCATCAAATGGCCAGTCTTTTGAATCACCTTTGCTAGTTAAATAATGATCCTGGGCCCCGACTACTACCAGCTTTGGTTGAGTTTCCTCCTTGCTGAATTTGGATTGGAGTACTCTTGTCTGAAGCACACCCTTTAGTACATAGTACTTTAGTAACATATAGATTATATCTTATGTGGTTATGTAGCTATGTTGGTTAAATCTTGCACTGAATCTATTCTTCTCTACAAAATCGTAGGCCCCCTTGAGAGTGGACCTTATCTCACACGTTTGAAGAGGTTCAGTGTTGAACATATAAAGTAGTGCTTAATAATTATTTGCTAGTTTATTGATTGCTGGACACCTAGTCTCTTCTCTTCAGAGCACTGTCTTGAAGTAATTCCACCTTTAGAACAAATAGCAGTTACCTAGCTCTCTATTCTGGGGTGGGGAAGGAAGCAGAAATGTTTTCAGAGACCAAAAAAGACCATCCTTTTTTCTTGCTGTCTTAATAGCAATGTGGAAGACAAGCTGCATGCTCTTAGGTTGGATCATAGAACGTACATATTTATGAAACAGTCACCATTGAATTGTGTAGGCACAAAAATGTTCCTGGTGAGAATACCAGTAGAGGTAGGGTAATGGAATGATGGTTTTCCTCATCGATAACTTGCACTATTTTTTCCCAGCCGTTGTGCTTTCCCCACCAGGTATGCTGCTGTTAGATAATAATCAATAAACTGTGAACCAACTCTAGCCCCAAACGCCTAATGTACTAATCAGGGACCAGCATCCCTGACCCTCCACCAAACCCATGGCCACTTTGCAAATCCAGAGCATTAAAATGAAAGCATGGTTAAAACAATAATTCTGCTGCCACTTGTCCTTTTCGCTGAACCTATTCTTTGTTGGTGTGTCTTAGCTGATTGCTTTCCCCTGAGACCTCTCCAGTACAGTGAAATAAAGTTGGAAGAAAACAGCGGCTTAGCTGGCGTTCCTTGTCCCTTTAATCATATCTGAAGCATAAAACAAGATGACTGGTAGATTTTCTCAAAATCCCTACTAATCAACCACCCTTCTACCTTGCATCCTTGGTAGCTTGGGCAGATGGCAGGAAGAGAAAATCCACACAGCTACTAAGCTTGGATCATTTTTTTCCCTTCAATTTTTTTTTTTAAATAATAGACTTTATTTTTTAGAGCAGTTTTAGGTTTATGGAAAAATGTGCAGAAAGTACGGAGACTTCCCGTCTAGACTTGGATCTTCATCACGAGCATTACTGTTATAGAGAAAGCACTGCGGCTCCCTGCTCCCCAGGCTTGTGGACTTCTGGAAAGCATCTGTACACAGTGCTCTCCCTTGACGGGCTGTAACAAGAGAGATCGCCAAATCTAGAAGCAAAACCAGAGAGATTACAAAATCTAGAAGGACCCTCCTATTGAAGGAAGAAATCTAGTACATTATTAAGACATATTCCCTATTTATCAGTGTACTTCTCCCTTCTAAGTTATAACCACAGGACTTAGCATCTGCCTGTATCAAATATGAGGCATCTCCCCTTCTCCATCCCACCAACCTTAGTGTATACCCTCCTGGGAAAATCGTTTTTAAGAAGGGAGGTACTAATGGGTACAGAATGGTTCCCCAAATGGATTTATTACAGTTTTCTTAGCCATTCTTTAATACTGGGATATATAAGCGGTTTTTTTTCTTTCTCTATTTTTTTTCCTTGCCATTACAATAACGTCACAATGAAAATCTTTGTGCATAAAGCTTTTCCTCTATTTAAGATTCTTAAGATAAATTCTCAAAGCTTAAGCTTACTAGGTCGAAGTATATGAAGATTTTAAAGATGCTTGATATTTAATGTTCATAATGCTTTACAAAAAAGGGAAAATTACTTTCTTTTTATTTTGGAATCTATAAGATAGCATTTACTCAAGAGATTTGCCTTATTGTAGTATTGCTCAGTTCATATTAAAAGGATTTTGTTTATTGAGTGTTCATTGCCTGGTGAGGGGGGAGGGAGATCAAGAGAGTCAAGCGGTTTGGCATTGAAATCCACTCCAGATGATTCGTGGGTGGGCATGTCTCTGATAAATAACCAAAGATGGGAACGTTATTATAGGAGATAAAGGGAAAGTACCACAATTAATTCTCAAACCTAACTCTCATCTCAGAAGATAAATTCTGCCCAAGAAACTCCCAAGACCATAAAGGTAAATAGCACCTGTGTCAGGTGCAATCCTGGAGGAGCTTTGGTTTGATGTATCAACAAGGCGCATCTCGTCGTAAAGCTTCTCAGCAGATCTCTTACTCCACCTCAGAGAGCTGGTGGTTGGACCAGAGTTCTGGCAGCTGCTGCCGCTGCCACTAGCAAAACCCAAATGAATAGTTTGGCTAAGCCTCTGTTTGTAACAGTGTGGCTTAATTCTGGATCATGCCCTAAACTAAGCATGAAGATTAGACTGTTTCACACCGGCTATGGCCTCTGATTACACTGCATGGTGACCACTGCCACTTCCTGTTTCCCCGCCAACAGCCCTTTGTGCACCACCCAAGCTGACTGGCTGTGGGGTGAAGGGGCAGAGAAGGAACGAGCCAAAGAGCAAGAGGTAGGACACTAACGTGACCCAGAGGTCACTCCACACCATGACATTTTAACTGGAAAATTTTCGTGGTCATCTGGGTCACTTGATCTCACCCTTACTGGGGCCAAAGATCTCTTTAATAATCAGATGAAAGTGGTCAAACCCTCTCTCCAGAAAAATGCACCTCCTCAAATTTTGGGTACAATCCAGGATATTTTACAACTCCCCGACAGCCATCCATCTCGACTAAGCCTGTTCTTTTGCAGATGAGGATATGGAGACCCAAAGGAGGTGCAGGGTCTTGCCGAGGGTTACACGGAAGAGAAAACTGAATTCAAACTCAGCTCTCCTGATTCCCAATGTAGGACCCGTCAGCCCATACTCTGAGGTTTCCACTCTACATTGAGCCCTATACTGGGAATTCTGGAAAGTTAGGATGCTTACAACCAAGGAAATAGAACTCCAGCTCATGAAAGGAAGCTAAAATCAATTAGTAAGCAATATTCCTGCCATAGATTCTCCTTGGAAAGTAGAAGCTAATGCCTTCCATTAATTCAGCAGGCACTTATTGAGCACCTAAGAGCATCTCCTAAAATCTCTAATCATTGAGAGATTAATTATTTATTAGAAATTAGGGCTCTTTGTAATCTCAAGCCTGTAGAGATTGTTGAGGTCCTCAAAGTGATTTTTTGTGGCTTTGTTCAGGTGTTGGGAACCTCACCTCACCCTGAAACATTTACTGAAAGGTGCTTGGTATTTCTGGGACTTCAATGTGAAAATTGTGTCATATTAATGAAGGGGACCAGAGTTGAACTGAAGGGTAGCTAAGTAGAGTCTACTGCAGCCTTAGCTATTCAGCAAAAGAGCAGAAAAGCACCAAGTCTTTGGAGAGTTCCCAGTAACAGCTCCTCAGGACATACATTTTATAAGTAGCAGGAGGAGAACCAGATTCCCAATTTCATCTTTCTGGAAAGAAGCAGGAAGCACTTTTGACTGATATTGATCTTCTCGGTTGGGTGCCAAGAGGCAGCCTTTTATCCTGGGAGGAGCCCAGTTATGAAGGCTGGAGACTTGCCCTGAATTTGAGCTTCTCTACTGACTGGCTCTGTGACCTTGTGCAAAGCTCTTTACTTTTTTGAGCCTTGGTTTTCTCATCTGAAAATTAGGAATAACACTACTATCCTGATGATGCAGTTGTTGAGTCAACGTAAGTGACTCCTCTCCCTGGCTTTACAGGCTATTCTTTCTTTTGTAGCAAATACTTTAGTCTGCCTTGTATTTTTGGGAATAGCTTCCCAGTCTGTCTCTCCCACTAGATGGTAACTCTTTCAGGGCAAGAACTTCGCCCTCCTTATCTTTGTAGCCCCCAAAGCTGAGGACAGCACATTTGTGCAGTGAGGGTATCAGTCAGGGCCCCATCAGGAGGCATAAACCATAAAATAGTTTGAACAGGGAAGCATTATATAAGGAATTAGTAAACTTTGATAGGAGTAACTATAAAGGTGTAAAGAGAACTCTAAAGGGTACCTAAGCTGAGAGAGAATACATGAGGAAGGACCAACCTGGAAGGGGCCCCTCTCCACGTCTGCGACTCAGACATCACTGGAGAAGTTGTGGTCATAGCCCACTGGGTGGTGGAGAAGTTTCCTGGATTTCCTGGACCACGGCTGGTCCACAGTTGCTGGTCAGCGGAAAACAGCCCTCTGAGTGCAAGTGAGATGAGACTGGTGGGCAAATGTACAGCGTCAGGGCGCCCCTTCCAACGCTAAGCTTGGAGTGCATGGTGCCTACATCAGGACGGCCACCATGAGGGCCAGGGCTGCAAGGTCACCAAGCAACTATGCACCCTGGGCATGCGAGGAGGACAGAGCACTACTGAATGTCCCCACTGACAGGCTCTGCAGCAGGAGTAAGATGCAAACCAGGAAGAGAAGCCCCCTTCTTCCTACCGGGCCCCTCCAGTACATGGCTTAATGTTGTACTCACTGTAAAGGAGAAGTGCAAGCAGGGTCCAGTCCATTATCTCAGAGCAGAAACTAAAGGGCGAGTTTGGAGCTGAGAGGCGATAATGTGATAACTGGTATAATGGCTGATCCAAATGTTTGAATTAAATTAAGAAAAGCCACATAATCTGTCAATAATTCCCTTAATTCCTGTTTATTTCCCCTTCTTTCAGTCCTGTAAATTTTACCACCAATAAATGTCAAACCTCTCTAACTTCTTTTGTAATTTACTGTCTACAAGCTCACTTCCCTCTGGGGTATTCAATTTTGTTTTGTTTTCTTAATGAGGCACATATCTTTCTTCTCTTGGCACACGCTTAAAAGAGACATGCAAAAAAAGAAAGAGAAACACTCGTGCAAGCAACATCAGACCCAGTATTAGTTTTCCACTCAAACTTGACCTGGTTTCCCCACCATCTCTCTATTTCATTTCCAAGCAATCCACCTGTCCCTCCCAAACACTTTAGGATTGTCCCAAAAGACTTGACTTCAAGTGGCAATGGAAGGGATCAGAGCTGATCCAAGAACCAGTCTTTCCCCGCCTTTGAGGAAAAAGCCGTGGCCACCTCAGGTCAGACTGGGGAGTTAATCTCCTTGGACAAATCTGAAGAGTCTAGTCTCCAACCATTTTAGAAGAAAATGAGGTGACAGAGCAAACAGCAGACTTGGAGGATAATTACCAGCACAAATATTACTCAGAAGGCATTTGGAAAGGATTAATAGTTTCAACTTGAGAATCAAGCTGAGGAGAGTGTAGCACGTAAAGAGCCTTGGAGATGCTGTCCTGTGGGAGCTCATGTCATTAATAGGCACCAAATTTGTGTCAAGGCAATGTGCTTAGGCATCAACTACCCTGTTCTTCCAAATTATTTCAGTCTCTTCTGAAGAGTCAGATTTAATTAGTGTTAAAGGATGACTCCCCTGAAGGAATTAGCAGTGAGGTGGGAATACAGTTAAGGCTTCCTCCAAGGGTGAAGTGGTTTTGCAAACTTAATCTGTTTACTCTCCTTCAGAAGGGCCGTGAAGACCATCCCTTTAGACCAGAAAAATGGCAATGGGAAAAACTAGAGGAACTTGATCTGCCCACCAAAATTTATATCTATATATCTGGCTGTCTTATGGGCTTTTTTTGCAAGTGATGGACATTCTCGGCCAGTGGAACCTGGAGTAGACTGGCAGAAGCAGTGTCCATCTTTCCAAGCTCCACCTTCTACCCCTATGTGTACTCAGATGATCTAGAATAATACACGTGTTTATCCCTGGGTAATAGGATTGTAGACAATTTTTATTTTCTTCTTTTTGTTTATCTGTATTTTCTGCAATGTGCCTGTATTATTTGTGAAATTAGATGTATAGAAAAATTTTAATGAAAAACCCCACATTTTTCTTCTCTAAAGCTTGGGCTATATTATTGCTTTTTGTCTCATATCTAGCCAGACCTTTTCCAGCCTCCTCATGCCCCTGTTCAGACTTACTGCCAAAAATCAGCGTACTTCATTTTTGGAAGAGATTTATTTCTTTACTCTTGAACTTCTAAAAACAGCCCACGTTTTCTTTTACCCCTCACCAAGTGGTGATGGATGCTACAGCTGCCTCTGATGTGACAAAATGTAGGCAGTGAATAAAAGTCTTTCATGATTCTGGCACATTCCGAGGCAGGTGGAAAGCACTAGCCAGGGGCACTGAGCCATGTGAGGATGCTCTGTGGGGTGTCATTCCGCCTCGGGCATGGTGGTGCAACCCGCGGGCATCTCAAGAAGATCATCTGCTATCACTGACCTTTGATATGCTGCTCTGCTCTTTCAGATTTTCGACAATGAAGCCAAAGACCTAGAGAGAGAAGTTTGCTTTATTGATATTGCCTGCGATGAAATTCCAGAACGTTACTACAAAGAATCTGAGGTAAGCAGTAGATGAGATGACATGTGGAAGAGATTCATTCATTCAACAAATACTTACTAAGTGCGTCCTAACCTGGGAGACTTCCGTCTGTCTTTGTGTTGGCTCAGTTTGGTTTGACATCTTGCTGGATTCTTTAATGCAGGTCTCAAAATTAAGTCCCTACTCCTCAGGGCACGTCATTGGCCCTGGCTGCCATTCAATTCAATTTAGTCTACTTGTCTTCTCAACTCTGCCATCATTCTGGATGGCAAAATATTCACAAGGCTTGAACCATCCAACACCCTGGCCTCTCTAAAAAAAACAGCAGCCCCCTCTGGCGTCCTCTTTTGCCAGGTCTCTGCACAGCCAGTCTCCCCATCTGCCTGCTCTGTGAGGGCAGAGGCTGGGTTTTATTTGTGTCTTTGGGGTCTAACACAAAGAAAATGCTCAATCCATCCTTTCTGAATGAATACCGAAGCTTTGACAGCTCATCTCAGCACGAAACCTTGCTCTCAAGACAAGAAGCGCCTTCACGACGGCTTCTCCTGTTTTCATCTTGACTGAGAATAAATTTAAGAGAATATCTTTCTCTACAGCTTCCACCCTACCGCTGTTTGCCTTGGTCCGCCCTTTTCATTTCACTGTTGGTGTAAGTCACCATTTCTGTCCCGTTAGTATTTTATTAATGGCTGCTGACAGCACTTGGGTGACCCCCTTGTAAATAACAGCCCAGCTCTGCAACCGCAACAGATGCAGGCTATTTTTGTTGTTTAGCAACATGCAACCAATCACAAGATGTTTGGACTCAGGGCCCCAGACTCATCCTTGAGCCGTAACACACGGACCTTGAAACTCTTCTCTCAGGTTCATTAAGGCCGATTTAAGACATAGTAAATAAACTCATTAAAAAGGAATTCCACCGTTACACAAACTGGCCTGCCAATACGGTTCAGATTGTTTTGCCTCTGCATTTTAGGATTTGTTTGCGTATAAAAGTCTAACCTGATCTTAGCAAATGCTTGGCTGCTTAATTGCAGCCGTGCGCTCTGCAGCTGCTGTCCATTGAAGGAGCAGGGAGAGGCTGATGTGAATTACTCTCAGTTTGACTCAGAGGCTGAGCTTTTTAACGTATTCAGTTTACACTACGCTCTGCAGCCAACCACACTTGTGAATTTTCAGAAAAACAAAATGAAATGCTCTCTGCCTAACCGTGGACCCGCTGAAGAGAATAAACGTGGTCTCCCCTTCTCTCACTCTGTGGAGACACTTAAAGGTTTCATATCAAGTCCACCAATACTTATGGGGCCTCCGTCATGTGCAGAGCATCATGCAAGACATTGGGTAAAGCTGATGCCCCATTGCCCCTTGGGCCTGGGGGGGGCCACTGTCCTACCTGGGTGTCCTGGCCTCCTTGGAAGCTCTGGGCCTTCCAGGAAAGCAGTGTTGCCAGAAAACTCTGAACTAATTTCACTTGTCCTCTGAGGGCTTTGGTGTAGTCCTGTGTGGTACTTCAGGAGTTCCCTCCTGATTCTGTGAAAGTCTTGGGACAAATATGGGATATTAATGACATCACCAAGTGTCATTTCTAGTCAGCAGGTGGCTGACTCATCTCCCTGCACTTTGTGCTCCCAAGAACCACCACTGGAAAGTTTCGTGTCATTTACACAGACACTCAAGAGCTTTTTCTTTGTGCCCCACAGTCATTCATTTCCCTGGGTCATACAGTATTGTTTTCTGGATGCAGTTTGACCAAGGAAATGAGAGGTGAATTGTCATTCATTCAATAAATATTTACTGAGTACTCATTGAGTGTCACATACAATATGAAGACACGGACATGGCAATGAGCAGAAGAGACACTGAGGGTCCCTTCCCTCAGGACACTTCCAATCTAGCAGGGGAGCCAAACAATAAAGAAATAATTACATAGGTACCTATGGAGTTAAAAGTTGCAAATGCCAGAAGGAAGTGAGCAGGAAGGGACCATGATAGGAGAACTGAATTTAAGAGGATAGGATCAGGAAAGATGTTCTGGAAGAATTGACAGTTGTGCTGAGACCCACAGGATGAAAACAGCTGGGGGATGGTGCTCCAAGTGGAGGGAACAGCATGTGCGGGAGTCTCAAGGTGACACGCATGAGGAAGTGAAAGGAGGCCAGCATGGCGGTGGCAGCAGAAACAAGAGGAAGAATGGCACAAGAGAGGTTGGAAAGGAGGATGGGGCCGTGCAAGACACTGAGATTTTATTCAAGTGCAGTAGAATGCCTTTGAAAAAGCTAAAGGTGGGGCATCATATGATCTGATTTGTGCTTTTAAGAGATTGCTCTGGATGGAGAATGGGCTGGAAAGGAGCACAGTGGAAGTCAGGAAACCACTGAGGTCATTAGAGTTATCTATGTTATTGTTTCTTTAGCTTATATCTTGGCTTGAATTGGCAGATGGGGAGCAGATGGTTTTGAGGTCTATTTTGAAGATAGAATTGACAGGGATTGGTGATGGACTGGATATGAAGATGAGAGAAAAGGAAGAGTCAGAATAACCTTAAGATTTATGGCTTGGACAACAGATGGACAGGAGTGAGAAAAGGATTGGATTTTGGAGAAAGATGGTTGGACTTTTTGATACCAGCGAGATATCTAGAATAAGCAGAAATGAGTCTGGAGCTTAGATGAGAGATCTGGGCTGGAGATAAATTTGGGAGTATTTGGCAAATAGAAGATAGTTAAAATCCTGGGGCTAGATGAGAGAGAGAAAGCACAAAGTATAATGGGGAAGGGGCTCAGATCCGAGCATTAAGGGATGGCAGCATTTGGAGATCAGGAAGAGGATGGGGAGGCCCCGGGAACCTACAAAGAATTGGACAGAGAGTTAGAAGGAGACTGCATCCAGGAATGCAAGTTCAAGAGGAAGAGAGGGATCAGTTGTGCTGAAGGCTGCTGAGAGATCCAGTAAGATGCAATGGAAAACCATCCTCTAGAGCGGTGCTTCTCAGCTGGGCACAGTCTTGCCCCACAAGGATGCTTAAAATGTCTGGAGACATTTTTGATTGTTACAACTTGGAGGTGCTACCAGCAACTAGTGGCCAGAGATGCTGCTAAACATCCTGTCATGTACAGGACAGCCCCCCACAACAAAGAATTATGTGGCCCCAAATGTTAATAGTGCCGAGGCTGGGAAACTCTGCCTTGAAGGAAAAAGTCACTGGCGATGAATGGAACTGTGGAGTCACCTCTCACACTCAGAGCCACCCCTGCCTGTTCCGGAGCCACCCCTGCCTGTCCTGGAGCCCTTACTTAATGGATGTGGAAGAAAGGACCCCAGAGGGCTCAGTCGTGCACACTGTCAAGCGCTGCTTCCCGGAAGATTACTGGCCGACGGCACAAGGAGAATTCTTCCTCACTAGCCCTGGCAGTTAGGCCACAAAGGAAAAGGCATAATTGGGAGCCTGCAATAAAATCTTAGGAAATGTATGCTCTGTAGGACCCCTTTGTGACCCTAACCCCACCATCATTCGACTTCCAGAATCCAGGCTGCAGTATGAACCCACTAGAAGGGAGAGAAGTGTGTTTCCTGGGCCATTCTGATTGTCGTGTCTGCTGTGAATAGCATTAGCCAGGGACTGAGAATAAGGGGAACAACATTCAGCAAACAAACCATTTCCAAAGAAATTTCTACTGGACACACTGTAAATCATTAACATCCTCCTCCCTCCCACAACGGTTTCCTTCTCAAATGAAATCTGACCTTGTCATTTTCTACTTAAAACCTCTCACTGGCTAGGAGGCCCTTACATGGCCCTCTGCCTTCTCCAGTCCCTGGTCCTCCCCACCTCTGTGCCCCTCAATTGTCGAGCAAAGAGTCCGTCTTTGTGGTTTAACTCAAACATGACTCCTCGCCTGTGCACTTTCCTGGGTATCCTGCTCCCCCACCCACCATCTGCAGGCCAGCGGAGTTCTGGTCTGTGGCTTCTCCATCACTCTAACTCTCGATTATATCATGAGCTCCAGGAAGACAAGAGCTATTCTCTTCATCACCATCCCTCGGCAGCTCGCGCAGCACCAGCACATAGCCAATGCTCACCGAGCAGTTGTTGAATGAATGATTGAGAGTCAGGAGTTTTATTTTTTCCTTCCAGCAGTGACAATTTCAGAGCAAGCGCTATCAAAAATGAATTTGTTGCATTAAGCCAACAGTTGTGAATCAAAGTTCTTTTTTCTTTTTTTCATTTAATCTAAGGCGTACAGCTTTACGGGCTTTTTCTTCCAATTCGTCTTTGTAAGTTGACTATGTCAGCATCGTAAATGGGAACACATTTTCTGTGGACAAAGCTGAAGTGCTGGTGGGCTGATTCTGTTCTGAGGTTTTTGATGCTTATGAATTCAGACCAGGGTTATCTGGGTCACCCCTCTCTATCCCGCTCCTGTCACACACACTGCCATCCAGGCCAAAGAAGGGGACTGAAGCACTTTCTTTTCTTTTTCCATTTCTCCCTGGAAACCTCCAAGCCACACAGTCAAGAATGCCTCTCTCGTTAAGGTGACCAGAGCTGGGAATTTTCCGCTGGGTGCCCTACCCCTGGCGGCCCTTGTGCCACCACTAGCCAGGGATTCAGAAGGACGGTCTGGAGACTCAGGGTCAGCGATGGCCCGGCCCAGCACTCTCCTTATTCTCATTTTGCAATGCTGCTGTTTCCTATCCACATCAAGGGCTTGAGCTTCAGCTCCCAGGAGCCTCTTAGTCTCAAGTTTTGTTCTCATATCCATTGCGGGACTCTGCAGGGCAGAGCTGTATTGTAAAAAAAATTCAGTGTGATTTCTCAGGCACAGAGAGCACCTCCATTAGTCTCAAGACAGCCCCACCAAGGCCCTGGCCCCCATCAGAGTCATAAAGCTCTTTGCACCGAGTCACATCAGCACCACCAAAGCAGCAAAGAGGAGGTGAAGCCAAAATCTGAGCAGGTTGTACTTGTTATATGGTCGATACGTGGGCTCTTGCCTCTGCCAAGATTTCTATCCCAAACCTTTGATGCTCTGCCAAGATTTCAAGGTGAAGATCCCCGCCCAGGAATGAAGAACTAATTCTACACGATGAGCGGGTAGCGTGCCTGCAGAGGGCACGGGCAGTGAGCCCGTACCTGCTAAGCTGAGTTGGCAGTTTAGAGGTGCAAGAACACATCTCAGCACACAGCCTACAGGACTTGTCCAGCCTGGACGATCTGCCAAAGTCAGGCTTTGGGAGCTCTAGCTCAGAGGCCTTTGGAGTTGGCTAATGCAAAGTCCAGCGCTCTTCCTCTTTGTTTCCCTGCGGTAATTCATGAAGTTTGGCTTCCATTACAAGACGAGGGTGACCAGAGAAAATGGCATCTCTACTGGGCTCCTAGCTGCTGCCGTCCACAGCTCTCTCCCAGAGACACAATGTGGAGGGCATACGCAGCTTCTAAATTTGTAGATGTGCCTTCAGTAGAAAGGGGGGAAAAGAAAAAAGAAATGTAATTTCCTGGTGAAGACAGCTTAGAAGTAGAGGATTTTTTTTTGTACTTTTTTGTTTTAATCTCTCTCAATTTATGTAAACAAAAAGCAAAGGAATGTCTAGACCAGTGGTTCTCAACTGGGGGCAGTTTTGCCCCCTAGGGGACATCTGGCAATGTCTGGAGATATTTTTGATTGTTGCCACTGGGTAGGGGGGTGTTTGGCATCTAGTAGGTTGCAGCCAGGGACACCACTAAACATCCTACAGTGCACAGGACAGCCCCCACAACAGAGAATGACCCCGCCTAAAATATCAACAATAGCAAAGTCGAGAAACCCTGCTACAGACCTATCCAAGGGAAGGAAGTTTAGTAAAACCTGTTAGTAGAGAGACTCGTTCATGAATATCTTTAGTTCACATTTATGAAGTGCCTGCTGTGCACCAGGCTCTGCTCTAGGCATGGAGGCTACAAAGGCCACGATTGGGTCTAGTCTCTGCTACCCTTTGAACTTGAACTTCTTTTTGCAGATAAAGGAAATTCCTCTTTCTCTTTCTTTTGGAGGATGCAAAAGAAGTCTCCATCTAACCAGTGAGAAATAGAGCATAATAATTTTAATGGAGAAGTTGAGAAAATTTACAATTTTTGTTTTGAACTCAGATAGCAATGAAGGAGAAAGTATAGCGTGAGGCTCTCCTAGAAGCATGGATCCCTGAAGTGGTATCTGAACGCAGGGCAGTGCAGGGGAGTTGGGAGGCACAACTGATTTAGAGCCTTCCCCTTGTGTTGGTTGGCTAAAGTGACTCTTTTGAACTCAGCCTCCAAGCCTCTGGATTACAGAGTCTTCCTGGACCAAGAAATCCTCAGCAGCCGGTTCATTGGTCACACCAATCTAAGTACCCATTGAATTCTCTCTTAAAGGAGAGAGAACAGAACGAAGAGAGAAACATCTAACGTTTCCAATAACTGTCAAGGGTAAGAGATTAAGTGCTGTTTGCTAAGTACAACGGGCCCTGAGACAGGGAACAGAGAGACGAAATGAGTAAATATTGTCATGCTTACCCGTACCCTTCAGTACAAAGGGCTCCATCCACACCACTCGGCTCCCTCAAATTAAAGACATTTTCATTTTGGTCTACATCTTGGCAGTGGAGGGTGGTAAAAATTTTCAGTTATCTCCAAATGGCCAGATTTAACGCAGCTGCCTCATGCTGGGGTACGCTGTTGAGTTCAGTTTGTTGTTATGTTTTATTGTCATTTTTTCCCTTTTCCCTCGGTCCATCTGTTTCTTTCTGAGAGTCACACAGCTGTTCTGTGATGGGTTCCAACTTACTGGGGCTGGGGCCTCTTGGGTAATAAGAGGACCGACAGCATTGCGGTGTGGGGAGAAGTGCTCCCTGGTGATAGCCCCTAAAACTGGGGTGGGGGGGAAGCCTGCAGAGGAGCTCGTCAGGGGAAGGGTCCGCAGCAGCTGCTACATCGCAGGGGCTCCGTGAGGCCAGTGCTGTGAGAGAGGGAAGCACTTGGTGGTGCCTCGGAAGTGGGGGGAGCAGCAGATGATGAGGAGAACTGTGGGGAGAACATTTTCAGTGCAGATTCTTTCACCTGCCTCCTCGGGAGCCTGGGCAACCACGCAGACGCCATTTCCCAAGGGGCCTTCCTGTAGTGGCCCCCGGAGAACAGCATGGTGGCTGCAGGGTCATTATGAACGCCCTCCTGACCATGCCGGGGGAGCCTGGGCAATCTCCTGGGAGACTGGTTTTCTTTTTCTTTCTCCCTGATCCCCACCGCCTTTACAAGTTGGACAACGTCCTGTGCACCTATCCAGGTTGACCACGCTGGAAAGGCGTGAGTCTCTGGCCCAGCGGGAGGTTCAGGTGATATTTGAGTGGCTTCCTCTGTGTGAGAGAGGGGATCCCGTCAGCCTGGCCAGGAAAGCTTTATCCCAGGAAGCCTAGAGGGAAATTGCCATTCCTTTCATCTTCGAGAACATATCCTTTGTGAAGATGCAGCGCAAGACATCAAGCGGGGACATAGTCTGTGGGGATGAACGAGAAAGAACCCCCTCACCTCACCGAAGAAGTCCACGATCTGGTTGGGAGGATAAGGTCTAACCACATAAAAGGCTAAAGGTCTGCACAGCCGGAGGCAGCAGGAAAAATGCCTTCGTGGTAGCCAGCATACAATTTACTGCCTGAAAACTCCAATGCCCAATGATCTCCACGTGCAGCTCCATAAACAGAAGTGGTCCAGGCAGGCTTTAGGGGTGGTGGAATCTGAGCTGGGCCTTTAAAAAAAAATTGTTTTTTATTGTTTATCTGTTCACAAATATGTGATCCTTGTAAAAAATTCCAACTTAATGTACGTATGGAGAATCGAAAACCCAAATCTCTTATGATCCCTCATCACAGAGATAGCTGTTGTTAAAGTTGGTGTTTGTGGTGTTTATACTTAAACAGAATGCATAAATAACATGGTTTTATAAAAATAAGCTTGCACTGTGCATACCACTTTGCAACACACATTTTCTCACTAGCAATGTAAGCTTGCCTTCTCTCCATGGCAGTGCACATCCCCCTAGCAGGTTTTGTAATGGCCATATAATGTGCCATTATGCATCTATGCCGTATTTATGCCATTTTCCTTGTAGTGGACATTTAGGGTATTTCCATTCTTCCGCTGTTACAGAACTGCAAGAAACATCCTCATGTGATCTTCTTTTTGGTGGTGTTCTGTTTCTATAAGATAAATTCCAAGAGTGAAACTGTTGAGTCAGTGGGTATGTGGTTTTAAATCTTGTTAGATAATAGCCAAATTTCCCCCCCTCCAAAGCTGCAATAACTTACCCTCTGATCCACACTCGTATGGAAGCAAACGGGATTTTGAAGATAAGTCAGACTGAAAAGACAGTGTAGTAAGTAGCGGCAAAGGCAATGATAAAATGAGTAAATAAGGTAGAAGAGAAGAGCCTTGAATGCCAAGCCAAGGAGTTTGGATTTTATTCTGCAAGTAGCAGAGGGCTTTCAAAGCAGGATCACCGGCCACCGTGCAAGGCGTCTGCATTTTTGGCCTCACCAGAGAGGCTAACTCTCTCAGGGGATGGGGAGGGCAGACTCCTGGATGACAAGAGGTTTAGGACCCTCCTACCCATCACCCTACTTCCTTCCCTCTTCCACTGCTCCCTTTCATGAACAAATCGCCTCAGCCATCTTGGCAACAATAATATTTTGTTAATGAAAAGACATCTTTGGAAATAAAGGGGCATTAAACAGTAATCCAGCGCTCAACAACCCTGTCTCCATTCATTTTTAGCCCAACAACGGGCAACTCACTTCCCAAGGAACAAATAGGTGTTCCTTTCGGATCTCATTTCTTCCAAATAAAAGAAAGCTGGGTCACCGAGTCTTGCTGGTGACCATGCCTACTGCTGATGTTTAAAACCACTGCTGTTCTTTTGGCCTAATAATGTGGAGTTACCACAATGTTTTAAGCAAAGCCCATTTTTATTGGAAGTACTAGGAAAATGGTAGTGCCCAACTCCGATCTAGAGAAAGGCTTTTTGTTTTTCAATTTTTCAAGGGAAAAAAAAGAAAACCAATTTAAACTGCTGTAGCAATTTGCATGAATGAGGTTCCCCAGAGCTTGGTGCCCAGAGTAGCTGTGGCAAATTTTACCAATCAGATTTGGTAGTGAAACGCCCAACGAAGTAGGTCAAACAAAAGTGAGGCAAGAGACTTCCTAAATACAGTACAGTATCAGATGAAAACCAGAGATTCTAAGTATCTGCCAAGAGTGCAGTTGCTGATTGTGGCACTGGGTCATTAACTCAATAGAAAGAGCGTTTGGGCAAATGGTTCCATGTTCCAAGGATTTATCCAAGCAAAACATCCGTGGAAGGGAGAAACAACTGGGCTTGTTGTAGAGGGATCTGTTTAAAAGGTAACCTCTAGAACCAGTGGATGGGGATTCCAAGCCCATGCTTTCCATGTGTAGGAGGGGCCCTGGCTTTTGGAGACCTCCAGCCATGGCACTTCATCATCATCAATTACCATATCTTGAAACTCTTCCCCCTTTCAAATGAATGACTGGATGGAAAGATGTGCCCAGATGTGATGAGATGATGGGAAAGGCAAGGCAAAGCATTACAATAACTAGCACATTCCCTGGCACATAGCAAGCATTTAATAAATGTTCACTTCTCCCTGCTTGACTCTGACATTGAGATCTGCAGATGTGTTGCTGTGATGGCTGCTCAGTAGAAACCACGTGTCTTTGGAAAGTGGCTGCCGCGAGTTCTGCTATGGGAGTTTATTTGTTTGCATGTTGCTTTTTACTTGTTGGCATGAATGGAGAAGAGAAGCAGATGGTTAGTTCCAGTCACTCCAGTTCTCAAGATCACAGAATTTTCTGCAGGTACAGCAAGATCCTTAAGAAAATAGAGCCACTTGTACTGCTGAGACATTTTTTAAAACTTGTAATTACTTCTGTTATTTTTTAACTTGAATTCAGAATGGCATGTGTCCCTGATATTTCACCTCTAAGAAACCTTAGAAGTTACTGTCTGTTGTGCCAACTTCGGGCAATCTGTGGCACTGGAGTCCCCGGATGGTACCCAAGGATGGCAGTTTTGGCATTCTATCACCTGTCCACCATGAGCCTTCTTACTAGCGTATTTTAGAAAAATAGTAGTTAAGACTTTAAATGAAGGAAGCAGGAGCCAAAGGGCCCAGGAAGAAGTGAACAGACACAACCAAGCTCTTCTTTAATTCTAGCTCATGGAGAACCTCCCTCTGTACTTTCGAGAAAACAGGCATTAAATCCACATCTTGCAGAGGACTTGGGCCAGCTACATCAGCCTCTGCTATTTTTAGTGTTATTAAATTAAAACCCCAGAACTTCCTGGCCCTTAGAGCAGAGTTCCCAAATCAGATTCGAATCACCTTGGGAGCTTGAAAAAGTACAGATACCTGGGCCTCACTCTAGACCCAGCAAACCAGATGCAGTCACATGGGCCCAAGGATCTGAGTGTAAGTGCACTAGGTTTGAGGGAAAAGCCTCAGAGCAGAGCTTCCCAACCTTTTTCATGCCATGACCCATGTAGAAAATGATCAGTTTTGACAGGCATATCGGGAAGCTTCTGGTCAGAGATGACCAACCCCTGGGGTCAGGAGGCCCAGTCTGCTTCCCCAAGGGCTGAGGACAGCAGTATCTTGTCACGCCTATTATCTCTTCGAGATAGGGAAGCTCTGACTAAGAGAGCTCCATTTACTGTGCTCACATTTTTAAACATTTTATTGTTACCTAATTTTGTGGAGGGAAAAAGAAATAGCGACGTAAGCCAGAAGACTGCCCATGCTCTACTGAGGGAGGGGTCAATATCTTTGGATTTCATTCCATCTGTTTGGAATCTGATACCATCTGTAGAGTCACATCCAATGCCTTCCTTGCCAGCCAATGGTGTTAATTATAATAAACATTTGTGCAGTTTTCTCATAGTTACTTCTGAGTTGAGGGCTGGGTTCTGACTAAGCCTCATGTAAGTTTATTTCCACCCATCAAAGACTCTAATCAGTATCCACCAGGTCCCCTGGCTAGACCTTGCCCGAGCCCTTTCCCACCTGGCTTGCTAAGAACCTATGGCTATGACCCTGTGAGGATGGAAGTGGTATTTTTTCTCTTGAGAAATAGGACCTGACCCAATGATTCTCTGCTCCACATCTTCTATTTATTCAGACTCCAAGTACGACTGTTCAGCTTCGCTCCAAAAATATCCAGGAAAGAATAGGTGCTATTAAGTTGCCTGTCTTCACCTTTTATTGTTAAGGGGCCCAAAGGAAGACACACAATTACTAGCTCATTAACTTGAGCCTTAGAAGTTTCAACAGATTTCACACAGAATTGCTAAACCCTGCTTTAGAGGGACAGAAACTAACTTCCGACAAAAGTGAATGTCATTGCTGAGTTGTTTTATTCAGTTATATCTTTTAATCCTAACAACCCAAAATAGCATAGATATTGTCTACATTTTGTAGATAAGGAAACTGAGGCTCAGAGAGTCTAAGTAACTTGCCAGAAGTTTCAGGAAGCCTCAATTCAAATCCCATGGTGTCGGGCCCCAAAGATTATGCTTCTCCTCCCCCACCAAGCTGGCTCCTTCAGGTAAAGTGGGAGGTACAAATAGGCATTGTCTGTCTTTGAAAAACACTCTAGGAGATTTGTTTCCCCCTTAAATGTGTCTTCCTAACCCCGAGTCTCACTGGCCTTACGAATGGGGGATCCTAGGGAAAGACAGGGTAGGTGGGAGGAAGGGCCTCTCCAGGCCCTCGGTTACCCTCCCTAGGTGTAATGATCTGATAGAACTCCACTCCCCATCTTTTGGGGAAAATTTCCTGTTTATGAACAGTCCAGAAAATAGTGGATTGGCCAAAACAAACCTGGTCTGGAAAAACAAAAACTGGCCATCCTATAACTGAGTAATGCAGGAACTTATTAAAGGGGTGGGAAAAAGTTATAGTCCCCAAAGAATATATCCACAGAGCCCAGTTTGGGGTTCTCATTTTGTCATCCCCACAATAATCTCGGAGTTTAATAACTTGCCCAGGTTCACACACGTTTTAGTTGCTGGAGCAGAAATTCAAACCGAGGGGTGTCTCATTCCTTAGCTTTTTCGGTCCTCCCCCACCCCCGGCTCTGCTCACAGAACCTAGGACCCCACAGAAGTGCTCCTGGGCCCAGTAAACAATGAAATAGATTGTGACAATGAAGGTTGAGATAGCCCAAGGAATCCACTCATCACTTTTACCTTCTTTATATATTGGGATTCTAAGTAATAATATATTTGGAAAAACAAAATGATTCTAAAGCTAAAATAAGTTTGAAATCTATTCCAGCTTTAAAAACGGAAATCCTTTATTACCTTCAAATTACAGATCGATTGGCTTATTGAACATCTCTATCCCAGTTTCTGCTCAACAAGTTGGAGGTCCAAGTGTCCCAAAATAATACAGTACATAAGGAGCAAGCTAGATTTAGGGACAGTTAATCCAGTGCTGATCACTGTTGCCATGTTGCAACTCATCAAGAATATTTGTTAGTCTATTATCAGCTTTTGATTTAATAAACTCAAGCTATCCACAGGCCAAATTGTATATCCTCAGTATGGATCGAGGCTATTAATGCATCAAAGCTGGTGTTCAAATAACACTGCTAAAATCAGAGTGAGCAGGGCCAATCCACAACACGCAGACCCAGTTCAAAGGCTGCAAACCGAGCCACGTCCTAACAGCCCTCCTTTGCGGGAAGAGCTTGGCTCACTGGCTATTAGGAGAGCTGGTGCCTGGTCTCTCACTGTCACACAAAGTAAGACAGCGTCTTCTCCAGTGTGCTTGAATGACCTTATTGGTTTTGATCAGAGGTGATCTTAAAACTATAGGTCATATCTGTTAGTGCTGAAAGGAACAGGTTAGCGTTATATAATAGGATGTTAGGGAGACATCTTCTGTTGCTCTGGAATTGGGACCAGGCCCAAAGCTGGGGACAAAGGGGTTATGACTCCACATTCCACAGGCAGCTGCTAATCACTGAGGCCAGGTACTCCCCTGAGCCAACCCAGATGGCCCAGCTGGCCCTGTCACCATGGCTCCCGTCATCCATCTCTCCCCTCTTCCTAGGCTAGATTTGGAGATGGGGGAGGGGAGTTCTCAGAGTCATTGGGGTGCATTTCTTTCTTAACCCCAGAGCCATGTGAAGAGAATATTTCAAGAAATTAATTACAGAAACCAGAAGATTTGCGAAAAAGCTGACTATTTGCTGACCTGGGAACCAACAGGACCACCTTCAGCCCTGCCATCCTACAAGGCCAGGGGGAGATTGAAAAGTGGCCCCAGAACTTTGTAGGGGAACATAGAGATCCGTGCCTGCTGTCCATCTGGAGATTTCTGAAGGAGGAGGCTTATGGAAGGAGCCCATGGCAGGGCCTGAGATGGAACTGTGGGAGACTGAGTCCAGGATGGGGGCATTCCTTTGGACATTACACAAAATGGAAATAATAGTGTACAGTCACGCATCGCTTAGTGACAGGAGTATGTTCTGAGAAATGCATTGTCGGGCGATGTCGTTGTTGTGCGAACATCATAGAGTGCACTTACACAAACCTAGATAGTATAGCCTGCCACACACCTGGTTGTATGGTACTAATCTTATGGGAACACTGTCGTATATGCGGTCCATCGTTGACAGAAACATTGTTATGCAGCACATGACTGTACTACTTAAGAGGTTTGTTGGGAGGAAAATTCTGGGATGTTTGCTCTGAGTCCTACCAATTCTCCAATTCTCTGACACCAACTGGGTGTCCAACAATTCGATTCAATTCTGACACTACCTGGAGTTAGCATTGGATCCCACAAGTTAAAGGGCTCGGTCCCACAAGACCACTCCCACTTTAGATGCCAGTCACAAGTCTGGGGTCACCGGTACTTCTAACCAAGCGGCTACAAGTTGAGGTTTCCCACAACCTTCTCCTCAGGTTGGAGAATTTGCTAGGAAGGCTCATTCAGGAAAACACTTGACTTATTTCACTAGTTTATTATAAAGAGTACAACTCAGGAAGAGCCAAATGGAAAGATGCACAGGGCAAAGTACTGGGGGAGGGAGCTACAGAACTGCCATGCCCCCTCTAGGCGTGCCACCCTCCCAGCACATTGATGTGTTTACCACCCAGGAAGCTCTCCAAATCTGTTGTCTAGAGTTTTTGTTTTTCAGAGGGTTTTTGGTGAGGAAGATTGGCCCTGAGCTAACATCTGTTGCCAATCTTCCTCTTTTTTTTTTTTTTTTTCCCTCCCAAAGCCCCAGTACATAGTTGTATATCCTAGCTGTAAGTCTTTCTAGTTCTTCTATGTGGGATGCTGCCACGGAGTGGCTTGATGAGCAGTGAGTAGGTCCACGCCCAGGATCCAAACCAGCGAACCCCAGCTCACTGAAGTGGAGTGTACATGAACTTAACCACTCGGCCACAGGGCCGGCCCCTGCTGTGTAGAGTTTTTATAGTTCATTCTCCAGCCTTCCGCTCTTCTCTCCCCAGAGGTCATGGGTGGGGCTGAAAGTTTCCACCCTCTGAGCACTTGATCTTTCTGGTAACCAGCCCTATTCTGAGGCTATCTGGGAGCCCCACCCTAAGTCACCTGAAGTACATTTCTTATTAGACCAGAAAGATTAAAGGAGAGAGTGTACCTAAAGTGCTTGACACAGATGCTGGTACACAGCAAGCACTTAATAAACGTTAGCTATGTGATTATTTTTGCCTCCTTTCGTCCTTCACTTGCTTCTGACTGCCTCTCTTGGGGTTCTCTTTTGCCTTCGTCTTCTCCCCAGCTCCGAAAAGGCTTCAACAGTGGTCAGTCACCCTCAGGGCTAGAGACCGCTGACTAGTAAATTATTCTGTGGTTTGTGCTCAAATTTTCCATTCTCATGCTTCCTCTTCTTAAAGAGTTCTGAATTTTCTGGCACTGAATTGTGACTGAGAACGGCTCAGAACACACACCAAAACACCCTCCCACCGCAACCACATTCACCTTTTTCTCTGCCTTTCTACTTGTCAGACGCACCTTCTGAGTCCAGCTCTTTTAAGAGAGTCGCTTTGCAGAGGGAGAGCACAAATCACTCAGTGTTTGCGGTACACTCCAGTGCCAAGAGTGAGCGCTGTAAAAATAGCACTTTAGGTATTAACTGCTAACAAAGCAAGAATTGGCTGCTTCTGGCTACGATTTGCATTTAGAGGGTTTTTTTAAAAGCTGATGCATAGCCATTGACCTTTTAAGTAAAGTTTTAGGTCAGTTCTCAAGCACACTCTGAAAGCTCCTTAGTTCTGGGTTTTGTTTTGTTTTTAACAGCTTTATTGAGATATAGTTAACATACCATACAGTTCACCCATTTAAAGTCTAGAATTCGATGGATTTCAGTATATTCACAGATACGGGCAACCACCACCACAATCAAATTTAAAACATGTTCATCACCCCAAAAGAAACCCTGTATGCCTTAGCTAGAACCCCCTGCTCTTTTACCCCCAACCCGCACCCGCCCTAGACAACCACCAGCCACTAATCTTTCTGTGTCTGTAGATTTCCCTGCTTGGGGCATTTCATATGAATGGGATCCTTTAATATGTGGTCTGTTGGGACAGGCTTCTTTGAAAGCTCCTTATTTATTTATTTAGTGAGGAGGATTGGCCCTGAGCTAACATTAGCTCCTCTATTTTAGGTGGGATGCTGCTACAGTGTGGCTTGACGAGCAGGGCTAGGTCCACGCCTGGGATCCGAACCTGTGAACCTCAGGCTGCTGAAGCAGAGCACGCGAACTTAACCACTATGCCACCAGGCCAGTCTTGAAAGCTCCTTAATTTTTATGTGTATCGCTTTCAGGAGTCAAGCTCAAGAAATCTTGGTCCAAATCCAGGGCTAAATTTTACCTGGTTGAAATGTCTGTTCACTGAATAGGAAGGGGAATAATATCTGGAAGAACTTGGAGTCTTCAAGAAGAGTTCCAGAATGCAGGAAAAAATCTGATACGTGTTGTTAGTTCATCCCAGCTTTAGGGCCAAGCATTCTAATTACATAATGCACCAATTCCTAGCCAGTTACAACTTAGCTCTTTTTCATTTAACATTTATCAAAACCTCCTAATTTCAATTAACAGGGCAAGCCCCTGTTGATATAGTCCTTTGTGGTTCAGACTGAAAGCGTAGTTAATCGTGGAGACTTTATATCTGAGTGAACATCAGCTAATAATATTGCCTCTGAGATGCATGCTGCACTCCAGCCAGGCCAAGACCTCCTGGGGCTGCTCCTTGCACCTCCCAGGTGTGAGACTGATGCTAACAAATGCAAGGACACAGTTTCGCATGGGCTCCACTAATGAAAAGCCCTTAGCATCACCTTTGTTCTGCTTTGTCCAAGTGCAAGATGGATGTCCAAGTCACACCTGAAGGTGTGACTAACCCTGTGGAGAGGAAGCCTCGTAAAGATGTGCCTGAACGGAAGGGGTAGCCAGCCAGGTCCATCTGGACCCGGGAGACAGCCCTGGCACCAGCTCATATACAGATAGGCCTTAACTACAAGGGTCCAATTTGCCATCTGCCAAGCCTGGGGAGCAGCAATAGGATCTGGAGCCAGAGCTCTCATTGTGGATGAATTTAGAAGCCCCCAGCCAGCCTGACACGTTCCCTGCCGGCCAACTGCTGGGCTAGAGGAGCTGGGCAGTGCCCTCGAGGCAAGAGCATCACTTTCAGAGAACTTGCACATCATGCATCACCCATCGGATTCAGCTGCAACTAGTGTGAGGTTCAGTGCTCTGTGACCAAGTGAGAGAGCAAGCTGTGGAAGAGTTAGTTACAGGGGAAGCTAGAAGATATGCCTTATGAAAACCTCTCTGACCCAGTGTTGGGGTTAAATTGTGTCCCTCCCCAAAAAGATATGTTGAAGTCCTCACCCCCAGTACCTGAGAGTATGACCTTATTTGGAAATAGGGCCTTTCAGAGGTAATCAAGTTAAAGTGAGGTTGAGTAGATCCTAGTCCAACATGACTGGTGCCCTTATAAAAGGGAGGACTTTAGACACAGAGACAGACCTGCACAGAGGGAAAACGATGTGAAGACACACAGGGGGAACGCCATGTGACTGGAGTATGCGTCTGTAAGCCAGGGAACAGCAAAATTGCCAGCAAACCAAACCATCAGAGGCTAGCAAAGGGGCATGGAACAGATTCTCTCTCACAGCCCTCAGAAGGAACCCACCCTGCCCGCATGTCGATCTCAGACTTCCGGCCTCCAGAACTGTGAGCCAATACATTTGGGCTGTTTAAGCCACCTGGTTTGTGGTGCTTCGTTATGGCAGCCCTAGCAAATGAATACAGCTGGGTTCCCCATTAGGGCAAAGAGCTCCACCCCAGCTTGGAAGATTACTGGAAGGAAACGATTGCACTTCTCTGTGTGTAGCTCCCAACTCTTCAAGAGGAAAGCTTTGAAGTAACCCCTGAGATGCTCAGAGCCTGTCTGACTTCAAGACTGACCTATCTTGCCATTGGGAGACAGCTGCCCAGTGTAGTCACCTGCCAGGGAAGCTCCCAGCTTGGCTGGTGCCAGCTCCTGCATGTGCCACCACGTGGTTCTGGAGCCCCGGTAAAGTCGCTTCCTTAAGGGAGCAGCCTACATTAGGGCAGTCTGCTTTGCTCTCTGCTTTGTCAACTTGGAACAGGGTGTTCCTGCCACTGAAACATAAGAGAAACAGGGAGAGGCAGTGGGTCTAAGACTGAAGGCTGTCACTCTCCTTGGCCCAGAACCTAGTCGTAGAGTCTAATAAGCGAAAACCCTTCCCTTGGGATTTCTTCCACCAATGTCCATTTATGGACATTGCCAGGTGATAGCTTCTAGAACATGGAAATGTCCAACCAGCCTTTCAGTGGCACAAGGACACCTGCATGATGTAGGCAGTCATTTTTGTTGGTGCTTATCAGCATTTTTCTATATACTTGACCACAGGATAACAATAAAGTAATAATAATCCTACAGCACTTCAATAGACCTGCTGCCTCTCTTTTGAGGAGCTTAATGAGATTTGAAGCAATTGCATTTTGGTGTCTCATAAGGATGTTTCTGTGTCACATGCTTCTTATCTCTATGGGGTTTCTCCTATGAATCATGCACCATCTATTGAGTGTCGGACTGGGGACTTTGCCCGAATTAGCCAATTTAAGCCTTGCAACAACCCACACAGAGTTAGCGTTAACACCATCCTGCAGATGAGGAGACGGAAGCTCTCCTCTGACAGACTGTGCCAGCATTTCAGATGAGAACGTCCTGTCCGCATGGTGTAGGGGTTGGGAGTCAGGCTGCCCTGAGCTTGAATCCTAAAGGACTGTGGATAAGTGACCGTTCATCTCTGAGCTTCAGCTTCCTCATCTGGGACACAGATGATGTTTGTACCTTATAGCTTAGCTGTACATTCAGATCACCAGGGGAACTTTTGAAACACTCGTTGCCCAGACCGCACCCAAGGCCAATTAGATCAGAAGCATTGGGGTTTAACCTTTCTCCTCATCCCCAGAGGCTTCGCTCACAGTTCTGGAGGCCAGAAGTCCTAAATCAAGGTGAGGCTCTAGGGGAGAACCCTCCCTTGCCTCTTCCAGCTTCTGGTGGCTCCAGTTCTTTGGTTGATGGCTGCATTATCTCCAATCTCTGCCTCCAACTTCATGTGGCCTCCTCTCTGTGTCTTTTCCTTTTCTGTCTCTTTTAAGAACATTTGTCATTGGATTTAGGGCCCATCTTCTTAATCTAAGATGATCTCATCTCAAGATCCTTAGCTTTGTGACATCTGCAAAGACCTTTTTTCCAAAATAAGATCACATCCGTAGGTACTGGGATGAGGACTTGGACATATCTTTTTGGGTGTCACCATTCAATCCACTACAGACAACTTTCACTGTATTTTCTGATTGCACTGGGTTGGGATCCAGCAGGAGAGTCGAGATGCGTAATCTCTCAGTCACACTAATATCAAACTTTATGTCCTTTTAAAATAGGTCAAACCCTAAAACCAAAGTGTGAGAAGGCCCAGGAGATTCGTAGCATCAGAGGTGAAGGTGGAGGTTTATAAACCTCATTTTGAAATTAGGAAACCTGGAAATGAAAGTTTACAACGTAAAAACATCCAGTTCTTGTATAAAGAATGATGTAAGTGCCATAACAGAGTTTGAATCAGGACCAAAATAATAGCTGTAGAAACACAAACCAGAAATTTAAAAAATTTAAAAATTTAAAAGGTTGTCAGAAAAGTCAACTGATGTGTGAATGAGGCAATTTAGATATTTATCTTCACAAACTCAAGTGAGAAAAGGAGAAAATGATTTCAAGAGGCATGGGTATTGAGGGCAAAGTGAGGAGGAGGGGGGTGGGGACATGAAAAGACAGAAAACTTTGCAGTGACCAGAATATTTCAGGTAAGACCCAGTGGTTTGATTTTTGTAAATCTTATTTATCTATTTTGCTCATCTTCATTCAAAGGCATTCAGCTGGATGCTCATTTCTGATCTTGAGTTTTGATTACAGGAGTCCTCTGGTAAATCCTTCTCCCTGACATCCCTCCAGCTCTTTGAAAGTGAATCCCTAATTATAGGCCATGGACGAGATTGACTAGATGAAATCAGCAGCTGTAGATATGACACCAGACTTGCAAAAAATCAACACACTGTCGCCATAAAAAGCCCAATTGTTAATTGCTTCTTTGGCATCTGGCTATAACAAAAACACCCTTTCACTGTTTCATATTAGAAGTAAATGTAGTGGAAAGAACATCAGGCTAGCATCAGGGGAGGCTGGGATTCTAGGGGGCAAAATATTTCATTTCTCTGAGGCCTCCGTGTCCTCATCCATAGCAGTGAGGACATGAAACCAAATTATCACTTCCAGCTTAATTCTATTCTGCATCTTGAAAATTCAATGCACTTCTCATTCCCATCTAGCCTCTTCCCCAAAACTTTATTTCACAATAACCTAAGATACATTTATAATTTTGTGGTGAAATCAGGAACCACATGCGGCTTTAAGCATCTAATAGTTTTCACAGGGCAGGCAGCAGTTCTCCGGGCTTATTCAGAACTGAAGTTTGCTGTGAGGCCCCACAATTCTAACTGTTTTGGAAATGCAATCCGCCAGTGCTCCGTGTTTAATGTTGCAGAATCATGTTTTATTCTTGAGAAATCCGAACCTGGAATGTACATGAAGAGTCTGCAATAGGTACCATTTCAAATTCAGCCGTGGTCGGCTGAAGACACGAGCTGAGGCTAGTCTATGAATCAGGGACTTGTGTCCTGGGAGTGGAGGATGCGGCGCAGCCAGCTGGTCCAGGGGCCTCCCTCTTCAGGCCTCTCCCAGGCCCACTGCACAGGATCTGAGAGGCAGGAAGGCAGCTCAGGTCACAGCCCTGGCTGTTACTTCATTTCCCTACCTCTGGTGCCTGCCCACCTGGCTCTGTTCGCTGGGTCCTTTGCCTCGTACACGTCTGGGTTGCTGCAAGCTTTGCCCTCATGCTTTCCTCCACTTGCTGGCTCTATGCTATCATCTGCTCACCCCGTTGCTATCCCAAGTAGGACAGCCTGCACTCAGGTTCACAAGGGTCCGCCCATGCATATTCTGGTCCACCATAGCGTGGAGAGCATGTCTTTTGAGCCTCAAGATAGTTGTCCACATGCTTATAATTAAACTCATCGCTTGCCTCTTGTGGGAAAGTCAAAGGGTAGATGGGGGAAGAGACCAGCTTTCCGCATTTAACTCCAGCTCCTGTATTTTAACTCAACAGGAACTGCTTGGCAGCTATGAATTTCCTTGTTTATAGCTTTCATGCGTTTGGCTTATTGGAAGAACTTTTGGTGTGTTCTGTGAAAGAACAAAGCAGCATTCATTCTCTTCATCTTTGGTGATCCAGTTATTGCATCTGTTTTGTCATCTCTTGCTAAGTAATAAGCCACCCCAGAATTTAGTGGCTTAAAACAACAGTGCATTATTTCTCACAATTCTGCAGTCTTGAGTGGGCTTAGCTGGGCAGATCTTCTGTTTCTCATGGTGGATGCTTGAAACATCGAAGATATTTTCACTTGCATGCCTGGTTTCTTAGCTGGAATGGGTGAGCATCTCTCCACATGACTAGCTTAGGCTTCCTCACAGCTTTGTGGGCTAAGGGTAATCAGACTAGACTTTTTACACTGTAGAAGCTTCTGGTTTCTAGCTTCTCTTAAAGGCCTGAACTGACACAACGTCTCTTCTGCCACATTCTATTGATCAAAGCAAATCACAGGCCAGTCTAGACTCAACGGGAAGGGAAATAGCCTCCATCTTTTGGTGAGAGGAACAGCATGCCAGCATAGTGACGGAAGGAATTGATGGTGGCGATCTTTGAAGATTATCTACCATAGTCTCCCCGGTGACACATCTCTTGATTTATTGGTCTTCTCTTTTTATTCTTAATGGCATTATATGGTATAGGAACACAGGGTAGGCAGGAATTAGTCCCCTGACCTTAAACATCAAATCTTTCACCAGCAATTCCAGGGTGCTTTGGAAAGGCATTGCTGCCTCTGCCCTGGACTGTAGGATTGGACAGGTTACTGAAAGATTTCGTTGACTGCCTTGGGAAGTGCAATAATGGCTGACATTAGTCGAGCACTTGCTATGGGCCAAACTATATGCTTATGCCTTTTTCAAGTATCAAGTTATCAAATTATTATAATCTTTCCAGGCCTGTGCATATAACTTATTTTATTTCATTTCATTTTATTTTTTTGAGGAAGATTAGCTCTGAGCCAACATCTGCTGCCAATCCTCCTCTTTTTGCTGAGGAAGGCTGGCCTTGAGCTAACATCCGTGCCCATCTTCCTCTACTTTATATGTGGGACGCCTACCACAGCACGGCCTGATAAGCGGTGCCATGTCCGCACCCAGAATCTGAACGGACGAACCCTGGGCAGTCAAAGTGGAACGTGCAAACTTAACTGCTATGCCACTGGACTGGCCCCTGTGCATATAATTTCATTGGCAGTTTCTGAGTTGGTTCAGGTGATAAAAATACAGCATGGCTAGGTTGATACCAAAGATTCAAAAATGCTACCCACACTCAAGATCATCAGCCCCTCCCTTCATAGAAGCAATTATTTCCTTGAGATACTTGTTATGCATCTCTTTTCCTTCCCTCCCTTCCAGAATCTTTTGTCAATTTCATATTCCATTAATTATATATTTGTCCCACTCTGGTCCCTTTCTAACCCCAGGCCTACCATCTTCCTGCAACTGATGCAAATGAGGAGGGACCCTGGAGGAAGGTCAGGGAACAGAGATCATCCAGGTAGAGTTGAGTCTGTTCTCTGAGTGGAGAGAAGTTCTCTGTGACCACACACAGACCACACCTTCCAGACCACACACACACAGCTGGTGCCCTCCCACACCCCTCAGGGCAAGGAAATCAGGTAAAGGGAGAGCATAATGTAATACCTGGTTCGGTACTGTGCCCACAGTGTGCGTTCAGTAAACATGTGCTTAGGATAATGACTATTATAATATTACTTTGTGCAGAAATATCAGCAAACCCAGAGCCAGTGCACACCCTGAAAAAATCCTGCTGAGGTAGTGCATAGCATTTTATTATGTTGCATTTATGTATTTTTCACATTTTATTGATATATAATTACATACCATAAAGTACACTCACTTAAAATGTACAATTCAATGGTTTTAGCAGTCTTTACAGAATTATAAGCCATCAACTTGCATCTAATCTTAAAACATTGTTTTTTTTTCATTTTTCTCCCCAAAGCCCCCTGGTACATAGTTGTATATTCTTCATTGTGGGTCCTTCTAGTTGTGGCATGTGGCACACTGCCTCAGCGTGGTTTGATGAGCAGTGCCATGTCCGCGCCCAGGATTCAAACCAACGAAACACTGGGCCGTCTGTAGTGGAGCGCGCGAACTTAACCACTCGGCCACAAGGCCAGCCCCTAATCTTAGAACATTTTCATCACCCCAAGAAGCTAGCTTGTTCTCATACCAGTCATTCCGCATACCATCTCCCTCCCCCAGCCTTAGGCCACTAATCTACTTTCTTTCTCCATAGATTTGCCTATTCTGGATATTTCCTATAAATGGAATTGTACAGTATGGCATTTGGTGACTGGCTTCTTTCACTTAGCTTCACTTATCCGCTTCCCTTATTTCATATTAATGATGGTTGAACTTTTAAGTTACTATTTCTTTGATATATTTTTTCCAGGATCCTAAACACTTCAAGTCAGAGAAGACAGGGCGGGGGCAGTTAAGAGAAGGCTGGAGAGACAGCCATCAGCCCATCATGTGTTCCTATAAGCTGGTGACTGTGAAGTTCGAGGTCTGGGGGCTTCAGACCAGAGTGGAACAATTTGTACACAAGGTAAGTGAACAAACAGCAACTCCTGGGCTGTGGACAAAGGAACCATCTTTACTGTAGGCTGGAGTACACAATGTACAACAGATGCAGAAGTGCTGAGCCGACACGAGGTCACTACTTCTAGAAAACGCTGTCTCCAGGGAAATGCATTTTACACACAAGTTTAGTTTTCTTCCACTAATAAATGTTTTACATTTCATCTCTCATTCTGTGATCTCCATGTCTATTGGGTAAGTATATTCGGAAAGTTGGGCTTTCAACACTTAGTCTTCCCTTTGGCATCAGGCTAATCTAGTTCCAGTCAGAAGTACTTGTGCTTGGTACTTGGGTACTTGGGTTCCAGGCAGAGGCACGGGGCTTACCTGTGTGCAGCTCCCAAGGATAATTTCCACTCAAAAGATCCTGCAAATGTAGATGCCTAAGGTAGAAGATGCCCTAAGAGACAGAACAAGAAATGCCAGTGATCCCATTAGATGGTGCACCTCAGCATTTCTGCTCATTTATTAATTCTGTTACCGGGGCCAGCCCGGTGGCACAGTGGTTAAGTGTGCATGTTCCGCTTCTCATTGGCCTGGGGTTCGCTGGTTCAGATCCCGGGTGCAGACATGGCACTGCTTGGCATGCCATGCTGTGGTAGGCATCCCACATATAAAGTGGAGGAAGACGGGCACGGATGTTAACTCAGGGCCAGTCTCCCTCAGCAAAAAGAGGAGGACTGGCAGTAGTTAGCTCAGGGCTAATCTTCCTCAAAAAAATAAAAAATAAATATTAATTCTGTTACCAAAGAATTATTAACAACCTCAAAACACAGATTTCAACTGTATACCCACTTTGGCTAAACATGTTAATTTCATGGCAGGAGCCCAGTTGGGGATGATAGTTTGTGAGGGGTTTCTAACATGACTCTTATCCTCATGGAAAACAATGGGAAATGCAATGCTGAGCATTGCCCGTTGTAATTCCTCCCATTTTCATAAAAATAAATACTACCCACATTGTCTCTACCTCCCAGATAGGCTGGATATCTGTTTATTTTTCCACTTAAAAACTGATAAAGAATAGCTTTCTGAAATTCTTCTGGGGGCCCTGAAATTGAACCTTAATGTGCTGAGCTTTTTGTTACTTAGATAGATTTGTCTGCTAAGATTGGGAGACTATTGACCATAAAACGTATAAAGCTTGAATTGAGGTCCAAGGAATAAATTGAACTTGGGCTCATGATAACAGCAGACTCTGGAACAAATTTGAGACAGAGAAGTACACTGAGCTCCTGCTGAGCTCCAGAACACATTCTGTCCAGGCAGAGGTGGGGGCCGAGTGCGATATACAGAAATCAAGTTCTGGGACCTCCTGTTTTCCTGCTATGTCCCAGATGTTAAGCAGGAAGCTAGTTGGGGCTCCCAGAGTAAATATTCTGCAGCCTGAGCTCTGTGTCTGTCTCAGCCTATATCTTCCTTGACTGCCTGCAACATCCCCCTTTTATTTTTTTTTAACCCAAAATGACCTGCTCTCACTCAGGCCACTAGCATGGTACATTTTATTATTTCCTCCTCTCACAAAGCATATTTGGACTGCCACAGGGCTCACTGTGTTTCTTTTCTCAAAGATCACTTTGGCTACTTTTGAGAATCTATTTCTTTAAAATACCTGTAACAGGTACACTCTAGTGATAGGCACTCCCATTGCCCATTTCCAAATATAATGAAGTGCTATCAGCACCCCAAAAACACACCTGCTTTGGCACATGAGTCGCTAATGAGTATCTGAGACCAGCATTGCATGGGTTTAAAGTGCCAGGGCTGCCTTTCTCTGAACACCTTTGTTTTTTTAAGAATCTATTCACAGTTAAGGGGAAAAAAATGTTCAAAAGCAAGCCATTAGCACATTATTGAATCCTTGTTTCCAGCAGACAGCTGTGTTGTGCTTAATGTAATAGGGTATATTTACGGATGCCTCAGTGCTGTTCTTTTGATTTCCATGAATTTGACACACTCAGCACTCAAGTGTGTATCGCTCCGTGTTGTTTCTTATTTTCACTACATTTCCTCCTCCCAAATCATAAAAGCCTCACTAGATATTCAGAAGCCTGGAGTAATAAACACTTCATTATAAATGCTTCCCTTGTTTCTGAAAATTCACCGAATTAAAATCCTTCATTTATTGAAACATGCTTGAACCTTCCACAAGAGGTTTTTGACAATTGCTGGATTTGTTTGGCAGGAAGAAAGGAATGTTGGACGGATAGTGCGAGTATCCAAGAAACATAAAAAGGCATATTTATAGAGGACACAAAAGAATACCGTGAAAGAAGAGCACATGAACAGTGTTACACACACACACACGACGATACATGTTCTTTTTCTTAGTCTTCTGTTGCCATTATGTGCACCATAAGAAACAATTTCATTCCTTTTGTCTCGAGTCAGGCTTATCATTCCCATTATGTTCTTTTCTCGTTCATGTCTCTTATTTTATCTCTTTCAATAATAGTTGACTAAACTGCTCTTTTTTCCCTTCTATTACATGAAAGTCAAGTTTAGAAAGATATTTATTTATCTCATATCCCACACCTTCCTTTATTAAAAAAAATAATAACCAATATTTAGGACATTTCATCTAAGAAGAGAGAGTCTTAAGTGTTTTTGCTTAGAAGTGACTTACTGCCTAGAAGAGTGTTCTTGATTTCCAACATTTGTGGCCTCCTGGCCCTTCCACAAATGAAAAATAGGACCAGTTTTAGGGAAAGATGAATGAAGAGAAAAATCTCAAGGTGATTAGCCTACCGATTCATTCCAATCACTGCCGTGTGACTGCCAAGTAGTTGTCATGAGTTGGTACACACTCTCAGCCTGACTTTCAAATAAGATGAAGAAATTAATTTACAGCAAGTATATGCGCGCCATCAATAGGACTGAGGGTGAGCCGGCACAAGGTCTGTGTATGTCAGCCTGTAATTGTCATCACATATGGACAGAGGGATGGAGACATTTGTAATTGTCACAATTCCTAGAATTGGAAACAATCTGTTTTCCAGAGAGTTTTCATCAATCCTCAGTTATTTCAACCTCCTTCTTTTACGTTTTTAGGTGGTCCGAGACATTCTGCTGATTGGACATAGACAGGCTTTTGCATGGGTTGATGAGTGGTATGGTAAGTCAACTGCCCCGAAATAACTTGCAGAACAACTTCATAACATGTTGACTTGGGCTTTCCGTCCATCTGGCTTCAACTGCTACCTAGAAAGACAACAGAAAGAAAGGCAGGCTGCTGCTTCCTTTATTGGGAATAGCGCTGTCCGTGGCATATAATGAAGAAGAATGTAATGATAGAAGCTTGGTTTAAAATAACCACAGTACTTAGTCAATGACGAAGGAAGACCTCAGTATGTTTGATGCTTGCATACTTGATAACACAAGGCTCCACAATTCTCTGTTGGATGGGTTTGAAACCCATCCTAATTTATCCCAAACTTCAATTCAAGATCAAAGCTATCTGAAGCATCATATCAAGTGAAAGCAGTCCTTTGATTTAGAGAACACTTGAAACACTCCCTCACCAAAACCATAAGGATTCGGCAAGAAACAAGGGCAAAGGCATAGGTGCCACCGTGATCCTGAGACTATTGTTCTGGCTTTTTTTGTTGGGTCATGATTTGGGAAGGGTTCAACAAGTTCTGCACATTTCCAGTAAATGGAAACAGGATTTGCTTCATCCCACGATGGATGGACCACCCTTCCCAGGTCCTCAGCACTATCGCTTTGTCCACGTGAATACTCAACATTGCCAGAATCAGTCATCAGAGGCTGGTGTCCTTGACTATAAATAGAAACAAACAGGCCCCACTGGTGACTTGGGTTAGATCAGATTGTCTAACGAAATGCCCTTCTCCTTGGCCGTTTCCTAAGTCATATTGAATTTGTTCTGAGTATAACCTAGATTGTGTTTTGCTGCTTTTCTGTCCTTGTTCCACCAATTCCACTGCCTCTTCTTAGCAGAAAGTATCAAATTTAAAGTGAAAAAATACATTGGACTGAATGGGCAAAGACAGTGATTGTTATTAATATTGTTAGCTATTTCTGAGCCACATTGAAAAAGACGTGGTTCTGTAAGCGACTGGCTTCTTTTTTTTTACTTTTTACAGTTTTCCCAGATCCTCATCTTCTGAAGAGCAAATGCTTCTTCTTGGGTTTGCCCAAATTCAGACCTCTGAAAGAGATCCTTTTGAAAGATCATCATTTACTCTCTCTTATTGCACACTCCCAGGATGCTGCTCACAGGCAGCAAGTTCACTGGCTTGCCACTTTGTTGTGAGGTCTCCCTAAGACCTGTCTGTCTGTGGTTGTCTTTTGTGAGGGGAGTGGAGGGAGAGTCTCCTGTGATGACTTCCCCTGATCAGTAATCAAATCTTTCTGGTTGTTTTCTCTGGGGAGCTTTTCTTAGATTCTTAGAGGGAGCACAGACCCCAGCAAGGGTTAAGAATTGCTAGTCTCTCCCAACTTGCATTCCTCCAAGCTCATGGTGTCCTTGCCACCAACAGTCAGGGGATATCAAAAGGATATTCCAAGAATAATAAGCTCAAACTGATTAGACATTTGGCAAGTGAACAGGGACCTGAAGGGCCAAAACTCTGCCACTTGGAAGACCAAGAAGCAGGGCACTTCAATAGATTTCTCTCTAGTGCCAGGATGCCACAGAAGACTTTCAGAAAAGGTGGCATCAAAAAGGGCAGCCAGGTTCTGATTAAGAGAACAAAACTGCAAGCCTGTTGATCAGAAAAGAGGGTTTGAGTAGAGGTAGGATACAGAAAGAGAAAAAAATGTGGACAGGCATCTAGTAAGTGAACGGCTCAGGCACAGAGGATGGGGACCAACTCTTTTCTATCTCAGCCAAGCCTAGGGCAAGGAAGAGACAAAGACTTTTAGTCCTAAAAAAAAGAAAGCAACCTCAGGCTATTACAGGGCCCTAAGCTAGGATAATGCATCCAAGGAAATTAGAGACCTTTAAGAAGAGAACACTTACCTATTTACTTAGGATGGGTTAGATGGAGACAGGAACAACTCAAGGAGTCTATTGACAAAAAAAAACCCTTTCTGTCTCTGAGTGCACAAAAACAGCGGGTGGTTTATCCGGATGTTGATCATCAGGGTGCCTTGTACTCCCCAGAGAAGGTCTCCACCCCCTGTATACACAATCCTAGCCCCAACCCAAACAAGCAGCCTTTTCACTCAGCAAGGGGTCTGAGAACACCCCATCAATTTCATGTCAATTACTGGCATCATTGCTCCTGAAAGCTGTTTGCCAGAGAAACAGTGGGGCCTTCATTACAGATGGCAGACACTCAGTCAATCAAATGAATGGAAATGGCCCTGCCCACAGAGTGCCTTCTCAGCCCCTTATTCAAGGTAATGCTGGAGATTGTGGGCCATTCAGGTAAATGAGTGTGTCACTGTCCACCAGGAAAGCCCTTCAATTTTGGGTCCCTGATGTTGCTTATTTTTCTTTGGTCTATACAGGCTCAGTGAGGCTCTCATTAGTAAACGTGGAAAAGGTCAAAAGTAGAAAAATCCTTTCCTATTGCTTATAGCCCTGGTTCTCAAAGTGAGGTCCCTGGACCAGCAACATTAGCATCCCCTGGGTACTCGTTAGAAATTCAAATTCTCAGGCCCCACCCCAAACCTACTGAATCAGATACTCTGGGGGTATAGCCCAGCAATCTGTGTTTTAACAAGCCCTCCAGATGATTCTGATGCTCACTAAAGTTTAAGAACAACTTTAAATCAGATTAGATTGCAAGGACAGTTTAATTAACTCAGTCCAAACAGGTTAAACTAGAGAATGGTAGATGTCTTCAGGGCCAACTGCAAACTCTGATGCTTTGTAAGAAGTGGAAAAAGACACCTCTCCTGGACAGATTCAGCAGGTGCTATCGGCTTAGAGCTGAATTTTAGCCCCGTTGACCTCCTGGGCTGTATGGTCATACCATGCACAAACTGTGTACTCTTATGCATAGCAGCCCTGGGTGTCTTGCTCCCTAATTAGACTCACCACCTCCAGTGCTCAATTAAGAGGTTAAAAAAAAAAGACATAGGTGGTGATGGTTATCTTTTCTTGCCCAAAGATTAATTTTGTATCTTTTCTCAGTTTCAGCATTTGGCTGTGGCATAACTATTTCCCTAAACAGGTTTTATTCTGCTCATGTTCATTGTAAAGTGTAACAATTTCCACTGTTGGAGGAGTTGAGTTTGTCTTTTAAGGCCTTGATTGGTCTTTATCCATGAGCCTTGGGTCTCTTTTACATGAGAAAAGAAACACCACCACATTTCAGAAGATGGGGTGAGAGGGGAGGTAGATAAAAATAGACATTCCAGCTTCACAAAAGCATGGTCTGCTTTTACAAATCTGACGGTATTTTTTTTTATGGTATCATGATGTACAGAAGTTTTTCTTTTAATTTTAACATAGTTGGATTTACTAGTATTTTTTCTTTGTGATGTGTCCTTCCTGTCTTTTTTTTGTTCTCGTGAGGAAGATTGGCCCTGAGCTAACATCCATTGCCAATCTTCCTCCATTTTTTATGTGGGATGCCGCCCACATAGCATGGCTTGATGAGCAGTGTATATGTCCGTGCCTGAGATCTGAACCCATGAACCCCAGGCTGCCAAAGCAGAGCGCACAAACTTAACCACTACACCACTGGGCCGGGCCCTTGACAGTATTTTGAGAGGAATATAGAGGATTGCCAGAGAGAGGCTGTAATTAAGTGGAACCTCATGAATGTCCTTGAAATCCTGACCCTTCCAAAAAAGTATGGACAGTAGTTCTGGCTAGTATGGCTGAGACTCCTTCATGAAAGTGACTTAGAAATCCTTCTGTAGTCTCCAGAGAAAGTCCAACAATGAGTGAAGCAAGCTCCAGGTCGAGAAAGAAGCCTGCTTAGGGACTAGCATCAGTTGGTTGAGTTCACCAAGCCGGCGTTTTCCAATGGCCTCAGGTTTCCTGAAATATGAACTTGAGTGTCTTGGCTCTTACACAACATCTCGTATGTGTGCTTACATCTATTTTTCTGGGGAGAGAACTCAAAGATTTCCACCAGATTTTCAAAGGGATCTGTGACCTCCTCCACCTCCCCAAATCAAGAACTATGGAGGGGCCGGCTCCATGGCCGAGTGGTTAAGTTCATGTGCTCTGCTGCAGCGGCCCAGGGTTCGGATCCTGGGCGCAGACATGGCACCGCTCGTCAGGCCACGTTGAGGCGGCATCCCACATCCCACAACTAGAAGGACCTGCAACTAAGATATACAACTATGTACCGGGGGCGGGGGTGGGGGGGGGAGGGGTGGGGGGGGAGGGGTGGGGGGGCGTGGTTGGGAAATAAAGCAGTAAAAGAAAAAAAAAAAGATTGGCAACAGTTGTTAGCCCAGGTGCCAATCCTTAAAAAAAGAAAAGGAAGATTGGCAACAATTGTTAGCCCAGGTGCCAATCTTTAAGAAAAAAAAGAACTATGGAAAAACTCACAATTGTAGATCACAGTTCTGGATCTCAGTGGTCTGAATTACATGGAAAGGGTATGCACCAAGCCTTGGATTGGCTACCTGCACTACAAGAAGGTGGAACCACCCCTAAGCTATTCATAAGAAGCATGTATTGAATTTATAATCATTTTAAAGAGTTTAGTGGGGGAAAAAAGGCACTCGCCAAGGGATGGCCACCATTTTGCTGGAGGTCAAAGGAGTACCAAATGTAATGCATGATTGCTGGAGCTTCCCCCTACCTGTGACCCAACCACTTGTTCTAGACTTCCATTTTGACTTAGAGCAAGAAAAAATTACTTCTGGGGCCAGCCCAGTGGCATAGCGGTTAAGTTCGCGTGCTCTGCTTTGGCAGCCCCAGGTTGGCCTGTTCAGATTCTGGGCGCGGACCTATGCACTGCTTATCAAGCCATCTTGTGGCAGGCGTCCCACATATCAAATAGAGGAAGATGGGCACAGCTGTTAGCTCAGGGCCAATCTTCCTCAGTAAAAAAAATGAGGAGGATTGGTGGCAGATGTTAGCTCAGGGCTAATCTTCCTCAAAAAAAAAGAAAAAGAAAAACAAAAGTACTTCTGTTTAGGCTGAGGAGCCCAGAAATGAAGAAAAAATGTTTGTACAAGGAAATAAAACATAATGTGCCCTTGAACAGTTCACTGAATTAGCATATAGGTGTTTTATTAAAATTTTAGCTGCTGCAGCTGTGCATTACAATGAAGGAAAATTCTTGCTTGCAGACATTTTGTTCCATGGCGTTTGTAGAAGGACCTTTCAAATATATGATCTTGCCTCCACTTCCTATGAAATCAACCTGACTTCTTTAAAAATAAAATGATTCAAAGAAAATTGCCACCATCAACGAAGTTGATAAAACTAGGAGAAGATACTTGCAACACATGTAGCCAACAGAGGATTAACATCTATAATATATAAAGAGGGCCTATAAATCAAAACTCTAACAACTCAATAGAAAAAAGGTAAAGAGTATGAATAGGTAAACTACAGAAGGAGAAATGCAAACAGCCGATAACCTCACCACTAAGCATGAGAAATGTAATGAAAATAACAAGATATAACATTTGCCCATATGATGGCAAAAATGTAAGAGAATGATAATATCCAGTTTTAGATAGGTGGAAGAAGAAATTAACAGTTTCTATAAAAATGATAAGACAGATAACCTATGACCCTGCAATTCCACTTCTAGAAATTTATTCTTAAGGAATACACATATGCTCATGAATATAGGTACAAAGCTGTGCAGTATAGTGTTGTTTTAAAAAGCTGAAAATTAGTTTCAGTGTAAATGTCCATTAACAGGAATGTGGTCAAGTAAATTATGATACATCCATACTACGAATATTATGTGCAACAGTGGAAAAGAATAAGATAGTGCTATCTGTACTGGCATGGAAATAGGTACATTTTCCTTTAGCTGAAAAAGCAAGCCAGGACAATATATATATATGTATAGTATAATATACTGTAGTATGATTCCATAAGTGTAAAAATAAGTGAGACTCTGTGTGTGTGCATAGTAACGTACATGTGAATTCACAGAAAGAAACCCCGGCAGCCACTGCCCCAAACTCTTCACAGTGGTTATCTGCAGAGGGAGTAGGATGGGTGGGGGAGGCGCAGAGGAGGTAAATTCTTTTCTCTGTATAGTCTAATACTATTTGAATTACTTCTGTGGAACATAATTCATGCCTTACTTGAGGGATTCAATAAGTAAATAATCATTGAAACCCATATTTTATTAAAAAAATAGAAAATGGTTAGTAGTAGTATGGACCGAGACCCACGTGGTTGAGGTGTATTTCGCTCTTTACTGAGAGACTTTAGTCATGGTTTAGGGTACGGAAGAATTCTCAGTCAACAAGTCCCCTGGGCCCAGAGGTCCTTTGTCCAAGCTGGGTTCATGGGAGAGGAGGACCTCAGGTCTCAGCCCAGTCACCTGGCAGAGAAGGAAGTTGCCCTCAGGCCGCTCCAGGGTGACCTCCACATGCTGGGATAGGAGACGGGGATGTGCCCTCTCCCCGCCTGAAGGAGGATGAGAAAGAGAAGGAAAGAAATGGTCTCACAAGAGGGCAAAGAGGAACTCTTGTTCCGCTGAAGCGCGATAAGGAGGCATTACACCCCAGAGAACGTCCCCGTGCTGATTACTCTGAGAGCCAAGTGTTAAAGACACTAGGCTGTACTTTCTTATCAGAGGGAACACGATACTAGTTCCAGTATACTCTTAAATCAGGCGATTAGCCCAGTGTTACTTGTTTAAGAAGACTTTATTTAAGAAACCTTATTAAGAAAAATAAATTATGACCTTTTAAATCTATAAATTAAGGGGTGATTATTTATCACTTTATTTGCAAAGTAATTGACATAGAATTCCTTTAATTAAGAGTTTCTCTGATACACATAAGCACTTGTTTGCTGGAAGCAAAGAGATCTGAACCTAAATTGTTAGCAGTCACTCTGATCATTGAAAATCAATCAGTAATGAAGATGAATCATCTCTGAAAATATAATCTGTCATCGGGCATGTGTAATTGAATTTACTAAAAAATTGATTCATATATAGATTGTGCGGTAATAGCCCTTGCAGAAGCAAGACATAACGCATTTTACCAGATAACCCAAACAAGAACATTTTTGCTTGATTAGGCTTTCCATAAATTACTGAGGCATACTGAAAATGTTTACATCATTTCCATAAGCATGTGTGGTATGTGGGGATAGTTCAGGAATTAGACATATTTTCCTTCAGCATCAGCAGGGACCAAATTATCTCATCTTTTAGAGAACCACTTTACTAGAAATGTTCATTCTTATGTGGTCTAATTGGGAGAATTTTTTTTCTTTTAGATGAAATTTTCTGGAAGTTTCTTTCTTAACTCTTCGTTTAAAAAACAAACAAACAAGGGATCATGTTTCTAGAATGGGCAGAAATTCAAGAAAAGTGTGTTTTCTCCTTCCCAATTCCAAATTGATGGTATCCATCTTCTAATGACCTCAGATACTAGATTTTTAAGTAATGTTGTTTTTTAATTTCTTACACAAGTAGTGCATATTTGATGTAGAAAGCATAGATAAGCAAAAAGAATAAAATGAAAATTATCTATAATCCCAACTCCTTGAAACAATTACTGTTAATATTTTGACATGTATCCTTTCAGTCTTTTTTAAGTGTATGTAATACTTTTCTGGCAAAAATGATTTCATATAATATGTGTAATTTTTTTACTTTTTATTTAACAATACAGGTATACCATGTACATTTCTCTGTAGTGTTAAATACTCTTCTACACAATTTTTAAAGGTCGCATAGTACCATCAGCCCTCTGTCTTGTCTTCAATTTTTCACTGTTATGAACAAGACAGTAATGAGTAACTTTGTTGTTAAATCCTTCCTCACGTCCATAAAATTGATATATCTTTGAAAGCACACAGTCGCACAGTTTAAGCCCTTCTCTTAACATTGAGCTAATTAAAGATAAAGAATGATTACTGTTGGGATTCTCTAGAACAAAGAAACTAAAACGCCTTTGTTTTTGTTTTCCAAATTACTGTCATGCCGGTGAGGGGGAGAAAGCAAGTGTCTAATGAATATATTGATAGAGAAATTACTTCAAATTTTAAACTTTTTGCTTTAAATGACCTCAGTATTCATTCTGGGTATATTTGTGTTTAAGAAATTTTGATAACCAGCCATTGAAATTAGTGATTTTATTGAAAGAATGTGTTGTTATTGTTAACTAAGATGCATTTGTTCTAATCGCGAAACAGCCTCTCTCTATGGCTTTTCCGTTACCTCCATTTCTAAAAGAAAAGCATGCTCTTTGCTTGGCCAGACTGCTACTTAGCATTCTTGATACTTACATTGCTTATGGACGGCATTCTTGATTGACGGTCTTGGGGCGTGAGGGGATCATCAGCTAAATAAAATAGCCCAGGTCTGGATTTAGAGCTGCCCTCCATCTTGGCCTCAGAACACGCTGAATTAAATCATAAACTTCTGGCAAGTCTGCCCTTTGGAAATGAAGAGACCCTCACATGACACACATGGATTGATATAAAAAGACATGGAACCACATAATGCAGACAATACTTAAGGAAAAATTCCAGTGTTCCAGTGAATACCTGCTCTAAATCCCCACCAGGCTAATTAGTGATCAGAGTGGTCGATTAACCAATTGTTCAGCATAGCTTCATTGTAAAAAGGCATGAAGTTAAATTTTGCCACAAGAGCAACAGAGGAATGCCTATGTGGGAAAACTGCTGATAAAATGTTGTAAAAGAACCAAGGAGTGGGGTGGCGGTGGAGGATAAAACAAGAGAAGTATTTCAAGTGGGAGTAATTGTTACTTTTACGCATTTCACATACTGAAGATGGATGGGCTCTTTGTTTAAGTGTTTCATCAGTTGGATTTAGACAGATATCTCCACCTCAGCACGGTTGACATTTTGCACCAGATAATTCTTTGCGGGAGAAGAGTCCTGTGCATTGTAGGATGGTCTGCAGCATCCCTCGCCTCCACTCACTAGATGCCAGTAGCACCCCGACCCCAGTTATGACAGCCAAAAATGCTGCAGAACTCTCCTCCATTGAGAATTACTGGATTAAGAGATCATTATCCTGAAATACTGAAAAACTGCAGACTTGGGCCAAAAAGCATAATGTCGTGTGCCATCTTATTTATAGATCAGTGTGGGTGGAAGTAATGCCAGCCATCTTCAAGCTGTTAGGCTAGACGTGAATTCAGGATAGACGTGCACCTTCTGACACCCTGTATTCTGTGCAAAAATACATCTCTGTGTGAACACTGCACCGAATCTCACTTGTACCAGTGAACATCATTTTTCTGCCTTCTACATCATGTCTCCTAACATAGCAATGAAAGTGTCCATTCTGTTGTTGAATGCATTGATTTAAAGAATCTCCAAATCTGTGTTGAAAGGTATATGGAAGGTAAGTATTAAATCAAGCAAACCTGACCCTGTCCCTGAATGATCTCCTAACGATGCTTTAGGAGATCTCAGGCTGCAGCACTGCTCACGTGCTAACGGTTTCTCCCCATCTAGCTCACTTTACAAGAATCGCCCCTAAATAATTTCCACTCTTCTCTGTTCTGAGACTATTTTGACTTAACTCCTTGCACTCACTCCCCCTTTGGCTGGTTTAGCTAACTTTATGATGTACTCTTCATAAAGTTAATGAACTCCCTGCTTTTTAAACCTCTCTTTGGCTTCTGCTAAGCTACCATCTTTCCCTAAAGTCTCCCCCATTGAAAGTTTGCCTTTAATAACGGAAGTTGCCAACGTCTTGACCTTCTTTCAGATATGACAATGGATGACGTTCGGGAATACGAGAAAAACATGCATGAACAAACCAACATAAAAGTTTGCAATCAGCATTCCTCCACTGTGGATGACATAGAGAGCCATGCCCAAACAAGTGTATGTAGAATTTTTAAAACGTGTTGCCCATCCTTTACCAAACGTACACATAAATTGGTCTTTGAGATACTGCGAATGCTCAAATCTCAAACTTCCACAAAAAAGTATCATCACCCAGAGGCCGTTGGTGAAGAACCCAAGCTGGGTCTAAATTGGACAGTGTCACCTCTTGCTTCCAGATATTTCGACTCTTTAAAGCCACTTGACTTGGGAGTTGTTTTGGTCATATAACCAAGAACGTGGAGAGTGGAAACATTTTGTGGTACTAGCAAACGGCCGGTACCATAAAAGAACAGAGGGGTAAAAACAGATGTCATAGAGCATCATGCCAGTAATTTTTAAAAACATAGTTAACACTCAGTTAATTCATGCAAGGGAGGGCTTACTGCTCATCTGATATTTTAGGGTTTTTTTACATTTGCCTCGAAATGCCTTACATTTGACCAATGCTGGGATCTCTTTGGGTGCCAGCTTGAGCCCACGTGTCTGTGAGCCCAGGCCCCAGAATAATACATATTAGATTTTTAAGAAATTGATAATGTAGTTAAAGTAAACTGAGAGATGGCTGTTGTTGTAAATGGATGCTTTGGAATTGTGAAGACCTTTTGGTTGCACTTTGGATATTTTTAGTTAAGCTTTCAGAACATGTCTTTGGAATGTGCCTTGCAAGGCTCATGTGCTACTCTTGGATGCATGTGGCTGCCCTTGAGGTTGAACTGGCCCCAGATTCTTCCTCCCCATTTTGCATGTACTGATTGGATTTGCAGAAAACTGTTCTGACAAGACTTAACTGAGGTGTTCCTCTCTAAGCACAGACCAATTCCCATAGGACTTCCCCCTTCCTCTCCCCCTGTTCTAAAGTTGGAAATGCTCCTTAAGGAAACTGTCCTTGACTTTCCATAACTTTCAATTACCTGTTCTTGAAGGAATGTTAGACACGAGTTTCCCCTCAGCCACTCTCTGAAAACTGCTCACGATAAGTATGAGCAGACAGAGGAAGCCAGAGGAAAGGGGGAGCCGCCACGTGTCCAAAAGATACAGAGCACAGTGCTTTTCTCGTTCTAAGTTCTTACGGCTTTCAGCCTAAGGCTCTTTGCTTGGTTCTCTTTCCATTTTACTGTGATTGTTACTATAAGAAAGTCAGTTTACTGTGTAGACGGTGGTCCCTAGAATGAGTCTCCCCATGGGAGAGCCCATGCATTCTCTGGCTGCAGCTTACAGCTGTTCCCATGACTTCAGTGCAAGAGACGCCTGTCTCCTCAGAAGTTATACAGAGTGGTTATTTTGAATGCTTATGACATTTCCCGTATTCTTTGGAATTCCATCAAATTGAGGGTCATTTATTTTTCCATTGTCTTTCTTCTCTATCATAATGAAAAACAGTTGAAATCAAGAGGCTGCTTCCATCACAAATAAAAACTGCATGGGTGCTCAATAAATTTAAATGCTCAACCTGAATCGGGACAAATTAGATTGAAATTCTGCAAAATTTATATCCATGAACATGGCAATAAGGAAATAACAGTCTCCTTTTCAATGGAGCAGTTTCAATGCCTTCAAGGAAGGGAACTTCTAAGAGACTCTGGAAGGAAGTGTGAAATCAAAATTCTCTACTTTGGGTGATTTCTGCCCCCTGCTGGATGTGTAGGGTAGAATACTATCTTCAGCCACTTGTTTAGAAAGTCTGATTTTTCAAAGATGATATCCACTTATTATAGCAGAAATATACCCTTGTTCACTGGAATTTTTCTGAGAGTCTCAATTTTATTTTGAAATACATCTTTTTTTAAAACTTAATCTCATTTCTTAGCTTGTTTAATTGTCTTAGTATTTTTTTTAAAGTGGCAAGTTTACGTGTATAACTTTTTAATATTCTGAATTTTATATTATATCAACACAGTTAAGATTTTTTATTTTCTTCGTAAAAACTCTTCCCTTTCAGAAAATTTTAATAATTGTTCCCAGGAAATCCTCTTAAGGATTTTGTTTTTTGAAAAATATTTCTGGTTTGCTCGTGTGTTACGATATGACCTAATATATATACATATTATATATATATTTACAAAACCTAATATATATATATATATATATATATATATATATAACCTAATGATTAATACTATGTTATGAATATTCATTCCACGGTTTATGTTTCCAAAGTGGCTGTATTGTTTCGTGCTGGTTTATGCCATATCATCTAATGAAGATTCCACTAGTGAGTTCATGGGAGAGGACAGGAGTGACAAATGGGTCTCTGGGAAGATAGAGCAGACGTGGGAAACCCATGGGCAGCACATTTCATCTTTACTCAAAGAAGGACAAGCCCTTACGCCTTCGCCCAGTGCTTTTTCTAATAAGCCCAGTTATCTGTTTTCCCTGTTACCAGCAAATAAAAATGGCACCAGGGACAGCCAGACTAAGAGTCATTAGTAATAACCAAAACAATAGTAATCATGATAATAACGGAGTTCCTGAGAATGAGAGAAGAGATTTCAAGCTATAAAAAGCAAATCGGCCCCAAGAAAGAAGTCATCTGTATGGTATTGTAGCACAGGGATGTACTTTCAGTATAGTATGTCTAAAAGGTAGTAAGTGCATATAATACATTAAATACAAGAGAGAAAGATTTGCATTTAAAAGAGGTTTTTTTTTTTTACTTTCTTACTTAATAAGGACATTTCAGGTATTTGGAAAATCGACACGATCTGACAATGCCTGTTAAAGGAAGTGTCACTGAATTTATTTCTTGAAAGCTAAATCATGCTTTTTTCTTTTCTTTTCTTTTCTTTTTTTTTTGAGGAAGATTAGCCCTGAGCTAACATCTGCTGCCAATCCCCTTTTTTTTTTTTTTTTTTTTTTTGCTGAGGAAGACTGGCCCTGAACTAACATCCATACCCATCTTCCTTTCCTTTTTTTTTTTAATATGTGGGACGCCTACCACCGCATGGCTTGCCAAGCAGTGCCATGTCCGCACCTGAGGTCCCAACCGGCAAACCCCGGGCAGCCAAAGCGGAACATGCGAACTTAACCGCTGTGCCACCAGGCTGGCCCCTGCTTTTTTTCTTTTAAATAAAATTATCACTCATTAAATGATCCTCTCGATTGGTTCTCTATTCTTTTTCTTTTATATTTCCTTGAGAAATGGTTTTATTTTCTTGGTTTGGGGATAATTGGCAGGGTTTGTTATCTTATTTGTTTTTTAAGCTGAATTAATTAAGGCACAGCATTTAAACAATCTCAGGATGGATACACACTCAGGAAACAAGTAACCTTAGAATGCAATAGGTATATTTATTGAATTAGAAGTTAGCATGGTGAGAAATTCTGATGACTTGCCTGTTTACCGTATAAAAGTATACTTGTATTCTCTTCATCTAAAGTAGACAATAATATGAGTCATTTGAGGTGACTGATTGCTTTAATTACCTTCCCCTTATAGAAAAGATGGCCAGGTCTAATAATAGCTCCATATACCATACCATACTCACGATGCACACCCATACACACATTCTCCAGTCTGGTTCTGTACTCTCCTGACAAGGTCTTATTCAGAATACTTAAAATATTCACTGATAAATGCTTTGGAAAATCTTGGATGGATATTCATAAAGGAATATTTTTTCAGAGTTTTGCCTCAGTAAAAAAAAAAATTAGTGTTTAGCATTTCCATGATAATCTGGATATATAATCTGGAGAGGCCCCTTTATGGTAGGGTTTCTATAGTTCTTTTAAAAACAGGCATAGAGATGAATCCATTTGCGCCTCTTCTAAATACCTGCTCATTTTTCTTTCTATTTTTTTTCCTTGAAGACATGACAATGGATGAAGTCCGAGAATTTGAACGAGCCACTCAGGAAGCCACCAACAAGAAAATTGGCGTTTTCCCACCTGCAATTTCTATCTCGAGCATCCCCCTGCTGCCTTCTTCTGTCCGCAGCGCCCCTGCTAGTGCTCCGTCCACACCTCTCTCCACAGACGCGCCAGAATTTCTCTCAGTTCCCAGAGATCGACCCAGGAAAAAATCTGCCCCGGAAACTCTCACACTTCCAGACCTTGAGAAAAAAGCCACCCTGAATTTACCTGGCGTCCACTCCTCAGATAAGCCATGTCGACCCAAGTCAGAATAACTTCATGTGAATATTTCAAAGGGTTTTATATTTTCATTTTGGGGTTATTATTTTTTTTTAATCTTCTGATATAGAAAGAGACTGCTTTGTCACTCAAACATGTCTGAGTGTGCATGTGGTTAATTTCACATATAATATGATTCCCTAGGTATGCCACACAGCATCGCGTTAGATGTAAAATGTACGTCTTGCAAAGGACGGAAGGAATCTTCTGTGGCCGCATCTGGAAGCCAGGGAGGAAGCCTTGTTATTGGGCATTTGGTGAGGTTGTATGGACTTCAAGGGTAAATAAATGAAAACTTTGCACCTCTGTGTTCCAAAGTGTGGTAAAATAGTGAAGTCAATTTCCTCCCATCAAACCTGAAATTCTCAAAAATACTCTCAGGCATACCACACCTAACTGTTAAATTTTGAACTGCTCATCACCAATACTTGAATACTGGGAGTTGCTGAGGTTCCTATTTTGGTTAGTCTGACTCAGGATCTGGGGCCTAACACACACTTTAAATTTTTTGAAAATTTTAATTATCAACCTATAGAGGCTCCAAGTGCAATTAAGGATAACTTATTTATACCTTTCACAGAATTTAATAAAGATTCCACTTGTTTCTGTCTTTTAATGACTTTCCCCTTTGTGCCCTTGTGGCCTCAGAAATCTTCAGAATTGCATGGATGAATGTGACCATAACTGACTGATTTTGGAATGGTTTGGTTCAGGAGCCAAGAGGCCCTGTGAGGCAAACATCTGTTTTCTCTACAGGTATCAACAAACGTTGACTTGTCAGCTTCCATCATCCATTAGGATTTCAGAATTTGCAATTAATTGAGTAGAATTCATTGACTATTTGCCCATTCAAAGAAGTTCAAGGGTAGAGTGAGCTAACTGGACTTTCACACCTTCGGAATGTCTGGTTCCGGAACCCGAAAAGAGAATTGTCTCCCATCCTCCTCCTGGGTTTACTGTTAATAACATCCAGACTTCCCTGGAACGGACTGCCCATCACCAGACCTTAGAAAAGACTGTCCTTCTCTTGCTCCTTACTTGAAATCCAAATGTTGGGAATGTCACAGAAGCCGAGTAAATCCTGCCAAGTGGGAGGAAAGGAGGAGCAGAATTGCTGACTCGTATTTGCAGAGTAAAAAGGAGGAGAGAGAAAAGATGCCCCTCTAGCTTTCTTTACTGCAAGTAGTGGTAATGCAAGATTAGAATCAAGGTTGACGGGAGGCAAGACCATTCACCAAAGTGGCAGAAAGAGAACTCTCCTTTGATCTAAAGAGAAAAGCCTGCCACCTTCGCACCTCACTGCCTTTAAACGCAGAAGGAAGGGCAAGCAGAATCTAGCGTTTCCTTTTGTCCTCCAAGAGAGGAAGAGAACAAGGTAATTGGGCAACTCCAAGGCCCCAGCTAGCCTTCCTGACCGTAACCTCCAACCTCAGGAAAGGGACCTTCCCAAAACACAGATTCCAAAGGAAACAACATAGACCAAGGAGCATATTCTCCTTCTCTTACGCGGCCTTTGCCGGTGGACCCTGCCTGCTTCTCTCTGTGTTCAGCACTCTGCATAGTGTCTTTCGAGTTGCTAAACTCTCCCAAGGTGCAGGCGCTGGTGCCGTGAGCCCGGCACCAAGTGTTCTAAGTCATACGTCAGACTGTCAAGATCATTTCTTTATCTATAGGTTGGCATTTAGCTTTAGAAATTAGTAAGTAAACCCAGAACTCAAAGGAAACCAGTTGCAAATAGCTTAGCTCAACAGTGCATCTCTTCCCTAGGAATGATCACATTGTGGTAAGACATCTTCTTTGCATGGTATGGTAGCATGATTGTCGCTTGTGGGAAAACTTAATCTTTCATCAGACCCCTTGGACTTCTCAATGGCTCCCTCTCCACACAGTAGTACTTAAAGAGAATGTTTGGCTTCAGAAAGCAAAATTCTACTTCCAGAAGACACTGACATATTTATGTATGTATTTCCTTACCATTTACAAGCTGAAATCAGGATGGGGTGGGATCATTATTTCTGCCTGGAACAGATTTATTTTGTGCAGGTTGTTAACACATCTGGCACCTAGTTTTTCCATTAATACTATTGCTATTTTCCCCTTTTGTAAAGTAGCTTCTGCTGTCAAGGTCGGCAATTCTGTATGCTTTGGAAACCTAACTTCTGATTTCCTTCTTTGACTTTTCTTTCTTCTTATAGCCAGTACAATACCACAGACATCCATTGCGAAGCTGCCGATCATAGCATGATTCTTAGCCAACAAAACTGTGTGCTCTTAACATATGTTCAGTTTTTCTGTCTACGTGTGGTTTGTGTGCATTTAAAAAAAAAAGGGAGGGGGTGCTTATATTCCTTTAGCTGTTTGACTATTTAATCTAGTCATCACAAGGCATAAATGACTTCAATATTTTATCTATCTTGATTTTCAAGTGTCATTTCATTCTTCATACATGAATTTCTTTATTGTGGGATACAAGCCTGCGATGAATGTGTATAGAAAACATTAATCATTCCTATTAGGATGGAAATTAAATGGCTGCATGATGGAAACTTAGAAGAAAAAAAAACAAAAGCAGATACTTGAATTCATTAAGCATGTTTGGGGAAAAATAGAATCTTTAACTCAGTGCCTCTGTCTGCAATGTGGAAACTTTCAACTATGTTCACCAAAATTGTATTATAGCTGTATATATATAAATATAGTACTAGAGTGAATCAGACACCACCAGGTTAAGTCTCTGGTAGCCAAATTAGAATAAATGATCCACAGAGTAACACATATGTTTGCACCATCTTCATCTCCAGGGTTACTGGAGACCATCAAAATGACTGTCAGTTTCATGACTTTGGGGGGCTTTCAGATCCCCTGGGCTTTTCTTTGGCAGTAGTACAGCATTGTTGCTTTGGCTGTGCTTTCCCAGGATAAGAGGGTCTCAGTGTCTTTACCGCATAAACTTTGTCAGAAGCCAGCTCTGAAGATCATTTCTTTTTCCTACTTTTGGACTGTAATAAGACAAATCAAAGGAAAAGCATGACAACAAAGGAGGTCGTGACATTTTTCAGTTGCCACTGTTACAATGGAAACAATGTGAGTTCATTGATGAACTAATTTATAAACCCTTCTGCTATGGTTTTGTATCTGTGTGAGGGGAAAATGGCTTTAACTTATTTGGAGGTATTTATTAGCCATGTTTTAGGTTGTGAAAATAAATCTCTTAAGTAGCACAGTTCTGGGTGTATAATGCAGACAATTAGAAAACACAAGACCCCCAAAAGTAATTGTGTGGTTTTCTTTCAAGACGCTGAGATAAACAGTGACCTAAGAGAATAGAATCTGACACTTCTCAAGAAATCATTTTTCTGGGAAGATTTCAAGGCTAATGTATTTATGCATATTTTTGAATTCTACTTTCCTTGGCATCTCTTCATGGCTCAGAGACAACAAGGTCACTGGCTGTCTTAGATCAATAGGAATTTTACTTTTCAGAAGGGCCAGAGTGTAATTTACTCTCTATATAATGTGTACTCAGATAATCCAACAGAGAGGAATTGTCTAAATCATTTTAGTCCCTTCCTGATCATCTGACTCAATAGGCTAGGTGACAGTCTGCCATCTGAGCCATAGTTCTTGAAATTAAAAAAAAAAAAATCTGTCCAGTGACTGCAATTGATCTTAAATAGACTATTTAAAACTGTTCGTTCTTGCTGAAATTGAAGTGTTACACGAGAGCACAGCATTGGCATGCAGAGGCAAAACAGCAGGTTCTGTGTTCTACTGACTGTACAATCTGTTTGCTTTTGAAATGTAAGTGTTCGAGCTTTTTAGGAGTTAGTGCATTAAGAGAATGTGAATATGTTGAGAACATTTCTGATGCCGTTATTAACTGTAATTCTGTTGTTAAGTTAAAAATGCTTTAGGATAAGCCTCAATGTTTTTGCTTTAAAGTGAAAGCATGTCTGATGAATTGCAAGTCTCCCGTCAGTTTCTATGTATCACCAAGAAGAGGTTCTTTGAGTTGGCGTTATACCTATGCCTCTTATATGTAGCTTCAACTGTAATTTTTAGTGTTTACATTTCAGGTTGGGATCTTGGTTGGTCAAATTAGTCAGTATACCACTGCCACTGCTGAAGGACCAAGTTTTGGAATGCACAGTGTTACAGACTACAAGCAAAGCAAACAAAAGTTGCTCCTCACACACGCCATCCTTCTGTGTCATTTTATGGCTGTTTTGTGTTTTTTCCGCAGTTATTTATTATTGTTAATAACTTACTTTTTCTTACATTCTATTGTAAATAAAGTTCAAAGCAATCTTCTTTCCAAGTGTAGCTTCATCTCTCTCTTTCTCAGCCATTCTCAGGGGAATGTTGGCAATCGTGAACTTGTGAGTTGATGGGAAAGAAGCTATCAAGGAAGAAGGAACAAGCCAATGGCCGATACTTAGACCCAGTTCTTGGGACCTGTGTGCGAGGAAGCCCGGCCTGCTAAGAGGCATATGGTGCCTTCAGGGCCAGGGCCCTTTGTAGGAAACGCCTGGGTGCCAGCTCTAACCATCCAGCCAAAAATAGCCAAGGTGAATCTATAACCCAGTGGGATCACACACAGACTCATCCATCCATCTAACGGGTACTTGGTTCCCCCTCATCAAACGTGAGGGTACAATCTGAGTGGTAACCAAGAAAAATCACCTGCGGGAGCCTGTAGGAACACCATCCCAGTGGAACACAAATTCTCTCCATTGCAGGGTAAGCCAGTCTAGGGTGAGCTGAAATCATTCTGATGTGGCGTCTGCATCTCAGGTAGTTCCTGTTGTTCACAAAAGGGTCCTCTGGGGATGAGTAGAGTGAGGACAGAAGTACTTTACTGCCCCTTGTCCAATAATCTGCTCGGACCTTCAGCAGCAAAACCTCTCTTGCTCCATGCCCTCCTTTTCAACCCTGAAATGACGTTAACATCCTCATCTTGTGTGTTAATCTCTGATTCCATCAGGCCACAGCTTCATATAACAGTGCCCCATGACTAGGCTTTCTGCACTGAAAATTTCCCCCAAATCATGTAGCACACATCCAATTAACTAACACATGCTTGCTTTTGTAGCTCCAACTTCAGCGTTACTACTCCCCCCGTGCCGGCAATTCTCTCTTCAAAACACACAGACTTCCCACATAGAGCTGTGGGCTGACTTTCGGCTAGCAAACTCGGGTACAGCCAGGCTGGCTGTTTATTCTTGGGGCTGAGCTACATAGGTTGTTAGATGTTTGGATGCCTAACATTAAATATAGAGAGGTTTGTAACACCTCCCATTTCCCAGGACTGTGTTTAATTATGGTGTCACCTCATCTGAGAGTTACTGTTAGACTTCTGAACACCCACATTCTTCTCTAAAATTTCCCATTTCCTTCAGTACGTTGCACTCGGGGTGTTTTGCCTCCAGCCTCCAACTGTACCTTAGCCTCTCAAGTTCAGGATAAATCAGGTGTTCTTTCTCCAGCTCCATGTGAAAATGTTACTCTCAAACCTGAAGCCTCAACGGCTTTGGAACAATCAACCTGTGTGTACATGTGCATTCACGTGCGTGTGAGTGTGAGTGTGTTTAACTCCACGTGGTTGATCCAGGCAAGCCCCGTTTTCAAGTTTATTGTATTGGCTTTCTCTGCTTAATTATTAGCCCCTTCATATTCCATGCTCTCATAAATTCTCCCTTTTCTGTAGCATGCAACCTTGTAGAATATCCCATCCAAGTCAAGTTTAACTATTTCTCCTGCTCCTGGGAAAATTGGAAACAGCCCGGGACTTTGCCTTGATGCTTCTGCCCTGGTCCCAACATTGAGGACTTGAACTAATATGTAGCCAAAAAAACTGGTTGTGGCCTCAGATCCTACTGAATCCGGCCATTCAGTATAGCAACATTACTAAACACCTGGAATTTAGGGGATAATTATGTTTAACTAGAAGTACCAGCTACCTGCACTAAAGGCAGACACAGAAGACCAGGGATTGTCATTTCCCTTCCTTTAACTTACAGAAGGGCAATCTGGCCACTCTGTCACTCAAGGGTGTTTGAAGGCAGCCAGATCTGGACCTTTGTGATTTTCTAAAAATCTTATTCCAAAATAACTTTCCTGCTCCCAGGGGACTCTATATGCAAGATACTGGCAGTTTACTGCTCATTAGCAACACTTGAGAATCATTTTGTGACCTTCAGGACACAAGTGATTACATTCAGAGCATTCCACAGATCTTGCTGCTGTCTGAGTGCAGTCTGATCTTAAAGTCAGTCATCAGCATGAATGTGTGTTGTGCCTCTTCTCAGAACACAACTTGAAAATTTAGAAATATTTCCACAGGTTTGAATTTTGCCACTCTCATCTGAGAGTTATTCTACTTCTTTGCATTTTGTTAAAATCTGTTATGCAGACCCAAGGATGTGAACTTTCTTTTCAACTTCATTAAGTACTTCAGAATTTACTCTTTCTTCTGTGGAAGATAAGTCATAGGTGCATATCTCTCTATAAAATGTTTCAAGGATTTTGAACTGTTTTATAAACACCTTTACATTTGGTACATAGCATTTTGTCATTTTTCATAGCTGTGTAATGTTCCATAGCGCTGGAAATCCTTAATTTATTTAGACATTCTTTTAGTATTTAGCATTTGGGTTATTTTCTGGATTTTGTTATTATATGGAGTGTTGTTAGGAACATCTTTATACCATAGTTTATGTCTTCTTTTTAATTATTTTTCTTGGATAAATTCCCAGAAATTGAATTACTAGGCCAAAGGATATGAATATTTTTATGACTTTGGGTATTTACTGCCAACATCTCCTCCAAAGAAAATTGTACCAATTTACAATTCCACTGACAATGTATGAGTGACAACATATGTCTTTTTAAACAAGTATCTGCAGTTTTAAAAGGTCACTGTTCTCAACTTGTTAAGCAATTGCTAGAATTCAATTCCCACATAAGTCCTTGTTGGTTTAATGTGTTAATACCCTCTTTTGGGGTGTTCATGTGATGAAGGGCAAGCCAAGACAAAGAAGTTCTCTGATTTATTTAGACGTTCAGTGCCTTCTCCAGCTTGCTGTGCTGCAGAAACAAAAGCACGAGGAACTGCGTTTAACTGAATAAACAAACATCAATTCTAAGCCATTTTGTTCTCACACTTTCAGTGATAAGATGGAATGCATCTTTAGTCTAGGGTTTCATGAAAACCACCATATAAGTGCCAACAAGTTTTTCTGTTTGTTTTTAACCAAAAGAGAATCAAAGTAAGAACTCGAGCTCACTGTTATTTTAGAAACAGTGATTTCCTGATTCTAACAGAACCTTGCTAAGGACAGAGCAGAGTCCTTCCTAAGTCTTCTTGGAAAGAATGTGGTGATAGATTTCACGTGTGTTCCAAAAAGGGCCGGTAACAGTCTGTGCGTCATCCTCTCTTGAGCTGTGTGAGAGGCATTCCTAAGAAATGGAGAATTCTCCTCAAGGAGAATGATCATTTCTCACATATAACAAGGACAAGGTATAAAATTTACCCTCAAGTTAGTTTAGAATTTGACTGCAGTCTTTACTATTTGTTGTCGTTGTGTGCCTGTGTTAACTTTTTATTTTGAAATAATTATGGATTCACAGGAAGTTACAAAGAAATGTACACGGACAGTATATACACCCTTCACCCAGCCTCCCACAATGATAACAGGTTGTATAATATCAAAATATCCCAATCAAGAAATTGACACTGGTACAATCCATAAAGCTTATACAGATTTCACTAGTTTTACGTGCACTGGTGTGTGTGTGCATGTGTGTGTAGCACTTTGCCATTTTATCATCTGTGTAGTTCCACATAACACATTCAAGATACAGAACTGTTCCATTACTGCAACTCTCTCACACTACCCCTTTATAGCCCCGCCCCTGGCCCCACCCCCCAAAACCCTTACTTTTAAAAACGAAGAAAATATTTCACTGAGGCAAATAGCCATATCAATTTTTCTATCTGCTATAATATACTCATCACAGCTCTTAAATACTTTTTTGGCTGTTTTCTTGTTGCAGCAAAATATACATAACATAAAATTTACCATTTTAATTATTTTTAAGTGTACAATTCAGTGGTGTGAAGTTTATTCACAATGTTGCGCAACCATCACCACTATCCACTTCCAGAACTTTTTCACCATCCCAAACGGAAGCTCCGTACCCATTAAACAATAACTCCCCACTCCTCCCTCCAGCCCCATCACCTCTATTCTTCTTTCGGTCTCTATGAATTTGCCTATTCTAGACATTTCACATAAATGGAATCATACGATATTTGACCTTTTGTGTCTGGCTTGTATCACTTAGCATAATGTTTTCAAGGTTCATTCATGTTACTGCATTACCAGACATTTTAAAAACTTGTTTTATGAGGGGAAAATCTGATTAGCTGATAAACATACATAGTCTCCTGTGTGTTGTGATGTTGGGTAAATCACTTCGTCTTTCTGAGCCTTCATTTCTTCAGGTGTAACTACATCACAAGTAATAACAGGTGGCGTACATCTCAAGGGCAAGTATGTAAAAATAAGATTGCCAGTTGGTGGTGGAAGCTGCTGCTGAAGAATCACAAGAAAAAGAGGGAGAAGGTAAAGGCAAATTGAAACGGAAGCTCCTTGAGAAAGAGCGGGTAGCTCTTGAGAAGGCCAGAGAGGGTGGCCATCCCCCAGAGCACCATCATTACATGAAGCTCCTTTTATTTTGAGCGACTCTCTTCCATTCAATGGCAGTTGGGAAGTAAGGTAAAACTCCTTTCTAGAAACAAGTTTGCCAAAGGAGACAAACATAAGAAATGTAACTTTTTGGTCCCTTTCTAGGATTCCAACAAACATTAACAACATCCCAAGTAGAAAGAATGATGCTTCAAGAATAAGGTGAAACACATTTCTGCTTGAAAAGAACTGTACGGAGGAAGTCAGACCTGCCAAACCTGCTTCATTTTCATGCATGCAAGTTGTAAAATAATTATGTTTTACTCCTGTAAGGAAAATTAAATGAGCATACTTGGATCATTAAAAAAACAAAAACAAAAACTGACTAATTCAGATTATCTAGTGGGTCAATATTGTGTTATATTCAGATTCTTTTGAGCAACATGACCTGTTATTGTCAGATATAAAAATGTCAAAAACTTCTCTTTTTTGTGATATGCTGGGTCTAATTTACATCCAAGTGAAAAAGCTCTTTAGCATAATAGACACCATCCCCAACCTCATGAATGGCTCTTGTTTGTTTTTTTTGTTTTTTCCAGTTTTGTTGAGAAATAATTGACATACATCTGATGAATGGCTCTTGAGACAGATCTGATTAATACACAGAAGTTTAACCAGAAAGGCCAAATTCTGTTAGTTGGATTTGCTAAGCAATACCACTGCCTCAGCTAAAACTCTTCAGTGATTCCTTTTAAATGAGATTAAATCAAATGTACCCAAAGACGCATATTTATCTTAAACACGAGCCTCTTCAAATCTAGATCCAAAGACGAATCAATTATTTTATGTGTTCTGTTGAGTTCCTCTGCTTCCCCTCCCCACTGCAGCTTCCCTGATTCTTCAAATGAAAACCAATGAAAGATGGATTAAAAAGTAGACTATCTCAAAGTCTCCTGAGGGGACAATCTGAGTGTCTTTCTTGCCGGGAGGAGCACTGGAACCTGTAAGGGGACCCTGAAGATTTCACACGCTGTTCTTCTTTCTCTCATTCGGAGGCATTTGCTATTTTACTTTTCTCTAAAAGATGGTCTTCAGCTCAAACACCTGAGTTATTAGTGACTGTACATACAATGGCTCCTCTTTTTTTTTTAATTGGGGTCATGTGGCTTACAACATTGTGTAAATTTCAGGTGTACATTACAATAGTTCAGTTTCTGCATAGACTGCATCATGCTCACCACCAAGAGTCCGGTTTTTATCCATCGCCATACATGTGTGCCCCTTTACCCCTTCCATCCTTCCCCCACCCCACTCCCCTCTGGTAACCACTAATCTATTCTCCTTGTCTATGTGTTTGTTTGTCTTCCGCATATGAGTGAAATCATACGGTATTTGTTTGACTTACTTCACTCAGCATAATACCCTAAAGGTGCATCTATGTTATCACGAATGGCACAATTTGTCTTTTTTATGGCTGAGTAGTATCCTGTTGTGTATATATATATATATATGCCACATCTTTTTTAACCCCTTCATCCGTTGATGGGCACTTGTGTTGCTTCCACATTTTGTCTATTGTGAATAATGCCGCAATGAACATAGGGGTGCATACATCCTTTTGAGTTGTTAATTTCCTGTTCTTTGGGTAAATACCCAGTAGTGGAATAACTGGATCATATGGTATTTCTATTTTTAATTTTTTGAGAAATCTCCATACTGTTTTCCTTAGTGGCCGCACCAGTTTGCATTCCCACCAGCAGTGTATGAAGGTTCCCTTTTCTCCACATCCTCTCCAATATTTGCTTGTCTTGTTAATTAAAGCCATTCTGATGGGAGTGAGGTGATATCTCATTGTAGTCTGGATTTGCATTCCCCTGATAATGATGCTGAACATTTTTTCATGTGTCTGTTGGCCATCTGTATATCTTCTTTGCAAGAATGTCTATTCATTTTCTCTGCCCATATTTTGATCAGGTTTTTTGTTTTTTTGTTGTTGAGTTGTATGAGGTCTTTATATATTTTGGAAATTAACCCCTTCTCGGATATATGATTTGTGAATATTTTTTCCCAGTTAGTGGGTTGTCTTTTCATTTTGTTCATGGTTTCCTTTGCCTGGCAGAAGCTTTTTAGTTTGATGTAGTCCCATTTGTTTACTTTTTCTTTTGTTTCTCTTGCCTGAGGAGACACGGTATTTGAAAAGACGCTGCTAAGACCAATGTCAAAGAGTGTACTGCCTACATTTTCTTCTAGGGGTTTTATGGTTTCACGTCTTACCGTCAAGTCTTTAATCCATTTTGAGTTAATTTTTGTGTATGGTGTAAGATAATGGTCAACTTTTATTCTTTTGCATGTGGCTCTCCAGTTTTCCCAACACCATTTAAGAGTTTCATTTCTCCATCAAAGAGACTTTCCTTTCTCCATTGTATGCTTTTGGCTCTTTTTTTTTTTTTTTTTTTTTGAGGAAGATTAGCCCTGAGCTAACTGCTGCCAATCCTCCTCTTTTTGCTGAGGAAGACTGGCCCTGAGCTAACATCCGTGCCCATCTTCCTCTACCTTGTATGTGGGATGCCTACTACCACAGCATGGCTTGCCAAGCGTGCCATGTCTGCAACTAGGATCCGAACCGGCGAACCCCGGGCCGCCGTGCGAACTTAACCATGCGCCACAAGGCCGGCCCCTTGTTTTTGGCTCCTTTGTCGAAGATTAGCTCTCCATAGATGTGTGGTTTTATTTCTGAGCTTTCAATTCTGTTCCATTGATCTGTGTGTCTGTTTTTGTGCCAGTACCACGCTGTTTTGATTACTACAGCTTTGTAGTATATTTTGAAGTCAGGGAGTGTGATTCCTCCAGCTGTGTTCTTTTTTCTCAGGATTCCTTTGGCTATTCGGGGTCTTTTGTTGTTCCATGTAAATTTTTGGATTCTTTCTTCTGTTTCCGTGAAGAATGTCATTGGGATTCTGATTGGGATTGTATTGAATCTGTACACTGCTTTAGGTAATATGGACATTTTAACTATGTTTATTCCTCCAATCCACGAGCATGGAATATCTTTCCATTTGTTTATGTCTTCTTCAATTTCTCTCAATAATGTCTTATAGTTTTCAGTGTATAGGTCTTTCACCTCCTTGGTTAAATTTATTCCTAGGTCTTTTATTCTTTTTGTTGCAATTGTAAATGGGATCATACTCTTGATTTCTATTTCTGCTAGTTCATTGTTAGTGTAGAAATGCAACTGATTTTTGTATGTTGATTTTGTACCCTGCAACTTTACTATATTCGTTGGTTATTTCTGTTAGCTTTTTGGTGGACACACAATGGCTCCTTAACCCTGGTCCCAGTCGTCATAATGCCTGCCACTGGATCTCCAACACCTACCCTCAAACTCATCTCCCCATACCCGACCCGTATGGTGGAAACCATCAACCCTGTCTAGGTTCCAGCAGATAAAGACGTCTTTCTGATGTCCCATGCTAGAACTCTGAAAATGTCTTCCTACTGAACCATGGTCACTGGGGTTTTGAATGCTAACACAGAGGTGATATTGACGGCTCTTCAGTTGCACTGATGTATTGGTCCAAGGGAGAACCTGGTCTCCCTGAGCGGCATGAGGAAATATGGTCTGAGTTCAAAATAACCAAGTCTCAAACTAGCTTTAGGAACACAGCTCTTCTAGAATTTGGGGATTCCCTGTGTACATGTACACATTTTTAATAACATTTATAGATTCTAATTAGATATACTTCAGGGAAGAAGTCATCTATTTTTTTTTTGAGATAATGATTTAATTTTACTAGAATTGTCTCATTTAATTCCATAAAAAATAATTTCCTGATATGAAAACACTATGTAAACTGCAAAGTTCTAAATATAAATTGTCATTCTTTTTACTTCCAAATATTAAAATTTAGATTTTAAAAATCTAGGTATAGCTAACATTTGCCATGAAGACAGCCATAAAAATGTTTAGCAGAGAAGTGGAGAGGTTTGTGCAATAGCACCAACTATCTTGCTTCTTTCCTACTCACTTCATTACTAAGACAAAATATGAGCAATTTATAAATCTATATTTATCCCCCAAAAAGTAGTCAACTAGAAGTTTAGGTTAAGAATAGAACCTATTTATTTGAGGGCTAGTTGAGAAGCAGGGGCCCAGTTGCATTGATTGTCGTTAATCTGCACACACCCTCATATTTGTTCATGCTAATCTTGCAAACTGAGCACCTGGGGACGTGGGCATGGAGGGGAACAATTCCCACATCGCTGAACATGGGTCTAGCCCAGACCTACTTGAGCTTTCCCTAAGGCAGCAATTCCACAAAGAAGTTCATGGGTACCCACCCCCATTAGCCAGACCTAACAGTGTTCAGGGGTAGAAAGTGTTCAAGCAGCCTCAGATCTCTTCCTGAGCCCCATCCCCAGCATATTGGGATAAAATATTGTCACCCTCTTCCTAGGCTGACCTGGGTGTTTTGTCTTCAGCCTGCCTCCCTTCCCTGCCCTCCCTGTGAGCTGGTTCACAGGGCCAGTCTCTGCTTTGGTCCTCACTCCTCCTCATTCTGGTTCTGATATAACTTATTCTATAATCTAGCACTGTCTTTCATCCTTTTTCTCTTTTTTCTTTCCTTTCTTCCTCCCTTCGTTCCTTCCTTTTTTCCTTTCATAGTGCCTATGAAAGGAAAGGCACAGGGGATACAAAAGTGAGCAAAAATAAATCTGGTCTCTCACTTTATAGTTTAGTGGAAAAGATATATAACACTGAGATAGCCACACAAATAAATGTGTAATTGCAACTTGATACATGGTCAATGAAGGAAAGTTATGCTAGGAGAGCATATAACACAAGGGAAAGAGGGCTAATTGGTGGAGACTGAAATCTGAAAGGTGAGTGGCAATTAGCTGATTCAGGAGAAGGGAAAGCATTTCCCACAAAGGAAATGGCATGTGCAAAGCCCCGAGGTGGGAGGGGGCAGGGTCTATTCTAGGTTCTGAAGAAAAACAATATAGCCTGAGTCAGAGAACAAGGGATATCTGATGAGAGACGAGCCAGGAAACAGTGTGAGGGGTCAGATCTTGCAAAACCCTTGTGGGTAGGGTTGCCAGATTTAGCAAATAAAAATACAGGATGCTAGGTTGAATTTAATTTCAGATAAGCAATGAATAATTGCATGGGATATCTTTATACTAAAAAATTATGTGTTATCTGAAATTCAAATTTAACCGGGCATCCTGTATTTTATATGGCAATCCTACTCGTGGGTCAGGTAAGGATTTCATCTTGTTCATCCTGAGAACAAGGTATTAGAGGGTGTTAAGCAGGGAGTGGCATAACCTGATTAGAATTTTGAATAGACCATACTGGCAAGCGAGAAGCAGGGATATATTTAAGATTGGCCCTGAGCTAACATCTGTTGCCAATCTTCTTTTTTTTAAATTCTTCTCCCCAAAGCCCCCCAGTACATAGTTGTATATTCTAATTGTAGGTCAAATTGAGATATATTTAGAAAATCAAATCAACAGTACTTGGGACGTCCTCTGGTCCCACGGGTTTAGATACCTTCCATGTTCCGATGATGCCCAAATCTGTCTCTGCAACCTGGGCCTCTCCCAGGAACTCCAGGCTCACATGGGGTGCCACTTCTTTGGCATCTCAAGCTTAGCACAGCCGAAATAGAACTCTGGGTCTAGCTTCTCCAAACCATTCCCTGCAAATCTCCTCTCCCCTGCCCCGACTTCCCCATGGCAGAACACGCGAATGCACCTGGTCACTCAAGGCAAACATGCAGGACTTCTCCTTGATCCCTCGCTCCCTCTCACTGCCACACTCGACCCCTCCGCCATCTTGTTGACTCTACCTGCAAATCCCATCCTGAATTGGCCCACTTTTTTCTACCGCCACTCTTACCACCTAAAACAAGCCACCATCTATTGTATCCAGATGAACGTAGAGCCTCAATGTTGCCGCCACAGCATGGCTGAGGAGCAATGTAGGTCAGTGTCCGGGATCCAAACCCATGAAGCTGAAGCAGAACGCGCCAAACTTCACCACTATGCCATGGGCCGGCGCCTTTCTGTTTCTACTTTTATTCGCCTATGAGCCATTCTCCACTTGGGAGCAAGGATAATCTTTTCAAAATAGAAATCAGACCTTAGCTTAAAACCCTTCAGTGACTTATTGCATTGAGAATATGCCAACTCCTCATCCCGGCTTACAGAGAGCCCTGAAAGATCAAGGTCCCTGCCTTTCTCAGCCTTACCATCTCCCATTTTCCCCCTCGCCTGACCCCTACTTGTCCATCAAATCTCAGTGGAAAGGTCCCATCTTCAGGGAGACTTTTCTTGAGCAAATTCCGCCCCTGCCCCCCCTGAATTGAGAGCTCTCTGGGAATAGGAACCTTGTCTGCCTCATTCACTGCTGCATCCACAGCTCCTCAGCACTCATCCATATTTATGAAATGAATGAATTCATTGGTACAGTTTGGATCTAGGAGACAAGAGAGAGGAAGTATCAGTGGCTTCTGGCCAGATCTGAAGCCTTGTCTGGCTCTTGCTTCACCCTAATCCTCAGCGCAGTGACTGGAAACTAATTCCAGTGGCTAGACCCCTCTCAGGTTGTTTATTCACTCACCTGCCAGAACTCACTTTTCCAGAGCTCTGGTCACTGCTCAGGACTCCTCTGACTTCAGCTTGGACCCCTGGTGATGACAAGTTAGCCAAACTCTTCCTGAAGATCTCTGGGTTCTGTGAGCACTATACTCTGCCCACCCGTCTAAAACTCCTCAGCCAGGTCTTGTCTCCCACTTCCCCATCCTGTTACAATTAAATCACAAGTACTTGTTTGACCTCAAGTTCCAAATCACCCACTGGGTTTTGGCACTCATTGGGAGGGCGCTAACATTAGATTGTAACGTATGCCCCAAAGTATGACAAAAGAGCTTAGATTCCTCCTTCATCTCGAGCATGTGCTGTGCTGAACATCCTCAGAGGTGTCTGCCTGAGTTCCGCTAATATTGTTCAGTTCATTGCTGTGGTCTCAACACTTACCTCAAAGGTCTTTTGAGGTTCTAAAACTGGAACATATATCTTGGAGCATCTTAGACCTTTATTTAAGAACCACCACAACTTCCACATCATATGAGAAATTGGTGGAATATATATATCTACTATCCATCCTCTTTTCAGAATGGTTCCTCTAGAAATGTTCCTTTGGCAAAGCACTTACTATATCCCACTCATGCAATGCAGATGCCACCAACTGTCAACCTTCCATGAAAAATCCATAATGGGTAACAGTCTCCCTTTTGAATATGGGCAGGCATCCCTTCCTATCCGTTATATAATTAGACTTGTTCATTGTATATTTATCACCTGATTCTATTCTAGGAATTGAATGTGAGAGGCAGTATCCTCCCCCAGTCTTCACGGCAAGGCAGCCAAGCAGCATAAACATGACAAACAATCCAGACAGAACATCCACAGCTCACAGTAAGATGTACAGGGTCACAGCTGCCTTTGAAGACCAGCCCTTAATGGTCTCTGAACCAGTGATGGATGGCCAGGCCATGTTCTTGCTCACTGACCTTGATTGATGCATCTTGGAAGTGGAACGCTTTGACCCGCTCTTATCTTAGGCTAGGTTTCAGAAGACTCCTAGTTCCCTTGTTACAGCTGATGTCCTTCCAAAAGGGATTGCAATCTCCTTTAATAGTTTACCAAACTTAGACTCAAATTTACAGACGAACATGCTAGAGCAGTTCCAGCTTTATCAACCAGTAAATCTTACTTTATCCTAAAGGATCAAGTCTACATCTCATTTATTACAATGGCTTGCCATATAAGTGTGATTTATTCAACAAACAGCTATTAAACTCTTTATGTGGATCAGACACAATTGCTAGTGCCATGAAATCAAAGACGTAAAGTGATTCATTTAATTAAACAGCACGTTTTTACTAAGTGCCTACTAAGTGCTAGGAAAATGGGGATGCATAGGTGAATATGACAGACTGGGACCTCCTACCCTCAAGAAACTTATGATATAGTGGGGGATCCTTGGTGAGTTGAGCAAACAAATAAATAAAATAATTACAAAGTGTAATGAAAGGAAACACGTAAGTTGCTGAGTTAAGAAAATGATGGAGTAGGCAGACAAGGTAGACAGAAGACCTCTCTATTGACAGTGTCCTCATCATCTTTCACTTGGATAACTATACTAACCTTCTAATGAAGCTCCATGCTTGTGCCACAGGGCATTTGCACTCGCTGCTAAGAATGCTCTTGTCTCAGCTAACCACATGATTAGCTCCCTCTGCTCCTTCATGTCATCACTCAAAAGTCATCCTCTGGGGCTGGCCCCATGGCCGAGTGGTTAAGTTCGCGCGCTCCGCTGCAGGCGGCCCAGTGTTTCGTTGGTTCGGATCCTGGGCGCGGACATGGCACTGCTCATCAAACCACGCTGAGGCAGCGTCCCACATGCCACAACTAGAAGGACCCACAACGAAGAATATACTACTATGTACCGGGGGGCTTTGGGGAGAAAAAGGAAAAAACAAAATCTTTAAAAAAAAAAAAAGTCATCCTCTCTTGAAGGCCTTCAATGGTCATCCTAACTAAAATTGCACATACACACACGCCTCTCCCCCCAACCTCCAGCTTTGTTTTTTCTTCTTGCCACTTATCATAAGTTAGGAAGCATAATATGAATGTAATAAAACACATCTTCCTGAACCCACCACTCAACCTAAAACATAAATATCATCAACACCTAATCTATAGATGGCTGAGTACTTCATAAAATCTCAAAATATCAAAAATCTATTCCTAATTATGTAAAAGTGAAAAAGAACGAAAAAGCTCTTTATGTACTGACAGGGGCTGATCTACAAGACATTATTCAAGAGAAAAAAGCAAAGAGCAGAGCACTGGATATACCACACAGTCCTTTGTGTAAAAGAGGAAGAAGAAAACACAACACACACACACACACACACACTACTTGTATACCTAGAAAATCTATCTGAAATGTTACACAAGAATTGTTACCATTGATCATCTCTGGGAAGGAGAGCAGGGTGGCTGGAGATAGGGATGGGAGAGTTTTTACATTGCATACCTTCTTCATGCTGGAATTTTGTGACTGTGTAACCTACTGCACTCATTTACTAGGGCTGCCGAAACAAAATACCAGTGACTGGGTGACTTAAACAGCAGAAATTGACAGAAGTCTGAGATCAAGGTGTCAGCAGGGTTCATTTCTTCTGGCTTCTTTCCTTGGTTTATAGATGGTTGTCTTCTCCCTGTGTCTTCACGTGACCTCCTCTCTGCCACCTGTGTTCTAATTTCCTCTTTTTATAATAAAACCAGTCATATTGGATCAGGGCATACCTAATGACCTCATTTTACCTTAATTACCTCTCTGAAAGCCCTATCTCCAAATATAGTCACATTCTGAGGTGCTGGAGGTTAGGACTTGAACATATGAATGCAGGGAATAGGGGGTACAATTCAGCCTATAACACCTATCGAAAAGAAAGAAAGAAAGAAGAAAGGAAGGGAGGAAGAAAAGAAGGAAGGAAGAAAGAGAAGAAAGGGAGGAAGAAAGGAAGGAAGAAAGAAAGAAAGAGAGAGAATGAAAGAAAAAGAAAGGGAAAGAAAGAAAAGGAAAGAGAAAGAAAGAAAGGAAAGGAAGGAAGGAACAAACGAATGAATGAGCGAACGAACGAAGGAAGAAAATTTTAAAATCTCTCTCCAGTCCCATAGTCTTTTCTAGAGCTGAAAATAAGAGTCAGAAGTTGTTCCACTTAGCATCTGCAAGAAGTTGGGTTGCATTAGTGCAGCCATTCTTTTCCTGGTCCTAAGGTCTCCTGGTATTAGGAGAGTGGGGCTCAGCTTTTACTTCTAAGGTGGGAGCCCTTCCACTTTTTCTTCCCACTTTGGCTCCCTCAGAGGCCTTACATCTAACCCAGACTCCAGAACTCAGCAAAGCTTGTTCCATCCCTCTTTTCTGATCCTAGGATCTTTGACCTCTCCCTTCCTGGGCAGGCAACCTTGATCCCTATAGGTAGAGCAGTTCTCGAACCCCTGGGAGTCCTGAGAACCTTTTAGAGAGTGCATGAAAACAAACTATTTAGATGTTCTTTTCCCTTTTGGGTGCATCATGAGCTGTCTTGAAGCTACATGACATGTGATACCATAACGGATCGAATGTAGAAGCAGATGCGAGCATCCAGTTATCCTTTATTACAGGATAATGTCTTTATTAAAGACATCAAAAGAGATTTGCCAAAATGTAAAACAATGCCACTCTTCTTACTAAATTATTTTTAAAATTACCTTTCATTAAAAAATTTTGTTAATTGGGAAAAAATATTTACAAGTTACTTATCCGACAAAGGGTTAATCTCCATAATATATAAAGAACTCACACAGCTCAACAACAAAAAATCAAACAACCCCATCAAAAAATGGGCAGGGGACATGAACAGACATTTCTCCAAAGAAGATATACGGATGGCCAATAGACACATGAAAAGATGCTCATCATCACTAATCATCAGGGAAATGCAAATCAAAACTACACTAAGATATCACCTTACACCCGTTAGATTGGCAAAAATATCCAAAACCAAGAGTGACAAATTTTAGAGAGGTTGTGGAGAAAAAGGAACACTCATACACTGTTGGTGGGAATGCAAACTGGTGCAGCCACTATGGAAAACAGCATGGAGATTTCTCAAAAAGTTAAAAGTAGAAATACCTTATGACCCAGCCATCCCACTACTGGGTATCTATCCTAAGAACCTAAAATCAGCAATTCCAAGAGTCCCATGCACCCCTATGTTCATAGCAGCATTATTTACAATAGCCAAGACATGGAACCAACCTAAGTGCCCAGCAACTGATGACTGGATAAAGAAGATATGGTATATATACACAATGAAATACTACTCAGCCATAAAAAGGGACAAAATCGTCCCATTCGCAACAACATGGATGGACCTTGAGGGTATTATGTTAAGTGAAATAAGCCAGACAGAGAAAGACGAACTCCGTATGACTCCACTTATAGGTGGAAGTTAACATATAGACAAGGAGAACTGATCGGTGGTTACCAGGGGAAAGGGGCGGTGGGGGGAGAGCACAAAGGGTGAAGTGGTGTACCCACAACATGACTAACAATAATGTACAACTGAAACTTCAGAAGGTTGTAAACTACCATAATCTTAATAAAAAAAATTTTGTTAACATGTAATGAGTTTATAATTATTTAAAAATGAATATATACATATTTTTCGACTCAGTTTTAATTTCTAATACAGTAAATATCAATAGATAATAACCCATATAAACAAAAGCTCTTTGTGGTCCTCAATACTTCTTAAGAGAGTGAAAGAAACCCGAAATCACAGACTTTGAGATCCCCAGTTTTAACGTCCTCAAGCTGAAGAAGAGGGAAAGCACAACTTCAATATCATGAGTAAGCTTTCACTGTCTATTCATTAGTCCCATAAATATCTATGGGACAGGCATGATGCCAGATACTAGTGAGAAATCCAGAGCTCCTTCAAAGAAACAAACGTAAGAGGGAGATACATTAGTAACTAGGTCATCCCTAAACAGTAACACTGGTTCCCTGAATCAGACATTTAATCCAGTCTCAGAGAGTCAGGGAAGACTTCCTGGAGGAGGAGAAGTCTAGGCTGGCATTGCAAATACTGGCTGTATGTACCCTTGTTGGTTCAGTAGAGGGGCTGACTCACTGCTGAGAAGAAAAGGAAGGTTTCACAGAAGCCAGGATGTCCAGGATGAATCTCACAGTATTTCTTTTCCGACCAACAAATGGGCCACAAACTCAAAGTGAAATTTTTTGGTCACTTTGAAAAAGAAAAGGCCTGTTAGCCTTACTAACAATTGAGGGTATTTGACTCCTCCTCAATAGCTAAATGTTCTCCTTTCTCCAGTGTGGAAATGTTGCGGCCATGAGGAACCTCTACACGCAAGGCAATCCGTGTAGATGCTTAATCGACACCGATGTGGAGGCATTGTGCCGCCTGACGTAACGCAGGATAAGCGTTTGTTCAGTAATTGCCTGTTTAGGTGGTTTCTCCCTAAGAACATGCACAATCTATCTTTTTTGATTTTTTTTTACATTATTCATTGAATCAGTCGCGTTTCTCTTTGAAATCTCCCCTGGAAAGGATGTCTTGCCAAAAATTACCCAGGGAGACCTCGATCTTCAGCTTCATCAGACAAGCCTGAATTTCCCACGAGCTGCAGAGACTTCCCGGCCTGCGCTCAGAGGAGGAGGGGAGAGAGACAACCGGGGCCCGGACGGCCGAGACCAGACCTCCGCGGCGGGTTCTGAGCAGCAGGGGAATGAAGCATTTCGTCCAGGTGCAGCACGTTATTAAGAGTTTAGCCAAAGAGACAAATATTTTTTCTTTGGCATACTGTTCCATGAGGCTGTGGTAGGAGTTCCTACAGAGTTCGCTTAAACTAAAAAAAAAGAAAAAAGCCCAAACTCTAGTTTATTTATATTCGGCCACTTGCCACACCCATCCTTCAGCCTCTCAAGTCGGCAGCTGAACCAAGAGCAGCAGATTCGATACCCAGCAGGTAACAGGTCCCCCGCCGGCCCTCCCCAAGAGTACATCCGGGACCCGGGGGGCGTGGCCCTGGGGGCGGAGTCTAGCCGCAAACTCCAGGACCCGCCCACCCTTCGGCGGCCGCAGCCCCCGCGCCCTCTCCGCCCGCCAGAGGTCGCAGGCTCCGCGAGCAGGTTTCTCATTTGGCAAGTGCCGGTCCCTAAGGTCGGGGGGGGGGGGGGGGGGGGGGGGTGTCTGTCTAGTTCTCGCGAGAGAAAGCGCGAAGCCTGCCGGGAGGGATGCGCGGCCGTCTGTAGGTCTGCCCAAAATGGCAGCCCTGGAGGAGGGATTCACGTTGTCTGCGGTATGCTTGGGTGCCGGGCCTGACGGACTCTTAGGTGTGGAGCAGAGCGACAAAACAGACCAGTTTCTCGTGACGGACAGCGGCAGGACCGTCATCCTCTATAAGGTGAGAGCGATGGGATCGGGCACCCGGGCTGCCGTCTCGCCCCTTTCTGAGCGCGGAGCCGGAGCCTCTCTAGAGATGGTTGGAGCGGGCTTAGCGGAGAGCCGGCCTGGCCTCTGCGCGACGCTGAGGGACCTCTAGCATCGGACTCGGTTGTTTTCTTGGAAAGAAAGGCGTATTTCCGAGTTGCAGGCGGCAGAGCGTCTAAGTGCACGTGGGCTGGCCTCGGAGAGGAAAGGAAACGTGTGCTTTCGTTGCGGCACTCCCGGAGGTGGCGTAGCTCAGATCCCCTCCTGGGGTCTCTGTCACCCCAGCTGCCCGCAGAAGGGTTTGAACCGAGATTGGTCTGGCGCGACAGGATGACCTGACAGGGTGGGAACAAGGGTTTAGCCTTGTGCCCATACACTTCTCTCTCCTTGAGGAAGAAAGTTTTGTGGGTTTTTGTCTTGTGCTTTCTTGGTAGCTTGGTGGGAATCGTGATTCCGTGATCCGTCTGTTGGCCAGTATGGTTCGCGCTCTGAGTCCTGGAGTTGAGTCCCGGGAAATCTCTACGCCCCGCCCCCTTTGCCGCCCAGCGGCTGACTTGCACCCCTTCTAAGCAGCTTTGCGTGGAAAGTCATTACTTTTATCTGAGCTGCTGAACATGCTTTTCCGTGTCCTTAAGAAGCTAGCTATCCACTTGGAAGTTCTGGGAACAGGTTGCCAACAGTTCTCTGTACTGTTTGCTTGTTTTGACTCTTCCAGTTACACTGTTGGTTTTTAACCTGGGCTGTCAGTGGACTTAAAATTTTGCAGTTCCTCTATAGCACTACAGTAGCTGATTGGATTGGCATGATCCCAGCTATCCCTACTTAATTCCCATGCCCGTGTTCAAAGGCACACTGGAATCGGTTTTTGTAAATGTACTATTTATTAAAAAGTGTTAATTAATTCATCTTTTTTCATTTTAGGAACTTAGTTATATTTCATTTTAAATACTTTTTTAAAGTTTTCTAAGTTTTTAATTGTGGTAAAATACGCATAACATAAAACTTACTATCCTGACCGTATTTCTTAAGTGTACAACTCAGAGTATTAAGTACCTTCACGTTGGTGTGCAGCCATCCGCACCATCCATCTCCAGGACTCTGTTCATCTGGAGAAACGGAATCTGTACCCACTAAACAATAACTCCCTGTTCCTCCAGCCCCTGGCAGCCACCATTCTACTGTCTTAAGTGGAATCATACAATATTTGTCTTTTTGTGACTACTTATGTTTAAAATTTTTTTAATTTAGGAAGTTAGTTAATTGCTATGGGTTTTTTTTTTTCTCTGCTTTTTCTCCCCAAATCCCCCCAGTAAGTAGTTGTATATTTTAATTGTGGGTCCTTCTAGTTGTCGCATGTGGGACGCGGCCTCAACGTGGCCTAAGAGCGGTGCCATGTCCGCAACCAGGATCCAAACTAATGAAACCCTGGGCCACCCAAGTGGAGTGCACGAACTTGACCACTTGGCCATGGGGCCAGCCCCAATGCTATCATTTTAATGATTTCTCCTTTTGTTTCTGTTGTAAATTTATTTGCTTTTGATGTCTGAAATTGGCTTTTTGACTGTTATATGTTGTCTTAATTTCATTAGGTTTCTGATCAGAAACCCTTGGGGAGCTGGTCAGTGAAACAAGGTCAAATTATAACATGTCCAGCTGTATGCAACTTTCAAACTGGAGAGTATGTTGTTGTACACGATAGTAAGGTGAGTTTTTAAACTTTTATATAATAGTATATACAGCACAAATCAAATGTTGATTTATTAACTGTGTTTGTTATATGTAAATGGAAATTGGAATACTTTTTTAACTTGTATGTTTTGATTTAAGGTTTTGAGAATATGGAATAATGAAGATGTAAACCTTGATAAAGTGTTTAAAGCTACAGTAAGTCTTTGGATTTTCCAACATAATCTTTAACTTATTGGTAAGATGAAATAATTTGTAGTGTAGTATGTTATTTATCTTCATGAATCTGTGAAAGTGAGCGTAAAGGTTATACTCAGTTTTTTATTCTACTTATCTTACAGTTTATCTTGGTAACGTGTCTCAATTCATGAGGTAATACGTTAGAAAATACAAACTTTATTAGCCCATGAGATTAAGGGTTAAAGTAATTCATGAATGGTAAATTGTAGTTATTTCTGTGAATTTAGATGTTTGTGGTGTGTGTCCCTTGTGAGAACAAGTGAACTTCACTGTTCTCTTTCTTAAGATAAGTAGAATAGCGCCTAGAAGTGTCATGCATTGTACATGTTAAGAGTGGCACATAATGCAGTGAGGAAGAACTGTGACTAAGGGCCAGCCCGGTGGTGCAGCGAAGTGCACACATTCCACTTCAGTGGCCCGGTGTTTGCAGGTTCGGATCCCGGGTGCAGACATGGCACTGCTTGGCAAGCCATGCTGTGGTAGGCATCCCACATATAGAGTAGAGGAAGATGGGCAGGGATGTTAGCTCAGGGCCAGTCTTCCTCAGCAAAAAGAGGAGGATTGGCAGCAGTTAGCTCAGGGCTAATCTTCCTCAAAAAAAAAAAAGAACTGTGACCAGCTGTGCCTTTTCTACTAATGACCTGAAATAGATTAATTAACTTTTTCTTGCTTACAAAATGAAGATCACAAGCTAGGTTAATCTTGAAAGTTCCTTCCAGTTATAATATCTAATCCTAAATGTGATTGGCACATTTTAGAAGTGACTCACAACACAGCTGATTTAGATATAATGGCAGTCGTCACCTGGACCCTTGAAACTTCTAGCCAGCTAACTGTGCTGTCTCCTGGCTCCAGTCTTTTCATTCATCTTGCAGTAACACCATTCTGAATTTTACACAATGAGGTTTGGTTTTTTTTTAATCCCATATACAGTGTTAACTTCTTTTCTTGGTTTTGCAGGCTATAATTATAATTATGGCATCAGTTTTTATCTAACACTGGAACTGTTTATAACTTATTTGTACCTCTCTCCACCTCCATTTTTGGGAGACCCAGATTGCAGCCCAACCTCCAGTATTCACAGTGGAATGATAAACCAAAAATGAGTACTTAAGGGGGAGAGCAGGAGACAGAGTAAAGAGAATAGACACAGAAATTAGATTTCTGAATGTATTTTATGTTGTAGATTTGACTTTGGAAGCATACATCGTTATAAAACGGATTGAATCAAAATGAAAACAAATCAGTCCCTTAAAAATAAGCTTTCTAATATGTGTCCTTATTCTATCACGTGGCAGTTGTTTTAGAATAAAAATTGAAGTATTCTTGTGTTCTTCTAGTTGTCGGCTGAGGTGTATAGGATACATTCAATACAGGGGACAGAACCCTTGGTGCTGTTCAAGGAAGGTGCCGTTCGTGGTTTAGAGGCCTTGCTTGCAGAGCCTCAGCAGAAAATTGAAACTGTTATCTCTGATGAAGAAGTGATTAAGTAAGTTCCAATACCTGTAAGGGAATTTTTACCAAAATGAAAATGCATTCTGCATGTTTTTTATCACATTCTTTCCCTTGTTCAAAAGTATTTTGGTTATAAACATAATAAAAGTAACCCAATTAAAAACCAAGTATAAGATGTTGGCCAAAATGACATCCCCCACAACCCTCCAGACTGATAGGTGTTGAGGAAACTGTGGGGCATGTGAGTCCTGTTCTAATGACAAAGAACTGGATAGTCAGTTATATGCAGATGAAGTGAGCGATTCCACAAAACCAAAATCTCTGTTTCAGTCATATTTCTCTGACTGCCAAGGTCAGAACCCTTTCTACAGAAGGAATGTGCAGCTGGTTGTTAGTGAAATCATAAAAGTTCTTTGAGACATTTGTTCTCCCAGATTCTGCAATAAAACTGGGGAAATGACTCCCCAAATGATAGAAGGAAATTTCATGCTTTTACGTCTCTCCAGTCCCCATTATTTCATCCCATTTCTTGTTCAGTTAACTGGCTGCCTACCCAGGTCCATCTGATGCAAACTAAATTTCTGAAAGTCAGCATGAAGACCTGTACTTAGTGAACAAGGTTGACACTGATCAGTTACAGCTTAGACTGACCTGTGGAATGCTTCTAAAGCGTGAGCAGCTGTGTTTGGGGAAACCTTTAGGACAAAAAGTTGTAGGTGGAGGATCTGGTTCTAGTTGCCACTTTGCCAAAAACGAGCTGTGCAGCCCTGGTTACAGCCCTTTACCCTTCCTGTTCCCTCTGTCACTTGAAGAAGGCAGGTGAGATCCTGATGTGTTCCTGAGAACACCAGTCCCAAAAGTGACTCTGAAAAAAGGGAGGGGGGGGTCACAGAAGTTTGGGAAGTGCTGCATGCTGTCACACACACCCTCCCCCCACTCGGTACTTTACAGTTCACATTATTGTCTTTAAAGCTCTGGGAAGTTCAGCAACTTGCATTTGATCCAGAGGTGTATTTGACTGACAAATCCCTACTCATTCCCTGTTGTCTGTATTTTGAAACACTGAATTAAGTGTTCTCTGGTGTCTCTCTGGCTCTAAAAAATATTTAATAAAAGATATTCCCTTTGATTGATGATATGTTTCTCTCAACTGGTGATTTGGCAATTTATGATTTTTCTTTTTTTTTAATTTTAGGTGGACAAAAGTTTTCATGGTATTTAGGCATCCTGTTTTAATTTTTATTACTGAAAAAGTAAGTGATATCTTTAATTCCTGGTCCATTTTGTGACATTTCAGTGTTATCTATATTATTTTTATTTATTTATGTTTTTTTGCTGAGCAAGATTTGTCCTCAGATAACATACATTGGCAATGTTCTTCTTTTTTTTTTTTCTGGCTTGAGGAAAGTTAGCCCTGAGCTAACGTCTGTGCCAGTCCTCCTCTATTTTGTATGTGGGTCACTGCCACAGCATGGCTGATGAGTGGTGTAGGTCTGTGCCTGGGATCCAAACCCACGAACCCAGGCTGCTGAAGCGGAGTGCGCCAAACTTAACCACTACACCATGGGGCCAGCCCCAACACTTAACGTTGTTTTTAAAACTAAAATTGGGTGTTAGTATTTCTCTCAGAAGATATTTTTATTTTGTATCTTTTTTAAATACTAAAAAGCCTATTATAATTATTTCTATGCCTAAACATTTTATAACATTTTTAATTTAATTGGGCAAGAGGTTTTTAAGCACTCATTGAAGTAATTAGAATGGGAGAACAACTGGTTTTATTTATTTACTTATTTATTTTGAGATAAGATTGGTTTATAACATTATATAAATTGTAGGTGTACATTGTTATCTTTCAGTCTCAGTAGACTACATCATGTTCACCACTAAGTCTAGTTTCCATGTGTCACCTTATAAATGTCCCCCTTTCGTCCTCCCCCTACCCCCCTTTCCCTACTGGTTTTAACATTTAAATATAGTTGGTTGAAATGGGAGTATTTTTTAAATAAAATAACCTTTTTTTTTTTTTTTTTACAGTGTGGAAATTACTTTGCTTATGTACAAATGTTTAACTCAAATATCTTAAGTAAATACACACTCTTACTTGGACAAGAAGAAAAATCTATTATACAGAGTTTTACTGCATCTGTGGATCGGAAGTTCATCTCTTTGATGTCATTAAGTAAGTATTTTTCTTTAAACTTTCAGAGATTATAAATAGTGGGCTCTTACAGGATAGTGTTTCTTTTGAGTTAGTCTTAGGTTTTGCAGTTTTCCTTTGCAGCACTTCCCTTTGCATGGCTCCTTACAAGCATTTATGCCTTGTCTTTTTGCACTTTGCCGTATCTGGTCATGCATTCGGTCAGTGGTTCTCTGCAGGTAACTTTTATGTCTTAAAATTTATTATAAGCAACAAATAATAATACCAATAAAAAAAGGAAAAGTCACCTTTTATTTTTATCATGATAAGCCCAGGTTCTTTGGTATCATAATTCGTGAACTGTAAAATATCTAAGGTTGGTATTGAATGGCCCCTCCAATCCTCTTTTTCAACCTTAAGATGTAGTGTGCCCTTATTTGAACAGTGATAGAGACAGGTGGTGAAAGGAGACTAACAGAACAGACTTGGTCTATGCCAGCTGGCATACTAACTTTTCTTTTTGTTTTTTGCTGAGGAAGATTCACCCTGAGCTAACATCTGTTGCCAATCTTCCTCTTTTTTTTGCTTGAGGAAGATTAGCCCGGAGCTAATATCTGTGCCACTCCTCTATTTTGTGTGTGGGTCACCATCACAACATGGCTGACAAGTGGTCTAAGTCTGTGCCTGGGATCTGAACCTGGGATCTGAACCTGTGAACCTGGGCTGCTGAAGCAGAGCATGCTGAACTTAACCACTATGCCACGGGGTCAGCCCCTTAAGATTTTTTTTAATGCCTTGGAGTTTACATCTATATAATGGTCTAAAGTATAACCCTAGTCTTATGTATTTAAGGGGGAAAAAATGCCTTTGTGGTATTCTGTCTCCCCTGCCCTTTATGGCTTCTTTTGAAGTTGTTTTGAAAAGGTTAAGGGAGGAAAAAACATGAGCAATATTTTGGAAACATTTCCATATTATCACAACTAAAAATCTTGGTGAAATTTTTCAACGTGCAAATGTTTGCAATGGCTATTAAGAAAAAGGCTCCCATCACTTATCCTATCTAGAAGTCATTGGAATCCACTTAATGCCTTTGCCTTAGAGGGACTGGTTTTTTTAAAATTTTACCTATAGGACATATTTGTAATTAATAGAAGTTTGTGAGTTATGTTTTAGCTTATTGAACATGGAAGTAAGGGAGTCTAAACCAAAGGGTCATAAAATCTTCATGTAACATAGCTAGAACCACATGAAATTGCCAAAATTCGATTGACCTACAAAATACAGCAATTTCTTAAGGTTTTCAAGGTACTGGAGTAATAAGAAATGTACTGTATAGACCAGAATGCTAATTAATTTCTAATGAGAGAAATATCCTTTTAGTAACTAGATTGACTGTAATCCTGGCAATCCCCTCTCATATTTTAAGTTATTACAGGGATTTACAGTTTTTCTTTCTTGGCTATTACGACATTTTCTTACTGAGATTTTTATTATCACTCCTCCTCCCTCAATTTTAGGTTTGTAGTATATTCTTTATGGGAAAGCGTAGAGTGATGTGATTGTTACATTGGTTTATTTTTCTGGTTAGATCCCTGTATCAAATTGATAAAATCTTGTAAACAGCATAATACATCACTATAACAGATATAGGCCTGTCCTTTATCCAATAATGAACAACAAACACTTGTTTCCAACAGCCTCTGATGGATGTATATATGAAACCTTGATACCAATACGTCCGAATGATCCAGAAAAAAATCAGAGGGTAGTTAGATCACTGTTGCTCAAGGCTGTCGTGTCTGGTAATGCTCGAAACGGTGTTACACTCACTGTCCTGGATCAAGATCATGTAGCAGTCCTGGGACCACCACTGCCAGCTTCTAAGGGTAACTGAAATCTCCAATCAATTAAGAAATCCTGTGTACTTTTCAAATTCCTTCAAAGTCTACCTTTTAGTTTTCTTTCTTTTTCATTTATTTACTACCACCCTAATTCATTCTCTTTATCACCGTACTCAAATTATTTCTGTAGTTTCCTAATTCTTCTTGAATAGGTCTTTGATTTCATCTTGCATTGGTTAATTTTTCTAAAACATTTCCTTCTTTCACTTCCTTGCCTATGACTAATGTCTTAAAAGTTACGAAAACTGCGACTATCCATGCCAGCCTGTAGACGTTTGAAGCGTTGGTAAGCCTTGCAGTAGAGTATTGAATTCATAGCTTGGCGACATTTCACCAGAATGGAAATCCATTTGGACTTGGACAGCTTGAAATTCGGGGACTACTCTCATGCTTTTTGACTTCAGAGCAGGATTCTCATCATCATTCTCACCTCCTCATCCTGAAGCATCCCTTCATACACACAGTTGTTGTCTATCACGAGGAACACAGTTGCTCCTGGGCAGTGCAGGGTTGGGGTCTCCTAGCCTATGCTAGAAAGTTCAGAATCTGGGGTTCAGCACTTAGGTGTCTCCGCAGTCTAGAGCCCAACCACCTTTTCCAGTCTCTTCTCCCGATTTCAGAGCAAGAACTCTGCTTTCTTCAGGCCAGCCTCCCTATTGACGACAAACTTGATATGCCCGTCCTCAGCTGTGTGCTTTGTTCTGTTTCTCCCACTTACTAAGACAGAAGCTGCTAGTTACAGCGTAACTGTCCTGTGCCAGGCATTTTACTTATATTGTCTCATCATTTGTATCATTTAATCCTCCAACAGCCCTATGACAGAAAGTACAGTTATTATCATCCCTATCTTACAAGTCAGGAAACTGAGGTCGCTAAGAAGTAGAACTGGGATTCAACTCAAGCGGGCTGACGGTTGTGCCATGTACTCTGCCGCTCTGAAGTCCCGGCCCTTAGCCGTGTTACCATGCTGTGCGTCTCCTCTCAGCCCCCGAGTTCCTTCCTCCTGGTTCCTCCTCAGCCCCCCTGAAAACCTAGTAACCACTGTTAGAATTTCCTATGTCTCTTTCCAGAGTTTTTTAATTTGCATACAAGCAAATACTACTACTTTTTTCCTCCTCTTTTTACACAAACGGTAGCATCCAGTACACACCATTGTGCATGTTATTTATTCCCTTACCTGAGATATCAGAGATCTTTCCAAATCAGCATATTTGTTATTATTATTAAGAGCTTATTTTTTTAGAGCAGTTTAAGGTTCATACCAGCATTGAGGGGAAGGTACACAGATATCCCATATACCCCTGCTTCCTCACATGTCCACTTCTTCTTGTCACAAGATCTCATTTCTTTGAATTTCTATGGCAATCACTGTCTGCATTACTCATTTTTATACTTAGAAGATTTGTGTGTTTAGCTATGACTCTCCCCTGCTCCCACCCAGGACATCATGTATTTATACCTGGGATGACTTCTGAATTTGTGTGTCTTGTTTTATAGAATGCCTTGCCATATGGAACACGAAATTTCAGACACTGCAGGCTTCAAAAGAGTTACCACAAGGGACCAGCGGTCAGGTAAGTTTTTGCACTTAGGAATTTTTTTAAATTTAGTTATTTTTGTGCCTGATAAGTATACTGTAAGGGAGGAGACCTCTTTGGATATAAATATTTGACGGTTTTTGATTAAAATAAATTAAGAAATATTTTCTACCTGCAAGATTGTGTAATTTGGTTATTGTTTTAATAGTTTGTGTAGGTTTGTCACTTTTTTTTTCTTTGGTAGGAGAGAAAGGGTTTTATTACAGCTTGCTAGCAAGGGGGAAGATAGCTGACTAATGTCCGAAAGAACCATCTTATAGAACAAAGAACAAAGACTGCAGGCCAGTGTTTGTCACTTTCAAAAGACTAAATTATAGCTAGTTTTAGATCAGGGGAGAGCAATTAGCTATTATAAGTTAATAAAACTTTTGCTTTTAGCTGCTCTTTGGTTTGTTTACTTTGGTAATTTGAATTTTACCCCAGAGCTGTTACTTTTCCTAATAAATAGTCTTTTAGGTCATATGTTAAACATTATCATGGAATTACATAAAAGTTACATAAAGAATTAAAATTTGAGCCAGCCAGACTGTAAATGGGCAGAGGTCCTTATCCGTTTTATTCCTCATTACATTTTCAGTGCCTAGCAAAGGTGTTCAATGCATATTGGTTGTTTAGTGAATGAATATTCATATACAGGTAAAAGGTGAATCAGGATAATGAGATGTTACTGATAATTATAATTAGAGGATAAGGAGACTAGATTTCTTAGCATACAATTTAATTCTAATTTATATTTAAACAAATAATTTTTTTTATTAATCTTTTAAAAAAGTTTTTGTTAAAGATTGAGCTAACATCCATTGCCAGTCTGGTTTTTTTTTCCTTCTTCCCAGAGCTCCCCAGTACATAGTTGTATATTCTAGTTGTAGGTCCTTCTGGTTTTGTGCGGGACAGTGCATCAGCATGGCTTGAGGAGTGGTGCCATGTCTGCGCCCAGGATCCGAAAACCCCTGCCCGCAGAAGTGGAGCACACGAACTTAACCGCTCAGCCATGGGGCTGACTGCTAAACAAATAATTTTAACAAAATTAACCACTCACAATTCCACTGCTCTAATAAACTTTATTTTTTTTAGGTTTTTATTTTATTTTTTTTCCTTCTTCTCACCAAAGCCCCCCAGTACATAGTTGTATATTTTTGTTGTGGATCCTTCTACTTGTGGCATGTGGGATACCACCTCAACATGGCTTGACGAGCAGTGCCATGTCCGCGCCCAGGATCTGAACCAACAAAACCCTTGGCTGCCAAAGCAGAGTACACAAACTTAACTGCTCGGCCATGGGACTGGCCCCCTAACAAACTTTTATTTTTGATTTCCATGTTCCTTTAAGCTTTTTGTTCATATGCATGTCTTATTTTTATAATTTTATAAAAATTATAAGATGGAAACAATGTTAAATTCTGTCTCTTTTTTATTACATCATAACAGTTTGCCCATGTTACAATAGCCTTGATAATTATCATGTTAATATATGTGTAATAGTGACAATATTAATTTTAAGCAATTCATTTTCAATGTATATGTTGATCAGATTTTTATGAGTTGAAAGTATCCTTTAGATTCTGTTTCATTCAGACACAGGCAAAAATAAGAGCTATGTAAAGCTACCCCAGTTAATAAGTTGAACATACGAGATTATTCTGGGGAGTTGCTTAACTTTGCCTTGTCCTTTTCCGTTATATTAAGATTGCTCACACCGTAAGTTGTTACTATAAGTTATATGGCTTTGTTGAATTAGATCTTAGAAGACAAAAAAATTGCTTACATTTTTGATAACTTTTTTTGTAGCTCTGGTATTATGGGGAAAATTTGTTTATGCTACATGGAAAATTTCTAACTGTAATTCCATACAAGTGTGAAGTGTCATCATTAGCAGGTGCTCTTGGAAAACTCAAGCATAGTCAAGATCTAGGTAGGAACTTAAATGTTTGTTTTATTACCGTAAACCGTTTTATTAACTTCCAGTTTGATATGTAGATTACCATGGCCATCAATTTGCAGAGCCTGTTCTTAATGTTGAAATTTGCCACTGTTCATTGAAATTTCCTTGACCCAGGTAGCTACCTTGGGAAGAGTCCACATTGCGGGTGCTGCAGCAGGCTGAAGAGCTACACTGTGTTTGAACACCAGTGTTCTTCTGACTGTAGGGTCAATGGGAGAGTCCCCCAGACAAAATCAGTAATGCCTCTACCCTCCCTGATTTACTAGTGGCCTCATCCTTTGGCTTAGTAGTTGCTGGGCACACACTTAGCCTTTTACTATATTATGATTTACTGATCTGAGATTATCAGTAGAATTAGATGGACTTAAAGTCTCTCTTGAATTGTGCATGAGTGGTTGTTTTTTATTGTTCTTTGATTGATTGGTTGGGTAAATGCCAATAGGTCAAAAAATTCCAGAAATTGTGTCTTTGTGTTTTCTTAGGCACTCATGCCATGCCTCATTTTGTAAACTGGGAAACATCTCAGGGGTGTGGACTTGGATTCCAGGACTCAGAGCCGTCAAAGAGAATCGTAAGTTTGGTAGTCAAAATAGAAGCGTTAGTGCAAATGTTGAAAAACAGGAAAAGGCTGATTATTTTAATGATTCCTATCTGTAGGACTATTACAGCTTTGATCTTAATATAATGGGGCAATTTGAAGCTTGAACCCAGTAGCCTGACAGCCTTTATCCAAAAATGACACACATAGTCTAGTAATTAATTTTTATGGACGTGTGTGTAAGACCCAGGTGTGGAAACAGACCAATTTGCAGTTAGTAATTATCCCTTCCTGAGTAGAGATTTTGTGTTTGTAAAACAAAATCCTTAAAAATCTTAAAGATGTTTAAGTTAAAAGTTGAAATAAACCCACTTTTCACTGTAAGAAAATTAAACCATTAAAAAAATGTAATTAGAACAAAAGTGTGCTAGTCTCTTTGGGACATTTCATATTCTTCTAAGTGTGTATTAAATCTTTTGTACTGTTTTGAGATCCTAATCAATTTATTTAATTCTAGTTAAGGAGAAGGAAAATTGAAGTGAGTGTAGAGCCAGAGTATCCAGCATCCAAGCAACTTTTATCAACTGTAAAGGTAAAGAAAGAAATATTAGAAATATGAAAAATCAACTCAAGTGGTTAAAAGAAATCTCATCTACTTTTCATTCTATCTTATTTTTATGATCTTTTTTTTCCCCTGTTTTTTACTGAGGAAGATTTGCCCTGAGCTATTGCCAGTCTTCCTCTTTTTGTATCTGAGCCACCATCAGAGCATGGCCGCTCATGGACGAGTGGTGTAGGGCTGCTCCCGGGAACTGAACCCAGGCCGACAAAGCAGTGCATGCTGAACTTAAGCACTAGGCCACTGGGCCTGGCCCTTATGATCATCTTTAGAGCTATGGCTAATGTTTATATAGTATCTTAAGGTTGTCAGAGTGAGCCAGTGCCTGGGCCTGTTTGACTCTCACTTAGCATTGGTGAGATGGATGTGATGATGGTACCCTCATAGCTCATTCACCTTTGCTTTGAATATGTTTGTAATGTAGCCTTTTCAAGATTTTGGTTTCTAAACCCTCAAATTCTTTTTTTTCTTTGCAGTTTGTCTTTGTGCAGCAAACTGTAGTGTCACCTCCAATTTCACAGGAGTGCATGGATACTGTCAGTGATTTCAGAAAATATTGGGCTAGGAGCTTTCAAGTGCAGAGTGACATTTGTTAACGTATCACACTGAACTCTTTACTTCTGCCCTTTCAGAAAGATTCAGAAAAACACATCGAAGTAGAAGTACGTAAATTTTTGGCTGTTAAGCGGACCCCTGACTTTCAGATTGTTACTGGGGACATAGTCACAGGACTTGTAGGAAGATGTAGAGCAGAGCCATCGTTTTATCCCCGGAGCGCTCTGATGCAGCTTATTCAGACGCATGTGCTTTCTTACAGGTAAGGGTTGCTGTACTTCAAACTTTACCTGTGTAGCTCTCTTGACCTTGTTTTTATGTTTCTAATTTTCACACCCTGAAAACGTTTGTAAATTATTTGCAATTGAGATTTTCCTTAAAAATGATTCATGGTTTTTGTCCTTAGCTTGTGCCCTGCCTTAATGGAGGTTGCCTTAGAAAAGACAGACGTGCAGATGTTGCAGCTCTGTCTGCAGCAGTTCCCTGACGTGCCTGAATCAGTCATCTGCACTTGCTTAAAGATTTTCTTGAGGTGAGTTAGAAACTGATGATCCTGTTCCTGCACTGCATCTTTAATCTATTACATTATTGGATTTGTAAACTTTGAATGCTTAGAAAATGAAATTTTTTCCAGTTTGTTCAAGTAATAAGAATTGATTTCTTGCTTTCAATTAACATGATAGCATTGGTGATGATAGTCTTCAAGAAACAGACATCAATATGGAGTCAGTTTCTAACTATAGTGATACTGTACAAGATGAGAAAATGGAAGAGCAAACTGAAATTGTTCAGAACGGCTTCAGTCCTGAAGAGGATAACTGTGGTCAAGAAAAGTCTCAGGCTGCAGCAGAGGAGGCCACTTCCTGTCCTGTGATTCCAAAAAGAGCAGCTCTACTGTATCTTTTGAAACACTTCCCCTTGTATTGTCTCTTTCAGGGATATAGTCAAATGCCAAGCAAAAACTAAGGAGTAATTAGATAATTTAAGGTATTTTTTTCTTTTTTTAATTTTTTCACTTTCTGCTTGAAAATGGATTATGTTCAGTGCTATATTCAAACAAATTAGTAAACCTGTTTTCTTGTTTAAGAAGCTGTACTAAGGAAGAAGCTCTATCAATTCTAAAAAGTAGTATTCTGAATAAAGACCAATTATTTCTAATAGTGAAATATTCCAGATCTCTAGTGATTAGGAGCATATTCAGTGGTAAAGCCCTTCTAGAAAAGTAAAACTTTTGTTTAAATTCTGAAAAATATCATTGGGGAAGGGAATTGCTCATAATTTCAGTTTGTCTATTTATTGAAGTAAAATTTTCCTTTATTCGTAAGTAGAAATGCAATTCTTCATTCAGCCTATAGTGAAACGTTTCTTCTGCCTCACTTGAAAGACATCCCAGCACAACATATCACTGTAAGTGTTCTTACAGATCCTATAAAATTTTGTTTCTAGTTTAAATTTTGCTGCTTGACTCTAACCAGCTTTTAGGGCCTTCAAAAGGTTATCAAGTTTTTTCATTTGAGTAAGAGGTTTCCCAGCCGTCGTGGTGAAAAATTGTGCCTAGGAGACTAGAGTGATTTTTGGGAGGCAGACTTTGGCATGTTTCTGGAGCAAGCCTGAAGGCCAGGTCAGTCCATCTAAGTTATAAATGTGTAGAAGCTAAAAATATTGCCCAGAGAAGGATTCTCTCTTCTCTGCTTTCTCTTGACTAAAAGTATACTCTCCCCAGCCACCCTCCCAAACCAGATGAACTCCTCATTGATGGCAGGGACTACATTCTATTCATTTTTGTGTCCCCAGCTGGCTAGCATATTTACTTGATGTACAGTAGTCCCCCCTTATCTGCAGTTCTGCTTTCTGCAGTTTCACTTACCCACCATCAGCTGCAGTCTGAAAATATTAAATGGAAAATTCCAGAAATAAACAATTTATACGTTTTAAATTGCGTGCTGTTCTGAGTGGCTTTATGAAATCTCGTGCCATTCCACTATATCCCACCCAGGATGTGAATCATCCCCTTGGGCTGCTGTATTCATGCTATATATGCTATCTGCCCTTTAGTCATTCTCACTTATTAGATCAACTGTCATGTTATCGCAGTGCTTGTGTTAAGGTAACCTTTATTTTACTTAATGGTCTCAAAGTGCAAGAGTGGTGATGCTGGATAAAGCAAAAAGAAGTTGTTGTTAATCTTTTACTGTACCTAATTTACAAATTAAACATTATCATAGATATGTATGTATAGGAAGAAACACATTATGTACAATCACATGTTGCTTAACGACAGGAGTGTGTTCTGAGAAATGTGTTGTTAGGTGATGTGGTGGTTGTGTGAACATCGGAGTGCACTTACACAAAGCTATATGGTAGGCCTACTACACACCTAGGCTATATGGTACTAATCTTAGGGCAGCACTGTCGTGTATGCAGCCCGTTGTTGACTGAAATGTCACTGTTATGTGACATGTGACTGTATAGGGCTCAGTATTATCCGCAGTTTCAGGCATTCCCTGGGGGTCTTGGAAGGTATCCCCCACAGATAAGGGGAGACTGTCTAATTCAGTTTGATAACTTTTTTTGTGTGTATGTTTTCTCCCCAAATCCCCCCAGTACATAGTTGTATATTTTAGTTGTGGGTCCTTCTGGTTGTGCCATGTGGGATGCCACCTCAGCATGGCCTGATGAGCAGTGCCATGTCTGTGCCCAGGATTCAAACCAGCAAAACCCTGGGCCACCGAAGTGGAGCATGCAAACTTAACCACTCAGCCGTGGGGCCGGCCCCCTCAATAGCCTCTTAAAATCCTTTCCAGTGTCTTTGTTTGCTTTCTATATAGAGAAAATTTTTCTATCAAAGTGATTAATTGCTCTTTTTTTCCCCCCACCCAGCTATTTCTCCAGTATTTGTATTTCCTTTATCTAAAGTGTAGTGAAAATGCTACTATGACACTTCCGGGAATACACCCTCCAACCCTGAACCAGGTGAGATAATTTTTTTACTTTGATTTGGTGCTGGGAAAAATCTGTAAAAAAAAGAGATTATATACAGTGTCAGAACCTAGAATTCAGTAGCTAACTAATTTCTCCTTGTCTTCTAGTCCTTATGACTCTCTTCGCTCACCAAATGCATAAACCATTGGAGTGGGAGGTAGGGAGGATCTCTGAACTTAGTAGATGGATCTTTAGAGCCACAATGCTATACTACAAATTTAATTCATCTTAAATTCCTGATTCTTTTTTTTTTTTAATTTTTATTTGTTTATTTTATGAGGAAGTTGTCGAGCTAACATCTGTGCCAATTCTCCTCCACTTTATGTGGGACACCGCCTCAGCATGGCTTGATGAGTGGTGCCATGTCCGCGCCCGGGATCTGAACCAGTGAAACCCTGGGGCACCGAAGCAGAGCACATGAACCACTCGGCTCCAGGGCCAGCCCCTCCGTGAAGTCTTGAATCCCTCAAAGTCATCCATGAGGGTTGGAATCAGCTTCTTCCAAACTCCTCTTTTGATATTTTGACTTGTTCCTATGAATCACAAATGTTCTTAATGGCATCTAGAATGGTGACTCCTTTCTAGAAGGTTTTTTTAATAATTTTTTTTCTCCCCAAACATTTGCATCTGAGCTAACAACTGTTGCCAGTCTTTTTTTTTCTACTTTTTCTCCCCAAATCCCACCAGTACATAGTTGTATGTTTTAGTTGCGTGTCCTTTTAGTTGTGGCATGTGGGATACCGCCTCAACATGGCCTCATGAGCAGTGCCACGTCCGTGCCCAGGATCCAACCCAGCAAAACCCCGGGCCGCCAAAGCAGAGCACGTGAACTTAAACACTTGGCCACAGGGCTGGCCCCTCTAGAAGGTTTTCAGTTGACTTTGTCCAGATCCATCAGAAGAATCTGTGGCAGCTATAGCCTTACGAAATAGTTTTTCTTTTTGTTTTCGTTTTTGCTGAGGAAGATTAACCCTGAGCTAACATACATTGCCAGTCTTCCTCTATTTTGTATGTGGGTTGCTGCCGCAGCATGGCTGATGAGTGGTATAAGTCCAAACCTGGGATCTGAACCCTCGAACCCAGGCCACTGCAGTGGAGCTTGCTGAACTTAACCACTATGCCATGGGACCAGCCCCTGAATTGTGTTTCTTAAATAGTAAGACTTGCAGGTCACAATTACTCTTTGATCCTTTGGCTGCGGAATGGTTATTGTGTTAGCAGGCATGAAAACAACATTAATCTTGTTGTGCATCTCCATCAGAGCTCTTGGGTGACCAAGTGCATTGTCAATGAGCAGTCATATTTTGAAAGGAATCTTTTTTTCTGAGCAGTAGGTCTCAACAGTGGGCTTAAAATATTCAGTAAACCATGTTGTAAACAGATGTGCTGTCATCCAGGCTTTCTTGTTCCATTTATAGAGCTCAGGTGGAGTAGATTTAGCATAATTCTTAAGGGCCCTGGGATTTTCAGAGTGGTAAATGAGCATTGGCTTCAACTTAATGTCACCAGCTGTGTTAGCCCCTAATAAGAGAGTCAGCCTGTCCTTTGAATCTTGGAAGCCAGGCGTTGACTTCTCCTCTCCAGCTATGAAAGTCCTAGACGGCATCTTCCAATGTAAGGCTGTTTCGTCTACACTGGAAGTCTGCTGTGTAGTGTAGCCGCCCTCGTGAATTTCCTTAGCTGGACCCACGGGATGACTGGCTGCAGCTCCTCCGTCAGCGTGTGCTGCTTCCCCTCACGCCTGCATGTTATGGAGACGGGTCTTTCTGCAAACCACGAGAAGCAACTTCTGCTGGCTTTAGACTTTTCTGCAGCTTCCTCCCCTCTCTCAGCCTTCAGAGAGTTGAAGAGAGTTAGGGCCTTGCTCTAGCTGAGGCTTTGGCTTAAGGGAGTGTTGTGGCTGGTTTGATCTTCTGTCCAGACCACTGTAACTTTTTCCATATCAGCAATAAGGCTGTTTCGCTTTCTTATCATTTGCGCATTCAGTGGATTAGCACTTTTAATTTCCTTCAAGAGCCCTTCCTTTGCATTCACAGCTCTCCTAACTGGTGCAGGAGGCCTAGCTTTCAGCCTGTTGGCTTTCGACATGCGGTCCTCACTTAGGTTACTCACTTCTAGCTTTTGATTTCAGGTGAGAGACCTGCAATTCATCCATTCACTTGAGCACTTAGAGACCATTGTAGGGTTATTAATTGGCCTAATTTCAATATCGCTGTCTCAGAGAATAGAGAGGTCTGAGGAGAGGGAGAGAGACGGGGGAATGGCTGGTCGGGAGAGCAGTCAGAACACACACATTATCAATTAAGTTTGCCGTCTTATATAGGTGTGTTTTGTGCCACAAAACAATTACAATAGTAACATCAAAGATCACTGATCACGGATCACCATAACAAATATAATAATAATGAAAAAGTTTGAAATAGTGTGAGAATTACCAAAATGTGACACAGAGACATGAAGTGAGCAAATGCTGCTAGAAAAATGCTGCCCATAGACTTTCTCGACACAGGGTTGTCACAGACCTTCAATTTGTAAAAAAACGTGCTATCTGTGAAGTGGAGTAAGGCGAAGCACAATACAGAGAGCTGTGCCTGTACAGTGAAATTTCTAGCATAAATTAGTTGATAGTGTGCATGCTACTCTGTAGTGTGTTTTCGCTCAGCACTGGTTTAGACATTTTCTGGACCGGTACCTGCACATCTGCCTCATTTGTTTTAGCCGCTGCATGCTATTTCATTTTATGGAAAATCTTAATTTATTCGTCAGTCCTCTGTTGATTGACATTTAAGTTCTTTATAGTTTTTTTGCTATTGTAAATAAACCTTGAGTGAATATCTTTATACAGTTATTTTTGTGTATTTCTGAAAGAACGCCCATTGGATAAATTCACTTAAGTGAAATTGCTGGATAAAGGGTGCATGCATTTTTAATTTAAATGCCTGATTACCTTTCCAAAGGGTTGTGACAATAGGCACTACTGCCACCAAGGTCTGAGGCCTTACTCCTTGCCAGTCAGATGGTTAGCAAATGGTGCTTCATTTCAATTCGCGTTTCTTTGATAATGAGAGAGGTAGACCATCTTGTCTTATATATTCCTTTTCGTAAACTGGCTAGTCGAGTTCTTTGTCCATTTTCCTATTGCATTTGCTGTCTCTTTCTTTTTGGCTTAAAGAATTCTTTGTATGTTAAGGAAGTTAGCCTTTTTCTATCAAATGTATTATAAATACTTTTTTCCTATCACTTGTCTTTTTACTCTCTTTAGTGGAATTGCCATAGATAAGTTTTTAATTTTTATGCTATCAGAATTATTAAGCTTTTCCTTTATGGCTTCTTTATGGTTTGTGTCATGCTTAAGGCCCTTCCCACTCTAAGAGTATGAAAATAGCCACCCTATTTTCCCCTGATACATTCATGGTTTCCTTTTCTGGGTTTAACTCTGATACGTATTAGATTTATTTTGGTCTAAGGAGTTTCATGAGGATCAGCTTTCCCCACTCCCCCCAAATGGATAATTGGTTTCCTTAATGCTTTCTCATGACAGTGATACTTGCCTGTTAACTACACCATTTGAAGATAGAGAACTACATAGGATACTTTAATAAGGGGATAGTAATAATTTTATTTAGGTTCACAGTGACGCCCCTATAATACACAACACTCTCACCTTGGGGCGTAGTGTGTGTTTCAGAATGCAAGATGAGTGGGTTCTTTGTAACTGCAAATAATCATCAAAAGGTTTTTCTAATAAAAAGACAAGTACTAACTCTCTTGGATTAAATATCAGTCTGGCTTTCTTTTTACTGATTAATCCTGTGAAAAAGATCCAATTATACTTGTAAAGTAAGTATAAAAGCAGAAAAGAACCTTTTTATATTGCTTAGAAATTCCTCATTGCTAAACTAAAATGTTCAGACTTTTATAAAGATTTATTTCTCATAAATGTTTGATATAATAATGGACTTAAAATGGACTTTGTAAAGTGAACTAACCTAAAATTATATTTAAAATTTTAACTTGCCTTTTCTTATTTATCTTTAGATTATGGATTGGATATGCCTTCTCCTAGATGCTAACTTTACTGTTGTGGTAATGATACCAGAAGCAAAAAGGCTACTGCTAAGTCTTTACAAGTTTGTGAAATCCCAGGTGTGCGATCTTTGATATATACTGAATTCTGTTTGTACCCAAGGATCACCTAAATTATAATTTATTCTTAAAACTTTTTCTTGGACTAGTTATAAGTAATCATGGAGGGTTTGTTCATATGTAGACATTATGGTAAAAGTTATTCTGAAACTTTTTTCTTTAGATATGCATTTGTTCCGAGCTCAACAAGATTGAAGTAAGTTTTCGTGAGCTACAGAAATTAAATCAAGAAAAGAATAATCGAGAATTATATTCAATTGAAGTGTTGGAACTCTTCTGATATTACCAGTTCTCCTTCATGGATGTTTTTATGAAGCTCTTTTATGTGAATTCTCCCTACTCATCCAGGCAAGAGACATGTTTTGTTTGCGACTCTGTCAGTAGCGAGAGAAACGTGACGGCGAGGACCTGGAGCGTCGCTCGCTGAGCTGGTGCTGGGCGGACGGCAGGCTTCCTGTGAACATATTCCAGTGGGTGGACCTTGGTGGGGAGAGCTTCTGACACTTTTTTAAATATGTAACTGAGCTGATTTTAAGTCAACTTATTTGTGTATTGATAAAAGTCTCATTTCTTATCATGTGTTTTGAATAGTTCTTTTAATAAAAAAATCACCATTGAAACAGTGATTCTAGGGAGAATGTAGTTTTGTCAGAGTCTGGAAGCTGTCCCAGCTCATCTGGTCTCATGGGTGGCAGAAGAGGTCAGTGCCACAGGCAGGCTGGGAGGGGTCCGTGGACAGGTGCATGCTGATCTTCTGACATTTTCTCCTGTTCTTTACCTAATTCCACTCCCCTTCTTACTTACCTAAGAGTTGAACAATACCTCTTTCTGTACATTATCCCTCAGATTGCCTCTATGATTAATTGATAATTTAGGTTATGAAAATGCATTACCAAATAGTAAAAAAAGTCTCTTCTGAAAATAGCGTTACAGTTCGACTTGCCATAGCCTTTCCAGTTTTTCACTCTTTGGATTTAGGACAGATGGAAGGTTTTATGTAGAAGAAATGCATGCTTTTGTTTCTTGAAGATAGACTCAAATTTATTTTTGTTAAGAGTGAAATCACTCTTTCAGATGATGAATTAAGTTCCCCCAAAGTAACTTGAAGCATTTCTAAGCTATGAAAGTCTCTGCTGAATAAATCATTTTGCAACCTGTTTTAACTTGAAGGGTCACAATATATTTTTTTTAATTCCTGTAAATTCTAGTGCATAAGTGTAAGTTCAAGTGTGATTCCAGAGCCCAGATTTAGCATTCTGATTGCTTAATTTAATTTGCATTAGAGAAAGGCTTCATTTTAGTTTACACACTTTATGTAAACTTTAGTCACAACTATGGCAGCTGACAAACAGGTTCTCTGTCATTCTTTTTTTTTTTTTTTTTGAGGAAGATTAGCCCTGAGCTAACATCTGCTGCCGATCCTCCTCTTTTTGCTGAGGAAGACTGGCCCTGAGCTAACATCCGTGTCCCTCTTCCTCTACTTTATATGTGGGATGCCTACCACAGCATGGCTTGCCAAAGTAGTGCCATGTCCGCTGCCAGGATCCGAACCGGCAAACCCCAGGCCGCCAAAGCAGAAGGTGCGCACTTAACCGCTGCGCCACCAGGGTGGCCCCTCTTCTGTCATTCTTAATCTGTCTTTAGTTCTAAAAGAAAAGAAATTCGAGGCCTGCCTGGTGGTGCAGTGGTTAAGTTTGCATACACCGCTTTGGCGGCATGGGGTTTGCTGTTTCAGATCTCGGGCACAGACCTCCACACCATCTATCAAGCTATGCTGTGGCAGGCGTCCCACATATAAAGTAGAGGAAGATGGGCATGAATGTTAGCTCAGGGCCAATCTTCCTCAGCAAAAAGAGGAGGATTGCTGGTGGATGTTAGCTCAGGGCTAATATTCCTCAAAAAGAAAAATTTAAAAAAGAAAAGAAATTCCAAAGATAACAGCATATATTAACTGCCATGCTCACTTTATATAACAAGACATTTTGCGTAGACAATTTAATGCATTACAGTGCTGCTCAGCAGAAATGAAAAATGCAGATCTCCTTAATATATTTCTTCGTTTTATCTTTTTTTGCTCAGTCTTTTAAGAATTACTTGCAGACATCCAGACATTGTAAAATTGTGGGTTCCTAAGCTTTTCTTAAGAATTTTGAGCGTTACTACAGTGGATCCTTTCTAATTTAGAGATTCATTTTAGGGGGGTTTAGATTATTCAGGATTTTCACACTTTTTAGATTCTGAGTTATGATTTTTATTTCTAAAAACCCACGATTACAAGACAAATCTCAAATTGAATTGTGAATTCTTTCAGCCAGAGAAAACAAGATAAGCAACTGAAATTCAGTGGCGGTCAGTTCATAGATTGACATTTTGCTCTTCATGACTTCTGACTTAATTGCGCTGGAAGATGGCTTCTGCAGCGACAGGGAACTTGTCCAGTCAGGAATCAGATAGAGGCCTTCGAGGAGGCAGCAGCAAGAGGGAGATTCCTGTGCCCTCAAACTCTTGTCTATTTGAACAGAGTTTATGTATAGGATTCTTAAAAAGTCTTTATTGTAGGGTTTAATAGTTTGGGTTGTAAATATTTTGGATGATTAAATTACTGATGCTTAGAAAAATTTAATTGCTTTTAAATACTAGTTGCAAATTGTTTCTAGGTTGCCTACAGTTTAAGTTACTAAATTTAGAAGTTAAATAAGGATTTTATAAGGACATACAGAGACTCTTACAGGCTGAGTTCTTCAAGGCCACAGCTGTGTCTTACGGTTTCTGCACACTAAGTGTAGGACCACTGGCACACAGTTGGCGTTCAGTAAGTGGCTATGGAATAAAGTTATGGAGTATTGCGTGTTATCTGTCCAACTATAGAGGAATAACTCAGAAGATTTACAATAGTTACTTTTTCTGGAAAGTAAATCATCTCTGTTTGTTCACCACGTATAGGCAACGTACCTTCTGCCTCTAGACTTTTATTTTTTATAACACTAAATTTTACCTCAGATTTGTTTCTGATTACATATACTACATCTGTATAATAATAAAAGTTGTTCTTTAAACTTAAGTTCTCCATCTAGGAAATGATTTCCTGTGAAGTTACCTGTTTTTTTAGGCAAATGTGGACTAACAGGTTATCATTACTATTTAAGATTAGACATTTGTTTGCTTTTTGCCTTCTTAGGCTTCTTTGTAAATATTTTGTGACTATAACTATAGTGGTGTCCATTCTGGATAATGTATAGAACTTTAAAACAAAGATGGACTTTTTGCCTCAACTTTTTCTTAGAAAATTTTAATCCTAAAAAAATTGTAAGAAAAAACAATGAGCACCCGTATATCCTTGACCTAAATTTACCTATTGGTAGCATTTTACCGTGTTTGTTTTACCACTCTCTCTGTATTTTTTCTTTTTTTCCTGAATGATTTGAAAGTTATTTGCAAACATGCAGATTAATCCCATAATTCAGCTTAATCCCATAAATGCTTCAGTTTAATCCTCTAAAACAAGAGCCTTCTTTTATAAAACCACAGGGCAATTATTGAATTCAGGAGATTAATATTAAGACAGTACTATTTAGAATGTTAACTGTCCTTATTCAGATTCCCACAGTTGTCCCAGTAGTGTCTTTTATAGCTGGACTTTTTCCTTCTTAAAATTCAAAGATCGTTCTTTGCATTTAGTTTTCATGTTTCTTTAATCTCCTTTAATCTAGAATAGTTCCCTAGATATTGCATTTCTGAAGGATGTAGGCCAATTATTTTGCAGAATGTCCCTCAATTTGGGTTTGTCTCATTTCCACATGATTAGATTTAGATTAAACATTTTTGACAAGAATGCTACAGAGAAGGCACAGCATCAGGAGACGCTGACGTGAGTTTTCCTATCACTTAGTTAACGTAGGATTTACCAGAATGCCCCACTCTAAAGGTACCATTTTCTCTTTGTACTTCGTAAGTGAACTCTGTACATCTTTGAGACAGTGTGAATATCCTATCCTGGAATGGTCTTCTTCCCCAACAGTGGTTTTAGATCCATTGGTAATTTTTGCCTAAATCAGTTATTATTTGGTGGTTGTGCTTGAAAACTATAAAATTGTTTTGGCATGAATTTCACTCTAAAATAGAATGCTGTGCCACATAGCCACCACTCTCATCTTTTCAGTGTGCTTTCTAATCTATAAATGGATGACTAAGTAAATGGTTGGAGCTCTTTCACAGATTTGAATAGTTATAATGAGTATACTATGTGTGGTCTACTTTTTTCACTCAATATTGTCATAAAAACATGTTTTACATAGTTTATATGTTTCAATTCTTAAAAGCTTTAGACTCAGAAAACTAGAGCTGAAAGGCTAAGAAGAATTTATTCATAAATGTTAAATATCTTACACAGTTCCCACGGCTTCGCACTAGCGAAGCTGAAATATGACTTTAGATTATACTATTCCATTTCCTTTAATCATCATCATTATCACTGGGATACTTTTGAAAGCATACCCAAATCAGTGGAATATTTGGAATGCCTCTTTGCTACAGACAAATTTCTTGAGGAAAAAAACTATTCAAAATTCTAGACAACTTTTTTTGAAGAGACTGTCATCATTTTAAATTACCTCCCCAGGGCCTTTCATCTTTAAGAAAGTGGTGTATTATTAATAAAAGAGTTTTAGGGGCCGGCTCCGTGGCCAAGTGGTTAAGTTCGCACGCTCCGCTGCAGCGGCCCAGGGTTCGGATCCTGGGTGCAGACATGGCACCGCTCCTCAGGCCACGTTGAGGCGGCTTCCCACATCCCACAACTAGAAGGACCTGCAGCTAAGATATACAGCTGTGTTGGGGGGGGGGGGTTTGGGGAGATAAAGCAGGAGAAAAATAATAAAAAAAATAAAGGATTTTTAAATAAATGTCTGTTAAAATTACCCTATTAGTTTCAGGTCACATACCAAGACTGTTACCTAGATTAACACAGCCAATAATTAGATAGAATTGTTCTTTTCGTGTATTAGATGTTTAATTTATAATACACTTCAGATCTCAGTTGCTATGATATTCCATGTTCATTTTCAGACTTAGAATAGAAAATAGTTTTGTTTTTTAAAATTATATTTTAACTAGTAAAAGATAGACATTTGTTTACTTAATTATTTAAGGTTGTATTTATATTATGCAATATATACGCTGATATATAATATATTAGACTATATGGCATTTACTGTTTTCCAGCCCTTCTTCTAAATGCTTTACAAATATTCATTGATTTAATACTTTTAACCCTTCTTAACAATCCCATGAAGTAGGATTTCCTGTGGAAGAAGTTGAGGCACAGAGCACTAAAGTGACCTTCCAAGTTAACAGAGCTGGGAAGTGTCAGGATTTGCACCAGGCGGTCTAGCTCTGGCTTTAGGACTCTGAAACCCTACTCCGTGCTGCCTCTTAACCACTGCTATTCTCATGCCACGACGCCGATCACATCCATAGTTTAGTGTTCAGCTTTAGGAATATAAGTCCTGATTATTGTTTAAGTCTATGTGGGAAATACCTGCTTCGCAGTAGTCCTCCTTGGGATATAGTTTACAGGAACCCCCTGTGAAATGGGTGCCGCCTATATAATGCTTAAAAGATTATCTGGTGGATTCTAAGTATCTGACATGAGTATGAAGATTAGTAGAAAGCATTGTTACTCCAAGACCTAGCAAATTGTCTCATCAAACATGGAATCCTGTGGGTGGTGGCCATACAAGGCATGGAATCAAGATTGAGACAGTTTAGGTCTGGAATAGATAAAATGAATTAGTCTTGGGGATCGGTCCCATAGCCGAGTGGTTAAGTTCGCGCGCTCTGCTGCAGGCAGCCCAGTGTTTCATCGGTTCGAATCCTGGGCGCGGACATGGCGCCGCTCATTGAGGCGGCGTCCCACATGCCACAACTAGGAGGACCCACAACTAAGAATATACAACTATGTACCGGGCGGCTTTGGGGAGAAAAAAGGAAAAAAATAAAAATCTTGGAAAAAAAATGAATTAGTCTAAGTTTAAAGATGAAAGAATGATTTGAATTAGAGAAAAATTTAGTCGTGTTTATGCAGAATAAGTTAGAGATCTTGGACAACTTGAGTGGGAAACCAAAAAATATCCTGCCCTGGACAGGAGAGGAGAGTCTGTGAGAGGTGCACGTGGTTGCCAAAAAGAGTTTGTTTCTTTTAATTATCTTTCCTCTCTTTAATTCCATACTCACCAAGCAATTGACACTGATTTGCTTTCCCAGAAACACAAATACCTTGGTATGAGAGGTAATGAAGCAATTAGTCTCCTAGAACCCTTGTAAATTAGCAAATTGAAGTTCTTGTCTAAAATTTAATTTCGTGTGAACCTAATTATCCTTGGCTACTTTTCATTTCTGGATGAGTTTGTATGCTTTGGGTTGTCAGTGCCAAATTTGTTACTCTTTGTTAGGATATTTTCAGACCAGAGGGTATACAACATCTGTTTCTTCTGATTTGGATGTTTTGTTGTTTTATTGTTAAATGTCTTATATTTTAAATTGTACGTCAGGTAAGGTATAGTTAGTGTATAGATGTTTTATTTTACTTTAAAATGAACTTGGGGAACTTTAAGTACATACTTGAAGAAAGGCGGTTGCATTTGCACAGACCATATGCACCAGCCCGCTTTCACTACTAGGGTGAGCAATAGCACGTCATATGCAATAGCGTGAACTCTAAAAATGAAAATTGCACCATTTTCAACAGTGATTGGTGCATGCTTCCCTTGGGAAAATTTGGAAGCCTAAGGCTTCTATAACCTTTGGTATAAAGCTTTTAATTTGTTTATACGTTGCCTGTCAAAGAGAAAGGTACAATAAAATAGTATAATGGAAATAGAAAATTAGGCCCACAAAAGGTGAATATAAATAAATGTCGACTGCAAAAGTCAACAAATCTTTTCATTTAAACTCACAAAGATTCTACCTGATTATATATTTTAAACTTTTAAAGGGTCCTCCTCTTTTTTCTCTCTCTCTTTTTCTTTTTATTGCGGACAGTTTCAAACATACGGAAGTAGACAGAAGAATATAATGAATCCCATATGCATATTACCCAGCTTCAACATTAATCAGTATTTTCCCAATCCTGTCTCATCTGTGCCTCCACTTACTTTCCCTTCCCCCATTATCCCAGACATCAGATAATTTCATTTCCTAATATTTCAGTTATACATTTATTTTTACAAGTTATTTGAATCAGGACAAGTAAAGTTTACACATTGTGGTGATGGTTGACAAGTCTCATGACTTTTAATCTATAGGTTTCCTTACCATCTCTTGTTTTTTTCTTTCTTGCATTTACTTGTTAAAGAAATTACATCATTTGCCCTGTAGAATTTCCGGTCTGGGTTACCACTGAAAATCATGTGATAACTCAAGTCACTTAACCATTTTTCTCTTTGAACTATTATGAACTTTCCATTTATACAGGAGGTCATGACGACATTTTCCCTTTGCACAAATGCTTTTCCATTAGCTTATGAAGGTTGCAAATGTTCAATTATTACAGTGGTCATCTAGTTCAGAGGTTGGCAAACTGTGGCCTCTGGGCCAAATCTAGTGGACTGCAGTGTTTATATGGCTTGCAAGCCAAGAATGTTTTTTATATTTTTTAATGGTTAGGAAAAAAAAGAGGAATAATATTTCATGACACATGAAAATTTTATGGAATTCCAATTTCAATGTCTACCACCACCTGGTGGCTAGTGGGTCATGTGTGCAGGCAGTTGCAGGGCCAGGCCCCATAAGTACCACTGTTCCCAAAGGACCACAACGTGAAATAGCAAATAAAAGGCACCATGACAAGTTGAGAGAGGCACTGTGGAAGAAAGGAAAAAGTTTTATGTGTATGACCTTTCGTGGCACTTTTCCCTTGCGTTTTGAACAAGGGGCCCCACATTTTCATTTTGCACTGGACCTCACAAATTATGTAACTGGCCCTGCCTGCATTTTCCTTGTTCAAAGTGAGTATGTTAATATCTGCCCCTGAGATTGCTGTAAAAATTAAATAAAATAAGAGGAAAGAATCACACTATGCCTGGACCTGGATTTGTACAGCACTTCAGAGTTTACATGTCGTTTCAAATACATAAGCTTGTTGCTGGGCCTGAAGCGTTGAGATGGGTCACGTAAGTATTATTCCAGATTCGTGGCTGAGAAGAACAAGGCCCGGGAAGTTTATTGAGACTCAAACCCAGATGGAGGCAGTTCAAGTAGTGCCAGGCTTCTGTTCAGAGGCTTAAATATGACCAGAAGAATCAACAGCTTGATGAGGGCATTGTGACAATGGTGCAGGTGGTTTTCTATCAGGGTTGGCATGAAACAGGACATGCCTAGTTTATGCCAGGATATCCAGGAACTTCAGACTCAAGTAAACCACATGTCGTGGAGCCAAGTATGAAGATGAATACAATGTGGTCCCCTCCTTCAAGCATCTCCCAGTCCCTTGGAGAAGCCAAGATATGTACACTGCAAGCAAAAGGATAAAAAAGCGTCAAGTGCCCTAAATGCTATAGGAGTTGCGAGGAGGGCTAAGGTCCCTCCCAGTCAGGGGGTCAGGGAAGGCTTTATGGAGGAGGTGGCATTTGAGTTTTGCCTTATAAGATGGGCAATTGTTGAAATATCGAGGTGAGAGGGAATGACACTTCCAAAGAAAGGAAACAGCATAAGCAAAGTCAAAAGCAAGGTCCAGGTGTGCTGCAGAGCAGCACGTGATTCAGGGGCAGAATCAGTTCGAACTACTGCTAAGTACCTGCCGCCAGTTTGGGGCTGTGAAGGGCAGATTGTGCAAAAGGAGGGACACTCTGAGGTACTGCCCCTCAAGTTATCAAGATGAAGTCACTGTTTAGTCAGAGCTCTTCTTAGCACCTGGCATTGGGCAGCCTTTCACTCCCGGTGGAGGGGTCTGCAGAGTTTGCAGCAGGCTCTGATGTGACTGAGTGCCCTGCAGGCTGTGGTGTGTGTGTTTGCTCTGCACCGTGAGTAGTTGGTAGGCTGGCAGTGTTAATCCAGTGCATGTCACAGAAACAGGTGTTGTGAAGGGAAACTCTTCATGGAGAATCCTCCGTCATCAGACCACTGCCTCCCACGGGAAGGGGTGGAGACGGATGGGTGTCCAGGGTCATCGCTGGCCGGCAAGGATGGAATGCCTCTCACAAGTCATGAGTTTAGAGGATAGCAATCAGAAGTTACGTTCTGGATGTTAAAATGAGGGAAGTCAAGTCCATCAGGCCTCAAGCAAGAGGGCTCCATAGGCACGGACAGCCTGGGCGCAGGGAAGAGGGACGGCAGACTGGGTGACGTCTGCTGATGAAGTGTCTGTGCTGATTCGGGTTTTTATGAACAAATGTGGCAAAGCGGTGGGCAATCAGGCATGCAGTACATTTTTGTTGTAAATATAAATTGGAACAGCCTCATCAGAAGGCATTTTGGCAATACCAACTGAAATTTAAAATTCAGACGCCCTTTGGCTCGTCTATTAGTAGGAATTTATCCTACAGATATTGGCACGTGTGTCCATAGAAGTATATATAAGGAGGTTTATTTCTATTTTACCCTGTTTACAATAGGAAACATTTGGAAATAAATGTCCAAGAGAATACTGGTTAAATAAATAAATGTAGTACATTAGTGCAATGGTTTAATAGAGTGATATTTTAAAAAAAAAGCAGCAGCTCAGCGTGTATTGATTTGGAACGATCTCCAGAATACAATAGATGAAAACAAAAAAGGTGCAAACAGTGGGTTTGCTATGATTAATATAAATAACGAGAGGATATGTTTACACTTGGAATATTGCCGGCAGGACACAGGAGAATAGAGGCAGTGATGGCCTCTGGGGAAGGGGCCTGAGGGGAGTGGGCTGCTCACTTTTTACAGTGTACACCCTTCATATCTTTGGGACTTTTTACTGCCCATCTCCGCTCCAAATTATTTGTAAGTCAGGGGTTTCTGAACCACTTTATTTGTAATAAATAAAAGCATTGCTTTTTTTTAAAAAAACATGTGGTAAAATACACATACCATAAAATCTGTCATTTTAAAATTTTAACCATTTTTAAGTGTGCAGGGCAGTGGTGTTAAGTATATTCACATTGTTAGGCAACCGATGTCCAGAATTTTTTAATCTTGCAAAACCGAAACGCTGTACCCATTAGACAACTTCCCTGTTTCCCACTCCCCAGCCCCTGGCAACCAACGTTCTACTTTCTGCCTTAGGAATCTGACCGATCTGGATACTAAATGTAAGTGGAATCACACAGTATTAGTCTTTTTGGGACTGGCGGCTTTCACTTAGCATAATGTCCTCACAGTTCATCTGTGTTGTAGCATGTGTCAGAATTTCCTTCTTTTTTAAGACTGAATAGTGTTCCATTGTATGTATATGCCACATTTTGTTTACCCATTCATCAGTTGATGTCACGCTTGGGTTGATTCCACGTCTTGGCTGTTGTGAATAATGCTGCTGTTGTAGGGGAGGAAAAACTTAACTTCTTTCCTCTATCCTCCAAGGTTTTCTGAATGGGGCCCTGAAAACTGGACTGACAAAAGTTAGATTAACAAGAGAAAAACAGAGTTTATTAACAAGTATATACACCGAGGAGAACTTGGTGATGAGTGACTCAAAGGAGTGTTTAGAACTTGGTCTCATATAGCATCCTAACAAAAGAACAATAAATTTACAGAGAAGGGACGCGACAAGGGAAGAGGACTGTGAGCTTCTGGGGGAGGAGACCATGCGAAGGTAACTTTGCGGGGGAAACTAATGGGAGACCAAAGCCACTCCCTGAGTCGGTTGTATAGAGTCCTCTCGTGCTGTCCTTGGGCTGGTCCTAGTCTCAAGTTGTCCCTGGCAGTGAAGGATGGTCCTGCCCTTCTTGTCCTGTAGGGGGGACCAGGAACAGAGTTTTTCCTGTGTCTGCTTTTTTTTCACTTGCCTTCAGCTCAGAATAATTCTTATGCCACGGTGGCATATTTTGGGCTGGCATACTCTGAACCCCTTCACTACGAACATGGATGTACGAATATCTCTTTGAGACCGAATTGCTAGATCATATGGTGGTTCTACTTTTAACATTTTGAGGAACTGCCACGCTGTTTTGCACAGCGGCCGCACCGTTGCGTTCCCATCAGCGGTCCACAAGGGTGCCAATTTCTCCACATTCTCACCAACATTTATTTTCTGGGTTTTTGATAGCAGCCATCCTAATAGGTATGAGGTGGTATCTCGCTGCGGTTTTGATTTGAAAAGCATTCCTTTCTCAGTTCTAACTCCTGATGACAGCTCCACCACTACCCCTCTGGCCTACGCCAGAATTCTCTCTCGGTTGGATTTCTGCAAAAGCTTCCTAACCGGTGTCCGTGCCTGCGTCCTGGCCCCTCAGTCCACTCTCAACACAGCAGCTGCAGCGATCCTGTTAAAAACGTAGGAGAATCTGGTCAGCCTTCCCCTTCAAAGCTCAAGGCTGCAGCCCACCCTCCCCGACCTGTCTGCGCCTCTCCTGCTCAGTCATGTTCCTGTGATGGTACGTGCTCTCTTATTCTTTCTTCCCCATGCCTTCCTCCTTCAGCTTCTTGGGGTTTATGCTCGAATGTCACCTCAGTGAAGCCTTTCCTGACCTCCCTACTGGAAATTACACCCCCCTTCTACGCCTACGACGGCACTCCCTAACGTCTTTCTCTCATTCATCTCCCCCCAGAAAACCATTCACTATCCGACTTACCTATATTTTGCTTATTAATCTGTTTTTTGTCTGTCCTTTTAATGGGGGCAGAACTCCTGTCTTGTTCTCTGCTGAACCCCAAGCACTCGGTCAGGGCCTGGCGCCTGGCAGGCATTCATTTGTTGAGTGAGGAGGAGACCAGGCAGGGCCACGAGATGAAGCTGAAATTGCTGGCGGTGAGCCACCAGGCGGCTCTAGTGCCAGCGACCTACTTCACAAGCAGCCTTGCCAGTGGGTGCCCCTTGCTGGCGAACGGATCATTTCAGCCAAGGGAGAAGGGTTCCTCTTGATGTGGGGTTCAATTACGCTTCCTTCCCCCCTGGGCCTCTCTCGTCTTGCTTGCCTGCATTCCTGCACCTGCGTCCTGTAGTGATCAAAATGAACAGCGGGGGCGACAAAGGCAGCCCGACTGGTGGAAATGTACATCGTTCCTGCTGCCCACGGCTGCCCACCCAGAGGGCGCAGGGCCCCGTCACTGCTGCTTGAGCGAGAGTGGACCGGCTTGGTTGGGTGTTTGGTTCGGTTACAAGACTCCTCCCAGGGAGTTTTTCTTGGCCATTAGGATAACCACACGTCGGAGTGTGGACTGTCCAGGGAGAGTTAAATCTCTTGACAGCATCACAGCGTAGAAACACATTACGACTATGTGTCCCTTCGATTAGACAAAAGTTAAAAAAAGTAAGTTTGGTTTCTTCAAACTTTGATGACCAGAGACCTCGATGAACAAAGCATTCATTTTTAACCTCAGCCAAGACCCTGATCCCCTTGTTGGGTTTTCTTTTTTTTTTTTTTTTTTAAGATTTCTTCTGCTTTATCTCCCCCAATCCCCCCTGGTCCATAGTTGTATATCTGAGTTGCAAGTCCTTCTAGTTGTGGCATGGGTTTTCTTATTGAAAAGCAAGAATCTTTTCACTTAACACCCTCAATGAGAGTTAGTGGCTGTCAGAGCTGACTGCCTGCAGTGGCAATAGAAATGCAAAGAGGTCTGTTAAGTGAGGTTGGTGACTCTGAATACAGACCCCTAGGACTCTGGCTGTCTTTGTAAATGCTGAGTACTCATTCAGATGCAGAATATTCCACTTTTAGCTGGGAGCTGAGAACGACTAGATCGACAGACCTCTTAACTCTTTTTTTTTTCTTTTTTCTTTTTGTTTGTGAGAAGATTGGCCCTGAGCTAACATCTGTTGACAATCTTCCTCTTTTTTTTTTTTTGGCTTGAGGAAGATTGTTGCTGAGCTAACAACTGTGCCAATCTTCCTCTGCTTTGTGTGGGACGCTGCCACAGCACGGCTTGAAGAGCAGTGCTAGGTCTGCGCCCGGGATCCGAGCCTGCGAACCCCAGGTCGCTGAAGCGGAGCGCAGGAACTTGACCGCTGTGCCACCAGGCCGGCCCCCAGACCTCTTACTCTTGATCACCCTTAGGCACGGAAATCACTTTGTTGTATATAATTTAACACATATTCCCATGGATTTAGACTCAATCTCATGATAACAAGTGTGGCTGATGACCCTCAAATTTTTCTCTCCAGCTCTGCCTTTCCCACTAATTCCCAGATTCGCATTCCCACTACCTAATTAACATCTCTGGTTAGCCATCTCAAGCTTAATGTACCCAAAATGGAATTCTTAATTTCCCCTAGCACCTGTTCCCCCTGCCCTGGACTTCCTGGGGACCTGGCACTACACTTCCGTTATCCCCATCCATCAGCGAGCCCTGTTGACCTTGCCTATGACATCTCTCAAACATGCCCTTCTGTCCATTTCCACTGCAGCCATCTTTCCATGGCCTCGTCATCTCTGCCCCTCCCCGAGCAGCTCCTGACTCCTCTGCCCACCTTTGCTCTGGCATCTCTCCCATCCATTCTCTCCACAGCAGTGAACGGGGTCCTAAAGCGTGAATCTGATTGGGTCACACGTGCCCTTTAAGAAGCTCCAATGTGCTGATAAATGCTGCAACGTGGATGAACCTGGAAGATATTATGCTAAGCAGAAGAAGCCAGTCACAAAAGGCCATACAGTATATGGCTCCATTTATAGGAAATGTCCGGAATAGGCAAATCCATAGAGACCGAAAGCAGATTAGTGGCTGCCAGAGGCTGGAGGTGGGGCAGGTGGAGGGAGGAGTAGTGATGACAGCTTAAAGGGTGTGGGATTTCCTTTGGGGATGACGAAAATATTCTGGAACTAGATCATGATGATGGTTGCACAACACTGTGAATGTACCAAATATTGAATTCTACACATTAAAATGGTGACTTTTTTCTTGTGTGTTTTTTACCACAATTGAAAAAAAAAGCTTCTTGGTGCAGTCTTTAGAATCCCGCTCCCTCCTCTGGTCCACAAAGCCCTGCATGGTGTGGCCCCTGGCCGCCTCTCCTCATCCGGGCCTCGCCGTACAGGCCTGCTCCTGCAGGGTTGCCAAGCTCCAGACCTCCCTTCACACTGTTCCTTCTGCCTGGTGCTGTCTCCAGCCCCACCGGGGCTGGCTCCTTCTTAGCCTCGGTTTCCACCTTGGAGAGGCCTTGCCTGACTTCTCTCGCCCTCAGCTCTTTGCTTCCTTCCTAACACTGATCACAACGTTATTGACTTTCTTGTCTGCTTGGGTTTTCTGTCACTCCCTGTTAAACCACATGAGTTCCATGAGGGGTGGAACCAAGTCTGCCCTGTATTTCCAGAATCTAGGTACAGCGCCTGGTACTGGGGACAGGCTTGAAATTTACAGAACGAAAAAAAAAATTTTCTTGAGTGTAGAATAACTGAATCTTCAAGTGTTAAGAATACAGGACATTTTCTTTGCATCTTGTAATGGAGAAAAATACACACACTACCTATGTAAGGTGGTATGGGCAGCAACTGGAAAGAGTGTGTGTTCATCAACTGGCTGTTTGTTAGGAGACTAACGTGTGCTCAGGACTTGGCTAAAAGCTACTGGTGACACAGGACGTAAATCTCAGCTGCTCTGTGGGACATACAGCCCTGTCAGCAGAGCTCAGCCCTCTTAGTTCAGGAGAAATACGAAGGTTTACAGGCCTCATTTTTTTTTCTCGGTCAAGATGACATGGGCTTTATTGAATCCTACGAAAAGAGACAAGATATTCTTGAGATAACCTGGTTTATTGACTAGAAGAATTTGATCAGAACAATTGCGGTGCCTTGTTCCTAGGACGGCACCGGGATCTGTGCTGAGCAAGCAGCTTCCTAACCTTCTTCCCTTATTTTTGGATAGTACTTTAGCTCATCGGGTGACCTTCCCCGCATGAGCTCATTTTTCCTTTGAATTAACTTCTCTGGGGGGGCATTACTATTACTTCCCCTTTGCAGATGAGGAAACCGAGGCTCCGAGAGGCCAAATGACTTGCCTAGAGTTTGAGCCTGGCTGCAGACTGAGGGCCAAATGTGTCCAGACTCTGCTTGACTTTGAGCCAGTTACTCAGCCTCGCTGAGCCTCCCTTTCCTTGGTTCCCGCCCATCCTTTCCCACCACCTGGGGGATGGCAGTGAGGATCAAATGAAATAATGCATGGGAAATGCCTGGCTACGGTCATAAGCCTTTGACCGAGGTTTGCTATGGTTGTGACTTTTCTGTTTAATGTCGAGCTGACAGTGCCCTTCCAAGATGGCCTGTGATAGGCGAGGAGGCGACTTGAGGGCCCCTTCTCTCTGCTCTACATGCAAGTTTCCTTAAAGGCCAGAGACCCGGGCACTGGAGCTACGGGCTGGGATCTCCAGGCCGGGAAAGCCACAAACACGGGTAGTGCCAGCTTCCCCGATGTGCTTCATACCACTCACGTGCTCACACACTCAGAGGCTCAGCGCAATGGAATTTCCAGTTTGGACAGAGGGAAAGGAATGTATATTGAGGCCTACAATAGCCAGAAAAATAATCCAGCCTGGCCCCACTCCCAGGGCCAGACATCCCTAGTGTCTCAAAGACCAGAGTCCACACGAAGTCACCTCTGACCGATTGCCCAGCCCAGCCGCTCTGCTGCTCTCTCTGAGCCACCCTCCCTTGGGGCAGAGAGTACATCAGCAAGGCTCAAAGGGCAGGGGTGACAGGCCCCAGCGAAGAGAGGAGGGAAGGGAGGCCCTCCCCAGCCCCCGTTCTGCAGGCTAGTCCCGTGGGAGCACAGCACTTCAGCCAAGGCTGTTTGAGGGCAGAAGCTCTGCTCAGCCACCCCCACATTGGACAATGGGAATTAAAGCAATTAGGGAGAGGAGAGCAGTCCCTCAAACCCTCTTTACATCGTAGGTGAAGGAGGATTGTCTTTCTTCTCTACTTTGCGCAGCCATAGCAAGCAGGTGTCTTTAAAACTTCCTGTTTCTTGAAGACTTGAGCCCCTTAACAAAGAGCCGCTGATCTTTATGTCCTTTCCTGCTCTTATCCATGCAGAGCACCCTCTGCCCCGTGCCCTGGGTGCTCCCCTTCGCAGTAACTGTGCACGCTGCTCTTTCACTTCAAATGAGCTCAGTGATTTTATTTTTCCTTTTAGAAACCATCAATGAAAGGAGTAATTCTATAGAGTTTCGACCACTTAAATCTGGTTTGTAAAATTAAAATACTACCTTAAATACATACGCCTGGGCACCTTAATGTTACAATGTAATGCTATCTTTTTATTGATGACTCCCTTGTGAATGAGTCAGTGTTTGACTACAAAGTGGGGGTGGAATTATGGGTGATCGCTCTCTCCTAATTGAGGCTGTTTTGCTTTAAGACCAACATAGCATCTCAAGATAATCTTAACTGAGCATCTTTAAAATGTAATTTAAACTTTCTGCTACAAAATAAATTGCAGGGGATATAATAGAGGGGGGGAAGACACCCTATAAATTTAAAGAGACTTAAAAGCCGTATCGGGGGCTGGCCTGGAGGCGGAGGGGTTAATTGTGCACGGTCTGCTTCGGTGGCCCGGCGTTCACTGGTTCGGATCTGGGTGGGGACCTGGCACCGCTTGGCACGCCATGCTGTGGCAGGTGTCCCACATAGAAAGTGGAGGAAGATGGTCACGGATGTTAGCTCAGGGCCAGGCTTCCTCAGCGAAAAGAGGAGGATTGGCAGCAGATGTTAGCTCAGAGCTAATCCTCCCCGCCCCCTAAAAAAAGCCATATCAATCAATTGCAATATGGGAATCTTATTTGGATCCCAATTTAAACAAACAAACCTAAAAAAGGCATGACATATGAAACAAAGACAAAGTTGATCTGTGATTAGATATTTGATGATAGAAGGAATTATTCTTGATTTTGTTTTAGATGTTTTATATTTTCAGAAAGGAAGTCTTGTCTTTTAGAGATATATACTAAAATATTTATGTAAGAAATTATGATTTCTAGTATTTGCTTCAAAATAGTGTAGGAAGGGGGAAAGTAGGGGTTTAGATGAAACATGCTCAGCCATGAGTTTGATGATTATTGACTCTACAGGTGGTCTCATTATACTATTCTCTCTACATTTATATATGTTTGAAATTAATTTTCCATGATGATTTAAGGAAGGAATTAAATATGCATATGTATTTATATATATTCAATCAATACAAAAATACCTTTTTTTTTGCAGTTTTATAACTTTATTTCACAATCAGCCGTTAGTTCTCATCCACATTGTCTGTAGATTTTTGAAAGTGGTGACAGGTACACAGGTAACCAACGTACAGAGTTTGTCTTGTGAATCTTCATCCTCATTGCGTTTTCTGGACAACCGCACACGGATGCGGTAAGGGACATTCCTTATTCCTTTGGCCAGACAGCTTTGTTGAGCCTGGTGTCAATTCATACATCTGGAGCTCCCATCTCCTTCATGGCAAATTTCCGGATCTCTTTGAGTGCCCAAGGGGCACGCTTCTCGACGCCAGCTCCACGGATGCGCTTGAGGATGTGATGGTGTATTCTCTGGTCACCACCTCGTTGGTGGCAGAACGGCCCTTCTTCTTCTCGCCACCCTTCTTTGCGGGAGACATCTGCTGGGCCCAGGTTGGAAAGGAAGAGTGCGCGGTATTGTGTCCAAAATACCTTCTAAATATAGGGTTTTTCTAGCTCACTCTAGTCTACTATAAAAATGTGTTGAAATGGCCAGTTGGCCCTGCCTGTCACCAGGCCAATTGCCCTGAGGAACTCAACGGTGGGTTTGGAAGCATTTAACTGTTTTTCCAAAATTTTTTTCCCCTTTCGTTATGTTAAGGAGATGCAGTCACCAAGCACCCTGAACCAGACCAAGCCTCACCACAAGAGCTACACCTGTGACCTTTGCCTTGTTTTCAGTGCTAAGATCTCTCCAGGAGGAGCTTGGGCATTATGACCGTAATGTGACCTGCAGTGTATGTGGAAGCTTGTTTTCCAACTGAGCCTGCAAAAGTGATCCCCACCTCTCCCTTTTGAATATTCATTCCCCATCTGAAAGACAAGGCCCCTGCTTCCCTCTGTCTGGGGATGCCATGATGCCGCATGGTCTCCTCCTTGCTGCGAGTATACTCCACTTTGGGAGACAACTTACATCTGGTGGACAGTCTGATTGAACTCGCCAGGAGGTGAAGCACTTTGGTTTCGGTAACAAGCCCACAGCAGAGAGGGTTGGGGCTAGTCAAATCCTTTTTAGAGGTCAAGTCTTGAGAACTATTTATTTTGCATTTTTAAGTTCATTCCTGAGTCACATTTGAATATCTCATTTTTATAAGTGTATAAAACTTCACTATAAATAGTGTTTTAATATCGCCTTTTCTTTCCCCTTTATATTCACGATAACCCTGTGAGGAATGTGGACACTAAAAACACTGTGAAGAAGCAAACAGGATGAATTGAGTGACTTGTTCAGAGTAACCCAACTCCAGGGGTGTGTGGGCCTGGCTGCTTTCCCATGGCTTCTGCCATGGCGTCCACTGGGCACTCTGAGAAAACAGGAGGAAACCATTAGTAAAAGAATGTATCTGTGGGATGGCCAATAGGCACATGAAAAGATGCTCAACTCACTAATCATCAGGGATATGCAAATCAAAACTACACTAAGATATCATCTTATGCCTATTGGAATGGCTATAGTAACCAAGACAGAAAACAACAAATGTTGCAGAGGTTGTGGAGAAAAGGGAACCCTCATCCACTGCTGGTGGGAATGCAAACTGGCGCAGCCACTATGGAAAACAGTAGAAGATTCCTCAAAAAACTGAAAATGGAAATACCATAGGACCAGCCATCCCACTACTAGGTATTTATACAAAGACCTTGAAATCAACAATTCAAAGAGACTTTTGCACCCCTTTGTTCAATGCAGCACTATTCACAATAGCTAGGAAGTGGGAGCAACCCAAGTGCCCATCAACTGATGACTGGATAGAGAAGATGTGATACGCATGCATATACAATGGAATACTACTCAGCCATAAAAAAGATGAAATCATCCCATTGACAATAACATGGATGGACCTTGAGGGTATTACGTTAAGCGAAATAAGCCAGAGAGAGAGAGACAAACACCATATGATTTCATTCATATGTGGAAGATAAACAAACACATAGACAAAGAGAACTGTTTAGTGGTTACCAGGAGAAAGGGGGGGTGGGGAGTGGGCACAAAGGGTGAAGGGGCGCACCTATATGGTGACTGACAGATAATATTTGTAGTGAAATTTTACAATGCTGTAAACTATCATAACTTCAATACAAAATAAATAAATAAAAGAATGTATCTGTGGGAAGGGGACCCAGGCTGTGTTCCAGGGGAGCATGTGTTAGAAGAAAGGCCCTAGCCCTTCTTTGCATACCCCAGTTCTTAGTCTCTATAGAACTTTAGGCAAGTCACTTACACTCTAAGACTCGGTTTCCACATTCAAAAAATGGGATAACAATGGTCCAGCCCCGTGGTCGAGTGGTTAAGTTCGCGCGCTCTGCTTCGGCGGCCCAGGGTTTCACCGGTTCAAGTCCTGGGCGCAGACATGGCACCGCTCATCAGGCCACGCTGAGGCGGCATCCCACATGCCACAACTAGAGGGACCCACAACTGAAAATACACAACTATGTACCAGGGGGCTTTGGGGAGAAAAAGGAAAAATAAAATCTTTAAAAAGAAAAATGGGATAACAAGACTTGCTTTGTAGGTTGCTTTGAATCTGTCTACACTGAATGAGCACTTGGGGCACTGTGGGCTCTATGTGAATGCTGGCCGTCATCTTGAATGTGATGAGGTGTTTGGAATTTAGACCACTTTACAGGCAATGTTTCAAAGAGCAGCTTTGATCCCAGGCTGTTTCTCATGCAGCACATACTAAGAGAGTGCCTCCTGTGCCAGACATGGTTCTAGGGGCTCAGGATACAACACTGAACAAAGTAGACACGGCTCCTGCCTCTCACAGAGCTTATAGACTAGAGGTTAGCCCACAGGAGCTTGCTTAACACAACAGCACCTGAAATAGAGTTGTTGTTGTTGTTGTTGTTTTTGATATTTTACTTTTCTTTTTTCTCCCCAAAACCCCCCAGTACATAGTTGTATATTTTAGCTGTGGGTCCCTCTAGTTGGGGCATGTGGGCTGCCGCCTCAGCGTGGCCTGATGAGTGGTGCCATGTCAGCGCCCAGGATCTGAACTGGTGAAACCCTGGGCCGCCGAAGCAGAGTGTGCAAACTTAACCACTTGGCCTGGGGTTGGCCCCTGAAATAGAGTTTTGGTAATATGTACTGTCACCTCAGCTCTGCCTCGACTTTATAGAGCTATGGGAAAATGCAGGCCTCTTTCCTACTTCAATGACCGGAGCACCTCTCCCCTCCCCCTGCACTGCTGGGGGCTACCTCTTGGCTCCTGTGAATGTGATATGTACCAGGAGCTCCATGGAGGAGTTAGGACAAGAATCGGGACAAACGAAGTTGGATGGGGGTAAGACCATGTTAGGCAGATTGATGGATACTCCTGGGTCCAATACTTGGACAGGGACTTCGTTTGGGGAAGAATCCTCCATCTCAAAAACACGCTTACCCCCTTGTGGATAGAGGGTAGGTTAGAGGTAAATCCAATGCAGTCACGTCTCAAAGCAGTGGTACCTTGAACCCTTATCCTCGAATGTCCTTGGAACATGATTAGAATGGGACTGTCCTTGGAATGATGCTCAGTGTCATTCCTGCCATTGGCGGGATGCAGAGGATGACTGGCAATGGCATGAATGGGTATCAACTCTGCCACAAAGGTGTCATATGTGCTGTGGCGTCTTGGGGGTGCCCAATCTCATGCTTCAGGCCCTCTCCAAATTCTGCTTCTCCCCAGGTCCTCCTAGGTGGTCCTGGAGCTCCCAGAGATGCCACTCCATGTAGGATTCTCTTTGCTGGCCACACAAGGTAATCTTGGTGAGCTGTGGTGGGACTGAGGACCAAATGGTCCCAAAGTGTTCTGCATGGAGGGCTCTCCCAGTGGGCATTCACCCCCAGACCCTTAGGCTGGAGGAAGTCATGGAACGCATGTTGAGGAATCCCTGAGAGGCCTCAGGCTGTGATTATCTTTGCTGGAGTTGCCTTCCTCATAGGAATACATTTCCCTCTTACTGCTAACAATTTTTCCTTCTCATGGTCACTTAACTAGGAAAAGCTGGAGATTGGGCGAGGGGAGAGGACCTACAGGCATTGCAGGTAAGGACTTAAGGTGAAGATCCAGGATAGATGCTGAGAGGACATCTAGCTGAGGGAGCTGAGCTCTACCAAGAACTGGGTCAGGAAGGAGGTCAAAACCTTGTAGGGGCCAGCCCCGTGGTGTAGTGCTGGGTGAGGCCCGCTCTGCTTTGGTGTCCCAGGGTTTGTGGGTTCAGATACTGGGCGTGGACCTACACCACTTCTCAGCCATGCTGTGGCAGCATCCCACATAAAAATAGAGGAAGATTGGCACAGATGTTAGCTCAGGGCATATCTTCCTCAGCAAAAAAATTCCCCCAAAACCCCTTGTAGCTCTGTAAGGAAGACACAATTTTGTGTCCAGGGAGCTGTTGTTGAAAACTAGGGCAGTCGGTGCCGTTGCCCGCCCCGTGGGGCTAGGGATTGCCAGAGATCTCGGAGAGGACCGGGGCGGGGGGAACTTTCAAAGGCCGGTTCTGCGACCCGGAGGGGAAGCGCCGGAGCTCCGCCCGGGCAGCAGACAAAACTCTCTGTCTGCTGTTAGCAGAGGGGCCACGCTGAGCATTCACGGCTCTGGGAGAGGCCCGGAGAGAATCCCAGAGGGCGGGGCGACCCCCAGCTGCCGTTGCCCACCCCGTGAGGCTAGGGATTGCCGGAGATCTCAGAGAGGACTGGGGTTGGAGAGAGTTCCAGAGACCCAGCTTAGTAGCCTAGGGGGAAACCCTACAGGCTCACAGCAGCCTTAGGGAAAGCCTCTGCACAGCACCAGTAGAAGGCACCCAGCCGCCAGCCACAAGGCTGGAAGACCCCAGGGCAAAAGCAGCATAGCTAGGTGTACTAACCACAGACTGTAGAAGATGCCAATAGCTCTCCTGCGACCCATAGAGGACAAGTGAGATTTGGTGGGTGCCGACAGCAACGGAGCGACAAATATAAGTGATCCCACCCCTGGCCGCTGGAAAAGCCCATAACACCGTTGCAGACCCCAAGGAGAGAGCACATCTAGGTGGGCTGCAACAGTAGGCACCTGCAGCCTGAAGCCCCCCTGTGACGGCCCCCACGGCAGAGGAGGGAATCCAAAGGGCCACTGTGGCTACGAAGAGGGGCCCAGGCCCAGTTAGCAACTACGGACAGGGTTCCTGGTTGGTGAAGTATAAACAGCTGCTCCCCCCACCGCAGCAGCTGAAACAAGTGAAAGGAGCAACTAAACTCTATCTCCATGCGGAGGCACAAATCAACAACATCAAGCAATATGAAAAAATACATTAAATCTCCAGAACAGAAAGAAAGCAACAAATACACAGAAAACAATCCCAAAGAAAATGAGATATATAACCTAAATGACGATGACTTCAAAACAGCCATCATTAAGATTCTCAATGAGTTAAGAGAGAATTCTGACCGACAACTCAACGAGTTCAGGAGCTATGTCACAAAAGAGTTTGATACGATAAAGAAGAACCAAACAGAAATATTGGAAATGAAGAACACAATAGAGGAGATTAAGAAAAATCTAGATGCTCTGAACAGTAGGGCCGATAATATGGAGGAAAGAATTAGCAATTTGGAAGATGGCAATATAGAATTGTTGCAGGCAGAGGAGGAGAGAGAAGCAAGACTTAAAAGATATGAAGAAACTCTCCGAGAATTATCAGACACAATTAGGAGATGCAACGTAAGGATTATAGGTATACCAGAGGGAGAAGAGAAGGAGAAAGGGGCAGAAAACCTATTCAAAGAAATAATGGCTGAGAACTTCCCAAATCTGGTGAGGGAGATGGATCTGCAGGTGACAGAAGCCAATAGATCTCCAAACTTTATCAATGCAAGAAGACCAACTCCACGGCATATAGTAGTGAAGCTAGCAAAAGTCAACGACAAGGAGAAAATATTAAGGACAGCCAGGCAAAAGAAACTAACCTACAAAGGAACCCCCATCAGACTATCAGCAGATTTCTCAGCAGAAACTTTACAGGCTAGAAGAGAGTGGAATGATATATTCAAAAATCTGAAGGACAAAAATCTACAGCCGAGAATTCTCTACCCAGCGAAAATATCCTTCAAATATGATGGAGAAATAAAAACTTTCCCAGATAAACAAAAATTAAGGGAGTTCATTGCCACAAAACCTCCTCTTCAGGAAATCCTCAGGAAAACCCTCATTCCTGAAAAATCCAAAAAAGGAAAGGGGCTACAAAACCAAGAGCAGAGGAGATAAGTAGAAGGACAACAACAGAGAGTAGCAGCTCTACATCAGAACAGATTAAACCATGGGACGAGAAACAAAGGAAACTGAAGAAAACCGGAAAACAAGACACAAAATGGGAGTGGTAGGCCCCCACGTCTCAATAATCACTCTAAATGTAAATGGACTGAACTCCCCAATCAAAAGACACAGAGTGGCAGGATGGATCAAAGAACAAGATCCAACAATATGCTGCCTCCAGGAAACACACCTCAGCCCCAAAGACAAACACAGACTCAGAGTGAAGGGATGGAGAACAATACTCCAAGCTAATAATGAACAAAAGAAAGCAGGTGTCGCTATACTAATATCAGACAAGGTAGATTTCAAAGCAAAACAGATAAAGAAAGATAAAGAGGGACAGTATATAATGATAAAAGGGACTCTCCACCAAGAAGACATAACACTTATAAATATATACGCACCCAACACAGGAGCACCAAAATTTGTAAAGCAACTCTTAATAGAACTAAAAGAAGACATCAACAACAATACAATAATAGTAGGGGACCTCAACACACCATTAACACCAATGGACAGAACATCCAGACAGAAAATCAACAAGGAAATAATAGAATTAAATGAAAAATTAGACCAGATGGACTTAATAGATATATATAGAACACTTCATCCAAAAACAGCAGGTTACACATTCTTCTCAAGTGCACATGGAACATTCTCAAGGATTGACCCTATTTTGGGAACCAAAGCAAACATCAACAAATACAAGAGAGTTGAAATAATATCAAGCATCTTTTCTGATCATAACACTATTAAACTAGAAATCAACTACAAGAAAAAAGCAGAGAAAGGTGCAAAAATGTGGAGACTAAACAACACGCTTCTCAACAAACAATGGATCATTGAAGAAATTAAAGAAGAAATCAAATATTATCTGGAGACAAATGAAAATGAGAACACGACATACCAAAACATTTGGGATGCAACAAAAGCAGTCCTAAGAGGGAAATTCATCGCAATACAGGCTCACCTCACTAAACAAGAAAAAGCTCACGTAAGCAACCTCAAACGACACCTAACGGAACTAGAAAAAGAAGAACAAACAAAGCCCAGAGTCAGTAGAAGGAGGGAAATAATAAAAATAAGAGCAGAAATAAACGATATTGAAACAAAAAAGACAATAGAAAGGATCAATGAAACAAAGAGTTGGTTCTTCGAAAGAATTAACAAAATTGACAAACCCCTAGCCAGACTCACCAAGAAAAGAAGAGAGAAAGCGCAAATTAATAAAATCAGGAATGACAGAGGAGAAATCACAACAGATACCAATGAAATACAAGAGATCATAAGAGAATACTATGAAAAACTATATGCCAACAAATTGAACAACTTGGAAGAAATGGACAAATTCCTAGACTCCTACAATCTCCCCAAACTGAATCAGGAAGAAATGGAGAATCTGAATAGACCAATCACAAGTAAGGAAATAGAAACGGTAATCAAAAACCTCCCCAAAAACAAGAGTCCAGGACCAGACGGCTTCTCTGGAGAATTCTACCAAACATTCAAAGAAGACTTAATACCTATTCTCCTCAAACTGTTCCAGAAAATTGAGAAAGATGGAGAACTCCCTAACACATTCTATGAAGCCAACATCACTCTGATCCCCAAACCTGACAAGGACAACACAAAGAAGGAGAACTACAGGCCGATATCACTGATGAACATAGATGCAAAAATCCTCAACAAAATTTTGGCAAACCGATTACAGCAATACATCAAAAAGATTATACACCAGGATCAAGTGGGATTTATACCAGGGACACAGGGATGGTTCAACTTCCGCAAGTCAATCAACGTGATACACTACATCAACAAAATGAAAAACAAAAACCACATGATCATCTCAATAGACGCAGAGAAAGCATTCGACAAGATCCAACACCCATTTATGATAAAAACCCTCAGTAAAATGGGTATAGAAGGAAAGTACCTCAACATAATAAAGGCCATATATGATAGACCCACAGCCAACATCATACTCAATGGACAAAAGCTGAAAGCCATCCCTCTGAGGACAGGAACAAGACAAGGGTGCCCACTTTCACCACTCCTATTCAACATAGTACTGGAGGTGCTGGCCAGAGCAATTCGGCAGGAAAAAAAATAAAAGGAATCCAAATAGGTAACGAAGAAGTAAAACTCGCGTTGTTTGCAGACGACATGATCTTATACATAGAAAACCCCAAAGAATCCACAGAAAAACTATTAGAAATAATCAACAACTACAGCAAAGTAGCAGGGTATAAAATTAACGTGCATAAATCAGTAGCATTTCTATACACTAACAATAAACTAACAGAAAAAGAACTCAAGAACTCTATCCCATTCACAATCGCAACGAAAAGAATAAAATACCTTGGGATAAACTTAACCAAGGAAGTGAAGGATCTATACAATGAAAACTACAAGACTTTCTTGAAAGAAATAGGCGATGACATAAAGAGATGGAAAAACATTCCTTGCACATGGATTGGAAGAATAAACATAGTTAAAATGTCCATACTACCTAAAGCAATATACAGATTCAATGCTATCCCAATCAGAATCCCAAGAACATTCTTCACAGAAATTGAACAAACAATCCTAAAATTCATATGGGGGAACAAAAGACCACGAATTACTAAAGCAATCCTGAGCAAGAAAAACAAAGCCGGCGGAATCACAATCCCCGATTTCAAAACATACTACAAAGCTACAGTGATCAAAACAGCATGGTACTGGTACAAAAACAGGTCCACAGATCAATGGAACAGAATTGAAAGCCCAGAAATAAAACCACACATCTATGGACAGCTAATCTTCGACAAAGGAGCAGAGGGCCTACAATGGAGAAAAGAAAGTCTCTTCAACAAATGGTGCTGGGAAAACTGGACAGCCACATGCAAAAGATTGAAAATTGACCATTCTTTTTCACCACACACCAAAATAAACTCAAAATGGATCAAAGACCTAAAGATTAGGCCTGAGACAATAAGTCTTTTGGAAGAGAATATAAGCAGTACACTCTTTGACATCAGTTTCAAAAGAATCTTTTCAGACACTGTAACTCCTCAGTTGAGGGAAACAATAGAAAGAATAAACAAATGGGACTTCATCAGACTAAAGAGCTTCTTCAAGGCAAGGGAAAACAGAATTGAAACAAAAAACAGCTCACTAATTGGGAAAAAATATTTACAAGCCACTTATCTGACAAAGGGTTAATCTCCATAATATACAAAGAACTCACACTGCTTAACAACAAAAAAACAAACAACCCGATCAAAAAATGGGCAGAGGACATGAACAGACATTTCTCAAAAGAAGATATGAATATGGCCAATAGACACATGAAAAGATGTTCATCATCGCTAATCATCAGGGAAATGCAAATCAAAACTACACTAAGATATCACCTTACCCCCGTTAGATTGGCAAAAACATCCAAAACCAAGAACGACAAATGTTGGAGAGGTTGTGGAGAAAGAGGAACCCTCATACACTGTTGGTGGGAATGCAAACTGGTACAGCCACTATGGAAAACAGTATGGAGATTTCTCAAAAAGTTAAAAATAGAAATACCCTATGACCCAGCCATCCCATTACTGGGTATCTATCCTAAGAACCTGATATCAGATATCTCAAGAGTCCGTTGCACCCCTATGTTCATCACAGCATTATTTACAATAGCCAAGACGTGGAACCAGCCTACATGCCCAGAAACTGATGATTGGATAAAGAAGATGTGGTATATATACACAATGGAATACTACTCAGCCATAAAAAAAAACGAAATTGGCCCATTCACAACAATGTGGATGGACCTCGAGGGCATTATGTTAAGCGAAATAAGTCAGTCAGAGAAAGACGAACTCTATATGACTCCACTCATAGGTGGAAATTAGTATATTGAGAAGGAGATCTGAACGGTGGTTACCAGGGAAAAGGGGGGGTGGGGGGAGGGTACGGAGGGGGAAGTGGTGTACCCACAACATGACTAACAAAAATGTACAACTGAAATTTCACAAGCTTGTAATCCATCATAACATTAATAAAAAAATAAATAAATAAAATAAAAAAATAAAAAAAATAAAAGACAATACCAGTAAAAAAAAAAAAAAGAAAACTAGGGCAGTCGGGCTAGGTATAGAGAGCAGGACCAAAGGTGGAGTCAGATGCAAGAAAGAAGGAACCTTGGAAGGTGAGTTGTGTTAGTCAAAAGGACTAATGGATCCAGGATTTCTTTACCATCTTCACCTGGGAACAGTCTTGCAGGGGTCTTGGCACTGTCTTCTTTCCAGATGAATAAGTCATTCAAGTGTTTGATGGTTGTGATCTGGTGGTATTAAGACACCACTTTCCGTTTTGTCGAATTTTTGGTTTGGAAGTCCTCTGAGTCCTTGCTATTCCAAGCTCAGTCAGCAGATCAGCAGCTGCAGCATCCCTGGGAAGTCGGAAACGGAGAATCGCTGTCCTCACTCCTGACCTACTGATGCAGAATCTGCATTTTTAAATTATTTTATTTTTATATTGAGGTATAACTGACATGTAACATTATATTTGTTTCAGCTGTACAACATAATGATTCGATATTTGTGTACATTGCAAAATGATCACCAGATTGTCTAGTTAACATCCGTCACCATACGTAGTTCCAAAAATATTTTTTTCTTGTGATGAGAACTTTTAAGATTTACTCTCTTAGCGATTTTCAAATATGCAGCACAGTATTATTAACTATAGTCACCAGGGCCCATGACTTGTTTATTTTAGGAAGTTTGTACCTTTTGGCCCCCTTCACCCATTTTGCCCACCTCTGACTCCCGCCTCTGGCAACCACTGATCTGTTCTCTGTATCTATGAGTTCAGTTTTTTAGCTTCCACGTATAAGACAATATTAGTCTTTATCTGACTTATTTCACTTAGCATAATGCCCTCAAGGTCCGTCCATGCTGTCACAAATGACAAGATTTCATTCTTTTTTATGACTGAATAATATTCTGTTGTGTGTATACGTGTATATATATACACACACACATATATGACATTTTCTTTATCCACCCATCCATCCATGAACGTTTAGGTTGATACCATATCTTGGCTATTGTAAATATTGCTGCAATAAACATGGGGGTGCACGTATTTCTTTGAGTTAGTGTTTTCATTTTCTTTGGATAAACACCCAGAAATGGAATTGCTGGGTCATACGGTATTTCTATTTTTAACTTTTTCAGGAACCTCCATACTGTTTTTCATCGTGGCTGCGCCAATTTATATTCCCACCAACAGTGCACAAGGATTCCCTTTTCTCCACATCCTTGCCAACACTTGTTTCTTATCTTTTTGATAATAGCCATTCTAACAGCATGAGGCGATATCCTATTGTGATTTTGATGTGCATTTCCCTGATGATTAGTGATGTGGAGCATCTTTTCATCTATCTGCTGGCCATCTGTATGTCTTTAGAAAAATGTCTCTTCAGGTCCTTTGCCCATTTTTTAATTGAATTTTTGGGAGGTTTTTTGCTATTGAGTTGTATGGGTTCTTTATGTATTTTGGATATTAACCGCTTATCAGATATATGATTTGCACATTTTTTTTCCCATTTGGTAGGTTGCCTCTTCACTTTGTTGATGATTTCCTTTGCTGTGCAGAAGCTTTTGAGTTTGATCTAGTCCTCCTTGTTTATTTTTGCATTTGTTGCCTTTGCTTTTGTGTCAGATTCAAAAAATCATCACCAAGACCAATGTCAAGGAGCGTACTGCCTATGTTTTCTTCCAGGAGTTTTATGGTTTCAGGTCTTACATTCAAGTCTTTAATCCATTTTGAGTTAATTTTTGTGTATGGTTTAAGAGAATAATCTACTTTCAGTCCTTTGCATATGGCTATCCAGTTTTCCTAACGCCATTTACTGAAGAGATTATCCTTTCCCCATTGTATGTTCTTGCAGAATTTGCATTTTTAACAAGAGTCCCAGAATATAATGGACAGATTTCTTCAGGGAGGCCGTATGCAATTTAGTGTGGCGTTTTCATACACTGTTGCTGTATAGTTTTTCTTTCTGGGGGACAAATTAATCCATATGCATCAAAAACTTTAAAATGTGAATATTGTTTAAACCAACACTTGCATTTCTAGGAATTTATCAGAAATGTGTACAAAGACATATGTGAAAAGGATATTCATCACAGTGTTACTTATAGTAGCAAAAAGTGTAAACAAGCTAAATAGCCAACAATAGAGGGGTAATTAAGTAATTTATAAAAAGAAATTCTATGCAACCGTTAAAGATCACATTGCATAAAAATACTTATTAGCATAGGAAAACATTCATGATATATTGAGTAGAAATAAACCAGCTTCAAAACAGTTTATGGGGTGTGATACTATTTGTACAAAGAAAAACTATATATGCACGGAAAAATACTTTAAATAATGATTATCTTTGGTAGGTGGAATTATGGGCGATTTCCTTTGTGCTTTTCTGTTTTCTAAATGTTGTGTAATCAACAGTTATTTCTTATTGTAATTAAGAAAACAACTACTCTGTTTTTTTAAAAAAGAAAAAGTGAAGGGAAGGAGTGCTATTTACAGCAAGGAAAACTATCCCATTAACGTGAGAAACAAAGGAAAATGACAAATGTCCTCTTTGGATAATTTGTCAACTTCCTGTCATTATTCAGAAATTATGTCATTGTTGTGGGTTGAATTGTGTCCCCAGAAAGATTTGTTGAAGGCTTAACCTCCAGTACCTGTGACCTTATTTGGAATAAAGTTCTCTGCAGATGTAATCAGGTTAAGATGAGGTCATACTGGATTAGAAAGGACCCTGAATCCAATCCTGGGTGTCCTTATAAGAAAAGCCACAGAGATACCGACACCCATGGAGAAGGCCATGTGAGGATGGAACAGATACTGGAGTCACGGGTCTACAAACCAAGGAAGGCCAAGGATTGCCGGCAACCACCAGATGCTGGAAGAGGCAAGGAAGGATTCTCCCCTGCAGCCTTCAGAGACAGCACTGCCCTGCCAACACCTTGATTTCAGACTTCTGGCCTCCAGAACTGTGAGAGAGTAAATTTCTGTTGTTTTAAGCTCCCCAGTTTGTGGTACTTTGTTACGGCACCCCAAGAAAATGAATTACAACCATACACTCAAGAAAGAATAAAATCCTCTTCCATGATCCAGTTTTCCGAGTAGTATGTACAACTGGTAATCACTCACTGTATGAGCTAGAAGAGTATCTCCTGCATCTGCATCTTTATGTTATTGACAAGTCACAAGTCAGCCACAGAGTTTGGACCTGGTCTTCAAAGACTGGCTGGGGGACCAGGCCCAGGGTCCCGGTGGGCTGATGAGCTTAATAAATAAGTTCTGGCTTCTAGAGGGACAAGAGGGACATCTAAGGGAGACTACAGGAATCAGGGCCTTAGGAAGGTCACCCCTCCTTCCCAAGACAGCTTGCAGAGGAGCCCCTGCCTCCGCGTGTTTTGAAGGTGCTTAACTAACACTGGAGGAAGGGCTGCCCACACTGACAGCTCAGCTTCCCTAAACCCTTGGCAGCTCCTAAAGGCAACCCAAGGTTAGAGGAAGCCCCGTGGGAACGGGTCTGGCACTGGAGAAAAGACCTGGAGGCCTGTGCAGGTCACTGTCAGCAGCAAACCTTTGTCAAATGACTGGTGTGAGAGGGACGCAGGCAGAGCCGGGTTTGAGTTTCATCTCTGCCACTTGCTAGCTGCATGATTTGGAGAAACAGCATAACCTTCCTTCGCTCCCCATGTCCAATCTACCAGCAAGGCCCGGTGGATCTCCTCCACAATACATCTCAAACGCGTCTACTCTTCTCCATCCCCGTCATCACCACTGCAGTCCACGCCACCGTGACCTCTCTCCTGGACCGCTGCAAAGACTCGTGTCAGAATTGGCTATACAAATGCAAAAACCCTGTTACGGAAGATCAAACAGGCAAAGGGTTTGTTTCACTCATGCAACAATAGCTATAGAAAAAGGTGGCCCAGGACAGTTCTGCCTTCCTGCTCCATAATCTGCACTGTGTCACAAAATCGTTGCTCACCTCCAGGGCTCCCATCTGTGTTCCAAGAAGGAAGCCAAGGGAAGACAAAGGGCCAAGGGCCGAAGCCTCCCACTGGGCTTTGTTTCTTTATTCTGGAAGGAAGCCCTCCCCTCGGAGACTTCTGCTCACATCTCCTTGGCCAGAACTGTGTCGCACGATATGGCCGTGCCCAGCTGCAAGGGAGCCTGGGAAAGTGAGGGTTTGCTCTACAGGCTCTATAACAAGGAAGGCAAAGGAGAAGAGTTGGTGAACCAGCCTCCAGAATTTCCCACAGCATCCTTTCTGCCTCCCTGGGGCCATGCTTTCTTCCACCAGTGTGCCTACTACCATCATTTTAAAAATCAAATAAGACTGCATTGAGAATAGAATTGCTGGCCTACAAGACTGACTGATCTACCCCCTAGTTGCTTCTCCAGCCTCCTTCATTTCTTTCACTCACACTCCCACAGTGCTCCAAACATAGAGGTCTGCTTTCAGCCCCTTGAACATATCGAGCTTTTTCCCGCCACAGGGCCTTTGCACATGCAATCCCCTCTGCTTGAGCATGGCTGACTCCTTATCTCTCACATCTCAGCTTCAGTGTCACCTCCTCAGAGAATCTAATCCTGATTACCTTACCTTAGAAGGGTTGGCTTGCCCTCTCCCTACCTTATCTTCGATCACTTCAGCCTCTTCAATTCCTTTTCACCATGTATTGTTATTTACTATTATTTATTTGCTTCATCAGGCAGGGACAATGTAAATATAAAAGGTATTTCCAGTGCCCAGCAAAATGCCTAGTACCTAGTAAGTGTGCAATAAATATTAGCTAAATTCTTAATGAATGAATGAATGAGGAGTGGTGGTTATTTTATCGAGGTCATATTGGCTTATAAGATTGTGTAAATTTCAGGTGTACATCATTATGTGTCAGTTTACTTCACTCTGTTTTAATTTCTTTCTTATTCCTCATGGCCAGCCAGAAAAGACAAACTCATTTGGATTCGTTAAGGAACATCTTCTTCTAAACTGCACATACCACAGGGAGAGTGAAGGGGCTATTAGTCATTTCTGGAAGCAGGGTAGAATAGTGAGAAAAGTACTAAATTGGAAGTCATAGGACACACCACTAAGTCAACAAACTCGGGCAATTCACTCCTCTGTGCCGTAATTTCCATCTTCAAAATAAGGCTGACTAAACCATTCTTACTTCGCTCACAGGACTGTTGTCATAATCAAAGGTGATGCCTTGCCAGCAGGTGTTTTATATGTAGTATTAATTGCCGTACTCATGCAAATTTTCATTTTCATTTATTTAACATAGGAATTCATTTAATCAGATTGCTTTCTTAACACAGCAAGGCGTGTGCGTAGAGGACATTTTGCTGCGTGCAGCCACATGATAAGTGTGCAAGGTACTTAAAGAACATGGTACGGACTAGAGGGTGTCACCTGGTCCCAATGCTGTGGTGTGTGGATGGAAGCTTGTGTCAGGAGAGCCAGCGCAAAGAAGGGAAGGAGCTGGGGAGCAAAGGTGATGGGGCCGTAAAGTTTGGAGCATGAGGAAATTGCCACAGCTCAGAAAGAGAAGTAAGGAAGTTGAGACAAGACCTGAAGCGTCAGAAGTCAAGGCATAGTTCTGGGTATCAGGGTAGTGGAATCTCAGGCCCAGAGGAGATGGTTCACGAGGGCCAAACTCAATGACGGTTTGCTCACAGGGGTGAGGACCTATAGGTCAGGGTCCAGGCAGAGGGACTCGGGGGTGGAGATCAAACCGCAGGCACGGATGACTCCTCAGCGCAAAGGATCACCGCTATTTGTGAGCAGCTACTCTGCTCTGCACTTGACATGCATTGTCTCACGTTTGGACAACAGGCTTGTGAAGACAGTGCCGTGTCCCACAGCCGAGGAAACCGAGAGGCTCAGCGATGTGAGGTGACTCGCTGTGGTCACTCTGCTGAGTGGCTGAGCCTGGTTTCGAACCCAGGACTGGCTGACTCCAACACCAAAGGAAATGGGCATCAGAGACGGGGAGAGAGAGCGAGTGAGGGCTGCGGAGGGGAGAAGCGGCAAAGCTAAGCTGACCTCATCCCTACCACCCTTTTCTGAAAGGGGCTCGCGGAGGACAAACCTTGCTCACACACGGGCAGGACTGAGTCCTGCAGGGGGGCGGCCCACAGAGCCAGACAGCTCCTGACACAAGAAACCACTGAGAACAATCCCAACTCAGACAGGCATGGTGGCACCCTTCCAGCAATGCTTAGGAAGTCAGCTGCAGGGAAAACCTGGAAAATGGTAGAAGGCTGGAAATCTCTATAAGCAAAGGCTGTTTTGCAAGAAGACTAGGTAACAAGATGGAGAAATGCTTATGACATAATGTTAGGAAAAAAGCAGGATATACGATTACTGTTTTATATAAAAGTGTCCAGAGAAATGTATAGGACAGGTGACAGGAATTGTTAGGTGCTGGGATAGGATATTTTCCACTTTTCCAAATTTCTTATCATGTATTCTGTTTTTTAAAGTATACTCATGAAGATTATGTGAAAACTTGAGTGATGTTTACGAGTCAGTTATGAGCCTGTTCTTTTAAGCAGAATATATAGTAGAATGAGGATGACTATAATTAAGCCCATTGTGCAAAGTGGTCTATGTCCAGCAGCTGGCATATAGTAGACACTCAATAAATAAGTAATAGGAGTGACATGTGACTATGGGAACAGCGCTAAGGTGACGGGGTTAGGGATGAAGTGTCTCTGTTTGAAATTTGCTTTAATGTTTCAGTGGCTTCCAAAACCATAAAGAAACCACAAGACCTTACAGAAGGCCAATTCGCTAGGATTCTTTATATATTAGACTCTGGAACAAAACTCTTTGCTGAAAATAAGCCATTGTAGACTAAACACATTCTTTGTACACAAGGAAGATGGCCCAGCTCACCCTGCAGAAGCACAGGCATCTGTGAGGCCCGCCTGGGCCTCTGTTCTCTCTCAGATACGTTCTACAGCTGCGCAGAAGCTTGTGTGACATGCAGGGTCAGAACAAGGACCTGGAGCAGTAATCGTTCTTCTGAGCAGAGCTAATGGGGCATCTGGGGACCAAGCCCAGGGTCCTGTCCTCATTACTTAGACACTTCAGACTCAGTTATAAAGGAGATTGAGTGGTCTCCTGGAAGGGTGAGGTCTGCCCGGAATGTCTGAGCGGCCCCAGGCAGAGAGCAGCATTGGCTGGGCTGCGTGGCCTATGTGGAGTTCTCACAGATCTTCGGCATTTCAAAGGCAGCCCTGAGGTATCTGGAACCTGGTTCCAGGAATGCTGAGGGGCACAACGGGTCAGACAAGCCGGGATCGTGCAAGAGGGTGGGGGCAGGACAGCATCCGTGTCACGAGAGGGTGGGGCAAGGGTTGAGTCCCCACGCGGGACTGGTCCTGTCTGGCAGACAAGACAAGCCGTGGCAGCACTCTTCACAGCCCTAAGCAGTGACAGCACCAAAGGAGCGGCTCAGCGGGGTTCGAATCCCCCCATAACCTCCAGGAGTCCCCCCAAAGCCGCCCCAAGGAAGCATATGGTTTTTCCTAGGTAGCTTTCAAGACAAGTTAGCTTCCAACCCGCTTGCTGCTCCCAAATTCCTGCTAAACGGAAACTTCGGGGTGTCCCCGCTCCAGGAAAGCCCTGGGAGAAAGAAGTTCCTGTTGGATTAAAGCCTTACATTTGGGAAGTTAGCCCCTCTCTTCGAGCCTCAGTTCTCCCTTTGGTAAGTGGAGATAATATTAGCTGCGTTTCTTAGGGTTACTGAGAGAACCGAGTACGAGGACTGTGTATTTCATCGATTCTAAGACCCTCATTTTTTTTTTTTTAAGATTTTATTTTTTCCTTTTTCTCCCCAAAGCCCCCTGGTACATAGTTGTATATTCTTCGTTGTGGGTCCTTCTAGTTGTGGCATGTGGGATGCTACCTCAGCGTGGTTTGATGAGCAGTGCCATGTCCGCGCCCAGGATTCGAACCAACGAAACACTGGGCCGCCTGCAGCGGAGCGCGCGAACTTAACCACTCGGCCACGGGGCCAGCCCCTAAGACCCTCATTTTTTCATATATTATCTGTGAAATTGGCATGTGCCTTACAATCAATGGCATCTTATATTCAGTACATATGTAAAACAATGCTTTCCTTTGACTTCGACGCCCTCCCACCTCGAGAGGGGCCAATAGCGCCCCCTGCTGCCTCCACCGGCGCACTCCATCCGGCCCCGGTTCCCAGAGCCGCAGGTGAGTGGACAGCAGCAACGGCCGCGGCCTCTTCCCCTACGTGGTTTCTCCAACCCCTGAGCCTACTCGTCACAGCCTGTCTGGTCAGGTTCTAACACTCATCTCACCTGAAGCCACCTGACAAGTGGGGGACAACTTCACAGGAAGCTGAGAGAAGATGAACAGCTGCTGTCGCTGAGTCCGTGACAACATCCATCCTTGCTGTTGCCATGTGAACCCATAGTGCGCCCCTTACCCTGGATTTGACCTGGAAGTTATGGTGTCTGCCTCGCACCCGAACCTACGGGCTCGTCCTGCCGACAGATGTTCTTGATGCATCCTGCTAGCCTGATTTTGGACTTGTAATGTCTCGCTTTCTGAGTCCATGGATCTCTTCCCTGCTAGCTCAGTGTGTATATCCTAGCTCCTGATCTGTGACTAGGCTCCTCCATAAATTGTGGCCCCTCCCAGACGCCCAGGCAGCTATAAGCAACCCGAGGATCTTACCCGTAGGCATCACCAGCTTTCTTCCAGATACCCCGGTTCTAGTCACAGGGCTGTCTGCTGCCCTCACCTGGTTGAGGACCCCTGACCGCCCCCCCCCCGCTCCCCACCCTGGGCTTTCAACAAGTTGCTGTCAGCATTTTGGACAGGAGGATTCTTCATTCTTTAGTACGCTTCCTTAGTGCTGCGAAACATTTAGCATTCCTGGCCTCCACCCACAAAATGCCAACTGTGCCCCCAGTCATTGAGATAGCTAAAGAAAAGAAACTGCCCACACGCATTTCCATTGCCCTTTTGAGAATCACCAGAACGAAGAGAAACTATAAATATAATGTAACACTAAAAATTACCCTTCCAAAGGGAGAAAACAATCGACTTAGGTTCAGTATTCCAACATAACCTGTTGGGCCAGACAGCATTTCTCGGCCCTTCCATATGATTCTCCATCATCTGTATCTGGCTTTCTGCCTAGAGGCTGAGCTATATGGACCACGTAAAGGGGCTCCCATGTCTCTGGCTTCTGCTTGGGAGGAGTCTGAACAAGAGATCAGGGAAAGAAAAAGAGTAAGATTGGTGTCAGTTAGTCCCTCAGCTCCCTCCCTAAGAGGTCACCTAGCTCTGGCTGTCCCTCCACTGAAGGGTCCTCACAGGCAATATGTTCACAACTCTGCTTCCAGGTTTTGGGATCTTCCCCTCCTCTTGTCCCTCCAGCTGAGGGGAAGTAACAGTTGGACTGTCACCAGCCCCAGGAGTACCAGTGGTGTCCCTGCATCGTGCTCACTCTGAGTAAATGGTCCGTTCTTCAAATCCTCCTTGCGAGATCCTAATTTGAGTGTGCCATCTGTTTCCTGCTAGAACTCAAGCACTGTGCTTTTCTGCACCACACCATTCTGGAGCTACAAATGGGGTCACGTGACTATTTCTTGGGTTCCCACTTACACCTGCTGAGGAGGAAGGGCCTCCAACCACCTCAAAGTCTCACCAGGATATTTCTGAGCATCCCCAGAGGGCGTGCATACGTGTTCACCAGCAAGCCCCCACTTCTTCCTGGAGGCATGTGCTGCTACTTCTCCTCTGGCTGCTTTCAGTGATGCCCGCTGCCTCTGAAGGCGCTGTGCAGTCTCATCTTGCCATTCTGTCTGACACTCACAGTCAGGACAACATCACACAGGCACTGCCATTTCCGCAAAACGCTGCACCACTGCCTCCCTTGGGCACTGCCACCTCCCTGGTACATCGGTCAGGGTTCTACCAGACAAACAGAACCAGTAGGATAGATAGATAGATAGATAGACAGATAGACATAAGAGATTTATTGCTAGGAATTGGCTTATGTGATTGTGGGGGCCAGCAAGTCTGAAATTCATAGGGGAGGCCAGGCTGGAGACTCTGGGTCAAGAAACTCTAGGGCTGATACTACAATCATAGACAAATTTCTTCTTCCTCAGGGAAACCTCTATTCTGTTCTTACAGCCTTTCAACTGATTGAATCTGGCCTACCCAGATTATCAAGGATAATCTCCTTTGCTTAGACTCAGTTGATTGCAGATGCTAATCACATCTACGAAATATCTTTACAGCAACACCTAGATTAGCATTTGATTGAATAACTGAGTGTTATAGCTTAGCCAGGTTAACACATTGAACTAACCATCATGCATGGGTACCACCCATATTGATGAGCAGGAGGTCAAAGCTGTATTTTGTCCTCTCGCAAACTTAGTGGTACTGTCTTCCATGATACGTCCACGTAGAAGTGGGAAGCAGGGCCACTCTCTACTTTACCAACATATTTTGTCACATGAGCAAAGCGAAAGGGAACATCATTGCTTCTGGTCCTCTTCTAGATTTTGTTCATGTATATAGCCTAGGGACTGAGAGAGCTCGGACCAGGGACACTGGGTTCCAGATGGCTGGGTCCAAGAGTAGACAGGTAAGAGTGACAAGCACCACCTCCACGCTCAATCACCTGAGGCTTATTCTCGTGCCAGGTTTGTCTGCCTGACGCTGTCTTCCCTTAGGATGTATTCTTTCCCAGGAGATAACTCATTCTGCAATGGCGTGCCTGCATTTCAAGACTGCAGGGGTGCAGGCGCCCTGTGGAGCCCCAGTACACCCTTCCCAAAGGGGAAGGGAAGCAGAGAAGGAAGATCTCAAAAAAGGGAAGACTTGTGCAAATGCATTAACCAAAGAGTATTTTTAATCAGAAAAGAAATGATGATGATGACAAGAGGGGCTATGCCACAATCCAGAAGGAATTTCATGACAAAACGGCAAATGATAAAGCGGATCAAAAACTACCATAGCAGGCTGTAAAGAAAGAGCAGAATTCTTGCAAAATAGCCAGAAATGGATAGTGTTGGCCCGTTAAAATGTCCTCCTAGCCAACTCTCAAGCAGGGTTCCTCTGGGGAAGTGCCCCCCCGATCCCACCCCTGTGCACCCCATCGCTCTCTTGGTGAATGCCTTCTTTCCCATCTGCTTCACGGCTTAAGAGGTTAGAGTGTCGCTCATACCTGGAATCCTCACTCAATGGAAAAGCATTAGAATCATCACACTTAAAAACAGGTATAAAAAGATGTATAATTAAGAGCTTGTGAATACACACACACACATATCACATTCTCACATATATGATTATTTGTTTTTCTGGAAGGAAGCTCAAGAAACTGCCCTTAGGGAGAGGAACAGGCAGTAAGGAGGAAAGATTTTACTTCCCACTTAGCTTTTATCTGTAACCTTTGAATTTTGATACCTGTATATATATTGAATTTTTTAAAGTGTAAAACCGAGATGACCTAACATAATGCAGTTTAATTAATTTAACTAACATAATTCAATTTACTACTTACTATATTAGAAATGCTTGTTATAGTTTTCTGAGAAGGAAAAGTAAGATACATAAGAAGAAAGAAGTACATATATTATTTTTGGCAGTCAAGATGGTTATACTCTGGAAAATCAACCTAAAAACTACTTGAGTTCAGCAATGCATTGAGCAAGATTTTTGAGCAAGATTTTAGGTTACAAGAGTCCATTGCATTTATACAAACTAGTGAAAAGGAGCTGGAAAATTCACTGAGGAGGAAAAGATCCCGTAGATAATAGTAAATACAAATCAACCAGTAAACATATAGGAATTAGCTTCACTTTGGATACATGAGAGCCATTCAAAGAAAATGAATATTTCTCAAAGGAAGAGTAATTTAGCCATTATAAACCAATACTGGTTGGGAAGATTGGGTGTGTGACTGTGACCCTAATTCTTGAAATAATAGGGAGCCACATTGTTTTCAGACTTTTTTAAAGTGGCAGAAACTTTTTACATATGAGGTCCTTCCCATTCAGAAGCTTTATATATAGGACAGAGTCTGTGTAAGCCATAAAAGTGAGCTGCCCTAGGGCACACAGAGTGACCCCAGGGTCCCATCGTCTCAGCGCCCTCCCCTCCCCCAATATCTGCAAGAAACTCTGGTTAAAAGCCACTAATAAATATTATCTGAAGCATTTGACCTCCTACTCATGGGACTTTGAAACTAGACTGAGATTAAACTGTAAACATCGACTCTGCCATCAACTCCACTTACCTGCGCAGTTTTATAACAGAGTCAAAACTAGCAGCTTCTAGAAGTTCATTTCCAGCTGTAACTACATGCTCTTTGCATTGTCCTCTGGTGCGTCTTCTAACACACAATGGTTTGAAGTGACGAGTCTACCCCTAAACCTACTCTGTTTGGATGGATAAAGGATCCTCTTGGTGGGTGCCAGGAAAGGACAGGAATGATAAGAGGAAATGAAAGCCCTTTGAGAAATCATCAGTATGTAGCACAGTGTTTGGAAGGTTTTCAGTCTCGTCCATCTACTGAAAAGTCAACAAACCAACATAAAAGGAAAAATATCGAGATAAAAATTTTATTTACAACAAATAGGCCTGTGCAAATGTATTCCATCACAAAGAATAAATATCTATCGGGGCCGGCCCTGGGGCCAAGTGGTTAAGTTTGCGCCCTCTGCTTCGGCAGCCCGGGGTTTTGCCGGTTTGGATCCTGGGCGCAGACATGGCGCCGCTCATCAAGCCGTGTTGAGGAGGCGTCCCATGTAGCACAGCCAGAAGGAAGGACCTACAACTAGAATATACAACTATGTACTGGGGGGCTTGGGGAGAAGAAGAAAAAAAAACGAAAAGAAGATTGGCAACAGATGTTAGCTCAGGTGCCAATCTTTAAAAGAAAAAAAAAGAATAAATACCTATCTAGTAGGTATCTCATTAATAATCTATCTAATAGCCGTCTCAAACCCAACAAACTCAAAATTAAACTCTGATCTTCTCCCCTAACCTGTTCCTCCCTCAGTCTTCCCCACAATAGGTAATGGCAACTCTCCTTCTAGTTGTTCAGGCCAAAATATTGGAGTTATCTTTGCAAACGATCTCTTTCTCCCTGCATCTTATCCACCTGCAGATTCTGTTGTCTCTGTCTTTAAAATATATCCTGACTCTGACTCCAGTTTGCTGCTTTCACTGCCGGCATCCTGGTTCAAGCTCTCTGCCATTATCTTCCAGTTGGATTATTGCGGTAGCCTCCTAACTAGTCCCTCTGCTTCTGCCAGAGTGGTGCCATTAGAATGTACGTCATCTTACGTCACTTCCTTGCTCAAAACCCTCCAATGGTCCCCATCTTATTCTGAGCGAAAGCCAAAGACATTACAAAGAAGGTCATCAAGGCCCTCATGTTCTAGTCGCATCTCTCCCCATTGCCTCTTTGACTTCTCCCATCACTCCCTCAGCTCCAACCAACGTGGAGGTCAGTGTGGTCAGTGTGGTCAGCATGTCGAGGCCTGTTCCTGCCTCAGCGCCCGTGCTCTGGCAGCTGCCTCTGCCTGGAACACCTTTCTCCCAGAGAGCCATGTGGTTCATATCCTCACCTCCTTCAGGTCTTTCCTTGTCTATCACCTCAGTGATGCTTTTATCGGGACACCCTATTGAAGATTTCACGTCTCCCCCGTTACTCTCCATCTCCTTTCTCTGCTTTACTTCCCTCATTGCATTCATCACCATCTGGCATACTCTGTATTTTCCTTTTTTTTTTTCTTTTAAGAATATTAGCCCTGAGCTAACTGCTGCCAATCCTCCTCTTTTTGCTGAGGAAGACTGGCCCTGAGCTAACATCCGTGCCCATCTTCCTCTACTTTCTATGTGGAATGCCTACCACAGCATGGCTTGCCAAGCAGTGCCACGTCAGCACCCGGGATCCGAACCAGCGAACCCCGGGCTGCTGAAGTGGAACGTGTGAACTTAACCGCTGTGCCACCGGGCTGGCCCCTGTATTTTCCTTTTTTAATCGATCTGTTTCCCACCAATGGAATGGTAGTTCCTTAAGGGCAACAAAGAGTTTTATCTGGTTTTTTCACTGCTATATCCCAAGCATCTAGACCAGTGCCTGGCAGACCGTAGGTGCTCAGTAATAACAACAGCAAACACTTCATGAGTGTTTCCTGTGTGCTAGGCACTGTTCTAACCATTCTGCATACATTACTTCATCTAATCCTCGTAAAAAACCTTGCGTGGTAGATATTATCTGCATTTCAGAGATAAGGAGGAAGTTAATGATATTGCTCAAGGGTATATAGCTAGTAAATAACGTAGACCAGATTTTGGACCCAGGAAGTCTGGCTTCAGAGTCTCTGCTCTTAACCCTTGTGCTGTGCTAACTCTCACAATAAGAAGTAAATATTTATTGAGAGAATAAAGACATTCCTGCTACAACCATCAACATAAGCCTTTGTGCACATTTCTATGTGATGGATGTAACCAATAACAGGTTACTCTTCAAAATATATAAAGAATGGAAACAAACTCCTAAGATTGCTTTTATCTAGACTTACAAAGTCAATTTCCTTAACATATGATCAGAAGAGATGAACCCAAGGAAAACATCTAAACTGTTTTAGATGACAGCATCTAAACTGTCAATTGGAAAAAGATGGTTCTTTCAGCAATAAAACATTTGAAGACAACAACATTAAGGTATCGTGCTTAAAAGTATAAATCATAACTACAAAAGTTGAGAAAACAAGTTGGCTTACACAATGGATAAATTATTTTAGACAGAAATCTAGAAATATGTTTCAAGCCCTATTAAATCTTTTTATCCCTTGACCCACATACCGTTAGTCAGAACTCCTTTGGTTGCAAGTCACAGAAATTCAACACAGACTGGCTCAAGCAAAAGGAGTTTATCCAAAGGAGTTGATCCTGGATCCAGGTGCTCAAAGCACACGCCCAGGGATCTGAGCTCCTTGGCTTTCCCCGCCGCTGGCTCTGTTCTCTGGCAGGCCTTCTCTCTTGCTCTGCTGGGGAAGAAGCCCTGTCAGTTGCATGCTAACAAGAGCTGCGTAGCTCTAGTCCTTAGAAGGACTCCCAGAATCCATAGCAACTCTCTAGAGGGACTCTGATAGAACTGCCTAGGTCATATGACCATTATTGAGCAACCTCATATTCAGGTATGGGGTGCTCTATTTGGCAAAGACAGTGCTATCTGTTGACCAGACTGGTTCATTTCTTCCTGGGCACAGGAGAAGACTACATTTCCCAGGTGCCCTCACATCTTGTGGAAGCATGTGACTAATTTGGCCAATGAAATGTGGCAGAAGAGAAGCATACAACTTCTGAACTGGCTCCTGAAATGTTCCCCCTCCCCCAATCTTCTGTGCTGTCCGCTCATCAATGGTAGATGCATGCACGGGTCTAAGGAAGGGCTCTGAAGAGGCCCTAGAGAACGCTGAAGACACTAAAGGGAAGGAGCTCGTATCTCTGGGTTTCTGCCTATAGGAGAGCCTCCCCATCCCACCCCCCATCAAGCTATGATATATTCAAGAAATAAACTCTTACTGTGTTAAAGCACTGAGATTTATGATTTGTTATTACCAATCTACCGTGAACAAATTGGCTCAAACACCCACCTCTGGGACAAGACAGGTGGGGAGTTTTACTTAAAAGCGTATCAGAACCATAAAGTGGAGGAGAGACTGTTCCCGATGGAGAGGGATACGTGTCAGACAAAAAGGGACAGATGAATACATAAACTCAGTTATCTCACGTTTGAGAATTAGTCCCAAGGAAAAAATCCAAAAGGAAACTAAAGTAATTTGAATAAAGATGTCCTTTGCAGAGCTATTAATAATAGCAACAGATTGACAATGTCCCAAAAGCTCAAAACATAGAACGATCCCATTGATACGTGGAACCGTGTATAGGAAATAATAAATGACACAAGTCAAGCACAAAAGGATTTAATTCTCTTCTTACTCCTTACAAGGGTGCTGGGGCTCAGGCCTCCTCTGATAGCTAAATGGAGGAGTGGAATCCTCAGAACTAGGACCCTGAATCAGGGAGCCCTCACTGAATCTGGAGAAAGAGGCTGAGCCAAAAATTCTACAGGAGCGCTGGGGTTCACATTCATGGGAAGAAACTCAGGAAGGGACACGGGATCAAGGTTCAGAAACAGGGAGATGAGAGAAAAGTTTGAGCAGATGAGGATCAAATTGGGGAAAGGGAGAAGTGTCCCGAGGGTGTCAGAGGGTGCTGGGCTGTCAGAGGAGGTTTGGGGCTGGCTTTTGGGGGTGGCTGGGCTGGCCAAACTGGGGCAGGCACTGGACCTTTCCAAGTCCCCTGGGCAGGGCAGGGCATGCCTTCACTCACCCAGTGGAATGTCTGAACCTCTTCAGAGGAGTTCTTCACTGGGAGACAGGAGCCCCAAATCCATCTGCCAGCTCCTACACTTTCGTTAGCACCAAATGTTGGAGTTGGTTCTGAGGCTGGTGCGGGTTCAGTATTTCCTGCACCACATGTCACACTTGCTCCTCCCAGCTTTTCCAGGCTGGTTGTAGGGGTGTAGAGGGTAGTCTGAGAGTGGTAGAGAGTAGTTGAGGATGAGGCAAATCCACGTGAATGGAGAGTAATGCCTCAGCTCTGTAAGAACTGGCATTTCCACTGTCATCAGGGCTGGGTGGGATGTACATGTCAGGAATCACAGTACTTTTCATTACTCGGAGAGCCACTTACAGGTAGGCAGAGCCCTGTGGTCAGCAGAATAATGGCTTCCCAAAGATGTCCATGCTCTGTGAATATGTTATGTTACATAGTAAGGGGGAATTAAGGTTACAAATGGAATTAAGGCTGCTAATCGGATGACCTTAAAATAAGGAAATTACACTGGATTATCTGAGTGGGCTCCGTGGGATCGCAAGGGTCCTTTAAACGCAGAAGAGGTAGCCAGAAAAGTCAGTCAGTGAGAGATTTGAAGATGCAATGCTGCTGGCTTTGAAGATGGCAGAAGTGGCCATGAGCCCAGGAATGCAGACACTGGTCTCTAGAAGTTGGTAAAGGCAAGGAAATGCATTCCCCTCTAGGGTCTCCAGAGGGAACGCAGCCCTACTGACGCCTCAGTTTTAACTCAGGGAGACCCGTTTCCGACTTCTGATCTCCAGAACTGTGAGATAATACATTTGTGATGTTTTAAGCCATTACATCTGTGGTCTTTGTTACAGCAGCAATGGGAAACTCATCTCTGTCCCCTCAGGATGAGTTGCATAGCTCCTCAGCATGCTGCATGTGGAGATTTCTGAGCTCTCAGAACCCAGCAGTTCTCAACTAGGAGTGGATGTCAGAATCGCCTTGTAAGTTTTCTTTATTTGTTTGTTAATTTAATTATTATGGAATATTTCAGTAACAAAAATACGACAAAATTATAATGAATACCAACAAATGTTTATCACTTAAGAAACAAAAAATGCCAATTCAGCATTCCTATGACTGTCTCCGAAATTGAAAAAATTGTGCAGTAATTACCAAGATGCCCACCATAAGATTCTATAATTCACATTTTACTATTTGTTTTAGCACAGATCTATCCATTTCGCCACCCATCTATTCATCCATCAACTCATCTTATTTTTTATGCATTTCAAAGTAAGTTACAAACATCAGTATATTTCACCATACATATCACGTGTTTGTTTATTGGGTTTTATTTTTTTAGGTCAAATTTATACAGAGTGAAATATACAGATATTATGTATACACTTTGATGAGCTTGACAAACGCATGCACCCGTATAACCCAACCCTCTATGGAGATAGGGAGCATCACCCCATTCTCTTTTCCAGTCAGTCCCTCCCCACCTCGCCAGAGGCAACCTCTATTCTGATTTTTTTCACCCTAGATTTACCTGTTCCAGAACTTCACATAAATGGAGTCAAATAGTATGACTTTTGTGTGGGGTTTCCTTTACTTAAGATAATGTTTGGGGGATTTGTTTATGTTGTTACATGTATCAGTATTTGTCCCTCTTTATTGCTGAGAAGTAGTCCATTGTATGAAATACCAGTTTTTTGTTTTTTGGGTGAGGAAGATTCTCCCTGAGCTAACATCCGTTGCTAATCCTCTTTTTTTGCTTGAGGAAGATTAGCCCTGAGCTAAGATTTAGGCCAGTCTTCCTCTATTTTGTAGATGGGATGCCTCCACAGCATGGCTGATGAGTGGAGTAGGTCCACACTCTGGTCGAACCCGAGAACCTGCACTCCACTTTGGAACTTTAACCACTGGGCCACTGGGCAGGCCCTAAATACCAGTTTTATTTAGCCATTCTCCTGTTGATGGACACCAGAACTATTTCCAGTTTTTGGCCATTACAAACAAGGCTTCCATCAACGTTTTTGCACAACTTTTTGTGTGTGTGGTCACATGTTTTAATTTCTTTTGGGTAAATTCAGAGGAATAGATTTGCTGGGTCATAAGGTAAGATATGCGTTTAATTTTATGAGAAACTGTCACACATTTTCCAAAAGTTGTTGTGCCAATTTAAACTCCCACCAAAAATGTAGGAGAGCTGTGGTTAGTCTGCGCCCTAGTCAACATTTCGTGATTCAGTCTTGAATTTTAGCCATTTTGGTGGGAGTGTAGAAGTATTTCGTTGTGATTTTAGCTTGCATTTCTCTGATGACTGAATGATGGAGAGCATGTTGGCCATTCATATATCTTCCTTTGTGTAGTGTCTTTTCAAATCCCTTCTCCATTTTAAAAATTCGATTGTTTTTATTATTCCATTTTAAGAATTCTTTTTATATCGTGGATACTTCTCCTTTGTCAGATATATATTTCGAGAATACTCTCACTCATTCTGTGCCTCTTCTATTCATTTTCTTAACGGTTTCCTTTGATGAGAAAAAGTTTTAAATTTTGATAAGTCTAACATTAATTTTGTTCTTCTTTTATGATTATTGCTTTCTGTGTCCTAAGAAACCTTTGCCTATATCTGAGTGATGAAGATATTCTCCTGTGTTTTCTCCTAAAAGCTTTATAGTTTTAGCTTTTATAGCTAGATCCAGGTTCCATCTTTTTTTAAAATTATTTTATTATCTTATTTTTTTATCGTGGCAACATTGGTTTATAATATTATACAAATTTCAGGTGTACCTCGTTATATATTTCATTTTCTGTGTAGATTACATCATGTTCACCACCCAGCACTGGTTACAATCCATCACCACACACCTGTGCTTAATCACCTCTTTCTCCTTCCTCCCTCCCCCCTACCCCGCTGGTAACCACCAACCAGGATCCATCTTCAAGTAATGTCTGTGCATGGTGTGAGGTAAGGGGTCGAGGGTTTTTTTTTAACCTCCGTATGGATATCCAGTTTTCCAACAACATTTGTTGGACACATTTCCCTCTCCCCACTGAATTGCTTTTATGCCTTTGTTGAAAATCAAGTGACTGTATAAGTAGCTATTTCTGGTGGAACCTCTGTTTTTTAAAATCTCCTCAGGAAATTCTGAATTACATCCTTAGGGTGCAAACCCTTGAGGTCCTGACCATTTGCTGGTAAGGTGCTTGGTGATTTAAGAGGTTGAAGGAGTGGAAGCCATGGCAGATGTCTGTCAGTGTATTTCGGACATGGGAATGCAGTAAACTGTACACCAATTTTGCAGAATTGAGGTGGGTGGTGCAGCTGTGTTTCCTGGCGGGCAGGGAACAGCAGAGAGAATTCTCTAGAGCTTGATCGACGTATTCTTCCAGGAATCCAGTGGAAAGGTCCAGTATGGAGGGTAAAGCGCGTCAGCTTAGTCAGGGTAGCCACTTCCCACCATGATGATGTGGTGGCCACGGGCATCAAGGAGGCCTGGAGAGGGTATATTAACCCTTAGGACCATTGCTATCTATTCTCAGCCAGAGTAACAGTGACTGAAGAGCTGATGGATTTAGGTACAGTTTCCAGACCACAGGGCCACCGAAAGTCCCCTTGGACCATGTTCAAGATTTTGAATGATCATCAGTGACATGCTGAGTAGCATCCTGTTCGATTTCAGCACTGCTGTGCGGGGTCCTGCTGCCAGGGCACTGGTGGCTGTTCAGGTGGAAGAGGATCTTGTGCATTATCTCCCTTTGGGTGAACTTGGGTTTCAGCCAACCAGATGATGGTCTTGCAGAATTGTTTAGACTTGCAGCAATAAAGTTGGCGTGGCTGCAAAGTTCTCAGACCACAGGACTTTGCAGGTGGGGCTCCCCACCATCCACAGCTATTGTGGCAGGATATCTGCTGAACAGTTTTGGCTGCTCAGCTGGTAAATGTGAAAATCCAACTCTTTGAAGACTGTGATGAGGTGTGCGCTGAGCCGAGTGTGCTCTGGGGACTGCTGGCTGTCAGGTGATGGGGAGCTCCCCTTTTGAAGGCCACCTAGCTCACTAGCAATTCTGTCTTCCCCACAAGGTCACAGGTGTTAGCCATTGCAGGTTTCTTCACATGGGTCTTGCAGAGGAGGAAGTGGCTTAGGTTGGGGACTTCTGGAAGAGTTGGCTTTGAGGATGTAAGGCCAGGCTGATTTGGAGGAGGCCAAGAACAAGTTAAAAGCAAAGAGTAACCCCTGAAACAAAACACACAGTGAGGCTGGTCCGGGAGGAATCACAGCTCTTTTCTGAGGTCACTTGGGGCAAACAGGGTGGGAAAGGAAGAGATGGAGCACCTAGATTCTTGAGCCCCAAGAAACCCTAGATTCTAGAATTGCCTGGGGGAGGATGTCCCCACCCCAGGAGCCCAGACCCTTTGCCCAACATCTTGAGGATACACACTGCCAAGAATGAACATATCCAGGACCATTAGTTCTGCTCACAAAACTACACTTTTCAGGATTGGCCTGGAGGTGGCGCCCCTGCTGTTGGTCTGGAACCACTGGACCAAGACTCAGGAGGGTCTGGCAAATGGATAAGGATGTCATCCAGCGGAAGAGGATGCCCAGAAGGCCATGCTGGACCCTTTTATCAGCCGCTGGAAGAAAGCAGAGCTATTGCCCAAGCCTAAGAGCACTGCTATGTCTTCCACATGCTCAAGACTCATCTTGAAATCTGTTTTTGACTCCTGCTTCCTGAGTTTTAAATACAACACCCTGGTTTCTTCATAAAACATTTCAAATCTAGCCTTTCGACGAATCCTTCCATGGCGTAGCTTAAAAATCCTTCTGATAAAAATGCACTGAGTGTTTATAGGGCAAAGATACATCTGACATCTCTAAGAAAAGGATTGCAAGCAGGGATAGATTGAGGAGCCGTTAATACTTCCATCGCCTGGCCAGCCCCTCCTTGATTATGTTGAGTCCAGGGTCCCCTAGTGGAGGGGTCAGGAAAGAGGCAGAGCTGCAGGAGTTCTGAGGCTCCTTGCCAGATTCCAGATTCAGTTCATTCATTCCTGGGCCACTACTGGCCCAGGGGTTCGATCTATGCAAACAGGCTGAGGCATGTCTGCAAGATTGCCTTTCGTTCCTGGCTTCTGTGAGCCGGGTCAAGTTTTCTGAACATGACAGAAGGTGGAGACTCAGCAAAGCAAGGTGCAGTCCTGGGTGGTGGCTGCTTGAAGATTAAAGCAGCCCTGGCTGGGGCAGAGCCTATGAAATTAGGTCCAGCCTCGCCATGGCTGCCCTTGAGGGCAATCCACTGCGTGGGTGTTTGTATGTGTGTGTGTGTGTGCCTGCGCGTGCGTGCATGCATGTGTGTTCCCAGGGCAGGGCAAAACAGATCCTTTCCTTCCCGTCTCAATCTACAGATACACTATCCCAGCCAAAGTGTAGGAAGCTTTCCCCCGCAGCCTCTTGTTTATTTTATGCCTTCAGCATCAGCTGGCGAATGAGTCCCATGTTGCATTTACCACCTTCCCTTACCCTAAAGAAAGGTCATTCGTTTTATGATCGAGCTGACATATGTACACTTTTGAGTAAAGCAAATAAATGTTTAATAAAATTCTAAATCTCCCAAGACGTTGCCTTGATAGCTTCCTGGCTGAGAAAGCAGCATTGGTGAGGGCAAGAAGATAATGAAATGACTGAAATTACTCAGGGTAGCTTTAGTGCATGAGGAAATAAAAATATTCTGTCCCTATATTGCTCAGTGAAAATGACCCGTTAGGAAGACTCAATGGGGCTTTGAAAAACCTGTAGTTGCTTCACTTCCTATTTGCCAGGGCTGTTCAGGGAGCATTGAGGGCCAAAAGAAGTAACTTGAGTATGATGGAAGCCCAGTTGAGAAAAAAGATTATGTGTAACTTCCCCCTGGAAAGGAAATTCGTTTTCTACCATCAGGCCAGCAGGGGCTGCGAATTCTTAGACAGGATGTCTGTGATGGTGAGGATTTGTTCAGGTAACTCTACTGTAAATCGGGTAACTGTATTGTCCTGACAAGCTAAGAAAAATGACATCAGGTGTGGCTGGCAGCTGGCTGCTTCTAAGATGGGTGTTCCCAGTGGCTTTAGAGGACTCAGGAATGAAGGAATACAAATTACCATGAATATTTGAAAGCATAAAGACTTTATTTTCAGGCAGAGCAATACTAGCTTGAAACATGTCTCTTCCCAGTTTGTTTTATTCTTGTCGTTTGGGTTATTATTATTATTTTAATCCTTTCATTCTCTTCACTCAGAATGAGGTAAGTAATTGATTTCCTTATCAAGATGCTGGGCGACACATTTTTCACGGCTTTCAGGACGCACAGTAAATCTAATAACACCATTGTCTGGCAGACGCAGCTTTCGGCTGCAATCATTTTTATCACCAGGTAAGCCTGCTGACATATGTTTTTCAAATTTTATTCATAGATGTTGTCTTTTACTGGTCAAGGAAATAACATTCTTTACTTTGTGATTGCGTTATCTAAAAATAAAAAGGGATTTTTAACAATGATCAAAATAAAGCTTACTAGATCATTTTGAATGGTAATAAATTGGTTCCTGAAGATTTGATTAAAGAGAAAACTAGGTCAATTTAAGCAGAGTCCAAATGAGGCAGAAAGAAAGTCCATAGAGAGAAAAAAAAGGAAGTTGTGGAACCATAGACACAGTGAAAGAAAAAATTTTAAAAGTATAAAACCACAAAGAAAAGCAAATCAACAAATCACCTTGCCTATTTTCTCTGGAGATGTATTATATATATGAGTATATATATGTATGTATATATTAATATAAGTGTCAGAAAATGGACTAGAAACCTTGCTAACTGATAATAATAGCATTAGTTGAGAGTAACTGTTGCTGAAATGGTGAGGGAAACTGATTAAAGAAGACAAGTCATATCTATAATTTTTTTCTGATTCCTTGTACCATTTATTTATTTTTTACTAATTTTTATTGAAATATAATTCACATACATAAAAATTCACCCTTTTAAATAAGTGTACAATTTAGTGGGTTTTAGTATAGTCAGAACGTTGTGCAACCACCATCACTATCTAATTCCAGAACATTTTTATCAGCCCCACAAAAGCCCTGTAACATTGGCAGTCACTCCCCATTCTCCCCTCTCCTGCATTCTGGCAACCACTAGTCTACTTTCTGTCCCTATGAATTTGCCCATTCTGGACATTTCATATCAATGAAATCATACAATATGTGGCCTTTTGTGTCTGCCTTCATACACTAAGCATGATTTTTTTAATTGTAGAAAAATATACATACATAAAATCCACTTCCCACTTTAACCATTTTAAAGTGTTTAATTCAGCAGCATTGAGTACATTCGCAACATCGCAACCATCGCCACCTCCATCACCAGAACTTTTTCATCCTCCCAAACTGAAACTCTGTCCCTATTAAACATTAACTCCCTGTCCCCTCCTCACCCCTGCCCCTGGCAACCACTGTTCTACTTTCTGTCTCTACGAATTTGACTATTCTAAAGACCTCGTATAGGTGGAATCATACAATACTTATCCTTTTGTGTTTGGCTTATTTCACTTGGCTAATGTCTTCAAGCTTCATCCATGTTGTAGCATATGTCATAATTTCCTTCCTTTTAAAGACTGAATAATATTCTGTTGTGTGGATGTACCACATTTTGGTTATCCATTCATCAGTTGATGGGCATTGGATGGTTTTCACTTTTTGGCAATTATGAATAATGCTACTGAGAAAATCCATGTACGAGTTTTTACGTGAACAGATGTTTTCACTTCTCTTGGCTATAACCTAGGAGCAGAATTGCTGGGTCATCTGGTAACTCATGTTTAACCTTTTGAGGAACTGCCAAGGGTTTTCCACAGTGTTGCACCATTTTACATTCTCACCAACAGGGTATAAGGGCTCAAATTTCCCCACATTCAACCAACACTTGTTCTTTTCTTTTCTTTTTTTTTTTATTACAGCCATCCTAATAGATGTGAAATGACATCTCATTGTGGCTTAGATTTGAATTTTATGTTTTAATTTTTTAAATCAGGAGAATATACACATTCTTTTCCTGTATAATTAATAAAATAATCATTTTACAAAAGAAGTGCACATACTTGGATGTAAAAAACAAAACACACTTAAGGTTCTATCACGACAAATAGGGGATTATTCATCTAGCTAACAGAGATAAAGGGTAGGTGAGAGACGGGCTCCGGCTGGAGTAAGTGGACAGTGTTCTTCCTAGGGGCACGATGGGATGGTAGAGATTTAGTCACCGCAGACTTAAAAGACAACCATCAAAAGACAAAATTTTTGAGAGCTTCCCATGTTACCAGGCTCTGTGTTAAATGTTTTATGTGTATTTTTTCATTTAATCCTTAAAACAATCCTATGCAATAAGTTCTATTTTCCTTTTCATTTTACAACTGAGAAAACCACAGCTCAGAGAGGTAAAAAATTATGCAAATTCTGCTTTTATGTGGTGGCTCCAGGACTGAATCCATACCTGATTCCTGAGTGTTAACATTGGACTATTTCATGTTACATTCCACACACTTCTCAGTGTTCTCCTACTAATAAAATAATGAATAATAATAAAATCATCATTATTATTATTACCACTAACCTTTAGGAAGTTTTTGCTGAGTTTCAGGCACTATGCTGGACTCCTTATGTGCATTACTTTATTTAATACTCATAACAACCCCATGAGGTGGAATCACTCCCATTTTACACATGAGAAAATAGAAGTCAAGAAACCTGCCCAGGATCACAGGGTTGCCCCAACACACTTAGTCTTCTTCTTGTTTCCCAAACATGCTGAGTCTACTCTATCCAGAATGTTCTTCCCCAGATCCTCACATAGATGGCTTCTTTAATGTTAACATTTGACTGGAATGTCACCTCCTCACAGAAGCCTTCCCTCTCCGTCCTGCCCAAAGTAGCACTGTATGTGCTACCAGCATATAGTAGGTGGTCAATAAATAGTTATTGAGTGAGAAAGCAAAGGCGTCCCACGGACATTCTCACTCCCTAAGTTTGCTTCCCCAATTCCCACAGTCCAGAATAGCTTGACAGCCTGGCTCAAGTCCCCATCCCACCGATGATGCCACCTTCTCCGAGTACATACAAGACTGTCAGCTCTCACTCATCAAGTAGCCCCAGTCCCTTCAATCCTGAAATAATTCTCCCCTTCACGCTCAAGCTCAGGTTGATTTCTCCTTTTGCACATTCAACAACAAATCTCTCTTGAGTCTCTACTCCATCATTTTAGGTATGTTGGAAAGAGATGAATAAGATGCAGTTCTAACCTTAAGGGCTCTCCTCACTTGCAGATGGAACAGATGTGTAAACAAGCAAACACAACACAGTGGGAGAATTGCAAACGAGAGACACGTGATCACTTGGACAACATGTATAGTCAAAAATAAAGAGATGCACGTGCAAGGCTCAAGGGAGGCTCAGTACAGCAAACTCAGGCAAGAGACAATGCAGCCCTGAAGTAATCAAAACGCACCATCAACACATTTTAAAAGACGTATAGTGGGGCTGTTTTCAAATCCTGCCTCCATCGTACACTAGCTAGATGACCTTGGGCAAATTACGTGACCTCTGGGCTCCAGTTTCCACCTGGGAAAATAATACCTACTCCAGGGGGTGCTGTGAAGATTAAATGAGACAACATCTCATAATGTATATGCTTAATCAATGATACTTTTAAATTACTATTGAAAACGATTTTAAACACAGAAAAAAATCCTTTTAGCACAAAGATGTTCATGAAGTGTTATTTATAATGGGAAAAAATTTGAAACAAACTCATAATCCTCTTGATAGAATATTACGCAGCCATTAAATTGTGAGCGTGTATTGCAGAGTCACAGATACAAAAGCACTAGACAAAATTGTGTATGTGGTATCATCTTGGCGACGTAAATACATCCCAAAAGTCCCTGGGCCTCTCCAGCCTGAGGGTTAAATAAGGCCAGGTTCACCTTGTACCCAAATTTTTCTGCCTCATTGCCCCCACCTGCTCCTGCAGACCTCTGTAAAGCCCTAGGGGCCCTAGGGAGTAGTTAGAGCTTGTCTGCTTCCACCCCCACCGCCCCAGTATTCATAAAATATCTGTATTTGACAGACACAACCACTCTTTTTCCAGGCCCCTGCCCTTGCCAATGCTTCATAAGGGACACCTCCCTATTTCTTTACTCAGCTGGAGCCAGGCTGTGTTCCTCCCAAAGTGAGGACTGATGGATTGCACAGAGGACTGGGCGAGTAGAATATTTGCGTTCGAATTCAGGGGACTTCTATCCCTGGTACCAGGGAAGTGAAAAAACTAATCGAAAGGTTGCTTGAGAAATAAGTGATCAGAGCACAGGTCTGGACAAGAGATGCTAGTTTAGGAAACAGGGGCTCATTGGATGGCAACTGAAGTCATGGGAGTGGGCTAGAGGGTCGAGGAGATGTGTAAGTAGGACAGAAGCCTGAGGATAATGACATTTGAGCCAACAGGTAGAGGGAAACGAGTCCACAAAAGAAACTGAGGGGAGTGACCAAAGAGATTGGAGGAAAACTAGGATTTGAGTTTGCAGGTTTGGGGGCACCATTTCCTCAACCAGTCCTTGGTTTCCGTTTGGCTATTCCTTACCCCAAAGCCAGTATTGATACCAACTCATTGTTCTCTTTGCCATCAAATAGACTGCGCTTGCTCTTCTTCCAGCTCCTGAAATGTAAGTGATTCCCCAAGGTCTATATGAGGTCCTGTTTCTCTGCACTCTCATCCATAGTAGTTTAATTTATCCACATGGCCACCATTTTCATCTCAATGAGGCTGGTTCCCAAATTATACCTCCAGTTTTTATCTTTCCAGAGCTTCCGTCCACATTTCAAATGGTCTCCTGGACATTTCCACCTGATTTTCCCATCCATAAACCAAATTCAGCCTACCTAAATATGAAACACAGCAGGATCATAATCATAGACATTAGCATTGGAAGGAACCGTAGAGACGATTTAATCCAGACCTGCCCAGCCAGGGAACTATGACACACACTAGTGCACAGTGAATGAAATATGAGTGTTTAGAGATGTTCATCCTCCCAGCCCTCAGAGTGGCTGGAGCCTCTGGACCAGTCATCTCTGTTCACTATGGCCGCATCCTCTGATGGCTGTAGAGAGTGGGGTCTGATAGTGAGCAAGAGGCCACCACTGGCAGTCAGATGCAGGGCACATCATTACCTGCATAGAGATGCTGGAGGAGTTTGTGTCCCAGGTGCCTAAGGAGTATGAGAAGCAATCCAGAGGGCAAGGAGGTGCCAGTGAGCGAGTGCGTGAGTGTGCGCGGAGAGGGTTCTGGTGCAGTCAGCTCAGAAACTCTATCTTCACATACTTTTATATTGGATAATTTTGTCTATTTGTGGCCAACGTGCCATCAATGATATCCAAACTGAGGCGACTGTTGTAATAATGCCTATATGGTCTCTAAATTAGAGCTTCATCATTATTTTGAAATAGCAGCTGTGAAAAAGTTTGATTGGATCTCAAATCCACAAGAAATTTTATAAGCACATTTGTCAATGAAAGAAAAGGAAGAGCTTCAAATATAACAAATATAATTTCTACTGATGTACATGTTTGAATAGTTATAAAGATCATTTCATTTTTTTTAATCACCTACTGCTGCAAACAGTTTCTTGTCATTTAAAGAGATCATTGTTAAAGATTCTCAGTCAGGAATTACATGAAGTGTTTAAAACGCAAAGCTGAGAACATAAAATTTGTTACCAGGATTCAAGCTCAAGTTTCTCATTTAATTAAAAAAAGGGCTTTTTGGAAAGTGTTACAAATTCACTATTTAATAGCTTCTCTGATGCTACATATTTTATTTTAATTTTTGTTATAATTATATTCTATAAAGAAAACATTTTATTTTTACCACATTCAATATGCCCCTCTAATTATTCTTCTAGTTTTCATTGGGTGCTATAATGTGAAAGGCTTAGAAAGCACAGCTCTAACCCAGCCCCCTTGACTTATTTGTGAGGAAACTGGGGCTCAGTCAGGGTTGAGTGACCTGTCTAAGTCACAGAGCTCATCACTTCCTACCTAAAACAGCTCCTGCGCTGACTCTCTGAGCCTTAACTGCAGGTCTGGGAGACATCACTGTCCCAGCCACCCAAGTCCATGTCAACTCGTGTTGACTTCTCTCTGTCTGTGTCCTATCCCATCCAATCTACATCCCCTCGGAGGGTGAAGAGGCCCTCCACACGGGAGCTGAAATAGGTACGTGCCATCCTGGCCTCCCCTGCAGCTAGACCCTGTCCTCAGACACATCCACCTCAGCCTTTGAACTGGAAGATAGCAGTGCTATGGAGCAGTGCCCAGTGCCCGGTGTTGGGACAAGCTGGGCCTTCGGCCAGACAGCAATAGTTGTGCTGTCCTCATTGGTTTTGTACCTGATGTTGGACACTTCCTAGCTGCACAACCTCAGAACCTGGTTCTTGGGCACTCCCAGAGAGTCTGTGAGCTTAAAGCAGGCAGTGTTCGTTTCTGTTGCTTGCAATCAAGAATCCAACTGATAAAGAAATTAGAACCAGAGTAGTTGTTGGCCATGGACTATAAGGGCAATGGGGTGGGGGTGGTCTGTGACTGTCTGTCTAGTCTTTTGAGTCTGATGGTAGAGAAAATGCATCTAGTACTGATGTAGGAGACTTAAATACCCCATAGCAACTCGTGGCAAAACAGTTCAACAAAACATTATGTCTCTTGGAATTAAAGGCAAGGCTTTAGCAGAGTAAGTGGCTGTAGCCGTAGAATATTTAATGGATGTGAGGAATTCAAAGACTGTGTGTTGGGAGGGTGGTTTCTTCTGACGGTACTGGATGCTTGGCAGCTTTCTTTGGATTTAGAAGAGTACGCATACCACATTTGTATGTGCTGCTTTAACCCATTTTCCAAGTGACCTGAAAGCTTGCTAACGTCAAACACCAGCACAGACTAGGAGATGGTCCTTTGGTAGGTCTAGGTTGCAGTGCAAAGAGCTCTGCTAATTGGTCCTCATGACCCAGGGAATGCAATGGTGCTCTGTGTACAGCCACATGCTGGGATGCTGTACAGAGCCCACAGCAAGCCCCTAAAAGAGCATCACTATGGTTGTGCTTAAGGTTTTGGAGCAAAGCCTTGCTCTCTTTGGCTAATAACTATTCTCCTGTATTAGAAACTGTTTTTAAATTGCTCCTGGGCCCTGGCGAAGATTGAAGGCCTGACCATGGAGTACAGGTGACTGTGTAACCTTTGCCCACTTAGCCACACAGTGCCCAGTAGCACTCCCTTCCTCAAGACAACATGGAATATATAAGAGCAGGGCTGAGCAGGGCCTGGAGAGGGCACAGGCGTGCAACTCCCAGTATTTTTGCTCCCATTTTTCTGCCACCTCTCCCTCAATTCATAGCCACAGCGTTATGGAAAACTCCCATGACCAGGTGACTAAGGAGGACAACATTTGAGCTTAGTTTACAGATAGTATCAGCTGGAAGTGGACTGCTAAGGTGTTACAGCTGCACTTGCAAGTGGTCTTGAAAGGACAGTGGCAAAAGGAAATCTTCCCAGTGGGCAGAGCTTTGAATTGTACTCTTGTTTTCTTTGCCTCAAGAAAGACTCTATCCCAATTCATGGGGCCAGGTGGTCCGGGACTTAGACTGGTGACAAGGAGGTTTGGGAGAAAGGACGTAGATGAACTTCTCACAACAGACCTAGAAAGTGAGAGTATTTGTGTCCTACATGAATACTTATCAAAATGTCCCCACTGCTAAAGAAGCTTTAAGTTAGTGGACAAGAAGACTTACCTTGTGGATATAGGTCAACCTTCCCTCAAGCCACTGCCTCCTTATTGGGGTCATAAGCTTATCATGGGCTTCTCCTCAGCAAGGCTGACCTGGCTATTGCCACTGCTGAGTGCCCATTTTAGAAGGAATCATTACAATGAGTTCTTTCTCTCATGGCAGGTAAAGTGAGTCCACCTCACTGGGAAGGGGTTGATACTGAATATGGATTTGCTTTTCTCACCAGCCATGCTATTACCATCATCATTCTACACGGGTTTATTGAATTATTTGCCATCATGCTATCGTATACATCATGGCATCTTTAGTCAGTTTGGGCTGTTATAACAAATTACCATAGCCTGGGTGGCTTATAAACAGAAATTTATCTGCTGTAACACATTATCATAGACTGGATGGCTTCTAAACAACAGAAATTTATTTCTCACAGTCTGGAGGCTGAAAGTCTGAGATCCAGCATAGTTGGGTTCCAGTGAGAGACCTCTTCCAGGTTGCAGACTGCCGAGTTGCCATCATATCCTCACAGGCAGAGTGCAGAGAGGGGAAGGAGCTCTCTCACGATCTTCTAAGGGCATTAATCTCACTCACGAGGGTTCCACTCTCATCACCTCATCTAATCCTAATTACCTCCCAAAGGCCCCATCTCCTAAAACCAACACATGGGGGGAGGGTAGGTTTCAACATATGAATGTGGCCGGGGGTTGGGGGGGCAGACAGGATGGGACACACAAACATTCAGTCCATAACAGCATCTGACCAAGGCACTAACTTTTCAGTGAAATAAAGTAACTGACTCTCCTATCAGATTCTCTAACTCTACTGGGGACCCCAACAACTAGAAGCAGCCGGCTTTACAGGAATAGTGGAATGGCCCATGGAAAACATGGCTACTGAGGCAGCTGGAAGACAACAGCTAGAGAGCATGGATTCCATTTATACTCAGAACCAGCAATTCTGGAGGTGTCCAAATCCTTCCCATGAGTTCCTTTTTTGTTTAAATGAGCCAGAGTCAGTTTATCTTGCTTGCAACTAAAAAGTCCAAGTAACACAAAAACACCATCTTTTGTAATTTTTTTGGTGTATAGGCTTCCTCCACTATCAGCTTGTATTCCCTGTCATTGTTTCTACTATCTTTGTATTCCCTATAGTACATAGCACCTTACTTTACATAGTGCAGGATACACATTGCAAATTTGTAGACTCTGGGCTATATCTGAACTGCATTTATTTTGATCAGTCTGAAGTGTTTTTAAAAAAATTGGGGCCAGCCCTGGTGGCCTAGTAGTAAAGTCTGGAGAGCGCCACTTGGGCAGCTGGGTTGGGTTCCCCTGCCAGGACCTACACCACCTGTCTGTCAGTGGCCATGCTGTGGTGGCGGCTCACATACAAAAAAAAAAAGAGGAAGATTGGCAACAGATGTTAGCTCAGGGTGAATCTTCCTCGGGAAAACAAAAACATTGACTTAGCTGCCAACACTTAAAAATCAAGAGATTTCATATGAAACATATTTCCATCTTCTCTTGAAACATTTGGAGATCTGGCTATTTGGCTATTTTAAGTCCACATTCTCACGACTTTCCTCTTAAAACACAGGCACTTCCATTTGCTAAAGTCCTCACCTTGTCCACTTTATTCATTGCCTACCTGGTCCCTGAAGCCATATAAGTTAGCCACCCTTGTGCTCAACTGAATTATATTGAATAAATTAATTTGGCAATTAACACTGGTATTTTCATCTCACATATGCGTTCTACCCTTCTGACTAGATTGTAATAAGCCACTTGGTAGACAGAATCCCGTTAACTATTTTTCTTTAAATCACTTTTTGGTTGTCACATATTTCAATAAATACTAATACATGTTTATAAAACCTTTCTCTTAGCCCCAGGGCTGGGCTTGACCACCAAGAGTTGAGTACCCCTGATTTGGTCTGAGGGTGTGCCTGAAATGTCATCATCATGATTTGCTCCCTAGGCTAAGCCAAGACCTGGTGACTTGTCAGGTAAAGAAATTAAAATTATTTCCCGATAACGCGAACACAACATTTTGAAGTAGGTTTTAGGCGGGAAGTCACCATTTCTACTGCAAACGAGAAACTGGAAAGTTCTCGCTGAGGCGGTCGAGTTTCCAGCTGGGACGCTGGGAAAGGTGGCAGGAGAGGAGAATGTGGCCGCGTTCTGGAGTGTATCCGAGACTTTTTGGGTGGGGATTCTATCCCAGGAGTTTCAGGGACTCTCCCTCCGGGTCTGGCAGCCCAGGGCGTGGCTCCTGGCACAGCCCCGAGCAGTTGTCAAAGGCTGTTTCAGGACTCTCTAGAACCAAGCCCTCGGAGGTTCGCATTTCTGGGGGCTCGTCCCTCCGCCCCCCGTTAATCTCCCCCTGTCGCTGGCGCTGCCCTGTGCTGCTCGGTCGCTCCAGTCGCCCCATCCGAGACACCCTCGCTGGCTCTTTCAGCATCAGTTTCCCCACGGGGGCGCGGAGGGGAAGAATCTGGGGGTTCCCCTGCCTCCCTCCCCGAGCCGGGGAAGGGGGGACGCGCGAAGGAGGCCCTGCTGAACTGGGGCTCCGGGGGGCTCCGCCGGGGCGGGCGGCTCCTGAGGCCTCCGGCGGGGCGCTTGGCGAGGGGAGCGCCCCTCTCCCGCGGTCCAGCGGCGCCGCGCGGAGGCGCCCCGGGCTCCTCGCCGACCCGGCGCTCCCGCGCTCCCCCTAGCGGCCGCCGCGCGGCCTCGCTCCGTGCCCGGCTCGGCGGCGGCGCAGCTCACGTGACCGCACTCCGGGCCTGCGGCCGCTGTCGGTTCCCCCAGTCACCGAGCGAGAGGGAAGAAACAAGATGGCGGCTGAAGGCGATCCGGAGTGGGGCCCCAGCAATTCGGATTGAGCCTTCTCCCTCCACCCGCTTCCGCCGGCCGGGCCCCTCCCGCCCGGCCCCGCGGGCCTCCCCCCGGCCCCGGCGCCCCCCACCGCCACCCCGCGCCCGCCCCTCCCCCCTCCGCTTTCCCTTCTCCCCCCGCCGCGGCTCCGACATGAGGGGCCGGCGGGGCAGGCCGCCCAAGCAGCCCGCGGCTCCCGCTGCGGAGCGCTGCGCCCCGGCCCCGCCGCCGCCGCCGCCGCCGCCGCCCACGTCCGGACCCATCGGGGGGCTCCGCTCGCGGCACCGCGGCAGCAGCCGGGGCAGGTGGGCCGCCGCCCAGGCTGAGGTGGCGCCCAAGACGCGGCTGAGCTCGCCCAGGGGGGGCAGCAGTAGCCGGAGGAAGCCGCCGCCGCCGCCGCCGCCGGCCCCCCCCAGCACCAGCGCCCCGGGCCGGGGGGGGCGAGGAGGCGGGGGCGGCAGGACGGGGGGCGGGGGCGGCGGCGGCCACCTGGCCCGGACCACCCCGGCCCGCAGGGCCGTCAACAAAGTGGTGTACGATGACCACGAGAGCGAGGAGGAGGAGGAGGAGGAGGAGGACATGGTCTCCGAGGAGGAGGAGGAGGAGGAGGACGGCGACGCCGAGGAGACCCAGGATTCCGAGGACGACGAGGAAGATGAGATGGAGGAGGACGACGATGATTCCGATTATCCGGAGGAGATGGAAGACGACGACGACGACGCCAGTTACTGCACGGAAAGCAGCTTCAGGAGCCATAGCACCTACAGCAGCACTCCAGGTACCCACCCAGCCCAGTTGCTGCAGACTCCTTCCCCACCTCCTCCACCCTCCCCCCGGCTCGCTCCCTCTCGGGTCTCCCCCCACCCCCACCTCCCCCCAAACGGAGGGGAAATGCGACGGCACATCAAGTGGCAAAAAACTAGATTTACAAGAGGAAAGAGGCGCATTGTTCAAAATGGAGATTGCATTGTTGCAGTTTGCAGGCCACACACTCGCTCGCTCTCTTTCTCTACCCCCAACCCCCTCTTTTTCCTCTTGAAAATTTGTGCCAGTGCAGTGTCTCCACCGGGCAGGATTGAAACTTTGGCACACACATATCCATTGCATTCATTTTTCTCCCTTGTTTTGGTGTGGTTTTTTGGAATGAAAGAAGCCTCTTGTTTTGCAAACCTCTTTGCATTTCTAATGTGGTTTCTTTTAGATTTTTATTATATATCTGTTCCTTAAAAGGAAATTGAGGATTTAGACAGATTGTGGCGCACAAACACACACACAACATGCTGCTCTTCACACCGCTAGCTGTGTGGTTTTAAAATCGTGTTAAGGAAATGGATCGGTTGGGTTAGTAGGGGAGACTTATCTGGTCCTGTGTGTTTGTTTTTATTCTCAAGTGTTAATGGGCTCGTGCAACAGTTGCTGGTAAATGGCTGAGTAAAAAGCAAAGCAGAAAACCAAGCAAAACCAAAACAAACCCGGTAATTCATCGGATTCAAAATCATTTTGGTAAAATCCAAGATAAAATAAGAAACCGCAGCAACATGTCTCTTAACTAATTCGATCCCTTTGCTTTGCCTGAGAAATGCATTTCGTGTCACCTGTTGCGGAAGATGTAAAGTTGATCATGCAGATGAAATTGCTGAAGATGAACTTTTTGACCAACTTCTAAGTCACACAGCAGAAGTGTAGGGGGATTTATTACAAAATTACTTTTTCTTTACACTCTGTTTCTAAGGATGAGAGTCCTGCCTAGATCTGTACTGAATTTCTCCAGGATGACTCTCCTGTTTTCTCGCAGAAAGTTTCTCTAGGTTGGTGCTGAGATGCAGTTAGTTAAAAAAGAAAACAGAATTGCTGCTTTGTATTAAATATGTAGTTGTGGCTTACTAAATTGTGAAAAAAAATTACTTGTAGCAATAACCTACAAGATTTTCCCTTTAGATTTTTGTTAATCTGGAGTAACTAAATTATAATCTAGTTTTAAGAGCATTTACAAAGTAAAGTTTATGAGGAAATAGGGTCTTAAAAATAATTAAGGTGTGTCACTTGTTTTTAAAAGAGATTAGAAGTAGAAGTGGTTAAATTTGAGTGTTTCCCTTTTTTTTATTTATAAATGCTTGAATAGTTATTGGAGGAGTATGAGTATTAAGCCAGATGTAAACCCATTTCGATTGTCCTAACAGCAAATGAGAACGGTAATTTCTTTTGCCCGACAGTAAGAATATCTGCCTGTCTTTGCCTGGGGAGGCTGGGAGGGCAATGAAGGAAATGAATCAAGTGTCAAGTATTTACGTCTTGTATGTAGAGAGGACTGACTACATGCCACTTTTCATTTCTTGCTAACTTAATTTTAGTACATCTTTATAGTAGTAGTTTTTAACCTTAAGAAATCACGTGTGGCCCTTTCTACCACAAGCTCAGAATTGAAAGACCCGTGGAGAGTGAATTACGCTATCAAATTTTTTTTGAGTTAGAGCTCAGGCATTTTGGCAGGGCAGTTCAGCTCCCTTTAACTCCTCTTTGAAGGCCTAGCAAATAATTTAGGATTGATACCTGTGTATATGCTGAGTTGCAATTTATGGTTGGGTTTCCTTTTTAAAAAAGTACTCGTATATTTATGTACTGCCAGGGCGTTTTGTTTTTCTTAATGACACTTGCAGTCTACCTTGTGTATGCGTGTCTTATCTTTTTATGAATTTAAGGTTTATATATCCTTAGATTAATCTTATGTCCTCTGTAGTTTCTAGCAGAGCATCTTGCTCAGCAGGTGCTGGTCAAAGATTGGTTGGATAAATGATTGTTAGGGGGTGAGAACTTGTAATAGATGAAGTTTTGATAATGCTACAGTGGGTGCTGCCATAACTCCTAAAATCTTTTGGATTTGGGAATCTGAAAATTGGTCCAATTAGATTTGGTAACAGTTAGTGTGTTTTGAGCTGCTACTTCATGTTGCTTGCTAGGCATTTTCCTTTCTTTATTGGATGTGGTGTTAACTTCGATGTTTTACTTTTTGAAACACATTATTTCTAAAGATCATGGTAAAAGAAATGCTACATTTTGTGTTCTAAACATTCACTTGCCTGGAATGAGTATCAGTGCCTAGGAGTGAGTTGTTTAGGCTAAGTGCTAGTTTCATTAGTTTTATTTCCTGTATTTCCAGACAGTAAAGGCTAGGAAGGAGGCAGTCAGGTATACGTGTATATGTGTGTTTACTTTGGAAGGAAATAAACTTTATTGGTAATTTAGACAATTTGATTAATTTTTATAGATTAGACTAACATGTTAAATACTAACGTATTAAATTCCTAATATAAGAAATAACTCATTCGCCTGCTGAGTACTTGGTAGGTCATGTAACTGTTGATGGTGCAAAGACATGGGTTGATGTTGCTAGCTTAATTTTCTAAAATCATAGATTTAAAAAAGTTTATTCACTGGAGATTAAATGTTTTCCTTTTATGGAGAGAAATTTTAAGTGGGTACATAAGGTGCATAACAAATATTACTGTAGGGATGACAACTTGTTAATACAAAATTGAAATCATCTAGTTAAGCTAGAGGTATTTGGTTGAATAAGGCTTTTATTTATTTTTATTGTTAAAATTGAGTTTTTCAGCCTATAGGTTTTATGACATACTTTGCCAATGCATTAAAAAGGATTGTCTAGAAAATCTGTTTTGAATAAGCCTTTGGTAAAGTTCTGACAGTACCTTGAAATCAAGCATTTGCTAATTTAAAAAAATTAAAACACACTTGAAACAGAATAGTCCTTGCATTTAACTTGTGTGAGACTTCTCAGAATACTTAGCTGGAATTTTGAAATTTGGAACTTCTGAGGACTTCAGAAAGCAGAAGCCCTGGTGCTGTCTTGGGAGAGCAATTTCTGTCCTCTAAGGATTATGATGGTGGAGATCAGTGGCATAGAGGCATGAATGAACTGTAGATTTCTCTGAAGCAGAATTTGTTACTAGTTTGTTAATATTTATTCCTACCAGTGCCAAGAAATATCTTTTCAGTATACTTTTGGTTCCTGATTGCTACAAGTGAGTTAGAAAGTGCGGTGGAGAGTTAAAGGAGAGCAAGAGCATACCCCATTTGGGGGAGTTGCTGTTGGCGTGTGCTGCCTGGTTGGGCATGTGGACAGTGAGGATAGACACATGGAGGGAGGGAGCAGCATGAACTAAGGTGCTGATTTTAAAGTGGGGGCATTCTTAAGTCACCTGCTTTAACAAGAGCCTGAGTGTGTAAATGGGAGATGAACTGTAAAGCTCCGTGTTGGGCAGTACCTAGAGAAGCAGCCTGTAGCATTTGTACTTTCCCTCCCTCATCTGTAGGGTAAGGAGAGGGCTAGAGCCATGATCCTCAGTCATTTTTCACTCCTAGGATACCCAAGGGATATGCGGTATTCCCATCAGCACCACGCAGGAGCATGAAACAAACCAAATCAAATCGTGGAGATGCTGTTCAACCACTGGTGCAGCCAGCTCTTCCCCCCAAATTGAGAGAATTACTGGAGGAGGTGGTTTCTGGAGCCCCCTCCCCAATCTGTTTCAAATCTATTTCATTTGTGGGCATTGGGGATCAATCAGATGATCTGGAAACAAGCGGGATGTGATTTCAGTGGGACGTTAGGAAGTTTAGCATAGCTTCTGCTCTGCAGGATGGATTGGAAGAGGACGAGATGGCTGGTGAGGATCTGGAGGGGTCATGTAGCCCTGGATGGAAGATCAGTTCAGGAGGTACTTCAGAGTTCTCCAGGCCTTGACGACATCAGAAGTGTAGACAGAGAGAGGAGTGCATCAGATATGCCTCTGTAAGAATGGTAGTGCTTTCAGTAGCAGTAAGAATTGAAGATTATAAGCGAAATTAATGAGATCTGTTTTCAGGTACCAGAAGAGGTTAAACATGAGAATTAAAAGAAAGAAAATGAGGGCCCCAAAGAGTTTTTAAAAAGTTGGGCAGCATGATATGTGAGTTGTAAAGAGGGGTGTTTGAGGTATGCAGTAATAAATGGTCTTGTGTCCGGTTCATGCTCGTCTGCTCTTCTGGTGTAATTTGGAAACGGAGGTATGTATTGAAATGTGTGCACGCAGTAGGATTGGGGATGTTAAGGCCGGGAGCTCTGGTCTCTTCTGTTAGATCTTTTTCTCGCTTCTCAAGACCCTCTGTCATCCCTGTGACTGCAGGTCCTTGGAGGGGGGATGCAGCAGGTGAGACGGTGGTGGTAGTGGTGGGGGAATGATAATCTTGGTGGCAGGCAGGAGCAAATCCAAGCAGATGCCCTCTTTGCACTGAGTAGGTTCCTCCCTCCTCTGCTCCTTAGCCAGGTTCAAATCCCACTTCCGACTCCTGGGAGGTATCTTCAGAAGTCCTCTCAGAGTAGTGTTGCTCACCTTGGTCTCTTCTCTTTGAATGCCTGCGTGTAGCAGTTACAGTTTCAGCTTCATAATTTAGCACTGGTTTAGCACCGACCGTCAATATTCTAATTTTTTTCGTGCTTTCGGTTCTTTAAAATGATGAGTCTCAGGAGGCAGAATACTTCTTTAAAAAAAAAAAAACTTATACTTGAAAAATGCACTTTAAAAGATCGAAAGTAAAACCATACAGAGTTAAAATGCATATTAATTGTTTTAATTATTTTGTCTACTTAGTATACATCAAATTATTTTATATATTTTCATATTGTTATATTACTCGTTATTTTTTGATTGCTGAATGATTTTTAAAAATAGTAACAGTAATAGCTAACGTTGGACATCTGAATTGCTGAATAATTTTCAAGCAATGTTTAATAAAAATTCCATTTTTAAAATAGTTTTATTGAGATATAATATTCATACCATAAAATTCAACTTTTTTTGAAAGTGTGTATCTTCACAGAATTCTGCAACCATCACCACTACCTAATTCTAGAACATTTTTATCACCCCAGAAAGGAACATGTACCTGTAGGGGTCTCTCTATGTCGTCCCCCCCACCCCCATCCTCTGCCAACCACTGCTGTCATTCTCTGTTGATTTCTCTCTTCTGGACGTTTCGTGTAAATGGGATCATCCGATATGTGGCTTCTTTCACTTAGCATAATGTTGTCAAGGGTCGTGCATGTTGTATCCTGTAATTGAATAATATGCCATTCTGTGGATATACCACATTTTGCTTATCCATTCATCTGGTCTTGGACATCTGAACCGTTTCCACTTTTTGGCTATTATGAATAGTGCTGGTGTGAACACTCTTGTATGGGTTTTTGTGTGGACAATACGTTTTCATCTCTCTTGGGTATATCCTGGGAGTGGAATTGCTGGATCTTTACAAATACATTTAGATAGAACCATTTTAACCAGACTTATTTTGGTTGTTACAGGGTTCTGTTAGGAATGAGAGCTGGGTTGTATGTCTTCCAGGATACCTATGATTTTTGGATTGCCTTAGGTCTCCTTAGAGAATTTATTCCAGAAGGATTTGTCAGAGAAGGAGCAGTGTGAGTGGAGTCATAACATTGATTTCTACACTGTCAGCGTGAGGGCTTGTGGCGGCATTGAAGGCACCTACATATGTAAGCTCACTGCAAAATGTTAGACTATCATGATGTATGAGAGTCTGAGGATTCTAGATAAATCTCTTATGAATGTCAAGGCTCTAGAGAGGTAGCATGTAGCATAGTGATTTAAAGACTGAAGAATCCGGAACCAGACTTCCTGGTTCTGTGACGATGGGCAGCTTGCTCCACTCTTTGTGCCTTACTTTCCTTGGGTGTAAAATGGGGATATCATAGTACTTAATTCAAGGTGTTCAGAGGGTTAAATGGGCTAGTACATGTGAAACGCCTAGAACAGTGCCTGGCTCATGGTACAGATTGAGTAAATATTAGCTGTTATTGCCTGTTGATTTGTTCCTGAACTGCACATGGAGATTCTGTGAAGATGTAGGGACCTCACTTAGAGTGTAGTGAGGTAGTATTTTGTTCTGTCTAAAGCTGTCAGCCTCCTCACAAGGAATAAAAATATTTTGAGGATCAGATTTAACTAAAAATCTACATTAAAATAGAGCTTTATTTTCCCCCTTTAGAAGAAATATTAAATGTTGAACTTACTCATTTAAGAAATTTAGTTTACGTCTGATTTATTCCAGAGCTATGATAACTAACACATTTACCTCAGTTATTTGCAGTGATGAGTTAAAGCAGAGAAAGCACTCTTAGACTTGTAGCCCTTGGTAGCTCCTCCATGCCATCTTTCTCCGCCTGTTCCTTAAACGCCAGTTTTCCAGGTTTTTACACCAGCCCATGGCTCTCTCACTGTCTCCCTCCTTCCCCTGAGATCTCCTCTAATCTCAAGATGTTTTTAAAATTGCAGTGAAAAATTAAAAAATAGTGCAGATTTACTCTTTTGGGAAAGTACACATAATAAAATGAAAATCATCTGTAATCCCAGCAACCAAAAATAACCACTGGAAATATTTTTTTATATATTTTTTATTCCATTTTCATCTACATATTTTTAAAAAGATATAACTAGGATCATATTGAACAAACTATTTTTCCTTGATATGTAGCAAGGTTTTCCCCTATCATTGTGTCTATATCAAAGTAGTACATGAACACAGGTAAAAGAAATTCAGATAGCATTAACAGCCCATAATGAGCAGAAGCAGTTCCCCATTGTACCTCTCCCCACCCCGAGACCTCTCTGGAGTCAGTGGCTTTCAATTCTTGGAGCTGTTTTTTTTTCCCTGGTATTTGCCACAGTATTTTAAAACAATAGGCTGCATTTGATTTAACAATTTTAGACATTTCTCTCTTGACTGTGTTATGGTAGATGAGGAGTTAGTCCTATTATAATTACCCTTACTTTCACCTTATCCTCTCTATATAGTTACAGCATGATTTTGGGATAAATCATGAGATCGATTACACTATTTTCATTATGTAAATATTATTCACAATTGAGTCAAATAATGTGCTATGGTTATGTGTGGTTTTTTGGGAACTATTTTTCTGGATTTATTGCCTTATTTTTTCACTTGCTTAGTGTTCTATCTACCTAGCCCAGTGCACTATCAAGCCTGTAAAATATCTTATCACTTACTGTTTTCCAAAGTCTCAAATGTAACAGTTCCATTTTTTCCTTGCTGATCTCCCTCTGCAGCCCTCAGCATTTCTGCTCTCACCTCAGCTGGCTGCTCTGTAGGTATATTGAACCTCACCCAGATGCTTCTTTTTGCTGCTTTCCCATGTTGATTCTGTTCCTTGGGTCCTACATCCTTCTTGGTTTACTTCCCTTACTACCTCTAGTTGCTTCCTAAGAATGGGTGCATGAGAAAGAAGCTTTTTTTTTTTTTTTTATCATTACATGTGTGAAAATGCCGTTTTCAGCCCTAATACTTGATTGATAGTTTGGCCAGGTATAGGATCCTAAATTAAAAAATCAATTTCCCTTGAAAGATTTGCTTCGTTGTATTCCAGCATCTAGTGCTGCTGTTGAGAAGTCTAGGGCTGTTCTGATTACTTCCTTCATCTCTGACCTGTTTTTTTTCCTATCTAAAGCTTTTAGGCTCTTTTCTTTTTCTTTCTTTCTTTCTGTCTTTTTTTAAAGATTGGCACCTGAGCTAACAACTTGTCAATCTTTTTTTTTTTTTTTTTGCTTTTTCTCCCCAAATCTCCCCACTAGATAGTTGTATATTTTTAGTTGTGGGTCCTTCTAGTTGTGGCATGTGGGACGCCACCTCAGCATGGCTTGATGAGCGGTGCCATGTCTGCACCCAGGATCCAAACTGGCGAAACCCTGGGCTGCCGAAGTGGAGCACGTGAACTTGACCACTCCGCCACTGGGCGACCCATAGGCTCTTTTCATGGTCTCCAGTATTCTGAAGTTTTCCAGTGATGTCATATCCCCTGATGGGGCTCTTCTTCAGTCATTGTTCTGGGTACTAGGTGGGCCCTGTTAATCTAGAGAGTCATGTTCTTTAGTTCTGGGAAAAGGTCTTCTATTATTTGCTAATTTTCCCCCAGATTTGCTTGCTTTTCTTCTTGAACTCCTAGTTAGATGTTGGCTCTTCTAGACTAATCTCATTAAGTTTCTTTTCTTTTTTTATTCTTTTCACCTGTTTGTCCCTTTGGTCTGCTTTCTGGGAGATTTCTTGCTCTTTCTCTTCCTCTTCTAAGTCTGTTGAATCAGTTTTTATTTCAGCTACCAGATATTTAATTGCCAGAAGCTGTTTTCTCTGTTCCTTTTTCATAGCATCCTGTTCATTAATGCAATATCTTCTTATATGTCTCATTAATGATAATTTTAAAAAAAATAATTGAAGTACCACTTACAGATACAGTAAAATCTACCCTTTTTAGTATACAATTTGACTCTGAGTTTTGGCAAATACACAGTCACACGACCACCGCCACCATGAAATATAGAATGGCTCCATCACTTCCCCAAAATTCCCTTGTGGTCCTTTAGTCAACTTCCCCTGCCCCCCAGGCTACCACTGTCCCTATAGTTTTGCCTTTTCCTGAATATCATATACATGGAATTATAATGTTTGTAGCCTTTAGTGTCTGGCTTCTTTTACCTACCATATTGTATTTGAGATTCATCCAAGATATTGCCTTTATCATTCCTTTTTATTGCTGAGTAGGTAGTCCCTAAGTATATGGATGTACCGTACTTGGTTTATTCATTCACCAGTTCAAGAACGTTATGAGTTGTTTCCAGGTTTTGAAGATTATGAATAAAGCTGCTGTAAACATTCACTTACAGGCTTTTGGGTGAACATAAGTTTTCATTTCTCTTGAGTAAATACCTAGGAGTGGAATCGCTGGGTTGTATGCTAAGTGTGTTTTAACTCTCTAAGGAACTGCCAAACTGTTTTCCAGAGTGGCTGTACCATTTTGCGTTTCTGCTAGCAATGGATGAGGGTTTCTGCCATTCCAATAGGTATATAGTGGTATGTTTCTAATTGACATTTCTCTAGTGATTAGTGATGCTGAGCATCTTTTCCTGTGCTTATTTGCTGTCTGTGAAGCAAATCTTTGGTGAAGTTGAAATATTTTGTTGAATATTTCTGTTGGAATATTTTGCCCAGCTATTAATTGGGTTGTTTTCTTGTTATTGAATTTAGAAAGTTCAGTTAACATAATATTTATGATATATAATTTCCCAAAGCTCTTTTCTCAGTTCATTTTTCAGAGCATCCTCTTCTTGGATGCAACATCCTCTCTTATCTCTCCGAGTACGTTTATTGTAGTTTTTTAAAGTTTTCTTCTGTTTCTTTTGTTTCCTCGGAGTCCATTCTTCAGTTTTAGTTTTCTCTCTTTCGTGCTGGAGGCTTTTTCAAATGCCTGGTGATCTTGAGCTGCTCATATTTAGGAGTGAGGCGCTGGATAGCACTTTGTGGGTGGCTCTGGTTTGTCAGCTGGTGGGTTTCACTGTCAAGTAACTGGGCAGTGAGCCAACCTTTTCTTTGGTGGAATCCCAGATAATAAGTTTATGTGTATTTTTGTTTCTCTTTCATTGTTTTATTTTATTTTTCTCTTGTGAGTCTGTCTGGTTTCTTAAGGGATGATTTCTTAAATCTCTTGCCTGGGGCTGGAGTAGGGGTCCGGGGGTGTGTATGCCCAATATCCTGGGAAGCTGGATGAGGGAAGGTGGCTAGGACTCACACCTTACAGTACGCACACTTCCTGTTAGGAACCCTGAGTTGTCGCCCTTTTTTTTTTTTTTTTTTTTTGGTAATTGAGGTATAATTAACATATATTAGTTTCGCATGTATAACATAATGATTTTATATTTGTATACACTGTGAAATGATCACCACGATAAGTCTAGTTAATATCCGTCACCATACATAGTTACAAAAACATTTTTTTCTTGTGATGAAAACTTTTAAGATGTACTCTCGTAGCAACTTTCATATATGCATTACAGCATTATTAACTATAGTTACCATGCTGTTTGTTACGTTTCCATGACTTATTTCTATTAATGATTGGAAGGTTGTACCTTTTGACCCCCTTCACCCATTTCACCCATCCCCATCTCTAATCTGTTCTCTGTATCTATGAGCTTGTTGTTGGTTTTGTTTTTTAGATTCCCATATAAGTGAGATCTTATGATACTTGTCTTTCTCTGTCTGACTTATTTCACTTAGCATAACTCTCAAGGCCCATCCATCTTGTCAGAAATGACAAGATTTCATTCTTTTTTGTGTTTGAATAATATTCCATTGTATATACAGTCAAGTGTCACTTAATGATGGGGATATGTTCTGAGAAATGCGTCATTAGGCGATTTTGTCATTGTGAGAACATCATAGAGTCTATTTACACAAACCTAGATGGTATAGCCTAGTACACACCTAGGCTCTGTGGTACTAATCTTAGGGGACCACCATTGTGTATGTGGTCTGTCGTTGACTGAAACATCATTATGTAGTGCATGACTGTATATACCACGTTGTTAAAAATCTATTTTCTGTTGATGGACACTTAGGTCGTTTCCATATCTCGGCTATTGTAAATAATGCTGCAGTGAACGTGGGGTGCGTATCTTTTCGAGTTAGTGTTTTCATTTTCTTTGGATAGATACCCAGAAGTGGAATTGCTGGATCACATGGTAATTCTAGTTTAAAATTTTTGAGGAACCTCTGTACTGTTTTCCATAGTGGGTGCCTCAATTTACATTCCCATCAGCAGTGCACAAGGGTTCCCTTTTTGTCCACATGATCACCAACACTTGTTATTTCTTGTCTTTTTGATAATAGCCATTCTAATAGGTCTGAGGTGATATCTCATTGTAGTTCTTTTCTCTTTGTTCTAGTGTGTTTTTACTTTTTTATTTTATTTTATTTTATTTTTTTTGAGAAAGATTAGCCCTGAGCTAACTACTGCCAGTCCTCCTCTTTTTTGCTGAGGAAGCTTGGCCCTGAGCTAACATCCATGCCCATCTTCCTCTACTTTATATGTGGGATGCCTACCACAGCATGGCTTTTTGCCAAGTGGTGCCATGTCCACACCCGGGCCCCGAACTGGTGAACCCCAGGCCGCCGAGAAGCGGAACTTGCAAACGTAACCGCTGTGCCACTGGGCCAGCTGCTGTTTTTACTTTTTGTGTTTCTTTGCTGTCAATTTACCCACTGTTGAGAGGGAAAAGATACTAACTCATGTTACAAATTTGTCATATATAAACAGAAGTTTCATTAAGTATTTCTTTACAATGTGATTAAAACATTTAAAAATAATTTATCTAATACTCATTCAGTGTACAAGGTGTTGTGTTAAAAGCCTCAAAGAGATGAAGAGATGGCTAAGTGGTCCCAGCTCTTAGGTCTTTATCCTTTGGAAGGGGGAAGAATAACACAGTACATAAATATATAACTGTAACGTAGGGCAGACTCAGGTAAGTGCTGTAAGAAAAACAGAATTAAATTAGGGAGAGGTCACAGTCTATTGGGAGGTCAGAAGTGGTGTCAAGAACAAGGGTGAATTTCAGCTGTGTCTTGAAAGTTGGGTAGGATTTCTCCAGATGGAGGTTGAACAGGAAGAGAAAGGAGGATGCAAAATGTAAAGGGAGCAGAAAGATGATGTTCAGGGACTACGTGCTTGCAGTTTGAGTGTCAAGGACATAAGACTGTAGAGAAGTGGAGATTATATTTTGATCCAGTAAGAATAAATGCCAGTCTGAGGAATCTGTACTTAGTTGGCAGTAGGGAGTCATTGAATGTTTTTAAACTGGAGTATGTCATGATAAAGCTGAGCTTTTTGAAAAATCATCAGTTAGAATGGCCTTGGTGTATAGGTTTTATTGGAATAAGAGGGCTGATATAATATTTTAATAGCTACATAAGATTCCATTCTAAGGCTTTACAAAGTAGTTAAGCTGTACTCTTGTTTGCCATGATTACCTTTAGTGACTGCCCTTTTAGATAAATCTTGGTTCATATCCCTAATTTTTTTTTTTTTTTTGAGGAAGATTAGCCCTGAGCTAACTGCTGCCAATCCTCCTCTTTTTTCTGAGGAAGACTGTCCCTGAGTTAGCATCCATGCCCATCTTCCTCTGCTTTCTATGTGGGACCCTACCACAGCATGGCTTGACAAGCAGTGCCATGTTCACACTGGGATCCGAACCCGTGAACCCCGGGCCGCTGAAACAGAATGTGCGCACTTAACCACTGCGCCACTGGGCTGGCTCCCCCTAATTTTTTTTTTAAGGCTTTCACTACATATTACTAATATATTATGAATGTTATATAACATAGATTTATGTAATATATACTAATATACATATTACAATACATATGATATATCATGTTATAAATATAATAAATATATTTCCACTAGCAATGTATGAAAGTGCCCATTTTGCCAGCACTGGTTATTTGTAAACCATCTTTGCATTCAGTGGGTTAAAACCTCTCTTATTTGAATTTGCATTTCTTTGACTACTAATAAAATTTTGTACTTTCATGGCCTCTGATACCCAAATCTCTGTTTGTAGTCATGATTTCTTCTCTGTATCTTAACTCGTCAATGGATGAATACTTCTTGTACCCCTCCACTTAGATATCTGATAGACACAACAAATTCAACATGCTCCAAATGGAATTCATGCTTTAGTCACTGCTCCCAACCTCCCATTTCCTCGCTCAGTGAATAATCGCCCTGCCCACCGACTTGCTCAAGTCAGAAGGGAGGGAGGAACAGACTCCTCCCTGTGCCTCACCGTGTGCGGGCTTGTCACCAGGTCTTGTTTACATCTTATTTCTCTCTTAAATATCTCTCAGCTCTCTTGTTCGTTCATGCTCGTGGTTCCCTAAATCAGGCCCTCTTCATCCCTTGTTTGGCCTCTTGAAGGAACCAGCCTTCCTGCCTGGCCTCCCTTTGTCCATCCGTCATCTCCTCTCATGTCCTTCCTGCACATACACACTGCTCTGCTCTAAGACAAATCTGACCGTGTGATGCCCTTCTTAAAAAGTCCTCTGGGAAGATGATTGGGAGCTTCAGTGTGTGTGGATAGTCTGTGACTTGGCTTTTGCTTCCCCGATGAGCCTCCTCGTCTGTTGCTTCACTGATTTCTTCATTTATTCAAAAAATACTTATGGAGTACCTGCTGTGTTCCAGGCACCCTCTGGGGTGTAACCACAAATCAGATATGGCCCCTGCCCCAGTGTAGCTGGGAAGGGGGCCAGTGTATTGATGAAAGAAGTGTTTTGAAAGGGGGTAGGTAAATATGATCTAGTGGGGGGTGGGCGTGGTTTGGAGAAGGCTTCTCAAAGAGGTGACAATTAAGCTCAAAATTAAAGTAGCCAGGTGAAGGGAGGGGAAAGAGGATTTTAGGCCCTAGGATCGTCATGTGCAATGGACTGAAGGGAATACCATGAAGGAGTTTAAGTAGGGAGTGATGTGATTAGTTTTGTGTTTTTTCAAAAAGTCCCTCTGGTTATAGAATAGAGAATGAATTGGAGTGGGATAAGAATTGAAGGGAATTAGGCTGTTGAAGTAGACCAGGTAACAGATCTTGTACTAGATTAGTATGAGTGGGAATGGAGAGAAATAATTCAAAAAATAATTTAGGACTTAGAATGACACATCTTAATAATAGATTGGGTTCTCCATGGGAGAAAGAGGTCAAGGATGAATTGACCTAAATCTTCTTTATTTCTCTTCTGGTTCATAGCTTATTTCTCTTCACCTTGAATTTGATGATCAAGTAATAACTGAATTCTTCATAGTTCCCTTCACATGCCTTATAGTTATTCACTGCTGTGATGATTAATTCCTGGTCACCCACCCGTCACGTTCTCCAGCTTGGCTTTGGTCACCATTCCCTTTTCCCCAGATACGCCTAAGTTCCTTTATCTCTCCCCTACCCTCCAGGACCTTTGTGTATTTACATATTGTTCAGTTTCCAAATATTTGGGAATTTTCCAGGTATCTTTCTTTCTGTTACTGATTTCTAATTTAATTTCATTATGTTTAGAGAACTTCATATGACTTTAATTTTGTAAAAACATTTTTAGAGCTTTCTTTTGTGCCCTGGAATATTGTCTGTCTAGGTGAATGTTCTAAGCGTACTGGGAAAGAAGGTATATTCTGCTCTGGGGGGAGTGTTCCACAAGTGTCACGTCAAGTTGGTTGCAGTGTTAAGGTCTTCTATATCCTTGCTGGTTTTCCCTCTGCTTGTTCTATGAATACTAATAGAGGAGTGTTGAAATCTACAACTATTGTTACGGATTTGCCTATTTCTCTTTGGAGTTCTCTTAGTCTTCATGTATTTTCAGGCTCTGTTATTAAGTGCATAAACATTTAGGAAGGATCATTGAATCCCTTTATTATTGTATCTTTGTTTGTTAAGACATTGTATTGACAGGAACTGTTAATTATCTGGCTCTCTCCCTTGTTAGAACCTACTTGAGGGCAGAGAGGGTCTCATTCATCTCCCTCTCCTTGGAGGCTGGCTCAGTCTCTAGTATGCAGTAGGAAGCAGAAGTAATTGTTGAACTGAGGGTACAGGTCAAAGAAAGCCTTTGGATTCTTTTTACCCTTAGTTCTGTGCTGTCAGGTATGGCAGCCACTAGCCACATGTGGCTATTTAAATTTAAATTAAGTAAAATTCAAACTTTAGGGGCCCGCCCTGTGGCCGAGTGGTTAAGTTCGTGGCCGAGTGGTTAAGTTCGCCCGCTCTGCTTCGGCAGCCCAGGGTTTCGCCAGTTCGAATCCTGGGCGCAGACATGGCACCGCTCATCAAGCCATGCTGAGGCGGCATCCCACATGCCTCAACTAGAAGGACTCACAACTAAAAAAAATACACAACTATGTAAGGGGGGGCTTTGGGAGAAAAAGGAAAATATAAAATCTTTAAAAAAAAACTCAAACTTTTCTCTTCAGCAGCACTAGCAACATTTCGAGTGTCCAGTAGCCACATGTGGCTAGTGGCTCCTGGATTGGACTACACAGATGTAGAACATTTGGGTCGTTTTAGAACATCACAGAAAGTTCTCTTGGACTGACTGTGCTGTTGTAGTCTGTCTGCTTCTGCTAGACTGTGAGAATTACATAGCATCTCTTTTCCTGTAGCCTTCTATTTGCTTTGTATCCTGCACAGTCTGGGTAGCCCCAACATTTGGGCGATGGTCCTCCTTTGTCAAAACTGTCGGCCCAGTGTTGTTTGTATGTCTGATGGGTTGAATTTCTGCAGTAGGTGACTTGGGATCATCTTTGAGATGATTACATCATTTGTTCTTGGTGGGGGAAGAGACAGTCAGCTAACACTTGGTTTTAGAAAATCTGCCGCAGCCGTAATAAAATTAAGCTGAGGGTCGTAGATGTAGGACAGAAGGGAAAGAAGGACTAAAATTCAGAGACTTTCGTTTGAGAAATTTGATTTGAAAACCCAGAGAATTTCTATGTTGTAAAAGTTTAAAAGGTGGTATGTGAACTGAATTGTGACATACTTGTGTGTCCCAGTGTGTCTGGGTTCTTCTATATAAAACCTCTTTCTCAGTGGTCTCTGGCCAAATTATTTTATAGTTTTTAAGGAGAAGACATCGCTTCTTTTTGAATGGAATTCTTCTGTTACTTAAGTGATGTTAAATTGCAGCTGCGGAACCTCTGGAGAGTTGCTAAGAAAGTTAGTGCTTTGACTCCTCTCTACTCATGGATGTGTTGTAGAATTCACACACCAGGAGACTGCACGGCCAAGTGATTCATACCGAATGGCATTGTTTAGTAGATGCAATTTCTGTATTTTACTGTCATGGCTTCCTGCTTGATTTCAGTATGTTAACATTGCCTCCTTTGAGGTCTGTTTATAGTGTATTCTATTTATGGAACTTAAAAAGTATTTCAGAAATGCACATATTAATCTGTGTGGAATTTCTCTTCTTGTCCTTTTCCTTCTAATGCTTGCATAGCTGTATCGAGGTTTGTCTGAGGAAATAATCCAACATTTAAAATAGCTAATAAAATTTTAGCCCCTCCTCTCAGGGCGGTTTTCCGTGTTCTTCTAGACATCAAAGTTATTTCACAGCCTTCTTGAAGTCTTACTTAATAAATTCACCCTTTTCTCCAACTTATAACCAACCATACTCTGCCTTCAAAGTGTTATGCAAATAGTAAAAACATTAAAAAGTGGTTTTATTGTAATTTCATATATATATTTGAACTTTTTGGTCTCACTTTTCTGGGTGAAATGCCTCAGATTTCTGACCCTCTGTGAACTTGGCAGATTGCCTTCATCCAGATATATTGTCCTTGATTGCTTAGATAGCTTGAGTTACGGATCTTCCCTGCGTCTCAGAAGAAACCTAACGATGGAGATTATGGCAGGGATCACAAACTCAAATGCCTAGAGGGTCCAAGTATGTAAAGGTAAAGACATGAAGAGGCCTTTTTTCTTTATTAATATGTAACTGCATTTGCTGTTAGTATTTATTTGCCTTGAAAAAACTAGCCCTATTGAAATTTTAGTCCATTTTTGCTTTTACAGACAATACTGTTCTAAATGTGCTGGAAATATATCTTTAGTCACCCAGACTCGCGTTTTTATCGGGTAGATTGCTAGGAGTGGGATTGTTGTGTTACATTTAATAGGCTGAACCAGGTTATATGCCCATTACCTGTTTGTTAGTTTGTTTGTTTTTGAGGAAGGTTAGCCCTGACCTAACATCTGCCGCCAGTCCTTCTCTTTTTTGCTGAGGAAGACTGGCCCTGAGCTAACATCCATGCCCATCTTCCTCTACTTTATATGTGGGATGCCTGCCACAACATGGCTTGACAAGCGGTGTGTAGGTCTGCACCCGGGATCTGAACTGGCAAAGCCTGGGCAGCTGGAGTGGAACTTGAGAACTGAACCGCTGTGCCACCGGGCCACCCCACCTGTTTGTTTTTAAACCTTCCCTAATCTGTGCTTATGTGGCTTTTAAATTAACTTTTTCTAGAATCTGTAGAAGTTTACTCAGACCTTTAGCAGGTGTTCTTGGATACGGATTAGGCCCAAAGTCCTTTCCTCATTCATTTATTGGTAAATATACTCACTTGTGATATGAGAGCCTGAGGTTTAGCTCTCAAACTGAGAGGCAGATGTCTGTTTTGAGAATTTTCTAGCTAGGTGGGAATGGAATTCTTTATTGCTTCTTAGCTTGAGTTTGACTTTAGAGAGGTCCTTCCTCTGTGGGCCTCAGTTTACTCTCCTGTAAAGTGTAGGCTGGACTAAATGATCCACTGGGCAAGAAATTGGCACACTTTCTCTTGAAGAGCCAGATAGTAAATATTTTAGGCTTTGCAGGCCAGACTGTCTCTGCTGCAACGTCTCAACTCTGCCATTGTAGCATGAAAGCAGCCTTAGACAATAAGTAAGCAAAGGAGCATGGCTGTGTTCAAATAAGACTTTATTTACAAAAACGGGCTGTGGCTGGCCGTAGTTTGCCAACTCCCTTTTGAGCTCTTGAAATTCATTAATCTGTCATCTGGAAATTAGGTTAGGAAAAAAGTTAAATTTAGAAAACTCAGAAGATGACATTAATATTTTGATTACTCTTGCTTAGTAACCATCTTTGTGTGAATGTATGAGTATACATATGAGTTAGTACTCACATGGTGGAAACATACATTTTTTTATAAGATTGGTTAATGTATAATTGGTTTTGTAAATCTTTTCACTTACACCATGAAATCTTAATATATCTTTAAATAATTTGTCTACAAAGATATCTGCTCTCATGGAGCTTCTAGTGGAGAACTCATGGATTTCGAAAGTTAATTTTATATTTAGCCAGCTGTTTTTTTCCTGATTGGTTCTAATAGCTTCTTTGTTGATTGGGTTGGGTTTTCTAGGAATAAAATTGTATCATCTGCAAACATGAATCATATGTACACATCTGCTTCTCTTATATTTATATCTCCCCTTTTTTTTTTCCAAATTGTATTGCTGGCCACCTCCAAAACAGTATTAAATATTAGTTGTAATGATAGGTGTCTTAGTGTGCTTTCCAAATTTAATGGGACTGATGCCAGTATTTCCCTGTTAATTGTTATGCTGGCTCTTGGTTTGAGACCTTTAATTGTCTCAAGTATATTCACCTATTTCTGTTTGCTTTCTTTCTGAGTTTTTTTAAATCAGATGTTGCTGTTGTATTTTGTCAAATGTCTTCCTAGCTTCTTTTGAGATGATTATATAGTTTTTCTCCTATGTACCATAGAATTATTTTAGTAAATTTCATAATGTTGCCTCATCCTTACATTCCTGAAATGAACCTCTCTTGATTATGTTGTTACTTTTTTTATGTACTGCTTGATGTTTAAAAAGGTATGTTAATTTTTAATAGTTTATACATGCACAGGGCAGAGTGTATTCGGGATTGATCTGTGTTGTTGTGTGTATCAGTAATTTGTTTCTTTTTATTGCTGAGTAGCAGTCCAGTATGTGGATGTACTATAGTTCATTTATCCATTCAACAGTCGAAGGGCATTTCGGTTGTTTCTTGTTTTGGCAATTATAAATAAACCTGCCATAAACATTTGCAAAATGGTTTTCGTGTGAACACAAGTTTTCATTTCTCTCGGGTAAGTACCCAGGAGTAGGATTTCTGGGTTGTATGTTTATAAGAAACTGCAAAATTGTTTTCTAAAGTGGCCACACCGTTTTGCATTCTTGCCAGCAAATATGTGAGAGTTCCAGTTGCTCCACATCCTCTTTAGCACTTGATTATTGTCAGTTTCTTCTTCTTCTTTTTTTAATTTTAGCTACCCTAATAGATCTATAGGAGTATTTCTTTGTGGTTTTAATTTGCTTATCCCTGGTGACTAATGGTGCTGAGCATCTTTTCATGTGCATCTTTTTATTTCCCATTTGTATCACCTTGATGTAAAGCTAATAAAGTCTTTATTGGGGATGTTTGATTGTGTTGCTTGCTTTCTTATTGAGTAAGAGTTCTTTATATATTTTGTATATAAATGCTTTGTTGCCTGTGTAATGTGCATATATTTTCTCCTAGTCTGTGGCTTATGTTTTATTCTCTTAACAGTGTCTTTCCCAGAGCAGAAGTTAATAATTTTGATTGCAGCCTGTTGCAGCTTTGCCAATGTAGCAAGAAAGCAGCTAAAGACAATATATAAGTGATTGAGAAGAATTGTATTCCAGTAAAAGTTTATGGACATGCTGTTTGAATTTCACCTAGTTTTCACACCTTCAAATATTATTATTATTCTTTTGATGATTTTTTCCAACCATTTATGTCTTGTGAGTCATAGTTTGCCAGTCCCTGGCCTACCTAACCTGATGTCACAAAGATTTTCTTCTTTGATTTCTTCTAGAAATGTTAGAGTTTTAGGTTTTATATTTAGGTCTACAATGTATTTTGAATTAATTTTTGTATAAGGTGTGAGATAGGAGTTGAGATTTTTTTGTGGGGTTTTTTTGGCATACGGATGTCTACTTGTTCTAATAACGTTTGTTGAAATGAAATTCTTTCTCTATTGCACTTCTTTTGCATCTTTGTCAAAATACAGTCAGCCGTATTTATTATGTGAGTCACTTTTGTACTCCCTCTTCTGTTTCAGTGATCTCTGTGTCTATTGTTTTGCTGCAAGTAATGAAGATTACTTGATTACTATCTTGATTACTGTAGCTTTTTAGTTAACACTTGAAATAAGGTAATATGAGTTATCCAACTTTAGTCTTTTTCAAAATTATTTTGGCTATTCTAGTTTCTGTGCCTTTCCATTAATATTTTTGAATTAGCTTATCAATATCTACAAAATATCCTGCTGGACTTTCGATTGTGATTGTGTTGAATCTCTATTCAATTTGCGGAGAATTGACGTCTTACAATATTGAATCTTCCAGTCTGTAAGTATGTTGTGTCTCTCCATTAATTTAGGTCTTTGATCTCTTTCATCGGTGTTTTGTCATTTTCAGCATACTGGTCCTGCATATGTTGTTACATTTATACCTAAGTACTTCATGATTTTTGGTGCTTTTATAATTGGTACTTATTTTTTAAATTTGAATTTAAACTTCCAGTTATTTATTGTTAGAATAGAAATACAATTGATTTTGTGTATTTTGTGATCTTTGTGACCTTGCTAAACTCACCTGACCTATTATTCTAGTAGCTTTTTTTTTTTTTGTAGATTTCTTAGGATTTTCTACATAGGTAATCGTGTTGCCTGGTGAATAGAGATGGTTTTATGTCTTCCTTTCCAAGATGGATTTTTTTTTTTCCCTATTGCACTGGCTAGGACTTCTAGTATGATGTTGAATACGACAGGTAAGAGTGGGCATCTTTGTTTTGTTCCAGATTTTAGGGTTAAAACATTGTCTTTCACTGCTAAGTATGATGGTAGTTGTAGGTGTTCAGATTGAAGTAGTTCTCTTCTATTTCTGGTTTGCTGAGAGGTTTTTTTCAGGAATGCATGTTCAGTTTTGTCAAATGCCTTTTCTGTAGCTATTGAGATGTTCATATCCTTTTTCTTCTTTAGTCTTTTGACATGGTGAATTATGTTGTGATTTTTGAATGATGAACCAGGTTGCGTTCCAGAAGTTAAACACTACTTTGTCATGATGTATTATCCTTTTTATATATTCCTGAATTCTCATACGTGATGTTTTTTGAGGATTTTTATGTGTGTTTATGGGGAGTATGGTCTGTAGTTTTCTTTTCTTGTGATGTCTTACCTGATTTTGGTGTCAGAGTAATGCTGGCCTCACCTGAAAATGAGTTGGAAAGTGTTGTCTCTTCTTCTGTTTTCTGAAAGAGATTGTGTAGAATTATAATTATTTCTTCCTTAAAAGTTTGGAAGAATATTATAGTGATATCATCTGGGCTTGAGGTTCTCTCTGTTGGAAGATTTTTAACTATGAATTCACTTTCTTTAATGCGTAGAGGGCTATTCTAGATATAAATTCTCTTTGAGTGGGCTTTGATTATTCCTGTCTTTCAAGGAATTAGTTTCTTTCATGTGAATCCAGTTGATGAATATAAAGTTGTTCATAGTATTCCTTTATTCTTTTAATATCTGTAGAGTCTGTAGTAATGTCATCTCTCTCATTCCTGATACTGAAATTTGTCTTGTCTCTGTTTCCTTGGTCAGTCTGTCTAGAGATTATCAGTTTAGTTGCTCTCTTAAAAGAAGCAGTTTGAGGTTCATTGATTTTTGTCTATAGTTTTTCTCTTTTCTATTTCATTGATTTTTGCTCTAGTCTTTATTGTTTCCCTCTTGCTTGCTTTAGGTTTAATTTGCTCTTTTTATTTTGGTTTCTGAAAGTAGAAGCTGACCTTACAATCATTGACTTGAGGCCTTCCCTGTTTAATCTAGGCATTTATTGCTATAAATGTCCCTCTATGCACTTTATAAGCTGTATCTCATGATTTTTGATTTGTTGTGTTTTCATTTTCCTACAATTCACAATATTTTCTAAGTTCTATTGTGACTTACGCTTTGACTCATGGATTGTTTTGAAGTGTATTGTTTAATTGTCAAACATTTGGGGATTTCACAGATATTTTTCTATTACTGTTCGTAATTTAATTCCATTACGGTCAGAAAACATACTAAGTATGACTTATTTTTTAAAAAAATTGTCATTTGAGATTTATTTTATGGCCCAAAACATTGTCTGTTTAGGTGAATGTTCCATGTGTACTTGGAAGGAAGGTACCTTCTGCTGCTGTTGGGTGGTGTTCCATAAATGTCCATTGGGTCAGGTTTGTTGATAGTATCGTTAAGGTCTTCTGTATCCTTGCTGATTTTCTTTTCTTTCTTTAAAAAAAAATTTTTTTTATTGCAGTAACATTGGATTATAACATTATGTAGCTTTCAGGTGTACATCATAATATATTTCGAATTCTGTGTAGATTACGTCACATTCACCACCCAAAGCCTAATTCCAAGCCAGCTGATTTTCTGTCTACTTGTTCTGTTGAGTACTAAGAGAGGAGTGTTAGAATCTACAGCTATTGTTACAGATTTGTTCCCCATCCTCTTGCAGTTCTGTATGTTTATGCTTCATGTATTTTGTGGCTCTGTTATTAGATGCATAAACATTTATGGTTGTTTTGGCTTCTTGATTATTTGACCCCTTTATCATTATGAATTGACCTTCTTTACAGTTGGTAATATTCTTTGCTTTAAAACCCACTGTTTGATATTAATATAGCCAATTCAGCTTTTTTTTTTTTGAATAGTGTTAGCATGGTATATCTTTTTCCACTCTTGCTTTTAATCTATATCCTTTTTTTTTTTTTGATGAGGAAGACTAGCCCTGAGATAATGTCTGTTGTACAAGTGTCACAATGTATAGATTCTTTTATCCTAGCCCCTCCCTGATGTTGTAATTCTTGTGTGTATCTACAAACATTGAAAGCCCCACTAGACAATGTTACATTTTTTGCTTTCAACCATTATACATATTTTAAAGCACTTGAGTTGAAACAGCATTTTTTTGTTTTTTAATTTACCCAGATACTAACCGTTTTTGTGGTTCTCCTTTCATTCCTGAAGTTCCAGTTTTCCCTCCAGCCTAAAGACTTTGTTTTACCATTTGTTTTAGAGCAGGATTTTTGGCAATAAATTCTTTTAGTTGTCTTTATCTGAAATGTCTTTATTTTGCCTTAATTGTCGAAGAGTATTTTCGGTGGATATAGAATTCTGGGTTGACATTTCTCTAAGCTCTTTAAAGATGTTCCATCGTTCTGCAGTTATTTGAATTATTGTTCTTTTATATTTAATGTGTTGTTTTTCTCTTGCTGTTCCCTAGATTTTTCTTCAACTATATGTTTTGGAATTCCTTCCATACTCTCTGGCTTGTAGGGACCCCCTTTTCTTGATCCATTGGCCAGAAAGATGTGATTTTTTAAAAACAGTTTCTATAGTTGGGGCCACCCTTGAGGGAGGGACCAGAAGAGGAAAAAGAAAAGAAGTACAATAATAGAACAATTCCCCCTCACACTCTCCAGCTCTCAGGAGACCCTTTTCCAGTGCTCTGCCTGAAATACAGGGTTTCTCTGAGAGTTTTTTCTGCTCATGCTTCTCACCGTAGATCCGCTGTGAGCTTGTTCTGTTCCAGGAGAGACAGTAGGGAAGCAAACCTCTGAATGAGTTACTTCTGCACATTTTGACTCCTCTCCCCAGTTCCCCAGTCCATGTGCTTTTGCTTTTTTTTTTTTTTCCAGAATCCTCTGGTGGTTGCTTTTTGTGTATTGTCCAGTGTTTTTAGTTCTAGTTTAGTGGGAGCTATAGGCTCTAGTGAGCTTACTCTAACTTGGCTGGCCTTGGACCACGTTCTTTTTATAAGCTGCGTAGTATTCTTTGTGTAGAAGTACAATATTAGTTTTTTATTTTAGCTGCTTCCTTAGTGGTGGACATTTAGGTTGTTTTTAGTTTTTAGCTTTTGCAAACAATGTCAGAATGAATGTACACGAGTATGTTATATGGTAAATTCTTAGAAAGGGAGTTCCCAATTAAAAGGTATGTTTCCTTTAATTTTTCGTAGATATTTACACATAATATGCTTCTGGGTTTTGTTTGCTATTTTTAAATATATTTTTTATTTTATTTTAATAGCTATGATTGGCCTATCGTTTCTTTCATGGAGGGAAGGATGTATCTCTTTGTTAGGTTTTGGTGTCACTGTTATCTGAGGTTTTGTAAAAGGACTTTTTAAGCTTTTCTTCTTCCTCTGTCCTCTGGAATGTTTTCAAAACCATCTGAGCTGGGTGGTGTGTTAGGGGTAAGAGCTCTCTGACATCTTCCTTGGTCTCTCCTGTCATCATTGGTGTGTTTCCTATTTTTTGATTTAGTTTTGGTGATTGGTAGTTATCTAACATTCTTTCACCAGGATTTAGACTTTATTAGCATTCTTTCAACAGCCTCTGTAGGTATGGCAAGTTCCCCTTTGTCATCAGCAATGTTACCTGTCGTGCTCTGCCGCGCTTTTTTCTTGGTTAGGGTAGTTCTAGTTTAGATGGACTCTGCAGATTGCCTCCATCCTCTTTACTCATTCTTCTCCTCTATCCTTTTGTAGACATTTGGATTTGTGACCTGTGTCACATGTAACTATTTAGTCAGCCTGCCAGATCTGTTAAGGAGAAAAAGTGTGTCTTAAAGTCTCCTGCTACTATTGTTTCTGTCATTTCTCCTTAGATTTCTTACAGTTTTGCTTTATATAATTTGATGCCAGTTAATTTGGTTTATTAATTCATGCAGCAACTATTTATTTAGGAATCTACTATGTGGCAAGCACTGCAATAAATAGTAGGCCATGGTAAGCAAAATGAAAGTTGTCCTGGCCCTTGGCACAAAGTGAAAATTGTGCAGTCTTGTGGAGGCGTTATGTGAATCGAGTGAAAGTATAGGTATTATAAACGTGATAAAATACTATGAGGGAAAAGATCTGAATGAATGAGGAGCTGGCACTTGAAAGAGTGAGAGAGAGTATTCTAGGCAGAGAGAACAGCTGTGGGGATGCAGTGAAGCTGTGGGGAGGCAGAGAGTTGTGCATGGTCAAGGAGGCCAGCGTGGCTGAAGCAGAAAGGAGGTGGGGAGGCTGCGGTTGGAGTGGAAGGCAAGGCTCCACGTCATGTAGGCCTTGTAGGTCTCAGGAAGGAGTTTGGATCTTAATCCAAGTATGATAGGGAGTCATTGAAAGGCTTAAAGTTGGGGACTGGCACAGTCACATTTATGTTTTATAAAGAGGTGCATAACTCTTGTATCTTCATTGTGGACTGCATCCTTTATCATTACAAAATCTTTGTTTCATTTAGGGGCTTTATAATTTTGCTTTGAATTAAACTTTTATGACTCCTTTTTATTTTCATTTCCTACAATGTGAAATTCACCTGGGACATCCTATAGAAGATAGCTCATAGGCAGCTGGAAATAATGTATCTGGAATTTAGAAGAGAGATCTGGGTAGAGAAATGCATTTAGAAGTCATTGATATTTTGGTGGTAATTGAGGGAAAGTGAGAGAATCTGCTGAGCGCTAACCTTTGGGAAATGCCCACAGATAATAAGAGAGCTGTATGGCGGAGGAACAGCTGGTCAAGGAAATGGAGTCCTGGGTGGCAGTAGGAAGTTTAAGAAGGATATTGTGGCCGAAGGTGTCAGATGTTTTCGGAGAGAGGCTGGGTGAAACAGGTGATATGTTACAGCAATTTCCATCCCAGGTATCAGTTGATATTTTCAAATTTCGTCAGTTTTTACAGTCAATAGAGTATTTGTCATTTGATCTTCTGTGTTCAGGCTGTAACATGATACTTCCTGTTAGCTATTCATATTGAAAAATTAAAACAATTAATTAAAATAATTAAAAATAAGGAACTTTAGAACAAATTTTCTGAACTTTTTACTTTACTTTTACTTTATTTAATTTCAAATATACAGAAAAGCTGAAAGAACAGTACAAAAAACACCCAATGTACCCTTCTCTTGGATTCTCCAGTTTTTAATATTTTTGCCATCTTTACTTTCTCTCTTTCTAAATTTTCTTTTTGCTAAACCATTTATAATAAGTTGCAGACATTATGACACTTCACCTTTAAATACTTCAGCATAGTTAAGACATTTAATTTAATGTGGATATAATATTCCATTTCATATTTCCCCAGTTGCCCTTTATTGCTGTCTCCCACCCCCCATCCAAGATTCAGTCAAGGATCACGTATTGTGTTTAGTTGACCTCTCTTTTGTTCCTTTAGTCTAGAACAGTTCTGTCACTTTTGGAAAGGGGAGGGGTCTTTTGTGACAATGCCTTTATTTTCCTGAGCTAACATCTGTGCCAGTCTTCCTCTATTTTGTATGTGGGTCACCCCCACAGCATGACTGACAAGTAGTATAGGTCCACGCCTGGGATCTGAACCTGGGAACCCAGGTCGCCGAAGCAGAGTGTGTGGAACTTTAACCACAAGGCCATGGGGCTGACCTCAACAATGACATTTTTTAATTGTCTAGGCCATTTATCTTTAAAATGTCTCACTATTTGGATTTGTCTGATTGTTCTCCATAGATCAAGTTTAGATAGTTTGGCAGGAATACTCTAAGTGATGTTGTGTCTTCCTTAGCACGTGTCATCAGGAGGCATGCCATCCATCAATTTGTCCTATTATTGGCAATAAGTTTGATCGCTTGGTAAAGGTGGTGTCTGCCGGACTTCTCTTTTTAAGGTTACCTTTCCCCTTTGAAAGTAGTATGTAATTTGTGGGGTGATACTGTGGGAAGATCCTGTGCCCAGCAGTCTTTCACCCAGTGGTTTTATCATCCATTGATGGGCCTCGCCTGAATCAGTTATTACATAGGTGGTTGCAAAATGGTGATTTTTCTAAGTTTTTATTCCTTCATTTATTAGTCAGCATTTGAAGACCTCCCCCCTCCTCCCTGTCTTCTGAGGATTACTGTGGACTGATGGATTCTTTTTTTATTCATTGTGAAAAGAAAGGAATTTTTATGTCATAATAGTTCTTGTGCCAGATGTTTAGGAATTAAGATTCTTTGCTAATGCTACTTAAAATGTTTATTTAACTATTCTAGAGGCCTACTTTATTTGGAGAAGAAACTAATGAGGTATATGAGAGGGATTTTTATTTTTCAAAGGCTAAACGAAATTAAATGAATTCTTAAACTTTTGTTGAAGGCAAAATTCCCTCTTTTCCCTGTTTTTCTTTTATAGTGAAAATTTTTCTTGAATATATGAAAGTAACATATTCAATAATGCTTGATGAACCATTGAATTCGGTGGTAATTCTGTGCAAGTAAACTGTTCAAATATAAGAAACTTTCCTCTTAATTAGAAAATATTTCAAACATTCAGAAAAATTTGAAAAATAATGTACACTCTTTACCCACTAGCTAGATTTAACTAATATTGACATTTTCCCATATTTGTTCCAGCTCTTTCTCTTTTTTAAGATAAGGGAAATGTTACAAAATTAGTTAACATCCCCTCTCCTTTATCCCTCCTTGCCACTCCAGAGGTCTCCATTCTCCTCAAGTTGATGTGTATCATTCCCATCCATGTTTTTATACTTATACTGTGTATGTTCATGTGCAAGTATTGTTTTAAAAATTTACGTAGATGGTCTTTTGCTGTTTGTTGAACTTGCTTTTTTCACCTTTTAACAATCACTATTTATCCATGTACATAGACCTAATTCATTTGTTTTTAAATACTATATGGTATCCCATTATATTTCTCCATTTCCTGCTGATGAACATTTAGGTTATTTCCAGTTTTGCATGGAGGGGCTTCTTTAGAGCACATACTGCATGTTCTATCAATTTAGACACCCGTGTGTATACATATATATGGATTTTTAAATTTGATGCTTACCTCTTTATTTCAGTTTTGATGGAACTCTTAGTTTGTTGGAAGTCTTACTTTGTCGAGAATGTATTTAGTATTTCACAGTTGTTTTAGAGAGAGTACTGAATGTATTTTATTTGAGACTTCTCTCTCTCTTTTTTTTTTAATGAGTCTGGCTAAGGGTTTGTCGATTTTGTTAATTTTTTCGAAGAACCAACTCTTTGTTTCATTGATCCTTTCTACTGTCTTTTTTTGATTCAATGTCATTTATTTCTGCTCTAATTTTTATTATTTCCCTCCTTCTACTGACTTTGGGCTTTGTTTGTTCTTCTTTTTCTAATTCCGTTAGGTGTCGTTTGAGGTTGTTTATGTAAGATTTTTCTTGCTTATTGAGGTGAGCCTGTATTGCAATGAATTTCCCTCTTAGGACTGTCTATGCTGCGTCCCAAATCATTTGGTATGGTGTGTTTTCATTTTCATTTGTCTCCAGATAATGTTTGATTTCTTCTTTAATTTCTTCAATAATCCATGTTTGTTCAGTAGCATGTTGTTTAGTCTCCACATTTTTGGTCCTTTCCCAGCTTTATTCTTGTAGTTGATTTCTAGTTTCATAGCATTATGATCAGAAAAGATGCTTGATATTATTTCAACCCTCTTGAACTTATTGATGCTTGCTTTGTTTCCCAAGATATGGTCTGTCCTTGAGAATGTTCCATGCGTGCTTGAGAAGAATGTGTAACCTACTGTTTTTGGATAAAGTGTCCTATATATATCTATTAGGTCCATCTGATCTAATTTTTCATTTAATTCTATAATTTCCTTGTTGATTTTCTGTCTGGATGATCTATCCATTGGTGTTAATGGGGTGTTGAGGTCCCCTATTATTGCATTGCTGTTGATGTCTCCTTTTAGTTTTGTTAATAGTTTCTTTACGAATTTTGGTACTCCTGTGTTAGGTGCGTATATATTTATAAGTGTTATGTCATCTTGGTGGAGCGTCCCTTTTATCATTATATACTGCCCCTCTTTGTCTTTCTTTATCTGTTTTGCTTTGAAGTCTACTTTGTCTGATATAAGTACGGCAACACCTGCTTTCTTTTGTTCATTATTAGCTTGGAGTATTGTCTTCCATCCCTTCACTTTGAGTCTGTGTTTGTTTTTGGGGCTGAGGTGTGTCTCCTGGAGGCAGCATATTGTTGGATCTTGTTCTTTGATCCATCCTGCCACTCTGTGCCTTTTGATTGGAGAGTTCAATCCATTCACGTTTAGAGTGATTATTGAAACGTGGGGGCCTACTGTTGCCATTTTATCACTTGTTTTGCGGTTCTTTTGCATTTTGTCCTGATGGAGAGCTGTTACTTTGTGTTATTGTCCTTCTTCTTATCTCCTTTGTTCTGGATTTTGTAACCCCTTTCCTTTTTTTGATTTTTCAGGAATGAGGTTCTTCCTGAGCATTTCTTGAAGAGGAGGTTTTGTGGCGATGAACTCTCTTAACTTTTGTTTATCTGGGAAAGTTTTTATTTCTCCATCATATTTGAAGGATATTTTCGCTGGGTAGAGTATTCTTAGCTGCAGGTTTTTGTCCTTCAGAGTTTTGAATATTTCATTCCAATCTCTTCTAGCCTGTAAGGTCTCTCCTGAGAAATCTGCTGATAGCCTTATGAGGTTTCCTTTGTAAGTTATTTTCTTCTGCCTGGCTGCCCTTAGTATTTTCTCTTTGTCGTTGACTTTTGCTAGTTTCACTAATATATGCCTTGGGGTTGGTCTTCTTGCGTTAATAAAGTTTGGAGATCTATTGGCTTCTGTCACATGAAGTTCCATCTCTCTTCCCAAGTTTGGAAAGTTCTCAGCTATTATTTCTTTGAACAGGCCTTCTGCCCCCTTCTCCTTCTCTTCTCCCTCTGGTATACCTATAATCCTTATGTTGCATCTTCTAATTGAGTCGGATAATTCTCGGAGAGTTTCTTCATTTCTTTTTAGTCTTAGTTCTCTCTCCTCCTCTCTCTGCAGCATTTCTATATTCCTATCCTCCAAATTGCTAATTCTGTCCTCCATATTATCGACCCTACTGTTCAGAGAGTCCAGATTTTTCTTAATCTCCTCCATTGTGTTCTTCATCTCCAGTATTTCTAATTGGTTCTTTTTTATAGTGTCAAGCTCTTTTGTGACATAGCTCCTGAACTCATTGAGTAGTCTATCTGAATTCTCTTTTAACTCGTTGAGTTTTTTAATAATGGCAGTTTTGAAATCATCGTCATTTAGGTTATAGATTTCATTGTCTTTGGGATTGTTTTTGGGTGCTTATCATTTTCCTTCTGTTCTGGAGATTTAATATATTTTTTCATACTGCTTAATGGCGTGGATTTGTGCCTCCACATAGAGATAGAGTTTAGTCGCTGCTTCCACTTGTTGCCACTGATGTGCGGGGGTGGGGGGGGGCAGCTGTTTAGACTGCACCAACCAGGAACCCTGTCAGCTGTTACTGACTGGACCTGGACCCCTCCTCATAGTCACATAGTCCTGTGGGGTCCCTCGTCGGTTGTGGGGGCACTCGCAAGGGGGCCTCAGGCTGCTGGTGCCTACTGTTGCAGTCCACTTAGACGCTCACCCTCCTTGTGGTCTGCAGTGGTGTTGTGGGCTTTCCCAGCAGCCAGGAGCAGGATCACCTATAATCGCCACTTTGTCCCTAACAGAGCCCACAAGATCACACTTGTCCACTATAGGTCCCAGCAGAGCTATGGGTATCTTCTGCAGTCTGTCATTAGCTCATCTAGCTGTGCTACTTTTGCCCCAGGGCCTTCCCGCCTTTCGATTGCCACTCGGGACCTCTCCACTAGTGCTGTGCAGAGGCTTTCGCTGAGGCTGCTGTAGGAATCTGGAGTTCCCCCCTGGGCTACGTAGCCGTTTCACCGGAGCTCCACTCTGCCCCACTCCACTCTCACAGGATCTCTGGGAGCCCCTTGCCTCGTCTGGGACATGGCCAGAGTCCGTGGGCCTGGCGGTGGCTTGTAAGCTGCTGCCTTGTGGGGAATTCTGCTCTAGGGAGCTTCCTGGTGTTCCGAATGCTGGGCGGGGCCTCCCTGCCAATGGCGAGCAGAGGCCCTCCCTGCTGGGGGGGGGGCGGGACCCTGGAGCGTCCCCCCGGGCCGCAGAGCTGGGTGTTGGAGCTCCACCCAGTCCCCAAGCACATCCACGGGAAGTCCGGGCACCCCCTGCACCGACCCGTGTGCTGGAGACTGTGGGCCCAGTAGCAGCTGGCGGTCTGGTGCAGTACCAGGGAATCCACCCGCTGGGAGCTTCCCTTTGTTCTGGATTCTGGGCGGGGCCTGCCTGCTAATGGCGAGCAGAGGCTTTTCCTGCTGGGGAGGTGTGCCGGGGAATCTGCCTGCCAGGAGCTTCCCTTTGTTCTGGATTCTGGGCAGGGCCTCCCTGCTAATGGCCAGCGGAGGCCTTCCCTGCCGGTGGGTGCAGGAACCTGGGGATTCCCCCTGGGCTTAGGTGTAATCGCGGGGGGCTTGAGTAGGGCTGTTGTCACCTGTTTGCCCCGTCGCTCCGCTGGTGAGTGCACACTCCCGCCCTTGGTGTGTGGCGATGCCATGGAGGAGTCCGCTGGAAGAAAGCCTCCTGCAGGAACTAGGCTGTCCGGGGGTCGGGAGTCGGGGGTTGGAGAGTTTTCACCTGTTTCCACCTCCTCCCAAGGGGAAGTCCATCCGCCTTCCAATGTATAGTAGTACAAGACTCTTAGGCGTCTTGAGATGCTATCTGGATATCCTTAGGTTGGCTCCCGCCTGGCCAGCTAAGAAGCTCTGCTGCTCCCAAAGGTGGCTTTTTTCCTCTCTGGCCTGAGTTACTGCCTCTTCTGCTTTCGTCAGGACTGTCCCTTGTTGTGGGGGTTCTTTTTATCCAGTTTTCAGTTTTCAATCCAGGGTGATTCTTCCTAAAATTGTTGTAACCTGGTTGTGTTTGTGGGAGGAGGCGAGTTCAACGTCTGCTCACAGCGCCATCTTGACGAGCCCCCCTGAGAGAGTACTGAATGTATTTTAGCCTTGTGTGTTAACCCAGTGAGGTTATTTGAACTCCAGTTTTTGTGGAGTAGTCTCTAAGATGTATCTCTAGACTAGGGGCTATCCAATAGAACTTTTTTGTGATGATGGAAATGTTACATATCTGGACTGTCCAGTATGGTAGCCACTAGCCACATGTGGCTATTAAGCACTTGAAATGCTAGCTCTTGTTAAAATTTTTGCCTTCGGAGCTCACACTTTCTAACCCTATTGATGATCTCGTTTATCTGCTATTTCTCCCACCTGCACAAAGGACTTTTGTTATTTCTCAAATGCTCTTTCACTGAAGGGTTGACTTGGTTTTTAAGAATAGGGGAGGAAGTCTAATGTAGTAAAGAGGACGAGCTTTGGAGACAGGTGGTCTTGTGCTTTAGCTGTGTCTCTTGGTGGTACTGGTTGTGGACAAGTCATTTAGTCTTTCTATATGCATCTTTAAAAGGAGATAATAGTACTTCTTGGAGTGGATCTAAAGATAAGATAATGCACTTAAATGTGCTTATTAGTACAATTCCTAGCATATGAGAAGCCCCCTGAAAGGTAACTGCTGTTTTTTATATTATTACTGGCGTGAAGGGATAGTGAATGGAGACAAATGGAATGTACTCACCAGAAGAGCACAGCCTTGTGAATAATAACCTTATGACCAGAGTGGGACACTATTCCAGATCAAAGGGGGAATCCTTGTTACTTTTGACACATCAGTTTTGTAATTTTTAAAAGATGACTAGTAAATGTATCACAGATGGTTTATGTTTGTTATGCCATTTGTAATTGATGTACGTGTAACAATAGATTAAAGAATTAGATTTTATTAGATCTAGAGTATTAGCTTCTGTTGGAAACAATCTTCCCTCACCCCTTACACCATTACTGAGTGTCTGTCTTTCTCTCAGATACCAGTAAGAAATAGGGGACAATATTACATTTTTCCCTCTAGAAACACACTATATGGAGCATTATGGGGTCTAGAGGTCTGAAAACCCTCTGTAAATATTCTTCTTAGAATTAATACAATAAAAATTTATAGGCCAAACTGAAAAAGTCTACAGTCACATGTTGATTTTAATCTTGGCTTGACTGCACCCCTGGATTACCACCCTCTGCAGGTAGTTTCACTTCTGGATGTCATTAGTTGAACAAATATTTTTTAGTTACTACAATATCTAAGATACGCTCTTTGCTCGAAAAGATAACAAATGAGCTTGGGTCACATGAGTAATTACCTGTAATATAAATGGAGAGCTGTACAAAAGGTCAGAGAAGCACAGTGCCAGGAGGCACAGGAGAGGACAAAAGAGGTGATGTTTGATCAGGGCTTTGGAAAAGGTCTAGGATTTCTTGCAACTTTAGCAAATTAAGGCAGTATCTGTTTAAAATGTATAGAGAAGTGTTTTGTTATGAAAAATGAGAAATTAACCAAACAATACAGATCATGCCCACAGCATGTTTTAAAAACCCAGGCATGCATAAAAAGACCCCAGGCAATAGTTAACACTTGGTCAATGTTGTTGATCAGTTCTTCCAAAGAGTTCAGAGAAGAGAGCATCCTTGTAGACCGTATTAAGTAGATTTCTATTGTGGAATACAAAGGAGCAAAGTTTTGCTTCAGCAACTGCCAGGTCATTTAAATAAAGTATACATTGTAAGAGAATTCTTCTATTAAGGTAATAACCTGTCAGATGGGCCAGAATCCTTGTTACTCAGTCAAGAAATTCTCTCTCTTAAACTAGACTATGCTGGAAATTCATCGATAAATTCTTGCTCTTTGATTCTTTTTCTTTTCCCCCCAGAATTCATGCAGACCACTTTCTGCCTTAGCATTTTCTTTTTATAGGCTTATTAATGTCTTCGATTAGGCTTTGACTTCCTTTCACATCAGTCCTATTCTAATCATGCCTCCTGAGGCAAGTTCTTAGTTCTCTTGCTTGAGTTTCCACAAAAGCCCTGATTTCTGCTTGGTAGGGGAATATCCAGTTTTGTAAAGCAGTATCTTCAAACTTGGCTGCAGATCAGAATTATCTGTGAAGAAATATAAAAATACAGATTACTGAGTTCACCTGGGGTTCTGTAAATTTGGGTTGCATTTTGAGACACTACTTTTAACAGCTTACGCTGTGATTTTGCCACACCTCCAGTTTTAGGACGGACTGTTTCAAGGCAGCTTCTCGAACTTTAATGAGCCTACAAATCACCCAAAGATTTTCAGAAACTACAAATCCTAATTTAGTAAGCCTGGGGTAGGGCCTGAGTGTCTGAATTTCTCTCAAGCATCATAGATAATGCCAATCACATTTTGAGAAGCAAGGTGTGATGGTAACTTCTGGAATTAGTGAATTTCATCTGGTATGTATTAATTTTTACTCATCTGGATCTCAGAGAACATTTTTAAGTTCTAGGACAGTGGCTCTCAAAGTGTGGGCTTCGGACCTGCACAAGTAGCATCGCCTGGGAGTTGATAGAAATACAAATTCTGAGACTCTGTCTTAGACCTATTGAATCAGAAGCTGTTTTAATCAGATCAGCTCTCCAGGTGATTCTGCTGCACAAAGTTTGAGGACCACTGTTCTAGGATTTCTCACTATAGTCCTCTGTTTACATAGTGAGGAGTAAAAACATATTTCTAACACCTGCAAATAATGTAAAGACATCATTTTCTTGTGTAATTGCTTGGGCTAGCACTTCAGAACTACTAGTTCTTTCAATAAATATTTAAGTACTTTACTGTGTGCCAGCCACTATTCACAGCAACAAGCAACATAGACAATGCTCCCTGTCCTTAAGGAGATTACATTCTAGTAGAGATGTTGACTACTATATAAGCCATCCATAAGCAAGAGATAAAACTTTGCATGATTTCATAGATAAAACTGTTTTGCATGATTTAAGGTTGTTTATCCTTTTGTAGCGATTTTTTTGTTTTTGTTGTTTTTTGGTATTTTTGTTGTTAAGATTAATCCATGATAACATATGTAGCCCTAATTATCAAAACTACTCTATAGAATTCTGTCAAATGAGTGTTCCACAATTTAACTATTCTCCTGTTGATGCACACTTTGGTTGTTTCCAGCTTGGTTAACTGATTGTTTGTATTTACAGATAATTTTGAATGTTCTGCATATGTGTAAGGACAGTTTGTCTTGAAAGGTGTTTTTCCAACTGCGGGCTGCAACTAGCATGTTATAAAAGCAGAAAGAGAATAGAATGTTTTAGAATAGGATAGAAGAGAAGATTTTAGTATAAGGCATGTAGAAAAGTAATGTACAGTTTTTGTTTTAGGTATATGTATACTGGATTGAGATGTACAATGTATTTTTTACTTCGGATCACGGGCAAAAAGTTTGCACACTGCTCTCTCTAGGTTATATGCACAATGTTAACCTGACTATTACTACATTGCTCTCCATGGTAGTGGTACTAGTTTACAGTCGCACTGGTATACTGGTGTTTCTGTTGTTCTCTGTTCTTCCCAGAAGTTTGGTTGAACTTTGAAATTTTTGTCCATTGATGAATATTAAACAGTATCTCATTGTGGTTTTACTTTGCCTTTTCCTGATAACTAGTGAGGTTGACTTTAATCCTTTTTTAGGAGCCGGCCCAGTTCGTAGAGGTTAAGTCCGCATGTTCTGCTTTGGCGGCCCGGGGTTTGCCGGTTCAGATCCCGGGTGCAGACATGACATCGCTTGGCACGCCATGCTGTGGTAGGCGTCCCACATATAAAGTAGAGGAAGATGGCCACGGATGTTAGCTCAGGGCCAGTCTTCCTCAGCAAAGGAGGAGGATTGGCAGGAGATGTTAGCCCACGGCTAATCTTCCTCAAAAAGAAATCCTTTTTTATAATACAAGAAAGTTAATATAATTTATCTGCTAGGTATTAGATCAGTGTTGAAAATGGTAGTGAGCATAATCCTCGATGGCATATTATAAATACATTTCTGTGAATAGTTGAAATGACTCAACTTGCTAATACTAATGATTGACAGTTGAGGGGCTTTAGTGGTTTAATTTTATGAATTTTCTCTTTGTACACTGTAATCTGTGCTCAGTTCTGTAAATCTGAATCTTTGAATTTGGCATTATTATCTTATATTTGTATTCATACAAGACCATCAGTAGCCATTAGTAGCATCATTTTATTGATTTGAATGTTAATATTTTTATGTTTGCATAGATATCTGCCCAATATGTTTCTTCTAAAGTATTATCATAAAAATATATACATCTGATATTAAAAAATATAAAAAGGTAAAAAAAATTAGTCTTTCATTTCCTGTCTCCCAGTCCTCCTCCCCAGAAGCAACTACTTTAAAAAGATTATCTGACCTCTTAAACATATATATTGTATCATTGCCCCCTTTTCTTTTTTTGGGGGGGTTTCTAATTTCTCTTCTCAAATGACATTCTATTCATTGTTCTGTAGCTGGCTTTTTCCTCCACTTAATAATATATCTTTAAGATTTTTCGTTTCAGCACATATGAATTTTATTTTATTCTTTTCAACTGCTAGGTTGGATTCCACTGTGTAGACATATCATAATTCATAATTCATTTAAGTATTGGTGTATATTTAGGTTAAAAGTGGAAACAACCCACAAAACTTCAGCTTTTGTTACTGTTACATTAAATATTTTTGTACTTACTTAAATGCATGTGTATATATATCTGCATGGTAAATTCCAGGAGATAGAATTGCTGGGTCGAAGGGATGTGCATTCAGATAGATTTTTGCCAAATTGGCTTCTAAAAAATTGACCCAATAATTCTTCAGAGTGAACTGCCCAGTATTTAATGTCAGCTTTCACAAGTGCTCCCATTGTTCAGTCTGTATGTAGTCATAGTTTGAATTGAAGCTGTTTTGTGGTGTCCAGCTAGATAATATAGAATGTAAAATTTATGGATATCTTTTTCCTTTCTTCCTTTTACATGTAAAACTAACAGGAAACCAACAGATTAGCTTAATATAAAACGAAATGAACTGTTAGAAATCAGAATATTATCATGGTTATCCAGAATCTTTCAGAATGTATGAAAGCTGATACTTTAAAATTAGACATTAAATTAAATTAGACAACATTTCTGTTACTGCCTTACAAAACAGTACTATCAGCAGGGTTTTTTTTTTTAACATTAACTGCTCTCATTGATAAATGCTTTAAATAACAATTTACTGCGTTTCTTATTAGAAAAAGCCTACTGTATACAGTGTCATACACTGTTTTAATCAGTACTCTTTTATTTGTAAGTGACAGAAAAGTAACATGTTCACTTTAGCAAAAGAGGAATGGTTTTGTTTCTGTAACTGGGAAATTCAAAGCACAGGTTCCACCACGATTCACGAGTCATCAGTACTTATTTCTCACTTCTGCTTCTCTCTCTCATCCTCGTCCCTTCTTTCAGGAGGGAGGTAAAGGTGGGTTCGCCACAGACAGCTTCTGGCCACCTTCATGGAAAGGAAAGCTTCAGAGCACTTGTCACTCAACATCTGAATATAAAACCCCAGGCGAAGACTCTAGCTGGCCTTCCTGGGTCATTCTCCAGGCCAGTGGTCAGGAGATGGAACACTGCGACTGGGGGGCCCCCTCAGAATCACATGGCACGAGGGAAGGGAAATTCTCTAAACAGAATGATGCTGGGCACATGCTTACGATAAAATAAATACGCTGAATTTTTCTTGGCATAAGAGTTGAGTGTTCAGCTGGGGAGATGGAGTGGATACCATGAAAAGGTAAATTATAATATAAAGTAACATATAGTTCAAACAAAGCTGCAAGAATTCGGAATAGCCTAGGGGAGTTAGAATAATCTTTTGGAGGAAATGGTGCCAGCATTAAAACTCAAGGTGGTGGTGGTATATTCCACAACAGTTGATTTCTTTTTTCATAAGGTCACTTTTATCTATCTTTTTTTTGTTCTCATAGTCGGGCTCTGAATTCAGGTTTTTATCTTCTGTGTAGTTGCAGAAGATGCCCTGCCTCCGATCTGTTTCCCCAGTCTATTCATTCTTTACACTGATGCCAGAGAAGTCTTTCTGGAACATTCTCTTCCTATTCCTGCCCTGCTCAGAAAACCTGTAACAAACCCTCATTACTGCCAGAATAGAGTACTGTACAAATTCCTAAACCTAATACTTCAGGAGCTCTGCATTGTGGTCCTAGAACTGCTTTTCCAGCCTTTCCTTCTGTAGTGGTTTTCATGGACTCTTTTTTTTTCTCCCCCAAGCTCCAGTACATAGTTACATATCCTAGTTGCAGGTCATTCTAGCTCTTCTGTGTGTGGTGCTGCAACAGCACGGCCTAAAGAGCGGTATGTAGGTCCGTGCCCAGAATCCGAACCGGTGAACCCTGGGCCACCAGAGCAGAGCATGGAAACCCAACCACTTGGCCACAGGGCCGGCCCCTCTTGGACTCCTTTGACAGTGCTTTGCATGAACAGCTGAGCGGAACACAGGGATTGTTTGTATCGGCAGTTTGTCTCCTTTGCTGACTTGTGTTTCTTCTACTCTTATTTGAGGGTATTCCCCTAGGTTCAGTCTTCCCGTTTATTCCTTTTTTCCTTTCTCTCATTTATACTTATGGGGGTGAGTCCCAAATAATTTCCAAAAGACAGTGAAATGGCCTGGATTACCCGTCTCGATGCTTACTCACGGCCATTCTTTGCTTTGCTTGAGTCTGTGGGGACTGCGTCTGTGTAGATGGTAGCACTCCGCGAAGTCTGCTGAGATGGAGGAGGCTTCTTGCTTGCTGTGTAGGCTCCCCAGCAGTGTCTGGCCCAGAGTGATCCCTTGGACGTTTTTCTGCAGAAAGTCATGGGTATATTCTTATTTGCAAAATCTGCTTTCCAGTGAATGGATATTGGGGGTGCATTGTATAAAATAAAAGGTCTTGACCTTTTAATATTCTTTGGCATACTTTGTTCTCCTGGGACCAAGTACCCTTTTAGTTTGTGGATAATAAGAGTAAGCTGGAGCTGAGGAGGGCAAGGACTCGGGGCAGGAGGAGGCCGTTAAGAGGGTATCAGCAACTCAAAATCTTGGTTTATGAAACTTAACTGTATAAAAATGAATTGAATGCTAATTGTCTCATTAAAATTATTTCTGATGTTTAAAAATACATTTCCTATTCTGTAAACATCACTGGAAAGTGTAACAACAATAATACAGGCACAGCAGTTTAGGAAAAACTTGTTCCTTTCAACAAGTTTTCTTACTTACACAGCAGGGCCAATCATATACCTCATAGACTCGTTGAGAGGATTAAATGAGACCTGTATGCTTGTTACAGAACTGAGCTCTCAAGTGCTATATGTTGGTACATTTATATACGCATGTATGTATTCCTGGACATCACATCTCATAAATTGGGGAACAAGTGCCTGAAGTTGCTTAACTGACGGCTGAAGAATATAGTGCCGTCTGTTTCGTAGGTGAGCCCTCTCTTTTTCTCTCCCAGTTGAAACCCTACTTCTCTTCTCTCTTCCTTCTTCCTCCTTCCTTTCTGCTCAGCCCTACCCTTGTGCTTCACTGTGGAACTCCCCGTTACGTGGCTCTCAGGAAGTCCTTCTGGCAGAGGAAAAGGGGTGCTACCTCAGAGCGCTTCCTGTCTGGTCGTTGAGAGGCGTTCCTGCGTTGCAGCTGACGCAGTGTGAGCCTGTTATCTTACGTGGAGGTGTTTTTCTCACTTAGGTTCTTGTTAGATCTTTCACAAATGCACTGTTACTTTTTATCGTGGTTACCTGTAAACCAGTTAACCCCTCTAGGTAACTGAGAGGTGATCATAATTTAAAATAGTTTACTTCCAGTCTGGAATATAATGGGAAAACTTTGAATTTAGATTTTCTATAGACTTAAAAATTAGACTTAAATCATTGCTTCTTCTTATTATTTTAACTTGACAGTTGTTAGAAAAATGAAAGTGCACTTATCTATTTTTGAGGTATATGTCCAAATAGAAAAAACTGGACTCTTAGTTTGTAGAAATGATGTATTGATTTGTAATAATACTATTTCTTTATTTACAGGTAGGCGAAAACCGAGAGTACATCGGCCTCGTTCTCCAATATTGGAAGAAAAAGACATCCCACCCCTTGAATTTCCCAAGTCCTCTGAGGATTTAATGGTGCCTAATGAGCATATAATGAATGTTATTGCCATTTATGAGGTCCTGCGGAACTTTGGCACTGTTTTAAGGTTATCTCCTTTTCGCTTTGAGGATTTTTGTGCAGCTCTGGTGAGTCAAGAGCAGTGCACACTTATGGCGGAGATGCACGTTGTGCTTTTGAAAGCAGTTTTGCGTGAAGAAGACACTTCCAATACTACCTTTGGACCTGCTGATCTGAAAGACAGCGTGAATTCCACGCTGTATTTCATAGATGGGATGACGTGGCCGGAGGTGCTGCGCGTGTACTGTGAGAGTGACAAGGAGTACCATCACGTTCTTCCTTACCAGGAAGCAGAGGACTACCCTTATGGACCAGTGGAGAACAAAATCAAAGTTCTGCAGTTCTTAGTCGATCAGTTTCTTACCACAAATATTGCTCGTGAGGAATTGATGTCTGAAGGGGTGATCCAGTATGACGACCACTGTAGGGTTTGTCACAAACTTGGGGATTTGCTTTGCTGTGAGACCTGTTCAGCAGTATACCATTTGGAATGTGTGAAACCACCTCTTGAGGAGGTGCCCGAGGATGAATGGCAGTGTGAAGTCTGTGTAGCACATAAGGTGCCTGGGGTGACTGACTGTGTTGCTGAAATCCAAAAAAACAAACCGTATATTCGACATGAACCTATTGGATATGACAGAAGTAGGAGGAAATACTGGTTCTTAAACCGAAGACTCATAATGTAAGTAAATCTGGTCTTAATTTTGGTACATATTAAAGCTAAGCCAGTTTCCTTTGTGACTGATGTGGCAGAGCTATGTTGTGATGTAAACCTCTGTGATTTGATAATGGGGTACTGTCCACCTGCACTTTGGTGTTGGGGTTTTCTTGCTTCTCTTTTTAGTTTTACTATATCTGTGTGTAAAATGGAGCAGCAAGAACAAACCAACTGTCTAAGGAAAGATCAGTTCTGCCATTGTTGGTTGCACTCTCCCAAGAAAAGAGAAGCCCATCAGACTCGTGTCTATGGTTTGGCTTCAGCTTCCCTGAGGGCTTTCACGAGGCTCTTCCAGGCCGGTCAGTGGGAAGGTCAGGACGCCGTCTGGGAGAGCAGAGGTTTACCTCATTCAGGGTGTTGGGCAGGGTTGTGATGTGGACTTGGTTTTGGACATCCTATAGAAATATGGTCAGAGGGAGTGGGCTGTTTCATTTTTTCAGCTTCTGAAGTCTTCAAAGCCTTCTCCCAGCTCTCAGAATTAGGGCAAATCAGAAAATCTGTGATGGGATGAAATGAATGTCAGAGCAGGGCATGGAGAAGAGAGCAGGAACTGCATTAGCACGTGGTCAGGCCAAGCCACGTGGGAATGAGTGTGTGAGCCAGGCTCACCCTTAGTTTATACAGATGGTACAGAGTAAGCAGAGATCTTCAGAATTTTGTGCAGTTGTCATCTTGTAGTGTTGCTGTTGAGAAGTCTGAATCCATTCTTTGTAAATGACTGGTTTGAACTTATCTAGAAGCTTATAGGATCTTCTCTTCGCCTCCAGTGTTCTGCAGTTGTAGGGTGGTAGGGCCTCGTGTGGGTCAGTTGTCGTGCACTGGGTGTTGCTGGGCACTTTCAGTCTGGCAGCTGAGTCCTTCAGTTCTGAGAACTTTGAGGACTTTCTCCTCTCCTTTTCCCCGTTGTATTGATCTTGAGCGATTTTATTGAACGTTGGACTTCCTGTTTTGGTCCTCTGATTTTCTTATCTTTTCTCTCCAGTTTTCCTCTTTGTCTTTTCCCCTCTTTGGGGTGTGTGTGCCTGTACGTATGTATGTGTACGTGTGTGTTGCTTAATTTTTCTGGACTTCCTTATCTTAGTCTTCTAGCACTTCCATTTAGTTTTTCTTTTCTGCTCTTTTGTTCCTAGAATCATCTTCCTTTTTTTAAAAAAAAAAAACAAAATAAACTTCTGTTTTTGTTTCGTGGATATAATATTTTCTCTTTTCTAAGGATATTAGTGATAGATTTTTGTGTTTTTTCTCCTCTGTGCATAGGCTCTGTTTCTTCTAAGTTGTTCCTTCCCGGTTATTTTTATCTGTCTTTTCCATCCTGAGATGTCTATTAATCCTAATTTTCTGCTCCTGACTACACTGAGGGATCATACAGCTGACTGGAAGCCCTGGGCAAGTGGGTAGGCCTTATCAATTTCAAGCTTAACCATAGGGTGATTATCTTAATTTGTTTTATTGGGAATCCCTGATGTCACTATCTTTAGTCCTTCCTCTTGAGCTGGTCACATGGCCCAGAGAGGCCTTTTCTGGTGTCCTCCTTGGAGCCTGCGCTCCGGCGGGCTGAGTGGTGGAAGCAGCTGCATTTACTGTGCATACGGCATTTCCTGTGTGTATAGCCTCGCAGAGCCTTGGTTGCTTTGCAGTACGTTTGTTCACACCTGCGCCTGGTGTCCCGGGTCCAGAGAACCTCACTTTTATCTCCTTGAAGAGACTAACCTTGGGTGGCTTGAAGAGGACAGGCGGGCTGGGGTCTGCTCCTCAGACAGCCCTCGGGCAGTTCTCTGTGCTGGTGCCCTCCTCTCCAGCGCCTTCCGAGGAGCGACTGTTGGTTCTTGATGTCACCCTTGCGCTTTGGGAGTGGGCTTTCTTGGCTCTGCTGAGAAAGGTAGCGCTTGTCCATTTGTTTTCCTGCTTCCGAAACTTTTTGCTGTCACTTTTCTTTTCCCTATCTTTGTGAGTTTATATCTTTAAAAATATTTCTTTAGCGTAGTTTTAAGAGGGTTTCGGGAGGGAGTAAAATGAGATGTGTGAATTCAGTCTATCACCTTAATCCAGGAACCAATAGGAGAAACAGTATATAAAGTTTTAAAATGTGTATTTCGTGCCTTTTGGGTTGGGTCAGTTATTTTTTAGAATCTATAATTTTTGTCTTGCCCACATACCCCCCAAATATCTGGCCACGGTGTTTTCTCATGCTCTCTTTTTGACGTCTTGCTGTGGAGGTGCTAGCATGGAAACTTTTGTTGGCAAGTTTACTACAAATGGTGAATTAACTGCAGCCATGTTTTGGTTTGAAGTTTAATGCTGTAAAGGCATTTTTAGAAAATATAAAATAAGTGGCGTTCCCAAAAAGTTCTGCTTCCTGATAAATCAGTATTAGTTTTAAAACAACACTCAGGCTAGCGGGAGAGAACTCCTTTTGAGTGTAGTTAAATAAGTACAAACCTTTGAAATTACATGAGTCAAAGGACTTAAGAAGTTACCTTTCAAGCACCTGTGGATGGCTTTATGATACATTATTGATAAAGTGAAATAATCTACTTTTCTAAGTTGAACAGCAAAATTCTTTGTATGTGTGGCAATGAAACTATTGATTTAAATTTATTTGCTTTGAAAGCTTTAATCATAGTCCTTCAAATTGCTTTTCTTTTCTTTTCTTTTTTGTGAGGAAGATTGTCACTGAGCTAACATCTATGCCAGTCTTCCTCTATTTTATGTGGGATGCCACCACAGCGTGGCTTGACAAGCAGTGCTGGGTCCGTGCCCAGGATCCAAACCTGCAAACTCTGTGGTGCTGAAGCAGAGCATGCAAACTTCACCACTATTCCACTGAGCTGGTCTCTCAAATTGTCTTTCTTAATGCATAGTAAAGTACACAAAATTTAGTGAAGATTTCAGACAAATCAGGATATTTTTTCATGCTGTGACATTTTGACTATTTTCTATGTAGAGTCAAATACAAAACTTTAAATAGCATTTTTAGTGATAACTAAATCTGAAAGATTTTACATCTTTCATTGAAGTTAGGTTGAAACAGTTTCAGTTTAAGTGCCCCCTTGTGGTAGATTATATGTGGCCTCTTGGTGAAAGTTTTGAAGCCCTGTAAATTGCTCAGTTGACAGTATGTGGAGATTTGGTATATTTTCTCCCTGGAAGCCCGTAAGCTTAAAATGATGAGTCAGTGGACCTATTGCCCAAAGTCTGGGGCAGTGAACAGTTTTTAAGTGTAATGGCAGTAGTTTATAGAAATTAAGTTTTTCCATTGTTGCTTTTGTTTAATATGCATTTAAAAATGTTATTTGTATAGGTTAGTGAAGCATATAATAAAGGAAAGCTTCTTAGACGTGAGTTTATAGTCTACCCAAGGAGCCGTGATACATATTCAGCAAACAACTTAGAGATCAGTTTTATTCTAATGTATAAGAAGACCAATCTTTCTTAAATATTGCATTTCATTCTGTCAATCCTTTGCTTTGAAATTGAGACCTTTAGTAAAACAGGAATTGCCAAATTAGATTAGTACTTTTCCTGTCACTTTCCATTCTGAATAAAATTACCTTGATCACATTTTGAAACTGTGTAAAGTTATACTTTTTAACCTATACAACTTTCCACCCCTGCTTTCCTGTAACAGCTATAGCCACCTGTTTACTTGCTGGCTTAGTTGCCAGCAGGCCTGTGTCTGTAACCCTTCTGCCCATGTCCAGTTCTGTATGTCCAGCAGCCTCCTGGACGTGTCCACGTAGTAGGCACCTCAAGTGCAAAATGTCTAAAACTGAACTCATTACTTCCCCCATTATCTACCCTTATCCAGTGTTCCCACTTAGTAAATGGGATCGCCATCCTACCAACTTCTCAAGCTAGACGCCTGGGAGTAGTCTTTTGTCCTTTATTGTTTGTTATACCTTTTAATTACGTCTTAAATATTGAATCAATTTCTCTCCATTCTCACTGTCTCTACCATGATACAAGCCAACATCATCTTGTTAGACTAGTTTAGTAGCCTCAAACTTGCCTGTATATAATTCCCCATTCCCTAATTCTATTCTGTGTTCCATGGCTGGATGATTTTTTAAAACATCAGTTCTGATCAGGGCTCCTTTTGCCCCAAGTTGAAAAACCTTTCAATTACTTCCATTTGTTCTTAACACAAAGTTCAAGCTTTTTTGTTGTTGTTTGTTTTTTTGTTTTTTTTGAGGAAGATTGGCCCTGAGCTAACATCTGTTGCCAGTCTTCCTCTATTTTGTATACGGGAGGCTGCCGCAGTGTGACTTGATAAGTGGTGCATAGGTCTGCACCCAGGATCCAAACCCACAGGCCCCAGACTGCTGCAGCCGAGTGCACGACCTTAACCACTACGCCACCAGGCTGGCCACAAAGTTCAAATTCTTTAACGCGGGTCCCTAACTTTGTACATTTAATTCTCTTGCTTGCCACCACCCAAAACAAAATAGATAAAAAGCAAAGTAAAACACCCCAAAACTTTTTGGCTAACTTACCCTTCGAGCCTCCGCCTATTTATTCCATTTGCTAGGACTTTCTTCCCCTGGACCACTCTCCTGCTTGCCCCCTGAAACACTTCCACTTTTTTGTTTTTACATCCATCCCACTTGTAATTATTTATTTTAAGGTAGATATCACATACTTAGTATGATGAGGAAAATAATAGCAACTCTGCATATTGCACCCACTAGATGCTGGCACTGCTCTAGGCACTTACGTATTTTAACTTATTTAATCCTTACAACAGCGTTTTGATATAAGTACTGTCATCCCATTTTTCAGAGGGAGAAGTTGAGGCATAGAGAGGTTGAGTAGTTTGTCCAGTACCACGTATCTATCTAGTAAGCTTTTCATTAATCTTTTTGTTTAGAGGACTCAGACATCTTTCACATTATAAATTTTAATTAAGACCGTTGTCATCACTCAGTCATAAGAGGTCACTGGAAATACCCATTATAGAGTGAAATCTAGAGCAGATTAAAAAAAGGTGATTTTCAGAAATCTTTGTAAAAAGCTTCTAACAGAGAAATATACTAATCTTATATGTCAGCAGATGCTGGTTTGGAAGAGCAAAGCTAGATAACAGGGACTCTTTGTTTTTTCTTTAAAATTTTTGATAATTTTGATATCCTTTTATTTTTCCACAACTTACTATATCCCTTCTTTCTTTAGAATTAGTGAGTGACTAATTCCTGGAATTCTTCTAAGTTTTTGTTTACTACCTTAGTAGTAATAATAACATTTTGTATTTATTGATCACTAATGATGTGCCCAGGCACCATAATAGGTGCCTTATTTTAGTACCTTGAATTCTTACAGTGGTCCTGAAGACTGTTATCCCCATTTTACCAGTTAGGTAAATAAAATAGCTCAGAGAAGTTGTGTTTGTCCATGCTCCCATATCTCATAAGTGACTGAGTCCACTTGAAGTCAGATCTTTCTTGGGGCCAGCCCCACGGGCGAGTGGTTAAGTTCGTGCTCTCTGCTTTGGCAGCCCAGCAATCAGCGGCCCAGGGTTTTGCTGGTTCGGATCCTGGGTGTGGACATGGCACCACTGCTTGGGCCACATTGAGGTGGCATCCCACATACCACAACTAGAAGGACCCACAACTAAAATACACAACTACGTACTGGGGGATTTGGGGAGAAAAAGCAGGAAAAAAAAAAAGATTGGCAACAGTTGTTAGCTCAGGTGCCAATCTTTAAAAAAATAAAATAAAGTCAGATCTTTCTTAAAGCCCAGTTCTTTCAGCTCCATGAGTTTGCCTTTGAGTAGACAAGAAAGTTAGACTCTTTCTCGTCAGGTACCTGAATTCCTTTTGAATGAGAGAAGAAATACTATTACATGTGTTTCTCGAGGTCTGGTCCTAGATGTTAATATGCCTTGTGTGTTTAGTTAGTGACCGTCCCTATTGAAGTCTCCATCTCTGTTGCAAATGAATGGAACCTTCAGAGAGATTTAAGCAGGGAAGGAAGCTGCTTCTCTTCTCTCCAGTTTGAGCTCTGATTGTCCATAAGAAAAGAAGAGAGAGGAGACCTTATCACTCAATTGAGATGACTCCTCCGAGCATCAGAATTTAGAGCATTTGCACCATTTTGATGGAGATGTTTCTAAACTCTACTGTGATACCAACCTGCCCCGGACCTGCCAAGTGTATAACATAGTTTAAGTATTTCTGGTTGAAATTCTGCTTATCGTGTGGTTACAGTGATGATGCTAAAGTCAGTTGAGGTACAGCCAAGACTGTCCTTTCCGAGGCGCTCACACTCTGAGCCTCGAGGTCCTGTTTCTGGACATCGTGTTGTTAGATAGTCTTTGCTGCTGTGTTGACTCCTCTCTCTCCACTACTCCTTGCACATTATTTTATGCTAAGCTGCTGTGGCCTAGGATATCAAAATAATTAGAGGCTGCTGAAATAAAATGAGTAAGCCTTGAGGGGATCTCTTGAGCAAATTATTGAGCTTTCGCGCACAGACTTTGTGTTACATATTTTAACTTTCAGCGGATAGATGAAATTGTCAGATAAGTACCAACATAGAAAATGTTTTTGTACTTTTTTAAACAGAGAAGAAGATACAGAAAACGAAAATGAAAAGAAAATTTGGTACTACAGCACAAAAGTTCAGCTTGCAGAATTAATTGACTGTCTAGACAAAGATTACTGGGAAGCAGAACTCTGCAAAATTCTGGAAGAAATGCGTGAAGAAATCCACCGGCACATGGACATAACTGAAGACCTGACCAATAAAGCTCGGGGCAGTAACAAATCCTTTCTGGCGGCAGCTAATGGTGAGAGGGAAATTTTACTTTTGTTAAAGTGGAGATAAACTCTTGACATGAAATCAGTACAAAACTTGAAAATAGGTTAAAATTTTCAAGTATGTATATTTTATTTTAATTCTCTATTTCATTTTTGCAAGAGAGCCTTGTTCATCTCAATATAAATCAGAGATGCCATACCTTTTGGCATTTTGTGTCTTGTCTTGGTCATTAGTAATAGCCCCCAAATTGTTGATTTCTTTAATTCAAGTATCTTATTAAACCTTTTTGCAAGTCCTGTTTTTAATTATGGGAAATAATATTCTTTTTAAATTTACACTTTGCTTTTTTTTTAAATAAAACTTGTAATTTTAGAATAGTTTTAGAGTTACAGAAAAGTTGCCAGGATAGTACAGAGGGTTCCATATACCCTGTACCAAATTTCCCCTATTATTCAAGTCTTACATTATGGTGTACTGCCTTCATAACCAATGAACCAATATTGATACGTTGTAATTAACTTAAGTCTATACTTTATACAGATTTGCTGGTCTTTTTAAATGTCCTTTTTGTGTCTCATGATCCCATCCAGGTACCACAGTACATTTAGTCATCATGTCTTTTTAGGTTCCTCTACACTGTCACAGTTTCTCAGACTTTCCTTATTTTTGATGACCTTGACACTTTTGAGCAGTACCAGTCAGGTATTTGGTAGAATGCACTCAGTTAGGATTTGTCTCATGTTCTTTGTGTAGTTAGCCTAGGGTTGTGGATTTGGGGAAGGAAGACCACGGAGGTGAAGTGCCATCCTCACCATCGTACGAAGACTACTTGCTGTCAGCCTGACTTATCACTAATGATGTTGACCTTGATCACCTAGTGGAGGGTAGTTTTTGTCAGGTTTCTCCAGTGTAAAATTACCTCTCCCACCCGTACTGTGCTTTTGGGAGGAAAGTCACTGTGCACAGCCCACGCTTAGGAGGTGGGGAGTTACACTCCACCTCCTTGAGGGAGCAGTTAGCCACGTATACTGTTTGGGATTTTTCTGCGCAGGAGATTTGTCTTGTCTCCATTTGTTTATTCAGTCATTTATTTATATCAGTATAATTATGGGTATTTATTTTATACTTTGGGTTATAATTCAATACTCCTTATTTATTTTATTGCTCAACTTTTTGCTTTTTAAAAATTCTTTGCCTTTTAAAAGATAATAAATACGTATGATATCTTTTTAAAGCTTAAATAGTACAATAGAGTATGCAGTGAAAGGTGAGTCTCTCTCCTTTATAATCCCATTTCACTTTCCTTTTTCCAGAGACAACCAGTATTGCCATTTTTAAAATCCTACCAGATATACTCTGTGCATCTTTAATAATTATCACCTGTGATTTCTAATGGTACCTTTTAATCTTAACTTAGATGAAATGATTAGGTAAGATTCTGGAAGTACACTTTGCCTTGTTCTGCTCCTTTGCATACATTATCTGCTATACACATTAATCCTATTAATTTTCCCCATTCTCCATTTACTGAAAAATTTCCCCATTCTCCATTTGCTTAAAAATAGTGTGTATAATTAATAAATATATTTAGTTCAACTGTATCCAAACCTTTTCTTACATACTCTGTATCAATGTTCTCTTGAATTCATGCATATTTTTGGAGAATAATAATCATGCTGTCATACATAAATGGTTGTGGCACACAAATATACTTTGTCTTGAGAAACAGGCAGACTTACTTGCCAAGGATTGTATTTATTCATATCTGGTATTTTGAAGTATTTTTCTAGTAGATCTGTTTAGAAAAATATGTAACTTTTTCCTCAGATAAGTTTCACTCAGCAGAATTCTTTGGGGAGGTCAACAGTTGCAGGAAAATAATCCCCTTCTCATTCCCTTCCCTACATACTAGAGATCAAATAATAGGAAGTTTTATTAATTTCAGTCAGGTTGCTTCCCCTCATAATTTCCTTTCATGAATCATGGCACTCTTTTGACAAACTGAAAAATCCCTTTTTACTCTCTTGAATTCCCAGCTTTTAGTACAATAATAAAGGATCATGTCCAGTCCCCTAAAAAGCAGTATGAAGTGTGTTATCAAGTAGGTTGAATTAGAAATGTTTTCCAGAGTAAACTTGTCTGTATACAAAATTGTACACATAATATCATCTTAATTAAATAAGAAAACCAAATTGGAATGGATAATCAAAATGTTTAGTGGTCTGATTTGAGGGGGGGACTGTAAAAAACAAAAAATGTCTGTCATAGAAGAATTGGTTAATTCCATGTGGATTATCATGTGATAGAACATGATATGTTGGAGAATTACATAAGGTACCATGCAAAAACACTACCTGGGCCCTTGAGGTACTTAAATTCTCTTCCTCTAAATAACCAACTGAATAAATGGACCAGCTTTTATCATTAAAAAATAATCAATTTGAGGGGCCGGCCCGGTGGCCGAGTGGTTAAGTTCACGTGCTCTGCTGCAGGCGGCCCAGTGTTTCATCAGTTCGGATCCTGGGTGCGGACATGGTACCGCTCATCAAGCCATGCTGAGGTGGCATCCCACATGCCACAACTAGAAGGACCCACAACTGAGAATATACAACTATGTACCGGGGGGCTTTGGGGAGAAAAAGGAAAAAAAAATAAAATCTTAAAACAATAAAATAATCAATTTGAGCCAGCCCTGATGGCCTAGTGGTTAAAGTTCAGTGCACCCCACTTCAGTGGCCTGCGTTTGGTTCGGTTCCTGGGCACGGAGCCACACCACTTATCTGTCAGTAGACATGCTGTGGTGGCAGCTCACAGAAGAACTAGAAGGACTTACAACTAGAACGTACAACTATGTACTGGGGCTTGCGGGGGGCGGGAGGGGTTGAGAAAAGAATAAAAATAGTAATAAAATATTCAATTCAAGTAGTAAGATTATAGTTGGTTTCCTTTTTATATTTTTCAAATTTCCTACACTGAGCATGTTATATTTCAGTGTAATTCAGTGTGTAACATACTTTTAAAAATCAGTTAAACCTTTTATAGTAATCAAGAAGAGCAGAGAGAGCTCTGAGCATTAGGCCACACTGTATTCTTAGAAAGTTAGATGGCCAAAACTTGTGTGGTCTGAGACTGCCTTGCAACCTCCAGTTACCCTTTTAATACAATATGAAGTTCATTTAAATAAGGTGAATTGCACCTTGGATTTGATAAGATCCAGACAAAAAGTGACAAGTGTATATTTTTTCTTTTTCTTTTTTTGCTAAGGTGCAACCAACCTGGTACTAGAGGAGGAGGGATTCACAAGAATTGAAAATTGATGGGGAAGAAAAGGGGAAACTAACATTTTTGAGTACCTACTGTGGGCCGGGTGTTCAACTAGATGTTTTACAAGCCTTTAATCCTCCCAGCAACTTTGTAAGCTGTGTGTTGGCAATGAATTAAACATTCAGGTAGAAGAATTCCCCGTTAAACACCGGTCTGCCACCATTGCCTTTATTTGCTGTCTCTGGGAACCAAAATCTTGGCTATGATAGTCAGTTTAGGAACATCCATCCCAGGTAAATACCCAAAATAATATCTAGTGGTGTACTTTAACTTGGGATTTTATGGGGTGAAAACAACATAAACTGTTGGGGTTCTGAAATAGCTAAGAATAATTTACAATATCATGTCAGTAATTTCAGAATCACAGCCTGTCCTAATGACTTAACATTTTTAACCTCCCAAATAGCATAAATCCTTTCAAATTTATAGCCTTCTGGTTTTTATATACATATATGTCCACTTTAGGAAAGTTTAATTTTATTTTTGGTAGTTGAATTTTCTTTTCCTTTTTTTCTTAGTGTTTTATGAAAAATTTCAAATATACAGAAAGGTGGAAAGAACTATACAGTAAACACCCATATGCCTACCATCTAAATTCTACAATTTACTAGGTATTTGTAACTATAAATAGTTCACTGTATATGTTTGTCATATTACCTTTATGGTAATTGTGTTTTATAATGCTTTATTTTGCTTATTTGAGGGAAGTTATTTTTAGAATAAATTTTTCTAAGTAGAGGAGTTTTTAAAATCTGATAGGTTAATTCTTCTGTTTAGTTTTAAAATATTCCTGCAAAATATGGGGTATGATATCTATAGAATAGACATATTTATTGTAGATTAGATACAATCTAAGCTGATTATTTTTTCTTTCATCCTTTAATATTTTTCTCTCCTCCCAACTTTTTTGGTCTGTTTTTCTTATGGCTATTGGTACCATTGTTTTTTGAACCTAAAATAAGCACATATAGACTGATAAATATATGTATACTTGATAGAGGAGGTAAGAAGATAGAATATTTGATATTAGAACCTTTATAGAAAATCAGAGACTTGTGGTCATCCTACCTGTGCTTTTCATCTAATTTACTTGATCTAAACTTAGTATTTATTTATTTTTTAGTGTTGTTTGATTCTCATTAACCGGCACTAGGGAAATTGGGAGGGATGTATAACAGTTTGGTTAGGAAAAGCTGGCAGTTGAAGATCAGGGTGGAGCTGTCTTTGAAACTGAGAAATAATATGGCTCGCAGAAAAGCAGGTAGCTGGTAATTATTGTTTCAAAATAAAAAGTTCTTTAAAAAACAGTGAGATACTTCCATTGGTAAGTTTAGTGTACTTAGCTAGAGTAAATGCGGCTATGGTACATTGGACCTGAAGCAGTATATATAGATAAGCAAAAGATGTGAGGAAATAATGTAAAAAAGCATCCTGGGATGATGATGATGAAGAAGACAGAAAATATGCCAGTTAGAGTTCCTTCCAACTTGAAATTCCTTCCAACTTCCATTTGAAATTGTTTTCCTGCAGCTGTCTTAGATGTTCATATAATCATTGGCTCTGAATTCTTAGAGGAATTAGGAGTAGAGCAGGTCAGAGTGTGTGAGGAGTTAACTCCAACCAGCTCAAACTTAGTCACTTTACCGGAAAGGTCAGTATTTTCCAGTGATGACTTTACAAGATTTTTCTAAGCCTAGGAAACATTCTAGATACCTACAATTTAAGAAATATTGACAAAAATGAAGGTAGAGAACATTTAAACAAAGGAAGTATGAACAAGGAAATTCAGAAATCTAAAAAGAAGTACCATGGTACATGGCATTGAAAATGTTTCTTCTTGTTCACAAACAGTGTACTCTAGTTGGTAAATCTATTTCTCGTGGGCTAACAGCTTAGTGATTCTGAAACTACTTCACCATGTGTACTAGAATTGAACAAATAAATAGATATATTGTAGAGAATGAAAACCAAGCTTTTCTTCTCAGAGAAGGAAGTTACAGATGAGCAACAGGGCATTGTTTGAATGAACCACACACACACAGCCCTCGCCCCACCCCGACACAGATAGATACAGAGATAATATATATGTATATATATGTGGGTAAGTACACCTAACATGCATTCCTAGCTCTGTTAGCCAAGTGAGTGTAGCAGCAGTGACACACCAGTAGTAACAGGTATACATAGTGCCCACACCGTGACTTCTAGATATTGTTCTCCAATAAAAAAGAACCAGGACTCCTTAGAGAGATGGTAGATTCTAGGGCTGGGGCGGGGAAAATACAAGGTGAGCCTGGAGCATCTTGTAGTCTGGAATGTAAGGAGGTGATGAATGAATGAATGAATGAGCCGTGTTTAAAGGACACAGGACTTACCTGAAAAAGCTCCCAGTGGCCAAAGTTGGAACAATTTGAGCAATAAAATTTTAAAAAATGATAGTATTGGATCATAATCCAAAGAATATCATTGATGTCCAAGAGTCTGTGCTGAATGGCTTTGGTCTGCACTGTGCTGTGGTCTCAACTGCTTGAGCTGAAAGAGGGTTAGAGCCCTTAGGGGTTTAGTGACTTTGAGAACAGTTATGGGACTTCAGAGAGAAATGTTTCCAAATGGTCCTCTGTTTTCTCATTCTGCAGTGGAGGCCTGAAGCTTGAGAAGCTTGCCCAGGGTCACCCAGCTAATTCGAGTCAGATCTGCACTAGGTCATGGGTCTCTAGGTTTTGACCACGCTGCCGAGACTGTGGGTCTGTGTCAGCTTACAGTTTTTTTCATATGGCAGAGGATATGACAGTAATCTCTATCAAGTGTCAATTTCAAAAGATAGGCTAAGTTTTCTTTTTTCAAAAAAAAAGAAAGTAGAGGGACTGGCCTGGTGGCGTAGTGGTTAAGTTCGCAAGCTTTGCTTCAGCAGCCCAGGGTTCACAGGTTCAGATCCCGGGCACAAACCTATACACCACTCATCAAGCCATGCTGTGGTGGCGTCCCATATGCAAAGTAGAGGAAGATTGGCACAGATGTTAGCTCAGAGCAAATCTTCCTCACACAGCAAAAAAAAAATAGAGCCTATAATTAACATATATTTTCTAGAAGAGAAGATAACCAAATGAGTTGAATTCTCTAATCATCAAAATTTTATTGGTAATCTTGATCCTTATTTCATAGTTCAAATGCTTTTAATGTATTTAATAACTTTATTGAAACTCTTAAGTGACATTTGTAGTAGTTTTGCATTTAGTACATATGGAAATGAAATTTTTATTTGTTTTTATTATAGAAGAAATTTTGGAATCCATAAGAGCCAAAAAGGGAGACATTGATATTGTTAAAAGCCTAGAAGACATAGAAAAGGACAAGAATGAGACTGAGAATAACAACTCCAAAGATGCTGAGAAAAGCAGAGAAGAGTTTGAAGACCAGTCCCTTGAAAAAGACAATGACGACAAAACACCAGATGATGATCCTGAGCAAGGAAAATCTGAGGGTAAAACAATTACTTGGTTAAAAGTGATATTTCATCAGTGTTACTTATGAAATCTCCAATTTTACTTGCAAAATGAAAAGGAATCTTTTTTATTACAAACAACTATTTAAATTTACATTCCTAAAGAGGTTAAGATACCCTTCCCTCTTGTAAGATGCATAATCATTGTAATGAGTTTTATGTATTCGCGGGTTTGCTATAATGTTATACTCGTATCTCTATTTATACTTCCTAATAAGATGCCATTTCCCTATGAGGTTTGTTGGTGAAAAATCACTATTTCTATACCAGAATATGCACTTGTGTATGTGATAAAATATGCTCGTTTTTATATTACTTAAACATTCTTAATATATTAAATATTCTTCAGTACTCTTTGGATTGCCTACTGGAAAAATATCCCAGAATTTAATTGCTTCAAAATGGCCATCAAATAAAAGCAGGGGTTTTTTTGGTGATCATTCATTTTTAGTAGTTGATTGAATGTGGCCGTTTATGCTAAAGCAATTTTAAAGATATCTTTAAAGTTTTGTTGTGCATTTTACTGTAGAGCCAACAGAAGTTGGGGATAAAGGTAACTCTGTGTCAGCAAATCTTGGCGACAACACAACAAATGCTTCTTCGGAAGAGACTAGTCCCTCTGAAGGGAGGAGTCCTGTGGGGTGTCTCTCAGAAACCCATGATAGCAGCAACATGGCAGAGAAGAAGGTGACATCTGAGCTCCCCCAGGATGTGCCAGGTCAGAGGGCAGTGTATCAATGCCTCTGTAATGGGGGGAATCCTTCCCTTTTGTAGTAAGAGCTGAATGTCACCTCCAGCCTTAAAATATGTGTTCATTCATGCTGCTTGCTTACGTGAGTGCCATCCCGGATTGCTAAATTTCACCTAACATGTGAAGTTTGACAAATGTTCTTGCAGTTAGTGCTTGAAACTCATCATAATCTTCATGCTTTTTAAAGTTCATATAGCTGTTTTTGTCTAATAGACTTATTTGTATATTTTATCACCAGACCATAGTGGCAGATATTTTGGTTTTGAGTACTTAACATGCTAATGGCTTAGTGTTGAATGATTTGACCATTTCAGTTCTGTATGTACTAACAAATTAATTTCATGTTTGCATGTGCTCATGTAGTTTAATAACATTTCAAACCATAATGTTATGATAGAAAACCATTGTCACAAAACACTTTTTTGCAAGATATATCTTGACATAAAAATATGTTAACTAGTAATTCATATTTTAAGCTTTTTAAAATTAAAATTATACTCGAAGTAAGTTATATCACACCGAGAACGTCATTATGCCTTTCCTTTTGCCTTTTTCAAAAATGAAAGAATTTTTGTTGTAGGAGCTATATGTTTTCAAAAAACGAATTAGAAAATTAAGGTGAGCAAAACAAGAAAATTAATGCTGATAATCCCATAAAAAAATCAAGATTTGTAATTAATACCTTGATGGAAATCCTTATTTTTCTCCGTGTGTTTTTTTCCCACGCATTCGTATTTTCAGACTTTCAGTACTGTCGTTGCTACATTTTATGCGAGCCTGTGATTGTGGCGTGTTGTGAAGGAGACAGCACTAGTACTTGGAAGACGTGATTCTGGAGCTGCTTTGGCCCCTGAGTTAATGTCATTGAATCTTCCAAGGCCTCAGTGTTCCTGTTTTGTAACCTGAAGGGTTTTGGTAATCAACCGTTCTCGTGGGGACTGCTTTCAAGTGATTGCTTGTAAACAGTTGAGCCATTTCTGAAAACACCCATGTAACATTAGGCTACGTGCAGGGATGTCTGTGTAGGGTCCAAAAGAATCACAACAATAAGCCCAACCTGTTTTGTTCTAATGAGAGACTGGTCACTAAGGTGAAGAAAAGTCTGGAAACTGTGCTGTTTGGTGAAATGAATAAAGAACAAATTTTTTAGCCTAGAGAAGCTACGGGTGGAAATAATGTAATTGTCCTCAAGTCCTTGAGGCGCTGAGGTGCTGGGGGTGGGAGATCAGACTTGTTCTTTGAAGTGTAGGCTATTGAGTCAAGTAGCAATAATAGTGAAGAACATTTTGACCAAATGTTAACAACTTCCTTCAAATTAGAGCTGTTTAGAAAATAGAAGTAATAAATTCCCTTTCACTAGATGCCTTCACTAAATACCTATCAGAGATGATTTCAGTGAGAGTCCTTGTTGAAGGCACTGGAGAAACTCAGAGATCTACAAATCACTTCTATAATTCTATGGTTAGATCTCTCAGTCCTGTCCAGTTAAAATAGTGCATCATTCTGACTTTCACATATTCGTGGTTGAAAGTTTGCAAGTAGAGTACTAGCCCCATTATAATGTGGAAAAAAATTCCATTTTTATTGGAATTATTACATTCTTAGTAAATACTTCTTAAAATATTATTTGTCCTTTTAGATTGATTGCTACTTAATGTATATACTAGTTAGTTGTTTGATTTTTAAACCAAACACAGTTGAGTTAACAACTATGGTTAGATTTTAGCTTTTTTTGTTATTTATTACTAGTTTATTAATTTCTCTGAGATATTCGCTCTTTTGTTATTAGAATGGTTTAAGGGAGAAACTCTTATCCTAGGATCTGATTTGCATTTTTAGAGTGCCCAGCGAGATAATGTGTGTAAAGCACTTAGTGTAGTGCCCGACACAGTAACTGCTTGAGAAATGATGGGTGCTTGTTACTGCTGTCTGCTTCAGTTCTTTGTAAGAGTGAGAAAGCCTAGCGAGAAAAGAAGGAGAAAGTGGGTGAGTTGAATTAGACTTTTACTGATAACAGCAGTGGTTAATCAACGTAATTCTTGTAAATGAGATCTCTTGCATTTAAACTTTGCAATTCAAGTGGTTTTTTCATGTATATGTCATGAAAAATTTATTTAGATGAGAACCTGAACAAGAAGTTTTAAGGAAGCTAGAATGGGTGCAAGTGACAGTTGTCAGTAGCTGTCGTCAGAGTGGGTTTGGGGTCCTTATCAGGAGGAGAGTGCTGTAAAGCTGAGGATGCTGTCCCTGTGGTAAACTGCAGCCCTCACCATTTACTAAAGCAAAGTTCCTTTCATCACTGGACCAAAAGCAAAACCAAACCTAAAACCAGATAGCCTCATGCTTGTTTCTAAAACATTGTGAGAGGCATTTCTAAAGACATATATTAAACATATCACACCAAGTTTTAAGAGGAATTCGGTACTTTTATGAAGTGGATAAACATTTTAAGAGATCCCTGACTTAAGAACTTATGACACCAGCATATGCTAGTGGGGATGTGTCAGTGACCAAAATAGACAAAGTCAAAGCCCTTGAGGGCTTTCCATTCTGCTGGGTTGGAGACAGGCCTAACCGTAGGGTTCTCTCCCTTGGAAGGCTAAAACACGTCTCTCTCCTTCCTTCTGTTTCTGTCTCTCTCTGCGCTCATTTATTCAACTGATTATTTATTGAGTGCCTGTGCTGTGCTTGGCGGTGTGCTAGGTCCTTTGTAGTATACCTGGACCAATCTCTGTTACCACTGTTGACCACCCTGTGGTCAGTAGATGACATGTGCTGCTCGAAGAATTGGGGAGGGGGAATTATTCTAGGTAGATGAAGAACAGTAGCCATGATAGAAGACATCTCACTTGATTTTCTTTTCTAAACCTTCAGAATGTATTTCGGCACCTAATTTAATGACTAAAGCTTATCAGTGAAAGATACCAGCAGAGTGGAAAGTGGTATGGAAAGATAGTTTTTGGTAAACTTTTTAATTAAAGTGTAACATATGGTAAAGTGCACGTTATTAAGTAAACAGCTTGATGGATATTTACAAAGTGAACACACCTGTGTAACCACATTGGGCCTCCTCCGAGCCACCACTACTCTCACCCCTACAAAGGTGTTGACTGTCTTGACTCTATCACCACTGATTAGTATTGCCTTTAAAAAATAAAATTAAATGGAATCCTACAGTATGTAGTTTTTGATGTCTGATTTTTTTTACCTCAGCCGTATGTCAGTGAAAGCCATCCAGATGTTGCTTGTAGCAGTTCATTCTTTTTTATTACAGTATGATGTTCCATTACATAGATATATAATAATTTTATTATCCATTTTCTGTGTTATTGGGCATTTGAATGGGCATTCAAGTTTGGGACCATTATGAATAATGCTACTATGAATATTCTTTACATATTTCTTGTGCTTATATATGTACATTTCTAGAAGTATAAATCTAGTTGTGCATTCTCTGTGTCGTTCAGTTTGTGCTTGCTCATCTTTAATAGATAGACAGTTTTCCGGAGTGGTGGTGCAAGTTTACACTTCACCAACAGTGTGTGAGAGTTCTAACTGCTCTACATCCTTGTCAACACTTGGTAATATCAGTGTCGTTCTTTCATTTTTTAAAAATTTTTTACTTAAGCCATTCTGGTAGGAATGTAAGAATATCTTATTGTTTGAACTTGCAGTTCCCTGATGACTAAGGATGTTGAGCACGTTTGTGTGTGTGTGTGTGTGTGTGTGTGTGTGTGCCGCCAGGGCATTTGGGTATCTTCTTTTGTGAAGTGCGTGTTGGTTCCTTTGTTCATTTTCTATTAAGTGGTCTTTTCTTTTGTTTGTGGTTGTTTCATGAGGAAAGGTAAATCCAGTCCCTCTACTCCATCTTGACTGGAAGCAAAAGTTCCTACATTGATTTTTTTAAGTGTTAACCCAATCTCATATTCCTGGAATAAATACAAATTGGTTGTGATGTAATTTCATTCTTCTGTTTTGTTGTGTCTAGTTTATTAATATTTTGTTTAAAATTTTTGTATGTACTTTCATGAGTGAGATTGGCTTGCAATTTCTCGTCTCTGATAATGTCCACGTCAGGCTTTGGGGTCAGGATTATACTGGCCTCATAAAATGAGTTAAGTTCCCACTTTTCTTACTGTCTGCAAGAGTTTTTGTGGGTTGGTATTATTTATTCCTTAAATGTTTGCTGAAGTCATCTGGTCCTGGAGTTCTCACTGTGGGAAAGTTATCAGTTGTAGATTTCATTTCATTGGTAGATAGTGGGCTCTTTGTATTTTCTAATGTCAGTTTTAGTTGCGTTTTTCTAGGAATCTATCCATTTCATTTAAATTTTAAGTATTATTGGCATAATAACATTCTATCTTTTAAATGTCTACAGGATCTGTAGTGATGTTCTCTTTTTCCAATCCAGAAATTGCTTCTCTATTCTTTGTTAATCTCACAAGACAGTTAACAATTTTTATTAGTCTTTCTCTCTTTCTCTCTCGCCCTTTCCCTCTCTCCCTCTCCCTTCTTTCTTTCTTTCTTTCTGGTGATGAAGATTGGCCCTGAGCTAATATCTGTTGCCCATCTGCCTGTTTTTGCTGGAGAAAGATTGTTTGTGAGCTAACATCTGTGCCTGTCTTCTTCTGTTTTGTACATGGGATGCTGCCACAGCATGGCTTGACGAGTCATGCGTAGGTCTGCACCCGGGATCCAAACCTGTGAACCCTGGGTTGCCAAAGTGGAGCATGCAAACTTAACCACTATGCCCTTGGGCCAGCCCTTTTATTAGTCTTTTTAAAGAAATAACTTTTGGCTTTGTTGATCCTCTCTGTTGTATGTATTTGGGTTTTTTTTCGTTGTTTATTTCTGATCTTATCTTTAGTATTTCCTTCCTTTTATTTTCTTTGAATTTTTGTGGATTTTCCCCCCTGCTGATTTTTTAAAAGAATCATTTTATTGAGGTGTAATTGACATACAAAAAGCTGTACATATTTAGTGATACAACTGATAAGTTTGGAGCTAAATATGGACCCTTGAAACCATCACCACAATGTGTGGTATAAATGTGTCCATCACCTCCAGAAGTTTCTTACACCCTCTTTATTATCTTTTCCCTTAGCTTCTTAAGATGAATGCTTTGATGATTTTTAGTTTTTATTTATTTTTTCTATGTCTGCTGTCAAGGCTATAAGTTTCCCTCTGTATACTACTGTAGCTACATCCCATGAACTTTTGTAGGTTATATTGTCCTTATCATTCAATTTCAAGTATTTTCTAATTTCCATTATGATGTATTTTTGTTGTTGTGTTTTGTTATAAACCCATTGCTTGTTTAGAAATACACTGCTTAATACCCAAACATTTGGAGATTTTCTAGTTATCTTTTTGTTATTGATTTCTAGTTTAACCTACTGTAGTCAGAGAACATTCTATACATGATTTATGTCCTTTAAGACTTGTTGAGGCTTGTTTTATGGTCCAGCGTTTGGTTAATGTTGATAAATGTCCCATGTACACTTGAAGAGGATATGCATTTTTAATTGTTGGTGCAGTACAGGACAATTAGATCAAGGTTTTTATTTTTTTTAATTCTTATTGAGGTGACATTGTCTTATAACATTATATAAATTCAGGTGTACGTCATATTTCAACTTTTGTATAGACTGCATCTTGTTCACCACCAAAAGTCTGGTTTCCATCCGTCACTGTACACATGTGCCCCTTTACCCCTTTCACACCCCCACCCACACCCTTCCCCTCTGGTAACCACTAGTCTGTTCTCCTTATCTGTGTGTGTGTGTGTTTATCTTTCACATATGAGTGAAATCATGCAGTAATTGTCTTTCTATCTCTGACTAAATTCGCTTAGCATAATACCCTCAAGGTCCATCCATGTTGTGGCAAATGGCAAGATGCCATCTTTTTTTTATGGCTGAGTAGTATTCCATTGTATGTATATATATCGCATCTTCTTTATCCGTTGATCTGTTCATGAGCACTTAGGTTGCTTCCAGGTCTTGGCTGTTGTGAATAATGCTGCAGTGAATAGAGGGATACATCTTCTTTTTTAATTAGTTTTTGTGTTCTTTGGATAAGTATCCAGAAATGGAATAGCTGGATCATATGGTGTTTCTATTTTTGATTTTTTGAGGAATCTCCTTACTAGTTTTCCATATTGGCTGCATCAGTTGCATTCCCATCCCTTTTCTCCACATCCTTTCCAACACTTGTTATTTTGTCTTTTTAATAATAGCCATTCTGACAGGAATGGTGTGATATCTCATTGTAGTGTGTTGTTTTGTTTTTTAAAGATTGGCACCTGAGATAACACCTGTTGCCAGTCTTCTTTTTTTTTTTTTTCTCTCTCTTTCTCCCCAAATCCCCCCAGTACCTAGTTGTATATTTTAGTTGTGGGTTCTTCTAGTTGTGGCATATGGGACGCTGCCTCAGTGTGGCCTAAGGAGTGGTGCCACGTCCGCGCCCAGGATCTGAACCAGCAAAACCCTGGGCTGCCGAAGTGGAGTGCAAGAACCTAACCACTCGGCCATGGGGCTGGCCCTACTCGTAGTTTTGATTTGCATTTCTGTAATAATTAGTTATGTGGAACATCTTTTCATGTGCCTGTTGGCCACCTGTATATCTTCTTTGAAAATATGCGTATTCAGATCCTCTGCCCATATTTTGATCAGGTTGTTTTGTTGTTGTTGAGTTGTATGAGTTCTTTATGTATTTTCGATTTTAATCCTTTATCAGATGTATTATTGCAAATACCTTTTCCCCATCAATATGTTGTCTTTTCATTTTGTCAGCGGTTTCTTTTGGTGAGCAGAAGCTTTTTAGTTTGGTGTAGTCCCATTTATTATTTTTTTTCCTTTGTTTTCCTTGGCAGAAGAGACATTAAAAAAGATACTGTTAAGACCAATGTCAAAGAGTGTACTGCCTATTTTCTTCTAGGAGTTTTATGGTTTCAGGTCTTACATTCAAGTCTTTAGTCCATTTTGAGTTAATTTTTACGTATAGTGTCAGATAATGGTCTACTTTCATTCTTTTGCATGTGGCCGTCCAGTTTTCCCACCACCACTTATTGAAGAGACCTTCCTTTCTCTATTATATGTTCTTGGCTCCTTTGTCAAAAATTAGCTGCCCGGGTCAAGATTGTTCAAATCTGTATCCTTGTTACATTTTGTTTTTCTCTGTGCAAGATGTTTTAAAATTATTTCTAAACTATTTACTGTGGGGTTGCCTTTTTCTCTCAATTTTTTTCAGTTTTGCATTGTATAGTTTAAAACTATGTTATTAGGTGCACATAATTTTTATATTTTCTCATTGGATTAACTTTATCATTGTGTAATGTCTTATCTTTAACATTTCTAAAGTACAGCAACTTTCTTTTGGTTTGTGTTTGTATTGTATATCTTTTGTGGAATAGAAAGATTTTTTTTTTTAAAGATTTTATTTTTTCCTTTTTTTTTTTTTATTAATGTTATGATAGATTACAACCTTGTGAGATTTCAGTTGTACATTTTTGTTAGTCATGTTGTGGGTACACCACTTCCCCCTCTGTGCCCTCCCCCCACCCCCCCTTTTCCCTGGTAACCACCTATCAGATCTCCTTATCAATATACTAATTTCCACCTATGAGTGGAGTCATATAGAGTTCGTCTTTCTCTGACTGGCTTATTTTGCTTAACATAATACCCTCGAGGTCCATCCACGTTGTTGTGAATGGGCCAATTTTGTCTTTTTTTATGGCTGAGTAGTATTCCATTGTGTATATATACCACATCTTCTTTATCCAATCATCAGTTTCTGGGCATGTAGGCTGGTTCCACGTCTTGGCTATTGTAAATAATGCTGCGATGAACATAGGGGTGCAACGGACTCTTGAGATTTTGGAATAGAAAGATTTTAAAAAATAATCTGAGAATTTAAAATCTTTTTAGAAATACATCTTCAGAATCTCTTTAGAAATACATTTATTTTAGAATTTCTTTGGAAATGTGTGTATTATTTCAAGCTATGTCTTATAATGAAGTCTTGTGAGAGAGCTCTATCATTTTCATATGATAGATGACATTATGCAAAGTAAAAATTACAAATTTATGGTTAAAAATTTATGGGAGTGAGAACATAAGAAAAATTGGGCAGATTTCATATTGGGTATGATCAGTGATCAGAGAGGTTTTATGTGGCTAAGACTGAGGCTTAAATTGAAAAGTTGGGCCGCATTTAAGGAAAGATTGGTAGACATCACTTTAAGAAGTTAAGCTATTAAGACCTGTTCCTCAGATTGTTTTCCCCCTGCATCGGCATTCCAGACATTTCACTTTAGTTCATGAAAATGGTTATGTTGCCAAAAACGACCCCAAATAGCAAGTATGCTGTTTAGTATTCAGTGTAACTTTTTTGTAGTTAACAAAAGGCTCAATTTCAGAATTGCACTTTTGTCCTGGATTTTAGATTAGGAACTTTTTTTTTTTACTAGAATGTTGAATTTTAAATTTATAAGGGGCACATATCTTGCTAGCATCTTAAACTCAAATCCACTGTTGGAAATCTGTATTCAAACATACACTGTAGACAGCATTTCTTTTATTGAAGTTATGCTTCTATATTTAATCCCTGAGATTAGGAAAATATCAGTAATAGATAAAACTGGCTTTATTTCAGTAACTGTAATTGCTTTGAAAGTGTTTCCATGGACATATTGAAACTCTAATATTTATAAAGTTGAACTGTAAGAACATATTGACTTAACCTATTTCTTAACTTTTTTGGATAATGACATCTTAAAAGATAGTACTTTGTTTTAGTTTTGAATTTTATTACAAGAGAAATTCAGTGGATAAGAGGCTGTGGATACTGGTGCTGAACTGACGCCTTCTGCCACACTGGTGCCTTACTGAGGTGGTTGGTAATAGTTAGGAGGGTCTGCAGTTAAATAGGCTTCTTGCTTATTCTTTTTCATGTGTTTGTTTTTAGTTTCTAGTCTTCTGTATTCTGGTTATGTATTTTACCTCATGCTTTCCTTTTAAAAAAGTCCCCTTTTACCTTCAAGTAGGAAAGTTACTTTTTTCTTTGTCATTTTTTGCTGAGAATTTTTTGTTTTTTAAGCTTTGGTATTTATGTTCAAAAGTTGAAGTTCAAGGTCTATATATAATTTCGGTTTGCGGGATAACTACAAAAAGTTTCCTGTTATTCATTTACAGTGTTTATGATGTCCAGTGAAAATAGTATTGTAAATACCAAAGCCTTTAATATTTGCTTTAGGGCTGGAACATTTGCACTGTGTGGATTAAAACACACATGTAGGTAGGTGAGACTTTCTTTGTGGTGTTTTGAAGCACATGCTTGAGATTTCCTTAACTTGGTAGCCTAATGAAATAAAGAGGTGAAGAGTTCTAGAGAAGTTATTTTTAAAAAACATAACCAGTGTTCTAAACTGAAATGGAGGAAAACATTGTTTTGCATTTGTTTGGATCTTAACTTGGGACAAATTAACCAAAAAACTGTGTATTATGAGTTTGTGATAGTCCTCAGCTCACTAACACCTTGAAAGTTTAAAGGGATAGAATCTGAACTCAGTTTCTCTTCAGTGGGTTAATAGTTTTTTTTTTTTAGATCAGAATACCTAGTAGGGGATTGATTGTCCGTTCTGTTCTTTTTGTTTGTGTGTGAGGAAGATTCGCACTGAGCTAACATATATGCCCTTCTTCCTCTACTTTGTATGTGGGATGCTTCCACAGCATGGCTGATGAGTGGAATAGGTCCGTGCCCAGGATCTGAACCTGGAAACCCAGGCCACCGAAGCAGGGCGCATGCAACTTGAACCACTTGGCCACGGGACTGGCCCCTTCATTTCTATTCTTTATGAAGTACCATTATCTCCCTAATAGCATAGAGCACTTTCTATGAAGTATTTTAAGACGAGTATAGTCAATATCTCTTAAGTTACTATCCAAGAAATTTTTCTTCGTTAAAACCATACTTGGGTATATTATGTACTGAAAATGTTTTTGTGGGCTGGTCTAAAACCTAATCACTTTTTCTTACCTTTCTATGAGAAAATGTGCTCTGAACTCTGAGTTCATAGTGAGGGGGTATCTTTATATACTATTGCATTATTTGCGAAGATGGTTTTAGACAGTTATAAATTAGGAATACTGCACTTCACAAATCTAGATCTACAGCTGTAAAAGGAATGATTAGTGAGGAATTCGATGTTATTTGTGTGAGACTGACTTCTTTTCTTTCAAATATATAAGTTTTCCCAACATGAGTAAGTTGATTGTGTTAATGGTTTGTAGCTGTCAGATTTTAAATCTGCCATTTCTAGCTTTCATATAAAATTTTTTTATTATGAAAATTTTCCAACATACACAAAAGTCAAGAGAATAGTATAATGATTCCCCATATATTTAACACTTAGATTAAAAATGACCAAGATCTTGTCATTCTTGCTTCCCCCATGCTTTTTTTTTAAAAAACTCCTTTTTCCTCCCCTTTTTTTGGGCTCAAATTTAAAAAGTGTTCCCCCTTTGGTGCCAGGTATATTGTATTAGATAAATCATAATCCCTAATTAATTATACTCATCATTGGTCATTGCACAGTCTTCCTTAATTTATTTATTCAGGTTTTAAATTATCTTTAATAATGAGTCAAACACTCAGGAACCTATAGCCCAAAACAAAAAGCTAAGTCCTGCTTTGAAACTAAGCTGCGTCTGACCATATCCCTGATCCCACTCCCTGTCCCCAACCTGAAGTGACTGGCACCCTGAATCCTGTGTTCATTGTTACCTTCTTTCCTTTTTATAAGGGAAACCCAGTAGAATTAACGAGTTGAAACTGGAGGTCAAAGTGATGTATAACCCACATAGTTTTGCTTCATTGAGATGATCTGCATGATTTGCTAAAAACTATGTATTTCTGTTTTAGTTGTTTTAAATTTTATAGCAAGTGTATTTTCTTAAGTATATCTTATTAAGTGTGTTGTGTTAAGTGTAACTTTTTGGAAATTAATTTTTTACTTTATATTACTAAAAGAATGTTGTATGTTGCTGGAGTTCTTTCATATGAACTGCATTATGATATTCCTCTGTGTAACTGTACCACAGTTTATTTATCCCCTTTCTTATTGATGTGAGTTTCTTTCCTACTGCAGTATTTTAAGAAAATCCCAGACATCATGTTATATCAATCCTACATACATCTCTAAAGAATGTGGCCATTTTTTTATGTAATTACAGTGCCATCATCATTCTAATAAAATTGACAGTTCCCTAATATCATCGACTATTCAGTCAATTTAAATTTCCTCACTTGAAAATTTTTTAGTTTTTTACATTTGCTGTATTTGAAATAACTCCAAATAAGGTCCCCCATGACATGACATATCATATCTCTTGAGTCTCTTAATCTAGAACACTCTCCCCTTCCCTGACTTTTTTGTGTCATATGCTCTTGACTTGTTGAGGAATCCCAGTGTATCCTCCTATGGAAGATCCCACATCCAGGATTTGTGTTTCCTTTCTCTTAGTGTTGTTTCATTTGTTCTAAAAGCTTGATTAAATTCATTCACAACTGTTTCTGGCAAGAATACTTCATAAGCTGTGTGCTGGGTCCTTCACATCATATTGCATTGAAAGGCTCATAATGTCTGTTCCGCCTTTACAAATGCTGAGACTGATCAGTGAATTCACCTGGTGACATCGAAAAGTTTGCTGTTAACCTCTCATTCACTGATGATCTTTCCAGAATTAGTTATCTGTTTGGAGGCTGTAATACGATGATTTCTAATTCTGTCATTTTTTTCTGTATTTTTTTATCTGGAATTCTTCTGTAAAGAATTTCCCATCATTAACTATGGCTATTTGAATACCTTGAAATATAGTTAAAGTAGGGATAAATGCTTTATTATTTCTTTTAAATTCAAGTTTTCCTAGCCAGGAGTTGGTGTCCATTTACCTTCAGTGGTGACTCATGAGTTACGGACTTTTGGAGGAGGAATGTGGCTTTCTCATTTTAAGTATCAGTTTGAACTCATGGGTCTTTATGGATCCACTTTGTTTCAGTCAGTTGTCATTCATTTTTTTTATATTGACCAGTGGGGGCGCCTTCATGTTGGCTTTGAGTCTTTTGCTGCAACCCCAGTAGTCTTTGATAGCTTCCTTGCTTTTTGGCAGAATAAGCTGTCTGAGGCTTATCTTATACATTTCCTGCCCCAGACCTGGAATCAGTCATTCCAGTCTGCTTGCAGAAGCCCTGGTTCCTTTTAGTGGGTGGTGATATTTAGAGACCACAGCAGGCGCCCAGGAGTACTTACTGCGCTTGGGCTCTCACTGTCTCTAGGCTTTTTTGGTGGGTAGTGTTAGGAAATATGTGTTTTTGAAAAGAAAAAGACCATCAATTCATGTGAACATTTCAAATTCAGATTGAGGATTGGGTACTTAGTTTCTTTTACACTTGTATCTCTTTTCTCTTGCACTGAAAGTGAAAGCCTTAGTTCCTAACAACAGTAACTTAAGTACGTATTTGCTTTATCCCTGATACTGTCTGGTCATATGTTTTTATTAATATCCTGATGTGCATTAATAATAAAAATTATTTTATGTATCATAGTATTTTCATAATACCAGTATTACTGCTGACAGACTACTGAATGGCATGTAAGGTTTTTTTGCATCTCTTTATTTATCCGTATATCATAGTTCCAGTAAGGCCATACACTCAAAATACTGTGTTTCAAAATCACTTGAAACATTTTTTTCTTTGTGTGGTTATGCCAACAACTTGATAGACAGTTAGGTTTATTTGTTTCAGTTTGTTTTCACTTTTTAGAGATAGCATTTCTAACTTTAATTTTTTAAAAATGTAAAACATTTGCATGATTCCAAAGTCAGACTATGTAACTGTATATTCAGAGAATTTTCTCTTCCATCCCTTCTTTCTCTAGCTAACCATTTCCTTCCCTTTCCTTATGGGTAGCCATTTTTATTAATTTTTGGTTATTCTTCCAGTGGCTTTTTTGGTAAATAAAAACAAAATATGTCCATAAGTTCATATTTATCTCCCCTTTTTACACAAAAGTTAGCCTACTGTAAGTACTGTTTTGCACCTTTTTACATTTAGTCTTGAGATCATTCCATATGTGGATATAGTGATTTCCTCAGTCCTTGTTATAGTGCATGATATTTCCTTGATTTCTTTTATTCACCCAGTGCCCTATTGATGGACATTTTGTTTGTTTCTTGTCTTTTGTCGTTATAAATGATACTGCAATGAATAGCTCTCTAAATAAGTAATTTAGCTCTTTTGCCAGTGTTTTTGGGGTAGATTTCTGGACATGGGATTGCTGGGTTAAGAGTAAATGCACATGTAATTTTTCTAGATATTGTCAGTTCATTTTTATTCGCTGCCACCATTTTGCACTCCCACAGCAATGTGCGGGAGTGCCTTTCAAACCCACCGTCTCTCCTCCAGCTGAGAGTGTCGTGACAGTTGGATTTTTGCCAGTCTGATTAGCTGAGAAGTAGTTTTTCCACATAGTTTTACTTTGCCTTTCTCTTAGTTTGAATTAAGGGAGCATATTTCCATATGTTTAAAGGCCATTTTCATTTCTTTTGTGACTGTTCATACATTTTCCCATTTTTCTGTCAGGTGGTTGGGTTTTTTCCTCAAAAAAATTTAGGAGCTCATTATACATTAGGGATAGCCTTTGTGATAAACTGTCACCCACTTTTTAGTTTAGGGAATTGATTTAAAGGGTATCTCATTAGGGGCAGAACGAGATGCAGAAGGCTCTTAATTTCTGAACTTCCACAGAGAGGCCTAGGTTTTCAGTTTGTGGTAGTGTACATTTTGATGTACTTTTAGTGTATATGCTCTTCGTGATGCTGTTAAATTGTTCTTAAATTGACAAGCTCTTAGGCATTACCTTATAGTTAATTTGGGGGCATAGAATTCATGCAGAAAACCTTAGAGATAAATAATCCTGTCTAATTCTGTTTCTAATATGGTTTGAATACTTTTTTGAAAATAATATAAATTTCAGATTTGAGAGATTATCTCAACAAAACCACTTCTGTAATAGGTTTTGTGAGATAATTATATCACTTGATTATTCTTTGGCTGTGGGGTATCTGAAAGATTATCTGCCTTGTGCTCTAGACTAAGGTGATAAGAGTCTGAGTTAATAGAGTAGGAGACTTAAACAATAACTCATAGGGTGTTGCTTAGAAATTTCTTTTTGAACTTTGCATTATTCATACATGAGCAGCTTTTCTTTTTAAAAATCTAGCTTTGTAACGCAGTCCTAAAGCAATTAAATGTCTTTTCTGACAATTAGTTATTTTGATGTGATTTCCAATTTAAAAATCAGATATTCTATTTTTCTAGAAGAACCTAACAAGACATGTGACAGCAGTAACACTAGTGCTCCCACTACCTCCATCCAGCCTAATCTGGAAAACAGTAACAGCAGCAGTGAATTAAATTCCTCCCAGAGTGAATCTGCTAAGGCAGCTGGTGATCCTGAAAATGGAGAAAGAGAATCCCATACACCTGTCTCTATTCAAGAAGAGATAGGTAAGAATACACTTCATACATTACAGCAAGCTTTTTAATTTTTTTAATTTTTAATTTTTTAAATTAAAGTTTGATGGGGGTGGGGAAGATTTAGATTTTCTTTTCCTTTTTATTCTTTTTTTTTTCCAACACAAGTAGCATTTGTATTCATTGTTTTTATTTAAAAAATACAAAAGCACACAGGGAAAAATATTTCTTTTTCACACCCCCTTCCCAAAGGTAACCACCATCAACAATTTGGTGTGTAACATTTTATGTCTTTCTCCGTGCAGTTATCCTAATGTCTGTATGTTTACAAAAAGGTTTTTTTTTGTTTTGTTTTTTTTAACATAAACGGGATCATTCTGCATGTATTGTTCTGCATCTTGCTTTTTTTGACTCAGTAATACATACAGGGGATCTTTTCATGAAAATTGAATCCATTCTTTTTTTAACTGCTGCATGATACTCTACAGTATGGATGAACCATAATTCATTTACTATTTCTCTATTAATGAACATTTAGGCTGTTAACAGTTTTTTCATTATTTCAAATAGTGGTGCTTTTTAACATCCTCAACATATATCTTTGTGTGCTTTCGCAAGTATTTCTGGCAGAATAGAAACAGTTAAATGGAATTGCTGGGTCGAATGGTAGGTACATTTAAAAAATAGTGATGGCTACTGCTTAATTGTACATTAAAAGGGATTTATAGCAATAATTTACATACATATGTCTTTCATCGTACTCTCACCTAAATTCAACATCATCAATCTCTTACATTTTTACTAATGGTGAAAATTATTTCATTTAAAAATTTGTGTATCCCTGCTTACTAATGTGATTGAGTTTCTTTTCATGTGTTTATTGAACTTTCTGTAAATTGCTTATTCATGTCTTTTACTCATTTTTTTCTATCGAGTTTTGATATTTTTCCTTAATGAGTTTTAGGAATGCTTTATGTATTATGGCTATTAATCTTTGATTTTACAACTATACTTGTATGATTTCTTGTTTTTTTAACTCTTTCTGTTATCTTGTATGGAAATTTTTACATTTTTATGTAGTTAAATTTATCAGTCTTTAGAGTTTCTCTGGATTTTGTTTAAGGAAGGATTTTGTGGTCTTAAGGAAGACCATCCCCATCCCAAGAATATACATATGTTTTACAGTATTTTCACATAATGCTTCTATAACTTTGCTTTTAATCCTTTTGGAATATAACTTTGTGTATGGTATGAGATGGAAATGTATTTTAATTAGGACTTTTTCAGTTGCAAGTGACCCAACCAGCTTAAACTTCCTTAAGTGAAAAGGCGATCTAATTAGCTCATGTAGTTGGTAAGTCCAAGCCATCATCAGGCCTAACTGGACCCCAGGTATCAAAACTCTGTCTTCTCTTTCCCTCTCACATTTTGGGTCTGCATATGTTTGTGTGTTAACTTCATTCTCTCCTAATACAGACAGGCTTTTTCCAAGTGCAGGGAAGATGACATCAGCGGTTTGTATTCGTATCTTTCCAAGGTCTGTGACCCAAAGACAAGGCCCTTACTCCTGCTCCAAATCAAAAGTCCTTGAGGAACGAATTTGAGTGGCCTACCTTGGACATATTGTTCCCACTCCTGTGGCCAGGGCAGGCAAGGTATTATGATTGATGGCTCCAGCAAAAGTGTATGATTGGAGTGGGGTAGGAGTGGTTTTCCAAAGAAAGAGGGATGCTGTAAAGAGAGAAAACAGTAAATATCCACATTTTCACCCTTTAGTAGCCCAGCAGAAACGTGTGTTCAGATTCACAAGTACTTCTGCCTACCATGTTGGCAAAGATCTCAGCCCAACTGAAACTTTTTCAGAAACTTCATTCCCAAAATTACATCTGGTGATTGTAATTGTATCTGGGATTTCTGTGTGTTGTGTGCTGTTTTTGATAAGGTTTGGATGTGGCTTATGTTGATCTCACAATCCGTGAGCCAAATTATGAATTTAACTATCTGTAACATTCATTATCCTGATAGTGAAGGATGTTCTTCATTAAATCTGGTTGCCATTGGTTTTCTGGGAGGATGGGTGTGTATAAGAAGTGAGAAGTATGTGGTTAGATCCCCCTTCTGGAGGCCGTTCTGCTTCGGCAGCCTAGTTCCTACTGGCTGTTTCAGGGATGGGTTGCTGGGGATTGCTGTAGGTTTGAAGAATCATATGTTCTAGTTTGGCGGGTTTGGAGTTTTTCCTGGCATGAGCACCCCCTGTTGATTCCCTGGGTACCCAGCTATTACCTAATGTCCAGAAACTTTGGCTCAGGGTCCCTGAAGGTAAACTTTCTCTACTTGCCCAGTTTGTCTGCTTAGCGGACCAATAGCCCTAGACCTCGTATGAATAAAGTCTGTGTAGGATTTTGCCTCCTGACATCATTAAACAATGAGCTACAGAGGCTGGGGTAAAGTAGCTCTGTCCTCTGCCTCCAGCCCGCATTGCAGTGATTCATTCCTTTATAATAGGAGGAATGTGGCCTTTGGGCAGGGGTATTAGATAAGGACGTGTACTCTCAGCCTGGGTCCCTTTCTCTGCCCCTTTTCAAGTCTTCTCTTCTTTACCTTATTTGCACTGAACTCAGCAAGTGGCAAAGGATTATTGGATTGTTGGCTCTAAATTGAGGGGCTTCTTTTTAAAAGCGCTGTGCCATTCCCTTGCTTCTTTTAGGAAGTCCAGCCTAGACCAAACAATGTATAAGGAGTCTTTATAGTACGACTTTATAGATGATCCCAAGAAGTAGCCACCATAGTTCAACCTCTTGGCATAAAACTCCAGCGTGTGTAGACTCATGGTCTGAGACCCAAGGGAAAATTGTTGATAGTCTAACCAAGTGATTTGCTACCACACATCCAAGGTTACTAGCTTTCCAGCCTGGGATGGCAAGATACCCAGTACCCCTACCCCATCTTGACTTAGTGCCATATTTTGGGGTTCAAATCTTAAGGTACTCTACTGGACTGTTTAGAATTTATTGGTTGTAAGTGACAGAAATCCACAAGACTTACTTAAAAAGGGAATTGTATTGGCTCATACAATTGGAAAGTCCAGAGGTAGTGACAGCCTCGGGTGCAGTGTTGACCAGGGAGCCAAATGAGGTTACAAAGAGTCTTCCTCCCATATCCCACACTCCGCCCCTATGATGGGCTTATTGTCTCTTATTATAAAAAATTTTCTCCATGTTGTGGGGTAAAAGTAGCCAACTGCTAATTTATACCCTTTCTGCTCACTAATACAAAAAGCCAAGACCCTGTCTCCATCTCCAGATTTTAAAAATTGGGATAGGATGCTGAATGGCTTGGGCCAAGTAGCCCATCCTGGGACGGTCACTGTGGACAAGATACTTGATTTGCAGCCTGGCAGAATCATGTGATTGAAGTAGGGGGAAAGCATCTCCCCAAAGGAAAGAAGGGATGTTGAACAGATAAAATTAATGAATGTTTGCTGACTTGTCTTAACTTTTTATTTTTCAAAACAGATAACCAGTTTTCCCAATCCAGTTTTTTCCCTCTACTTAAAATGCCATCTTTATGATACGTACTATAGTAAATTTTCTGTTTGGTTTCTCATTTGCCAATGCCATACTGTCTTAATTTTAAAAAGCTTTATATTAGAAGAGAAAAATGAGATCTTGTTCAACTGTCAGGCTAGTGGAAATTGGATAGTAATGTGATGGTTTTAGAAGGTATAGAAATATTCAGCCAAAGTGAGATTCACGGGAAAGCAGAAATTGCCCCTTGGTAGTTAAATCTGTCACTTTAAAATTAAGTTACTATGAAAATGTGAGAGCCTTTATTATATTTAAAAAAATCTAATTCAGTTGATTTTCACATATATAATTATCTGAATACACAGGTAATTATCTAGATTCCTTAGAAAATTCATTTGGCTTTATGTTTATAAGCTTTAAACTATTAGGTATTTAAACAATTTCAATGGAAATCTTTCTAAAATTAAGTATATTCTTTACTTTTTTGTACAGAAATCCATATTGAATATATATAAGGCAACATTTTATTAGTGTGAGTTTTGAGTTATTATGTTTGTTACTTGTAAATTTGTGTCAGCCCTTCCTTTTTTCTAGCATATGAGCTTTGAAACATAACCTGGCATGTTTGAGTTTTCTGTAAAATAATGCATTTGCTTTGGCTATTCAAGGACTTTTTCTGTTTACTTTCTGGATCTTATATGTGTACCAGACATGAGTTTTGGATAAATAAGGTGTTATTATTATATATAATCTATTTACTGTTAGCAATTACTTTTGGCTTTTCATTTGATAACAGGTGACTTCAAATCAGACAAGTCTAATGGGGAGATAAGTGAGTCTCCTGGAGGTGGAAGAGGGGCATCTGGTTCAACGCGGATTATCACCAGATTACGGAATCCAGACAGCAAACTTAGTCAGCTGAAGAGCCAGCAGGTGGCAGCCGCAGCCCATGAAGCAAATAAATTATTTAAGGAGGGCAAAGAGGTGTGTTTAAAACAAAAGTCTCTTAGGGGTGAGAAGTTATAGGCCTACTCTTCAATTGTATTTTCTCCACTTCCAAGAGTACAGTGGGTAACAAGATTAAAAGTGATAGGTTTATACTGTGATAAGTATAGTTGTGTACCCAAATTTCACTCCATGCATAGAAATGCTGTAAATGGGTGGTATACTTTCTTAGTATATGATTAGTTTTGTTGTATGTTATTTAAAGAGATAGAAGCTTCTTTTTCACATATGGTAATGAGTTGGCTATTTGTGGGCTTTGTTAAAGAGTTGCAGATGATTTAGCTCATTTCTAGCTATAATCATTTTAGGTGAGCCTGCAGCTAAAGGATGAGACTTCCCCCTCAGTAGGAGACGATAGTGCAGAGAACAGCACAGCATCCCAGCACTGATGAAGAACAGCAAGATGGAAGCTAGGATTCTGCCCCCCAGCTAGCCATGGTGACAGAACAATGGCCACAACTGTGTCTCCCAGATCTGTGAATTATTTGTCCTGTGGATATGCAAGAATATACAGTGTTCTTAACATCAGGAATTGCTTTAAAGCTGTGACTTTCAAGCTTCTTTTTCATTCTGACCCTCAATAAGACGTTTTTCATAGCAACCCCGTACACATGTTCAAAAGTTTCCTGAAATGGTATTTTACCTTACTGTGTGGGAAGCACTCTGGTATTTTCTCTTCTAGTCGAATCTATTTATTATACTCCATTTTTTAAAAAGCTAAATTAAATAAGGCCCACTGTTGATTTCACAGTCCACTAAAGGATTGGGACTGACTGACTGAAAACACTATTTTAAAGTATCCATGGGCTCTTATACTAAAGCTGGAATGATAAAAGAAGCAGAAGAAAAGATATTTTTAGGGATATATTTTTTGGGTAATAGTACCTATAAGGCCCTCCTTTTTCCCTAACCTGTATGTTATAGTCTTGAAATGATGATAGGTGAATGATTTATACCTACAATTTCGTGTGTATATTTGAGAAACATGAAAGTACTTAATGTCTGACTTATAATAGGCACTTAATAGAGATTAGTTTTCTTTCTTTCTGCAGGCATATCTTGGTTATTTATTTATAAACAAGTAGCTTTCACTTTTAACATAGCTTTTAAACTTCAAAAATTCTGTCATAGATATATATCTTATTTGGAGTGATAAATTACATATTATTGAACGACAGTTGGTTAGATTTACATCTTTGATATGAATAATAGAATCTTTTTATTTTCTCTATCAGGTACTGGTAGTTAACTCTCAAGGAGAAATTTCACGGTTGAGTACCAAAAAGGAAGTGGTCATGAAAGGAAATATCAACAATTATTTTAAGTTGGGTCAAGAAGGGAAGTATCGTGTCTACCACAATCAATACTCCACCAATTCCTTTGCTTTGAATAAGCACCAGCACAGAGAAGATCACGATAAGAGAAGGCATCTTGCACATAAATTCTGTCTGACTCCAGCAGGAGAGTTCAAATGGAATGGTTCTGTCCATGGGTCCAAAGTTCTTACCATATCTACTCTGAGACTGACTATCACCCAACTGGAAAACAATATCCCTTCATCCTTTCTTCATCCCAATTGGGCTTCACACAGGTAAAGGAAACTAAAGTTCATTTATTACTGTGAATATACTAAATATTTACAAAATGATTATTGCATGTGCACACTTTAAACTCCATCACCAGTGAATTGAATGAAGTAAGCTTAGCAGAATGCTGAAGGCGCAACATTTGAAAGATTTCAGGGAAGCAGAGACTTTATCCCTAACTAGTTGGAGGCCAGCCAGAGTTGCAGAACTTTGTAGAAAGTTTAAGGAATTGGAGGATAATTGGGAATGACCTCTGGGATTCCTTCCAGTGTCCAAAATCTATGCTTCTGTGCAGTATATTTATAGCTGCTTAACCTAGAAGCACATCGCTATAAGATGGAGTCATCATAAGTTACAACTCTTATGCTTTTAATTTAAAATCAGTGAAGTGAAATAATTGTTTTTCCTTCTGAAATACAGGGCAAATTGGATCAAGGCAGTTCAGATGTGTAGTAAACCCAGAGAATTTGCATTGGCTTTGGCTATTTTGGAGTGTGCAGTTAAACCAGTTGTGATGCTGCCCATATGGCGGGAATCTTTAGGACATACCAGGTAAGTGAATTCTGAGCTTTGCGAATGGTGTGTTTAGACTCCCTTTTGGAATATTAGTCTATTAATAATGCGAGTTATTGTATCTAAAAGACCATATTAAATACTTAACTCTTGTTGGCCTCATTTTCCTCCTTGATAGGATGTAAACGTGAATGAACATTAGTTCTTAGTTATGACATACGATTTCAATGAAGATCAAAAGAGACCAGCTGTATGAAAATAAAAATATTTTCTTAAAAAGCATTTTTATCGAATAGAAGGAACTCATTTTTTTTTTTTTGGGAACACTCATTTTTTGAATATCTTTTTTAGAATGTTCCAGGTACTGTGCTAGGCATCTGATGTATTTAGAGTTGCATGTCTGGCCAAAAACCATGTAGATCCTAAGTAGACCCAGGAGATAGTTAAAAAGAATAGATAAATTTTGTGACTTGAATCTACTTTTTTAGCCATATCAGATTTGTTTTTTAACTTTAGTTAGTTTTTAAAAAGTTATTATTACAAACTAAGATAAGCTTATGGTAAAAGATTATTATTCAGGGTGACAACAATCATTCTACCTTCCCTGCCCCTCTACAGGGCCCACTCTAAAGATAGAATTCTGTAATTTTTCTTTTTAAAGATTTTATTTTTCCTTTTTCTCCCAAAGCCCCCGGTACATAGTTGGGTATTTTTAGTTGTGGGTCCTTCTAGTTGTGGCATCTGGGATGCTCCCTCAGCATGGCTTGATGAGCGGTGCCATGTCCGCGCCCAGGGTCTGAACGGGCGAAACCCTGGGCGGCTGAAGCGGAGCGCACGAACTTAACCACTCGACCACGGGGCTGGCCCTGTAAATTTTTTAATGTAAATATATTTGTGTTTCTTTCTACATCTGTGTTTTATCTTATAATGAAAAGTTTTTTAAGAAAAATAAATTTATGCCTACTAAACATTTTGCATCTGTTAAGGGTTTCTCGCAATTTTCTTTGGTGTTTTCCCCACATAAATCTTGCGGATACTTTTTTTTTCTCTTTTCTCCCTCCTGTTGAATATAATTGCTGCTACCAGTAGAGGCTTCCACAAATGGAATGGAATGGGCTTAGTTCTTCCTAGGATAAAAAGGCAGGTTCAGAGAAGGTATCCTAGCCTGTGCATCCTGGGAGAGAGGAGCTAAATGAGGGGCACACCTTTATTCTGCTTCTTACTGCCCTCCTTTATCAGGGTAAAGCACAAGGAGAGTCAGAGGCATGTGTGAGGCAATACTCCATATTTCTGTTTTTTCATCTTGCATTTACCTCCAGATTTGCCCAAAACCATTCGGTCCCAACAATTCATCTATTCCGTGATTATCCTGAAACTTAGTTGGTGGATCAAGCAGCCATGTCTCTGGTGGCAGAGATCAATGCTTCAAGAACTAGAGCTAAGCCCAGTGTTATTAAATAAAGCTCCAATACTCAAACGTAGCTTAAAATGAATAGATGATACTGTTCATAAATTTGCTTCTAAAGAGTGAACATTCTAATGGAAAATGGAATGCAGCTGTTTAAAAAAAATAGAGGTTTTTGTTTTGTTCTTCCTTGCTTGTCATTATGACTAGTCTTCTAAACATGTTACTTAAAGTTATACAATTAGATCATGAATTGTATTAGGATGACACATCTGAAATACAAAAGAACTCTTTTTTAATATGATGAGGTGAGATAAAATAGAACACACTGAATTTTTAACAAATTAGAGGGGCTGGCCCGGTGGCACAGTGGTTAAGTGCACACGTTCCTCTTCTTGGTGGCCTGGGGTTCACCAGTTTGGATCCCGGGTGTGGACATGGCACTGCTTGACAAAAGCCAAGTTGTGGTAGGTGTCCCACTTATAAAGTAGAGGAAGATGGGCATGGATGTTAGCTCAGGGCCAATCTTCCTCAGCAAAAGGAGGAGGATTAGTAGTAGTTAGCTCAGGGCTAATCTTCCTCAAAAAAAAAAATTATATGGAAAGAGGCAATAAAAGAAAAGCTAAATTTGAAGGACAAGATGGAATGACTTGCCCTACCAGGTAACAAAACCCACTTGGGGTACCTATAATAATACTGTGCTATAGATGCAAAGATAAACAAATAGACCAGTGGCACAGAATAAACAGTCCAGAAAGAAACCAACCCATATATGGAAATATAATATATGATAGAGGTGGCATTAGAAAGGATGAACGAGTCAATAAAAGGTGATGAGGCAATCACTTATCCATATGGTGGAAAATTGGGTTCCATTCTTTGTATCATATGCAGTGTTCCAGGTAGAGTAAATCCTAAATGTGAAAAGCAAAACTTTAAAAATCCAAGAAAAAAATAAAGAGATTATCTTTATGACCTCGGAGTAAAGGAAGTTCCCTCCCTCTCTCTTCTTCCACTTCTCTTTTCCCTTCCATCTCTCTCTCTTTGTCTCCCTTTCCTTGTACTCTTTCCTTCTTCCTCCTTCCCTTTAATACTTCCTTCCTTTTCTCTCTCTCTTGATTGTTTTCTTTCCTTCCTGATTCATTCACTATCTTCCAAAACATACCTAAGATGGGCATTATTTCTTGCACTTATAAGCATGTTATTTATTAGATGAGAATGAATGTGCATATGTGTCTGTGTGTCTGCACATATTACAAGTGACTTTCCTTTTTTATGTTTAATATGTGGTATAAGCATAAGATTGTATGTAATATATAAGCTATAATGGGTAATAATAGAATGAACACCTGTGAATTCACCACCCAATTTAAAAAAAAGGACATTATCGTTATTGCAGCTGCTTTCCATTCGCATTACCTTGCCTCTCCTGAGAGGTAACCATAATTTTTAAGTTTGTGTTAGACCCTTCCTTTTACTATATGGTTTTATTACATATGTATATATCGGTAAACAGTGGGTTGTTGTCTGTTGTTTGAGTTTTGTAATAATGTATCATCCTAAAAGACTGAATCACAGACTGGTTAAAGGTACTTTTATTGTTTTATTATACTATAATCAAAAAATAGTATACACAATATGTTCAAGAACTCTACAATTCAATAAGAAAAAAATAAAATCATTTAGGGAAAAAAGGCCAAAGTTACAAAGATAATTAAAAGAGGAGGAAACATAAATAGCCAAGGAACATGGAAAGATACTTGGTAAGTATAGGTAAATGCACGTTAAAACTAGGGGCTTTTATTTCACATACATCAGACTCAGAAATTTAAAGAGTACTGGCAAATATGTGACATAATAGGAAGAGAATTGTGATACGTTGCTGATAAAAGAACAACCAGTGTAATGATTGCTGCAACCATGTTAGAGAAGAGTTTTGTAAAACAAAGTTGAAAATGCAGTTCTACTCCTAATCGAATACCTTAACAGAACCTTACATCTGTATGTGAAAAGATGTGTAGAAAGGTGTTCCTTATAATATTTTGTAACGGGGAAATTTGGTAACAATCCCTAAATGCCCATAATCAGACATGTTTACATTGTGTGATTCTTGAATGGACTACTATACAGCATTGAAAAAACACAAGAGTAGCAAGTCGCAATAAAATTGAGTCTCACAAGTGTCCAACAGAGTGAAAACAATTGTTTTTCTAAAAAGTACGTATAATGTGATTCCATTTATGTAAAGTTTAAAAGTGTGTATACTAATATAATGTTACAATATTGTTTAGGGATGTAGACATTTGATAAAAGTTTAAGGAAATGCAAGGGCTGTATGCTTACAACTTAAGAAATTTACTTCTAAGTAAATAACAATTGGACAAAGAAAAATCATATTTGAAACTAGAAAACTTTTTTAATTGAATGTTCATGACAATACTACATATATTGAAATTTGTGAGATGTAACTAAAGTTTACCCAGGGAAAATTGGTAGCTTTCAATGCTTAGATTAGAAAAGAAAAACTGCAAATTAATTAGCTAAGCATACATCTCAAGGAGTCAACCCAAAGAAAGGAAATATTAAGAAATAACAAATATTAAATATTTGATGAAATAGAAAACAAACATACCTTAGATAATATTATAATTTATAAACATCTGATGAGATTATCAGGAAAGAAAGGGGGAAAAAAGGAGAAAGCACAAATAAGCAAGATCAAGAATAAAAAAGGGAACATATCAAGCAATATTTCTGATTCTCTCCCACTGGTACTGGGGATTTTAGACCTTCGCAGAGTCCACTAACATAGCATTCAGGCTTCCTTCATCCACAGAGAAAGGGTGCCATTGGGCTCCTCCTTTTGGGTGGGGGAAGGGTTGGGGTGGAGGAGCCCCACTGATCTCAGTCTTTGGACAGTAGGGCACAGGCTACACTTTTTCCTCAGGGAGGAAGAGGATTTCTGGTTCCGTTTAAAGGATGTTGCTGCACCTATCAGTAAGGAGGTGGGCAGGACCAGATGATTTCATAAGCAAGTCCTTCAAATTTCAGAAAACAATTCTATTTAAACTCTTCCATAAAATAGAAAAAGAAGGAAATCTTGCAGATTATTATTTCTGTTGGTATCAAACTGTTATAAAACTTGATAAATAGAAATAGATAAATAGAAAATTATGGCCCTATCTCCTTTGTTAGTATTTACCATTGATTAATAATAAATAGCAAATAGAGTGTATTCGAGAAATATTAAACAAAACATTAGCAAATGTATTCCAGAGTAAATTAAAAGAATAATAAACCATGGCTAAATTGGCTTCCAGTAGGCGTGGAAGATTTGTCCTTTCTTAAGACATTATTCATACCGTGCTATTTTAAGAAGTCAAAGAAAGAAAACTTTGATCATCACATTAGATGCCAAGAAGGTATTTGTTTATTAAGAAGGTATAAGTTCATTATTATTTCTTGTTTTAAAAAGAAAACTTGAGTTAAGTAGGAATAGATTAATAGTCTTTATTTTTTAAAGTTGTATTTCAAATTAAATAATCATGCTTTGCTTTTTGGCGAGGCTCTTGAAGCATTAACATTCAGGTGGAACGAGACAAAGATGCTCACTATCACTGCTGTCTTTTAACTTCTTAAAAGTATTAGCCAATGCAATTTGCCAAGAGAAGTACAACATACATATATTGGCAGATACAGGAACAATTATTTGATGTAATTATGTACTTAAACTCAAGAAAATTGTCTGAAAAACTGTCAGAAACAATATGAAATTAAATAAGCTGGCTACCGTACTGAACAATAGGTTTTATGTACACAAATAGTAACCATGTAGAAAATACACTGGGCGTTCTGAATTAAAATAACTAATTGAATAAACACATTTAATTTTGCTCCCTGCTGAACTTCACTAAAACTATGGCAAAGAGATTTTTTTTAAGCATAAACCCACAGGGACAAGGGGAGCAGCAGAGAATAAGCCCCAGTAAAACTATGGAAGTAGTAATGCAGGTGGACAAATGGTAACCTACCCAGGTTAGTGGGGGAGAACTGAGCATTTTCACCACTTACACCATAGAATCCTCAAAAGACACGAAAGCGGGGAGTACAGAGCCATCAGCTTTGGATCCTATCTCTGCGCTGTACCCATTTACACAGTCTTGCCAGATGCCCTGAAGGTGATGAGCCCGCTGTCTTCTGGCCCTTGCTCATGACCTCGCCCTCTGATTTCACCAGAAGAGGCTCTTGTAAACGGTGACCCAGAGAGAGGCAGGTTTATTTTTTCCTGGGAACCCTCCTTTAATAGTAACAGTGTTGCTCTTTTGCTCATGCAGCTACAGTCGTGTGCCGCATAGCGACATTTCAGTTGACAGACTGCACATATGATGGTAGTCCCATAAGATTAGTAGCATACAGCCCAGAGGTATAGTAGGCTATACCATCTGGATTTGTGTAAGTGCACTCTACCATGTTTGCACAACGATGAAATCACCTAGCAATGCATTTCTCAGAAGGTATGCCCATCATTAAGTTATACGTGACTGTAGCTTTATTCTTACTACTGAGCTTTTAAAAGCCAAACTTTATCCTGTTTGAGATACACACATAGCTGGTAAAACTATAATGAAGAGCAAGGGAAGGATAAAACAAAAGTCAGGATAGCGACTGTCTGGGAGTGGGACACACTAGCTTCAGATGTATTCATTATTGATAAAGTTCTGTTTCTTAACCTGGTTACATTTTACATATTTTTAAAAATTATAATGAAAGAAAAGACCCTAGCAACAACAAAAAAGACCCTCAGACAACTAGGAATAAATTTAACAGGAAACATTCAGGATCATCCAAAGAAATCATTAAAACTTTACTTAAAGATATAAAGGATACTTTGAGTAAATGAAAAGGTATATCATATGCATAGATAACGTATATTTCCTTTTCTAAACATGCCATGCATTATATTAATGTATATTAATTTAATCTATCAAAATTAGTATTCTTTTGCATTGTGAATAGGGTTTCCCTCCTTGAGGGTCAGGGAGGCTTGGCCAAAATGATACTAATATTTCATCTAGAAAAATGAATGCACAAGAAAAGGGAGGTAGGGATCAGAAAAAAAGCAAATAGGTCTTAGAACGTCTTTTGAAGCTACAGTAATCAAAATAATTTGTACTGCAGAAGTAGAGCAGTGGAATCAAACAGATAATCCAGAAACAGACCTAAACATGTGGGAATCTAGCTGTGATAGCATTGCATGTCTGAGAAGGAAAGAGGGCATATTTGGGGAGAATATCACCTAGATCCTTGCTTCAGCAGAAACTTTCAGATAAATGAAGATTTTTTTTTAAAACCATACTCTTAAAGTAACAAAAAAACTTAAGAAAGCATGGATTAATTTGTTTTTGTTGTGATACTTTCTTTTTAAACAGATATAAAACCCAGATGCCATAAAGGAAAAGAGTGGATATATGTATTTAAAATTCTGAGTGGAAAAATAATATTATAATCAAACTCAAAAGACAGATGACAAACTGAGGAAAAATATTTGCACCACAATGGAAAATTTCCGTAATTGGCAAAGATCTTTTATAGATGAAAAGGACTAATAGTCCAGTACAGACAAGACAAAGGATTTGAACAGTCATTTTGCAGAAAAATAAATATGAAAGGCCAGTAGACATAAAAAAAATGGTTACTTCTCTCATAATAAAGAAATGTAAATGAACACCATGGGATAGTATTTCTTATCTGTCAATTGGGCTAATGTAGAAGTTTGATACTAACATGAGTGAAGGTATGGGAAAGGAGAGTGGCCTTATAATTATGGGTTTATAATTGGCGTGTGAAGTGTACAGTTCTGAAGAGCAATTTGGCGCTGTCAGCATTTTGAATACCTTTAGACTCGGCCATCGCACCACTCGGGAACATAGGAAGATGCTCCTCAAGTTTACTGAGAAAGACATAAAACATTGTTTATCGCAGTTTTATTTATAATAGCAAAACAAACACAACAAAACCCTGGGCACCCTGTGGAGATGAGGAGTGGAGCTGAAGCTTAGTTCTTCCTCCTTGTCCAGCTCTCAGCTGAACTGTGGAGATGTGGAAGGAACACCTGCCACCCAGTGCGCCCACCAGTATGGCGTAGCAGCTAGAGGCTGCACAGTACTGGCCTGATGGACCTTCCTTTCTGGGGCCTCTGGGCTGCCAGAAGTAGCCAGGATTTCTGCTCTAACAAATGGAATTGAATTCTTTTGGAGCTCACCTTTGCTGCTGTCTTTCCCCGTAAGGATTGTCTTGGTGGCAGTGAAAACAATAGAATTTACTCTGAGACAGCTAACATCACAGATTAGCTACAATACAAGCTCACTGGCCTGGCATCCTCAGCAAAGTGTGAAGCCTTTGTATTTGGTGATGAAAATGGACCTGTTTCCGGGGTGAACACCAAGAGCACAAGCTGAGTGCCCAGCTGTGAGCTCCCAGAGTGTCACTGCACTGGTGTTCTCCCCACACAGCGCTTCGTTCCTGGCCACTGTCAGTGAAGATGGCTCAGTTGCTGTGCTGGACCTGGCCTCTCAGAGGTGTTTAAAGCTAAGCCCACAAAAACTCTGTTGAGAAATATTGCTTGGTCCTGGCTCAGTCACTCCCTCCTCACTCTGCTGGGCTCAGGTGGTCAGGTTATCCACCATGCTGTGCCTCCAGAGCGTGCCCCACACTGTGGTTCCAAAAGTAGTGGCAGGTCGATGATATTTGAGTCAGTAAGCTTGTCCTGGATGAGAATGCACTCCGTTTCCGCTCCTGCTGTCAGTTGTGAGAGAATGAAGAATGTTTGCTATACTCATTGTGTGCAGTGAATAGGCATGAACCCTTTGCCTGGGGGAGGCTAGATTCTAGGGTCCTCTAGTCACAGGGACACAAAGCTTTCTTGAAAATGGAGATAGGTTAATAGATAAGGGAGTTTTTGGTAGAGGGATGGAAATAAAAAGAATTAAATTCTCTCTCACTTCTTTCTAGCACCTCCCCTTACCCCAAATTGAGAAAAGATCTCTTTATTTATTCCATATAGCCATGCTTGCGAAATTGGCTGCATCTGGGTAGGGTGTGACAAAAAGCGTTTCTTCTACCACTAGAGCTGTTAGAGACAGGGGCTTCTCCCTTCGTAGGTTTTGGTTAGTGTGACGGTTGATGGGAAGTACTCCCATTTACAAACATGTAGTGTAATCACCTTAATGTAGAGCCTCACCACAGGCCTGCCCATCTCCTTACTGCCGAGTGCAGTCATAACTGTTCTCCTGCCTGGAAAAAGAGTGTGGCTTGTGCCTCATGCCTGAGCTTGATGCCTAACCAATATGGTCCTCCCTTCCCAGTCCTTCCCCTCACCCCAAAGCAGGAAGCATGTGGTCCCATTCTCTGAGGGTGTAGGAAGCCTGAATCCTGTTAGTGAACCCTGTGAAGCCTTTAAAATCCCCAGTGCTAGATAGAAAGAATCAGAAATACGGATTGATCAAATAAAAGTTTTTGGATTTGTTGGTCTTTTTTGGGGAAGGAAATAAAGTATTCTCTTTAATAGGGAAGTGGTTCAGTAACTTATACTTATGTCCATGCAGTGGTTTATTATTTAATTCTTTAAAAAGGTCTGTGTCTTGTGGTATGGAAAGATCTCCTAGTGTAATTATTCATTGATTAAAAACTGTCGTGTTTGCCATCTAATATCCCTTTTGTGTAAAGATAATGTTGGTGTATGCATGGAATGTTTCAGGAATAAGGCATAAGTGAGTGTATGTCTTGTGGGGAGGCATATGGGAAGGGTAGCATGTTTTGGTTTTTGCCTTTTTGTACTGTTTGATTTTTCCTATTATAGAATTATACATCTATTTATTTTTATGAGTTGGGGTTGTCTAGGTTGTGGGATTATAAATGCTCTAACCATTCTTTGTTTTTATCTTCCTTATTTTCAGTGCTATACTTTTATCTTTTTTATTTTTCAAAGATAAATATAATTCTGTCTTTCTATCCATATATTCTTAGGTTACACAGGATGACATCAATTGAAAGAGAAGAAAAAGAGAAAGTCAAAAAAAAAGAGAAAAAACAGGAAGAGGAAGAAACAATGCAACAGGCTACATGGGTAAAATATACATTTCCAGTTAAACATCAGGTAATTTTTATTATAATCATTTAAAATAGTGTTAGCCATTTCTGAGACTTCTGTTCTGCAACTTTGAATATTTAATCATTTTGTTTTGCTATTGACACAATCTTTTAATTAGTCTGGTTGGACCAAACTACCAGTTTTGTAAGCGTGGGTTTATCTTAGAATATGGGTGAGTCATTAGACCTATTTGTTGAAGTTGTTGGAAAACTGTTAGATTTTTCATATTAGAAAGAAGTATTGAGTTTTTTTGGTAAGTCTTTGAGTCTCAGTGAAAATAAAATTGATAAATTTAATTAATTTGCCTGACTGTTGATCTCTTTTGGTAAAAATGTCTAAATCCACGTATGCTTTATAAGCATTCTCTTCTTATTTAATCAGAATGTTTTCATTTACACCAGGTTTGGAAACAAAAAGGAGAGGAATACAGAGTAACAGGATATGGTGGTTGGAGCTGGATTAGTAAAACTCATGTTTATAGGTTTGTTCCTAAATTGCCAGGCAATACTAATGTGAATTACAGAAAGTCATTAGAAGGAAGTAAGTAATTGAAGTTATTTTTCCTGCATAATTCTTTCTGATTTGTATTATTTCTTATGAATTTGTAGTATATTAACCATATTTTGGATAAAAGTGTTTTTCTGAAATTTGTAGAACATGCAAAATTACTAATGTAGTTTATTAATTATATACACTTTAAAAATTTTTAAGTTACCTTTATTCACAGGATTTTGATGTCTAGGATTTCAGTTAAAGAAAGATGAGAGAATAGAACTTGTTTTTTTAAAAAAAAGGCCTCAGCCACCTAATTTTTCTTTTGAAATCTTAAATTCAGTACTGCTTGACTTCTTGAGAACTCACATGTCTGATGACCTCAGCCTTGTAGCACACAAAACCAGAAACAAGTGTTAGAGGCTTCTGTAACACTATCACATAAATGAGGTATTAACCCAATTTATGCTCCTGGATAATGATCTTGGTATTTAGAATCACAGAACTCTAGAGGTGAACTGCTGTTTTAAGAGACCACATATTTTGAAACTCATGTTACACGAGCAAATTATTTCAAGAAGATGTTAAGCAACATACTGAAGTTCACACAGATGGAGTGATAGAATCCTAGCTGAAACCCATGTCTTCTGGCTTCCATTGCCCTTTTGCACTCTACTGTGCCATCTTTCCTTTGTTATCTAAGCAATTTTCAAAAGTAGTTCTGTTCACTATGCAATATAATTTGCTGATTTATGATGTGATGTGTCCTTTCCTGTGAAGCCTATGCTATAGTCCCAAATAAGTACTGTATACATAGTGAGCTAACGGATTTGGCTTGCTGGTGAATGGTTCTGGTGAAACCCAGACTGGTAGATTTTTGAAACTCTTAATTTGGGAAATTTATCTTTTGATTACCTCTTAACGAACAAATATGTGTTTTATAAGGCTCACTAGAATTTATTTTATAGGAACTAGGAGCGTCTTGCACATAGTAGATGCTCAATAAATCCTTCTATTTGCTAAATAGAAATAGTCAATATTCCGTTCTATTATTATCTGATGATATTCAAGCTAATTGTCTGTTATAATAAATTCCAAAAGATGGTTACAATTTTTTTATTACCATTTTGTTGCTCCAGTTACCCATATAGCACTTAGAATTATAGAGAACTTTTGTTTAATTCTGTCTGATGTGGTTTCACCTGTGTAATAAAACCCAGATTATCAATATGCAAAATACTTAGGCTTTTGCAAATTTATTTTGTATCTCTTTTCTTTAGCGTAGGGTGTTTCACTGTCCAGATGCTGGGCCTTTATCTAGTCGGGTACTGAGTTGATCTTCTAGCATCTTTTGAGCCTCTCCTCCCAGGTGGTAGCAGGGAAGAAAGCAGCAATGCGCATTGTTAGCTTAACTTAACTACAGAGTGGGAATTACAGTGAAGGCAACAGTATATTTTTATACTATTTATAATCTCAGAATTACTAGTCCCTATAATAACAGCTAATTTAATCTGATCATATGACAGAGGCACAAGTGTGTTGAAAAACAGAGAGAAATGCAGCTCGGGAACTCTTGACATAGCATCAGAAGACCAGAGTGTTGGGCTTGTTTAGCCACTGACTGTGTCCCTTTTCTCTAACCTCTCTGCTAACTCAGACTGTATGCGTTTTCCACATTAATTTATAAGCTTTGATAAAGGATATGTATTAATATTCTTTATGTCAGAAGACTTTTAATAGGAAAAAACCCCAAACATTTTATAGTTGTCTGCTTTAAGTATCAGGCTTCTTATAGCTTATAGATGGGGTGCCACTGTCCTGGAAAGCTCTTTGTGAGCTACTTGGAACCATTGGAAAGATGTTGCCCAGTTGTTCTGAAATAACTAAAGACGCATTGAATAAGGAGAGTATCAGTTTAGTTTTTTATCCTTTGTTACCTGTGAGGTCCAGACAGATCCCATCATCCTTTTTTATGATTCTTCTCTCACCAGTATCCTGTTGACTTGCCAAGTACTAAGTGTATTTTTTGCGCTCTTTTCCTTTCCCTCAGCCAAACCTTTCTGGGAGGAGTCATTCATTTAAATAAAAAATAGGTACACCTTGCTAGGTCATTGGCATATTTGGGTTCAAGTCAAGAAGAAAAAGGTAGAAAATACCTCTAAGGCCCAAGAATGTTGATCTAGAGAATAGTTCTGTTTTGTGGGTTTGATTTTTTTTCTTATGGAAAATTTGAAACTACACAAAAGTAAGAGAGAGGAGAATAATGAACTCCCATGTAACCATCATTCATCTTCAAGAGTTGGCAGATTCTGACACTCTTCTTTCAGTTGTCACTGCCCACTTTTTTTATGGAGTTTTCTCCCTGCATTTAAAGCAAATTCCAAAAATCATATTATTTATCAAAAGTAGTTCAGTGTATATCTCTAACTGAACTGGACATTTTTGTCCATAGCCATCATGCCATTATCACATTCAACGAGTTAATATTTAACATATTAATTCTCTGATTCTCAGTTCATATTCTAATTGCCCCAGTTGTCTCAGAGATGCTGTTTTACTGTTGGCAGTCGGGTCCAAACAAAACCACACATTGCATTTGGTTATTTCTCTTGCCTCTTTTACTCAGTGATACAGACTTAAGCATTCTTCACCTGGAGTTCATGGATAAACTTCAAGGCTATCCAAGAATGCATTGAAATTGATTACAAAAGTTTGTGTATGTATTTTTTTTCTGGGTAGGAGATCATAGCATTTGTCCAATTCTGATACGGTTCTTTGACATGAAGTATGTTAGAAGCCACTGATGCAGGCTTTCTGGAGTCACTGAACAAGCTGAAATAGTCTCATGTGAAGGCTTCTGAAGCACATCTAAGATGCAGTCCTTCCTTTTATGCTTTAGGTTAGCAGAGCATATAAGAAAGTATATAGTATCTTCAACTCTTGTTTTGTTTTTAAGTAAGAAATAATGCAGTATAAATTGCTGGGAAATACTTGATAATTTCCACTAAACTAGATATATTAAAGTAAATTGCTAATAATTGAAATACCTGTAATTACTGTATACTTGGTTCTTTTTAGCCAAAAATAATGTGGGTGAAAATATGGATGAAGCAGATAGAATAAAAAGTCCACGAAGTCCAAAAAAAATAAAAACAGAGCCTGATTCTGAGAAAGGAGAGGTAAAAGATTCAGATGCTGCAAAAGGAGCAGACCAAAGTGAAATGGACATTTCAAAGATTACTGAGAAGGACCAAGGTAAGGAGAGTCCAGTGTGGAGAGCAGCTGGGGGTGGTGAGAATGCACTGGATCTAGTTCACACAGCAGGAAAGGTACTGCATTATCTTTTTTTGGAACAACTTTATTGAAACATAATTCATGTGCTGTGTGATTCACCTATTTAAAGTACATACTTCAGTGGTGTTTAGTATTTCACAAGAGTTGTTCAGTCATCCCACAGTCAATTTTAGGACATTTTCATCCCCCAAAAAGAAACCTCATTCTCATTAGCAGTCAGTTCCCAGTCCTCCCTAAATCTCCCCGGCCTGCCAGTCTATTTTCTGTCTCTATGGATTTGCTTATTTTGGACATTCCATATAAATGGAATCATGTAACATTTGGTCCTCTGTGACTGGCTTCTTTTACTTAGCATGTTTTCAGAGTTCGTTCATGTTGTAGCATGTATCAGTATTCTTTCATTCCTTTTTATTTTTGGTAATATTCTGTTGTATGGATGTGCCACGTTTTGTTTATCCGTTCATCAGTTGATGGCCATTTGGGTTGTTTCTACTTTTGGTATTATGAATAATGCTGATATAAACATTTCTATACGAGTTCTTGTGTGGACGTATGTTTTCTTTTCTCTTGAGTAAATACCTGGGAGTGGAATTTCTAGGTCATGAGATAACTCTACTTTCAACCTTTTGAGGAACTTATTGTCTTTTGTGAAAAGTTGATTTTTAAAAACTAGATAAGGGGCTGGCCCCGTGGCCGAGTGGTTAAGTTTGCGCGCTCCGCTGCAGGCGGCCCAGTGTTTCATTGGTTCGAATCCTGGGCGCGGACATGGCACTGCTCATCAGACCACGCTGAGGCAGCGTCCCACATGCCACAACTAGAAGGACCCACAACGAAGAATACACAACTATGTACCGGGGGGCTTTGGGGAGAAAAAGGAAAAAAATAAAATCTTTAAAAAAAAAAAAAAAAAAAAAAACTAGATAAGCTGGATAATTCATGAGCCTTAAGATATAACTATAAAATACTCTATACAAAATCTTAACATGAAGGTATACTGTATTGGTGTATGCAATAGCTATAGCATACTAAGTAATTTTTTATTATGGCATTCCATTTTTGGATACTAAGGATCAGAATATCTAAATATTTGAAATATATCTGTTTTTTAATGTTTTATAAAGTTCAGCCCTATCCATTGACCTATTTTAATCATATATCAGAAACTTTGAAGTAATAGATATTTATATTTAAGCTCTTGAGTGAAAATAAAAGCTGGTAGTTTTTAAAATAAAAATATGAATTCCACATTTCAGACTAAAAATTACACTTATATAAATGTCTTTGTTTCACAGATGTAAAAGAAGTTATAGATTCTGAAAATGATAAATCCTTTAAGGAAGAACCAATGGAAATAGATGATGTGAAAACAGAGTCACATATAAATTATCAGGAAAGTTCTCAAGTAGATGTGGTCAATGTCAGTGAGGGTTTTCATCTAAGGACTAGTTATAAAAAGAAAACTAAATCATCCAAACTAGATGGACTTCTTGAAAGGAGAATTAAACAGTTTACACTGGAAGAAAAACAGCGCCTTGAGAAAATGAAGTTGGAGGGTGGAATTAAGGGTACAGGAAAGACCTCTACAAATTCTTCGAAAAGTCTCTCTGAGGCATCAATAACAACAAAAGCAAAAGAAGGGTGTCCGAGTGACTTGCTTAGACAAGAAGAAAGCCCTAATGCAAGTAATGATAAATCTGAAGACTTGATTCAGGGATGTTCACAAAGTGATTCCTCAATTCTTGGAATCAGTGATCCTGATCATACAGCAAACAAACTTTATCCAAAAGATCAAATGTTAGATGACGTCTCCATTCAGAGCCCAGAGACAAACTGTCAGAAACAAAATTCCATTGGAAATGACATAGATGAGAGTATCTCTGAACCTGCCAGTAAAAGCCAGGAACCCAGTAAGATTAAAACAAAAGGAGGTGATTTTCTCATTGATGACTCTAGACTAGCCAGTGCAAATGAAATTGGTACTGTGGTCTATAAGAACAAAAAACCACTTATACAGGAGGATATTGACACCATTGTTTCTCCTTCCCGGAGCCCTTTACTTCCATCAGTACCAAGAAGTGCCGATGATAGAGATATCCCATCTCTGTCAAAAGCAGTGGACTTTGAAGGAAAACTGGGATGTGACTCTGAATATAATAGCACTTTGGAAAATAGTTCTGATACTATGTCTATTCAAGACAGCAGTGAAGAAGATATGGTTGTTCAGAATAGCAATGAAAGTATTTCTGAACAGTTCATAACTCAAGAACAAGGTGTTGAAGGCTTGGAACCATTGAAACGTGATTTTGTTTCAGAGAAGTCCACTGGAAACTATGATGACAGGCTGCAGACTAAGGTAACTGAAGCAAATGGTAAAAAACCAAGTCAAGAACAGAACTTAGAGGAGAGACCAGTTAATAAATGTGTTGCTCAAATAAATCTAAAAAGTATCACCGACAAAAAGAATAATGAAAATCGAGAGTCTGAAAAGAAAGGACAGAAAGCAAGTACCTTTCAAATAAATGGAAGAGATAATAAACCTAAAGTATATTTGAAAGGTGAATGCTTGAAAGAAATCTCTGAGAGTAAAGTAGTAAGTGGTGACATTGAACCAAAGGTTAATAATATAAATAAAATAATTCCTGAAAATGATATTAAGTCTTTGACTGTTAAGGAATCTGCTATGAAGCCATTCATGAATGGTGATGTCATCATGGAAGATTTTAATGAAAAAAACAACTTGGAAACAAAATCATGTTTACTGAGATCTTCAGACGCTGAAAGTGACTACCGAGATGGCCTAGAGACCCTGCCGTCAACCACAGAGTCTGAGAGTGCACAAGCTGCCACTCCTCCACCATCTCGTCCAGAAAGTGCTTCAATGGGCCAGGGAGAAGACATGGAAATTGAAACCTCGGAAGTTAAGAAAGTTACTCCATCACCTGTTACTTCTGGAGAGGACTCTAACCTCAGTAATGATTATATTGATGAAAATGGTCTGCCCACCACCAAAGATGAAAATGTCAATGGAGAATCTAAAAGAAAAACGGTCATCACAGAAGTCACCACCATGACATCCACTGTGGCCACAGAATCAAAAACCGTAATCAAGGTAGCAAAAGGCGATAAGCAAACTGTGGTCTCTGCTACAGAAAATTGTGCCAAATCCACTGTCACAACCACCACCACAACAGTAACAAAGCTTTCCACGCCCTCCACAGGGAGCAGTGTGGACATCATCTCTGTGAAGGAACAGAGCAAAACCGTGGTCACCACGACAGTGACAGACTCACTGACCACTGCAGGAGGCACTCTGGTAACATCTATGACTGTGAGCAAAGAATATTCCACAAGAGACAAAGTGAAACTCATGAAATTTTCAAGACCCAAGAAGACTCGTTCAGGTACAGCTCTGCCATCCTATAGAAAGTTTATTACCAAGAGCAGTAAGAAGAGCATATTTGTTTTGCCTAATGATGACTTAAAAAAGTTGGCCCGAAAAGGAGGAATCCGAGAAGTCCCTTATTTTAATTACAATGCAAAGCCTGCCTTGGATATATGGCCATATCCGTCTCCTAGACCAACCTTTGGTATCACATGGAGGTATGTATTTTAAGATGTATTTGGGCAAGGGAGAAGCTTTTAAAAGAATTATCTAATAAGACTACCTCATTTTTTAGAAATGAGATAATAGAGGTAAGACAGGGAAGCATATATTTAATGGCCAAAGTTCATGATGGAAATAAGATGCAGAAAGTTTTGAACTTGGCCAGCTGGTAGGTACTAAAGTTTACTTAGGGAAAAATATTTAAAGACTGAAAGTGTAAGGGAATAATTTAAAATGAAGTTCAATTTTACTTTTCACCAGACAAAAGAAATATGTGAAACATGGTTGGTTTTGTGGTCTAACTTTCCAAGTTATTGCGATGTATTTGCTCTGGGAATGAGATACAGAATTGGAGAATCATCAGTTTTCTCGAATGTATTTTATTTCTTCTAGGTAATTCATAAAAACATAAGACATAGGGAACATTCTTGTAAGTCACACAAGGTTCATTATAATGTGGAAATCTTCCTGATGTAATTTATTTGCATGATAAACATTTGTTTGGGAGTTCTCTGTTACTTATGTGAGAAAAGGTAGTCTCTGAGATTCCTTAGGGATTTTTTTAAACCCAGAAATAGTCTTAATTTGAAATTTTCTGGGCATTAAGCTTTGGGAATGAGTCATAAGTAGTGTTGGCAGTTGTAAGATCGTGTAGTTTTATATTAGGAAAGGATCTTAGAAATTCTTCTCGTTTATAGATATTTAACAGTTTGCCTCTGGCCACAGAGGGACAGTTAGGAATAGTGCCTGGTTTTCCTAAACCCCATCCAGTGCTTTATCTGCTATATCACATTTCACATATTTGTCCTTGCTTTGTCCTTTTTCGTGTCCTTGTCCTTTTATCTTTCACCCTTACAATTGTAAAGGATGGAACTTAGACATTGAAAACGTGAGAGTCCTGTGGGACATGCCCAGAAATCAGGAACAGTTCCAGTTGCAGTGGAGCTTTGCTAGGGTCCTGAAATGAATCGCTTCAGCCAGCGACTGAGCGGACTCCATTTCACTGTAGGCTTCGTTTCTGTGGCTCTCTAATGGTTCCAGTTTCTTTAAGTTAAAATCACACTTTTTTGTTTCCTTTATGTTACAATTAGCTGGTATTACAAGAGACCAAAAGCGGAGTGTAAATGAGTACTCACTATGAAGGAATTAACTTATTAATATAACCAATCGTAGTTGGTTTGACCAAGTTTTTTATACGCATCTTTTGATTTGAGTTAAAATATCATCACTCCATTACACATTCAATAGAGACAGCTGAAAAGTACAATTTCTCTGCAGGGCCTGCAATGAAGGATTTGCAGAATCCTGCAGGGAATCAAGGAACTCTTCATTACAGTTCATGGATTTGTAGGATTACTCTGCACTTTTCTGCTTTCTTCATTGAGAGCGGTCCCAAAGTGTATCCTTGACTGTCCTGCAGGTAACTTCTTTCCCACTGGAAAAGTTACTATGTACAAATACTTTAATTAAAACCGACCTGGCAGTTGTGGAGGCCTACCCTTCTGCTCTTTTCTGTTCTGAAATGGAAGGTAGGCTCAACTGGGAAGCACTTTTCTCTGAACCACTTCTGATCAAGTGTTGCCCAGGGCTCTTTTCTGCACGGCTGGGTTTCTGGAGCCTTGTATTGTTATGTTTTAATATGCACTGTGGGCACAATTTGTATCTGTTTAGTTAATTTCTCATTTTTAATGGAAGGAACTACCTTCCTGGACACTTTAAAAAGATACTGCCTTCCAGTATATGCTAACATCTTAATTTGCTGAAGTTGGGAGAAACGTGATCTCTTCTATCTAACGGAGGCATGGGTGAATATGTCAATGATTCTTGACTTTAAGAATGAATTTTTGAAAAATGTATCGCTATAAAAACGATGCATGTGAAATGCATTTTTATACTCACACTTGAATAAAATATGTCTGATGCTTAGAGTAGGAGCTAAGAATGCCAAAGGTACATGTTTGATTTCATTAATTGAATGTTCAGGCTGAGCAGTATTGAAAAAGTGAAACTTGTCTCATCGACTCATTAGGACCTCTTTTTCCCTCCACACTGTCCATTCCCTTACTCCCTTTTCCCCAGGCCCTGATTCTGTGTTCCATTATCACTTAGAACCAGTAGTTATCTCTGGGGGCCTGCCGGAAGGATCCTCCTAAAATGCAGATCTATCCTGTGAATATTCTGACTGAGCTGAGCAAGCATTTAAAGGGGACGAGTTAACTACTGCTGGGCTGGGAGGGGGAAAAGCGTTTGTCACCTGTACACCACAACTGTGAGAAGTACTTCCCTTTACAACCCATCCAACACTGGATAAATTTCAGAAGCCTTAATATAGATCATCTTTAATGTTCTTCTTTAATCCTTCCATTTGGTGCAGCACATTCTGGGTCTGCTTCCTCTCTCGTTGCCAGCTTCATCTCTTGCTGCACCTCCACACCCCTTCCCTCTGGCCATAGCATACCAGATGTGGTTCCTGGGAAGAAGTGAGTGCTCTTGTACACTTTCCTCCTAAGCATATGTGGTCCTTTGCCTTTGGTCAGCCATCCCCACGTCTTTATCCTTTGAGACTCAAAGCTCTAGTCCCCATCCCTGAGCCAGATAGTGCCCCTCCCTCGTGCTTTCCTCTGATACAGCTCCTGAGGATGCAGGAACAGATTATAATTCATCTCTATGTCCCCAGCTCCTTTCACTTAGTCTAACACATAGAAGGTGCTCAAGTACTTTTTGAATGAGTAAACAAATGAACAAGCTGGTAACTTGTGAGGTGTGTTCCCCACTTGGTGGTGTTTCCATTGTAAAATTGGGATGCTTTAAATTTGTTTGACAGTAGAGCGTGATTGGAGAAAGGAGAGAGAGAATGAGAAAAGAAGTTCTCTTTCTGAATAAATATTCATTTCTTTCTCCCATGAGTCCAAAGTCCCCTAGGCATTTTTTAGGGCGTGGTCTGAAAGTGACAGACACTTTCCCCCTCTCGGGACATGCCTGCACTAGTTAATATTTCCCCTCTAATTTAAGAACTGTTCTGTCCAGGTCAGAGGATTCACAGGGCGATAGCACAACGAAGAAAATCGTGGCATCACAGGTGGAGATGGGAAGTGAAGAAGTTGCCTCAACTTTTTGGCTAGAGCTTTCCCTTTCTCACATTATGCATTTCTCCAATTTAACGTTAAGAATAGAAAGTGTTGCCTTTCAAATACAAATTGTCTAAGGTGTACCTTCTACTTCTGTTAGAGGAGGAAATTAGTTTTATAGGTTTTCTCTACACCGCAGTCAACCAGTATATTCATTTAAGTATGTGGAAATATCAACAAAATATTTAATTAAACAAGGAGCACTAATAGAGAATTGACAGCCTAGGGCTGCTTTAAAATGTTTTATGGCTAATTCCATTTTAGGATGTGATATTCATTGCAGTTATAAAGTCGTTTTGAAATGTATTTTTAATATTATTTTTAAAAGAATATCTAAAATGTTCAATAACTTCACATACAAGGCTTAGAAAAAACCTGAATGCAGATTCCTTTGTCTCCTGTTTAGTAACTAATACAATATTGTCTTTTTTTGTTATTCATTGTATTGTAGGATTCAGAACTACCCTAATATTGTTAAAGTGTCATTAGGCTTAGCAGTATTCATCATCATGTATTCATGTTTTGCAGAACCACCATTTGGATACAAAATTTTCTGTCTGTTTGAAAAGGTCTTATCAGATATGCAAGCTCTTTTTGGTTTTGTTTTGCTTTTTGACAAAAGTCAAGCATTTTCAGTTTGTTTCAGCAAAAATCAACCGGTTAAGATTTTATTATTCTTCAAAACTCTTTTAACACATTTAGTAACACAATTATTTATTTCTCTATATTTATTCTTCTTAATTTTTCTAACACATGTTTTGGAATTAGCCTAAATTTATAAAATCTTTATAAATTATTGCCTTATCAATCTTACGAGGAAACATACTCTTTTTACAAATTTATAGGGCATTTGAAGTGACTCCAGGCCCTTTGTAAGTTCTTAGATGCGTGTTATGCCTAGGAACAAAAAGTTCTTTTATTAAGGGACATATAATAGCCAAAGTGCTTACAAAACTGTATTATAAATGTTGAAGTCATAATGAGGACAAGAAACAATCCTTCACTTTAGTAGAGTGTTTATTTGTGTGTATAGATACACATATGTGGTTTTTCTTTCAGGTATAGACTTCAGACCGTGAAGTCCTTAGCTGGGGTGAGCCTCATGTTACGGCTTCTGTGGGCGAGTCTGAGATGGGACGACATGGCAGCCAAGGCCCCTCCGGGAGGAGGGACTACACGGACGGGTGAGAGGTCTTTATTTTCTAGTTCCAGTTTAAAAGAGAAAAGTCACTAGATAGTTCACTTAATTTTAAGCATATCTGTTTTTTATTAAAATATAATGCTTGTGTTTTGAAAATACAGCTGTGGTAGAGTTGGGCAGCGCATGCTATAAAATCCTGGGGGCCGGGAAGAGGGGTTCCAATTAGAAGGTGAGTCACTTTTGTGTGAACCAGTCTGAATTTTAAAAAAAGACTGATTATGGTAGAATATAAATCATTTAAACTGGGACATCTGGAACCCTGTGCTTGCTGCTTCTTTCCTAGGGTTTTTACTGTTTTGACTGAGTTTTGCCACCAGGAACTAAGCTGCCCCCAAACAGCGTTTTGCCCAGGTTAGAAATTTTCAGAGAGGAAGAAACTCAGTATTATTGCAGTCAGCAATGATCCTGCAGTCGTTAGTTAATCAAATGTTGCCAAAAGTTTATTCCATGTGTATCTCTTTTTTAAAATACCAGATGTTGTACCTTTTTAGTCTCTGAATATCTTAGGTGGTTATTAATACTGTGTGAATTAAATCACCATAGAAACATCTGAAACTGAAATCACAACAACAGAAATAATTAAGAGGCGAGATGTTGGTCCTTATGGCATTCGATCTGAATATTGTATCAGGAAAATCATTTGCCCCATTGGAGTTCCAGAAGCCCCAAAAGGTAAGGAATAGAAAGAATTCTATTCTATTCTTTCTTTCTTTCTTTGAGGAAGATTAGCCCTGAGCTAACATCTGCCACCAATCCTCCTCTTTTTGCTGAGGAAGCCTGGCCCTGAGCTAACATCCGTGCCCGTCTTCCTCTGCTTTATACATGGGACGCCTACTACAGCATGGCTTGCCAAGCGGTGCAATGTCCGCACCCGGGATCCGAACTGGCGAACCCCGGGCCGCCAAAGCAGAACATGCGCACTTAACTGCTGCGCCACCGGGCCAGCCCCTTTTCTTTCTTTATTGACCTGTTAGCCACATCTTTTATGAATTAAAATTTGATTATAATTCTTTCCTTAACTTTTTATTCAACTTTTGACAAAGATATCTTTTCATTACAAACTATTATATTTAAAAAATGATATTTATGCAATAAATAGCAAGATTCCGCTAGGCACACATTGATGCCTACAGGCATTGTGCCAAGCACAGAGAGGGTACAAAGGGCTACAATAATACCTCTTATAATGAAGATGTGGAGCAGTGATTGACATCAGATGGTCAGCTCCCTGAGGGCAGCCACCGAGTCTGTCGGGTTTGTTGTAGTCCTGGCGCCTGCGGCAGAATCTGACACATGTGGTCAGTGAAGATTTGTTGACTCAAGGGTTAAAGCTGTTGTGAAATACTTCAGTGCTCAGGGTAGGAATAATCTAAGGGGCATAGTTACTCAGGAAACATTTATAGAGCATCTGCGTGAAAGGCATGAGGCAGCAAATATAGAGAAGAATGAGATCCACTTCCTGTTCTCAAGGAAGCAAAGAAAAGGTTGATAGTATTCTAATACCATACATGAAAATTAAAACAGCACTAAAGTGAGTTCAGTAAGGTGTCCAGATTCAAGATATAGAAATAGACAAAAATCAATAGTTTTGTTTTGTTTATGCAGTACAAATATTTAGAAAAATATCTATTAAGAAATATGTGAAAAGAAAATGCTGTCCTTAGATAGTAGCATACTATAGAAGTTAATTGTCCCCAGATGTATAAATTTAAATTTTGAAATTTGATTAACACAGAAGTTCATCTTGGAGACTAAATGACTGAGAATGGCCTTTTGAAAAGAACATCAGTAAGGGGGTACCTGTCCTTGTAGACGATGAAATATTAATATGACTAAAACAATGTTGTCCTGGAAGAGAAATAGGCAGCTCAGTCGATAGGTAGAGATGCTGAAGGAAGAAGGTGTTCCTGCCTGTCTTCACTCTCGACCCCACGGCCTTCAGTGCCAACCACTGCAGTCCCCTGCAGTCACTTTTCTTTGACTTGTATCACTTTGTCCAATGAAAGCCCTTCTGCTGTTTCAGTTTCCTTCTGCTGCTTCCCTAGTCCCTGAATGTACGAGAAAGGCAGGCAGTGCTTGTCTCTCCCTACTTTTTATTTTTAAAATCTTATCATTAGGAGGTTAATAGTTTCAGATCCCTTCTTTACATTGGTAACTCTCAAATCTGCTTCTCAGTGCTGTGATGGAGAAATATAAATTGCCAGAGTTGTACATGGCAAGGACACCAAGCCCACATCTGGGAAGGACAACCTAGGCTTCTTGAAGGAAATTGTATCCATGTTGGGGTCTGAAGGATGAATAGGCATTACTCAAGTGAGGGGACTCGAGGGTAGGAATAGTGTTGCGGAGGGAACAGGCTGTGCGAAGGCTCATAGGCCTTTTATATCAGAGGCCAGCATACCATGGCCCATGAGCCTTGACGCGCTGCCTGCTTTTGTTAATAAAGTTTGATTGGAACATAGTGGCACTTGCTACCTTATGTATTCTTTGGCGCCTTTCATGATACAACAGCAGAGTTGAGTAGTTGTAACAGAGACCATCTGGTCTAAAGTATTTACCATCTGGCCGTTTAAGAAAAAGTTTGCCAACTCCTGCTTTTCTTGATGTAAAAGGAAATGCCAGAAGAACTGTAATTTTAGAAGCTATATTGCTTAAAATATTCTGATTTCTTTTCCAAAGAAACACCTACACCTCAGAGAAAAGGCCTCCGATCAAGCGCATTGCGGCCGAAAAGACCAGAAACGCCCAAGCAGACTGGCCCTGTCATTATCGAAACGTGGGTAGCGGAGGAAGAATTGGAATTGTGGGAGATCAGGGCGTTTGCTGAGAGGTAAGGAATGTTAACACGTGATCAGGTATTTGCAGATTTTATCACTTCAGAATTAAAGAACTACCCCTTTAACAGTTTATTCAGTATGTCTGAGTTAATTTGACTCTACTTTTTGATTTTAAGTGCTAGCTGTATATCGTTTATTACGGTCCTGTTTCTGATTGGAATTTGTTTTATCCATTTGTCAGTTTCTAATTACCTTAATTTAAATGTTTTATGCTGGAATCAAAATAATTCCATCCCTTTGTATAATGTGAAAGTCAACCAGATTTCACTTCATATTAGATGCTGGATACCTAATAAGGTAGTTTCTGATAATTTCCCCCTTTTTTTTCCTGCAGAGTGGAGAAAGAAAAAGCGCAAGCAGTTGAACAACAGGCTAAGGTTAGTGAACAGAAGAAGGCAGAGGACTTCCAGGCCCACATGGAGGCTCACCTCAGACAGCAGCGCTTGGCTGCCCAGCAGGTGGGGGCATTGGTACTTGTCCCACCTGGCAACGAACTGACATTTCTCGCCAAATTCATGCACGCCAAAAGCACAGAATTAAATATTCATGTGGTTCTGTTTTTAAGTATATCTCACATACATCTTAATTTCATTACTTGAAAATAGCTCTGTGGATGCACCAAACTGTGGTTTTGTAAAAACTGTACAGATTTGGAGAACAATGTTTGAAATAACATTTCTCTCTTTATATACAGTGGGTAGTTTCTCAAGATAATTTTTCCTGCAAAATTTTTATCTGTAAAATCTCTGTGGTCTATGAAAAAGCAAATTGTACTAATTTGCTTTTGCACAAATTTGTGTTAAAAGTGTGTAAGAGTTTGTTATAATTGATGATCATAAGGCTACTGATGGTTTCTTAGCATTTCCACACTGTAAATGATGCCCTGTATGTGCCTGAATATGAAAGATGGTTATCCTGTTTTTCTAATGAGAAGATACTATAAATGTTTTTAGCCAACTTGGATATATAAATTTTCAGGATACAGATGAAATAAATGACTATTTACGATATCATTAACTTAGTTATTGTTAGTGCTGACGAGTTGATTCCCACTCCTAGGGACCCAGTGTAAAGCAGAGCGGAACCCTGCCCGGTTTTTTGCGCCATCCTCTCACTTTCTGGCACTGTATCACACAGTGCTCTGCTGCTATTCATAGGGTTTTCTTGGCCAGTTTTTCCGGAAATGGGTGGCCAGGTCCTTCTTCGTAGTCTGTCTAGTCTGGAAGCTCCACTGCAACTTCTCCACCATGGGTGACCCTGCTGGTATTTGAAATACTGGTGGATAGGTGGTGTGGTTGCCTGACCAGGAAGGGAACGCAGGGTGTGGCGATGAGAGCGCTGAATCTTAACCACTAGACCACCACATTGACTTAATTACACACAACTATTTAAAAATTACAAACTGGTTTTTTTCTGTCACATTATATAAGACATTTTTTCGAATTCTCATGTATCTTTTACATCAGTTTACTATAGGTCACTGGCTTTGCTTACATCAAAGTTTGAGATAACAGCACCTTTGGACTCCAGCTGTCATGTCTGTCTGTCCATTCATAGAAAAACTGGCGAATTGTTTTGTTTTTCATTTTATGGATGTGTTTTGTCATCTCTACAATGTAAACTCATTTTTTTACTTTTTAAAATTTCTTTAAAATGTTTATTTACAAAGATAGTCAACGTTTCCCATTTGAAGGCATACCCTCAGGAAATAACTACTAAATATGTGTTCAGTTTCTTTGCTTTTTTTTTTTTTTCCCCTCTTCCTTTTTCTCCCAAAGCCCCCTGGTACATAGTTGTGTATTTTAAGTTGTGGATCCTTCTAGTTGTGGCATGTGGGACGCCGCGTCAGCATGGCTTGATGAGCCGTGCCATCTCCACACCCAGGTTCAAACTGACAAAACCTTGGGCCCCCAAAGTAGAGTGTGCGAACTTAACCACTCAGCCACGGGGCCGGCCCCGCCTTTTTTTTCTTTTTAACTGATTCCATCTTCTGAGGAATGAGAAATTATGTGAAATATCTCATTATATTCAGACATATAAGATGTATACAAAAGTAGTTCTAAAAAGATAGGCTGTGATGTCACTGGTGAGCAATTTCCAATGGCATGGATATCTTCAGCGTTGGAATTTGATCTTAGTACATATTTCAGCTCCACCATTAACTCTCTGGCTTGAGCCAGTTGCACAACCTCTCTGAATCTCATTGTCCTCATCTTTAAAGTCACAGTGCCAGCAACTTTACTGAGTTGATTGGACTATTAAATACGATAATGAAGGTCAAGCATCTGCTCCCAGTTTGCAGTCAGTGCCACGTATTGTTTTTACATGTGTAAGCTTATACTCTCTCATTGGTAAGCCGTCAGAAAATATCAGCAATCTGTGATAAAAGAGATACAAACTGTCTTTAATAACCCTGTAGTCTGATCAGATTATACCTCTCTGTATAAAATAAAGTCTTTTTCCTGTAAAGATGTTTGAACTGAGTAATAAGTCTAGAAAAGTTGTTTTATGATTTTTAGCTTGCTTGATTGCAGATTTGCCAACTTGAACAGTGGTATTTAAATATTGACATGTTCTTTCTAATTGGTTAAATTAATATGACAGCAAACTGGAAACCTTTTAAATTCCTGTCATTTGCTGCCTGCTCTAAATCACACAACTGAGCAGCAAGGTGCTCCTGTCCCCAGTACGGTCACTCGCCTCTCTCACTTTCACCCTGAAAGCTCGGACCTTTGTACAGCTTGGCAAAACTGGATTGTTTCTAATTTTTTGTTATGAAAAACTTACTGCTTTTAATAAAACTATATGCGATTTTAGAGTCATAAAATATTGCCATCATCAAGAAATTAAATTCAAGGGTAAATTTATTTGGTCATATTTTCAGAAGTAAAATATTTTAGAAATTTAGTGCAGTTTCTTAGATTGGGAGAAATTATGGCTGAACTTCTTGCAGAATGATACTGTTTTTATTTAGAACTATGTTGGTTCATGTTTTCTCTCCCTGATTTTTCTAGAAACGATTGGAACAGCAGAAGCCTACAGTAATTGCAGCTTCCACTACTTCCCCAACAAACAGTACGACTAGTACCATCTCTCCAGCACAGAAGGTTATGGTGGCCCCCATAAGTGGCTCCGTTACAACTGGAACTAAAATGGTTCTGACTACTAAAGTTGGGTCTCCAGCTACAGTAACGTTCCAGCAGAACAAGAACTTCCATCAGACCTTTGCTACGTGGGTTAAGCAAGGCCAGTCAAATTCAGGTACACAACTGTGATTAAATAAAAAATTACTTCCATTCAAGGAAAAGAAATTTCAGTCTTTTACCTACTGAAATGAAACATTTCTGTAGAAAGTTGTTTTTCTTCTGCAGCTGATTGAGCAAACAAGCTGTACCAGTTGGTTTGTTACAGATAATATTCATAATATTACATTAGCGAAACTCCTCTTTTACATTATTTCACTTTCAACATTTACATAATTCACTTACTTTGAGTGAAGAGGAATGTTTTTCTTAAAAATACAAAATGAGCCACATTTCATGCATTGGTGCCCTTCCTAGAAGTCACTACGTTGCTGGTTATTCTAAATCTAAAGCTTATTAAATGTCTTATACCCCATTAGCCACCAGCACAGCTGCCACATCTGCTACAACCATTGCCAGCACAGGTCAGACGTTCCAAATTACAGGCAATCCAGTCACTATGGCAGGAAAAGTAATTACCAAACTGCCACTTCCTGCAAACAGCAAGATTGTCGCTGTAAATGTGCCAGCAACACAAGGAGGTAAGGGAAATGTGAAGAGTTTTAATTCACATTTGCCAGATCATACTGTCGCCATTATTTCTCATTTCCTTTTCACTGATTTCAGTCCTCGGAGCTCACATTCTATGTAGTCCACTATAAAATCCTGCCACACGTAGTTTCTCCTCAGAAACCAAGCAAACCTGTTGCTTTTCATTAAAGGGGCAGTTGTTAATTACTTCTTCATCTTTTTTTAAGGCGTTGTTCAGGTACAGCAGAAAGTCCTGGGTATCATTCCGTCAAGTACAGGTACAAGTCAGCAGACTTTTACTTCATTTCAGCCCAGGACGGCAACAGTTACAATTAGGCCCAACACCTCAGGCTCTGGAGGAACCACAAGCACTTCACAAGTAAGAATTCTCTACAGGCTTATTTTGTTTTGAAGTGTTAACCACACCAGGTTGAAGATTTTAGACTGGCCTCTTCCAGGATGAATCCAACTTCTAATTTTCCTTTGCCTTTTACTTAATCTGTGGCAAAGTACTGATTTTTTCAAAATCTGTTATATTTCTAAGTAAAAATGACACATGAACTGTTAATTTTTAACATTTAGTTAATAGCATGTTAGTATAGTTTATGAATCATAAGAGTTTCCTTTCTAGGATTTTAAAAATTCCTCATATAAAACAGTAGACAGTGCTGGGCTCTCCAAGGAAACTTGCTATGCAGCTAAGAAATATAATGAAAACTATAATCCACAGCAGTAAAACTAGTTTGTTAATCCGCTAATATGCACACATTTAGTTACATCATGTCTTTGGCACTAGTGTTACGGAAAAGATTTAAAGTTGTGCAGATTTGAAAATGTTCTGAACCTAACTATAAAACTGAAAACAACATGCTTCATAATCTCTCTTTAAAAACTATGAAAGAACATTTGGTTTCTGATTTACTCTTATATTCTCTGAGTTACAGATATGGATTGGAGCTCAGAGAAAATAAGACTCTGTTTTCCTCTGAGCAGCTGTGGTGGTTATAGAGCAGAGCTTTACTGGGTCTTTAGGCTTTTCTTGGTATCAGTGACAAGGAATTTCATATGATCTCATTTGAATTTAATTTTCCCACCTCAAAATTTCATCTTTATTCTGCTGCTTAATATAATTTAAAATGTAATGTCCAAGAGCCTCTATCATTTCTGTAGACATGTTTATCAATATAGAATGTTTAAAGATCTGTGTTCTAAGTCCATCATGCTTTAGTCTTTTAAAAACATTTTAATTCATTGTCCTTTGTGTCATTTATAGGTAATCACAGGGCCTCAGATCCGCCCTGGTATGACGGTGATTAGAACACCACTCCAACAGTCAACACTAGGAAAGGCAATTATTCGAACACCTGTGATGGTACAGCCAGGTATTCATCCATCCAGTATTATCATTTTACATCTAAACAACCACTATAGGAAATCTATAATACTCTGTATTTGGCACTCTACATACAGAAAATACCAATTTGAATTAAGACTTAAAAGCACACTAAATTTCTAATCCATCATGAGATGCATCCAGAGATATTGTTTCATAACATTGCCAGTTAGAGAAAAATAGATCCAAGTATGCTTATTAAAAATGTTTTTGAAACCTCTAATAAATGGAATATGTACATTCAGATCATTGGAGTAAAGAGAATGAGAAAAGAAAATAGTCTATGTGGCAAAAGCTGAGATAAAATCAGGGAAACAGCTAAGAAGTATTTAAACAGAAAGCACAAAACAAGATTACAGAGACAATGGCAGCGCTTCATTAATGTGAATGAGTTAAAGCTCCCATATTAAAAGTTGAAGACTGTAAAGATCGAGTGAAAAAAAAATTCCAACTATACATTTATGAGAAACATACCTAAGATCAAATTACCACAAAAGGTAAAAAATAAAAAGATGGGCAAAGATACATGAAATAAAGGCGAAAGAAAGATAGAAAAGGAGGGAAGGGGGAAGACAAGGATAACCCTACTAATATTGGATGGAGTAGAATTCAGTGTTAAAAAAAGCATTAATGAAATAAAGAGGTGAAGAGTTCTAAAGGAGTTATTTTTAAAAAACAAAATCAGGAGCTGGCCCAGTGGCGAAGCGTTTAAGTGTGCATGTTCCACTTTGGCGGCCTGGGGTTCACTGGTTCGGGTGCCAGGTGCAGACATGGCACCACTTGGCATACCATGCTGTGGTAGGTGTCCCACATATAAAGTAGAGGAAGATGGGCACAGATGTTAGCTCAGGGCCAGTCTTCCTCAGCAAAAAAAGGAGGATTGGCAGCAGATGTTAGCTCAGGGCTAATTTTCCTCCCAAAAAAAAAGCATTAGATAAGACAAAGAGGGTCATTTTATATTGGCTTAAACATAAAGGTTGTAGTGAAGATGGAATCTTGGATCCTAAAAGCAGACTGTGTATAGGCCATATTCTTTGTAGTAAAGCTAGAAATTTATATTAAGGTATTATACTAGTAACCTTTACTTGCTTGGAAACTTTAAAATGTATGTTCTCAGGGCCAGCCCTGTGGCCTAGTGGTTAAGTTCAGTGTGCTCTGCTTCGGCAGCCCAGGTTCAGTTCCCAGGCGCAGACCTACAACACTTGGCGGCGGCCATGCTGTGGCAGTGACCCACATACAAAAAACAGAGGAATAGGCGTTGGCCCCATGGTGTAGGGTTAAGTTCATACATTCTACTTCAGCTCTCTGGGGTTTGCCAGTTCAGATCCCAGGTGCAGACTTATTCACTGCTTATCAAGCCATGCTGTGGCAGGCATCCTGCATATAAAGTGGAAGAAGATGGGCACGGATGTTAGCTCAGGGCCAGTCTTCCTCAGCAAAAATAGAAGAATTGGTGGCAGATGTTAGCTGAGGGCTAATCTGCCTTTAAAAAAGAAAAACAACATAGAGGAACATTGTCACAAATGTCAGCTCTGGGCAAATCTTCCTCAGCCAAATAAATAAGTAAAAATATATGTTCTCATAAGTAATTTTTAGGTTAAAGAAATGTCGTAGGTGTAATTGCAAACAGATTATCAAATAGCAACTAAGCCTTGCTGCCAAAGCTGAACTCAGAGGCAAATTCATTCATTCAACAAATGTTTGAGCACCTGCTTTAGGCAGTTGAAATACATTGGTGACCAAAATAGAGCAAAAATCCATATTCTCAAAACTTAATCAGAAGTTAGAAAAATATATGAAACAAGTCAAATGAAAAAAGGGAAGAAGTAAAATAAAAGTACAAGTATTAGCAATTAGAAAATAGAAAAGGCAAATATTGTTAAAATAAGCCATTCTTTCACAAGTCTAATCTTGAGAAAAGGGAACAAAATGCTAGTTTACGGAAATAGGAATGAGAAAGTACCATAAGAATAGAATCATGGGCCAGCCCCGTGGCCGAGTGGTTAAGTTCGTCCACTCTGCTTCAGTGGCCCGGGGTTTTGCCAGTTTGGATCCTGGGCCCGGACGTGGCACCACTCGTTAGGCCACGTTGAGGCAGCATCCCACATGCCACAACTAGAAGGACCCACAGCTAAAATATACAACTATGCACTGGGGGGACTTGGGGGAGAAAAAGCAAATAAATAAAAGTTAAAAAAGAATAGAATCAACTTTTTTAAATCAAAAGAGAATTGTGAACACAGGTAACCTTGCTGTAAGATTGAGAATGATCACTATCCATGCTCAGGAACTAAATCTGTTTGAGTCATGAAGCATAGTTATATTCTGCGCTTATAAATTCCAAGGCTCAATGACTCACATCAACGAAAGAAATTGGGAAAGTTACCATAGTATTCCCTACAAAAAGGAATTCCGGACCTCATGCTTGTGGTTTTATGAGTAAAATTCTTTGAAATGGTTAGGAAACAAATAATTTCCTTCTTATAAAAATAGTAGTTCCAGGGCAGAGGGGTAAGAAAAGATTAAATCTTTCCCATTCATTGTAGAAATTTAGCACAATTCTAATAAATGTGGCATAGTTTTTTTGTTTTTGAAGGGCAATCGTCTAATGCCTCAACAGCATTTACCCAGAAAACAGACTAGGGTTCATTATTTCGGTTAATGCTACAGGAACAATTGATAAAATTCAGTATTCCTGTTTAAAAGTAGCTAGTCAGGCAGATGACTACAAGGAAAGATAAGACTAATGTAAAGGAGGAAAAACATTTATAGATGATAAATGGTCATGCACTTCAAAACTGAAAAATTTGGCAAATTGCAAGATAGTACTCTAGATGTCTAGAACCTGTGTTCCCTAATGCCTTATGTAGCTGCAGTTACATGTTTGACTTGCATATGTGAATCTACAGCTTCACATGTGCGTGAGTCTGGTGTGTGGAAGGAAAAGCAAGGTGGCCGGTGGGGCTGGTGGGGGCCCAGTGAAGACAAGAGTCACATAGGAATTGTGGTCAGAGAGGTGGAGGGTAAGTGCTTGTGCGCAGATCAACTTATCCCTGTTCCTACCACCATGCTAGCCTTTCCCAAAATGGAATTCACAGACTGCCAGTATGTAATCCAAAAATTTTAAATTTTTGAATTTGCATTTTGATGATAATCTAAAAATAAACTGACACATACATATTGGTTATCATCTGAATGACCATCGTATAATCAATTGATATCAACCCTTTTATCCCTCTCTGGTGATACCATATCAGTACCAGATGATCAGCTAAAATAACTTATTGCATGAGTCCTCAAACTGCAGTACAAAGACATAGTGTTGGGGTCCAGAATGTCTCAAGTTAAAACACTTGACTACACGTGCTGTACTGTTTTTCAGTTCATCTTGAAGAATAAATGAATGGGAATAATAAAGAAAAGTTAAGAAGAAAGAGTAATGAGGGAAAACTCGCACTGCCAGTTGTCAAAGCCTATTACAAGCCACAGAAGTAGGAGCACGACATCAAAGGGCACTAGACCAATAGAAACAATTAAAGAGGCTTCTTTATATGTGAGAATTTGCAGTATGACTGAGGTGTCATTGTGAATCAGGAAGGAAGGAATGGACTTATCAGTAAATAATACTGGAATAATCAGTTGATAGTGTAGGGGGAAAAATAGACCTCTACCAATATATACTGTGACTAAGACCGTACTTGGGAAGATATGTCTGAATCAGAGAATGCAGGAAAACTTTAAAACCAATAATTAAAGCCAAAAAACTACAAAAAAAACCACATTAAAGAACTTTTATAGCCTTAAAAATAAATAAAATTAAAAGGCAGATAGCAAAGTAGGAAAAATACATATTTGTAATTTATATCTTTAGTCTATAAAAAGCAACTATAAATAAGTAGGAAAAGTAATGTGATGGCAGAGTGTGGAGGGAGTTCACAAATGAAGTATAATGACTTGACAGTTAAATGCTGACCCTCTATAGTAAGTGAAGAAATTCAGACACCATCATACTATTTCTGACTGCTGGAGTATTTTGCTTTTGTGATAATACCTACCGTTGGCAAGTGTTGATTGAAATGGGTAGTCAGTGGTGGTGGGAGTACGAATTGATAGAACTCTTCTAAAATTCAATTTAGTACCATGTTCCTACTATTAACACAGTACTTGTTTTGGGAGGGGGCGTTTATTCTAAGGAAATAATTAGAAGCAGATAAAAATTTATAGGCACGGATTTATTTCACCATGTCATTTATTTTTAAAAAGATAAAAAGACAGTATTCTAAATGTCAAAATAGGTTCAGTTTCATACATATGCAATAATATTAAACATCAGTCATTAAAAGAAATACAGATATGTTCACAGAAGGAAAAACAGGAAATAAATACAAAACTTCAGAAATGTGATGTTATTCACTAAGTACTAATGAATTAGGGCATTGTGAATTAAAATTAGCTGCCAAATAATTACTCTTAGCAACTATTGCACAGGGGAAAAAATTCCACCTGCCCTTTCCTCCAATTTCAGGAAGTTAAATGAGAAATGGAAGTTTTTAAAAGACTGTAGAGCCATTCCAATTAAACTTTACCCCTTCAGTAGATATTTATTGAACAATAACTATGGAGGCATTCTGTGAGTACTTTGCCCAGGTATTGAGGATGTAGTGGTCCTTGCCTCCTGCTTCTCCCAAACTGCCTGGCAAATAGCAGTAAGAAAAGCTGATTCATAAATGTAATCGGCCCAGAATATTCCAGATTCTGTGTGTTTTGTTTAAAATTCATATGACTTAATTGTATGTTAGATTATTATCTTATTTTTAATATGATATTCCTAAGGAAAGGAAGCCTTTATAAATGGCATGTTTTACATATTCTCTTCTGTCTTCCCTATTGTCATTTGGCTTTAGAATCATAGGGAGAATATTAATTGTTTTTTTACTCTACTATAGATAGCAGGAGCTGGAGAATGGTTGTCAGTGAGCTGAGTGAAAAACAGGTTCACTGACAACCCAGTGGTCCTTTGGGTGTGGGTATACGACTGAATGCATCCTTGGGTGGTCGGCATCGCATAAGTCTTTTTGAAAATTGAAAAGAATACATTCGTCTGAAGTATTGAACAATATTTCAACTCAAAATACTGCTAAGGGCGTATAAGCATTCATAATGTTTTGCTGTTTGCATAGGGGCTCCTCAACAAGTGGTGACTCAGATCATTAGGGGGCAGCCCGTTTCCACGGCAATCTCTGCCCCGAATGCCGTTTCCTCAGCACCTGCACAGAAAGGATTAACTTCAGGAGCATCCACTGCAAATCTGCAGTCTTCGAGCTCACCATCCCCTCGCCCCCAGCAAGGACAGGTGAAGCTTACCATGGCTCAGCTCACTCAGTTAACACAGGGCCACGTAAGTACTGTGACTTCATTTTAACATTAGAGGTGATCTTATTGATTCTTCCTGTAAGTTTAAAAATGTGCTTATTTTCAGAAGTTTAAAAATGTACGTTTTTTGAGAAATGGCTGCTTCCTAGAGTCAAACAAAAATACTTCATAAACAAGGATGTAATAAACCTCAACTATCTAGACTCCTTAGATGGTGAGCTATAACAGTGACATCTTAACTACCAAAATTTTATTAGTTGGCCAATTTCCATGGGAAAAATAAAATTTGAATGCATTAAGCTTTAGCTTTCTTGCAAGACTCAATATTGTTATCCTTTCTTCCAATACTAATCAGTTGATGGAATGCAGTTCCCATCAATATCCCAAGAGATGTTTTTGTAGAACTTGACAAGCTGATGTTTAAACTTGATATGGAAGTGCAAAGGATCAGGAATAGCTATAACACCAAGAATAGTTGTATCACTTTGCAAGAATAGGATTTGCCCTGTGTGATAACCCAATATCAAAACTTAATATAATGCTTCACTAATTAATACAGTGAGGTACAGACACAAGGATAGATAGACCAGCAAAAAGTAGAGAGTTGAGAAAGTGACTCATGCCTCTGTGGACGTTTGTTATATGATAGAGGTGGCATTGCAGGTTATTGAGGAAAGGACAGACTTTTCAGTAAATGGTGCTGGGACAATGCGTATGGGAAACCATGAGATTGGAGCACTGCCTCACTCATAAACTGAATTCCAGGAAGATAAAAGTCCTAACTGTGAAGGGCAAAACTATAATACTTTCAAAAGATAAGGTAGAAGAAAATCTTCATAACCTTAGGGTAGGAAAAGCTTCCTTAAACACACAAAAAACAGTAAAAGAAAAAGATTTACAAATTTAGCTACATTAAAAATAAGAACTTCAGTTCATCAAACATTATAAAAGAATGTGAAAAGAATAAGAGAAGATAAAAATACGACCAACCAAGGACTATTATCCAGAATAAATGAAGAATTACTACTAATCAAGAAGGAAAAAAAATCCAATAGCTCAGTAGAAAAAAGAGCATACAAACTTGATGAGGACAGAGGAACTTGAAATGTCAAAAAATCCAAAAAACTGCTGAACTTTATTGGTACTAAGGGAAGTGCATATTAAAATCATATACGTAAGAGATTGTTATAAATTAAGATGTTGGACAAAATCAAGAGTTAGCAAAGACGTGAAGCGGAATGAATTCTCATGTACAACTGGTAGTAGTATAAATTGGTTTAGCCATTCTGGAAAACTCCTAGACATTATCTAGCAAAGTTGAAGATCGTGTGCCCCAGGTCCCAGTAGTTCTCCTTCTAGGTGTATTCCCTGGAGAAGTTCTTGTTCGTGTGAGCACCAGGATAATGGACGTGAATATTCATAGCAGCATTGTTCATAAGAGTCAAAAACTGGGAACAACCCAAATGTCTGTGTGCAATCAATTAGGTAAATAAATTGGTAGTATATTCCTACAGCAATGGAAATAAACTACAGCCACACAGAACTACAGTGTTGAACCTAGAAGCAGGTAGTAGACTTACATTAGGCTTTCATGTGCTTCAAATTCAGAAACAGGCAAAACTAGCTGTATTGTGTAGAGATACAAGGCTGCTGCATTGCCCACCTTGGAGGGGGCCCATTCCCATCATAGTTTTTCTGGACAGTGCCCCTGAAGTTGTGAGCCTGTGGCCCTATACATCTAAAAGTAGTAGCACTGTGAAGAATTGTGATGTTCTCATAACACGGAGAATAGTGGTTACCTCTAGGGGAAAGGAAGGGAATTAAGATCAGAGCAGGTCACATGGGGGGCTTCTTGGATACTGGCAATGATGACCTGAGTGCTGGCTTTATGGATGTTCACTTTATAATTATTCTTTAAACTATACTTGGTGTTTTATGTATTTTTGAATGTGCACAAAAAATATGTTAGAAAAGCAAGAGTGAGTAAGGGACTCGTGAGTACGATATATGGAGCTGAGTAATAGTACACGGACTCTGTAGCATCAGTTTCGGCTGTTGGGAATTTGGGGAGGGTTGTTTTCACTCTTGTTTTCTAATTCTCCACCATGTTCCTGGTAGCTAAGGTGACTGGATTAATAAGTCCTGGACGTAATAAATAAGAAGATGCAGTACCTATGGAGTTTTTAGTTCCTAGTCCCCATTTTGATAACTATTTGGACATTAGTGACCCTTCTGACTTGGTGTTTGCATTCCATGTCTAAAACCCGAAGCTTTTTATACTTTAGCACCCACACACACTCCATAGGAAATTTGGTACATACTGAAAAAACCAAGAGTAGGAGATCTGGGTTCCTCATTTCATCTCACCCTCAGCTTGGTCTCTACCTTTGGGCAGGGGACTTGAACGTCTAGCCTGAGTCTCTGAATTGGTAATAAGATTATAGTAATGTTTTCTCTCCCTCTCCGCAGAGTCACAAGTCCATTGTGCTAATCCAATGAGGCAGTATGTACAAAGATGCTTTGGAAATTGTAAGATGATATGAATATAAGATAATTGAAAATCAGAACTTTGTGGAGACCCTAGTGGTTCGCTATAATGCCCTTATTCTGTAGATTGGGAAATGTAGATGCGGAGGAGTCATGCTACTTGTAGACAGAGACCTGGCTGTCCATTTGGAGAGCTTAGACTGGCACTCTGGGTTATTCATATTTTTTCTACCAAACATCAGTCCTTTAAAATAAATATTCTTATTTTAGCTTATCTGAATTCCTCTAGTACCATTCCATAGACATTCAAATATATTATTTCATCATATTAAAGGATCTTTTCAGCATAAGAATGGTATACTTATAGATTGATGCTTCGCACACTTTGTATTGTGTGTTTTTTCTATAGGGTGGCAATCAAGGTTTAACAGTAGTAATTCAAGGACAAGGTCAAACTACTGGACAGCTGCAGTTGATACCTCAAGGGGTGACTATACTTCCTGGTCCAGGACAGCAACTGATGCAAGCTGCCATGCCAAATGGTACTGTTCAGCGATTCCTCTTTACCCCGTTGGCCACAACAGCCACAACAGCCAGCACCACCACCACCACTGTTTCGACTACAGCAGCAGGTAGAACTTGGGGTTTATCGTAAAGGCTGCATATTATTCCCACAAGTTGCTGGGCTAACAGAGGGGACAGGAGCACGAGGGCTTATCTTTGGGAGGATATGCCTCAAGCCAATGAGCTTAACAGCTGACTAGTCAGCCTCAGAAGATCTGGACAAGATCTCTTGTTCTTATAGACTCTCTGTCGCCACTACCCCCCATAAAGAACATTGGAGGGTTGGAGGGGGACAGCAAAAAATGTTGCTATCATGGTCACGATGCCCACACTTACTCCTTGCCAAGCTTTGTAGGCGCTGGTTGAGTCGTGGAGGTGACCTCCCAGAGGGTGGATGTCTCCAGCTTATAACCTGCAATTGAGAGCTGCAGGTCCAGAAGCACTTTGTTACCCTCTTAGTGCAAGTTGCTGTCGCTAACTGCCACCATGCCGTGGGAGAAAAACAAGGGTTGTCATTAGCCTGGGCCAGAAGACTTGGCCGATTTCCAGAGATGTGCCTTGGTTTGGCAGCCAGCCCTCTGGAGAGTTAGCAGAGTGTGCAGAGGGTGGCCACAAAGCAGCACCCACACTCCCCAGTTTAGAAGCGTCCTAACCCAAGTGCGTCTAAATGGAGTATTTCTAAGGCATTCATCTTCCATACTGAAATGCAGAGTTTTCACCTTTAGAAAATCCCCTTCAAATTCTTCCTTAACCGTGGTGTTATGTTCTAGAGTAATAGAAATATTTGGTCTTTCCTTTTCACAGGTACAAGTGAACAAAAACAGAGTAAATTATCACCCCCGACACAGGTACAACAAGCCAAAACCCAGCCACCAGCTCAGTCGCCAAGTGTGAGTCCTCCAGAAGCCCAGCCACAGACTGCTCAGCCTTCAGCTCAGCCCCAGCCCCAAACCCAAACCCAGCCCCAGTCCCCAGCTCAGCCCGAAGCTCAGACTCAGCCTGAGGCTCAGTCCCAGACAGCTGTTGCATCCCATGTCCCTGCTGAAGCACAGCCCCCCCAAGCACAGCCATCCAAACCCCAAGTTGCAGTACAGTGTCAGCCTCAGAGTAATGTCCAAGGACAGCCTCCTGCTCGCGTCCAGAGTCCACCACAGACTCGAATACGTCCATCAACTCCATCCCAAGTGTCTCCTGGACAGCAATCCCAGGTTCAGACTACAACCTCACAACCGATTCCAATTCAGCCACATACATCTCTTCAGATACCTTCCCAGGGCCAGCCACAATCACAACCCCAGGTACAGTCTTCAACTCAAACTCTTTCATCAGGACAAACGTTAAGTCAAGTTACTGTTGCATCCCCATCCCGTCCTCAGCTACAAATACAGCAGCCACAGCCCCAAGTCATTGCTGTGCCTCAGCTGCAACAACAAGTCCAGGTTTTCTCTCAGATCCAGTCGCAGGTTGTGGCTCAGATACAGGCTCAGCAAGGTGGTGTGCCCCAGCAGATCAAACTGCAGTTACCTATTCAAATTCCGCAAAGCAGTCCTGTGCAGACTCACCAGATTCAGAATGTGGTTACAGTGCAGGCAGCCAGTGTGCAAGAGCAGTTGCAAAGGGTTCAGCAACTCAGGGATCAGCAGCAAAAGAAGAAACAGCAACAGATAGAAATTAAGCGGGAACACACCCTCCAAGCTTCTAATCAAAGTGAAATCATTCAGAAACAGGTAAAGTTATTAAGTAAAAGCAGCATGTTCAGTAGCTTGAATTATTGTGCTGTGCGTTAGACTTAGCGTTTGGTTGTGTCAGATTTCCTAAACGAGACAAAAGTCACTGATGTTTCCGTTTAGAAGCAGCACTAGATTAACGAAAAATTACTGAATGGCTCACTACGGTTTGGAACTCTTTGTTGGATATAAACAGCCAGTGCTTATTAGAAAGACTGCCTGTATTTGGGGAGAACTAAGATCAGAAGAATGAAGTTAGGAGTTTAAGTATTACTAGTACCAAACTTGAAAGTTTAAGTTTAAAGCCACCTCAGGCATCATAGCAATTTGTTTAAAGTTCTTATTTGCAGTTGTCGTTCCTTAGTTTGCATGAAGACTAAGCAAATTATAGACGGATTGAACTCATTTGCATTTCTAGCCACACCTTGGTAAGAGAGTTTTAAATACTATTATTCCATAGCTTAAATAAAAAGTGGCATTGCACAGTAGCATCTTAGTGAAGGCAATTTAGATGAGTTAGAATTATTCTACCTAAAATGAAGTTACAAGTATAACAAGTATAACATCCTGTAGCATTACCGGAGAAAACGTTTTTTACATCTACAGCGTGCACCACTCAGCACGTGTCAGGAGTTTGAGTGTGGATTTCAAGTGTTCCCAATCATGAGACCTGCAGTCGGTTCCTGGGTTTCCCGTTACAGTGCATGAAACTCACTCACCTCCCCTCATTAAAACGCCATCACTTTCTGGCCACACAAGATTATTGTAATGATTAAATGAGGTTATGTATGTAGAAGCACTATTTATTTTCTTTTATTTTCTATTAAAATACATTTGACATATAACATGTAAATTTAAGGTGTACAATACGTTGATTTGATACATTTATATATTGTAATATTGCTGTTGTTGCAATAATTAGCACCTCTATCACATCACATAATTATCGTTTCTTTTTAGTGGTTGGAATACTTCATATCTAGTCTCTTACCAAGTTTCATGATTATAGCACAATATTGTTTTAGAAGCACCTTTTAAACAGCAAAAGGATTTTAAAGGTGTAATATTCTTATAAAATTGATGTCACATATAATATCTTAAAATTCATTATTACCCAGCTTTTACTACTAGATGGTCTGTAAATTGAGAATTATTACAATATCTGTCTTTAGTCTCTATACAAGGCGGGATGAAGGGGGAAAATCTTTAAAAGTAATGCCTAGGAAGAGAATGTGATGTTAACAACATGGCCTTTGGAGAATGATAGCTGGGTTAAAATTACAGCTGTATAACTTACTTAATCTCAAACAAGTTAGTTAATTTCTTTATGTCACAGTGTCTCATTTATAAAATTATCCTACTTTTCAGTGTTGGTATGGGGAATGAATGAGGTAATGTCGGGTGCTTCCTTAGCACAGCGCCCAGTACCTGGTAAGCACCCAGGCCATATAGTAGCTCTAATTTTATTTGTATTATGATATACGATTCTTACAGTTTCTTTGAGAAACATACATATGCCCAGATCTCTACTGCTGTTATCTGTATACCAGCTTGTAGTCATCATAAAATATGCACTTTTGGATTTTGTTCTGTCCTGAAGGTGGTGATGAAGCATAATGCTGTAATAGAACATTTAAAACAGAAAAAGACCATGACTCCAGCTGAGCGAGAAGAGAATCAAAGGTAGGGAGAGCTGTTTATAACCCCGTAATAAGGGTCTCAGTGTCTGTCAGTCTCTCCTCTTTAGCATGCGCACACACACGGGAGTTCTGAGTATATTTTTTACCTTGATTTTGAAGTTCCTTAAAGGAGAACACATGGCACTGAGAGGTGCCCATAACTGGTATGAATCACTCTTTGGAGCTTTCCAGTCAGAAAGTCTGTCTGTCAACTGTAGAGACATAGAAAAATCATGTCTTAAGCCTTTTGGAGTGAAATGCCCAGCATTACATGGGTTGTATATTTCTCTCTAGAATGATTGTCTGTAACCAAGTGATGAAGTATATTTTGGATAAGATAGATAAAGAAGAAAAACAGGCAGCAAAAAAACGGAAGCGCGAAGAGAGCGTGGAACAGAAACGTAGCAAGCAGAATGCCACCAAGCTCTCTGCACTGCTCTTCAAGCACAAAGAGCAGCTCAAGGCCGAAATCCTGAAAAAGAGAGCCCTCCTGGACAAGGATCTCCAGATCGAAGTTCAGGTGAGACGGTGTTTCCTGTCTTTCTGTGTCCTATGCTGAGTGTCTAGTTTTATTCTTTTTTCCCTTGAAATTTTGGTTAAGCTTAAAATTGCAGCTTGTTTTCTAGAATTTACATTTTTGTACAGAGAGTAAAAAGCAGTGGGACATATGTCTTTTGAAACAAGACAGAGATTTTGTATTTAACTGTATTTTGTAATCTCTAAACTAGTATATTGTAATCTCTAAGAAGTTAGTCTATTGATTAAAACCTGTGAGAACCTGCTTGGGTATTAGCTTTTATTGTCTATGACATAGTCTTTCTAAAAGTTATTAGAAGCCAAGTTTAATGAGAAAGGTAGACAGAGAAACTGTGAAATAATGTTGAAAGAATGAAAAACGAAGTGTGCCCATTAAATGAGACCAGATTTCTTCCTTGATCTGTAACTGATCCTGCAGGCATAGTTAATCTTCTGCTTGCTTGGGGAATTTGTTGAAAATAGAAGATGACATCTATTCATACATATTTAAACAGCTTTTTAAAAGAGAAGTAGGCTATCTAAAGCATCCGTAAAAGAGTCTTGTATGTTTTAAGAAGATGAGAAACATCCAGAAAATATTGATCAGCCCACTAACCATTACACATAACTCTGAGACGTTAGAGATCTTCCCACTAAAGTCAGAAACCAGACAACAACGCCAAAAAGCAACTTTATTATTTAACATCTCTGGAAATTGTAACTAATGTGTTAAGCCAAGAAAAGAAAAAAGAAGATAAAATTGTTACTGTGTATGATGATTATTGTATCAAAACCCCAAAAGAAGAATTATTAAAATTTATGAGAGAATTTGGTGAAGTAGTCACTTAACTAGATAAATATTGGGACTACCACCGTTGTCAAGGTCTAATAAACAAAAGAGCCAGATCACAGAAGCAACAGAATATATAAAATACCACTTCCCACCTCAAATGAAGATACATTTTAGATCAAAAAATTTAATGTAAAAAAGGAAACTACAAAAATAATAGAAGAAAACATGGTTGTCATTTTTGTAATCTTGTGGGGAAACCATTCCCAAGTGTAGCAAATTCCAGGTGCCACAAAGGGAAAAGATGGATTTGATGACATAAGAGAAAAAATTTTGTATAGGAAAAGATACATAAACAACATTGAAAAAAAGATAACAGAAAAAAAATTGTAACACTTAAAGTAGAATTAGTATTTCTAAAATTTGAAGAGCTCTTTTTTTGTTGTTATTTTGTTGTTGTTATTTTTTTAAGATTTTTAAAATTTTTTCTTAGAATTTTATTTTCCCTTTTTTTCCCCAAAGCCCCCCAGTACATAGTTGTGTATTTTTAGTTGTGGGTCCTTCTAGTTGTGGCATGTGGGATGCCGCCTCAGCATGGCCTGACAAGCAGCACCATGTCCGTGCCCAGGACTCAAACTGGCAAAACCCTGGGCCGCCAGAAGTGGATGGTGCGAACTTAACCTTTCGGCCATGGGGCTGGCCCCCCCCCCATGTTTTTTTTTCTTTTGAGGAAGATTAGCCCTGAGCTAACTACTGCCAATCCTCCTCTTTTTGCTGAGGAAGACTGGCCCTGAGCTAACATCCATGCCCATCTTCCTCTACTTTGTATGTGGGACACCTACCACAGCATGGCGTGCCAAGCAGCCCCATGTCCACACCTGGGATCCGAACCCGCGAACCCTGGGCTGCCAAGAAGCGAAATGTGCGAAATTAACTGCTGCGCCACTGAGCCAGCCCCTGAAGAGCTCTTAAATCAAGAAAAAGACGAACACTAAATAGATGAGGGGAATCCTTTCACAATATATATGTACATCAAATCTCTACAATGTACACTTTAAATATCTTACAATTTTACTTGTCAGTTAATACCTCAAAAGTATAATTTAAATAAGAAATTAAGGAACAACTAGAAGGACCTGCAGCTAAGATATACAACTATGTACAGAGGGGGTTTGGGGAGTTAAAGCAGGGAAAAAAAAACTGAGGAAAAGAAAAAAGAACACTCTCGTAGAAGAATGTGTAAAACACATAAACAAGCAATATTCAAATTTTAAAATGCCAAATATCAGTAAACATATAAACGTTACTGAAATTAATGAAACATTAATGAAAGAAGTGAAAATCCTGTCTTTCTGGAGAAAATACCATCTATTTCTAGAGAACATTTCATCAGTATGTATCAAAAGACTCTAAGATGTGGATACTCTCTGATTCATAATTTCACTTCTAGAAATTCATCTAAGAAACAATCAGGTATGATATCTGGGCAAAGACATATAATAAATCTTTAGTAATAACAAAAATTTGGAGTCAGCCTAAAGTCCACGAAGAAGAGATTGGTAATCAGCGTTTCTCAACAGGAGCACTTTGGGCCCTTTCAACAGGCCAGTTTTTTACACACTGTAGGAAGTTAACCACTGGGTACCAAGTGCTAGTAGCATCCCTTTCATTGTAACAACCAAAAAAAATGACCTTGTCCCCTCCACATACATTTTCAAACACACCCATACCATCCTCAGCTGAGAACCAGTGGATTGAATACATTTTGGAGTGTCCACACAGTGGACTGCCATTTTAACAAAATGGTGAGGGTAGGATTGATGCTTTTTTCTTTTTAATTTTTTTGGGAAATTCTCAATGATAAATGCTTGACTGAAAAATGCAGGTTGCAGAAAAATATATATAATTTAGGAAATTATATATAAAAATATATATAATTTAGGATATTTATATCTTGTTCAAGTGTGACTGTGTGTTTTCAGTTTTCTCTTTTTTTCCTTAAATTTCCTTAAATTGTACCCATTCAATTCACTTAACAAGTATTTATTTAACATTTAAGGTGTGTCACATACTGTTCCCATTCATATTCTGCAGAGTGAGGAAATATTTGTAGTGTGTGTCTTTTACATATAAATAAATAAATTGGACATGTGCTTTCAGATGTCTTGCAAAGCAATTACCTTGGCCAACAAATAAAAATAATCTGTAAATCCAACCCCCCCAAAGATTATCATTTAAAAATAATTTTAGAATATGTCTTATATATATTATTTTTAATGTATGTATTCATATACAAACACATTTTATACAAAAACAGAATCACACTGGAGATAACATATACTGAACATTTTTCTGCATTCAATACACTACACAGCTAGTTAAAAAATGTCATTACTACTATAAAATTGTACAGTTATCTGTTCTTTTTGACAGTGTATTACTTATGTAATGAGAAAGGAAAATTAAACTTTAAGAAAATGTTCAGCATTATTTTAAGTCGTATAATTTATTGCTAAGATAATTTGCTTTGAACAACATTCAAATGTATGTATGCTAGCATGTTTTAAAAATAATTCTTAATGATGACTTTATTTTTTATTTTCAAGATATGTGATTAGTGCTTTATATCTATGTGTTGTCATTTCTGCTTGTCTTTTTTTTAACAGACTTTATTTTTTAGATTAGTTTTACATTTCTAGAAAAATTATGCAGAAAAGTAGAGTTCTCATATATTCCCCCACACAGTTTCCCTTATTGTTAACATCTTGCATTAATGTGGCACATTTGTTACAATCTATGAGCCATATTGATACATTGTTACTAACTAAAGTCCGTAGTTTACATTGTTTCACTCTTGTGTGTAATACAGTTCTAGATGTTTGACAAATGCATAGTGTCCTACATCCACGTTACATACAAAATACAGAATCTAATCGTTACAGCATCATACAGTATAGTTTCACTGCCCTAAGAATATCCTGTGTTCCACCTCTTCATCCTTCCTCCCTCCCCTTCTGCTTGTCTTTTTGAAAAATTTCTTACTCATTTTCTAATAGAACTTAGACCTTCATTTATCTCTTTGAATATCTCAAACATATATGTTATAAAGTTTTTGTCAAATTGTTCTATACAGTTAATTTCATTTGGAGTGAATTCAGATTCAGTTATTGATTTTGTTGGTTGTCTTTTTTCACATTGCGTGTTTTGCATTTGGTATTTTAAGTGAGGGGGGTTTTGTTCCTGTTTCCTCTCTTGAAGCCCCGTGTAGCCCAGCCAGCCTTAACGTCAGGCAGGGAGCCTGCTCCTGTTGCCCGGCTCACACGAAGCATGAGTCCCTTTCTCCCACAGAAACTGTTACTGTTGTGGGGCCACCACTTTCTAGCTCTGCATCTGGAGCCCTGGAGACCTGCAGCTTTTGCCCCTTTCCGTGTTGTGTTTCTGCTCCATAGAAATATTTATATCTTGTTCAAGTGTGACTGTGTGTTTTCAGTTTTCTCTTTTTTTTCCTTACGATTGGCACCTGTGCTAACATCTGTTGCCAATGTGTTTTTTTCCCCCTTCTTCTTCTCCCCAAAGGCCCCCCACCAGCCGTACATTGTTGTATATTCTAGTTGTGAGTGACTCTAGTTGTGGCATGTGGGGCGCTGCCTCAGTGTGGCCTGACGAGCAGGGCCATGTCTGTGCCCAGGATCCAAACGGTGAAACTCTGGGCCACTGATGCAGAGCACGTGAACTTAACCCCTCGGCCACAGGGCCGGCCCCTTTTTTTTTTTTTTAAAGATTTTATTTTTTTTTTCCTCTTTCTCCCTAAAGCCCCCCGGTACATAGTTGTATATTCTTCGTTGTGGGTCCTTCTAGTTGTGGCATGTGGGACGCTGCCTCAGCGTAGTTTAAATGAGCAGTGCCATGTCCGCACCCAGGATTCGAACCAAAGAAACACTGGGCAACCTGCAGCGGAACGCATGAACTTAACCACTCAGCCACGGGGCCAGCCACCCGCCTCTCTTTTTTGTGTTTAACTGTCGTTGGTATGTTCTTAAAGGGAGGATCAAAGTGTGTACCCAGTATACAGTCCTCATGATCTTGATTTTCCTAAAATCCTTCTCATTATGTTATAAACACATATTAATTAGGAAAATGAAACTCGAGATTTACTTTCTTCCTGAGGAAAAAGTTCAGAGTTTCTTGTTAAACGGAGAAACGCTATTGAATAGTCTACAGAACTTGTCTTCTCACTTGCAAGACTATCTAGACTCTAGATAGAGAAAATAAAGTCATTAAACCAGGACCATTCAGGCTTCCTTGTGAGAATGTTTGTGATATTTAAGGCCTTGGTCTTGGCTGTGGTTTGTTTACACTGTTTGTTCATAGGTGCCAATCACAATGGTTTTTCTCTAGGGGAATACAGTTCGCTTTAATCATCATTTCTAACAGTAAGTTGTAGCACTAGGTAGCAGAAACGTGTCTATAAAGTATTTCATGTGGAAAAAAGTAAGTATCTTAATTTATGGCAAAATCTGTATTGAGAAAATAGCTCTCCCCACAGTCTTAAATTCTAGACATAGGAGCATTATTATGCAAAAAGGCCAGGCTGTCTCCCATTCTGCTCTGGGCTGGTCAGACCACATTTCAGTATGATGTTCAGTTCATGCTCGGTCTCACTCTAAGGACACAGAAGGAGAGCGGCCAGAAGAAAGCAGCCGGTGAGTGAGGACCGTTGAAGTCATCCTGAGCAGCACCTGAAATCACCACGACAAGGGCAGGCTGGGAGGGGACGTTCTTTTTAGACATTTGGTCATCTTTCTGTCACATCTCCTTTGAAGATAACTAGCAGCTTTCTAGTTGTTTTGTAATCTTCATTTTCTATTTCTAGTTGTTTTAATTGGGTTTAGGGTATAGTAAGAGCAGTCTGGTTTGGAATTAGGAAAACTCTCACATTAGGCTGAACCGTGGAGCCATTTTGACAAGGGGGGAGGTATTGTAATATCCTCTGCCCAGATCGTGCATTTACATAAGTCAAATGACAGACTCATATTGTCTTTAATTGACAACAGGAGGAGCTCAAGAGAGACCTGAAAATTAAGAAAGAAAAAGACATGGTGCAGGCCACAGCAGTAGCTGCCACCCCCCCTGCAGCGCCACCTGCACCTCCAGCCCCTCCACCTTCACCTCCGCCTCCACCTCCTCCTCCCCCACAGCACTCGGGCCCGCTGGCCACGGCCACGGCCACGGCCACGCTGCCTGCAGCTTCCCAGAAGAGGAAGCGAGAAGAGGAAAGAGACTCAAGCTCCAAGTGCAAGAAGAAGAAAATGATCTCTACTACCTCAAAGGAAACTAAGAAAGACACAAAGCTTTACTGTATCTGTAAGACGCCTTATGACGAATCTAAGTGAGTAGATCTTTCAGAGCTCTAGTTTATTTTCTTAAAAGTTTAGCTGTTAAATTTCCAGTTTTGAAGAAAATGAGTATATTGGTAGCAATGTAAATGAAAATAGTTAAAAGTAAGATAATATTTCATCTATAGTCTTGCATCTGATATTCTTGACACTAGAAAAGTAAAATTTTATTTCACGCGTTCATGATTCATGTTTGTCCTTCATCATATTCTTTTCTGTCAAAAGCAAGCTTTCTGTTGCTCCTTTGCTTTCTCCTCTTCTCTCTGGATTAACTCCAAATCAATCAGTAGTGCTGTCTGGAGAGGAGGTGTATTAACCGTCACTGCCCAAAGTTGAGAGTATCCTTTCTGGAATCTGTTCACATTAAATCCTAGCGACTGAATATGAATGGTCAAAAGGTTTTGAGTTTGAGTGGTTTTGTTTTTTTATTGTTTAATTCTAAGCAATCCTATGTTTTTTGTATTAGAGTACTGTAACTTAATATTATTTTTGCCAAACTTACCACTTCCTTATTGGGAACAAAAAGTATTCCTTTCACCCATTCCTCAAGTATGACACTCAAAAATTTTATGAGCACGGCAGCTAGAAGCTGTTTTTGACAGTTGTGACTTGTATTTGGTAATATATACAAGATTTTAAAGACCCTAATCCATAAATGTAATTTCTTTTTTTTATCATTATCATTCAACTAAGTATTTAGCTTCCATTTTGAGAATTTAAATGTAGGCCAGCTTTTTAAAGCCAAAATTAATTACAATTAAAAAAAATTTTAACCACAGTATTTTTGCAGTACTAGAATGTTTATTTTGATTGTGCTAAAAAATATGATCACGTAGAATTAGGAATGCTCAATTCTATCTTAAGTAGATGCCTAATCAATTTATAAAATAAAATCGTGGTCTCTTCAGTGGCGTTTAAGTTGCAACATTGCAGCTGTGTTGATGGTGCTATTCACATTAGAATCTCTTTCAAGTGCGAGAGCAAAACTTTTTGTTGGTAGATACAGCTGTGTGTGTGGAATTAAACACACATCAGTTTAGGCATCTTCACTTTTCATTGTCTGTATTTATTGGAAATTATATATAATGTAGAAAGTGGAACCTCATTAGTTGATTTTTCCCTGAGTCTAATACAAGTGTGCCTCCCTTTAAGCAAAATATTGTAAATGATTTATAGAACATGATTTACTTTCTTCACAAAAGATCTGCTTATGGAATTTCTTTAAATAACAAGGCTTCTTTGGCCCATTTAAAATACTCAGATCACAGAAATTCATTTCACACACAACTTTTGTGTAATACCTGAGTTGCGTAAAATGAGGCACATATGTACGTGTGCTCATTCTATTGAGAGTGCCTCATTATTTTGTGGATATTTCATATTTTTGAGTTTGTCGTTAACATTTCAGTGTGCCAGGTTCATTTACTCCCTGTTCTAGTTGGGATGAGTTAGTGTTTTTTAGGGAGTATTTTGTAATCTCTTGTACCAAATTAGGCTGGTTTGGAAATCTGGTGACAGTGACTAAAACTTGAAATTCAAGTCCTGAGCTTACTTCCAGAACATGCAGCCCACCATCTGGTGAAGGCAACATACAAAGCACCTGAAAGGCCCCCACCTGTGGCAGTGAAAATCATGCAAGAGTCAGTGTTCAAAAGAAAAAGTTACTGGTGGTAGGATAAACCACACAATCGTGTGGTATTCCTTGATGTGCGTAAAGCAGCTCAGTTGGAAGCTTGAGAACTGCTTCCATTCCTGTAGGCGAATCTATCAGGAAGCACCTTGGTAGAGCCAGTGGTATCAGCACGGCGGGCTGGTTCCCCGTGGTTCCTGCGTTCCTACACAGCACCTGTCAACACTTGGAGATGCACTAGGTGTTGGCTGTAGAGATACTTCTCATTTTGTCATTTGGGATCTTATATTCCAAAAACCTTGAGGGTTAACTATATGTGAGCACCCACAGTCACACACTCATGCAGCCCCACCTTGCCCAGCACTGTAGAAAGTTTCGCTGTTTTGGATAACTATTATATCACCCTCGACACTGCACATCCCTGGTTTTGAATTGAAGTAGTTCCTTACCAGTTAATTAACCTCACCACTCTCCACATTGTCACACACCTTATGTTAACTGAAGCGCTGGCCCACGTCATGATCTGTTATAATTAGATTCAATTCCAATGTTTATTTAGAAAGTTTGGTAGAAAATGAATGCCTACATGTACCCTTCTTGGTTTTCTTCTTCACGTCATATTTTGACCTTTTATTTATCCTCTACACCTGGCTGGCCTGCATGTTCCTTGTAGTGTAACTTCTCCTTGGTGTTTGCGCTTTGCTTTGTTTTCAAATTTAAACTGTGAGATACATTTTCAAACCTATCTAAGAAATAGCCCTGATTTTGAAATGGCTTCTGTGGCATAGGTTTGACAGATGTAAGTCTTTGATTCTTTGGCTTTGGTTTTTGTGCCTGTTACAGTTTTACACACATTCATTAAGAGGGAGACATTACCATCAGTGTGTTGTTTATTTTTTCAAATTCCAGTATGTTTTTAAAGACCCATATTTCACTAAACAGTGTTTTTGTTGAAATCGATGTGAGTGACTTTATGTTTCCACACTTGATACAGTGTCCGATGCTGTAGTTTACCAGGAGTAGAATGGCTGGATTCAGGATGTCTAGTTGACTCATTGCAGAAAGTTATCCTATAAGAAAGTGAATCAGAGCAGGGAAGAGAGATTTAAGTACCATGCAGCTCAAAATGACAATTACATTGTCATTTTCATTGTGAATGCTTTTAGGTTCTATATTGGCTGTGATCTTTGTACTAACTGGTATCATGGAGAATGTGTTGGCATCACAGAAAAGGAGGCTAAGAAAATGGATGTGTACATCTGTAATGATTGTAAACGGGCACAAGAGGGCAGCAGTGAGGAATTGTACTGTATCTGCAGAACACCTTATGATGAGTCACAGTGAGTTCTGATAAGAGCATCATATGTAATAATTTAGGAAGCCAAACTGCTCTGACTGGTTACTTCTTTATTTTAAAATAAAAAGCAAGATATTTTTCTGCATATATTATACACTTACATTACAAATTCCTTTCCAATTTTTTTTCTCTTCTTCTCTCTTTACCTCCCTTCAAAATTTATGTTGTTTCATAGTGAATGTTTGAGATGCATTAGGAAAAATATGGTTTAATGGTAGACTTGATTCTTCAATATGTAACGTAGAGATTAATGAGATTAAAATAGCCTGACTTGTTTGGACTTTATCAGTGTTTGAAATGGTGCTTTATTGAAGGTTAGAAAAACACTAATTTGAGTACAAGCTCTGAGACTCTGTTATTAGCTCGTAGGATTTTGAACTCCTGGTTGGGTGGCCAATATCCGCTTCCCATTTGATACAGTACTAGTTGAAAGATTTTTGGTTTTTTGTTTTGAGCTTTAAAGTTAATTAAATGTTTTACATTTTTCTTCATATTGGTTTTCCAATATTACACAGTGTTATTAAACTTTTAATGCTTGTCCTTAACATTAGAAATACTAAATTAACATGTTGCTGTCAATCTTCAAAAGTATTAAAATAATTATAATACTAAAACTGTTTTATATCCCAGGGTTAGAATATTTTCAGGTGCATGTTTTATTACTTTTTAAAAGTAAATTATAAGTAATGTGATCCCAACTGTTTTAAACTCACATTTCCATTTCGGACCTTGCAGATTTTATATTGGCTGTGATCGGTGTCAGAATTGGTACCATGGGCGCTGCGTTGGCATCTTGCAAAGTGAGGCAGAGCTCATTGATGAGTATGTCTGTCCACAGTGCCAGTCAACAGAGGATGCCATGACAGTGCTCACGCCACTAACGGAGAAAGACTATGAGGGTTTGAAGAGGGTGCTACGTTCTTTACAGGTGAGCAGCCGCTCTGCACAACGTTTGAAGGTGAAACCAACCAGCGTGACTTTGGAAACACTTCTTGGGTTTGAACTTTGCTATTTTAGAGTACCTGATTATTTACTGACTCCCAGCTAGTCCAGTGAAGTGCTCCACAGATTTCAGTCCTTTGCATGCCAGTGTCATGAGGTTCACCGTATCCACACACTAGCTCAACTGTTCTTTATCTGACACTCGTATTTAAAATGACTCACTTTTTTAACCTAAATTTTATTTTTAACTTTTATCTCACCACCATAGATTAAAAAGCAGTTTGATTAAATTCTAGTAAGATGCACTGCTTGTTGAAGGCTTTGAGCCAGAGCCTTCCCTCCCTTATTAAAAATGAAAAGGAGATGGGGATGGCTTACAAGACCAGCAATGTTAGAGCTGGGGTCAAGACATAAGACAGCTACACTGACACTTTGTCCTCTTGTAATCATGATCAGAAGAACTGAAAGAACTGGAAAGAGAATAGTCTCACTCTGTGGTTGAATAGTATTTGACAACACATCTCTGCCACCTCGTTAGCTGGCGATGGTAACCATTCCACACTTTGAAGACATCCCGCCCCAGTTTTACAGATGTGATTGCAAAGCCAGCATCAGTCATTTGACAGGTTGTCATGCAGGGACCAGAGTATAGATTTCTTGACTCCTAAGCTAGTGCTCCACGCCCCCACACCAAGACCCTCAGACCACCCATTGAGGACCATTATTACAAAGTATGCTCATCTGAGATAATTTGTGATAGAGCAAAAATAATCTACATATGATTTCATCTGTCAAGTTTAAAACTGACTTTTGGGGTTTAAGGGTTGATTGATACAGTAACACAAATAGGAAATTTAAATGAAATTAATTTTTCCACCTGACGATAATGTGAGGTTTTTTTTCATCATAGGCCCATAAGATGGCCTGGCCTTTTCTTGAACCAGTGGATCCTAATGATGCACCAGATTATTACGGTGTTATTAAGGAACCTATGGGTAAGTACTTGAGTTGAATATGGAGTTTTTTTGGAAGTCTCAGCAGATATTTCATTTATCATCCATAAAATTGATAAATCATGAGGATATGTTGAGCAAGGCTGGTGGGAGTATAAATTGGCAAGGTAACTTGTACAGTAAATTGAGAGTGTGTATTAAAGTTTTAATGTGCCTACCCCATGGACCCAGCAATTTCATTTCTTAAGATTTACAAATATGTCATTCATCACAGCACTGTTTATAATTGCAAAAATGCTGGAAATGAAATAAATAGCCATCAATAAGGAATAGCTAAATCAAATGATATATAAGCAGAGTATTATACAGCTATTTAAAGAATGAATGAAATCATCGAATGAGTTGGGATGTGTCTCTCTGAGTTTCTGCTTCGCTGTCTCCTCTTCCTCATCTTTTCCTGAAGGAGAGCAAATTTGATGGACCCATGGTAGAGATCCAAGAGACTGTAGCCTCATTTCCCATAAAAAAATGTAATAAATAACAGCTATAACTGATTGTATTAAGATGAACAGCTATAGATGATTATGTTAAAAATAGTTTATCTGCAAAAGGAATTGTAAAAATTAAAACAGGGGCTGGCCCCATGGTGTAGTGGTTAAGTTTGGCGCACTCTGCTTTGGCAGCTTGGCTTCGTGGGTTTGGATCCCAGGCACGGACCTACACCACTGGACAGCCATGCTGTGGCAGCGACCCACATATAAAGTGGCAGAAGATTGGCAACAAATGTTAGCTCAGGGGTAATCTTCCTCAGGAAAAAAAAAAAAATTAAAACATAGGGCCAGCCTGGTAGCATAGTGGTTAAGTTCATGCAATTCGCTCTGGCAGCCCTGGGTTCACAGGGTCGGATCCCAGACGCATACCTACGCAGCACTCATTGAGCAATGCTGTAACAGCATGCCACATAGAAAATAGAGGAAGACTGGCACAGATGTTAGCTCAGCAACACTCTTCCTCAAGCAAAAAGACGAAGATTGGCAACAGATGTTAGCTCAGGGCCAGTCTTCCTCACCAAAAAAATTAATTAAAAAATAAAACATAGATAAAAGCTTCCAAAATTGCCAAAGGATTAGCTCCATCTAACAAAAGAAGTATTCTAAAAGCCAGCTAAGCATTTTTTAAGTGGAAAAGGTTTTATTGTCTATTTAAAAGTTGCTAAGAGAGTAGATCCTAAAAGTTCTCATCACAAGGAAAAAAATTGTAACTGTGTGGTGATGAATGTTAACTAAACTTATTGTGGTGATCATTTTGCAATATATACATATATCAAATCACGTACACTAAAACTGATGCAATGTTCTTTGTCAGTTATATCTCAATTAAAAATTTTTTTGAAAAAAATAGAAAGGGTTTGTGTTTGGCAACTTTGAAGAGAATGAAACATGAAGAAGAGAGAAATGAGGACTTAGTTAAAACTGTCCTTGAAAAATAAACAAACAAATATCTCCTTTGGAAAGCACCTGGGAGTGTTTGTTTAAGTAGACAGATAATTCTGCTTCTAGAAACAACACAAGTTAATTGTAGGAAATAAAGGGGAAAAACAAGAAAGATAAAATGCACCTTTCATCTTTTCCACGCTGAATCTCATATGTTTTGATGTGTTCATGTGTGTGTTAATGTTAAAATTGAGATTATATAATGATCTGTCTGGCAGACATCTTCCTGTGTCGTTAATCTTGAGTAACATGATTTTAATGGCTTTGTATAGTCTGTAAATTGAATATAGCTTAACTTATTTAACGAAAATTCTTAAAGAGCTGGATTGTTTTTCTTTTTTTATTTTTTAATACCACAAAGATAAACATCATCTTTTATAGATATGTACATAAAGATAATACAGATGTCCAGCGTCCAAGGCACATTGTCGAAAGACAAATGAAAGTTACAGAACAATACCTAGGTTTTAAGCAGTGAACAATTACGTATTTTCTAAGGGAGCATAAATGTGTTTAGAAATGCATAGAAAATGTCTGGAGAGAGAGAGCCTAAATTGAAAATAGTTGCTTCTTTGGGAGGTCTGAGGGAGCCAACAAGATCAGCAGCTTTTATTTTCTTAAACAGAAATAGGGTTATAGTTACCATATTTTATAACACTGTAAACTCGTCAGTACCTTTTTCACATCAGCTGTGGTATAGCCTACATCATTTTTAATTGTATGAAATTAAGATAATTTAATCATCCCTATAAACAACACTTCTGTGAACATCTTTGTATGTACACCTGCCTGTGTTTGTTTGTTTTCTTAGAAAAATTCCTAGAATTAGAATTTCTGGGTGAAAAGTTGTGTGTACTTTTTGGTTTTTTTTTTTTTTTTGAGGAAGATTAGCCCTGAGCTAACTGCCCCCAATCCTCCTCTTTTTGCTGAGGAAGACTGGCCCTGAGCTAACATCCATGCCCATCTTCCTCTACTTTCTATGTGGGACGCCTACAGCATGGCTTGCCAAGCGGTGCCATGTCCGCACCCGGGATCTGAACCGGCGCACCCCAGGCTGCCAAAGCAGAATATGCGCACTTAACCTCTGCGCCACCAGGCCCGCCCCTAGGCTTTTGATAACTATTTTCTGATTGTACTTCAGCAAACTGAACCAGTTTCCTCTAATAGTGTATATCTGTAGCCTTCTCTCTGCACTCTTGAAAACAGTGAGTATTATCAGTCTTTTGAGGGGAAATTTTATTCTTTGAAAGTATTTATTTTAAAATAATATATTTGGGGGCTGGCCCAGTGGCATAGTGGTCAGGTTCACGTGCTCCACTTCAGTGGCCAGGGTTCCTCGGTTCTGATCCTGGGTGCAGACCTACATACCACTTGTCAAGCGATGCTGTGGTAGGCGTCCCACATAAAAGAGAGGAAGATGGGCATGGATGTTAGCTCAGGGCCAGTCTTCCTCAGCAAAAAGAGAAGGATTGGTGGCAGATGTTAGCTCAGGGCTAATCTTCCTCAGTCAATCGATAATATGTTTGGTGTACAAATGCAGATATTACAGAGGTGTGGAGAATAAAATGTAACGTTTACTGCCACTCTCATCTCCCCCTCAGAGGTAACCTCTGTTAATAGGCTGATGTTATAATTTTTAATTTCTGCTAATTTGGACAAGGAAAGTAGTTCTTTGGTTTTGTGTGATTTTGATAACCAGTGATGAATGTGCTGTTTGAACTTTTTCTATGTGAATTTCCTATTTATGTATTCTGCCCATTTTTCTCTTAGGATATTCATATTATTGTCAGTGTTACTAAGGGCTGTTTATATACTAATGACATTTTTTTTTTTAAAAGATTTTATTTTATTTTTTCTCCCCAAAGCCCCCCAGTACACAGTTGTATATTCTTCGTTGTGGGTCCTTGTAGTTGTGGCATGTGGGACGCTGCCTCAGCGTGGTTTGATGAGCAGTGCCATGTCCGCGCCCAGGATTCGAACCGAGGAAACACTGGGCCGCCTGCAGCGGAGCGCGCGAACTTAACCACTCGGCCACGGGGCCAGCCCCTATATACTAATGACATTTAAAAGTTTTATAGTGATTCTTCTTTTTGGGCATATGATAGTTTTTAACATTTTGGGTTATCTATTACTTTTTATGAATTCTGCCTTTGGAGTCGTGCTTTTAGATGTATAAACACTCAGCTCTATGTTCTCCTAGTGCTTTCTTTTCTCAGGGAAGCCTAAGTAAGTTGGAATCCCAGGCTGTCCCAGCCCTGCTCGCGTACTTTGTTAAATTAGTCAGGCAGTAAGTCCTCAGAACGCAAGTGTGAGGACGACAACACGGTCGTGTGATGGGTGAAGCATTCGCTCTTCCCTGTACGGCTCACATAGTCTGTGCAGAATAGATGTGCGCAAGTCTCACTTGGACTCGAATCAGGCGAGATGCATTTGTGCAGTTGTTCTTGTTGACACATTTCCCCCCGCCTTTGTAAACTGGAACTGTCAGAGACCGGTGTGCGCGTGCACGTGTGCTTGTGTATGTGTGTTAAAATATATAGAACATAAAATGTGCTGTTTTAACTATGTTTATACTTTTATATTCAGTGATTAATTACATTCACAATGTTATATCTTTTAGTATTTTCTATGGGTTTAATTTTTGACCTTAAATTTTTATCCACCTGGAATTATTTTGGTGTATAGTGTGAGGTAGAATTTTTTCTTCAGGTATGTAGGCAATTTATTGAAGAATTCTTCCCTTCTCTGCTTATTGGAAATGACGTCCTCGACATACGTGAAATTCGTATGCCAAACGCAGTTAGGTCTGCTCCTAGTGTGAATTCCATTAATGTTTGTGTCGTCCTGCATAATGCCACACTTTTCATTATCACAGCTTTATACTGTTTTTTAATGTCTGATAGATTAAGTTCTTTCCCATTAGTTGTTGGGGTCTTTTGGGGTTTTTTTGTTTTGTTTTTTTTTGAGGAAGATTAACCCTGAGCTAACATCTGCTGCCAATCCTCCTCTTTTTGCTGAGGAAGACTGGCCCTGAGCTAACATCCGTGTCCATCTTCCTCCACTTTATACGTGGGATGCCTGCCACAGCATGGCTTGACAAGTGATACCATGTCCACACCTGGTATCTGAACCGGCGAACCCTGGGCTGGTGGAGCAGAACGTGCCCAGTTAACCACTGTGCCACCGGGCCAGCCCTTTCCATTAGTTTTATTTTTCAAATGTTTCTTAGATATTCTTGAACTTTTATTTTCTGGATGAACTTAAAATTCTTTTCTCAAATTCTAAAGTAATTGTTGAGATTTAGTTTGGAATTGTGTTATCTATCAATCCTAGATTGATTTGAGATCACAGGCCTTTTACTCTCCTGGATTTTTATGTAAAATTGTTTATAGAATTTTTCTTCAAACACAGCTTTCTCCTGGGCCCGCATGCTATTTCAGGTGGAGTTAGCTCAGTATATTCCAGACCAGCTACGTGTGTGCCACCCTGATGATTTTTGTCATTTTTGCATACCACCTGGACTGTTACATACTAATATTTTTATTCATATCGGCTCATATTGTTCCCTTAAATTTAAGTAGACAGTTTACATCATTACCATCATAAGTGGTAAATCAGTATCACTTGTCACCAATATAAGGGAACAATAAAAAGAAAGAAAACAAAATGATGTTATTAAAGGATCACAAAACCATGGAGATATTCTTAACTCTGGACTCCCTCCTTCTCTTTGTACATATAATATACTTAATTAGTTGTTTGCATGTGAAAATGTACTGTATACTTTGATATGTATTGATCATGTTGGTGTAGTTTCCTGTATTTCAAACCAGTTGAATAAGGAGCTGTTCTCTGTAGTTAACTGAAGGTAAAAGAACCTTCTTAACAGGAGCCAAGATTTATGTTTTAGACCCCCAGGGAAAAACAAAGTTGGGAAAAGTGCTCCCATTTCCTTTATGAATTGCTACGTAGCCTCCAATGGTGAACCAGCTTGGTTCCAGGACTGCTTGGGCAGGAAATATATGTTCTTGTTAGTGAAAACTGTGGGCAGCATTCACACCGGAACAATCTTAAAACTTTGAAAATGTTTTACATTTTGTGTTTTTAAGACCTTGCCACCATGGAAGAAAGAGTACAAAGACGATATTATGAAAAGCTGACAGAATTTGTAGCAGATATGACCAAAATTTTTGATAACTGTCGTTACTACAATCCAAGTGACTCCCCTTTTTACCAGTGCGCAGAAGTTCTTGAATCATTCTTTGTACAGAAATTGAAAGGATTCAAGGCTAGCAGGTGAGCACATGTGTTCAGTGTTCTGAATTAATTCAACTCCTCAAACTCTTGATACTGTCCTAAGGAATCAGTCAATGCAGTTTATGGTAAATTTGAACCTTAAAACCAGAACCTTAAAAAAAAACAATCAATGAGGCCAGCCCCATGGCCGAGTGGTTGAGTTCACGCGCTCCACTTCGGTGGCCCAGGGTTTCACTGGTTTGGATCCCTGGCGTGGACATGGCACCGCTCATCAGGCCATGCTGAGGTGGTGTCCCACGTAGCACAACCAGAGGCACTCACAACTAGAACACACAACTGTATACCAGGGGGGCTTTGGGGAGAAGAAGAAGGAAAAAAAAAAAATCAAGTCTCTAGCATTATGATATATTGCCAAGGACAAGTGGACAGACTCAATAATGAGAAATTGCTAAGTTTGTGATCTGCTTAAAATTAAAGTCATTTTTTAAAATTCAAAAATGCATTTATCAAATGCTTACAGAATGTAAGATGCTGTCTTAAACGCCACTGGGCACATACAAAGATAGTAAGACAGGTCTTGCTCTCGGTAAGTTTACAGAAGTGTAAGAATGACTGTCCTGTAGGGTCGAGTAAGGGGAAGACCATGAAGGGAGGATTTAAGCACTTTCTCCTTAGTTTGCGTTTGTTATATCTTTGAAATCATAAGCATTTTATTTTTCTGTGGGCAAACTAGACTTTAAGTCCACAGACTTTTTCTTTGAACCTCTAATAACATAAAAGCATTGAGCAGCTTTGTGTAATATTCAGGTACTGTGAACTCCTTGCCTTCTGTTTCTGAACCTCAGCCCCACTTCTCAAGCCCATGACTTTCTTCCTTTCAACGGCTTGTTTTCTTTCCTATGAGGCTGCCACCACTCTGCAGCCCCTGAGACTCATTACTTACCATCCCCCATCCACCAGCCTGCAAGTTGACCATCCCAGATATTCCGATTGGGTAGATCTTGGCTAGGGTGGGACCTGGGCATCTGTATTAGCCAGTAAACTCCAAGGAACTCTAAATACCAAAGTGGGAGAATTGATGCTCTGCCTAGGAATTTTCCTCTGAGGAGAATCTGTAGGGTGTTTGTGTGTCTCCTTCTCCTGTAGCGAAGTACATCAAGAGTCGCCTTCTGAACTCAGCTTACGTAAACTGAAAGCGAAGGGCCAGCCCAGCTGAAGCGGCCAGTTACCTTCTCAGCAAGGGAATCAGAAACTACGGGCAGGGAGGTGGGCAGGCAAGCTGTAGACCAAGAACCAAGAACCTTTCCAAAAGCTCTCAAATTTTCCCAGTTTTAACATCCCCTCTTAAACTGTTAGCTATGAAACTGAAAATGGAAGAGGACTTACTGAATATGACAGAGTCTCCAGGAAAATAGTAATAAAGGAATAAACTCAGAGTAGTGAAAAGAATTTGGTAGAAGTTAGTTAGCTGATGAGATTTCAACAGATTCCAGAATGCAGAAAGGAGGTGGAGGGGGCCAGCCTGGTGGTGTAGTGGTGAAGTTTGTGTGCTCTGCTTCAGCAGCCCAGGGTTTGCAGGTTTGGATCCTGGGCTGACCTACACACTGCTCGTCAAGCCATGCCGTGGCGGCATCCCACATACAAAATAGAGGAAGATGGGCACGGATGTTAGCTCAGGGCCAATCTTCCTCACCAAAATTAATTAATTTAATTTAATAAATTTAAAAAAAGACAGACGGTGGAAGAGGATCAACTGATGAAGCCAGAGCCAGGCGAGCCACAGCCCTGACTCCTTCTAGAGGGCTCTTCAGCAGAGGTGACCAGTAGAACCCCAAAGAGCCTCCAACCCAGAGATTCCAAAATACAATAGAGGGGAAGAGAGAAGGAAAAGAGGGATTGACTGAAGATCTGTGTATGGGCCAGTCACCCTCCCGAACCCCTGTGTGCAGACCTGTGTAGGAAACCCAGAGAACTGGAAGAACACAGGCTTATTCTCTGAAGCAATGGAATAAACTGTCTGCAGAGAACTAGAGTAGGCAGAAGAGAATTGAGTCGAGTCCCCGGACTTCTGGAAGGTCAGCTCCCTGACATCCTCATTCCAAAGTTGCGGCTCTCAGCAGGGTTAATTTGCCCACCCCCAAACCCCAAAAAATAATTAGCAATGCTGAGAGACATTTTTGTTCATCACGTTTAGAGGTGGGAAGTGGGGCCGGCATCTAATAGGTGGAGGCCTAAACATCCTACAGCACAAAGCACAGCCCCCACAAGAAGTATCATCCAGCTCCACCATGTCAGTAGAACTGTGATTGAGAAACCCTGATCTAAAGCGAAACCTGCCAGTCGGGCAGCCCCACACATGCACGGGGCTCTCCAGCACCTACTAGTCTGCTGACTTGTTCCCGAGTATGAGCAGACAGCCAGGGACGCCCAGCTGGGTCAGGAAAGCCTGCAGTGTAAACGGTAGAGGTCAAGGTGTAGCAGAAAAAATAGATTACAGAGGGGGAAAAAAGAGAACTTTAAAAAATAAACAAGCCTCTAAGTCACGTCCTGAGAGAAATTTTAGAAGATACTGCATCTACAAAGTGGTGAACAGCATGTTAGGAATAAAAATAATCTGAGAGAAAGTGACTGGAAAAAATTTAAACTTATTGCAAGCCGTAAAAGTTAAAATCAAGGAACTCTCTCAATGTAAAAAACAAAAAGACAAGGAAATGAAAAATCTGAAAGAAGAAATATAGAGTATCCGGTATTCCCTCAATGGACATTCCAGAAAGAACAGAGAGGATAGAGGAAAGGAAATTATCAAAGACTAATATAAGAAAAATTTCCCAAGCTGATGAGAAGCACAAGACTGCAAGTCCTAGTAGAATGAATTCATTCATTCAGCAGATGGTTACTGAGACCTTGCTGTGTGTCAGATATTGAATATAGCTGTGAACAAAATAAAGCTGCTGATCCCGATGGAGCTTATGTTCTTGTAGGGTAGGGACACGGGGCAGAGGGGAAGGGTGGAATGACGAGGACAGTTGGTAAACGTAATAAGTCAGCTGGACAAATGGAAAAAGATCTACCCGACATATATATCACTGTAAAATTCCCAGACGCCAAGGATAAAAGAAGCTCTCTGAGCACTTCTAAAGAGGATAAAATAGACAACCTATAAAGTAACAAGAATTCCACGGTATCAGACTTTTCTCTGACAACGTGGAATACTAGGGAATTATGGAGGAAGAAATCCAAAGTTTGAGGAAAAATCATTTTCAGCCTAGACGTCTGTATCCAGCCAATCAGATGTAGAATAAATGCGTTTTCAGTCATGTAAGGACTCAGAAAGGGACTCCTTCCCATGCCTCCTTTCTTAGTAAAGTATTTTAAGATACGCGCTAGCAAAATGAAGAAGCAAATCAAGAAAACCAAAACCTTGGATCCGGGAAACAAGAGGTTCAAGAAAGCAATGAGAATTCTTCTGACCCAGGGTGACACTAGCAAGGAGTCCAAATGAGGGCAGGAGAATGGAGCACTCCCCAGAGGGAGGTCTCGGGGCGGGGGAAAAATGATTCATATGTTAGATAATTGGTTTAAGAATCTAAGGGGGAAAATGAAAGGCGATTAGACTCCATGAGAAACAAAAAGATTATAGGAGTGCTAAGAACGCCCTTTTAGCAACGGAATAGGTACCACGGAGGAAAATATTTACATAGTCATAAGAAGTAAATACTACATTGATTTTCAACTTTTAGAGTCAGCTTATAGAAGCATAGAAAGATTTAATTTAAAATTATAGGGAAATAACACTTGGACTCCAAAAGGGAGGTGGGAAAATGGTCACATGAGCTCAGTTCTCATTTGCCGTAACAGGATTTAAACAGTGTAAAGTTGATAAAACAAGAAATGGTAGTATAAGAAATCTAGCTACCAAGGAACTGAAACTTCAAAGGAATTGATGCTAGGGAGCCTGCACTTCAGGCTGAGTGAAGATGGGACGGAGGACCACAACTTTTTAAGTCTCTCTGTGCTTTTGATTTCTACCTCGTGCAGGTATTCCTCTGATTGAATTTATAAAATTCCTTTTTTAAATTGGAAAGGCTCTAGCCTTTGGTGGTAACTGAGGTGGAAGCTGGAGAATTTGAACCCCGCCCTGCTGCCAGGCTTGCAGGCAGAAGCCAGAGTAGGGTGGTCTCAGCTGCTGCCGAAGGAGAGGAAAGCCCCTATGGGCCTGTGGCAGAACGAGGAATTGGGGGAAGGAGAGGAGGCCTGGAGCCTGGGTCTGCAGTAGAGGGCCCTGAGATGAGCTTACCACCTGGTTATTTTCTGTAGCTTTTTGTTACATCCAAGTTGACATCATTTTCATTAAAGAACATGGGAGCCAGTGGAGAGGTTTCCTCAACTCTGCTTAGACAAAAGCAAATGTGAAGAGAGGTGAGGGCATTTTTGATTTCCAGATTTAAGGCAGAATGAAACATATATGTAGCCAGTGATTGGAATTTGATTTATTTATGGGTTTCCAGTATTTCCTTTGCCATAGTTTCCCCATTTTTAATTTATGATCTCAACATTGTTTGCACATTATTTTCATTACTGTACTTTGTTATAATTCATCATTTATACCATCCATGTTCTTTCTTTTCTTACAGATTGTGATATCTTTAGTCTGAATTTTTAACTGGAATCAGAACTGGATGTTGGGGTCACTCTTTTATTGTACCACGTGATTACCTAATTCAAAATTGCCCCCCCCAAAGTTCAGATTAGTTAATATAATTTTTTAATGTTAAAAAAAGATGTATAGTAGTAAACGATTTATTCTAGCAGCCATGTTGAACAATGTATTTAAGAACTGTAAACTCCTGGAATACTGTATTTATATACACTATTGCAATAGAACATACTTTGACTTAGTCCTGGTAACTGTACAGTAACTTGGTTTACTAACGAAAGTTGTGAATAAAACTGTGAAACTAGAAAGGAGACTTTCTGGACTTTAATAGAAAAATGTGATTTTAACAGTGCTATTTTTTTTAACATAATTTTTTTCCTTCGTATTCCCCAAATCAATGTAAATAAGCACATGCGCGCACATTCAGACCCATCTTTTACCACAGTGGTAATGCTTCTGTAAATGTCTCTATTTGTCCCTTTGGCTAAGAATTTTGTAAGCTTTATTAGACAAATGTATATATATATTTTTAATACTGACTTTTTCCAGTGAAGTATCATGTTTAGTGTACAGTGAAAATTTTTATAGGTTAAAAATTGCTTACTTGTTCTCATATATTTGCTTGCCAAAAGTAAATGAAAGAACATGGCTGCTTCCCCCAGACAGACTGACCTTGGCATCCACATAAAGCATCATTGTTTTCAAAAATGAAGGGTGCTTAATTGTTCCCTTTTTTCTGTATTCTGTAGGTCTCATAACAACAAACTGCAGTCTACAGCTTCTTAAAGTTCAGCGTGTTAACCTAACATAAAACACAGCAAGAATCTGGTTGTCTGAACTATTTTAAATTAAGGAACCAGATGTTTTTAGTCAGGTTATCCTGACAAGACTTGACCTAAACTTCGTTTTTATTGGTCATAACAGTCCAATTATATTCTTGGCCAATTTTGTCCAACGGACAAGGGAAAAGCAAAGTCAACGACACCATTATCTTGTCAAGATCAAATGGTTTTACTATTGTGGCAGAAGCAGGAAAACTTTGTTTATTGAAAAAAAAAGAAAAAAGAAAGCAAGAAAAAAAAGATACTATGGGGTCAAGTGTAACTCCATGGAAATGCCACGTCTGCTCTTCAGTGAAGAAGCTGGTTTAGAGTCTCACAGAAACCTTTTGACTGTATTTATTTATTGTTGCAAAAAAGACGCTTTTTTATTGCTGCCCTCATTTGTCAGCTAATTATTTTTTCTTATAAAATCCAGCCCCGGTTACATGTAATCCATTCTGTATCTTATCATGATTCCTGTAGGTAAAAGTACAAGACGACCTCTAGATGTCTTTTCTTTCTATGAAAGGAGCTGCTATGTACACATGTGCACACACACACAACTGGGAATCAACAATGAGTTTATTGTTCATGTAGATAAAAATGAAGCTTGCATAAAGGTTGGGCTAAGTGGTCCTGGACTACAGACTCTGTTGCCTTGAATATAACAGTACAATTTGTCATTTACTCTGCACCAGGCTAAAATGAGTAAAATCTATTTGAAGGTATCTTGTTTGTAAACATTTGTCAGATTCTAATTTTTTTCTTTTTGTATTAAAATTCAACTATGGATGTATATGAAACAAAATAAATGGAGATCATTTTTCTCCCACAGATGGTGTCTTTGAATGTGCGCTAATGGTTCTCTGTAAGCCTTGAGGGGAAAGGGAGGGCTGCAAGGTAACCAAAAGGCTGAAGAATCCAAAGGTGCCTGGCTTTCTCCAGGACAGTAGTGGCCCTCCATTTCCTAATCCCCAGCCATTGTCATCACAGCAGAGAAAACTCTTCAGGGTGCTAATCCTGTTGCATCAGTTGATGGTTCTAAGAAGAAAGGTAGTGTGACCAAATACACATTGCCTTCATCTGTATATTGTATTAGGCAAATTATCAGTTACAGACAGCTACTTGTATTTTATGAAGGGCATTTCTTAGATGACTTTATCTTTTTTGTATTTTTTGTTTGTTGGTTGAGTTGTTTGGGGTTTTGTTTCACATAAGGAAAAGTAGTGTAAGCAGTAGGGAAAAAATGGAAGCAATGGAGGAAGGTGTATTTTGCATGTTTTTCCTTTCAGTGTTCTAACCTTACACATTGTATTACTGCATTGTAATCATAGCTTCTATAAGTCTGCCACGGTTGGTTTATGCAGCTTTGCAAAAATTTTACTAAATTTTGCACTAATTCATATTAGCTTTGTCCTACCAGGTTCTGGAATTTATCTAATTATTGTTTTCAAAACCTTTCCTTCTGTTTAACATCACCCTGCTATGCAAAACCTTTCCCAGACCTTAGTTTCTTAAAAGGAAGACGTTGCTACCGTTTCCAATTCTTTCTTATTACAGGCTCAGGTGTACAGTTATTCTGGGTTAATTTTATCTAATTAAGCCCATTCCTTTTTGTACATAAAAATGTCACTTAAACCTATGCTTACAAACTAAAGAGACTAATTGCTAAATATGAAAACATGGAAACAAAGTTTTTGCTTAAAATATTAACATGGAAGTAGTCAAATATAGGTTATTTTGTCCTTTTACTTTTTAAAAAATGTTACATATTGTATGCACTGTGCTGATGCAAGAATCTTACATTTCAATGAATTATAAAATTATTCTGCATCTCATCACGTCACAGTATTTCTGTACTATTTATTCATATATAGATATAGATATATATGGGCTTAATCATTTAAAACTTGTTGCAGCAGGAACTTTCCTACCTGTAGGCAATAGATTGCTATGTTTTTAACAGATTGTGAGAAATTCTAAACAGCAATTCTTTTGTACGTAATAGGACATTTCATCTAGAAAAATAAAGTAATGTTTTTGACATTGGATTTGGTGCAGTTTCTAATGAAACAATCGTTGGTTGGTTGATAAATTTTCTGTAGCTGTTTGCATTGCCAAATTGTACAAAAAAGGTAAATTTTATGGGACTCCTCAGACCAAAAAGATGTTAATTTCATGCGTATTTAATAGTATAAAGCCTTTTGCAATTTCTATCACCTTATAAATACATAAAGACATTTTATAGTTTCATCAACTACAGAGCTTTAGTCTTTTAAAAGTAATTTTTGAAAAACCTGCATTCTTACAACACATAATGAGTTTCAGAAGCTGCTTTTCTATGAGTATTCTTTGCCAAGCTTCTGCTGTTCAGTAAGATATACACATTACAGCTATTTTGCTTTCAATAACCCAAGTAGTAGAATGCACATTTGTGATACTGTTAGGACTTTTCTACCCAGTCTTTGGGCTTGTAAATATATTTAATTTGCATCAGTAGATTTCCTTGGCTAAAAGCATTTTCCGTGTTTGTTATGCTTCACCTGCCAAGTTCACAGTCCTTGAAACCATTTCATAAAAAGTATTTTCATAATATTGGTAAGGCTTTGTGCTATCCAAATTCTGCAGGATTTGTATTTTAGTTAATGTCCTGCAGTAGGTTAAAAAAAAATGGTGAACTTTCAGAGATATTTTCTAAAGCTAAACAGTTACCTTTTTATATTTCAAATGTCCTGGAGTGTTATTGAGAGACACTGAGATTTGCTGTTGTTTGTAATCCACCTTCCTAGAATGCACAAATAAACATTCTTTCCACATCTCTGTTCCTTTCTGTTAGGCAGACTCTGCATCTTTGTGTGTTTGTGATATTAAAGAGCCAGCCCAGTGATCTTTGAAATCTGCACACTTCACAGTCTGAGCTCGACAGAGCCGCATGGTGACTGTAGCCCTCACTCTCACCATGATTGAGGGGGCTGTTGCCCAGTCTCACATGTCCAGTCCTTACAATGAGAATGGTGGTACCCTATGGGCAAGGCAATGTCGTATAAGAACTTGAGGGGGAGGAGCCAGCTGAGAATTATTTCTAATAATTTGAAATGTTCGGAGGTACTTCTAGATACCTAAGAGATCAAGAAAGACATTTCATAGCAGATCACACCCCACTTGATCCAATTTGGACCAAATTCAACTAAAGAAATCAGCTGTATTTTAGAATGATAAAGTCCTGTACCTGAAATTGAGGTTATTATACATTGCAGGTGGCAGGTCAGTTTTCAGCTGTTTGTGTCTATGTGGTTTGCTCAACCTTACAAATGATTTTAAGAGAAATATAAAGAAACAGTGCCAAATGATATCTTTTAAAGACAGTACAAAGCTAGTATCAAAAAAATATGTTTTATAGACTTTCTCTACCAAAAAGGAAAACAAGTACTTTTTTCCCCCTTGAATTCCAATAACTTAATTTGAAGGAAGGATGCTATTGAGTTATTCTTGAAAGCAACCGAGTATTTCACTGAATGAAGGACTATTACATGTGCACGTAATCCTTTAGTCTCTGGAGCACAAACCCATGTGCTAAGAAAATTCTATCGGACAAAAAGATTAGGAACTACAGTGAATTCACTAATTAAAGTTTTCCATAAAATTAAAGATTGTATCCAGGGTACTGACTGAATATTGAAAGGAGACTCTCCTTAATCTTTTTCACCCAACTGGAATACAGTCTGTTCGCCGCGTCCTGCGCACCCCACGCCCACCTCTCTTCCACCTCCTTTGAGCCTCCCTCGGCTCTCACTGCAAACCTGGTCTTGAATGATGGCCTTAATTTTAACGAGGCAGTTTCTAAAAAGCTGGCCTGCTTGTGTTTGCTAGGGTGTACACACTGTCTGACCTCCAAGTATCACACCACACAGTTCTGGCACTTTATGTGTGTTTCCAAAACTTCTCAGAAACTGAGTATTACCAAATCAATCAGCCTAATCGAACCCTAACCCTCAGGCTTATATAAGTTTTTTTTTTTCTCTTTTAAACCAGAGCTATTTATAACTCTTCTCTTTATGCTCTAACATCTGACCAACCAATAATCTATCTATTGTTATTTTCCCCACCCTGTTACTCAAGATCACCACTTAGCCTTTTGTCATTTAGAAATTCGGCTTTGATTTTTGTGACTGGTGCTGTCTTACATCTGAGTTAACTTTTATCTTAAAGAAAACTAACCCAAAAGCGCTTCGTTTGCTGCATACCCTACTGCCAGTAGTTCATGTAATAATGCCGTTGATTCCCAAGAAGCAATTCCAGGACGATTTCTAATAAGTTTGGGCAAGACTTATTTTTGGAAAATTCTCTAAAAACCCCTCAGTAATAGTTTACCACAGAATAGTGAGAACCTCTCAACTTTTATTTCACCTCTTTGTCCCATTTGGGATAAATGAAGTAACAGTGCCTCCCACCACAATCAGCTGTTACGTCTTGTGCTGTTGCTACTTATTTCCTGTCCTGGCGCCCTTCAGGGATGTAGCGCTTCTCCGCGGCCATGACAGACTAAAGACAGCTCAAGCTCCGTGAGCACATCTCCTTTGAGACCAAATGGGCTGCTTTTCTCTCTCAGTGCAGTCCCTTTTTATCTTTCTTTAGGCAGTCATCCTCAGCCATGGATTATCAGTGTCTCTATTCACAGTGTTTCAGGTTCACTAAGTACAGCTTGGTCTTCTGAAAAAAAATTGTTAATGTCTCTGTGGACTCAAGTATAAAATCAATATTAAATTCAGCTAATGATTAAACCTTTTTCAAACCCACTGGAAAACGTTTAAAATTCACATGCTTGCAAGCTGTCATTGAATATTGGTTCCAGGGTTTGGGGAGTAAGTTTGAGAAAGGCTTTTTCCCAAACCTTTGGGGCTCAGGGAGGCTAAAAAAAACCAGGTGCATCCAAGATCTGATTTCAAGGCAAGATTTACTGCTTTACAAACACAAACATGATACTTGGTCTTAATAGAAAAATGACATCAGATACACCCAGAATATGTTTAGCATTGGGATAGCTGCCAGTTCGGCACAAAACATGTTTTTAGGAGCAGAGAGGCATGAAAATAAACTATATCTTACATTGTGGTACATCAGGAACACTTGTTTGAGTAATATTTTGCTTGAATTAAGTCCTTTAATACCCTTTAAATGTAAAACTTTAATCGTTGTCTTGGGCCCTGAGTAGTGTTTCACCAAAATGACATTTCATCCGTCTTTGAGTAGTGCACTTACTGCTGTGTGCAGATTTTAAAATGTGATGGTTTGAATATAAAATTTGGTTTGATACATGATATAAACTATTCAAAGTTGTCTATTTAAAATTAAGGAAATGTTTTTTGTGAACTATTTCTACTGAAGAATGTATTTAAATTAAAATAATTAAAAATAAACAATACGAAGCAGTGATCTGTTAACTGGACAGGTCAGTTATCTGCGCTGTGTGAGTAACTGGCACAAGAGTTGGATAACTTTTGAGCTCAGAAGCATACCACTTAAGAAGCGTTTTGTAAATAAGGAAGTGACAACTTCAAGATTAGAGTTGGAACTATGCAACTAGTTCATAAAGGAGCTGTGTGCCCTATTCTAAAGGAAGATCCCATGACATGAAGACCTTTCCTGTCTTGTTGCCGAATTCCAAGTCTCTTACGGTCCAGAAATGCCAGGGTGGTTCTTTTTAAATACATTGGGTGTGAACTGCACCTTGAACTTGCCCATCCCTTTTGCGGTTAAATCTTTTCACGTAGCTGCTGCTGCTCCTGAGCAGGCCATCTCCCGGTCTGAGGCGCCCTCTCAGGACCTGGAGCAGAGCTGGAGGGAGCTGCCGTCTCTTATGGTAGATGTGGCCCATCACAATATACCTGCTGCCTGAAAAAGAACCAAAATAGCGAGTCATAGTGTCTTTTAAATGCTATGAAACAATAAGAAAACCTAAGACCTTTAAGAAATGCCTAGGCTTGTATCTATTATCTTGCTGCACGTGTTGAATCTCAGCCATTTAACCGTCAGACAACAGGTGGAAGTAATCTAGTGACCTTTAGAAGATAACCAGATGAATCAGCCTGTAAACAGCCAACATCACAGGACAAAGCTGTGTGCATCAGGCGGGGTCTCCGGAACACATCTCTAGAAAGATGTGGGAGTCTTCTCCTCGCCCCAAAAAAGACTTCTAAATTCAGTTTAAAACAGAGCCCCTTATACATCCCTTCTGGCAACAGCGTTTCGTCATTCACTCCATTTGTGAGCAAAGACTTATCGAGTGCCTGCTTTGTGCCAATCCACGCTGTTCCCACCTTTAACTGGAGGTGCGGGGGGAGGCTGATGGAGCTTAAATCACAGAGTGGCCGAAATAATACGTGTCATCTAAATTCTATTCATTTTAGAATACCCCTCCCGCCCCAAAAAGGTACTGAGGTGACCAACAGAGGCGGAGCTGTGGCATCCAAGTGACAAATAGTGGCATAAAGTACAAATATGAAGTGGTCACTTAGGTCAGTTTCAATACCAGGTTTAAATTCTGGACATGGCTTATTGCAACTGGAGGAGTCTAGGGCTAATATGTGGACTCGGAAGAAAAACCCGTCCGGAGTGATGTACAGGCGGTTCATCTTGTACAGCCCGTCCCGATCCACCAGCAGAGTCACCAGCCGGATCCCCGTGCCGAGCACGTCCACATCATGCACGATTCCGTTCACGGCTGCTTGCAAAAAACAAAGAGTTTGGAGAAATGCATAACGCCCATCTCCTCTTTCCTTCCCGAGTGCCTTTTTAACAAATCGCCAGAGTCCACACGGGCCTGGGGCCTGCAGGGTCGAGCGGGTGGGTTTCTCTAGGGTTTGGCTCAGGGGTCCGCGTGGCCGGGCCCGGGCGGAGCTGCAGGGCGGGGCTCACCGAATTCGCTCGCACAGTAGGACTCGCGCTCGTCCAGGTCGGCCCTGCAGGCGCGCGCGCAGGGCTCGGCGCCGGCCTCCGCGTCCCTCTGCGGCGGCCCGAGGCGCGGCGGCGGCGGCGGCGCGGGCGCGGGCTCCGGGGGCGGCGCGGCGGCGCGCGGCCGGTTGGGGTGGGCGGAGCTGGCGGGGGCCTCGGCGGCGCGCGCGGGAGGCCGCGCGGCCGGGAAGCGCAGGGCGCGGGCGCGCGCGCGCCGCGGGGAGTCCTCCGGCGCGGGCGCGCGGCGCGGCGATGCGCGGTTCTCAGCCTGCGCCAGGCGCGGGCTCGGCGGGCCGGCGGGCGCGCGCGCGGCCTCCCGGAAGCCGGCCCGGTTCTCGGCGGGTGGCGGGGGCTTCCGGCGCCGAGGCTCCGACCAGGGGCCGGGAGCGGCTTCGGCCGCGCGCGCCCGCCGCGGGGCCTCGGGGACCGGCTGCGCCCGGGGCCCGGGCGTGTCTTCGGCGCTCGCGCCGCCGCCGGGGTCGGGCTTCCTGTTGTGGGGCGGCGAGGCTGCAGGGAGAGAGCGGGAGAGGCGGGGAGGCTGTCAGGGGAGGGGAGGCCGCGAGTGGGGAGAAGAAAGGGCCCTGGGAGGGGCGAGGCGACGGGGGACCGTGGAGACTTAGCCAGCACCTGCGGGAGGGCAGCTGGCGCGGAGGAGAGAGAGCGGGAGCGGGGAGGAGGGCGCCCCCGGCCAGGGGAGGGCAACCTCGGCGTCGGGTCCGAGCGCAACGCAGCTTCCTAGGCCCCGGAGGAAGGCGGAGCTGAGGGTCTTGCCCTCTAAGAGTGAGGCCAAGGAAGAAGATTTTTCTCACCACGTGAGGACCCGGAGGCCTGGTGGGAACGTTTCATTTTGCTAAGGAACCTCTTCAAATCTATAGCTTTTAAAACTACAACCACCAGTGTGTTCTAGGACTAAACATATCTGACAACTTTGGTTAAATAACAAACTCTTTTTGCCGTTTCTTTAACATATATATAAACATCCGCCTTTTTGCTCTGTACAGTTTGTTGAGCAAACCCCAGGGAGAAAGCTCTCATATTACAGGTTCTCTTAATTGTTTAAGCGCCCCTGACAACAGAACTATTTGGTTTTCCCATCCGTGTTTACACTGTCATCTTGGTCTCTGCAGAATCGAGCAGTTGTGAGTGGATTTTTATCTGGCTTCTTGGACACCACTTACTAGTTGGGAAACCACAGCTAAGAAAGATTTTCACAGCATGGCTGGGAGGCAGAGGCCCCTGGTTAAGTCTAAAAGCACACACATCGCTGACATTTCACCCCCGCCCCACGGTGAAGGAAAAGCCCCTAAATGATAGGGCATGAAAACAAATTTTTTCAATTATTAATGATTTCCCCCAGCTCTGCAGACAGGTTGGTGAGCAGACTTCAGCCAGCTTGGAAGCTGGGAAACTTTCCATGCCCAATTACACAATATCACCTCCCCCTTTGCCTGGGTCCCAGTGCCCTCCAGACGGGCGCAAGAACTTGTCTTTTTCCGTTCTGTTAGCGGCTGGTTTTCAGCGTTTCCCTCGTCTTGTAGTGGATGGTTTGGTCCGCCCCTTTGCACCTCTTGCAACACTTCACTTGCCACTTGCCAAATTGACAATCTCCTTAAAAAATCAGCTTTCGCCCAGCAATAATAGCTGGTTATAGTTCATGTTTTTGCAAAGAGGTTGATTCTGACTCATTGTGTTCAACGTTGTCCCACACACAGCTGAATCAAGTTCTGGGGGATATCCAATTCCTGACTGTCAACTGTTGACCTCACCACCGCTTCCCCATTGATATCACCATCTGTTGTCATGGGAAAGATTGTCTGATATTTGGGTTAAATGCCACTGAAGTCATTCAATTTCCATGTGGAAAAATAACCCAAAGTCAATTGCCCTGTGAGGTGCGGAAGCTATTTTTCCCAGAGATAGTGAACCGAGCAGAACATCCCACTAAAAGCAAAACAAAAACACCGCCCCGCAGAGAAGCCCTGATGGATGCATTCCCTCAGTCACATTTTCATTTCATGCGTGAAATCGTGTGCGTTTTAAAGACTCAGGTGTCCCAAGGCCACTCGCCGGGGCTGCTGGGAGAGGGGGCAACGTCCGATTGCGGCTCCCCTCGCCCCCCGCGCCCCTGCTCGCCCGCGGGACGGGGCCAGGGAGGGGATGGGGACCGGGACGGGGCCAGGCTGGGTGCAGGGTGGACCCGCGCTCCCGGGGCGCCCGCCGCGTCCTGCGAGCCCGGCCCGCACGGCTCCCGAAAGGCGCGCGGCGACCCCTTCTGACACTTCCCTCCGCGGGGACCGAGCCACTACTTAGCATGCAAAGTTTTCTGCAGCCTGCCCGGCTCGCTCGGGATCCCTTTCGGTAGCTGAACTGGCTTCTTTCCGAAAAGGCTGCCAAGACGCTCAAAATCTTGGGGACACATTTTGCTCCTTTGGAACACGACCCCGGACCTGGAGTCGCCTCTCTCGCGCACTCTGCCCCCTTTCTCGTCCCTCCCTTCATCGCGCCCTCTCCCCAGTCCCCCACCCGCCTCCCCAGACCCCATCCCCTCTCCCAGGGCTCAGCATTTCCTCGATCGTACCTTTTCTCTCCGCCACTGGGGCTTCGGGAGATGAGCCAACGATCAAGCAGAGGAGCCAGAAGGCTCGAGCTGTCATCTTCGTCGACACGGTTCGCAGGCTCCAGCCCTGAGCCTGGGCTTTTGCTCTTTCTCGCCCCCCCCCCCCCCCGCCCACCTTCTCCACACCCCCACCCCCGTTCATGCTAATGAGGGGCAGCCTTTGGGGAAACGGGAATCCCTCACTGAACAGGCCACTGGAACAAAACCGAGCCGCAGAGATTTCTCCCACTTCCTAAGGGGCACGAGCACATGGCCTCTCGAGTCGTCCCTGCCAATGTCTGTCGTGCGACCCGTGGGCAACGATAGCATCGAACCCTAAACTCCAAGCCCGCGCGCGTTTGCGGGCCGGGGTGCGGGGAGGCCAGGGCGGGGCGGCGAGCGGAGGGAATAACGGCGTCGAGGGGCTGAGGGACAGGGTGGAGGAGCGAGAGCGATAGGAAGTTTTTTCTAGGTGAAGTCAGCAGCAAATAGGCAAATGAGTGCTTGAGGCGGCTCGGGCTCGTGGGACGGAGAGGATTGCCGGTGAGAGAGGACTCTCCCAGGATGTGTCAGGGATCCGCAGAGAAACCAAGTCCCTGCGTCCTTTGGTTAAACTATTTTATCGTATACACAGTATTTATGTTCTAGAGCCAGAAGGAAGGAAAAACAGCAAAAGAGCTTTTCTTCTCCCTCCCGCTCCCTTGCTCTCTCAACTGGAATTGGTGTATAGTTGGCTGGATTCATCCAGCCCGTGCTCAGGGCCCTCCACCTGCCGGGTGCTCTGGACAAAGATGAGCCAGACACCCTCCCCGATCTCAGAGATGGCTCATCCCCTCGACAAAGGTGAATCCTTTTTTTTTTTTTTTTTTTCTTTCTAAGAAAAATAAACTCATTCACTGCTTAGGTCTGAACTCTTGAAATGACTCTGTATCTTGATCCTGAGCTGAGGACCCTCTCCCTCACATTAGACAGAAACAGCATTCACCAACGCAGGAGATGAGGTCCCCATCGTAAACCCACAACCCTGCCGATGTGGATCTCATTTCCACAGCTTCAAATCCAAAAGGAAGGGAAAATACATTGAGGAGAAGGCGATTTGTCTGAAGCCTATGAGCCAACAGTGAGGTGCGGCTGCTAAAAGAAATAACAAACTTTTGCCGCATTAATATCTTATGTCTCAAAACCAATAGTGCTAGTGGACTGACCAGATTCTGAGGGGATCATGTTTTCAAGACAGACGCAAGAAAGCCAGGAGGAGAAGAACAGGGAGAGAGATGGCTGGACTCTATCCTGTTCAAGTTCCTTTGGAGGAACTGAGGAGAGGCAGCTGAGGCGCACAGAAACGTGTGTTATATTTTGTGAAAGAACCAGTAGGTAGAAGTTATGAAGTGATGAGTTTAATATCAATTTAAGAAAGAATATTCTAACAACTGAGACCTCCAAGAGTGCAGACTGCTTTGAAGGGTTACGACTATGAGCTCCTGACTACTGGGGGCATCCAAAGAGACCATCATTCAGGGATACTGTAGAACAGGTTCCTGAATCAGGTGTGTTGTGGATTGAAGGATACAGTGAGGTAAATATGTTCATCTAGAAAGGAGCCAGCTGTCTAGTCACCGGCTGACAATACGTTGGAGGGGGTCACTATGTTCTGTAGTCTGAACCTCAGCTGGAAACGCAATTATATCAATGGATCAGATTTGTGGGACCAACTCATAGTAACCAAACTCATAAAAAGTAGACGTATAAGCTAGAATGTCATTTATTAATTTGCAATGGAGAGGAGTAAAGGTGATTCAGAAGTTTAATTATTAAGCAGAAATTTACCTGTTGAGCACTAAACTGAATTGCAGCTAAAGGCAATCTTCCTCATTCAGGTTTTAGAGTGAATTCTCTATCTCCTCCAAAAGAGTAAATCTCTCCAGTCAGTACAAGGCTTACACACACCAAAGTCAGTGTCTCCAGCCTCTGGCCAGGACCAGATAAACACTATGAAATTTGTGCTCTTGGGGCCTGGTTTATAGTTGTCCTGAGATCCTCTTCTTTCACGTGCTCTTTAAGCCAAATGGGATAAAATTAATTAGGCTTAAGCTTCTTCAGTTACAACCACATCTCAGACGTGCCTGCTTGAGATTCTATTCAAGTCACCCAGATCCAGTTTGGGGTGTTCCGAAACTCTTCTGTTGCAGGAATGTTGTGAATGCCCTGAGACCCACACCCTGAGATGCAGAGGCAGAGAGCCGGCTGGAGAACTCCCACGGGCTCCTGGAGGCCTGGAAGATCTTGCCCAGGTCCACAGCTGGGTGTTGGGCAGCGTCTGGCTTGCAGGCTCAGAAACCACACTTAATGGTGGAAGGCACAAAGAGCTCAGAGACTGATCTGTGTCAGCCAGAATGTCACTGTATTAACTTACAACGAGAAATCGACTCGGGCAGAAGTGCATGCTCGTGTCAGCCTGGCTAGCATTCTCTTGCTGTAAACAAGTCACATGGGAAGCCAGATTATCATCAGGATGCTTGGTAATATGAGCCGGAGCACAGTGAGTTCGTCCTCGGATTGGAATGTTTAAGGGTTTTGGTTTCTCGTAGCCTGAGGGGTCCATCTCCACAACAGGTGTACACACTTGTGAGGCAGAAGACAGTAAGAGCCTGAACGCCTTCCCCCCCCCCCCCCCGCCAATTTCTGGTATTTTGAGTGTATCTTTCTGCTTAGCAAATATTCATGGAGCATCTATCTACCATGTGTTGTATAATAAAGAATTTGTGCCTGGTTCCCGGCGGGAAGCTCCTAAAACCCTTGGAATTTCCCAAATGATGCAAGTGTCTTATTCAAGAGCTTCTTGGATCACACCTGAGTTTATGCTAATGAGGTGACTCTTGCAGGGCCCCTTGATAGCTTCAGGATAGGAAATGGTCCCCAGGAAGATCAACCATGCCATTGGAGAGGCGGGACTGTGAGCCAGCCCAACCCCCAGGGAGGGGAGAGCGGCTGGGGACTGGGTTCAATGGCGTGCCACGATTTAATCCCTCATGCCTACTTAACGAAACGCCAATGAAAACAGTGGAGCTTCCTGGTTGGTGACCACGTTGATGTGCTAGGAGAGGGATGTGCCTGAACCACAGAGAGGACACTGAAGCTGTATATTTGGGACCTTCCCAGATCTCGCCCTATGTGTCTCTTTATTTGGCCGGTCCTGATTTGTATCCTTTATAATAAAACTGTGATTGTAAGTATAGCACTTACCTGAGTTCCGTGACTCATTGTAGAGAATTATCAAACCTGAGGGGGCTCTGAGAACCCCCAGGTTTGTAGGCAGTTGGTCTGAAATGAGGGCAGTCTTGTTGTGGACTATGCCCTTTAACTAGCGGGGTCTGCACTGTCTCTGGGAGGTTAGTGCCGGGACTGAATTGCAGTCCACCAGTTGGTATCCACATACTCTGTGCCAAGCACTGTGTAGTAGCCAGAGATGCCAGTCATAATCATTCTTCAGAAAGAGTACAATACGGACGCTTTGGGTTCCATTCGGTAAATTCTGGTCATGTTCTAGTTCTTCTATTTCAGGACCATCTTGCTTGGGACCAGGGCCAACCCAAATTCTTCAGACTTTTCACAGACAACCCCTAGGTTTACTTCCAAAAGCACTGGGCTAGGTCCTGGGATATTAGGACAGAAATCTTCCAGTCGAGTGGCTCACAGATTACTGTGGGAAATAACATTCAATTATGGTGTCAAGTGCAATATTAAAAAGCCGCACCTGTTGGAGAGAAAGGACTGGTCAACGGAGGTGGAGACCAAGGAAAGGCTGCGGGAGCCGTCACATCAACACCAGTTTGAAGAACGACTGGGCTTCACCAGACAGATGGAGGAGGGCAGGCCCTGCAGGCTGAGCCAACAGCACATGCAAAGGCCCGGAGGCATGAGAGAGCATGGAGACTGTCCAGGCCCAGGAAGCATGGTGGCACACCCGGGAAGGATCGCCAGGGTGAGAAGGTGCTGGCGAGCCTCGATGCCCTGTGGACGGGATGGACTCTCCCACAGACACGGCGGAGCCCAGGAGAGGTTGTGAGAAACTGCTTTGTAATTCTTTATTTGATTTTCCTATTGCTCTGCATTATTGTAATGGAAAATTTGGGAAATAAAGGAGTGGACACAAGAACTACAAAATGTAGGCCTCGTCTCCCCTCATGCCCAACAGTCACTACAACATTCCCACGTTTTTCCTTCCAGGCTCTTTCTTGGACAGCATTTCACACAGGTGCAGTCAGTGTCTACACAACACTGGATGCTGTGTTGTTCTCGTACACCACAACGGAGGTGCTTCCCCGTTATGTTTTGTGTACACAATTTTGTATCCAGTTTCTGTTCCATTAAAATTGTTAAGATCTTATTACAAACTCTTTGTAAACGTAAAGTCTCATAACTACATAGTATGTCCTCATTCAGACAAGCCATAATTTGTGAACGTTTTCGGCTGTTTTCCGTTTTTGCTGTTGTAAACCCTCCATGTCCCCATCCACACAGGAATGGAGATCCTGATGCGTGGTGAGATAGGAAGGGCAGGGCTCTCTACCTCGACCCCTTTGACATTGCGGGCGAGAGAATTCTTTGTTGTGCACTGTAGAATGCTGATCAGTATCCCTGGCCTGGGCCACTGGATACCAGTACTTCCCCCCTCAGTCGTGAGAACGTAAACTGTCTCCAGACATTACTAAATGTCTCCCGGGGGCAAAATCATGAACCATATTCACGGCTATACAGCAATGACAATAAATGAGCTGCAATTGCAAAAGAAAAATACAGATGAATCTCACAGACGTGCTATCAAGTAAAATAAGTCTGACACAAAAGACTATATACTATATAATTTCATTTCTGTAAGGTTCACAATTTGGCAAAACTAATCTATGGAGTTAAAAGTCAGGATAATGGTTATCCTTGGTAGTAGGTAGTGACTGGAAGGATTACTGAGGGGAGTTCTGTGGTGTTGAAGTGTTCTATAGCTTGATTGACTAGATTTTGAAATTTTGTGTTTTGGTTTTTTTTTTTTGAGGAAGATTAGCCCTGAGCTAACTACTGCCAATCCTCCTCTTTTTGCTGAGGAAGACTGGCCCTGAGCTAACATCCGTGCCCATCTTCCTCTACTGTATATGTGGGATGCCTACCACAGCATGGCTTTTGCCAAGTGGTTCCATGTCTGCATCCAGGATCCAAACCAGTGAACCCTGGGCTGCCAAAGTGGAACATGTGAACTTAGCCCCTGCACCGCTGGGCCGGCCCCAAATTTCGATATTTTAAATAAGAAATGTTACTAGTTTATGTAGTCAAATCTGTTGGGTTTTTTGGTGCTATCTTCCATACCTTTATAAAGCCTTTGAAATTTACACAAGTTGTACATATTCATTGAAGAATAATCAGTTAGTACAGATGAGAAAAAAGAAAAAAATCAACCATAATCCTATTATCTAGAAATAACTACTATAAATATTTTGGCATATCAACTTCCAGACTTTTTCTACACATATCTGTACATGTAAATATGTTACATAATTTATTTATATAAAAGTGGGATTGTGGAATACACATATTTTATGACATGGTTTTAAAAATGTTAATGATGTGTCAACATCTTTCCATTTCAATAAATATGGGATGCCATGATCTTTTGTGTGTGTGTGTTTGAGGAAGATTGTCCCTGACCTAACATTTGTTGCCAATCTTCCCCCTTTTGCCTGAGGAAGATTGTCCCTGAGCTAACATCTGTGCCAATCTTCTTCTATTTTGTATTTGGGACACTGTCACCACATGGCTCGATGAGTGGTGTGTAGGGCCAAGCCCAGGATCTGAACCCACGAACCCTGGGCGGCCAAGGCAGAGCAGGGGAACCTAACCACTACGCCACCAGGCCAGCCCCTCCATGATCATTTTTAATGACTGAATTCCTAGACATTGAATTGCTGAGTCAAAGGATATGATAATTACAATATTTTTGTAACATATTGCTGAATTGTGCCCCAGATACGTTGTATCAGACTACACCGACCAGCAATCAACATAGACATGTAATAATGACTATTTCTCCACACTAGGATATCAAATCATTGTTATTTTATATCCTTCCTCTTCTGAAGAGTTTTTTTAAAAAAGATTTCTCTTGGTTTTAATTCACATTTCTTTGATTGCTGGAGATACTGTACATTTTTTCATAGATTTATTGGCCATTTGGATTTCTTTTATTAATTGCTTGTTCATATTCCTTGTCTATTTAATAGGATGTTTATATTTTCCTTTATGATTTTAAGAGCTAATTATAGCCTAAGAATTTTAACCCTTTGTCCATTCTATATATTGGAAATATTTCCCCACAGAATTTTGTTTGATTTTTAACTTTTTAGCCATTTTTTGGCCATAGAACTTTTAAATTTAGTATAGCAAAATCCATCAAGCCTTTGTTTAACAGTGTCCCTGGAGTCTTTGAGGTCATGCTTAGAAAGACTCTCTCCAACTCAAAATTATGTATATTATTCTATATTTTCCTGGTGCCTGTAGATAAATCTTGATTCCATCTGGAATTTATTTTGGTATGTAGTATGAGGTAAGAATCTAATTTTATTTTTTTCTCAAATAACTAGAAAGTTGTCTAATCCAATTGGCAAATAAATCCATCCTTTCCCAAATTTGAGATGTCACCTTTAACGTAGAGAGTATTACCTCTACTAAATTTAGGTCTATTTCTAGACTTCTGTTCTTCTCTCTTACTCCATCTGTTTATTCCCATGCCCATATGCCCACATCAGGGCATTGTTATAATTACTGTGGTGTTATAACATATCTTTCTTTTCAAAAATTGTTTTGGCTATTATAGTGGGTTTTTTCCAAGTGAACTTTAGAATTATGCTGCTAAATCTTAAAAATGCTGTTGGATTTTTTTTGAATTTGCATTAAATGTGTAGATTAATTTGTAAAGGAACTGACAACTTTGCTGTATTATCTTTCTGTCCACGGAAATGGAATTTCTCTCCATTTCTTTAAGTCTCCGTTCCCCTCTGTCTGAATATTATCATTTTCTTCATCTAAGCTCTAAACATTTCCTGTTAAATTTATTTCCTGGGTGTTTTATATTTTTAATGTAATGTAAAAAATGTATTATCTTTTAATGGAAAGAATCTTTTTTCCTTTATATTTTTGAACTGATTTTGGTAGGTGTATAGAAAAGCTACTGATTTGTGTGAATATCCGTACTTATTGTTTATGTTTCAATCTGCGTATGTCCAAAAATATTCCAAACTATTTTCAGTTGATTCCCTTGGGTTTTCCCAGTAGAAAACCATATAAGCTATAAATAATGATATTTTGCCTCTTCCTCTCAAATATTTATTTAACTTTTTTATTGTATTTATGAGAACTTTCCAAAGTTTGTTGAATAATCTCAATTATAGTCATCATCTATGTTTTATTAGCATTCCTTATTTACAGAGAACACCTTAAATATTTTATTTTCAGGTGACGAAAGACATGATTTTGCTTCAAGTATATTGAGCTATGTTTATCTGTACCTCCACACCATTTTCCCCTTAGAAGTCTGACAAATACTCCTTTTCTTTTGTTACTTTCTTATTATCGATCTTCTGATTGTGTCTTCAATATATTTTATCTTCTCTCTCATCATTTTTGTCTCTTTATCTTTTTCCTTTTCATTATAGGAGACTTTGTATATCACGTCACTAATTTCATTTTCAGTATTATCAATTCTAGCTTTGGCTCCTTCCAATAGGGATTTTAATGCTAAGGGATTAATACTAGTTACCTCCTGTTTTGGTTTATCCTGTCGTTCTTTCATCTTAGTCTACTTCCTTCTTATAATTTCCTAATTCACAAGGACCATTTCTTCTTATACTTTTGTGAGAATGCCTAAGTTTCTTGAAGTTGTCCTCAGGATTCTTTGTCACCATTATTTGAGGTATGCTTTTCTTCTGAACATTTTTTAGGGGAAGGTTTTTTAAAGATTTTATTTTTCTTTTTTCTCCCCAAAGCTCCCCTGATACATAGTTGTGTATTTTTAGTTGTGGGCTCTTCTAGTTGTGGCATGTGGGATGCCTCCCTACGCATGGCTTGATGAGCAGTGCCACGTCCATGCCCAGGATCCAAACCAGTGAAACCCTGGGCTGCTGAAGCGGAGCACACAAACTCAATCACTCGGCCACGGGGCCGGCCCCTAGGAGAAGGGTTTATTTTTGAGGAAGATTGGCCCTGAGCTAACATCTGTGCCCATGTTCCTCTATTTTATATGTGAGATGCCTGCCAAAACATGGCTTGATAAGTGGTGTGTAGGTCTGTGCCCAGGATCTGAGCCAGTGAACCCCACGCCACCAAAGCGGAGCACATGAACTTAACCCCTAAGCCACCAGGCCAGCCCCAGGGGAAGTTTTTTTTTATTATGAAATATTATAAGCATTCAGAAAGCTATTGAGAATAATAAAATGAATACTTGGATACACATGACCCAGTTTTATCAAGTCTTAACATTTTTTGCCATATCTACTTCCTATTTTTTTAGTGTTAAAAAATCACAAATACAGCTGGTGGTAGCCACTCTCCAAGATGGCTGACCCTCAGCGATCCCCACTTCGTGGTATTCACACCCTGTGTAGTCCTCTCCCACATTGTAGCAAGACTGGTCAGAGTGGCCAATAGCATATGGAAGAAGTGATAATATACATTTCCAAGATTAGGTTACCCAAAAAATGAACTCTCATCTTGGGTGTGCATTCTCTCTTTCTTTTAGATCATTGGCTCTGGGGGAAGCCAGCTGCCAGTTCGGAGGACAATCAGGCAGTGCAGAAGGGGTCTGTGTGGCAAGGAACTGACATCTTCAGCCAATAGGCAGTAAGAAACTGAGGGCTGCCAACAAGCAGTACGTGAGCTTGAAGGAGATCCGTTCCCAACTGAGCTTTCAGATGAGGCTGCAGCCCCAGCCCACAGTTTGACTGAAACCTCCTGAGAGACCTGAGCAGAACCACCCAGCTAAACCACTCCCGCATTCCTGGACCACAGAAAGTGTGATCAATAAATGTTTATTGTTTTAAGCTGCTAAATTTGGGGGCAATTTGTTTTGCAGCAATAGATAACTGATACACAGTTAAAGACCCTTATGCCCCCCTCCCCAATCCAATTTCCTTTCCTTTCCAGAGGTAATCATTATGCTGAGCTTGGGGTTTCCACTATTCTCTTGGATGTTTTTTCTATTACGACTACACCAACTACTATTGTAAAAAAACAATCTTATAAATTAATTTTGAGGGTTTTTAAAAAACATTCTAATTCCAATTTTGGAACATTCAATATAAATATGTACTTGTAATTCAATAAATGACCTTTTAAATTATTATTAATGATAATAAATTATTAATGATAATAAAATTGGGAAATTTGCCTTTCTTAATCTAGGGACTTCCTTGTCTAATGTTACAATGAAATGAAAAAGAACATCTATTGTTAATAGTAATAACGATTAGAATAATAGCTGGCACCTGTTGAACACTATTCCAGGTATTAAATCTTTACCTCAAAATATGAGCTTATACTCCTTTCTCCGTTTTACAGACGAGTAACTGAGGCACAGAAAGATTAAGTAACTTGCCTAAGGTTATACAGCTATAACCAGGTGTTACTAAAACCATTAGGTACTACCAGTGGTCTTTATATAAGATAGAAAGAAAAAAGAAGGGAAAAGAGCCAATTAACACAAAACGCAGCTGTTAGAGGCTCCTCTACAAATGGCCGTGAGGTCTAAGTTGATCGTCATAACTGCCTTCTTCCATCTCCTATTCCATATTATTCCTCTTACCCTTAGCTGGGCATGGCTCTGTGCCTGCTAGGGACACTCAAAACTTTACTCCTGGAGGATCTGAGTTGTTGGTGGTCCTGTCTTTATTAGATTGCTGTACTTTCCCATTAGCCAGGTCTTTGGGACTAAGATGTGCCCCAGTGAATCCCTGGGCTCCAGACATTTCCTCCCTCCTCCAGTGAGGAGCAGAGCCATTTTCCCCTTGGTAAACCACAGGGCTCACACAGGCTTAGTCCAGTGACTGTCTGAGCTGTAACAAAGTACCACAGCCTGGAGGACTTCAGCAACAGACATTTATTCCTCACAGTTCTGGGGTTGGAAGTCTGAGATCAGGGTGCCAGAATGGTTGGGTTCTGGTGAGAAGAGCTCTCTTCCTGGCTCCCAGATGGCCGCCCACTTGCTGTACGGCTGTATGGTCACATGGCCGAGAGACAGAGGAAGGGTTCTGGACTCTTCCCCTTCTTATAAGGCCACGATTCCCATTGCGAGATCTCCACCCTCATGATCTCATCTACACCTAATTACTTCCCAAGACCCACCTCCTAATACCATCAAATTGTGGGTTAGAGCTTCAACATATGGATTTCAGGGTGACATAAACATTCAGCCCATAACAATGATGCCCCGCCCCACCCCTTCCCTGCCTATTGATTTAGCAGCATGGAATCCCAAATGGCCAACAGGCAGGCTCAGCTTCCAACTGAAAGGAACCATGATGGTGTTTCCTGGTCTAAACACTTCTCCCTTGGGCACCAGGACCTCAGGACCCACTGAGTCCTAGATCACTGGCAAGGAAAGCAAAAAAATTCTTCCAGTGAGTGATTATGGGTCATAACGGCAGGGGCCACCTCTTCTCCTTGGTGCCTGGGCCTGTGCATTCTGGGAATGTCTAAATCCAGGAATGGTGGTGCTAGCAGAAGCCCCGCAGAAAAGGAAGGCAAATCCACACCCAGAACACGAGTCTGTCCGTGTGAGGAGGAGGTGCTGTCCACACACCCCAGTCTAGTCGCTCCAAACAAGGGATTATTGTTTTCCCTCTCAGGGTGCGACCCTCCCCTTGTGGACGCGCCCTCTGCTGGCCTTTCCTAAGATCTGCGGCCCTGAGCATCCTCTTCTAATCCTTGCATCTCCGTTGGTTCCTCGCTGCTCTGGGCAACGTTTTCTCCTTTTATTAGAGGAATTTCATTGATGGTGTTTGTGGTTCTGCTTCTCAGCCCCCTTGTTGCTTTTGCAGGATTTCCGAGAGGAGTAGAGAAAAATGGCAACTTTACTGTAGTTTTAATACTCGAATCTGGTAAATTTTAAAGTATGATCATTCTGAATGTTAATATTATTGGATTGTATTTTAATATTAATTCTGGTGTGTTTTCTGACATTCTTAAGTGAGTTTTGAAAATATGGAATAATACAATGCTAATAAATATTTGTATTCATCTACGCCTTTCAAAATTAAAATTCCAAAGTGATCCCGTATTTAAGCAGGCAAAACTAATCAGTCTGTTAGAAATAAGGCTACTGGTCCCCCTGGGAGGAGGTAGTGACTGGAGAGGGCCCAAGGGGGCTTCTGGAGTGAGCAATGTCCCATTTTTTAATCTGTTACTGGTTATACAAGTGTGTTCAGTTTGTAAACACAATTGCACTGCACCTTTATGTGACTTGTCCATATGTATGTTACATGTTGGTAACAATTATTTTTTATCCAAAAGAAGAACAGCCTATAGTTAAAAATGTCATGATCCTAGTCAACACCTGATATTTATCTGGCTCAATTAACATGAAAAGGAGAATTTTGTGCAAAAACTTTAAATATCTGAATTTTACCATATTCTTCCATTTATTAAGGATTCTATCTTTGCCATCAGGTATAATATATCTTTCCTGTGGGGGAAATGGCTTTCGCCAAATAATTGGGTCCTTAGTCATATAATGCTAGTGGAGACAAACACCCCAACGTATATACTATACAACGAATCCCAGCATTTGGGGTTCTGCCACTTGTTGTCTCCTCACAGGCCAGCCTGCCTCCCTTAGTGATGCTAGGTTCCAGAATCAGGCCCTAGAACAGCAAGGGCCTCACACAGGGCGGCTTTATCCCCAGCTTACCCTGAGTGTCCCCAGACATCTGGTCAGAAGCACCCTTTGACATACTTCTCACTTTGCCCCTGGGTCTGCTTGGGGACAAAGGAAAAATGATAAAAACAGGGACAATTGGTGAGGGCCCAAATATTTTTCATGAGGCCCGTCAATAATATAATCGTACCATCCCTGTTTGTCAAGCATCTCAGCCAGTTCCTGGACCTGGGCAATGTGGACATTTGGGGCCAGATCCTTCTTAGTTATGGGGACTTCCCTGTGCATTGTTGCATGCTGAGCAGCATCCCTGGCCTCCACCGACTAGAGGCCAGTAGCACTCCCCCAGGGGTGCCGAGAGTGCCCTGCGGGGCAAAATTGGCCTGGTTGAGAACCACAGCTCTAAAGTAAGCCAAACTTCCAGGACAGAACATTCACCCCTGCCATCTGCTATGGTACCTTGTGGCCATTTGATATAGGAGAGCGTTTTTAAATCTTCAAGTTGATTTTAAACCAAGTTTCAAAAATGTTGCATAATATATATTAGTAATTTTACCTTCTCAGCTTTGAAATAATAAATCTGATACAGCTATTATTAGTTAAAAGCTGTTAACTTTATTCCAAGATTTGATGCCTTTGTTTATTAATAATGTCAAGGACATACACCTTATATACTGAAATGTAATGAGTCTGAATCCTTAACAATTCAGTGTAGTTTTTTTGCAATGGGTTTGCCACCAGAACACAGGTGTCATGAAAACCACTGCTAAATCTAAGCCAAAATGGGAAAGGAAAAGACTCATATCAACATTGTTGCCTTGGACACAGATTCAGGCAAGAGTACCACTACTACTGGCCACCTGATCTACAAAGGTGGTGGAATTGACAAAAGAACAATCGAAAAATTTGAGAAGGAGGCTGCTGAGATGGGAAAGGGCTCCTTCAAGAGTATGCCTGGGTCTTGGATAAACCGAAAGTTGAGTGTGAGCATGGTGTCACCATTGATATCTCCCTGTGGAAATTCGAGAGCAGCAAGTATTATGGGACCATCATTGATGCCCCAGGACACAGAGACTTTATCAAAAACATGATTACCGGCATATCGCAGGCTGATTGTGCTGTCCTGATTGTTGCTGCTGGTGTCGGTGAGTTTGAAGCAGGTATCTCCAAGAACGGGCAGACCCGTGAGCATGCCCTTCTGCCTGACACACTGGGTGCGAAACAACTGATTATTGGTGTTAACAAAATGGATTTCTACAGCCAGAAGAGATACGAGGAAACGGTTAAGGAAGTGAGCACCCACGTTAGGAAAATTGGCTACAACCTTGACATAGTGGCATCTGTGCCAATTTCTGGTTGGAATGGTGACAACATGCTGGCACCAAATGCTAACATACCTTGGTTCAAGGGATGGAAAGTCACTCACAAAGATGGCGATGCCAGTGGGACCACGCTGCTTGGAGTTCTGGATTGCATCCTGCTACCAGCTTGTCCAAGTAACAAGCCCTGGCGTCTGCCTCTCCAGGATGTCTACAAAATTGGGAGTATTGGCACTGTCCCTGTGGAGGCTGGTGTTCTCAAACCCGGCGTGGTGGTCACCTTTGCTCCAGTCAGTGTTACAACTGAACCAAAGTCTGTTGAAACACACTGTGCAGACTAGAGTGAAGCTCCTCTTGGGGACAATGTGGGCTTCAACGTCAAGAACATGTCTGTCAAAGATGCTCATCTTGGCCATGTGGCCAGTGACAGCAAAAATGACCCCAGAATGGAAGCAGCTGCCTTCACGACTCAGGTGATTCTTCTAAACCATCCAGGCCAACTCAGCGTTGGATTGTCACACAGCTCACATCACTTGCAAGTCTGCAGAGCTGAGGGAGATTGATTGTTGTTCTGGGAAAAAGCTGGAAGATAGCCCCAAATATTGAAATCTGGTGATGCTGCCATCACTGATATGGTTCCAGGCAAGGCCATATGTGTTGAGAGCTTCTCTGACGATCTTCCTCCGGGCTGTTTTGCTCTTTGTGACATGAGACAGATGGTTGCCGTGGGTGTCATCAAAGCAGTAAACAAGAAGGCTGCTGGAGCTGGCAAGGTCACCAAGTCTGCCCAGAAAGCTCAGAAGGCTAAATGAATATTATCCCCAATACCTGCCACCCCAGTTGTTTGTGTATGTGTTTTTAGTTCTGGGTCCTTCCAGTTGTGGCATGTGGGCCGCCACCTCAGCATGGCCCAATGAGCAGTGCTATGTCCCTGCCCAGGATCCGAACCAGCGAAACTCTGGGCCACTGAGGCCGAGAGCACGACCTTAACCACTCGGCCATGGGGCTGGCCCCGTGCCACCCCAGTCTTAATCCCAGTGGTGGAAGAAGGGTCTCAGAACTGTTTGTCCCAATTGGGCATTTAAGTTTAATAGTAACAGACAGGTTAAAGATAATGCATCATAAAACCGTCAGAAGGAAAGGAGAATATTTTGTGGACCATTCTTTTTTTTGTGTGTGTGGCAGTTTTAAGTTATTAGTTTTCAAAATTGGTACTTTTTAATGGAAACAACTTGACTGAAAATCTGTCACAGAATTTTGAGACCCATTAACACAAAGTTTAATGAGAAAAAAAAAAATCCCGGTCTATATCACCTAAGATCAACAGTGGTGACAGAACAGCTAAAAATAAAATGTACAAAATTTGTGCTGAGGAAAGGTGCTGAGGTTTGCATGGCTAGCCAGCCTTCATGAGTCTCTTTCCTTTTAAGGAATTACCTTTTCCCTTTTATGGGAAGAATTGGGTGGGAGGGTAATTCCTCTGTGGCCCCATGAATCAACAGGAGAATGGTCCATGACCCACGCTGGGCCGACTGTAAAGTTTTCTCTGGAACCCGGATTCTGGAGCAAGTGGCCCTAGGACAAAGAAAACTGTCAGAGGCACTTATTGCAGCTCTAGCTGCAGGACAAGTGGCAACAATGGCAGCAGTGGTGGCGTCCTGACCAGGCGTGTCTCGCTCTGAGAGTCACTGTTCTTCCAGCTTCTTGCTTTTGGGGGCCCATTGGTGCATCTTTGATTCTTGCTGGTTCCCAAGCCTGGTCCTCCAGCTTTGCGTCCTCTTTAGTGAGCGCCTCCCCTCCCTCATTTCTTTCCAGTGAATTATCGTTTGTTTTGCCTCAGTTGGGCTCGTTTGTTTCCATTACTGGCAACAAGAGGGAACTAGCAAAGGAGATCGAGAAGTTGTTTGAGAATCAAGAAAAGGAGGTTTCCTGGAAGCCTGGGAAAAGACTGTGTTTCAAGAAGGAAGGACTGGTCAAGAATTTCAAACCTCAGGGCAAGGTCAGGCAAGAGACAAACTGAAAGGTGTTTCTTCAGTTTGCTAATTAAGAGTTCACTGTCTGGGAGGAGTGTGCCGGGCCGCAGGAGAGCGTGGAGAGCATGGCAGGGGGAGAAAAGGGGACACTGGACACATGGAGACCACCCTTGGAGCAGGCTGGCTGCGTGGAGAGCCTGCACCCAGGACTCACGCAAGGTGCCCAGGACTGAGGGTGAGCTTTTCAGGAATGGAGAAACTGTAGAATGTTTTTGGGCTCAGAGGAAAGAGCCAGTAGAGGGGCAAGATAAAGACACAGACGAGAGGGGAAATTACTGGGCTTATAACTTTCGAGTGTTTTCTAAGTGCCAGACAAGATTCCTGAGGAGAGAGGGGATGGGTTCAGAGCACAGTCAGAGAGAGGAACTGGCCTGGGCCTGGAGGAGAGACGTCTCTCCATACGAGACAGAGAGGGAAGACATGGGGGAGATGACAGAGGTGAGGGAAGAGGAAAATGTGGAATTTGCATTGAGTGACCTGAATGTGGGGTATTCCATAGGCACTCAATAAATGTTTGCTTACTTCAGCTGAATGAACTATGGTGAGTGAGCCACAAAACATCTGCCAGAGAGAAGGAGCGGGCTGAGAAGGAGGTTGAAGGAGAGAAATGAGGTGGAAGAGTCAGGTGCGCACGCTGGAGGCCTGAGCAGGCCAGTCAGAAGCCCAAAGGGCAGAGAACTGGTGAGGAGATTGTCCTGCCCCGTTCTCAGAGGTGGGCATTCTATTATGTGAGCAACCTGTCTTTGGGGACCAGGGAGATATTGTCACTATCCGTTGTCCCAAGATGCTGCCTGCAAGCGGGAGGCAGGAGACAATGCAGTTGAAGCTTTTTTAGTACCTATTGTATGCAAGGACCTAATACGGACACCAACTCTGAGATACCAGGAATGAAGCTGGAAACTGTCCACTTATTTGTTAATGTGTTCTGGTTTAAAAATTCAGCACTACATTCTGACCCTTAAAAACGGGGGCAAAGGTGTCAGTTATATTTTTCCACTGGTAGTTTAGTTTTTTTAAAATAAACTCTTAATTTGGAAATAATTTCAAATTTACATAAAAGTTGCAAAGATAGAGGGCTGCCATATACCCTTCACCCAGTTTCCCCTAAGGTTAACAGCTTACATTACCATGTACATTTGTCACAACTAAGAAATCAACATTGGAACATTACTGGTAAGTAAACTCCAGACTGTATTCTGATTCCACTAGTTTTTCCACTAAAGTCCGTTTTCTGTTTCAGGCTCAAACCCAGGATACCACGTTGCATTTAGTATTTAGCTGTTTTTAAAGAGTAGGAATTAACTTAGTAATATCCTCTTGTACGAGTTTTGCAAGAAGAGTTTAAACTTTTCAAGCTAGTCAACTGAACCCTGATAAGCTTAAACTCTGATTGTATTTCTTTTATTACACTAATTTGCAAATCAAACACACACACACCCAGAAACCTGTAAGTTCTAACTACAATTTGTTGTTCATAATAGTTTAGGGACAGAAACCATAAATTATGTTTCTTATATTTGTATGTTGTAACAGCACAGTTGCCGTTCCATAAACTCTCCTTAGTACTGGAAATCAATCTGTTTGGAGGTAGCACAGTTGAGTCTGCTCCCAAACCCCTAGGGATCAGGACCGGGAGAAAGTTTTTCGTGTGTGGCCGCCCATGGTGAAGCTCAGCCTGAAAAGGCAGGCAGAAAAAGAGGTAATGCCATTTGTCCTGTTGGTAGTTCATGTTTCCTAAGGCTTTTTCTTTCAAAAGTCACTGTAATGCTCCTTTTTTGGGTCTGATCTCAGCTTTCACTTTCTAAGCTCTCAACTGCAGTTTCTAACAAGCGGAGATGCCTTTCCTAAGTTGTAACACAATCGTCCTCAAGGTCGCTTGAGGCGAAGCAACCACATTTTAAAATCTTCGTTAACCGTCGTCAGTGCTCATCCCTGCCCCTCTCTCTCCACCAAAATTATCTTCGTGCGACCCAGATGGGACTCGAACCCACAATCCCCAGCTCCGGAGGCTGATGCCTTATCCATTAGGCCACTGGGTCACCACAGAATCCGGGTCTTCACACCGTCTCCTTACGCGATGCCATCATCGCGCCCCGCCCCTCGCTCTGCGGTCTCGCGCGGGTGGTGTGTGGTTTGGGCGCCGCCCCTAGCCGTGCCAGCGCGCGCTTGCGCCCTCCTGCGCCCTCGGCTCGCGCGGCAGGGCGACCCCCGCGCCTGCGCACGGCCCTCCCCGCCCGCCGTTCCGGGACTGCGTGGCCGGCACGCGGCCGGTTCTGAGCGGACTCTTGTGTCTAGTGGGTTCTGTTCTCCGTGCGGGCTGCGCCTCAGGCGCACTTGGGCCCTTTAAACGATATTCCAGTGTCTGTTGTGCTAACGTTCTAGTTCTGTTTCTCTGAGTGGGCCCGGGCGTCTGTATTTTACAGAGTTCCCCATGACCTGCCTCTGCCGCCGGCGTAAGGAACCACTCGCAGAGCGTTGGGTCCTTCTGCACCTGCCCCCAACCCTCCCGAACCTTACAGGCCCCTCCTTCCCTTTCTTTCTTGCATGTATTCAACGTACATTAATTTGATAACCTATTTTGTGCTGGGGACTGTTGGGGGATTCCAGGGTGAACAGGCTTTTCTTCAAATTTAACTTTCTCCCCCACGCTTCTACATCCCGTTTCGTCCCCGTCTCCTCTTTCCCCCCAGGTTAAAGGGAAAATGAATATAACAAGGTCTCTGAATACAAAATAATGCGGATTTTTGTTTGTCTTTATTCTAAAACTAGGTCTTGGGTAAATATTTAGAGACTCTGGTTCCATGCACAATCTCTGTATGCGTGTTGCATGTAAAGATGCTGCATTTGTGGCTTTTAAAAACACACAGTATAGTTTTCTTCTTAGGTACATAATACCTGTTCATTGTAAAATTGTGTAAAATATGGGTAAACCAAACTAAGAACATTGAAATTGACCATAATTCTACCATTTGGAGTTAACCACTATTAACATTTTGGTGTGTATCTTTCGAATCTTACGTGTCAATGTGTCATATGTCACTTTTATTACCTGTGGACCCTGAGTCATCCAGGAAATGGTTTTCATGAAACCTAGGACATTACTAGTGAATAATAATTCACTAATCATTTAGCACTGTGGAGCAGAAGTGATGGTGGGTAAAACTGACACCTTAGTGATTCAAGGCAGTGGCATCAAACTAGTAATAGTGTATTCTTCACCTTTGTGCCCTGGCAGGGGGAGGGAAGGGAGCCAGCTTCACTTAAGGATGTCCTTGATGATGATATAAGAACTGTTAATTGTATTAAGTCTGGACTCTTGCGTACACATCTGTTTAATATTTTGTGTGACAAAATGGGAAGTATGCATAAATCACTTCTACCACATATCAAAATACAATGGTTGTCTCTTGAGGAAAAACATTTGTGTGATGTTTGAGTTGCAGGATAAACTAGCTGCTTTTTTGGTGGAACATAGTTTTTACTTGAAAGAATAACTGACAGGGACTGGCCTGGGGCTAGTGGTTAAGTTTGTGCACTCTGCTTTGCCAGTCAGAGTTCACAGGTTCAAATCCCGGGTGCAGACGTACACACCGCTCATCAAGCCATGCTGTGGCTGCATCCCACATAGGAGAACTAGAAGGATTACAACTAGGGTCTACAACTATGTACTGGTACTTTGGGGAGAAAAAAAAAAAAAGGAAGATTGGCAACAGATGTTAGCTCAGGGCCGATCTTCCTCACCAAAACAAAACAAAAAAAAGAAGAATGTTCACCTGTGGTTACCTAAGAGTCAAAAAGAAAAAGAACAAGAATGACTGACTGACAAACTATGATTATTCATACTTGGGCACACTTAGGTTTGCTTCTCGAGAGCAGCCCCATTCTCAGGCTCACATCATCGCAGCACACTGTGGAAGAGAGAGGATATTTCACTCTCAAAGCCCTCAGTAAACTTTTTTTTTTGTGGCGAGGAAGATCGGCCCCAAGCTAACGTTTGTTGCCAATCTTCCTCTTTTTGCTTGAAGAAGACTGTCACTGAGCTAACATCTGTACGAATTTCCTCTATTTTGTATGTGGGACGCCGCCACAGCCTGGCTTGATGAGTGGTGTGTAGGTCAACACCCAGGATTCGAATCTGTGAACTCTGGGCCACTGAAGTAGAGCATGTAAACTTAGCCATTAGGCTACTGGGCTGGCCCCTCAGTAAATATTTTATTGCACTGTGTCACAGCTTCATAACCAAACCAACAGCTCTGTGTCTGGGCAATGGAATGTACTGATTTGCCTAGGCCAGACAAGGCCCTCTCCTGAATCTTCATCCAAACTACAAAAGCTAAGAGTGGAGGATGTATGGTATCCATCCCGCCACCAACATTGTATCTTTCAAAGGCAACTTTCGCTTTTGACATTATACTTCTGTTTCAGGTTCTTTTTGGGTGCAAGTACAGAATAGTGGTTGAGAGTATGGATCCTGGAACCAGACAGCCTGGGTCTGAATCCTGTCTCTGCCATTTATTCACTGTGTGAACCTGGACAAGTTACTTAACCACTCATGATACAATCTTCTCTTCTGTGAAATGGAAGAGATAATAGTATTACCTCACACAGCTGTGGAAGATTAAATGTATTAATATATGTAAAGCAGAACACTTCTGGGCGCATAGTACTCAATATTTTCAAGCAAAAGAAAACCCAACTTGACTAGCGTAAACAACTAAGAAAGCATGTCGGATGACATAATCGCTAAGTCATATAATTGCAACCTTCAGAGATAGGGCATGCTGTCAATCAGAGCTTTCATGGTTTCTCTACCATCCTCCTATTCATATTTCTAGGACTCATATCCCTCAGTTCAGAAGAACAGAGCCTGCTTTCCTACCTCCAATCATTAAACAAAAGGCACAGGCTTCCCAACTGGATGAATTTAGGTCACATGCCTGCCCATTAACCATTCACAGTAGCCAAGAGAATGTCCTGCGGTGACTGGTTTAGGGGTGAATTACTTCCACATTTTTGCACTTGGGGGGATAGGATTCTGCTGATTGGGTAGGTGGGAGCAGAATCGACCTCCTATGAACCCCTTACTGCTACACAATGAGTGAGGCTGGCATAAATGCCTGCAAGACTGGACAAAGCTCACTGTTGGAATTTATTTATAGTAAAAAATAAACCAATACTTTTCTAAAAATACCCTTTTCAGAATACAGAAAAACTGCAGAAAGAAAACAAAATGGCCCATAATCCAGATTCTCTGATAACCATCATTGATGCTTAAGGAAAAGTACATGTCAAGAAAATGCAAACATTTTATTCAGAAGTGTATAAATTACAGCATAGATCATTACTGGAACAATTGGCAAAACTTGAACATGGACTATATAATAAATAATAGCATTAGAGTTCAGTTGTCCTGAATTTGATGATTGTGGTGTGGTTATATAAGAGAATGTCCTTATTCTTAGAAAATACACGCAAAAATATTTAGGGGTAAAGAGAAATGATTTCTGAAATAGTTCAAAAAGTAATACGTAAAAGCCATGTATATATACACACACACACACACACACACAAGTACATGTGTATGTGTATATATACTGGAGAGAGAGAAAAAGTAAATGCGACAAAATGTTAACCTTTGGCAAATCTGTGTAAAGATCTGCAATTCTTCTGTATTGAAATTATTTAAAAATAAGAGTGTCTGGAGAAACAGGCATAATAAACCTTTTGTTACCATATTTGTGGCTTCTTTGCAGGCTTTTATGACCCAAGTTTTTAAAAAAGAGAGAAACTAAAAACTGCAACACAGATCTGCCTTACCCCTCCCCTCTATAGTGGCCAGAAAACCCTGCCAAGTTCCTTCTGTGTCCTATCAGGGAAAAAATGCATAGCAATATGTTTCTATATCAAGATTTTTAAAGAGAATGATTTTGGGAATCTGTGGTACTTGGTTAGGATCACCCAGCGAAACGACCAGCGACCTGACAAAGCATAAACCCTCAGCAGCAGCCCGAGGCTAGAACCAAGGCGGGGCTGGGAACCGGCCCTTCGCGCTGCATGCCGGGATCGGGAGTCTTTCCACTATGCACTGCAAGGCGCTCTGGGATTGCCCGGCAGCTCCCTCATCTCGCGATGTTATCTTCCCTTCTTCTAGGCCCTATGACCACCGCCCCCCCCAACGTGTTTTTCAAATCCACCAATGGACGCACAGCATAGGCTCGAACCAGCCAATCGGAATGCGGAGCCACCGGGAAATTTAAATCGCGCCGGCCGGCGGCACGAGTCACACCGTCTTCGGGCTGGGCCGCGGTGGACGTTTTGAGGGCATCCGACCCGCAGCGTGTGCGTGCCGCGCCGACTCCTGTGGACTCCTGAGCCGGCTGTGTAGGTATGAACTCAGGCCGCAGTCTGGCCCGGGCGGTACGGCTGGCCCCAGGCTGCGCTGGGCTTGCGGGTGGCGGGAGGGGAGGCCCGGGGACACGCCCGGCCTGGCTTCGGCCTCCCTCGCTGGCGAGGCCTCGGGGGCGCCGTTGGTTGACGGGGCGGCTCTCTGGCGACGCGAGGGCTTGGGCGGTGGGGCGCCGAGGCTCTGCGAACCGCAGCGGGAACCTGTGGGCTTCGCGGCCTGGAGACTCGAGTGAGGCCCGAGGGCGAAAGTCCCGGGGGTGGGCCCGGCGCCTCCGGCCCCGCCGCCGCCGGTTCCCCGCGGCGTCTTCCCGGGTGAGTGGCCGGGGCAGGGAGCGGAGGTGGCGGCGGCAGTTGGAAGGAGCCTTTGGCACGTAGGCCCTGGGTGGGCTGTGTCACAGTTTCGTGAAAGAACAGAATGGATGGAAGGTAACAGACTGTAGGGAGGACTTGTCCTTGGGCCGCCTTCTGGACGTTGCTTTAAGTGTCCGAGGCTGAATGAAGCAGCGCTAGCGTCAGCCTCGTTGAGGTGCGTTCGCTCGAAATCCCCAGACCTGAAAACGTGCGCGGGGAGCTGGAGATGCGCACTGCGCCGCAGGTCTTCAGTGTTGACAGGGGATGTTAGGGGAGACTCCATACTGTAACGATGAACCAAGTTTTTCTTTAATTTTCAAGTGAGAAATTTCAAGGAGAATGTACTTATTGGGGCCATTTAAAGACAATAGAGCCTCCAGGGGATTTGAATTTGTTGCCCCTGGGACGTAGATTTTAACTGTGAGCTGTCCCTCTACTTTGTCTCCGGTTAACTCTTTATGGGCTCCGCGCGGCCCGATGGGATAGTCGCTAAATGCGTGTGGCTAGTCCGAGTGGACATGCGCACAAGATTTCGAAGAATTAGTATGGAAAGAGAATGTGAAATAGCTCGGTGATTTTTTAATATTATAACGTGGAAATGAGAATATATTGGAAGTGTTGCATTAAGTAAAATATGTTATTAAAATTAATTCCACGTAATTCATTTTGCTTTTTAAAAAATGTGGCTACTAGGAAATTTAAATTAGGCACCTTGCATTATATTTCCGATGGACAGCACTGCTCCGGGAAGTCTCAGCCTCTTCAGAGGGGAGGGGACAAATGTCGGTTGGCCAGCACTGGTTCGTAGTGCTGAAAAAGGAAGTTTGTCCTCTCCTGAAGAATTGTGGATTCGATATATGCTTGGTAATTCGATTGATCCTCTTAATGACAAGGCAAAATGATAAAAGGGAAATTTTTTCTCTTCCCCCATCTTGTAGCTTTCTCTCTTTGTCTCATAACCATGTCCTCCAACGAGAATGCTAATTCCCCGGCTGCCCGCCTTAACAGATTCAAGAACAAGGGGAAAGACAGCACAGTGAGTACCTTCTGTTGCTCTCCTATGATATTTTTTAAATGGGAAGATATTTGAGAACGGGTCAGAACTTTGGGGGAATTTGGAAAAAATGCCCTCACTTGACAACAAAAACTGATGTAAGAGGTGACGTGATAGGTTATCTTTTCTCAAGGAAATGAGGCGGCGCCGAATAGAAGTTAATGTGGAGCTGAGGAAAGCTAAGAAAGATGACCAGATGCTGAAAAGGAGAAATGTAAGCTCCTTTCCTGATGATGCTACTTCTCCGCTACAGGAAAACCGCAACAACCAGGTAAATATATTTTACGTTGTGAATTATGGTAAGACCAAAAAATCAATATGCGGCTTTTCTTAGAAATTTAACATTCTGAGCTTTATGGTTTTAACTGTCAAATCTGAAGATCTTTTTTCTTTCCCAATCAGTAATTCTGATGGGTTATATTCTTTCCTGCCCACCCTCCGTAATCGTTTGAAGCTGGTTCCGAGGTTGCCTTTAGCTCTGATCTCCCTTCCAGTTTCCCTGCATTTCCAACTGTCAGCTTGGTAGCTTAACCTGGCCTTTCCAGTGCTAACTGAAAATTAATGTCTCCAGAACCAACCAATTTCTGGCTTATTTCTACCTTTTTTGGTATTGTGTATTTTTTGTCATCACTAGCTTTGTTCAGATCTTTGTCCTTCTGAAATATTTTCAGTAGTCTCCTAATTTATCTTTCCCTTCGTTCTGTGCCACATACTACTTACCTAAAAATTTTCCTAAAGTTCTGCTTTAGACATGTTTTTTCTCTGCTTAAAAGCTTATTTAAAAAAAAATTATTGTTATTTATTTATTTATATTTTTTATTATTTTTTAAAATTTATTTTTGAGGAGGATTAGCTCTGAGCTAATATCTGCTGCCAATCCTCCTCTTTTTACTGAGGAAGACTGGCCCTGAGCTAACATCCGTGCCTATCTTCCTCTACTGTATATGTGGGATGCCTACCACAGCATGGCTTGACAAGCAGTGGGTAGGTCTACCCCTGGGATCTGAACCGGTGAATCCCGGGCCGCTGAAGTGGAAGGTGTGAACTTAACTGCTGCGCCACCGGGCCCACCCTTGCTTAAACACTTGATGGTTTAAAATCCATATTCTTTGAAGGTTTTTTGTAAATTTGACCTATCTTAGATTTTCAAATTTATCTCTCATCTTACAAAGATATTGTGCAGTTTCCTACTTTTTATCACATTATGCTTTCCTTGAGTACTCTACATTTTATCAGTGTTCCCCGCCCCATGAATACTACCTATGTGCTATTTCCAGGGTATTATACTCAAATGCCATCTTCTCCTTGGTCACCCTAGCAGGAAAAATGCTCCCTTCTCAGAATTCCTGTAGCACTCCCGTTTTGCACCAAAAATGGAGAGAAAATGCTTGTATATCACAACATACATATATACACACACACATGTGTGTGTGTGTATGTAGGTATGCACCGTTTATTGTCTGGTTGTCAACTTGTCACATTTTCCTTGTTAAGTTGTAAGCTAGGGAAAAAGGGATACTGTCAGTTTTTGAGTTAACTATAGCATTGCTTCTCAAACCTTTCTACCGGGATCACAACATAAAATGTATTTGCAGCACTATACCATGGAAATGCATAGATTACAAGGTTAGATGTGAAAATTTCCAGCACATTGCCTATTAACTCCACACCTTTTTCCCTAACGGCATATATGAATGCAAGTGATTGAGACTAATGTAGGAATAACCTTTAAACTGCTCTAATTCATTTTTTTTTAAGATTGGTACCTGAGCTAACATCTTTTGCCAATCTTCTTTTTTTTTTTTTTCTTTTTTTCTTCTTCTTATCCCCAAAGCCCCCCAGTACAAAGTTGTATATTATAGTTGTACGTCCTTCTGGTTGTGCCATGTCCGTACCCAGGATCCAAACCAGAGAAACCCTGGGCCGCGGAAGCAGAGTGCACAAACTTAACCACTCGACCTCAGAGCCAGCCCCTCTAATTCATTTTTTAAATTGTTCATAGCCACCTTAAAAAGTGGCAAAATTCCGGGAGACTCCATAACTTGAGACTCCAGTGAGTCGTGACACCAAGTTTGAGAACTGTTCTATATATAAAATAATATTTAATTAACAGGCAAAATTAAATATAGGGCTAAAGTTTCAGTAGCTGATTATAAAACTAAAAAAAAAGTCTTCACAGGGCCGGCCTAGTGGTGTAGTGGTTAAGTTTGCACACTCCACTTTGGCGTCCCAGGGTTCGCTAGTTCAGACCTACACACCACTTAGCAAGTCATGCTGGAGCAGGCGTCCCACATATACAATAGAGGAAGATGGGCACAGATGTTAGCTCAGGGCCAGTCTTCCTCAGCAAAAGGAGGAGTGGCAGTGAATGTTAACTCAGGGCTAATCTTCCTCAAAAAAAAAAAAAAAACCACAAAAAAAAAATGTCTTCACAATGGCAGATAGAAATTTTATTGATTGTATTTGATCTTAAAAATGATAATTTGCAAAATTCCACTGTTCTTGTAGGGCACTGTAAATTGGTCTGTTGAGGATATTGTCAAAGGCGTAAACAGCAACAATTTGGAAAGCCAGCTCCAAGCTACTCAAGCTGCTAGGTAAGTCTTGTCTGCTATAGATAGTATAGGTAACCTAAGAAATCAGCCTTTTTAGCTTTTTTGGTGGGAAAGAGACAGACAGATGGTGTGGGTAAAGTAAAGGTTAAGCCATCCGTAGGCCTATTTTTATTAGAATCTTCCTTAGGTGAAACTAAAATTTTTTATAATCACCTAATATCCCACCCACCCCCAGTGATAACCACCTTTAACCTTTTCGTGTATTTTTTAAGAAAATTACGAAGTTTTTGTCAAAGTGGCATTTCAAGTAAATGTCAGGGAAAAGAGGAATTATTTAGTAAGTGGGATTGGCATATCTGTTTAGAATGGTACGTCCATTTAGAAAATGAGTATATTTAGACTCTTGTCTCCTACCATACACAAATCTTTGTGACATCCATAACAGAAAGGATTAATAATTTCCGTAACTTGACAGTGTTCAGAAAAACAAATCCAAATGACAAATGATCATGGAAAAGATGTTTAACCTCATTAGTGGTCAGAGAAATGCAAGCTAACACAGAGTTACACTCTGTCAGATTGTCAGTTTTTAAAAGTGACAAGATCTAAAGCAGATTTCTGCAGATAAGCAGAGAGGAAGGTTCTGTATTACTGGGAATATTTTGATTTTGGAAAAAAGGTAGTTAAAGGCACCACATATGGTAGCACCATGCAACCAGTCTGTTCAGTTCCTCTTAAATTCCAGGATATCTCAGCATTTAGTGCTTTTCTATAAAAGATTTTCTAAAGTTCTAAACTCTTGAGTTGGATTTTAAATTGGTTTTTACACAAACTTGTTCACCATTGTCAACTTTTGTTTCTCTTTTTGCTCACCCTTAGGAAACTGCTTTCTAGAGAAAAACAGCCCCCCATAGACAACATAATCCGGGCTGGTTTGATTCCAAAATTTGTGTCCTTCTTGGGCAGAACTGATTGTAGTCCCATTCAGTTTGAGTCTGCTTGGGCCCTCACTAACATCGCTTCCGGGACATCAGAACAGACCAAGGCTGTGGTAGAGGGAGGTGCTATCCCAGCATTCATTTCTCTGTTGGCATCTCCCCACGCCCACATCAGTGAACAAGCCGTATGGGCTCTAGGAAACATTGCAGGTACTTGCGTTTAAAATTCTTTGACTGAATGTCTCTCATGCTGAGGTTGGGAGGAGAGCTTTGTTGTAAATAATAGTGACGTTTGTGTCAGGTTTTCAACTTCCTTGCTTCCAGTGCTTATTAGGGGCAAAAGTGGCATCTAAGTAAATTAGGGAATTTCTGAGAGTGTTTGTTGTCTTTGCAATAAGGCGCTGGTGCACTCAATCACAAAACATTGGTGATGCTAGACAAGTAGATACAATTAGATAACCATGGCTTTTTTTCAGGTGATGGTTCGGTTTTCCGAGACTTGGTGATCAAGTATGGTGCAGTTGACCCGCTGTTGGCTCTTCTTGCAGTTCCCGATATGTCATCTTTGGCAGTAAGTTACTGTCATAAGTCAAGTTACTCACTTGTTGATTGTAATTTTTTCCACCCCCTCAAAAAAACAGGCCTTCTCATTGCCTTTTTCTTTTCCCCCAGTGTGGTTACTTACGTAATCTTACCTGGACACTTTCAAACCTTTGTCGCAACAAGAATCCTGCACCCCCATTAGATGCTGTTGAGCAAATTCTTCCCACTTTAGTTCGTCTCCTGCATCATGATGATCCAGAAGTATTAGCAGATACCTGTTGGGCCATTTCCTACCTTACTGATGGTCCAAATGAACGGATTGAAATGGTCGTGAAAACAGGAGTGGTACCCCAACTTGTAAAGCTTCTAGGATCTACTGAATTGCCAATTGTGGTAAGTTATTAACTTTCAGATGAAAATATAAAGTATAAGGAGCATCATCCATTGGTAATAATATTGACATATTGCCTATTTGAAGCCATAATGAGCCTCTTACTTGTCAAAACGCTTAGGGTATAGAGCTTCTGAGCAATGCTGAAAAAAATAAAAGATAACCACCAGCATCAACATATTTTTTCCTTTTCAGACTCCTGCACTAAGAGCCATAGGAAATATTGTCACTGGGACAGACGAACAGACTCAGGTTGTAATAGATGCGGGAGCACTTGCCATCTTTCCCAGCCTGCTAACGAACCCCAAAACTAACATTCAGAAGGAAGCTACGTGGACAATGTCAAACATCACAGCTGGCCGCCAGGACCAGATACAGCAAGTTGTGAATCATGGATTAGTCCCATTCCTCGTTGGTGTTCTCTCTAAGGTAATGAAGTCTTAGGACTTAAGCAAAGCATTGTTAGTAAGACTCTTAGTGTGCCAGTGTTGGGTTCTACTTACAGTCCTCTGCTATATAATATCTAGTAACCTCTTTCACTTCAGGTTGGATGGAACCAGTTGGTAGTTTTAGTCACCATCTTTCTAAAACAGTCTTGGAATCTTATTTTTATCGCTATTCTGAAATAAACGTGTTTCCTTATTCTTATTAGGCAGACTTTAAGACACAAAAGGAAGCTGTATGGGCTGTGACCAACTATACAAGTGGTGGAACAGTTGAACAGATTGTATACCTTGTTCATTGTGGCATAATAGAACCGTTGATGAACCTCTTAACTGCAAAAGACACCAAAATTATTCTGGTTATTCTGGATGCCATTTCAAATATCTTTCAGGTAAGTCTTAACAAGGTGGCATTTGTTTGAATTTGGGCTTGATGACAGTTGGTTTACTATTTAGACTAGGAGGAGGGTAGCTCCATTTACTCAGTAGGCCACAGAATTAGAAAACCTGTTTATGTGGGCCACACTCTTGATAAAAAATGTGACACGGGATTATAAGAGAGATAACAGCAATGACAAGTGCATGATATGACCTGAATTGAAGTCAAGTCCATATGTGGACACTATACATACCTATTTATTTTGTCAAGAGTCTTTAATTCAATTTCATACTGGATTTTAGTGAGATTAAATTTGAATGACTTAGTTATCTAATTTTTTTCCTCCTGGTTCTGTTCCTAATTGATCCCAGCATGCTAGCATGTGGCACTTTGTCACAGTGATTGCTGGTAGGTAGGTCCTACTCAAGTGTTAAACTTCTAATTATGGAAATTTTTACATACAAAAGCTGAGTCTAGACTAATGGTCCCTGGTGTATCCATCATCCCACATAAATAACTTGTCAACATTTGGCGAATTTTCCTATTCCATCCACTTTACCTAAAAATTTTTTTTTGAAGCAAATAAGTTATTTTATCTGCAAATATTTATGTATCTCCTAAAAGTTGAGGACTTAAAAAATTCTAACCACCAATATATGATTCTTAAATCTAATAATTTCTTATTGATATCAACAAATACTCCAGTCAGGAGTTTGTTTTACACACCATAGGCAGTCTTTGCCCTTAGACAGTGGTTCTCCACCTTGACTGCATAGACCTTTGGATTTTCTGGGGTGCTGTTACAAAACAGTAATTTCCTGTTCCCATCACAGACAAATCGAACCTAGATAAAGTGTCATTAAAGTTGCCCAGGTGATTTTGATGTACAGAAAAGGTTGAGAACCATTCTAAGATCTCTGGCTGAAAGCTGCAGAAGTAATTGCTAAGAACACACAGATCTGGTCAACTTGAGTTTTAAAAAAATGTGTAATGGAGATAAAACTGTCTCATAGGCTTGTTGAAAGAACTATCAATGAAGGAACTGTCTAGTGTTTATTTCTGTCTGATATATATTAATACGCAAACATTCAGAGTATAGGCCAGTAAACTTGGAATTTTTCTTAGGCTGCTGAGAAACTAGGTGAAACTGAGAAACTTAGTATAATGATTGAAGAATGTGGAGGTCTGGACAAAATTGAAGCTCTACAAAACCATGAAAATGAGTCTGTGTACAAAGCTTCGTTAAACTTGATTGAGAAGTATTTCTCTGTAGAGGTGAGTAACATGGTAATGTGAACAAGAATTTAGAAATACACATTTAAGGTCAAGCCTGTAAGATTTTTTTTCCCCTCGTTCTTCTTCCTCCACTTTATATGTGGGACGCCCACCACAGCATGGCCCGACAGGGGGTGCCGTGGGATCCGAACCGGCAAACCCCAGGCCACTGAAGCGGAACATGCACACGTAACCATTGTGCCACTGGGCCGGCCCCTCCCTCGTACTTTTTTACTGAGTCCTATACACTGATACAGCAAAATATCAGTGTAAATAGGATAAAATGTACATATTTGCTCCTCTAATGTTTGGCTTGATGATAATACAATCTGTTAATTTGAGACTTTTAAAAATCACCAGTTTGCTTTCAAATGAATAGCCTAATAGCCTTAGGAATCTTAGAGTATCTTGAGAGTAAGTGTGTGTAGGAGTTGATGGAAGAGTGGGCCAACCCCACAACCATAGATTGGGTCTAATAAGCAGTTTTCTGCTTTCGTACTGAAAAGTGATAGGTGGAGAAGAAAATCTGTATTTTTCTGTTATTGTGGTAGCATTCCTTAACCCATTCAGAACCTTTCCCTCCCAGGCACTCATCAATTAATAAGTTTCAGTAGTCCTCCCTCCACTATTTCAAATACTGAAATATGATACAGGATTAAAGGTGAAATATGCAGATGAAGACCTTAAGAGTAAATACATTATGAGCATCATGCTAAGTGAAATAAGTCAGACAGAGAAAGACAAATACCGTATGATTTCTCTTATATGTGGAATCTAAAAAAAAATAAGCACGGATACAGAGAACAGATTGACAGATTCATGGTTGTCAGAGGTGTAGGGGATGGGAGGGTGGCAGTGGAAGAAATTGGTGAACTGTTTGTTTAGCTTAAATAAATTGAGGGGAAAAAAGTAAATGCAGACTTCTAGGCAGGTTACTGCTTAGAGTTGTGCCATATTTATGGGGTTATTTTGTTTTGTTTTTTAACACTTCCAGGAAGAGGAAGATCAAAATGTTGTGCCAGAAACTACCTCTGAAGGCTATACATTCCAAGTTCAGGATGGCCCTCCAGGGACCTTTAACTTTTAGACTTGTACAGCTGAGGCAGAAAGTTGTTTGTTGTGTGCTGTGTTTGGTATAAGTTTGTCTTAACTGTTTCTCTACTAAGAACTGTTTTAAATGTGGTTTGTTATTGTAGCACTTTTTACAACGAAACTATACTTGAACAGTTCCAAACTGTGTACATACTGTATGAAGCTTCTCTCTCAATGGGTTTCTTATTTCTATGTGGAATTTCATATCTTGCAGTGTCCTGTAAATAAAGCTTAAATTCCACCCTTTTCTTTACTTTGTCATGCCTATGTGTTGCCCTCTAATTTGAAGCTCTTAGGTCGCAAATGAAGGACAACGTAACCAAACTGATGTGACTAACTGGAAGTGTGGTTTTGGTTGCAGTCGTCATTTGATGTAAGGTTTGTGATGTCATCAAAGATATGGGGGTGATCATTTTTATCCTGCCTGCTTCTGAGTTCTGGCTTTGCTCTAGGCTGCTTCCCCTCTTGGTAATAATGGCTGTTGGTACTTTGAGATGTCATATCCACTGTGCACCAGCTACAAAAAATTCAGTTTTCACAGAAGCGTGAATAAAATTTCCCCGAAGTCTTCAGCCAATGTCTCCTTAAAACTCACTGGCCAGGGAGATGGGATAAAAGTCTTAAATTTAATCAGGGATTGCTCTTGGAGCTACGAGTGGCATTCATTTCTCCCAAACTTCAAGGCTGAAGGTGTTTTCAACGCTGCACCGTGGTATCACCTGGGAAGGTTTACCCAGAAGTTCTGTTTAATTGGTCCGAGGATTGTGTCGTCTTTTTAGTTGAATCCCCAGGTTGCTCCTGTGCAGTCTAGGTTGTGAAGGCCACCACGCTAACACAGTGCGACTCTAGCCACTGTTGTGCTGTTAGCAGAATAAAAAATGGATTGTCTGCATGTGTGGGGTGGGTGGGGGTATTAACTACAGTGCCTGTAAATCTTAGGAAAAATGAAGTGGCTTCTTAAAAGTAGTGCTTTTGCTTCTTTTGATTAGTGGAAAAGTGATGAGCCAAGCCTCCACCACTGAAATCTGATGGATTTGCCTACCTTATTTCCCACTGAAGATTAAAAAGACTCTAGTGGTGGTGGTGGTGGGTATTTGGGTGAAAGACTAAAGTTAAAAATGATTCATGACCTTTAGGGGCTACTGTATTCAGTAAAATAAGAGTGTTTCAAGTCAATTGTGTAATGCAACACATTTCCGTTTACCTTCTCTCAATGGGCACAAATGTGAGGATATTCTTCCCCAAGTTTATCAACATGAGTTTTCCCTTTTGCAGATAACAGGATTTTAAAGTTCCCTTCATGAAATAAAATGTCTATTAGTGCTTATTTTGTTTTGGTGCAGAAATAAAGAACCCTTTAGCTAATGCTTATTTAAAGCACCTCTCACAGCCGAGTTCCTAACTTGGAACACTAAACCACGTTACGGGTGGTCCCTCTAAGCTTAGGGCATTTGTTTGGATCCCTGGTCATTTTGTCGACTTTCTGTACAGAGGCTTCCATGGAAGGAGGGGGTGGGGGGAAGAGAAGTAATGAAATTGCTGCTCTGCAGGCTGTCCTCCCTACCTGCTTCTTGCTCCATACCTCTCTTTTCCTACCCCTTCCCCAACGTAAGTCTTCGTGGGTGCTGGATCCAAGTCTTTGAGAAAAGATAATGTGGGAGTAAACTTTTACACCCTCGGTTTTTCCTTTAAGATAAGTGGAGCTTAATGGCTTTAGAGGGACTAGTGTAACGTACACTTGGATAAAAAGTAGAAGGTCTGGATTTATTAGAGTAGAGGCATGACTCAACAGTGAAGTAATGGTCCGGAGACAGTTGATTTCCAAAAGTACGTTTTCATATTTTAGATAAAATTCTTAGCATGCTAGTTTCCTTGGAGTTGTTAAGATCCATAGAGGCAATTGCATGTTTTTATTGAACTTAACTGGATAAAATTTCTCTCTTTGAGAATGTTTTCATATTCAGCTCGATCTTACAAAATCATGGTAAAACACTCCATTGCCACCAACTTTTCCCTCTTTCACAAATGTTAATGCCTAAATTGCTTTTATTAACCCACTAAATGTTTTAGCTCTTAGCAGTTTTAAATCTCACTTAAGACTTTAATAAATTACTTATCTTTGCCTGTAACTCTCATTTTTGTAAAAGTTGTAGGTAAGTAAGGGTGGGAAGGTAACACTTAAATTTTCGTGGGACAAATATCAAAAACTGCTGATTTTGCTTGTTGCGAAGGTTTTTAAAAAGTAATGCTATGGTTAAAAGATTAAACATCAGTGTTAAATATTTCACAAAGTATTTTTGTGTGTGTGTGTGTGTGAGGAAGATTGGCCTGAGCTAACATCTGTTGCCAATCTTCCTCTTTTTGCTTGAGGAAGATATTCGCTGAGCTAACATCTGTACCAGTCTTCCTCTATTCTGTATATGGGACGCCACCACAGTGTGGCTTGATGACCAATATGCAGGTCTGTGCCTGGGATCCAAACTGGCGAACCCCTGGCTGCCAAAGTGGAGCACACAAACTTAACCACTATACCACGGGCCTGACCCCTGATTCTTTAAATTGCTGCATTGTATCTTGGCTTTAAATCCTATCAAACTGCTTGACTATTTGGGGAACAAAGCAGGAAATAAATATTCCATTTCTTAAGGCTGTTTGATTTTTCCCTCATCCTCAACATTTCTGTGCTGCACCATCACTTAAAGGATAAAAACCCTGGGCGATTTCTCGTTAGTAGATCTTCATTGATAAATAGAATTTGTGCTTCAGTATTTGGTCTCTTAAATTGGTTTTTTTCTTTGAGATTCCCAGAGCCAGGTCAATTAAAACCAAAATTGCAGGGGCTGGCCCAGTGGCGCAGCAGTTAATTCTCACATTCTGCTTTGGCAGCTTGGGGTTCGCCAGTTTGGATCTGGGGTGTAGACCTACACACTGCTTAGCAAACCATGCCGTGGCAGGCGTCCCACATATAAAGTAGAGGAAGATGGGCACGCCTGTTAGCTCAGGGCTAATCTTCCTCAAAAAAAAAAAATTTTAAAAACCCCCAAATTGCATTCACCAAACTGCTGTGTTCCTTTGTTCCTTTGTGTCCTAAAACTGGTGGGAGCAAACTCCAGTTTTGTTTATATGAGCAGTTGGAAGCCTTGTGAGATACAGGACCCTAAGTGCAGAAGGCCGTTAAGGGAAGTGTAGCTGGCTACTCTCCCTTCCTCCACCCTTGCTGAAGCTTGCCAAAACCCAGCTGGCTGATTTTGGAAAGCCCTTGAAATATGTCATTAATGGTGCTTTATTCTGAGATTGGGCTGTTGACCTAATTTGTGATTAACAAAACCTGGCCAAATCATGCAGCGCCCCTCTACCCCAAGGGAAAGTGTTAGTGAAAAGTGTTTAGCAGCATCACTGATGTAAATTTCCTAGCTCCAGCTAATAAAGATGATAAGCACTCAAGCTATCAAGTGGGGTTTTTTGAGGGCATAAGAGCAATTTAATTTTGAGCATTTCTGTGTTAAATGGCACGTTGTTGGCATAGTCTGAAAGCATAATTCTGGTGTCTATAAACGCCCAGTTCCTCCTAAATATTTGGGACAGTTTCCTAACACTGTGTAGGAGTTGCATGCACCAAACCCTCTTAAGTTGCTCAGTTCGTGCTTTCCTCCCAGGCTTTTCACAATCATAAATGTCTTTCCCCATCATCCCTCTGCGAGGTGGTGCGGTGGAAGAGCCTGGGAGCCACGTCTGCCTGAGTTCAAATCCTGCCTCTACTGTATTTTAGTGAGTCACCTGTGGACTGACTCGCTGGCATAAAATAAGTACAAATATTAATTACTACACAATATTAACATCCTAGGTAAGTATTACAGCCATAGACAGCTATGCCCAACCTTTTAACAGCAAAGATTTAGTTCTTCACAGACTCCTGTTTTGATATATTTTACCTGCTAGGCTAAGTTTGTTATTTTTCCTTAACAATCACAGATATACATCAACAGGAGACACCACATGGCTTGTTTCTATACTCGGTGATAGGATTCTATCAAAGAGTGGACGTTTGTCAGCCTTCAGGCCTTTTAGAGGCTTGCCCTAGCTTTCTGAAGGGCAGTACTGGCCTGAGGCCCACCAGCTTCCAGCCTTTGCAGCTCATCCCAGTGAGAGCTCGGGGCGCTGTGCCCACTGTTTCCTTTTATCTTAGTTCCGCTGGGCAGATTATTTGGAGCACCTCCTCTCGCTTCTCACTGGCCATGAGAACAGCCACCTGAGTCCACCTTGGTCACGGTTTCCTTGGAAGGTTCCCAGTGTACAAGGCCCATGGGCCTTTACTCACTAGGGATTCGAAGCTCCTTGATTGAGCAGACGCTTGACAGCGAAACAAAGCTGTATTTTCTACTCTGAAAAAGGTTCAACGTTTAGAACTTGAACAGGTTCAGGCAGAAATGTTGGAAGCTTATCCACAAAAACAAGGGAATTTGAGGAAGAATGGGATGAATAAGAAAACTGAGTTAGTTCAAAATGAATGAAAAGTCAAGGTATGATATAGACAAGGCAGCTCCTGATTGTAGCTACAAAGAATGCATATCCTGTTTTAGCAAAATTGTTGGAATACAGGAGAAATGTGGGGAAACAGAAATGAGAAGACTTTTTGAAACTCTTTGGCATAGACCAAAGTTTTAGGTGACCAATGACCGTCTGCACTCTTGTCCATCCTCAACCAACGTCTCCCGTCACTCGGAGGAAAGATTAACTTAGTGAACACGAAGCTTATTCCTTTTCTTTCTGTCTGGTAACTTTGTAAAATAATTTCTCCGAATTACAAAAGTAATTAATTTTAGAAAATTAAAAAAACACAGACTACCACAAGGATTAAAATAGCCTAAAATCCCACCTTTGGATTGTACATTTTTTCATAAATAGAGATTCTTATCTAAGTAACCTGAGATCCAGTATGGGCCTTAAAGGGGCCCATGAACCCTGGAATTTGTATGCAAAGTTTACTTTTAAATACGTGCATGTGAGCTTTTCTTAAAAAGGGGCTCATAGCCTGATGAAAAAGGTTTTCAAAGGTGTAGCCACTTTCAAAATAGTACATTTCAGGTGTACATCTTTCCACTTTATTCTCTACACATTTGCAGTGTGCTTTTTTTCTTTTAATCTCCCCATCTGAGCTTGTTTCATGCAGTAGTTTAAGACCTCAGACCAATGAATTTAGCTGTAATTTGACTAAAGAACTCAAGTTGAACAGGAGTTTTAACTGCTGTCCCTGAAAGATGGCATGTGTTTGACATTGGTTCCAAAAGCGTGATGAAGCACACCAAGAATGTGGTGCCTTTGTCCCCGGAAAGAGAAGATGGCAGGGGGCTGTTTTCCTCTCTGTGGCCTCCTCTTCGGCTTCCCCACAGGACCCGAGGGCGGGCGGTAGCGACAGTACGTGTCTGGCTCCTCAGCCTCTGCTGACAGCCAGGTCTCCGAGAGGCAAGTCACGCACCTCCCGAGCTGGGAGGCCCGCGCCGCAGGGGAATGGCTCCCAACTGTTGTTAGGAAGCCGGGAACGTGCCTGGCCTTCACCAGCACAATCAGCTCTGTCATTCTCTTCAGGTATTGGCTTGCTTTCCAGGCCTCGTTCTTTGCTTTGGAGGTAACAACTGCCATTTTCCTCTGATATTTCTGCCATGTTAATCATCCTTGCCCTTCTCGTAGGAGTTCAGGGGAATTTGCTAGCCAAAGTCACAGCTGGCTCCCAGATGGCTCTCCATCCTGTGACCCCTACCAACATCCCAACATTGATTTGCTTGGGAGGTATAAACTTGCCTGGCTCGGGCAGGGTGCCTGCAGACCCCCACCCTAGGAGATTTATGGGCTCAGGCCTTGGAGAGAGCAAACCTCTAGAGGTGGGATGGGGCTCGTCAGTTTCCTTTTGTTACATGTTCTCAAATTCTGCCTAAAACAGAAGAGGTTGACCTCATTCTTACTCCACCCGAAGATTAAGCGAGGATAACTAGATAACAAGCTATTATTACGTTGCTAAATTACCTGGCAAAGAAAGTTCATTCTTTCTCTCTCTACCTCTGTCTCTCTACACACACACACACGCACAGAGGCTAAAAGAGTTCTCTTCCAGGGTATGTTTCCTTAGGACACTGAGTGTGACATCAAAATGAGCTAAGAAGATTGTAGGCTCCGGTTCCCAGAGTGAGAGGATCCATCCCATTCAGGTGGAAATGGGCAGCAGAGCTCCAATAGTCTCTGGTTGCACAGAAATTCTTCGGCGTCTATTTCCTGGAGATAATGTAGAGAATGCTAGCAGGTTTCTAACATACTTCAGCTGTTCAGGAAATACTTTAAATAATTTCCTGCTCTAGAGAATAGGAGGAGGGCCAGAAAGTTGGAAAGTATTACTCTCTTTCTTTACGCTCTCAAATGCACTTCACAAAGACTCCTTCCCTATTCACACTTCTATGAGCTCTTTTCTGGCTCTCCTAGCCTTTTTATGCCAGAATGTTCTTTTTAAGAGTATGGCGAGAATCCTAGTAAGTTGGACTTCCCATAGCATCCTGGCCTGAGCTTCCTAAGGAACTTTACAAATATCAACTAATTAAGCTTGGAAAGCCCCATGAGAGTCCTCACAGCCGTTATTGAAATGCGGCCAGCTCTGAGGTGGACCAGCCGCTGTTTTTGCCCTGCACAGCAACAATTCAAACAGTGGAGAGGAAGGGAAGCCGACTGCTAAAGCAATTGAAACTGCAAGGAAGAAGCAAGCTAGGCACCATGTAGTTAATTGCCTCCTTGGTTTGCTTTTTGCTGCATTCAGTGAGGTTCAGATACTGGTGTTTAAATTGGGTCATTCAGACTTGTGAGCAAGATTTCAGGTAATTGCAAAAAAAAATTAACAAGTCTAAGATTAATTTTTATCTAAAGCAGTACTTCTCAATTAAGGGCAATTTTTCCCCCAAAGGGACATTTAACAGTCTGGAGACATTTTTGGTTGCCGCATCTTGGGGAGAGAGATGCTTCTGACATCTAAGTGGATAGAGGTCAGGGGTGCTGCTAAACGTTCTTCAATGCACAGAACAGACCCCCACAATGAAGAATGATCTGGTCGAAAATGTTGATAGTGCTGAGATGAAAAACCCTGGTCGAAAGGTTCAAAGTGATTCAGTGTTCACTTGTGTCCTCTCTCTTAGCCCCAGATCTTATGTTGGTGACCTTTTAGCCCATTCAGATCTAGGATCTAAGCATCCTGGGTTCCTGGGCTCAGCCCTGCTGTAGATGCATCTGCGGGTGATGCCAGTGTCCCAAGCTGAAGGTGAAGACACACCTCTCGCCGCACTATGTTTTCTCTGGGAATCAGACGCATTGTGCATCTTGTGAGTGGTCTTCCTGGAAAAGGAAACACTTTTTGCATAGTTCCCGGTTGGGCCCCAGAGCTCAGAGGTCCTGTTTTTCCTGCAGTGACTAGAGTGAGGCATTCTGTTTCTCTGACAGGGCCTATTCAGTGAGCAGCTATTTCCTCCCTCCTCAAGGCCCAAATGCCAGGGAGACCCCAGGCTGTCACTGCTTCTCCAGCCCTCAGCCAGAGGCAGCCGCTGGGATAGTCAGCCAATGAAAAAATACTGGGGAATTTAATTTCAACCTTTCCTTCTGCAAACTTAAAAACTGTCCTTTCTGGAGAAAACCTGGGAAACCTTCACCTCACCCAGGGACGCCCTGGTCACCCCAGACACCCCCATAAAGTCCCTCCCTCCTCCTGCTTCCCTCACCAAGCTGTGTCTGCTTCATTCCTTGGGACAAGGGTGTCCCCTCCACCCTGCTGACCATGGGCACGTCCAAGTCTTGGTGACCTCTAGGTTCACCCAGGGCCCAGTGCTGGGCACTGGCCCACCCCACGTCCCCGGTGAACATTTAAAGGGAGGATGTCCACCCAGATGTCATCTAATCGGTGCTGTGGATCCCTGACACTCACTCCGCAAGCCAGGCAGCCTATGGTTCCGGGAGAAGGAACTCTTTCCCTGGGTGACCGTCCTGCTGCTTCAGGGCCAATGGTGGGTCATTTGCTATTTGTCAATCAAGTCAGAGGGGCTCTGACAACTGGGTTCGTTTCCTGGAGCTGCCGTAACAAAGAACCACAAACTGGGCAGCTTACACAACAGAAATTTATGTCTCAGTTCTGGAGGCTGCAAGTCTGAGATCAAGGTGTTGGCAGGGCTGTGAAGGAGGGTCTGTTCCAGGCCCCTTTCCTTGGCTTGTAGATGGCCGTCTTCTCCAAGAGTCTGTTCACATCATCTTCCCTCTGTGCATGTCTCTGGGTGTCCAAATGCCCCTTTTTATAAGGACACCGTTCATACTGGATTAGGGCCCATTCTAATGACCTCATTTTACCTTGATTACTTCTGGAAAGACCTTATTTCCAAAGAAAGTCACATTCTGAGGTACTAGGAGTCAGGACCTCAACATATCATTTTTGAGGGGTAAACAATTCAACCCATAACAACAACTAAATGCAATCCATGGTCTGGGATTGGATCCTTGACTGGGAAAAAAATTACATTAAAGAGATTCTGGAGGCAATGGGCAAAATTTGAATATGGACTCTATATGAGATAACATTACGTATTAAGATTTTATTTTTTTCCTTTTTCTCCCCAAAGCCCCCCAGTACATAGTTGTATATTCTTCGTTGTGGGTCCTTCTAGTTGTGGCATGTGGGACGCTGCCTCAGCGTGGTTTAGATGAGCAGTGCCATATCCACACCCAGGATTCGAACCAACGAAACACTGGGCCACCTGCAGCGGAGTGTGCGAACTTAACCACTCGGCCACAGGGCCAGCCCCAACATTATATATTAGATAATATTTTTATATCAGTGTTAGAGTTCTTGTTTGGAGATTGTGCTGTGGTTGTATAAAAAGGTCTCCTTGCCCTTAGGAGATAACAGGGAAGAATTGAGGCATAAAAGGGTATGGGCCCTACACACAAATAATTCAGAGAAAAAATTTAAAAATACATATGGGGGGAGCATCAGTGTAGCAAAATATTCTTTGTATTATTCATTTAAGTTTAAAATTAATTCAAGATTAAAAACTTTTTTTAAACCCACAATAATCGTATAGTTGATATGTTTATGGGAGATGGGCACTTTCTTCTCTGTAGTTCATTCCCAGCTCTTTGTAGGTAAAATTTTAGGAAGAGAACATCATGAATTCTCAACCAGGAAGCTCATATTTTTGCTTCTGAAAATGAAGCCTCTTTGGCCCTCTGGTTTTCCTGTTTCGTCGTAAGGCGTTGATGGAGCGCCTGACGCACAGAGAGACCCCTTGCACGGCCCAGCCTTGCTGGGAGGTGGAGGAACGTGCGCCTGCGTGATCCATGGGGTGGATAGTTGCCACCCACAACCTGGGCTCTGATTAGCCAGGACCAACTTCCCTGTGAGAAGGAATGAGCCCTGTGAAGGTAGATGAGGAGACTCCTGCAGGAATCTGGAATGGCATGAGCAATGGCCCTGTGGCAGCAACAAGGTTGGCGACTTTGAGGAATAGAGGGAAGGCTACAGGCATCTCTGGGTCAGGGTGATACCCCTCTGCCACCTCCAGGTTACAGTGACCTGCACAGCAAGTCTTTGGGGCAGGCCTCTTCAGAAGGGCAGTGGGCAGTGGGGAGATGGGCTGAGTGCCCTTAATTCCTTGGATGACCTTCCAAGAGGGGATGGTTCTCCTGGAGTAGCCCCTAGGGCTTTCATTCATTCTATAACCTAAGACAAGAGTCCAGGAAATCGCAAGGACCCACTCTCAGTGGGCGGACATTTATTTGTCATAGCTTTGAGGTGAGCCCAAATGGCACATGTGGTCTCTCCTCCTGTGGGGAAGCCTCTGGAAGATATAAAGGCCAGTGTGGTTCCTTTGCCTCCCCTCCCAACACCACTCCCCACCCCCCCCCCCACCCTGCAGAGCAGCCTCTGGGGCTCAGCTTTCCTGTCATATGCCCCTCAGGGGCACAGCTCTGAGGCTGAGCTTGGGTCACCCTGGTCATCTCTCCTGGCCTGGCCTCCTGGATCAAGGACACTGCAGTCCTGGACACAGCATAGAGGCAGGGCAGCAGGTGGCAGAGGGGGGCAGAGATGGGCCAGGATGCAGAAAGTAAGGCAGCGACTCTGTCTTTCTAGATGGATCTGGGAGAAAGGAGATGGTGAAACCCGTGTACCTTTAAGAGGGAAAAGTAGAGCTGGTGACAACAGAAAGGGCACGCCTCCCTGTCCTCTCCCTGCCCACCTGACGGAGCATAAAACTTGGCCAGCACAGCAGCAGCCTCGAGCTCTGCTCTTCCTGCGTCCTCTCCTGTCCCCTCCAGTCCGCACAGCAGCCAAGACGGGCTTGGTTTTTGGTGAACCTTGCTCACCCTTACAATGGCTACCCCAGATTCCTCCTTTTCATTTGTCTTTATTTTCTTGAGGTAAATATACATACACTTATGTGTGTCAAGTGCTCTGATCGTAAGCGTGCAGCTTTTTTACCTATGTACACACTCAGGTGACCCCTATCCAGACCCAGACATGGCACATTTCCAGGACCCCAGAAAACTCCTTCAGGCCCCTCTCCAGTCAATTCCCTACTCATCTCTCCCCCATCCCTCTGCTCCACAGCCCTATCCCCCACTTCCCACCCCCCGCTGCCCCACTGCCAGAGGTATCCACCAATCCGACTTCAATCACAGAGGGGTCTTTTTCAATTATTTTATTGAGGTCATAATGGTTTATAACATTGTGTAATTTCCGGTGTGCATTATTGTTTATCAGTTTCTGTACAGACTACATTGTGCTCACCACCAATGTTCTAATTTTATCCATCACCATATATATGTGCCCCTTTACTCCTTTTGCCCACCCCCCACCCCTTCCCCTCTGGTAACCGCTAATCTGTTCTCTTTGTCTGTGTGTGTTTATCTTCCACCTATGAATGAAATCATGCGGTATTTGTCATTCTCTGTCTGGCTTATTTGGCTTAACATCATACCCTCAAGGTCCATCCATGTTGTTGCGAATGGGACAATTTTGTCTTTTTTTATGGCTGAGTTGCAGAGAGATCTTTTTAAGGTGAAAGTCACATCCTCTCACTCCTCTGCTTGATACTTTCCAATGGCTTCGCCTCACACGTAGAATAAAACTTACTGTAACCTGCAGGGTCTTTGTGAACTGGCTCCTGCCTGGCATCCGCCTCTCTGACCGCATCTCCTCTCAAACTCTCCCAAGCTCACTGTGCGCCAGCTATGGTAGCCTTCCCTCTATTCCTCAAAGTCGCCAACTTTGTTGCTGCCACAGGGCCATTGCTCATGCCATTCCAGATTCCTGCAGGAGTCTCCTCATCTACCTTCACAGTGCTCATTCCTTCTCATCATTCAGGTCTTGCCTTGAACATTACCTCCTCGGAAGGCCTTCCGTGACGTCGCCCCCTTCCCTCAGCACTCTCCATCCCTTTGCTTTGTTTCACTTTGCAGGGCTTCGACTCCTTCTCTTATTGGAAAAGGCCTTGTTTATAGGCCAGATGACTTTAAAAGCTCCATGGCTTAACACAAAAAGAATTAGTTCTTGCTCACATCATGTTCTGATGCAGGTTGGGGTACGTGTTTGGAGGCGCTCTGCTCCACATCCTCATTCAGGGACTCAGCCTTCTTCCATCCATTGGCTCCATCGTTTTCTAGAGGTTTCTGCATCTGACCAAGCAAATGGGGAAGAGAGAGAGAGCTTGGACGACCACAGGTGTGTTCTTACAGGCCAGGCCTGGAAGGCACATACATCACTTCTGCCCACACTTCACGGGCCAGAACCCACTTACACGGTCCCATCTAACTTCCCAGAAGATTGGGAAATGTAGTTTAGTGGTACGTCCAGGAAGAGCAGGAGAGCATGCATATTTCCCATAGAGGGTTTTATCTTGCCTGTCTGTGTTCACCACAGTACCGAGAACAGTGCCAAGCACGATACGCACAAAATAATTATTCATGTGTGCTGAACACGCATGCATCATGAGCACATGTGCACACACACACACACACACGCATGCACTTACTGCCCCAATAGATGGGCTCAAACTGCCTTCATGATGGTACCAATGAAAACTCAGACACCCTGGGACAGCCATTTTTGTCAACATTTTGGGGGTAATGAAGAGAAGGCACATAGTCATGGAATCAGATCTTTAAGGGACAGAGGAGACATCTAATTCCACATTCTCCTTCTCAAATGGGTAAACTGAGGCACAGAGCAGGGAAGTGATATGTCCAAGGTTGCAGAGCTAACTGGAGCCACAATGGGGGCTGGACCCTGGTTTTCAGTCCATCTTCTTTGTCCTTGAAAGAGAAATTTCCAACACTGGCATCTGGGAGGGTGTCGGGTGTGGCGGCTGGAAGCGTCAGCTCGGGGCCCCAGCTGGCCACTTACTCGCCGTGATCTTCAGTAAGTTACTTAACTTCTTTGTAACTCAGTTTCCTCATCTGTTAATGTGGAAAGTAGTCCCCACCGCAGGAGGTTGTTGAGAAGGTCGAATGGCCTAATAATGCAGGTAAAAGAATCAGACCAGTGCGGGCGCCCGAGTGCTTGGGAAAACTCAGCGGTTGACACTGCTGGCGGGCGCCGTGCCTTCCCGGACCCCCGCAAGTTCTCAGCAAAGGTCACACTGAAAGCTTTGATTCGGAGGCAGAGACGTTCGGAGAAGATAAAGGAAACACAGCATCTCCGTCCTTTTCATTATTTTACTTATTTGCAAGTTCACTTCCGCCTTGTCCTAACCCTTATTCTGGGCCTCGGAGCCCCGTCAGCGGACCATCCCCTACTCTCTCCCTCGCGCTCTTCTTGGGCTGTTTCTGTCGCCCTCCACTCTCCTTGGTGAATAGGGAGGAGCCAAACGCCCAGTCAAACCTTAATTCAGTCCATCCCACCCAGACTCCAGCAGCGCTGTTCGATTAGAGGGGCCACATTTACTCCTAATCGCACCACACAGCTCAAAGCTGCCCCACCCACCGGGACCCTGGGCCCCGCCACCCCACGCCTCACCCGCCACACAACGGAACCAGCCTCCGAGGCCCAACACTTTAGCTCAGAACTCTGAAAGTTTTAACGGGAAAAAATAAACCTGCCTCCTTGCCACCTGAGGTATCTGAAACACAGATATGAAGAACAAAGATGTTTCTAGAACTTCAGAGGTGCTACCCACCCCAGCATTCCAGATATAGGTGTCAAAACGGATTCCCCCAAACTGGGTCGTACATCATCAGATTCCTCTCACTGGACTCAGCCCCCAGGACTTCCCAAGGACACTGTGAGTCGACAGCGAGCGAATTCCTTTGCTCTTACACAGGGAGGTGAGAAAAAATGCTTTCCTTATAATGGTCTAGAATCAGAGAAAGTAGAAGTTATTGGTTAAAAAAACAGATGTATCTTCTTTCTCATGGTGGGTTAATATTTTACGTGTGTTGAAAATGTGAACACAGGGTGTGGGGTTTGCTATAAAAAGCAACATGAGGGACCCCGAGTTCTCGGTGTGATACTGCTGTGGGACGGGAGGTTATTTACGAAAGCTGGTGGCTTCCTCCTGGCTGGAAAAACCGCCACAGGGAGGCAGTAGAGCTTAGTGGTTCGCAGCGTGGGCTCTGGAATCACACAGATTTGAGTTTGAATTCTGACTTTGGCACCTAGTAGCTGTGTGACCTCCAGAAAGTTCCTTAAGCGTCCTGTGCCTCACTTTCCAACTCAGCAAAATGCAGATAAAACCAGTGTCTAACTCCCAGGGATGTTTCAAGGGTGAATGAGATAAACAGCTCGAGTGACCTCTCAATTAGGGTAAGTTCAAAAAGCGAGAGTTTAAGGGAGGAGGCAACAAATTCCAGATAAACAGATGAATAGCTAGGTTTTTTTTTGAGAGTACGATATATTTAAGGCTGTACGAAATGGTTTAACCCCCAAATCTCTAAACGGTTTCTCAAAGAGCCTGTCCCCAATCCTCACCTACAATCACATCTCATCCTGGTTCTCTAGCTCTTTCTTGTCATGCAAAGGCTATGCAGTCGGTTCCATTCCACTCTTGAGTGTGACTAGCCTTTGGGTGAGCGTGTACACAAACACACACACCGAAATGATATATGTTATACAATTATTTTGTTACATGTAATATAATCATTATATTACATAATATAATATATAAGATTTATCTTTAGCTTTTTACTTTGAGTGTTTTGTTTAGGGTTTCACAGAGGTGGGGAAGGCTGCTTTCTTCTGCTCTTTTTCTTGTTCAAGGTTTCAAAGAAAGAGCTTGAAGCAAAAGCTTTCAGTTTTGTGTGTTGACCACACTGACCAGTGTCCGCGTTTGGGGGGAGGGTAGTTAGATCACGGCTGGTAGTTAAATGGGTGGTGGTTTGGGAGACGGAGACGACTTTTGGAGGAGGAGAGGGGTTAACTGGGGTGTTGGGATCCGGGTGGTCGGATGGGAGGCACTTAGATTTGAGCACCTGATTGGATTCTGGTTCCGTCTGTAGGTCGTCTGGCTGTTTGGAGGAGTGGATTAGATGCTGGTGGGATGTCAGATTCCTCGCATGCGGAAGGAAGGAGAGAAAGCAGGTGAGAGACTTTCTCCCGCAGTCGCCCTGGTAAATCAGAGTTCAGACTGAACTCTGGCAGCTTCTGAGCTGCGCAGCAGGATTTATTTAGGGCTGGAGAGATTCCAGATGAAAGCTAATATTCCTAAGAGTGAACGTTTACTGAGCACTTACTGTGTACCAGGTACTGCACTAAGTACACCCCTTACACACCCGAACCTCTCAGGAAAGCCTCTTCCCACTCTATAAGGTGAGTGTGTCTATAATCCCTTTTTACAGATGAGAAAACTGAGGCATAATGAGGCCAAATGCTTTGCCAAGGTGCAGCCAGCTTCTCTGATTTCACCTTCTCCAAAAGACCAGGGGAGGTGGTGTCCCAGAGCCCAGACATTTTCATGCTGCAGACCTGGCCCCTGGCCAGGGCTTTATGCAATGGACAAGTATGTCCACTGAGGCTGCATGGTTCCCAGTGAACACCCTGGAGGGCACCCGAGAAGAGTAAGCTGGTTGCATCTGGCAAAGAGGCAATGTCCTTTCTATGAGTTTGAGGACAACAACAGGCGAGACCAGAGTGGGAAGCTGAGGCCTCCAAGGGGTGCTGGCCAGGACGCCAGGCCTCGGAGCTCTCCCCAGAGTGAATCAGCTCTCTTGTGGCTGCTGCTGATTTTTGAAGAGGAAAGAACTAGTGCTGGGCAGAGAGGGGCCAAAGCTGGGTGGCTGTAAGAGATGCTTCCCTGATGTGTGTCCCTTCAACCCGTCAACTGTTCTTTGAGCCTTTAATATGAGTCCGGGAAGGAAAACAGTGTTTACCACAAGCCATCCTCTGACGTACATTACCTCTCAATTCCCGCAAACACCTGGGATGCAGGGGCTAGGGTTCCACCTCTACAGGGAAAGAAACTGAGGTTCAGAGAGGTTAAGGAAGCTTCCTAGAGTCCCATAGCCACCAAATAGAAAAACCAGAAAGTGAACTATCTCTCTGTCCCCTGCCTCCTACTGTCAGGAGTGATACTAATTGCTCGGGTACAATTCTGGAAGAAAGCCTTTTTTTCCCCTAAGATTTTTACTATCCAATAGAAGAGATAGGACTGGTATCCATATGACCAACGGGAATGGCGGACGTTGATCGAGAGCTTTCCAGAGCTGTGTCTGTGCCTTATGTCCAGTAACTCTAATAGGCTAACCATGGAAGAAGGAATTGTTCCCATTCCACAGATGGAGACCTGGCACTCAGAGAAGTTAAAAAAATTGCTCAAGATTCCACTGCAAGCAGTCGTCCCCTCGCAGTCAAGGGAGGCGCCACGAGAAGCACAAACAAGCCCTGTGGGTGGAGGTGGCTCCATTTGGTGCGTGTGCAGCTCCAGCCTCATTCCGGGCCTGAAATGAGTCATCTGCAAGTCACAGAACCAGCCCCTCTGGACACATGATGAGGCTGTTTTGTACATTAGGCAGAGCTGGGCCCGGATAATGCGGTTCTAAGCAGAGAGGATGGCCTCATTCCAACCCAAACCCCCTCCACAGGCCCCTGGGAGCCGGCCAGGCCCGGTGACCCGCGGAAGAGGTGATGCTGTGCCCTGGTGTCCAAGCAGCATGGCCTGGCCAAGTCCGCTGGGCTTCTTCCAGCTCAGGAACTCGCTTGCTTTTACCCTGAGATGTGAACCAGATGTGGGGCACCTCACTCTGCAGGGCAGAGGCCACTCTAGAAGACCCCTCATCCCTTACCCCCAGCCCCTCAGTGCGTGGGGAGGGGGGTTCGTGAGAAGCAGCAGCTGCTGGCCCAGCCCCCTCTCCTCTCTCCTGCTCCCCTCACCCCCCCCCATCCAGTTCCTCACTGGCACCCCTGCATCTTCCCTCCCCACCAACAGGAAATGATACTGGACAGATCTCAAACGTCCATATGTCCTGGACGGGCTCTCTAGGAATTTTCTGGGCCTCTAGTTTGCTCTATGTGTCATGTCCTTTCCACTCACAGCATTTTTTTAAAAAAATAGGAAAAAGGAAAATGAGAGTAAGTGTCCTTCTTCCCCCAGCGTGACCTTACCTTCTCATGATTTTGGGCAAGTAATTTATTTGTGTCCACATGGACTCATGGATTCAGTGGGTTATCATCCATTACTCTTGTCACTTATTTTGATAATTATTCCCAATTTGGCTAGTGGGAGCCTATCCAAGCTAATTGCTGCATCCTTATGCCATGGCTTGTCATCTTTTGAGCTTTCTAGCACAAGGTGTTCTAGGCTCATCTTGTACTTTTCCTGTCCCAGCCCTGGAATCAGTCATTTCTTCAAGGATCCTCATTCATTCTAGTGAAAATGGTATTTAGAAGTCAAGATCTGGATGCTGGGTGTGCTCATTGCTCCTAGGGCTAGGCACCCCCGTCCCTCTCGGTGGACAGAGCTGGGGAACGTATGTGTGTACTTAGAGGCACACACACACAACATGGTGTGCAAACATACACAATATTTTACATCTATGTTTACTTATTATTTTTAAAAATCATGGTAAAACATACATAACATAACCGTCACACTGTGATGCTGTACCTTGTACAACCATCGCCACCATCCATCCACAGAACTCTTTTCATCTTGTAAAACTGAAACTCTGCCTATGAAACGCTCATCTCTATAGTTATTTTTATATCTACTGTCTATGCTGAAAACCTTGAGTTCTGACTGATCTAGCAAATCGCTATCTAGCAGCACAGGGTTGGTGCCAGCCTTCTCCATTTCTGTATTTGTAACCCTCTCCTCTCACCACGAGGCTTTCCCCTCTCTACACGGGCTCCGACTCCCATTCCAGGCCACATCCTGTGTGGACTCTCCTCTCCCCTGCTCGGGCTTGGACTCCTTCTGTCAGGCTTCCGCCTGTGTGGGCACCCACTCTGGGTCACCACCGCTCCCCACCTCCTTCCACTGTGGACGCCTATCTTGCTCTGTCCCATCTGTTTTAGGACTGAATTGCTCAGGAAAAGAAGAGGAAGGGGAAGGGGATGTGAGGAAGGCGAGCTGTTGGTACCATGATGTTTGAACTAAACTATACAGACTCATTCAGATCTCACCAGCTGTTCTTCTCACAGCCTTTTTCCATTCCAGGATCCAATCCAGGATACTATGTTACGTTGAGTTGTCATGTCTCCTTAGTCGCCTCCAATTTGTGACGGTTTCTCTGTCTATCCTTATTCCTTTATCTTGACACTTTTAAAGAGTACACTCAGATATTTTGTATAATATTCCTCAATTTGACCTCATCTAATGTTTTCTCATGATTAGATTTTTGGGAAGAATATCAAAGAGTTGAAGCGCCCTTCTCATTATATCACGTCAAGGAGTGTGTGATATCAACATGTGCTACTTACTTTTTAAAGATGGAGAAACTGGGATTACAAAGCAGTCACCTGCCTAAAAGTCACTCAGCCAGCAAATGGTGGAGGGGGTATTTGAAACTGGGCCATTCTGAGCTTTGCGCCCATTTCCTGAGTTTGAGAGGAAGAACTGGCCAGTGAAGGAGATGACAAAAGGCCCCTGGTGTTGAAGTGAAGGGTGGCAGGTGGGGAGACTTTACATCCATATTGGGCCCTTCAGCTGGGGCTGATTCACACCCCGTGGCCTCTTCCTCAAGGCCCTGTGCAGTCTTGTCTTAAATTCTCTGTGTCTGGCGCTAGCAGCAATGAGGGCTCCTCTTTAAACTGATCTGGTAAGACCATCTTTTGTCCATTAGATGAGATTGTCTGGTCTTTGTGCCTCTAGCTCAGGGTTGAAAATAATCTAATTCAAAAAAGATGCATTTTTCATGAGGGTTCAAGTTATACAAGAATCCTATAACCAAACCAACTTGTAGTCATAAGGCCATCTGTTCCGCCCGCCCCCATCCCAGCCTTCTGAGCTCCTGCCCGCTCTTTGGGTCTCTGCCAGTGTGATTGATGCCTACAGAAGAGGCCATCCAAATGGAATTGGCTTATGGATGTTGGTGAGACTGGGTTTCCTTTGCCTGCTGTTGACCTCTCCGCCTAGCAGTTATCAGCAAAATCATTGTCCCTGTGTCAGAAACTCCGGAACATCCTGAAGTTTCGGAGCAGAAGTTGCAAAGATGACTTCTGGGCAGTGGTCAACCAGCATATGTGTTTTGTTTGGGCCTCACTTAATTAAGAAAGTTTAAAATTAGTTCACAACATGAAAAAATCAGGAGCTCATCATAAAAGTCTGGCTTTTGGCTTCTCTTGAAAAATCAGATGTGGCAATAGATGGTCCACATTCCCTCATGGCAGCAAATGGCTAGAGCTGAGTAGAGGCTGCCCTGTTAGATGTGGAACACGTATTCCTTTTCACTCGAGTCCTCAGCTTTTCCTGCTACTTACCATCCCCAACCTCATTCATTTGTATTGTCTGCCTAGCTTCTGAAGGCATTTGAGTCCGGAAACTGTGTTAGATTCTTGCAGTTCATTCATTCACTCAACAAGCATTTACTGAGCCCCTACTCATGGCTCCATGATCAACAGCGTATACACTGATGATTCTAGAGCTGTATGGTAAGTCTCTGATAAAGAGAAACCCTGTTGAAGTGGGAGCATTGAAGAGGGGCCCCCAGCTCAGCCTGGAGGGAGTCGGGGTAGGCATCCTGCAGGAGACACACACCCTTGAAAAGACGCTCACCATCTAAATTCAGGTGAGGATCATGGGGGACAGCTGCTCCCTTTTTTCAGTTTTTGAGAAAGATTAGCCCTGAGCTAACATCTGCTGCCAATCCTCCTCTTTTTGCTGAGGAAAGCTGGCCCTGAGCTCACACCTGTGCCCATCTTCCTCTACTTTATATGTGGGACACCTGCCACAGCATGGCTTGCCATGTGGTGCCATGTCTGCACCCGGAATCTGAACCAACAAACCCCGGGCCTCTGAAGTGGAACGTGCACACTTTACCGCTGCGCCACCAGGCTGGCCCCAAGGCTGCTCTCTTTACTCCGGGTCCCCTGACCCTAGGCTGAGCCATCTGCTGTCTGGACTCGTCCTGCAGTTTGCTCTTCAATGGCCTCACCTCTCTGCTGCTTCTCACAGCCTCCTCGTGGAGGAGGACTTTCCGTGTTCTCTCAAGACACTGCCACAGCTGTGAGGGGTTCCAGGGAGGCTGAGAAGGACAAGCACAGGACGCTCAGCTGTCGTGTGAGACGACATCAGGGCTGCAATGATCTATTGTGTGAGTGACAGAGGCTCCATTCTTTGGAGTTTATTTATGTATGAGGAGGCTACTTGAGGCAGGGCACAGGGCAAAAGGCTTGGAGTCAGACAGATTTGGTTTAAGTCTTGGTGTTGCCACTTATGTGCTGTGTGATTGGGTATGGTTACTTACACTCTCTGAGCGTCTGTTTCCTCCTCTTTAAAATGGGGACAACACTGTTTACTCATGCAGCTGCTGTCAATATCATGTGTAATGTATGTGAAGTTCCACGAGGAGTGGTGGGAGCATGGTAGTCATTGAAAAGACACATCATCATTTCTTCTATAAAACATGCCGTGCACTCCTTTTTTTGTGTGGTGTATATTTCTATGAACTTTTATCATATGTGCAGATTCAAGTAACTATCATCACAATCTGGATACAGAACTGTTCCATCGCTGCTAAGAAACTCCTTCTTGTCACCCCTTCATAGTCAGACCCTCCTCTAACCTCACCCCTGGGAACCACCAATCTAGTCTCCATCTCTGTAATTTTGTCACTTCAAGAATCACAGTATGGAACTTCATTTTGCAATGAGCATATATTACTTTTTTTTTTTTTTGAGGAAGATTGGCCCTGAGCTAACATCTGTGCCAATCTTCCTCTACTTTATACGTGGGGTACACAGCATGGCTTGTTAATTGGTGTATAGGTCCACGCCTGGGATCCAAACCTGTGAACACCAGGCTGCCAAAGCAGAGTGTGCAAACTTAACTTCTATGTCACTGGGCCAACTCCAAACATATATTACTTTTATGATCTCAAAAAAAAGAAGCTATTTTTAAAACGTGTATCTATACCAGGCAAAAAGGAGTAAAAACAGCCTAAGGGCAGGGTTAATCTTTTGTCTTTTTTTTTCCTAGCTTTGGTGAAATATGATTGACAATTAAAAATTATATGTATTTAAGGTGTACAATGTGATGATTTGATATATGTATACATTGCAAAATGATTACCATAGTCAAACTAATTAATGTATCTATCACCTCCAGTTTACAATCTTTTGAGATTGGCTTTGTTCACCCAGCATAAAGCCCTGCGGTCACTTAAGTTGTTCCGTTTACCACTAGCTCATTCCTTTGTATTGCTGGGTAGTATTCCATTGTGCAGAAGTATCACAATTTGTTTATCCATTCACCTGTTGAAGGGTATTTGACTTGTTTCCAGTTTTGACTTGTGATGGTTAATTTTATGTGTCAACTTGACTGGGCCATGAGGTGCCCAGACATTTAGTCAAACATTATTCTGGGTTTTCTGTGAGAGTGTTTTTGGGTGAGTTTAACATTTAAATCAATAGACGGAGTAAAGCAGATTGCCCTTTCTAATGTGGGTGGGCCTCATCCAATCAGTTGAAGGCCTGAATAAAACAAAAAGGCTGACCCTTCCCCAGATAAGAGGGAATTCCTCCTGCCTGACTGCCTTGAGCTGGGACATCATTTTTGTCCTGCGTTCAGACTCAAACTGAAACATCAGCTCTTTCTGGGTCTCAGGCCTTTGCACTCAGACTGGAACTATCCCATTGGCTCTCTTTGGTCTCCAACTTGATGACTGCACATCGTGGGACTTGTCAGCCCCATAATCACGTGAGCCATATATATATACATATGAGTCTTACAAACAAAGCTGCTATAAACATCTGTGTACAGGATTTCGTGTGAACACATTTTCATTTCTCTGCGATAAATACCCAGGAGTGCAATTGCTGGGTCTTAAAGTAAGTGTATGTTTAACTTTATGAGAAACTGCCAAACTGTTTTGCAGAATGGCTGCACCACTTTATATGCCCACTGCTCATCATTTTTATTGTTTTACTGTACTAGTTAAATTAGTTAACTTTGAAACGGGCTGACATTTTGAAGGCTGGTCATGGAGGGATCTCTGCCCACTTGTATTATAATCATGGCTGTCACACGCATCCTTAACTTTCATATTTATTAGCCAAGCACAGAGATCTGCAGGCTTAGAGATTTGAAATAACAAACCTGGCTGCCTCAGATTTTCTTGGCTGGCACCAGGTCCTGCCAGGCCTTTGAATCAGCTGGGTGCAGAGAAGGGTCATCAGGAAACTCAGGCTGCCGGACCCGACAGGAAGCGTGGGATGAAGCTTACTCTGGGTCTGGCTCGTGGTCAGCCTGGCTGGGGCCTGAGGCTTCCAGGCTGCATTAGTGTGCACCGTCAGGAAATGGCCCCGGGCTCTTTAAATTACCCCACCCTGAGAAATAAATTCATAAACAAGGAAGCTCTGAGCTCCTTCCTTTGAGAAATAGCATCTTATAGCCTGGAAGAAAATCCACTTGCAGAGCAACTATGACCATGTGTTCCTCAGGCTCCTAACATCCATAAGTCAGTGACAGTGGCTCTGGGGCTTCTCTTCGTGGAGAAGACTACTGTGGAGTTGTTTCCTGACGCTTAAGGCCATGACCTTCTCCCTTCCACTCTCCTGCACACGTGCCCCTGAGTTAATATCTACAGAAGTACTTATCCTGCCTATGGTTACTATTACCTAACACTGTAATTTTAGCATGTTGCATGTTGGGATTGATAAATAGATTCAATCAGACATCACAATTCTATGAAACTTTATCACTTAATGTTTTCTCGCCGGAGTCTCCCAATAACCCCGTGGTATAGGCAGGTGAACTGTTAACTCCATTTTATTAGGAATTTCCCAGGACTAGGACAAGGTTCACAACTATTGAGGCACTTTCCATAGGTCCCATGGTTCCACGTGGTGGAGCTGGGGCTGGAAGCCAGGGGACCGAGTGCTGGTTTGGTGCCTTACCGGTTATTCTAGCCCGGAGCTGTCCGGGACAGGAACCGTCAGCCACCTGTGGCTCCTGAGCCTTGAAATGGGGCCAGTCCAAAGTGCGGTGCTGTAAGTGCAAAATACACATTGGCTTTTGAAGGCTTAGTGTGAAAAAAGTAATGAAGGTAGAATATCTCGTTGCTGACTTTTTAAATATTGTTTATAAGCTGAGATGATATTTTGGATATGTTGGGTTAAAAAGTATTTGTAAAAGTGAATGCCATCTGTCATTGTTTTTAACGTGACTGCTAGAAATATACAATTACACGTGTCCCACATTGTATTTCTACTGAACGGTGCTGCTCTAGACCACATCACAGGCATTTTTTTTAAATAGAGAAGAGTCTTAAACATACGATCTCATTATCTTGTAAAAGCATATTCATCCCAAGTGTCTGCTTTCTGAATGGCATTTACGCAGATTTCTGCCCACCATCATTTAGTGTTACCTCCTGTGATAAATACAGGGAAGTGAGTTTGTTTCCTGACTATTCCTGAGTGGTTATCTTTTTTTTCTTTTTAGTTTTTTTTATTGTAGTAAAATATACGTAACATAAAATTTCCCATTTTAACCATTATTAAGTATGCAACTTATTGGCAATAAGTGCATTCACAGCATTGTGCAACCATCACCACTATCCGTTTCCAGAACTTTCTCATCATCCCGAACAGAAACTCTGTACCCGTTAAACACTAACTCCTCGTTCCCCTATCCAGTCCCTATTAATTTCTATTATATTTTTTGTCTCTATGAATTTGCCTATTCTAGTTACCTCATAGAAGTGGAATCATATAATGTCTGTCCTTTTGTTATCTGGCTTATTTCACTTAGTATGATGCTTTCTAGTTTCATCCATGTATCAGAATTTCATTCCATTTTAAGGCTGAGTAATATTCCACTGGATACATACACCACATTTTGTTTATCCATTCATCTGTTGATGGCCATTTGGGTTGTTTCCACTCCCTGGCAGTTGTGAATAACATTCCTGTGAACATTGGTGAACAAGTAATTGTTTCAGTCCCTGCTTTCAATTCTTTGGGGTATATAATTAGCAGTGGAATTGCTGGATCATATGATAATTCTATGCTTAACTTTTTGAGGAATTACCATACTGTTTTCCATAGTGGCTGCATCATTTTATTTTTCCATCAGCAATGCACATATGTTTCAAATGAGTGGTTATCTTTTAAAATATCTTTATCCTAAGTTCCAAATTAATGCATATCCATTATAACAAATCCAAACTGTGCAGAAGACTAGAGTGAAACATTCCTTGGAGGTGGCTGCACTGAGAGTGGCTATGTCTCCCACTGACCTTCACCAGTGCTTGTACCTGGAAGGCTGTGGCTCGCTGGCTCCATTCCTGTCCCCTTACACTCCATCCTTTGCACGGAGGCCCAGTGGGCCTCTTAAGACAAAGCAGGATGTATGGCTTCCCTGCCTGGACTTCTGCATGGACCTCTCATCTCACCTTGTATTTATGCTCGCCTGGACGGCGGCGTCTAGGCATGGCTGGCACCTAGCATCTTCCCCAGCTGCATCTTCTACCAACCCCTCCCTCATTCACTTCATTCCAACCACACTAGCTTCCTTGCCTTGGCTCAAACCCGCCAAACTTGTTCCCACCTCTGGATGTTTTCCGCTTGTTTGGTGTAGGCAAAGCTTGTTAAGCTCCCACTCCTCTGATTCAGATCTCTGCTCAGTGTCACCCTCTCAGAGAAGCCAGCCATGGATGTCCTGTCTGCTGTCCAGATGCTTGATCCCCTCAAAACTGCTCTCTTTGTCACTATAGCATTTATCATCACCTGCCTTGTGTCACATATGTTCATTTTCAGTCTCCCTGACGAGAATGCAATCTCCATTAGAGTGGGGGCTTTTCTACCTTGTTCATCTTCCTCAGTGCCTAGAACAGTACCTGGCAAGTAGTAGGTGCTTATTTGTTAAGCGCATCTATTTGTTAGATGGATGAAGGAATGAATGAATATATACATGTATAAAATACACACATTTTTATTTACAAATATTTTTAGATATTTGAAATACAACCATATTTGGATCTGCTTGCAAAATGAATGAAAATGATTGCACGTTGAGAGACCACCACCAATTATTGTGACATGAGTAGAGCAATCTTAGAAATAAATTCAAGGCGATCATACAGATCCGAAACATGGAGTAACTCTTTAAACCACCACAATCACTCCAGAGCTCATTCGTCTCCTGCAAAAAATCATGTGTTTTGCTTGGCTATAGAATAAAGTGGGAAACACTCCTGATGCCACAGTGCAGCCTATAAAACTGGCTCGCTGACACAGGGCTCCAGCTTCATTCCCTCATGGTCTCTGTGGGAGGACAAGCGTCTGAATAACCTCCAAGTCACTCCCATATGCTGTACTGAAGCTTCTCCAGGGAGAGAAGGGGGAAGGACAGAGCAGGCCACAAACTCCAACGGAAGATCTTCAATGTGTTTTTTAAATTGAAGTGTAAATTTTTTTTTTAAGCTGAAGTATAATCAAAGTACCATAAAACTGACCCTTTTAAAGTGTATGATTCCCTACTTTTAGTATATTCACAGGGTTATGCAGCCATCACCACTATCTAATTTCAGAAATTTCATTACTCCAAAAAGAAACTCCATACCCATTAGCAGTCACTCTCCAATTACCGCCGCCCGCCCCAGCCATAGGCAACCACTCCTCTGCTTTCTGTGCCTATGGATGTGCCTATTCTGAATGTCTCATAACATTGGCATAATGCAGTATGTGGACTTTGTGTCTACCTTGTTTCATTTAGCATAATGCTTTCTAAGTTCACCCATGTTGTAGCATGTATCAGTTCTTCATTCATTTTTATTGCCAAATCATATTCTGTTATATGGGTATATCATGTTGTGTTTATCCATTCATCAATTGATGGACACTTGAGTTATTTCTACTTTTTTGGCTGTTATGAATAACACTGCTATGAACATTTGTGTGCAAGTTTTTATGTGGACATATATGTTTTCAATTCTCTTGGATATATAGCTAGAAGTGGAATTGCTGGGTCATAGGGCAACTCCATGTTTAAGATTTTGGGTAACTGTCAAATGTTTTCCAAAGTGGCTGCACTATTTTACATTCCCACCAGCAATGTATGAGGGTTCCAATTTTTCCATATGCCTATCAACACTTCTTATTGTCCATTTGTTTGACTGTAGCCATCTAGGGAGTGTGAAGTGGTACCTCATTCTGGCTTTGATTTGCATTTCCCTAATGACTATTGATGTTGAGTGTATTTCCATGTGCTTATTGGCCACTGGTATATCTTCTTTGGAGAAACATCTATTCAGATACTTTGCATTTTGGTCTTTTTATAATTGGATTGTCGTTTTACTGTTAAATTGTAAGAGTTCTTTATATATTCTAGATACTAGGCCCTTATCAGATATATGATTTGCAAATATTTTCTCCCATTCTATGGGTTGTCTTTTTACTTTATTGATAGTGTCCTTTGAAGCACAAAAGTTTTAAATTATGATGGAGGCCAGTTTATCTATTTTTTACTTTATCGTTTGTGCTTTTGGTGTCATTTCTCAGAAATCATTGTCTAATCTAATGTCACAAAGATTTATGTCTGTTTTCTCCTAAGACTTTTATAGCTTTAGCTCTTACTTTTAGGTTTTCAATCCATTTTGAGTTAATTTTTATATATGGTGTGAGGTAGGGGGTCCAACTTCATTCTTTTGCATGTGGATATCCAGTTGTGTCTACATCATTTATTGAAAAGCTTAGTCTTTCTCCACTGAATTGTCTTGGTGCCCCTGTCGAAAGTCAATTAACCATAAATGTAAGAGCTTATTTCTGAACTCTCAGTTCTATTTCATTGATTTATATGTCTATCCTTATGGCAGTTGTACACTGCCTTAATTACCGTAGCTTTGTGGTAAGTTTTGAATTTGGGAAGTGTGAGTCCTCCAACTTTGTTCTTTTTTAAAAAAGATTATTTTGGCTATAATGTGTCCCTTCCATGTCTATGTGAATCTTAGGATCAGCTTGCCAATTTCTACAGAAGAAGTTTCCATTTTTTTATATTGTAAAATATTTCGAGCAGAAGTTCAGAGTTTAATATAGTATCTTCTGTATCTACCATCTATTTGAGTAACTTTTAACCTTTTGCCATATTTGCCTCTGATTTTTTGCTTATTCTTAAAGAAATGAAGCATTATTGATAGAGTTCACTACCACTGCTCCTGCTGAATAGCCCTCACCAATCTTGTTCCCTTTCCCCCTTCTCCAGAGGTAACTACTCTCCTGAATTTCTATGATGTCTTCATAATTTTACAACATATGTAGCATCCACCAATAATATGGAATTGTTATTTGAGCTATTTATTAACTCTATTTAAAATACATCATGAGGGGCCAGCCCCATGGCCAAGTGGTTAAGTTCGCACGCTCTGCTTCGGTGGCCCAGGATTTTGCCAGTTCGGATCCTCAGCACCGACAGGGCACTGCTCATCAAGCCACACTGAGGTGGCGTCCCACATAGCAGAACTACAAGGACCTACAACTAGAATATACAACTATGACTGGAGGGCAGTGGGGAGAAGAAAAAAAAGATTGGCAACAGATGTTAGCTCAGGGCCAATTAAAAAACAAAATAAAATAAAATAAATAAGTTACATCATGTATATATTATACTCCAACAGGCTTTCAAATTAGTGGTTTTGGAATGTATCTATGGTGATACACATAGCTCTAGTTCATTTTTTTAAAAATTTCGTATGGTATTCCATTGTACAATTCTACTTCAGTCCTCTGTTGACGAATATTTGAGTCGTTTGCAGTTTTTTGCTGTTAGAGAGTTGCAGTGGGCATTCTTATTTATCACTCTTTGGGCAAGTGCGTGAGAGCTTGCTTATGGTGTATACCCGGAAGCGGAATTACCGGATTGTAAGATTTGTTCATCATTGATTTTACTAACTGTGGCCAACTTGTCATTCAAAGTGGTTACACCAATTTACCCTCTTGCCAGCAGTGTGTGTGAGTTGTGCACGTCTTTGCCAACACTTGACATTGTCAGTCTTTTAAATGCTTGCCAAGGATACAAACTGGTCTCTCAGTGTTGTTTTAATTTGCATTTCCCTGTTAATGAGTTTAGGGATTCTTTCCACATGCTCTTGATTGTTCTTTGAGTTTCCTGTTAAAATTCGTTGCCCATTTTTCCACTTGGATTGTTTGTCATTTTCTTCTTGTTTTTTTATAGGAGTTCTCTATAGCTTCTGAAAATTAATCCTAAAGTCTGTGGCTTTATTTTTACTGTGATTATGGTCTTTTATTTTCCTATCTTTCTATTTTCTTTCTTTTGGTACAGAAGGTTTTCTTTTAATTTTTGTGTGTGCGTGTGTGTGTGTGAAGAAGATTGTCCCTGAGCTAACATCTGTGCCAATCTTCCTCTGTTTTACGTGGGATGCCACCACAATGTGGCTTGTCAGGCAGTGCTAAGTCTGTGCCTGGGATCCGAACCTGCAACTCCGGGCTTTGGAAGTGGAGTGTGTGCACCTAACCATTATGTCACTGGGCCGGCTCCTTAATTTTTTTTTATAGTTTATCCTATTTGTTTCTTATTTGAGAAATCTTTTGCTACCCAATGCTATAAAGGTAATCCTCTGTATTTTTTTCTAAAAGTTTTAAAGTTTTGCTTCCACATTTAGGTCTTCAATCCATCTAGAATTTATTTTTGTGTGTGCTGTAAAGTAAGGATCTAACTATTTTCTCCTGTTTGGATAGCTAATTCTTCCAGCACCGCTTTGAATAGTCTAGCCATCCTCTTTTCACTGATTTGTAATGTCCCCTCTGCCGTAAATTGTTTTCACGTTGCATGGGTCAGTTTCTGGCCTCTCTATTCTGTTCCATTAGTCTCTTTGTTTGTCCTCAGAAAAATTCCACGCTGCCTTGATTATAATATTATGACCACATTTGGAAGAGCAAGTCTCACTTTAGTGTTCTTCTTCAGATATCATTTCTTAGCCTTTGTTCTTATTTTTCAAGTTCAATAAGAAAAACGATTTGGATTTTGATTTAAGTTGCATTATAGTTTATGAGTTATAGATTAATATCAGGGGAAAATACAATATTGAGCCTTCCTACCTCTGAACATTGTAATTCTCTTGTTGTATTTCTCTGTTTCTGGCTACAGGTCTTCTCATGTCCTTCAATAACGGTTGGTGATTTTCTTCACAGAGGTTTTAAACATATTTTGTTAGATTTATTCTTAAGCATCTTATAGCCTGTGTTGCTATTGTAAAGGTAATTTTTTTCTAATTGATTATTCCATTGTTTAGGAATGCTATCAGGTTTTTGTACTCTGATATTATATCCAGACACCATTCTTAACTCTTTTATTTTATTTCATTATTTTTTTAAAGATTTTATTTTTCCTTCTTCTCCCCAGAGCCCCCAGGTACATAGTTGTATATTTTCAGTTGTGGGTCCTTCTAGTCATGGCATGTGGGATGCCGCCTCGGCATGGCTTCATGAGCGATGCCATGTCCGTGCCCAGGATTCCAACCAACGAAACCCCGGGCCACCGAAACGGAGCACGAATTTAACCACTCAGCCATGGGACCGGCCCCCCCCCCCTTTTTTTTTTTTAAATAACTTTCCATTTATTTATGTATTTATTTGAAGAAGATTAGCCCTAAGCTAACATCTGCCACCAATCCGCTTTTTGCTGAGGAAGGCTGGCCCTGAGCTAACATCTGTGCCCATCTTCCTCTACTTTATATGTGGCACGCCTGCCACAGCATGACGTGCCATGGGTGCCATGTCCGCACCTGGGATCCGAAATGGCGTACCCTGGGCCGCCGAAGTGGAACGTGCACACTCAACCGCTGTGCCACCGGTCTTAACTCTTTTAAATGTACTATTTTATCCAAAGATTCTCTTGGAGTTTTCTATGTAGCTACTATATCTTCTGCAAATAAATTCTGTCTGTATCTTTCTTTTTAATTCTTTTACCTCTTAATTTCTTTTTCTTGTCTTTATGGCATTGCCTAGGCCCTCCGTCACAATGTTGAAGAGAAGTACAGACAGTGGGCTTTCATTTTTTGTTTCTGGCCTCAGAGAAGGCTTCTTCATTTTCACTGTTTTTCCTACGTATTGATAGAAATTTTTCATCAGGTTCAGGAAGCTGGCAGCTAGGCTAGCTGTGAGTTATTGTTACTATTGTGTACAAATGTTAAATATTATTGAATGCTTTTTCTGTTTTTATTGAGATAATCATATGTCTTTCTTCCTTAATCTATTAAGAACTGGGTTACATTCTTTTTCTTTATTATGAAATATGTTAAGCATAGAGAAATGGGGAACAAACAATAGTACCCATCAGAGTGCCTGGTTGCAGGACACAGGAATCAACTCTAGCTGATTTAGGCAGAGTAGCAATTCATGAGGAGGCCAGTGGCATCTCTCGGAATTGTCTCATGAAGACTGGTCCTTTGAGCTCTGGAGGCTGCAGCTTGCATTGCCAACATCTCGAGCACTGAATGCTGGTGACTCCACCAGCTGCACTGCCACAGCTACCCCAGGAACTCTATCCTGTGCCACTAGAGATGGAGTGACTCATGGCCCACGCAACTCTGGGATGAATGTTTTTGAATGACCGAGCCCAGGTCATATGCTTGTACCCTAGATACGCAGGCAGAGGGTTCAGATGTTGGGAGGGCAAAAAGAATGAGAAATGTCCACTATAATCATAAACACCCATGTACCCACTAGCTAGCTTGATCATTAAGAGAGGCAGTTTGGTGCAGTGGTTATGAGCGTAGATTCTGGAACCAGCTGTAGGTCAGTAGCTGTGCAATCTTGAGTAAGTTACCTAACGTTCCTGTACTTCAATCTCTATCCGCAAATTATAGGTTTGAGTAGGTACCTCATGGGGGTCTTGGGAAGATTAAATGAGTTGGTATACATAAAATTCTTATACCAATGCCCAGCATATAAAATGCACTATATGAGTGTCAGCTATTGTATTGGTTAGGGTCCCATCTGGATACAGATGGCATACTCAAACTGGGCAATTTGAGGGGAGTTTAATAAAAGAATTATTTACAAAAGTGTGTGTGTTAGGATTCTCCAGAGCAACAGAACCAATAGGATGCATAAAGATATGTAGAAAGAGATTTATTACAAGGGATTGGCTCATGTAGTTGTAGAGACTGAGAAGTCCCATGATCTGCCATCTGCGGTATAGTTCCAGTCAAAACCCAAAGCCTGGGAACCAGGGGAGCCCGTGGTGTAAGTCCCAGTCCGAGTCCAAAGGCCTGAGAGCCAGGAACACTGACGTCTGTGGGCAGGAGAAGATGGATGTCCCAGCTCCACAGAGAAAGCAAATTCAGTTTTCCTCTGCCTTTTGTTCTATTCGGGCCTTCAATGGATTGAATGATGCCCACTCATGTTGGTGAAGGCTGATCTTCTTTACTCAGTCTACTGATTCAAATGCTAATCTCTTCCAGAAACACTCTCACTGACGTACCCAGCAATAATTGTTTTACCAGCTATCTGGGCATCCCTAAGCCCAGTCAAGTTGACACATAATATTAACCATCACAGTGTGGGTCAACTGTAGGGTACCCCAGGGTTCGTAACAATGGGTAGCCATTACCACCTTTAGACCCAAAGTGATAAGAAGAGAGGCAGTTACTGGAATTTAGATGTAAAGAGGTCTGTGTGGAATGGGCATGTGGTCAAGAAATGCAGCCAATCTATGGTGACCCTGTAGGGAAGGAGGAAAGGGAATTTGTATTCTAAACTCGCTTTTGGGGGCACTCCATTTGGCCAAATACAACTGGACACCAGAGGTGAGGGACCCTGTTGCTGTGGTTCACACAGGGCATCCTCCTATGGCACAGAACAGGGAACACAGAAGGGTGGGAAGTGAATCCGGAGGAGGGGTAAACAGAAGATGCCATCACGGTCTGCCACTTCTGCCTTTCAGCAGACACTCTTCCTTTATCCATCGAAAAATGAGTGGCTTCAGTAAAAGGGGCACACTGAGTCTCATTAATATTGTGTCATTGCATAGTGATGTCAGTTTGGTCATATTACCACTCTCACCTGAAACCTAAGTTATTAGCCATCACTAGTTTCTTCATACAAACTAAAGGAGAGAAAAAAGATGCAACAACCCCAGCCTCTCTAACAGGTCGTGAGGCCCAAGTTGCTATCAGAGCCACCTTCTTCCACCACTCATTTCACATTCTCCTTACCTTCTACCAGCTCAGCTAGATGAGGTCTTTTCTTGATGAGATCAGAGTCCTTGGTAGTTCAGTCTTCATTGGGTATCACAGGTTTTCATTGATCAGTACCCCTGAGAAAGGAAGAACTAGGTGAATCTCTTTAGTGAATCTCCTGGGCTCCAGACATGGTCCTTCTTTTCTTCCCGTACATAGCAGAAACCCAATTTTCCTTTGAAATCAGGATTGATCACCCCCACCAGTACAGTGCGCTCCTCTGCCGGCTGGCTTAGCCCAAAAGGTCAGAAGGAAGTCTCAGCTTCCAGTTCATCAGAACTATCACTATACTGGAACAATTCCCTGGTGGAAACAATCCCCACCTTAGGCATTAGAACCTTCAAACCCCATAATCCAAGGTCAAAAGGATGGAAAGCAAGAAGTCAAGAGTGTTATTAGATGTAAGTGAGAGTGGCCACTCCTCCTACCTCCACGCTCTGTTTCCCAGACCTGTGCTTTCTAGTTTTGAAGGGGACAGCTGCAAATATTGGTAGCTTTTTAAAGACTTGAATTGCCTCCTGTAGGTCAACACGCCAACTCCTAGCTGACCCTGTAACTGAGCCTTTAGTAGGCTGTTCCATCCTCCTCCAAGCCAGCTGCTTCTGGGTGGTGGGACATGTGTTAAGACCAGTGAATTCTGTGGATATGAGACCTTTGCTGTACTTCTTTTGCATTAAAAGTGTTTCTTGGTTGGAGATGACATTGTGTGGAATATATAGTGATGCGTAAGTTATTCCGTAAATCTACGAATGAAGGTATTGGCAGAAGCACTGCAAGCAGGGAAGATAATCTGAACCTGGAATATGCATCTAGTCCTGTGAGGACAAAGTACAGCCCTGTCCATGAGGGGAGGAGTCCCGTGTAATTAACGTGTTACTAGGTGGCTGGCTGATCTCTCCACCCTGGGAATGATGCCATATTGAGAGATCAGAGTTGACGTCTGTTTGCAGAAAGGCCCTTAGTAGCAGCAGTAGCCAGATCAGCCTCAGTTGACAGATCAGGCACTTTGGCTATGGGCTGTTGAGGAAGCACTGAGGTGCCTGGGGAAAGAGCCGAGATGACATCTACAGGATAACTCATCCTGTCCACCTCATTTATGGGCATATATGTGGCCATTATTAGACATATATGTGGGACATGAATGTCTTCACATCCTGGGCCCATTCCAAAGGGTCCATCCACATAGCTCTCTCCCAGAATCTCCTTGTCACCAATTTTCCAGTCTTGTTCTTTCCAAGCCCCTGACCAGTCTGCCAACTCATTAGCCACTGCCAGTGAATCAGTGTGGATCTGTACCAAATGCCATCTTTCACTTCACACAGAGTAGACAACCAGCTGTTTGATCTGAAGTGCTGCCCACTGGGAAGATTTTTCTTCACCGCTGTCGTTCATGGCCATGACGAACGGGATGTAGAGCAGTCATCTGCTTCAGCTGATATCGGCATACAGTTCTGACTCAGCCAGAAACCAGGCGTACTGCTTCTTCTTTCTCCTCTATTAGCTGGTCAAAAGGTAATTGCCATGAGTCTATAGGTTTGGGTTGAGGGAGAGATGGCACAACAGTAGGAGGCCTTGTCACCTGTCCATACAGTTTACTTGTGCCTTCTGGATCCTCTCAGGCTTAGACCCAGATATACCAACTGTGTATCATAAGGGAATGCTAGAATGCCGCTGTGCATGTCACTTGGTGTCCTCTGATCAAGTGTTCAAACTCTGTCTGGGCCCAGTAGGAAACCAGGAGCTGCTTTTCAAATGGAGAACAGTTATTGATAGAAGAGGGTGTGGCCTTTCTCCAATCTGTCATTCTCCTAGTGGGGCTTGTCAGCGCTCCATAGAGTATCTCTGTTGGCCAGAGACACTTCTAGTTCCACTAGGTGTGCTTGTTTATAAGGCCCAAAGGCAGGGCATCTCGTACTCTAACCTGGACTGCTACAGAGCACTTTCTTACTCCAGGCCCCGTCAACACTGGCAGCCTCCAAGGACCCAGAGTAGCATGCCCCAATGTGATATATGCCATCTCCAAAATTCAGAGGCCCACCAGGGCTGCACCTTTTTCTTCATGGTGGGCAACGCAAAGTGCAACAACTTGTCTCTTATTTTAGAAGAGATGTTTCTGACGTGCCCCAGACGGCTGGAGCCTAAAAACTTCACAATATGGCAGGCTTTGGAAGTCTGGGGGGTTAGTCTCCCACCCTCTAGAATTCACATGGCTTACTAAGATATCTAATGTGATCACTGCTTAAGCTCATCAATGTCATGTACCAGCGAGATGTTCTTTAGGTTATCAGGATGATCAAAGCCTTCTGGACTAGATTATGATGGGGGAGAGGAGAGCTAATGGAGCCCTAAGGAAAAACAGTAAAGATCATCTGTATTGGCCCCTGCTTCTGATTTTCTTTCTCCCCCTTCCCCAAAGCCTCCCAGTGCATGGTTGTACCTCCTAGTTTTAAGTCCTTGTAGTTCTTCTGTGTGAGCTGCCACCACAACATGGCAACTGACAGCTGGGTGGTGTGGCTCCACGAATGGAAAGTGAACCTGGGTCATCAAAGTGGTGAGAGTGCAGAACTTTAACTGTCATGGCTGGTCCCTCTGATTTTCTTTACTGATGGGCATATGGAAGTGTTCTTCTGGTGAGTGGCTGTGTATTAGGTGCCTAGCATTCCAGGTATAATTGGTACAGCTGGCACTTGAATAAGTCTGGATCAATCTCCTGACGTTCTCCATAACCACTTGGGGCTTACACCATTCAAACAGGTATATTACATGGGCATGAGCTGGAATGGCTGTCCCTGCATCTTTCAGGTCTCTGATGGTGACCCTAATTACTGCAGTTTCCTTAGGAGTTTGGTGCTATTTTCGATTTGCTTTCTTGGTGGGGCATTGGGGATGGGAAAGGTTCCACAGCTTCTACTTGGCCATTTGGACCATAATAGCCTCACTGTCTGGGTCAGTGCTCCACTGTGTGAATTCTGCCCTTTACTAAGCTTATTAATAGCTTGTGGCTGCTGTAACAAATTGCTACAAACTTTGTGGCTCAAAACAACACCTATTTATTATCTTCTGATTTTGGAGGTCAGAAGTCTAAAATGGGTGTCCACTGAGCTAAAATCAAGGTTGTCAACAGGGCTGCATTACTTTCTGGAGGCTACAGGGGAGAATCCATTTTCTCTGCTTTCCCAGCTCCTGGAGGCTGTGTGCATTTCTTGGCTTGTGGCCTCTTCATCTCTAAAGCCAGAAATGGCTAGTTGAGTCTTTCTTGCATCCTGTCACTCTGACACTGACTCTTCTGCTTCTCTCTTCCACATTTAAGGACTCTTGTGATTTCATTGGGACCAAGTTATCCAAGATAATCTCCCTGTTTTAAGGTAATCTGATTGGCAAACTTAATTCCATCTGCTGCCTTAATTTTCCTTTGCCATGTAGAGTAACATATTCACAGGGTCTGGGCATTAGGATGTAGACATCTTTGCAGGGACCGTTATTCTGACTATCACACTAAGTGTATGTCTTCCTTATTTTCATTCAGGACTAGGAAAACAACCATAGGACCCGGCTCAGGATTCCATTTGTACCTGGTCTCCGTGAACTCTTATTCTGACTAGTAGTCTATAGTGGTGCTTTGTGTCTCAAGAGACATCAATTCAGAGCCAGTATCTAAGAACCCCTAGAATCTGGGTTCTTTTTGCCCAGTGTACACCTGGTAAATGGCACTGGGACCCTCTATGGAGGGTTTTGGGAAGATTCACAGTATATTCTTGTGACTGCATTGCAGATCTCTCCTCCAAAGGACTTGGCCTCTCCCTCAGTCAATAGGACCTGGGTCTGTGAACTGACAGGTCTGGGAACTGCGTAGGAGGCCATGCATCTCTATTATGGCAACTTGAGTTAGATTTCTGCCCACCAGACCTGGAATTTTTTTCTCCTTATCTGTCAAGTAGCATCTTACCATGTTGCTCATCTACTTAATTCCCAGGACCCCTGGATCAATGGGCCATCCCTACAGATCCCCGCAAGTCAGTGCAGTCTGCTAACGTTTCCTCTCCATTGTTTATTAAGTAATTGTGCCATGTGGTATCTGACAAACCCCCACCTGGCCTCTACCCTTCTGGAATTTGGCTAGTCTCATTGAGATCAAGGACTCCAATTTCTTTGTAGCCCCCCGACCTCATCTCTAGCCTACAGTGGCAGTCACCACAGAGCTCCGGAAGGATATTGGTTTCCCCATCACAATGCATTTCTTCAAGTCTTCGTAAAGGGAATATCCTCCAGGCCTTGGGGTGGAGGAAGGGAGATAGGATTCCAGGTGGCTGAGAGGTCACATATAATTGAATCATTTAAACGTTCCTATTTCTTTGAGCTTTCAGACTCCTTCCTCTACACTCAGCATGCCAGGGAATTTTTGTCTTCCCAACCTCATTCACTTTAGGTCACTATTGAATTGAGTCTGAATTAGCTATTGTAGGAGATTATTCATGCTGACCTCCACTGCCCGAACCTGGGTATATCCATGTCAGTGAATTTAGCCCGATCAAGCCTTTATTTACCCTCCTAGGGCTATTGTGCTTAGAATCCATTCCCATACGTGCTCCCAAGAGTCTTCATGTGAATTGGCAACATCCTGTAACTCTTTCCACATGCAGGCCATCTCCTTCTGGAGCAGCCCAACTGGGCTCTGTTGGGATCCAACACTCTTTTCGGGCCTGGAGGAATGAGGAGGTTTGGCATCCTTTTTGTGAAGCAACTGTCCCAGGTGCAGTCACTGAAGGGCTCCTAGGCAGGGACAAGTTGGTGCCCCTAGACAGCGGAGGGACTACCGGAGATGACAAGGGAGGTTCAGCGGGATTTGAGAGTTCACATTCTCAGCCTTGTCTGTGACTATCCAGATACTCCCATTCCAAGTCTCAGGGTCCCACTGCTTCTCCTCTGTGCCCTTTCCTGAGCATTTCATTGGAGCTGCATTTCTGCTACATGTACAGCGAGGCCCTGGGTTCAGTCTTCAGCCATACCCACTCTGCCAGGACAGGGGATGAGGGCTCCTTCAAAGCTGCCACCATCCTTTCTCACTGTGCTCTGCATTCTCAGTCAACATTCAAGGCTTTCAGTCTTTCCTTTTCCTTATGTATCCTCTCCAGTGCTGTCAGTAGAAGTCAAGCGACTCCACAATCTTTGTAACGACCATTATTGCCATAGTATCTAAGTGTCCAAGGTAGTCCAATTCCTAGTGCCTTATCCTCCACCTGCCCTTCATCCCATGCTACCCCCAATAAGCTGAGTGATTATAATGCCACTAAATGCCGTTGATAACACGTGACCCATTCCATGTCCACCACTCCCTTCAAGGAGGTTTTGCTGCTCTCCTCAAATATGTGAGGAATCTAATCACAGGACTCTATTTTGAGGGTCTGCCCTTGGTACTGGGCCACCCCTAGAACCAATGACTAGCAGGAAATAGGCGACACACTCAAACTGGGTAATTTGAGGAGAGTTTAATGAAAAGAAGGTGAGGAAAACAACAAGGAATAGAGTGGTACCCCAAAGTTAGTAAGAGTGGAATACTTTGCCATGCTGAGCCTGAAAGGGCCATGGTGGAGTGGTTACTGAAATCCAGAAATGGAGAGGGCTGCCTGGCAGGAGCCGTGACCTTCAGTGAGGGGATGCGGCAGCCCAGGAGCGAGCTCTCAGACAGGCAGCTGGAGGAATCAGCACCCCAGCTACGCCTCTCTCTTTCTCCTTTCTTCTCTTGGCACCCCCACTGGCTGATTCTTCTGAAGCCAGGGCTAGGATGCTCAGTGATGTGGTCCTTACAGGTCGGTCTCCAGGGACACGGAGCAGGAGGGGGAGAGGTGAAGAGTGGACTTGGAGGAATGATTGTTCAGTGAGGCTATTATTATTATTATCACTATAATCTTATTGTTTAACAGTCTTTGAATTTCGGAGATAAATCTTACTTGATCATTTTAATTTATTTTTTATTCCCTAGTGAATTCACTTGGCAAATATATTGTTTAGGATTTTTTTTTTTTGAGGAAGAGTAGACCTGAGCTAACATCTGCCACCCATCCTCCTCTTTTTGCTAAGAGAAGGACTGGCCCTGAGCTAACATCCATGCCCATCTTCCTCCACTTTACATGTGGGACGCCTGCCACAGCATGGCTTGCCAAGAGGTCCCATGTCTGCACCTGGGATCCGAACCGGTGAACGCCAGGGTGACGAAGCGGAACGGGCGAACTTAACTGCTGTGCCACCGGCTGGCCCCTGTTTAGGATTTTTAAATCTTTGTTGTTATTTTCTATCCAACCAAAGGAAAGCTTTCCCCTGTTGTGATTAGTTTGGGGAGAAATGTCCCTGTACTGACGATTCTTCTTTTTGTGAGACTTGATAGAGTTTGTGCTAATGTTCTTGTCTTTTGATATCCATTTTTCCCCCATATGATACCATAAGAATGTTTCCTCTTCTTTTTCCAGACCTCTATGCCACCTGGTTATGTTCTTATAAGTCGGTGGAACCCAGCTTTTGCACATCATGATACACACAGAAAGTCAGACTTCTGCATGGTTTGCTGGGTAATGAACCAGGCTCCTTGTGGCAGGCGACACCCACCACACCAGGCCGCCCCCAGCTGCCCAAACGGCCGAGGGGATCACCCTCTCAGCTCAGCTGTCACCCATTTGCCCCTAGAGGTGGCTATTATGACCACCCTAGTCTGTAAAATGTGAGGAGAAGTGACGTGTTCAGCTCCCAGGCTCTGCCCTGACAGGAAAGCTGTGCCTCCCTCCCCCTTTGGGCCCTTTCTGCTGCTGGAATGTGAACATGGTGGGGTTGAGCCAGCTTGAACCATACCCTTGGGATGGAGGAGCAACAAGATAGAGAGAACCTGCACCCCCGACAACCAAGTCCTGCTAACAGAGAGATAGAAGCTTAGCTCGTTCAAGCCACCATCGTTTGGATTTTGTCACAGCAGCCAAATCCTCTTCTTGTTTAATACACCATGTCAGTCTATATCAACCTAACTTTACTATTTTAGGATTTCTTTTACATGACAATTATTTTTAAATTACAAGCAAGGAAAGGCAGCCATGGGTCAAGCGTGACCCGAAGCAGGCAGCCTGCAGCTCTGAGGCCATTACTGACAGAGTTGTGTTAGCAGCCCGGATGTTGGAGTCAGACAGTTTTAGGTTCAAATCTGATTCAGCTAATCCCCACGCGCGGTCCTAGGGTGAAGAACTCGTGGGTCTCGGTTTTCTTATCTGTAAAATGCTGTGAGGATGTGAGGAGCTTTGACGACTAAACCTTCCAGCAGCGTCTAGTGGCCCAGAGAGGGCTTAACCAACAGGAGCTACGTGTCACTGCTCTCCGTCCCTAGGGTGCCTGTCGTCTCCCTCTCTGCCTCTCTGTCCTCCCGTGCTGTTCTCCTTCTCCCCTTCTTGCTTTACTTTCACTGTCTGGGTTTCTTCTGCCCTAAGCAGGGTTCATGGGGCCACCAGTGTATTTTCCCTATAGCTGCCTTCGGGAAACCAGCACTTCTCCCTGGCCGACCCCTTATTTATTCCCCCTCCTTCTACGAAGATGTTTCTTCAGCCCACTCAGAGATTCTCTCTCTTCCTGTCATCACTGGGCCATGGGCTGCAGAGAAATCCCCACAGGCAATTGTGACTAAGTCTGACTTTGTGACCTGCCAGGCCATCCATTCGGCATGGCCATCCCTTTCTCTCCCTCTACCTTCTCTCTTTCCCCGGGGAAGCCGAGGACAGGGGGCAGGTGCCCTAGGCCACAAAGCCAGTGGTGAGGCACACCTGGGAGTGGGAGAGCGAAAGGCCAGGACTGTCCCAGGCCTTTGATGCATCAGATCTTGAAGGAAGGCCACCTACTCTGCTCTGTGTTTCTCTGGGGGGCTGGTTCCTGGGGTTTGCAGTACACGTTTAATATTTCCTTGGAGAATGTTTGGGGAAAAAATCAGAGAGGGAAGGAAACAGGAACTAAAATGCCACTAATCCCTTGAGGGAGCTGAGGCCCCGACGCTGAGTCCCTCTCTTGGCAGGGGGGAGCCCGGCTTCCTGTGGTGGCCTCGGTTCTCAGGCATGGGTTCCACCCCGGCTCCGAAGGTCCCAGATTACCTCACCCTCCCTGAGAACTCAACCTCTTGTGCAGCCACATAAAGGTAACCAGTGTCTGGTGGCTTGATGGGACAGACTCGTAAGGACTTCCTGCCTTTTGATGCATGCCATTCCTGTGAGCTGGGCTGGGCCTCTGAAGCTGAGAGGACCCCTTAGACTTCCTGAGTGTCTCCACATTCAGACTCTCAGGGCTTGTAGTCTGAGACGCTGGCACGAACATTGTGTTCTATAAAGTGTGCCTTCTGGGTCCCCTAAAGTTAACAGGCAGCTTTGTGCAAACCACCCCCTAACCAAACTGACCAAGAGGCTCCGAAAGGCCCTTGACCTTCGTGCCTTTAGCAGAGAATGAGTGAACAGCTGGACGGATCTGGGAGGATAAGGGGAACTCCCCAGCTGAGGGGGTGGTGACAGCATGATCCTCTGCTAAGTTGTCCCCTGCACTCCACTCTGGCACCTCTGTAAGCAGAGGTTTCCCCAGCACTGGATGCTGCTAAGGGCCAGACATATGTCACCACATGCTAATCCTCTTCCCACTTACAGATGAGAAAACTGAGGCTCAAGGAAGGTAAGTGACTGCCCCAAGGGCACATAGACGTAGGATTAGAGCTCAGATCTTGTTGACTCCAGAGCGAGACTGTCTCCACACAGTTCTCTAGGTGTCGGCAAAGTCAGGAAACATAGGGCAAACTGTTTTGAAATCACCTGAGTGAGGTGGTGTTTGTCAGGTTTCCCCACTGTAAAGTTTTTCTGTTTTCCCTCTTTCCAGACTGTGGTCTTTGGCAGGAAGTCAGTGTGCACAGCCCAGGCTTAAGGCCTAGGGAGTTCTGCTTCCCCTCACTGAGGGTGGAGGATTTACATAAATTATCTGGAATTCTGCTGCATGGGAGACTTATCTTTTGTCCTCCATTCATTTATTTATTCAATCATTTATTTTCTAAAGTGTATGCTACTTACATTTTCAAATAATAAACTCATTATGTTTTCAGGGGAAGTAGCTTTAAATTGAAATTATTTGGTCCAATTGTTACGCTGGAAAAAAGTACAATAAATGCACCACAGAATGTCCAGAAGGTCTGCAAACACAGGAAAGTCATGTACTCATTGTGTATTTTCCAGAGGAATAATTAGACCCATTGGTTTAAACCCAGAGGCATTTCCCCTGGAGAGGTGTTGGGAAGCTGGATTAAAATATATGGAGTATGTTATTTGAGAGTGTTTCTGACGTATTGCTTATACATAAGTTCATTCTGGTCTTCTGACTTGGCTGGCCCTGAGTGATGTCTCCCAGAGTGATGGAGTGAAGTCCATCGTGCCTGCGAGCAGCTCCTTCTCTTGGGGGTCCATCTTATTCCCACCTCTGCTCCTTTGAGGATACTAACACTCATTGGGAATAAAAGCCTCAGGTCTCCTCCTAGGCTGATCCTTTTCCTGATCCCACAGACTAGGATGGAGAAGGGCCTGGGAGCCACTTCATCTGATGACAAATTGGAGAATCTGGGGAGAGGTCATGGCTTCCTTCAGATATACGAAGGCTCTGCAGAGTGGGAAGCGGTCAGCATCCTTAGCTGACCCTTTTCCTGGTGGATGGTTCTCCTCTGCCTCCCAGGCATCCATCCCTGTCCTGGCTATTGTTTCCAGGGTGGGCATGGGACCTAAGCAGGCTCAGCCAATGAGAATCTCAGCAAGTGTGCTTTCCAGAAAATTCTGACCTGACCTTGGTGGAACCGTGAAAAGGAGATCTCCAGCAACTCAGTCAGCATTGACTGTGTCCCTCTACCCGCCGTGATTCTGAGAATAGGGTGACCAACCTTCCTGATTTTCCTGGGACTGTCCTGGTTTTAAAACTCAAAGGCTCATTCGCCGGGAAAGCCCTCACTCTCAGGCAGATCAGGAGGCTTGTTCACTCTACCAGGGAGACCAGCTGCTTTGCCTCCCATCTCCAGCTTCTAGAAAGGAAAAAGTGAGGTTGGAGCAAGGTGAGGGGAAATTGCTGGAGAGAGGAGCTCAAGACAGCCAAGAGATGGCACCCTCCCCACCTGTCACACAGAAGAGGGCACTCAGACAAAAGATGGACCAGCTTCTGCTTAATATGGCAAAGGTCAGAGGTGGTGAGCTCCTTGTGTGGGAAGCATTTAGCCGAACAGATGCCTGTTTTGGGGCCCACCTCCAGGCCATTCCCAAGATTACTCCATCTCTTCCATCAAGAAGGTCTCCCTAGTCTCTTAGTTTACAGGAAGCACATAGAAGGATGTAGATGTATACATATTGACATGAAAAGATGCTCCTGATCAATTACTTAAGCAAAAAAAGCAGGTTGCAGAAGGCTTTGCACCAGATGAGTTCTTTTCCGTAAATAAATAAGTTAAAAGCAGCCTGCCAGGATGACACCTCCTGCTATCTTTAACCTCTTATCAAAGACGAGCTTAAAGATGCTCATTTTGGTTTTCAGAGAGGAAAAAAAAATACCGCAGGTTTTATTATAATAATCGTAATGCTCATAATAACATTCCAAGTTTTGAGCTGCTCACTGCCTTTCACCATAAACACAAGGCCCAGAGCTTGTCTGGAGATTGCTGCGGTCATGCAGAGTGTTGGGAGAATTTTCTTGCTTCTTCTGTTCTTCTGGGAACTTGAATTGATGCATCTGCCCATTTCCGTGCTGAGCACTGTGTTTGTGGTTCTTAAACAGCCAAGTTGTTTTTCATCAAAAGTTTCCTGGTATGAGTTTTATGACGTTAACGCCCTTTGGCCAAAAAGCAGAGTCCAAATTTCAGTAGCCCACCAAGGCAGAGCTACTGTGGAGAGTCTGTAGGAACTGTTTCTCTTTCTTCTGGCTGCAAAATAAGACTCTGGGCCACAGCCTCTGTGGTCTTGAGGTTGGACCAACTCAATAAAGCTGGGAGGTCCCTCTGCCAGGGTGCCTGAGCAGAGGTCCCAGGGCTCAGCCAGCCCAAGCTTGCATCATTGCCCAGTCCAGGGGAAGGTGTAGAAGCAAGTTTCCTGTACACACTCAGGCAATGTCCTTCTAGATCGTCTAACCTCTGACCTCAAATCGACGAACGTAAGATTGATAAAAGGACTGACTAGAAAGCTATTCCCTTTGACAGTTCCTGTAAAGCCTTAAACCCAGGTGCTCTGCTCTCTCTCTAGCACTGAGTTATTCCTCCCTGCGGGGCAGACACAGCACCAAGACCTGCTGCCTTTCCAAGTGCTCACTTCCTCTCCCACATGATCCCCAAGATGACTCTGGCACAGAAGCAGGTTAATCTCACAGCCCACTTGAATTTGCTGTGGGCTTGGCATGGGCATCCTTTCCCCTTCAGCATTCAGTCACCCAAGCTGGGAACCCCAAAGGAGGAAACACCTGTTCGCCCTGTCTTAGGGACGGGCTGTGAATTCCCCAAGACACAGAGTGAGTCACCGCGGGACCATGGAGCGGAATTTACTCATCCCCCAGGAATGGACCCTTGGAAGGCTCCAGAATGACTAGCTTGAAGTGTTCTGTCTCAGGCACAGGGCATTTTCCCCCTGAACCATGTCTGCAGTCACTTCCTCTCTGGACACATCCTGTTTCTGGGAGCAGGCGACTTGCCAAGGCAGATCGCAGCCTCTGCTGCTGGGAGCAGACGGGCGGAGACATCCTTCCTCTAATTTCTAGTACCTAATCCCATCTTCCTTCCCAGTCAGAGATATCGATCAGCATCTCCGCTTTTCCCAGGTCCCTGCACGCCAGGAAGGGAGAGTATGGAAGGAACATGTTTCTATTGGCAACTCCAACTTACTGGAGGTGCTTAGAAACCACCGCTGATTTGTCACCAGCTTCTCAGGCACAGGTAATTGGGAAAGGATCTGGGGCAAGGATCCATCCATCCATTCGTTCATTCATACAATAAGTATTTATTGAGTACCTACTATGTGCCAAGCCCTCTTCTAGACGCTGGGCTATGGAGGTAAACAAAACATAAAGGTCAATGTCCTCATAGCAATTCTGTTCCACTGGGAGGGACAGCTGATAAACAAGATAAAAAATATAAAAAATTATGGCATGTAAGATAGTGATAAATGCAAGGCGGAGAAAACAAAGGTGGGAAAGCAAATAGGAAATGTCGGGTATGGAGGGAAGCGTGAAATGTTAAACAAGGTGGCTGGAGAAGCCCTTGCTGGGAAACGGAATTTTGAGCAAAGACTCTAAGGGGGGGAGCAGGGGGCACAAGAGCATTCTAGGCAGAGGGAACAGCAAGTGCAATGGCCCTGAGGTAAGAGCGTGCCTGGACTGTTTGGTGAAGAGGAGAAAGGCCTGTGTGGCTAGAGTGGAGTGAGGAGGGCAGAAGTACGGGAGTTAAAGTCAATGAGGTTGTCAAGCAGGCTTTGGTGACATGGGTCTGTGGTTCAGAGTAGAGGTCCTGGCTAGAGATATAAATTTGGAGTCATGCTTTTAGCGCTGGCACTTATCTTCAGTCTTATTTCACATGGGGAACAGTTTAAAAATGTAAAATTTTAAAAATTTTTAAAAATTTAAAAATTTTAAAAGAAACTTTAAAAATTTCTAGTATGTGATCTTTTAAAGATGTAGGTCAGATTATGTGATTTCCCTACTTTAAACCTTCAAATGATTTCCCTTTTCACTCAGATTAAAAAACAAAGTCTGAAGACAGTTCGATAGTGTCTACTGAAGCAAAACCTACAGCCGATCACCCCACCTCTGAATATCCACTCAATTGCCGTGCATACTCACATGTTCCAAAAGACACAGATGAGAATGCTTAGAGCAGTGTTATTCGAAATAGCCCCCAAATTGGAAACAATCCAGATGTTGATCAATGGTAGAATGGAGAGAGAAATTGTGGTGTATTTATACAGTGCAATACTACACAGTGATGAAAAAAATGAACCATGAACACACACAACATGGACAAATCTCACAAACACAACATTGAGTTAATAAAGCCAGACACCAGAGGGTAATATTGGATGATTCCATTTGCATGAAGTTCAAAAACAAGTAAAATTAATCGACAGTAATAAAAGGTGAAAGAGTGGTTATCCTTGGGGGCCTATGATGGGGGAGGAGGTATGAGAGAGGCTTCAGAGTTGCTGGCAATGTTCAGTCAGGATGGGGGTTTCAATGGGCGGGTCCAGTTGGTGAAAATTCATTGAGTTGTACATTTATGATTTGTGTACTTTTCTCTACGTGTGCTATATTTCCATAAAAAGCTTACACAAAGTCCTCTAAAAGGTCCTACATGATAATGCCACTCCCTCCCCCCAACACCCTTTTCTGGCTATACCCCAACTTTGCTCATTCCACTCTTGTGACACTTTTCTCATTCCTGTCCAACGCACTACTGTTGTTCCTCCCCTGAGGATTTTGTGCTTTCAGCGCCATCTGCTCCCAGGTACCCACCCAGCCCGCTCCCTCACCTAATTCAAGTCTCTGCTTGAACTTCTCCTGATCAGAGAAATCTCCCCTGACAAACCTAAATAACATCCGCCACCACGCTTGTCACCTTATTCCTTTTTTTCCCTAAGCGTTTATCACTGCTTTACATATTACGGGGTTTTTTGTTTATTTATTTGTTGTCTGTCTCCCTGGCTAGAGTCTGAGCTGCATGAGAATAAATACTTTGGTTTTTTTCACTGTTCTATCTCCAGTGCCTGAATTGGGGCCTGGCACATAGTAGGGCCTTTGTAAATATTTACCGGATAACGAATGCAATAACAGCGGCAAATAACACAAACATAGTTCCTGTTCTCATGGAGAAAAGAATGCTTAGATCTTTAAAAGGAGTGTAAACAGTCTAGCTAGCTCTGTAGTTGTAGTTCTTTGTATTTTCATAGGGTTGAGGAAAGGGACTGACCTATTGAGTGGATTTTCAATAAATGATTATTGTGGTCTTCAAAGCTACATAGCTGTGCTTAGAAATTCATTCTCTCAAAGAAAGAATGAAGACAATTGAATGAATGAATATTGTTAGCCCCATCTGGTTTCCAAGCCGTAGAAAAAAGACTGGATCCAGGCCCACCAGCAAGTTCTTGAAATCATGTGTGTGTGTGTGCGTGCGTGCCTCCCTCCCTAGTAGATGTAACTGCCAGCACCATCAGTTTATTGGAGGTCACTAAATTGTGCCACATCTCTACATCTGAACAAGACCATTGCATTCTGAGCAGTTCTAGGGCTTTGGAGCTCCCAGTGTGCAGAGACTGGATTTGTCTTGATTAAGTAAGAGCAAGGCAGGGCAGTGAGCGGCTCTAGATGGGAGTTTAAGACAGGGCTCCAGGTCTGGGGAGGAACAGGGGTACTGAGGGGGGACCAGAGAGAACATGTCACTAGCGCTATAGGAAGTAGCTGCCGAAGGGTGTGCCTGGGCTGGTGTCCCGGCTGGGAGCCTCACGCCCATTCATATCTCCATGGTTGGCCATCCCTGCCCTGTTCTTACAGTGATATGAGCATTTGGCCAAAGCCTGCGTTAGGTTGCACCTGCAGCTGCCCAGCTACCAACCCAGAGTGCTGGTCTCCTGGGCGCATGAGAAGATCCCGGGACTTAAAGGGTTACATAACTGGTAATAATCCTGCTCCTGCCTGCTGGATTTTTTATTCCACCAGCTCACATACCTTCTCAAACAGTAATTAACCTCCTTGCAGCCCCAAGTGGAAGCTAGAGATGTTAAACACAGTGTTCCTTGTTCAGTTGGGAGAAAAGAGGCAAGAACACTTCTGTGTCTTGGCTGGAGGGCATACACAGTGAGTCAGCGATGTCTCCCAGGAGGGGAGTCTGGAGTCCTGTCCACAAGTGACATGTTTTACTTTAATCACCACCCCACCCAGCGCCTTCTGGTCGCTTCCTTCGCGGCTCTGTGGTGTCTGTTACCACTCCTCCATCAGCTTGCCCTCTCCCAAAAATGTGTTGGAATTTTTCAACCATGAGATCTTTTTCTTCCTTTTTTTTGGCTTTGTAGGTTTGTAATCTTTTTATTTCTTTACTATCATTTTAGTGATGTCTCCAGAGGCAGGGGAGAAAAACTCATATGGGTAATCTGCCATTATTAGAAAGTCAATTTGAAAATTATACTGATACCACCACTTTACAGAAAATTCGGGGGAAAAAAAGGTGGGGGGAATCTCTTGTCTCTCATTCCAACGAAACTACTATTATCCTTCTGGTGTATTGCGCATGTGATTCTTGCTATGCATGTTTTCAGAATGTAGTCATATTCTTGGTTTGTATAAAGTTTATATCCTTCCTTTTTTACTTGACATTTGCATCAGAAGCATTTCCCCCATGTGTTGGTATAATCTTTATAATCATTTTTTTAAAAGTCGTACAATATTCCCTCAGGGAGATTTACAAGAATACACTTTAACCAGAATCCTATTGTTGGTCTCTGTTATCAAATATTTAAGGTGTTCCTGGTATTGATTCATAAATGTAGTGGGGAAGGGGAATAAAGTAGAGTGTCTACACTCAGTATTTTTTTTAACTAGAAGAAGCTATCATTTAAATGTTGCCAGTGAAATTTAATATATTATAAGGGTGTGTAAATTAATGGGAAAATATAAGTAATTAAAAAAAATAATGTTGGGGACAACTGAGTAGCCATCTGGTGGGGGGGAAACAAACAAACTTGGATGCATATCTTTAACTGGGATAAATTCCAAGCGCATCAAATATTTAGATGTCAAAAAAGAAAGAAAGAATCTATAAGACTACTTGAAAAATCCATTGGAGAATTTTTTATTATTTCATAAATGGAAATTTTGTCTGAGTATGAAACAAAGTCCAGAATCCATAAAATAAAAAGTAGATACATATGGTTATATAAAAATCTAATTTGTTCATGGCAGAAATCACTATACATGCAGTCAAAAGACAAATGACAGACTGAGAAACATATTTTCAATTCTGAATACAGAAAGGACTAATTTCCCTAATATATAAAGAGTTCCTACAAATTGGTAAGGAAACAAACCAATTACCTAGTGGGAAAATGGGCAAAGACTATGCACAGACAATTAACAGAAAAGGAAACACAAGAATGATTTGTGTTTCATGCTTAAACATAGGAAAACATGTTCACTTCCTTTCATAGTAAGAGTAATTCAAAGTAAAGCTACCCAGACAGTCACAGTCTTTATTTCTCAGATTGGAGGAAATCAAAAACACAGTTTAGCTTAGGGGTCAAGAGCCCAAACCTTGGCCCAGAAGACCTAGCTTTGAATCCTCACTGTACTATCTATGAGTTAGGTGCGTTGCCAAGTTCATACGGAGAGTGAATTAGTGACATCTGCTCAAATTTAAAGTATGTTTACTAAGTAATTCATTAATTTATCATGGGCAATGATGCCCCTCTGCGACATTGTGATTTATAAGAAATACACATTTGGTCTTGGTCCTATTTCTGGCACAGACCTCTTAAAACCCTAGGAATTTTCCAAGTAAGAGAGTGGTAAAGGTATCTTTTGTTATGTTAATAGAGTGACTTTTGGACCCACCTAAGGATGGGGGCTGGTTGCCAGGAGGTCCAACCATGTGATTGGAGGATTGGAACTTTCAGTCCTACCTCCCGTCCTCCAGGGAGGGGAGAGGGGCCGGAGATTGAATTCAATTGCCACTGGCCAATGATTTAATCTGTCATGCCTGAGTAATGAAGCCTGCACAAAACCTCAAAATGACCTGGTCCCGAGAGCTTCCCGGTTGGTGAACACAGGGAGAGTGGTGTGCCTGGAGAGGGCATGAAAGCTCCAAGTCCTTTCCCCATGCCTTGCCACATGCATCTCTTCCATTTAGCTGTTCCCTTTTATAATAAACCAGTACTCTAGTAAGTAAAATGTTTCCCTGAGTTCTGTGAGCCACTTTAGCAAATTAATTGAACCTTAGGAGGCAGTCGTTGGAACCTCTGATCTACAGCCAGTCAGAAGAACAGGTGATCACCTGGACCTGTGACTGGCGTCTGAAGGGATGGGCAGTCTTGTGGGACTGAGCCCTTAACCTGTGGAATCTGATGCTATCTCCAGGTAGAGGGTGTCAGAATTGAATCGAACTATAGGCTCCCCAGCTGGTGTCTCAGCATTGCTTGGTGGTGTGGGGGAAACTCAGCTGCCACACATTGAAAATTTGAGTGCAGAACACTTTTACCCTTATAAGGTTGTTGATTGATTAGTGAAAAGGATTGGAAACAACCTACTAAGAGATTGGTTAAATAAATTATGATACGGGGCCAGGCTGGTGGTGGAGTGGTTGCTGTGGCAGCCAGGGCTTGCAGGTTCGGATCCTGGGAGCGGACCTAGCACGGCTCATCAAGCTGTGCTGTGGCGGCATCCCACATAAAATAGAGGAAGATTGGCACAGATGTTAGCTCAGGGCCAATCTTCCTCACCAAAAAAAAAAAAGTAAATGAATAAGTTATGATATATCCAAATTGTGTGCTGATATGGAATGATAATGAAAGAAAACGTGGTGTGAAAAAAGATCATGTATTATCAGTTTCTATATTGTAATATTGGCTAATCTCTAAAACTGTCCCTAAGCAGGGGACTGGGACAGGATTCGAGGACACTTTTTCATTCTGTACCCCCCTTTATATTTTTTGATTTTTAAGTAAAATTTATTGCCTATTCACAGAAAAAGAAATAACATTTACATTAAAAAAATTAAAACTAGAAGCTGTCAGCAGTGGGGCTGATCTTTAGGAAGACCCCTCGAGTTGCTACTTGTGGTTAGGTAGGTGTAAGGCAAAGAGCACCCCATACTCTGAAGGCCTCCAGAGTGTGGAGTGTGAGGCCACTCCACCCAAACTCTTTGGAGGGCAGAGCTCAAAAGTTGTTGGAGAGAGGTAGGGAAATCTGATCTTAATGACGCTTGCTTGATGGTATTTGAGTGTCATTCATGGACCTAGCTGATTCTCACTGGGGTCATCTGGAGGACACGGGAGACTGGAGGAGGAACTCACCAGGGGCGGCCTGGGAGGGGTTGGGGCTAGAACTCAGACTCTGCCCTTCTGGGGAAATGAGCAGAGGTGGCAGCCTGTGCCTAAGTGCCCTACAGCCTCCTTCCAACAGTGACCCTGTGGCAAAGCCACCCCAGCAGAAAGGGCCCCATTGGAGACTGACCAATTTTCTCTTTGGAAAAGCCTCTTGTGATAAAAGAAAGATGGCGACGTGTCTCTAGTCATTTCAATTATAAAGAAGATGAGCCTGTATTTTCATACCTTATGCTGGAGAAGCAGGACAAATTGGTTATGCTTAAATAATATCATGATTAGCAACTTTCTACTTAGTTTTTTACCACTTTGTATATTATTTACTTGAATCAGATTCTCAGAAGTGGGATTATGGAGTTGAAAGGTATGAACATTTTATGTATGACTTTGTCAAAGGGTTACATCCAATTTGTATATTTTCAGCTGTGTAAAAGTCAATGAGTTCTTCCTCATAAACACTTGTACGTGAATGTTCATAACTGACAAAGAGTGGAAACATCTCAAATGCCCATCAAATGATGAATGGATAGACAAAAATGTGGTATGTCCATATGATGGAATACTAGTTGACAATGAAAAGGATTGAAATACTGATGGATGAACCTTGAACACATTATGCTAAGTGAAAAAAATCAGTCACAAAAGACCACTACATATTGTATGTTCATTTATTTGAAATGTCCATGAAATCTATAGAGGCAGAAAGTACCTTAGTGGTTGTCTATAACTAAGGGAGAGAGGGGTGGGGAGTGACTGCTAATGGGTACCTTGTTTCTTTCTGGGGTAATGAAAATTTTCTAAAATTAGATAGTGATATGGTTATATAAGTCTGTGAATATACTAAAAACCACTTAATTGTGCATTTTAAGGGGATGAATTGTAGGATATTTGAATTATACCTCAATGAAACTATTACGAAAAAAGGGCAATGAGTTCTATGAAATTCTGACTAATATGAAGTTATTTCTTTGTTGCTAATTTTTCTGGTTCAATTAGTAAGAAATATTTTAATATTTGAATAACTTTTTTATTTTTTGGAATATTTAAAAAGTTTTCTTTGATGATCTGTATGTGCAAGTACTTTGTCCATTCATCTTTTGGGTTATTGGGGTTTTTTCTTGCAAATGTAAGTAATCTACATAACAAAACTTTCCTAAAGACTTTTGAGAATACAGTGCAGTCTTTTTCTTTTACTTTTGTGTTAATTTTTTGAGGTATGCATACGTTTAAAAAATAATTTTATATAGTTAAATCTATAATTTTTTTTTGTAATCACTTTTCCTGTTTCTAGGCTTGGGAAGTTATTCTCTGAAGGAAAAATAAAGAAAAATAAATGAGTCAGAAATAAGGTTGAATTGCTAAATAAACTGAAGGACTGGTTCTTTGAAATACTAAAATAATCTGGTGATCTAATTAACCAAAAAAGACTGGGAGAACTCCCACAGTAACTAAAATTAGAAATGAGAAAGAGAATATAATATCAGGTGGGAAGAAACCTCTTAAAAATTAAAACATATCATGTTCAACTCAACTCTAGTAAATCTGCAATTCTTGATGAAGTGGAAAATTTTTCTGGGGAAATATAAATTATCAAAATTGATCCATGACAAAGTAGTGTATCAGAATAAGCAAAGAGGGATGGAAGAAACTGAAAATGTGTATCATTAAAGAAAAAATCAGTTCCAAGAAAATCTCTGAATCCAGAGAATTTGCTAGTCTTTGCTGTCAGCTTTCAGGAAAAGAATGGAGGGTGGGCATGCAGTAAGAAAGAGTCTCACTCTTCGGAGAAAAGGTTACACCTACAAAGAGTTCATGCCCTTTGACCTCAGGGTAATCTCGATTCTAGGACTCATTCTAATAAAATAACCAGGGATTTATGAACAAGGGTATTCATTATAAATCTAAACTAGTGAAAAATTGGACACAACCTAAATATTGATCAATATGGGAATGGCCACATGGGAATCAAGTATATTTACAGGATAAAGTACTATACAGCCACCTAATGTGTATTCAAATAATATTTAATGATGTGGAAACAGTCTCATGATAAGTGAAAAATCTGGATATAAAATTGATTTTATAATATTGATTTAAAATTTTTTTTACATTTATGCATAAAAACACAAGCAGTATAGAAATCTTAATAGTGATTATATCTGAATATTTAAAATTTTCTCCTTTGTACTTTTCTGATTTTCCAAATTTTCTACATACAACATGTATTACTTTTATAATCAGAAAAAATATTATTTAAAATACATAAATTTGCACAGAATAGAGAATAAAAGGAAACATACCAAAATGATAACAATGGTTATCTTTGGGTGGTAGATAATAAATTATTTTCATTTTCTCCTTTACAATGTTTACCATTTTCCAGAATTTATAATGAGCAATTATTATTTTCAAAATAAACATTTTAAAAAACAGTTTCCATAGGCTAGATAACATTTTAATTACATAAGTTTTTCATAATTATTTTTAAGTAAATATAATTCACTTAATTATTTTTAAGTGTATATGGTAAATATCACATTGTGCATATCATTTTGTAATTCATTTTTCCTTAATGCATTATGAACACTTTTAATGACCATTTTTAATGTTCTTATATATTCATCTAAAATATCATTTTTAGTGGCTGCATAATATTTTATTATAGTTTTTACCAGATTTCAATTTTCTTTTTCTTTTTCTAATTCAAACTGCTTCAATAAACACTCTTACTCACAAATCTTTCTTAGGTAGTCCTCTAGTTTTTGAGATCTCTACAGTCTCTTGAACGAGGGTAGCCCAGTGTTGGATTTCTCTCCAGAGCAACAAGGCCCTTTTTTCCTTCCCAGGTGGGCAGCCTAGGCCAGTGCCGCTCCAACTTGAATGTTCAGTTGAATCACCTGGGCATCTTTTTGAATTGCAGGCTCTGATTCAGTAGGTCTGGGCTCCAGGCTGTGGTTCTGCAGACCACACTTTGAGGAGCAGTTTCAACGCCAATGTATCTTCTGCCAATTCAAACCATCAGAAAGCCATCCTCCTGTCTCAGGGTCCGTCTCAATAGAGTCTCAATCCCAGCTCCACCTTACTGGTCACAACTCCTTCCTGGACAACCATGGGGAACAAGTTTAATTTACCTGAATGTGATGTTTATCAGTTGTTTTAAGGCAGCTGATGTGTTCCTCTGAACTTTCTTTCTCAGCTTTTCCAAACATTCTTCATGGAACATACCTTGAAGCCCCTCAGCATCTTGGTTCCCCTCTCCCTTGTCCCTTTTACAATATAACACAGAACTGAAAGCATCGCTTATAGTGTAGGCTGATGGGCTGCAAGTAGAGGGGGACCATCACGACCCTCATGCCCAGTAGAATCCTGCTGTGAATTCAGCTCAGAGCCCAGGTCACTGGAATGACTCACGCTGAGCCCATTGTCAGCTCAGAGCCTGAAGTTTTTCCACAGGAACTGTTCTTGATTCACATTCCTCTCAACTTCTCCTTGAGCAATTGACTCTTTGAACCCAAGTAACTCAAGGGACCCCTGTTAAGCTCCAGTTTTCTTACTTGAATTTGGCAGAGGGCTGGCCTTTTCTCAGAAAGATGCTATGACCACAGGAAGGAGGCGGTGTTGAGTTGGGGATCCCACCACCGTTTGGACTAATATAACGGTGTCTCTGGTATTTGCAAATTACAGCTTTATTGGCCTCAGTTAGGAATCCTGCTATTGACAATCAGACAGAATCTATAGCAGTGGATGATAATGCAGAAGTTTTTAGTTTATTGAAGTGATGTTCCTCCTAATTGTGTAACAATTTCCTTTCCCCTGCCTATTCATCCAATTGGCGTGAAATCATACATATTAGTAACATGTAATATTACTAATATACACAATATAATTTTAATATACGCTCTTTGTGGAAAATTCAGAAAACATCAAAGTTAAAGAAGAAAATGAAAATCCCATATGATGTTGTCATCTATCGGCAACTATTGTTGACATTGGTCATTTCTTTCATTCTTTTTTATTTGCATATTTTTATCTTGCTAAAACCCAATATTTTAAGTGTTTTATTACATGAATAATAGAAGTTTATTATAGAAAAAAGCGGAAAATACAAATATGTGAAAGAAGTAGAAATCCCCCCATTATCTAGAAATAACCTCTACTTACATTTTGATGTATTTCTTTTAAGATGTTGAAATCTACATATATATTTTTTGTTAAGAAATGAATTTACACAGTAATACTATATTATAAAGTTTCTTCTTCACTTGACAGCATGTTGGAAGCATTTTCCCATGTTAAAAAATATACGTATTAACAATATTTAGTATTTGTATGTTATATATATGCTATGTATCTTATAGTTAATAAATAGATTTATACAATATTATTTTAATGGCTGCATGCATTCCATATTGTGTATACCATAATTTATTTGACTTATCCTCTATGGTTAGATATTAAGATAGTTTAAAATTTCTTGCTGGAATACGAACTTTTTGTTTAAACAGAACCATCCCACTAGGTTGTGTGTTCTTAACCTCTTTGTTAATATGTGCTACTTGATGATCCTTAAAGTTCTTAAACATTTTTCCAACTTAACTTTCTTACAAATATACATTTCAATGTATTAATATAGTTTACCTACTTGGTGTTTTTAATTATTAATTCTATTAATTGAATATATTATAGACTGCTTAGCTATAACGTAATCACCAATGGCACATTAGAATACTACTTTCAACAAGAAAATTCACAATAAACATTAAGCAATACAGCAGATACCTCTTGTTTTTATTTCCTATATTTATATGTTCCATATAATTTCTATATCCACATTCTTGAACATTTTCTAACATTTTCTATATCCACACCTCTTCTCAAGCCTGTAAAAGCTGAGATAACACAAGCCAACAGAGCCTTCTCATTTTAGGCTCCTCCATCACGGAGATAGGCAAATTTCACCTTGGCCTACTCAGAGTTCGCTCGTGTCTCCCCCATAACGGTGCAGGAGAGGAATTCCCTTCACGGTCTTGACTGGCTGAATCGCTTTTCATGGCTTTGATTCTATGGAAGAGTATTTTCGAGAATGTTTAGTGAACTGACTCTATATGTTTTCACATTGTGAGGATTTACTCTGTAAGAATATTATTTCACCTGTATTTAGGGAAAGTTGCTTGTTTTGGCAATCCCTCTTTTGTTATGAGAATTCACATGAGCCAAGTTCCACTTTCAGAAATGCTGTGGGCCAAGCTTCATGCTGTGTAAGTTCATACCTAAAGACTGTACATTTCTGAATGGGTTCGTGAGATGAAATACAACTTACTTGTGCTCACTACCTTTCCTTAGAAATTAAATCCAGAATGTTTTAGATGCCTACATACAGTCATAGATTTAAATTGCTAAGGATAGCAGTGAATGAATTCAGAAAAAAAGTCATCAATATTTTCAGATGGATTAGACCACACGTTTTAATAATTTTTCAAATAAAGAAACTCTGATATTGAGGGGAAACCCTCTTGGCCTCTATAAAGATAAGACAAGTCATTCTGAAGGATATTTTTAAAGACAGTAACTTGAAAATTAAGAAATCAAGAGTTTCATTCATTTCAAGTTTGACAGGGTTTGATACAATAAATATTTATTGAATAAATGTATAGCTTATATTTACTTTACCAGGATAGTAAAAAATGTGACTCTGGATTCTTGATTGCCACATAGAATACATTTAGGGGGGAGACACAAATTGGGCGTAATTTTGTTTTGGGGTTTAAATGTTTGGTTTTCAGATGCTCTCCTCATGTTGCGTTATCCCAGCCTCACTCCATTGACCATGGTGCTGCCTTTCCAACTATGTACGAAATCTATGTCCCACTTCTGGGCATCATCTACCAGGTCTGGGTTAAGAGTCCTTGTTCTCTGGGAGCCTAGATGATGTTGGCCATGAAATAGGACAAACTATGGAACACTTCTTGAGCTACAAACATGGGAATGGGGCACGATGTTGTTGCACGAAAGGGTTATAGCGTCGATCTTTCTGTGGAATGAGAAAATCCTTTTTCAGCTGAGTCCCTAATCAGAAAGTAGCTCTTCCTAGATATGAGCTAGGACTCAAAAGGCCTTACATACTTCCACTCTACCTCTTGGCACTCTGCCCAGCCTCCATGTGATCAAGCCCAAGCTAGCCTGCTGGAGGATGAGAGACTCCATGGAGCAAAGGCAAGCCATCCTACCTCAGGCCATCTTAGATCAGTCAGCTAGACCCCAGTTGATCTGCTAGCAAACTAGCAGCTGACCAAATATGCATGAGTGAGTCCATCTGAGACCAGAAGCCCAGCCCAAATTGCTGATCCACATAATTGTGAGCTAAATAAATTGTTGTGGTTTTACACACTGAATTATGCGGTTGTTACACAGCAAAAGCTAAGTGATACACCCTGCTAGGGATGTCTAGTCACATCACAGGTTTAATAAGTGGCTCAATTTCACTTGATTTTGAGGTAAACTTTGGAGCTATCCTCCTCTTCCCTAACATCCTCAGCTCTACCATAGCACTTTAGTGGTGGTTGAGGTCTTGGGCTCTGTAGTCACAGACTTGGGTCCAAATTCAGTCTCTAGGGCCGGCCCGGTGGCACAGCAGTTAAGTTTGCATGTTCTGCTTCAGCGTCCCGGGGGTCACAGGTTCGGATCCCAGGTGTGGACATGGCACCACTTGGCAAGCCATGCTGTGGTAGGCGTCCCTCATATAAAAATAGAGGGAGATGGGCACGGATGTTAGTTCAGGGCCAGTCTTCCTCAGCAAAAAGAGGAAGATTGGCAGCAGATGTTAGCTCGCGTCTAATCTTCCTCAAAAAAAAAAAAAATCCAGTCTCTTCCACTTATTAGCTGTATGACCTTGGGCAAGTCACTTTCCTCTCTCTAGACTTTATTTTCTCATCTGTAAAACACAGAAAAGAATTTCACCTAATAATATCACTTGTGGATGCTTATCCAATATCCATTCCTGGTCCCCATACTTCTTTTCTAACTGAACCCTGCTTCATTCAGGTTCTGATACATCCTCTACATTGTTGCCTACATTGTCTACATAGCCTAGATCAGGAGGTGATTCCTTATTAGTTTTAACAAATCTTGAAAATTCCATTCCTCTTGCCAATGATTAGTTTAAGAGTGGGCATTTTTGATTGAATTCCGATAAATGAAAGATGAAAGGGAAAGATGTTCATGTGGAGGGGCTTCTGGGACAGATTTCTGCACTCTTAGATGCAGAAAGAAGAAATGACCTTTATTCTTCTGAAGATTGTTTGATTGGACATGAGGCCTGGGACTGTCATAGTCATCTTGTGGTCATGAAGGGAATTACTTGAAGGCAAAGGCAAAGCCCTGAGGAAGGCAGAGGCATGAGATGGAAAGAACCTGGATCCTGGGACATATCACTAAACCACTGAAACTCCAATCATGGAGTCAACCCTAGCTCAGAGCTACTTGTTATACGAAATAACAAGTCTTCTCTATTATTTGTTTGTTTGAGTCAGGTTTTCTGTTCCTTGCTAACCAAAGCATCCTAAATGATATACCCCTTAGCACAGCATCTAACACATAGTAAGCCCTCAATAAATACTAGCTCTTGTTATAATTGTTTTGGCTTCTTTCCCTCGGTTATTAAATAGTTTCAGATTTTACAGATCTTAGATTTTACTGAATCCTACTGATCCTCTCAGGTATGGTACTGTTCTCTTTACTTATGGCTCTAGACCTAGCGTGGGGGTTGGCACTATGGCCAGTGGGCCAAATCTAGTCCACTGCCTGTCTGAGTAAATAAAGTTTTATTAGAATATGGCCACACCCATTCATCTATGGCTGCTTTTGCATTACAACTCCAGAGTTGAGTAGTTGCAGTGGAGACCCTATGACTGACAAAGTCTAAAATATTTACTCTCTGGCACCTTACAGAAAAATTTGTTGGCCTGTGTTCTGGAGTCAATTCTTCACCTCCTCGATGGTTATTCACATGGGGACCTGCTAACAATGCAGGTTGCAGCTTCCACCCCAGAGAATCTGCTTCACCGGATATATAGGACTCTCATTAGGACTTGTTAGTTAGGACTCTTACAGGCAAGTCACTGAAAACCTGACCCAAACTATGTGATGCCTTTAGGAATGGCTGGGTACAGGGGCTCAAATGTGATAATCAGAATCTGATTCCGCTCTCTCCATCTCTTGGCCCCTCTTCCTCTGTGTTGACTCCAATCTCAGACAGTGTCTGTCTTTGAGAGCCACAATATGGCCCAGGAGTGCCTGTCCTTCTTAGTTCATGTCTCATGGGAAAGAGGTAAAATCTTTCTCAACATTTTCAGTAAAACTTTGGAGAATCACTGTGATTAATTTGACCTAAGCATTGATAATGCACTCTAGAAAGCAACAGATAATTCTCTTCTTACCCTTTGTATTTTATGTATCATTTCCTTGTTGGTTGTCTTCCTTCACTGGATTCCAAGCTCTAAGAACAGTATTCAGCAGCTAGTATATGCTTGGTAAATATCATTTTGAATAAATGGATGTGTAAGTATACTTATTTAAAAATTGGAATTGGGATCATTTTTCATATATATTTTGTTTTCTGCTTTTTAAAAGTTTATATATTTGTATTATGAGCATTCCTTTATTTCACTAAAGCTGTTTGGATTGGATTCTAAAGGCAACAAGCAGCCATTGAAGGTTTTTAAGCAATGGATGACATTGACCCATTGGCTTGTGAGCCATGTTGATCTCATTCTGGCCCATGGTCTCTGCATTACCCATAAAGACTGCATCATACAAATATTTCCACATCTCCTCCCATCCCGCCCTTAGAGAATCATGTTGTAGCTACTACAGTTTTTATTTTGAAGATGATTGGATATGACTCTATTTTTGAGCCTGCTCATGTTGCTCAGTTGTCCAAAGTAGTTGCAGTCGAGTGATGCGCCCGCTCCCTTTCCCCTGGGGCTGGGGTTGCTACCTCATCCTGAAAAGATGTGTTGCTTCATGATATCAGCTTACAGAAAACCATGCACAGATAACTTTTCAAACATTTAATTGTAATACTTCCATGCTTAAATCACCAAACTGGCTTTGGAAAATATGCAATCTCTTCAAATTACATTCTCTTTTAACTGAGAATTCACAATATGACAGGACAGTCTGTATACTGAAGACATTTGAAAATGAGTACATAAAAAGAGCTTAGACTTACAGGATTTTCTATTTTTTAAAAAGCACAGTATTGAAAATGCAACAAATAATGAAAATCAGCTATGCATTGTGCCTTTTTACCTGTATTGTATGTAATATAATTGGGTGTGGAAGGGACTTAGAGGTTATACTCATTTCCTAGGGTTCCTGTGACAAAGTATCACAAACTGAGTGGCTGAAAACAATGGAAATTTATTCTTTCGAGGTTCTGAAGGCTAGAAGTCTAAAATTAAGGTGTTGGCAAGACCATGCTCCCTGTGACACTCTAGGTAGAATCCTTCCTTGCCTCCTCCTAGCTTCTGGAGGTGGTCAGCAATCCTTGGCATTCCTTGGCTTGTAGCTACACACTCCAAACTCTGCCTCTGTCATCAAGTGACATTCTTCCAGTGTGTCTCTGTCTTCACATGGCATTTTCTTCTTCTTGTAAGGATACCAGTCATATTGAATTAGGACCTGCCCTAATGGCCTCATCTTAACTTGATTATGTCTTCAAAGATCCTATTTCCCAATAAGGTTGCATTCACAGGTACAGGGGGTGAAGTTTAGGACTTTGACATACCTTTTTTGGGGGATACAATTCAACCCCTAACAGAGGTCATCTAGCCCACCTACCTACTGGACATATGAATCTGCTGTACAAGATCTGTCCAATCTTAAGACTCTTAGGTACAAGGCATGACAGTCAATTCAAGTCAAAACCAAGTAGGTGAGGGAGGGGCAAGAAGAGGGTCCTGTCACCACATCTTCCCACTCTCGCTAGGGTTAGATAGTTACTGTTGAATTGATGTAACTATAGAAATTGGTTGGAAAGCTGGTTAGATAACATAAAGTCTAAAGAGTGAAGCAGGGAAACTCTGGTGCTGGGCAGAGCACAAAGCCCACTGATGGGGAATCCAGCTGGTGGCAAACGTTCTGGAAATAGATGGGTGGGCTGGTCATCATCCTCTAGATCACCAGTATTCAAGAGAAGTATAAAGTGAGTCACATTTGTAGCTTCAAATTTTCCAGTAGTCATATTAAAAAAGTAAAAAGAAATGGGGAAATTAACTTGAATACTATATTTTATTTAACCCAATATATCCAAAATATTATCATTGCAATATGTCATCAATATGAAAAATATTAAGTTGCTTTGCCTTCTTTTTTCTCAGACTAAGTCTTCAAAATCCAGTGTGTATTTTATGCTTGCAGCACATCACTAACCATTTTTCAAGAGCACAATAGCCATATGTATTAGACTGCTCTAGATTCTGGAAGTGCTGCCCCTGGGGAGCTGCAAACTACAGGCTAGACTGCAGGTGAGACTCAGTTCTAGAGAAGGACACAGGCAGGAGCAAGGCAGAGAATCAAAGGTGTTTGGGGAAGAGCTTAGGACAGGCCTTAAGAGGAGAAGGTGTGCCAAGTGGAGACAAGTGAAAGCAAGCGACAGGGACCCACCTAAACCTGCTTAAGTAAGGGGTGGGGTGGTTATTCTGCACAGCAAGATCCCTTGGAAATGAATCGTAAGAAGTCACACCTGGGCCAGGAGAACTGGCAGGAAATCTGTCAGACAATCACTCTCTTTGTTTCTCTCTCTAAGGTTATGAAGCCTCTTATCTCCACTTCTCTCTGTTTGCCTACTTGGTTAGTCTCCTTCTAGACACTCATTTCCCCATTTTTTATGTACTTGAACCTTAAAATGGCTTCCTCAGCTGCTAACTCTATGACCTCTCAACTCAGCTTCCATGGCTAACTCAGCCTCCCAGTGTCCCCGTTTCATCTTTCAAGGAGAGAAACTCTGATTGGCCTCTTGATCAGCCATCCACCTTTGGCACAGTTAGCTGAGGCCAGGCTCACCTAATACAAACAGTGCCACCCAGGCTCTTCCTTGGGGTAAGGCAGTGGTTCTCAGAGTGGGTTCTCCCCACCAGTAGCATTAGAAATGCAGATTCGTGGTCCCAACCCCAACCTATTGAATCAGTATCTCTGGGACACTATGTTAGAACAGCAGGTGAGGGCAGAGTCCCTCAGAAGGGCATGTAGGTAGGGATCATCATCTTAGTTCACCACAGTAGAGGCGGAGAAGGCAAGAGCCAAGGTGAATGGCATGGGGGAGCCCAGACTTGCAGAGACACAGGTCCCGGATGTTACTTCAGCTTCCATCACTGGGGACCAGGTCTGCTGGGAGGGGGTCAGGGAAGAGGTCACAGAGAACAGCTTGTAACTGCAACCTAATCCTAAACCACGTCAGGACAGGACTACACGTGAGGGTTTTCAGTGAACCTAACTGAGGACCTGGGACAGGCAGAGGAAATGAGTGAAGATGGGGGAGGGAGGGAGGGTCAGGTTGACAACAACAAGTAAATGGGGACTGTGCTTGGCTGCTTCGTCAGTTGTAAGCTGATTTGGAGGAAGCTAGAACTAAATATTAAATTAAATTAAATTCATAACATTTTAAACATTAAAGAAAGTTGAATTTTAAGCAGTGGTAGAAACTGTCTACTGCCTGATGTTAGCTTTTTCCATGGCACATAAACTGTATTAAATTTGAAATTTACACTACAAAAATAGCTTCACAGGAGTACTATTATTAACATAACCTTACCTCAGACAGATTTTTTATTACCGGAGACAACTCTTCTATGTAAAAAATATATAAATGGCTGGAGCAGAAGAAAAACCAACTACAGATGGTAAGCATTTTCTTGCAAAGTCACATCAAATTTAACACTAGCCTTGGAAAGCAGAAACATGTTTTAAACAAAAAGCTTTAAATATTCTTATAACCGTGTGTAGATTTTCACCTCTGGTCTGGGATATCATCACAGAGTACAACTTTAAGTTATTAAAATACGTTAATGAAAAAGTTTAAAACTTTTGCTCAAAAATGTTATTTAATGAGTTGTTACCGCATTTTCACTGGAAGGTTCTATTACGTGGCATTTATGGAAAAAGACATATTTTATTGGTATGAAATAGGTGGAGTTAGTATATTTGAGACAGATGCCTAAAACAATGATTCGATAAAAGGTACACAGTTCTACAGAGAGCAAATTAGAAGTCATAAGGGAATAAAAAGGCTTTGAAAAGATTTTCTGCAATTCTCATACCCCTTAGCGACATGTATAGGTACAATTTACATTGGAAGTGAATTTCTATTTTAGGAAAAAAGAAAAGGGTGAATTCCCTAAGAATTGTTATTCCTCCCTTTTTTTCTCAAAAATTGTCTAAAAGTGTTGCCATGATGAAGCAATGCTACGCATCTGATGCTGAAATTTAACCTAATGAAAGTTTAGCTTTCCTTAACAGTATGAATGGTTTTAAAGTAGTATTCTTATCTGAATCTTTTGTTTTAAACAATAAGATTTTTTTTTTAAAGATTGGCACCTGAGCTAACAACTGTTGCCAACCTTCTTTTTTTTTTCTTTCTGCTTTTCCTCCCCAAATCCCCCCAGTACATAGTTATATATTTCAGTTGTGGGTCCTTCTAGTTGTGGCATGTGGGATGCCGCCTCAGCGTGGCCTGATGAGCAGTGCCACGTCTGCGCCCAGGATCCGAACCAGCGAAACCCCCGGCTGCCATAGTGGAGCGGGCGTGAACTTAACCACTCAGCCATGGGCCGGCCCCATAAACAATAAGCTTTAAACTTACACACAGGCAAGCCTAAAGAGAGTCTTCCTCTGCATATTAAGCATATACATTTTCCTGCACTGTGACTTACATATCTGAATGCACTGCTTTAAACTTCACAACAGACAATCTCCCCAGCTTTCCCGTCACATTCTGAAATCCCAACTCGTATTATCTAATACAAAGCTACAAATTGTGTTAGCAGGTGGTTGAAAACAAAGGATGTGCCATAAAAATAAGGCAAATGTGTATGTATATATCAGTTTGCTAAGTTTGATTGCCATTATCCATCCAGTCTTTTAAGTTGTGATAGCAGCTATTGGTCAAAGTGATCAGTGTATCTTCAGAGCTTCTGTAGTACAAAGAAGCATTTCTAAAGGACTTTGTTCCCTGCTTTCCACATAGGAGGCATTCAGGATTTGTTGAATGAATTTCCACCACTGTCCTCTGAATTTCTAGTCTAACTTCTGGAACTTTATATAATTTGTGGATGACTTTAATTGTAAGGCTGTATCCAGACTGATGAGATGCTCTTGGAGGTACCTTCATCTGGAGAATGAAGTGACATTACTGATGAACTAAAACAAATGACTGACACTGAATTAGGATTAAAATATATTATTTACTAAACACTTAAATTTGCACTGGGGCCGGCCCATGGCCTAGTGGTTAAGTTCGCGCTCTCTGCTTCTGTGGCCCAGGGTTTTGCTGGTTTGGATCCTGGGCATGGACATGGCACCACTCATCAAGCCAGGCTGAGGCGGCGTTCCATGTAGCACAACCAGACGCACTCAGAACTAGAATATACAACTATATACTGAGGGGCTTTGGGGAGAAGAAGAAGGAAAAAAAACAAGATTGGCAACAGATGTTAGATCAGGTGCCAATCTTAGAAAAAATAAATAAAATTGCATTAATAACAGCCTTAAGCAAAACTAACAAAGCATCCAAACACAATCCCCTATGCTATTGTCCTTAGTTTTCACTGCATGCATACATATAACTCTTCATTCTGCTTTTAAACTTTGATTATTTGTAAACTTTTTCATATTATATGGTCTTCATAATTGCCATTTAAACGGTTGCATAAAAATCCATGCTAATATAATTTGCCATTAGGCTGTTGGCTCATCCCCCTTTTGTTATTTAACTGAACTTTGGAAAGAACATCTTCTGTATTAGTATATGTCAAGAATAAACTCCTACGAGTGCAGTTATAGGGTCAAAGAGTAAAGTACACTTATTTTTATTTCATTTTCTGTTTTTTTCCTCCTGAGATAAGGAAATACAGTACTATAAGAAAAGCTTTTCATATACTGCTCTCCAAGGTTTATCTTGTTCATAAACCTTTAAGGCATTATCATCCTGTCCTTACGCGACAGCTGGAAAAAAGAGGCCGAGCGGGCAGGTAACCTGATCTCCTTCACCAGGTGAGTCCTGGATGGAGGTGGCAACTACGCTACCAGGAGCAAAACACCCCTGCGGATTTGCTGGAATCCTCGGTGTGGGAACAGCGTCCCTTACCTCACCTCAGCGACGCTAAATTCCCGGAAGGCAGCAGGCTCGGCTCTAACCTTGCTCGCCCCAGCCTCTGAGAGTGGCCTGCACGCAGTGGGCGTCTAAAAAATGCAGTGTGCGTTGCACGGACAAAAGCTCTCCCTTAAGTGGGCTGGACACTAAGCTCCCCCTGGCGCCACAGAGCTCCGTGCCGCCACTTTGTTCCTTTGCCCGCTCCCTCCTCAAGTTCGGCGTGGGACCCTCTGCGGCACCGCGCCCCGACCCTGCCCACCCGGAGCCCAGGCGGAGCCCAGGCCTCGCGCCCCCGCGCCCCCAGGCACCCTGCGCGCGCCCGCCCAGGCCCCGCCCGCTGCCCCGCCCCGTCCCGCCGGACCCGCCTCCCGTCTCCTCCCCGCCCCCCGGGGCCGACGAGTGGCGGCGGCGGCGGCGGCGGCCCCAGGACCCGGTTCGCTGAGACAAGAGGGCGGGTGGAGGAGGAAGCGGCCGAGCCCCGAGTCCTGCTCCGGCGCCGCCGAGCACCGCCCGCCTCAGCCGACCAGCCCCGTCGGCTCCTGGGCCTCGCCGAGCCGAGCGGAGGGCAAGGCGGAGGCGGCTGCGTGGAGGCGGCGCGGGCGCGGGCGGAGGCGGCGCGGCCGGCCGCGGCTGCCGCTTTGTTGTGCGGCCCGGGCCGAGGAAGGAGAAGTGGGAGGAGGGGGGAGCTCGGCGTCCCGCTCCCTCCGCGGCTCATGGCGACGACGCTCGGCACATCCGGGACCCTCCGGCCGTGGCGGCCGCCGCGCCGGCTCCTCGGGCCCCAGCCCCGGCCGCTGTGGTGACTCCGCCGCGCCTCGCCGTCGCCCCCGCCCCGCCCGCTGCCCGCCGGCCCCGGGCCCCGCGCCGCGGCCGCAGCCCCGCCGCCGCCCCCGCCGCCGGGGACATGTCTAACCCCGGGGGCCGGAGGAACGGGCCCGTCAAGCTGCGCCTGACAGGTGAGGGGGCCGGGCGGGCGGCCGGCGGAGCCGGGCCGGGGCAGCAGCGGGGTGGGCGAGCCGGCGGGGGGTGTCTGTGGCCTTGGGAAGGGCCAGGGTCGCGATCAATGGTGAGTTGGGGGTCGGGGACGTGGGAAGGCCTAGTTCAGGAAGAGTGAGGGCAAAACCACTCTCCCATGTTTGGAAATTGATAAAAAAGCGCAGGGTGACTCGGGGGTCTTTTGTTGGCGGGGAGGGATCCCCGGGTTGGAATTCCGGGCGGATATGAGGTCGAAGAGCCGTGGCCTCGGGGGGCAGCCCCGGGGCTCCTGCCCAGGTGGGGTCGTCGAGGGGATGAGGAACTCCTGTGGCGGGGATTATTGAATCCGGTTGCCGACTGCGCGCAGTAAACACTCCTTAAAGATGGAGCGCTTAACGGGAGGGTGTGTGTGTGTGTGTTCCCTGGTTGGGAACTTGTTCGCCCGCCCGTGCCCGCGTGCAGAGCCTCCGTCTCCGCTGCCAGCCGCGGCCGCCGCCGCCACACACCTGAAACGCACGTCGCTGCGAGGGAAGGAGGCTGAGGTTGACTTTTCCGGTGTGTCTGCCCGATCCGACGGCTCCGGCTCTTTGTACACTCTGTGTTTTGGAAGTGTTTGATTGTAGGGTAGCGTGTTTGGGGTTGTTTCTTGTAGGCCGCAGAACTTGTGTCTCCCTTCTAACTCTAGACCTGCTTTAAAAACACACTTTTGGGGGGTACATTTCTCAGTGTGCGCTCATACAAACTTTCGAGCGAAGTTTCTCTCTCCCCACTCTCCTCCCCTTCCCTTTTCTAAATGGAAAAGAATGTCTGGAGGGGTTGCTAGATAGAAGGCGTCTCTTGCAAAGTGTTTATGATTCCAAGGGGATGAAATCTTTAACGTTACAGGTACATTTTGCTTACAGTGCCGTTTTTGGTATTCTTACATGGTCACGTTACCCCATTTTAAGAAAGAATTATTTTTTGGTTTGGAGAATGTAGTGGACATCAGTGTAGTTATCGTAGTTTCACCATTCACTATTAATAAGGTATCCGTGTTGATACTCGGATGTGTGGTGAGAAAGATGGTTTTCCTAAGAGGGTCTGTGTGTGTGTGTGGGTGTGTGTGTAAGAATAAACTGTAATTATGTTTGCCTACACTAGACTTTGAGATTTATATGGACTAATTTTGTAATTGAGTGCTTGTGTGTCACATCCCAGTCCACCGGCTGAACTTTGAGATAAAACCTTGCAGCAAAGTTGGTGTTTGAGAATTTAGCCTGACTGTATGTTGGCTGCAACTTTAAAAATGTATTACTTTCATGATCGTTTTACTTTCCCTAGGGAAAATTGCAGAGAATTATTAACTGAGTGGTTCTTAATGGGAAACCTGGATTGGGAGATGCCTGTCTCCCTCATATCCCCCGGTTTCCTTATTTTCTTATTAATAAATAGAAACCTTTATAAGGGATTGTTGATGCTTTAGAGTTTATCTGTTGCTGCTCCTCTGGACTCAGTCCTGTGTCAGTGATATTGGAAAGAACCTGTGAGTCCAGGTGTGCCAAAAGCATCAGAAATAGGATGTTGGCCATTTACTTCCTTCTAGCTTATATGCGGAATGAGAAAATGAGGGAAAAAACAGGGATTTTGACTTCCTGCAGATAAAATGAGTTTGAGGTTTTTATTGTGACTCAATAGATCTTAAAGTGTTTATCTGTGGTTTCCTTACTGCATATGCTACATTATAAAAATTCGAATTCACGAGTAAAGTTAAGAGGAAAAATTACACTTATTTTTAGGGGGGAGAGGAAACACTCAACTAAATTTGTAAAGTGATTTGGTATTTTTAGATTTTTCTGAGGAATTTTAAATACACTGTGTCCCCTTAATTGTAAAAACAGTTTGAGGTACTCTCAGTTTCTTAAAACCATTGGGAATCTGTCTCTGACATATTTAAGAGAAAACTATTCAAATATTAGAAACATTGCCCTCTCCGTTTTGGTTACATATGGTGGATTCTCTTCTGTTTTGCCAGGAAAGTTAACATATATTTTTTAATTTTTGTTCATTTACAAATTAAATGGTATAGATTTTAACAAATAGATCTCAAGAGCTGGATTCAATTAGCAGCTTTTTAGGACATAAACATTAAAGGGTTAGATGGAAAAGATTGTTTTGACTGACTGGATAAATGACAGGGCTGTGTTTGATGTGTGTCCAGGAATTGGTCTGGAGCTGGTGCCCAACTTTTCAGTCCATCTTGAGAAGCCAAATAAAATATTTAACCTAGGCCTCATTTTGTTTAAAAAAAAAAAAAAAAGTTGATTCTTTGTTAAGACCTTAAGAAATGTTTGGCATACCTTTAGACTAAGTGTTTAACAGTTCATTTAGATCCGGGTTGTATAATAGAGGAAAATCACTAAAAAAAAAAAAAAAGGCGGATCCCATAGTGAATTTTTATTTGGTTTACAATACACTTGGGCTGTAAGATACTTTAAAATTATTGTTCTTTGCTTCGTTAATACCATGCTAGTATTGTAAATTTATAGAGTGCCTTTGATTCCGTGATGCTTTGTGAACTACAGTTACTCAATTATATTCTTAATGTAGATGTGCCCCTTCACTGAAACATTTCTCGCATGGTAACACACACACTCACACTCACACATACAAACTGAAGGATAAGAAATATTTGAGCTGTGAGATCTCTGCCCGCAACGGATACTAGACTTTCCCACATACAGTATTATTCCTAAGACCACAGTCAACCAGTGAACTGTTTGGTATTTGTTGATGCTAAGAAGGCAGGGCTAATTTAATCCCAAATTTGAGATTCCTCAGGCCATTGGTGGGTAAAATCTGATTTGGTCCATCAGGCTGTTTCTGCTATTCTTTATGGCACATTAACACTTGGTTATTTAAATGGGCTATATGGTAAAGCTATCACTTTCAACTCGTATTTTTAGAGCAAATTGATTATAAAATTTAAAATTTGTATACATTATACTTAGGAATATCTGATACAGGCTTTTCTTACAATGGTTTGGATAGGAAATATTCTTTGTATTTGGTTATAGTAAAAAAATTGGGGGTAATTTTTTATATCATTATTGTTTTTGAAAACCAAAGGCTGGAAAAAGAAGTTTAGTGTAGTTTCTAATATTTAAAATTCTTAGATATGGAGAAATAACAGATTACTTCTCCAGAACATTTATTGCAGACCTTTTTGTAATTCAGATGTTTTTGTATACTGCTCCTCATGTTATTAATTTATAAAACCCTTGACAATAATGAGGTTAACCTTGTCTGTGGCTAAAGGAAAATTAACTTTAAAAGTCTCAATTTAGAGGCTGGCCCAGTGGCCTAGTGGTTAAGTTCGCGTGCTCTGCTTCAGCGGCCCGGGGTTTTCAGGTTTGGATCCCAGGCGTGGACCTGTGCACTTCTCATCAAGCCATGCTGTGGTGGCATCCCACATACAAAATAGAGGAAGATTACCACAGATGTTAGTTCATTGACAATCTCCCTCACCAGAAAAAACCCCAAAGTCTCACTTTAGATGTTTTACTGCATTTTTTATTGATTCAAGGCTCTAAAAATTACTACTTTATTCTATCTCAGGTTTCCAGCCTATACACCATAACGTCTTACTCTAGGTGATTTGAATATCCCCAATTCATTTTATTTTCTTGGTTTCTGAGAAGCAAGCCAGCGTGGCTTAGCTCCTTCCTTTTCTCTTAAGTTATGTCTTCTAGTCTAACCTTCAGACAGGCAATTGAACCTGCCTAGGTGCTTCATGTAGTTTGGTTTTCACTGGTGAATAAAGTGTGCGTGTGTGTTTTTTTGTTGTTTGTTTGTTTTGTGGGGAAAATTGTTGCTGAGCTAACATCTGTGCCAATCTTCCTCTGTGTGGGGTGCTGCCACAGCATGGCTTGACGAGCAGTGGTAGGTCGGCGCCTGGGATCCAAACCTGTGTACCCCAGGCCACCAAAGTGGAGCGTGCAAACTTAACCACTACGCCACTGGGCCAGCCCCTGTGTATGTGTGTTTTAATCCTGGATTCTACTATTTTTCCTGTTGGTTGAACTGTAACTATCATGACGTACTAACGTGTCATTTATTTAGCATATAATTTAGCATATTTAGCATATAACTCAATTTTCAGGGTCAATGAAGGGTCACACTTTAGTCCCACAAGATTTTTGTTTTAGCCATTTTTGATGTCTTTTTAAAGATTTTGAAGACTTTTAAAGGTATGTTATGTCCTACTCCTTTCAAATAGACCATACTTAACAGAACTTAATGTTTTATTTATGATTCCGTATCATTATGAATATAAATTATTGTGCTACATAATGTGTAGTATAAGATATCATCATGACGTGTAGAGGGAGCTGTTTGACCCTGGCCATATGGGGATATGTTGTTTAACTCTGTTCTTACTGCCTTTTCTCTCCTTGCCCTGGTTTTTGTTTACTGTTACTTTCTCTAAGAATGCTGGATGCTTGAAATATGCTGTTGTAATCAGCATTGTTATGTATTTCTGTGTGACTGACATGCATTGAATGTTTATTATGTGCCAGACACTGTATTAAGTTAACATATATTTTCACTTTTAATTCTCACAGTAGCTCCAAAAGGTAGGAGAAACTTGAAGAGGTTAACTATATGTCAGAACCCAAGTTGTCTATCTAGAGAACTTGTTACAGACTTACAAGATTTTGTGTGGAAAAATAAATACATTCCATTTATTTGGAGTTACCCTTGCCCCTTAGATCCGTACTCATCTTTTAAGGCTAGCTCAAGGATTACCCTTATCCTTAGAACCTTCCTCAACCTGAGTTGACCTTTCATCTGTGACTAAGAGGCTCTTCCTCTAGTGTCAGACCTAACTCAAGATGAAGGGCATTTGTTGTCTCCATGCTGTAAGCTCCATGAAGGCAGAATCCTTGTTTCAGCTTGGATTAAGAACTTTTTGGCATTTTATTGAACAAATGCTGGAGACATAGAAGCAATTCTATGTAGTTCTATATGTCTTCGTTATGGCTAATGTACTGGGTCTGAGTGACAAGAGATGAGGCTATAGACAGGGACCAACCCATTTAGGACCATATTATATTTTGCTAAGAAGTTTGATTTTTTAAAAAAGTTCTTTATTATTATTATTTTTTAAAATTTTTACTGAGGAAGATTTGCCCTGAGCTAACATCTGTGCCAGTCTTCCTCTGTTTTGTATGTGGGTTGCTGCCACAGCGTGGCTCAGTGGTGTAGGTCCACACCCAGGATCTGAACCCACGAACCTGGGCTGAAGCGGAGTGTGCTGAACTTAACCACTCTGCCATGGGGCTGCCCTGATTTTATTGTATTTTTTTAAGGTGGTGGGAAGTATTGAAGATTTTAGACTTTGATATATTTGGTATTTAGAAACATTAATCTTTGGGCAAAATCTTTGTCTGTTTAGTATTTATATTTCTCTTTGTTGACTTGTTTGACCTGTCCTAGTTTTCCATTAGGGTCTTAGTGTTTTTCTTATTGATTGGCCTGAGAATTAGAAAGATATTAATCTATTGTCACATTTACTACAAGCTTTTTCCTCAGTCTGTTGTCTTTTAATTTTGACCATTTTTGGGCATGCAGAAATTTATTATTTTTGGAGTCAAATCTGTCCAACTTTTCTTTTGTTTTTCTTATTATTCTATGCTTAGGAAGGCCTTTTTCTTCAAGAGGCTTAGTAAATATATAAGTACATTTTATTTTAGTGTTTTTCAAAAGAATAGGAAGATGTTTCTCCCCAAATTACTATTTAGTTGTTGTTATTTATTAACCAAGGCTTTCTTTCCACTGTGATGTGACATCTTTTTAGTTATGTTAAATTAGTTATTATAGAGTCAGATTATCTCTCTCTTGTTCAATGCTGTACTCTTTTCATTATTGTAGCTTTATAATTTAGATTAATTCTCATTGTGTCAGAAAATTTTTTTTACTCTTTTTACTTATTTGCTCTTCCACACGAATACTAAACTTAGGTTTAAAAAGAAATTTCATTGGGATTCTAATTAGAATTGCATTACTTTGGGAAAAAGAGGCATTTAAGTGTATTTAGTTTTCCCACCTAGGAGCACACCATGTTTTTATGTTTAAGTTTTTGTCTATATTGCTTAGGATAGTTTAATAATTTTCTTCTGTTTTAACATATTTCCAGATAATTTATATTTGTGGCATTTTCTTTTTTTTTAAAGATTTTATTTTTTCCTTTTTCTCCCCAAAGCCCCCCGGTACATAGTTGTGTATTCTTCGTTGTGGGTTCTTCTAGTTGTGGCATGTGGGATGCCGCCTCAGCGTGGTCTGATGAGCAGCGCCATGTCCGCGCCCAGGATTCGAACTAACGAAACACTGGGCCGCCTGCAGCGGAGCGCGCGAACCTAACCACTCGGCCACGGGGCCAGCCCCTTGTGGCATTTTCATTGTATTTTCTAATCTTAGTTTTTGCTTGTATTTAGGAATGCAGTCATATGTATTTTTGCTTGATTAGAGCAATTTTGCTGAACACTTAGTCTGTTAGTATTTCATTTACTGCTAGTTTTCTAGGTATCAGTATTTGGGCATTTTTTCAGTTGAATGTTAACATTTAAAATTTTTCTTTTCTGTTGGATTTTTCCTCTAATATATAATTAGTTGAACAAAGTGAGGAATTTTATGTTAGTTTGAGAATAGCTTCTGAAAGCATTGATTACTTTTTAAAAAACCGCATTTGATATATTAAGAAGTATCAACAGGGGCTGGCCTCGTGGCGCAGCGGTTAAGTTCGCACATTCCTCTTTGGCAGCCCGGGCGGGGTTCACTGGTTCGGATCCCAGGTGCGGACATGGCACCGCTTGTCAAGCCATGCTGTGGTAGGTGTCCCAAATATAAAGTAGAGGAAGATGGACACGGATGTTAGCTCAGGGCCAGTCTTCCTCAGCAAAAGGAGGATTGGTGGCAGATATTAGCTCAGGGCTGATATTCCTCAAAAAAACCCCCAAAACACAAACGGATAAACAAAAGAAGTATCAACATATATCTTAAGTTTGGTAGTTTGGTGTGGTTTCTTAAGTTTTATGTCTGCTGTCAATTTTTATGAAATTTCAAAATAAATCTTGATGATTCATTTTAGGTAGGAATTACTACATAGATGATTGCATAAAGGGCGTTTTTTTTTTGCCCCAAAAAGTTTCCTTATGCCCCTGATAACCAGTCTCCTTCTCCCATCCCCAATGCTTGGCAGCCACTGGTTTACTTTCTGTCACTATGGTTTTGCCTTTTCTAGGATTTTATGTAAATGGAATCATACAATAAATAGACTTACGGGTCAGGCTTTTTTCACTTAGCTAGTGCTTTTGAGATCATCCATGTTGTGTGTGTATCAGTTGTTTATTCTTTTTTATTCCTGAGGAATATTGCATTGTATACATATACCCCATTTTGTTTATCCATTCACGAATATCCACAGACATTTGTTGTTTCCGATTTTTGGCTATTATGAATGTAGCTGCTATGAACATTTGAGTACACAACTCTTTGTGAACATGCTTTTAATTCTCTTGGGTAAATGATTAGGATTGTTGGGTTATATGGTAAATATGTTTAACTTGAAAAAAAATCTGCTCAGCTGTTTTTCAAAGTTGTATCGTTTTGAGTTTCTACCAGCAATGTATGAGAGTTCCAGTTGCTCCCAATCCCAGCCAATGCTTCCATACTTGGTATTGTCAGTCTTTGATTTTAGCCATTCTAATTGATGTGTAGAGATATTTCAGTGTAGCTTTAATTTTAGTTCTCTTATTGACCTAAAATGTTAAGCATCTTTTTATGGACTTGTCATTTGTGTATCTTTGGTGAATATCTGTTCAAATCTTTTGCTGCTAGTTTTAAAATTGAATATTTTTATTACTGAGTTTTGAAAATTCTTTTTGTATTCTGGATACAAGTCCTTTATCAGATATGTGTTTTGCAAATATTTTGTCCTAATCTGTGGCTTTTCCCCCCCTCAATAGTGTCTCAAGGAGTAGAAGTTTGGAATTTTTATTTAGCCCTGTTCATCAGTTTTCTCTTTATGGTTCATGCTTTTTATGTCCTAAGAAATCTTTTCCTGCTTCACAGTTCTAAAGATTACCCCCTATGTTTCATTTAGATCTATGATCCTTCTAAAGTTAATTTTTTAATATGGTGTGAGAATGAGAAGTAAGGGTCAGGTTCTTTTCTTTTCCCCCCATATGGATGTCTAATTTACCTAGCACTATTTGTTAAAATACTTTTGTTTCCTCCATTGACTTGTCTTGACACCTTGGTTGAAAATCAGTTGACAGTATACACGTAGTTCTATTTCTGGACTCTATTCTGTTCCCTTTATCTAGAATTCTACTTTTTATAAATTTGTAGTTTATAATCTACACTTTCTTGATTACTGTAGCTTTAATGTAAATCTTCTGGTTTCAAACATTAATAAAAAGTTTTTCATAAACATTTTGATAAGAACAGCATAGTAAGCATAACTGAGTCTTTAATTTAGGATCCTGTAATGATTAAGGATCTTGTAATGCTTTAGAGCCATTATTTCATTTATTCAACCAATAAATGTTTATCAATTTCCTTACACGTGCCAGGCATCGGTAATTTTTATTATATAGTAGCATGAATGGAAATATAAGAAATCAGAATAAACTAGATTGGGCTCTGTAGTTTTCTTCTCAAAATTTCTGTTATGGACTTTTAAACAGTTTATTATTTTCATCTCTTACTGATGAAAGTGGATTGCAGCAAGCATGACTTAACAAGGTTTGCCTGTTTACCAGCTACCAGCCCCCTCATCATTTTTGAAAAAAGGTGGAATAAAAAGAATAAACATATATAAAATGCGGCAATAGAAAAGAAAGGATATAATTGTTTTGTTAAATGTGGGTTGGATTATGTGTAATGTTTTACTTGTATTTTATGTTATGAGCATGTTATTTCTTTTCCTGTAAGACTAAAGAAAGGAAGAAACTTAATTTTATTAAAATCTAAGCAGACATTTTTAATTTGACCACAGTGCATCCCTGAGAACTGTCACATAGCAGGCATGCATAATGTAGATCTTTACTGTGTAAAATGTAATTGGTAATTTTGTGGGAGGCCGTTGAGATGCTTTGGAAAGAGTATAGAACTTGGAGGCTGAAAATTTGGGTTCAGATCCTAGTTGCCACTGATAAGCTTTATGCCTGTAAGCAAATCACTGATTTTCTTGGTGCCTGTGCTTTTGTTAAAAATGCATGCTTAGGGGCTGGCCCCGTGGCCGAGTGGTTAAGTTCGCGCGCTCCGCTGCAGGCGGCCCAGTGTTTCGTTGGTTCGAATCCTGGGTGCGGACATGGCACTGCTCATCAGACCACGTTGAGGCGGCGTCCCATATGCCACAACTAGAAGGACCCACAACGAAGAATATACAACTATGTACTGGGGAGCTTTGGGGAGAAAAAGGAAAAAAATAAAATCTTTAAAAAAAAAAAAATGCCTGCTTACAAGAGCAGTGTTATTGGGGCCGGCCCCGTGGCTGAGTGGTTAAGTTCGGCACTCTGCTTTGGCGGCCCAGGGTTTCGCCAGTTCGAATCCTGGGCGCTGACATGGCACCGTTCATCAGGCCATGGTGAGCCAGCATCCCACATGCCACAACTAGAAGGACCCACAACTAAAATAGACAACTATGTACTGGGGGGATTTGGGGAGAAAAAGCAGAAAAAAAAGAAAGGAGATTGGCAACAGTTGTTAGCTCAGGTGCCAGTCTTAAAAAGAAAAAAGAAAAAGAACAGTGTTATTTATTTTAGGATTCTGCTGGACAAGAAATGAAATAATGTATGTGAAAAATACTGTTCAAGCTGTAAAGTATTAGGTTAATGCATTTTGTCATTTTTGACCAAAGATTGTGTTTTAAATGTTAGTCATATGCCGTGTTTTATAGGAGCAAGTACATTAATAATGATTAATATATAATTCATAATGATTAATAATCATAATTTAAATGATATGTTTTGCAAAATTGGTATAAATGTCTTGTACACCTTGGGGTACCAGTGTATCATAAAGAATTCATGTAAATTAGTTACTGTTATATAATTTTTATCTTAAAGTAGTATAGCAAACAGACGATTAACTGTATTTTCCCTTCCCCCTCTTGTATTTATTAAAAAGTAGGAGAGCTTTGGAGAATAGTTTGAACTGCTGAAGATTTTGGAGGTGGGGGAACTGTTTGGATCCACGTCCTTAATAACTTAGTACATTAGTTTGCTGGCCCTTTCAAAAATAGCCTGTAGTTTCAGCTCTTGCCAGTAGATGGAGATATTTCTGCACAGGTAGATGTCAAGAGTAAGTGAAGACCTGTAAAACTGAACTCCGAAGTCTAAATGAGTGTACTTGAAATAAATGGAGTTGAAGGATAGAGACTATCAAAAGTGACGCTGGCTTCTGATGAAAATCTATACCTTAGGATAAACTTTCTTCTTTTAAAAAATTTTATTGACGTCATTATAGTTTATAATATTGTGAAATTTCAGTTGTACATGATTGTCAGTCACTGTATATATGTGCCCCTTTACCCTTATGCCTATCCCCCAAATCCCTTCCTGTCTGGTAACCACTAATCAGTTCTCTTTATCCATGTGTTTATCTTCCACATATGAGTGAAATCATGCGTTGTTTGCCTTTCTCTGGCTTATTTCACTTAACATAATACCCTCAAGGTCCATCCATATTGTTGCAAATGGGGCAATTTTGTCTTTTTTATGGCTGAGTAGTATTCCATTGTGTATATATACCACATCTTCTTTATACATTCATCGGTTGATGGGCACTTGGGTTACTTCCACATCTTGGCTGTTGTGAATAATGCTGCAGTGAACATAGGGGTGCATAAGTCTCTTTGAATTGTTGATTTCAAGTTCTTTTGATAAATACCCAGTAGTGGGATAGCTGGGTCATATGGTATTTCTATTTTTAATTTTTTGAGAAATCTCCATACTGTTTTCCATGGCGGCTGCACTAGTTTGCATTCCCACCAGCAGTGTATGAGGGTTCCCTTTTCTCCACATCCTCTCAACATTTATTTTTCGTCTTAGTAGTGATAGCCATTCTAACAGGTATAAGGTGATAGCTGATCGTAGTTTTGATTTGCATTTCCCTAATGATTAGTGATGTTGAACATCTTTTCATGTGCCGATTGGCCATCTGCATATCTTCTTTGGAAAAATGTCTATATCTTCTGCCCAGTTTTTAATTGGGTTGTTTGTTTTGTTGAGTTGTATGAGTTCTTTCTGTATTTTGGAAATTAACCCCTTGTCGGTTATATGATTTGCAAATATTTCCTCTCAGTTGGTGGGTGGTTTTTTTGTTTTGTTTCTGGTTTCCTTTGCCTTGCAGAAGCTCTTTTGTCTGATCAAGTCCCATTTGTTTATTTTTTCTTTTGTTTTTCTTGCCTGAATAGACATTGTATTCCACAAGATGCTTCTAAGACCGATGTCAAAGAGTGTACTGCCTATATTTTCTTCTAGGAGTTTTATGGTTTCACGTCTTACCTTCAAGTCTTTAATCCATTTTGAGTTAATTTTTGTCTATGGCATAAGATAATGGTCTACTTTCATTCTTTTGCATTTGGCTGTCCAGTTTTGCTAACACTGTTTATTGAAGAGACTTTCCTTTCTCCATTGTATGTTCTTGGCTCCTTTATCGAAGATTAGCTGGCTGTAGATGTGTGGGTTTATTTCTGGGCTTTCACTTCTGTTCCATTGATCTGTGTGTCTGTTTTGTACCAGTACCATGCTGTTTTGATTAATATAGGTTTGTGTAGTATATTTTAAAGTCAGGAATTGTGATGCCTCCAGCTTTGTTCTTTTTTCTCAGGATTGCTTTAGCTATTTGGGGTCTTTTGTTGCCCCATATGAATTTTAGGATTCTTTGTTCTATTTCCATGGAGAATGTCATTGGGATTCTGATTGGGATTGCATTGAATATGTAGATTGCTTTAGGTAATATGGACATTTTAACTATGTTTATTCTTCCAATCCACACGCATGGAATATCTTTCCATTTCTGTATGTCATCATTTATTTCTTTCAATATTGTCTAATAGTTTTCATTGTATTGGGCTTTCACCTCCTTGGTTAAATTTATTCCTAGATATTTTATTCTTTTTGTTGTGATTATAAATGGCCAAAATGTAGTTTAAAATTACTGATTTGAGATTTTTCTCGTTTCCCAGCATATGGTCTGTCTTTGAGAATGTTCCATGTGTACTTAAGAGGAATGTATATTTGTATATTCTCCTGTTTTTGGATGGAGTGTTCTATATATGTCTATTAAGTCCATCTAGTCTAGTCTTTCATTTGATTCCGGTTATTTCCTTGTTGACTTTCTTTCTGGATGACCTGTCTATTGATGTAAGTAGGATGTTGAGGTCTCTTACTATTATTGTGTTGCTGTTAATTTCTCCTTCTAGGTCTGTTAATAGTTGCTGTATGTACTTTGGCACTCCGGTGTTAGGTGCATATATATTTATAAGTGTTAATGTCCTCTTGGTGGAGTGTCCCTTTTATCATTATATACTGCCCCTCTTTGTCTCTCGTTGCCTTTTTTATCTTGAAGTCTACTTTGTCTGATATAAGTATGGCAATAGCTGCTTTCTTTTGTTTGCCATTAGCTTGGAGTTTTGTCTTCTATCTCTTCACTCAGAGCCTATGTTTGTCGTTAGAGCTGAGCTGTGTTTCCTGGAGGCAGCATATTGTTGGATCTTGTTTCTTAATCCATCCTGTGACTCTCTGTCTTCTGGTTGGAGAATTCAGTCCATTTACATTTAGTCCATTTACCTTTAGAGCTATTATTGATATATGAGGATTTAATACTGCCACTTTATCACTTGTTTTCTGGTTGTTCTGTATTTCCCTTGTTTCTTGTCCTGTGTATTTCCGACTGCTGGTTCAGTTTGATGATTTTCTATGATGATTTTCTCAGTTTTCTCTTTATTTATCATTTGTGTCTCTGTTCTGATTTTTTGTTTAGTGGTTATGGTGAAGTTTGTATAAAAGATCTTGTGGATGCGATAGTCCATTTTCTGAAAGCCTCTTATCTCCTTAGCCTAAACAGTTTCCTTCCTTTTCCTCTTCCCAAGTAAGTTGTTGTCACAACTTACTACACTTTGGGTTGTGAGTTTGTGATTAAAATGATGTGATTATAGTTATATTTGATGCTTTCCTTCCCTTTATCTTTAATGTTATAATTGTTTGCTAACTTGTTCTGATAGAGAGCTGCAATTTTCTGATTTTGTCTAGTAATCTCCTTGCTCAAGGCCTTGTAAACTCTTTCTTTTTTTTTGGGTATGAGGCCTTCTTGATCATTTCTTCTAAGGATGGGGGGGTGTCTTGTGATGAACTCCCTCAGCTTTTATCTATTTGGGAAAATTTTTGTTTCTCCACTGTATCTGAAGGATAGTTTTGTTGGGTAAAGTATTCTTGGCAGAAAGTTTTTGTCTTTCAGTATTTTGAACATATCGTTCCAGTCTCTCTTAGCCTGTAAGGTTTCTGCTGAGAAATCCACTGAAAGCCTGATAGGGGTTCCTTTGTAAGTTATTTTCTTCTGCCTGGCTACCCTTAATATTTTTTCTTTGTCATTGACTTTTGTCAGTTTTACTAATATATGCCTTGGAAAAGGTCTTGTTTTTTGTTTTTAAAGATTGGCCCTGAGCTAACTTCTATTGCCAATCTTTTTTTTTTTTCCCTTGTTCTCCCCAAAGCCCCCCAGTACATAGTTGTATATTCTAGTCAGGTCCTTCTAGTTATGCTGTGTGGGATACCACCTCAGCATGGCTTGATAGGCGGTGCTAGGTCCGCACCTGGATCCGAACCTTGAACCCCGGACCGCCAAAGTGGAGTGTGCGAACTTAATCACTATGGACCTCATTTGAAACAAATATTATGATCTCTCTTTTTGATGCCATTGTTAAATTAACTGACATTTATAGTTTAGTAATTTTGATAACGTCGTTATAAAGATATAGGACTGAAGTGTTCATTTGTTAATATTTATCTCGATAGATAGATAGAACTGTTACCATACTCTGCACAGTTTACTTCTTAGCAAAGTAAAGGTCAATCTGATATTCACTGCAAAAAGATCTGTTTTGCAATGTCACCTAAGAAAATTCACATACATAATTAGTCTCTCAATGTTAGGAAGATAATATTTTTGTGAGAGCTCTGCAGTTTTAAAGCGTTCTCATTTATTAGCTAACCTAATTACTGTTCACTCTGACTTTCTAGGTATTCTGAACCAGTGAAAGTGAAATGAGAACCTTTTATCTGATGAAATTTTTTTTCTTAAATCTTGTGAAGAGAATAGTAATAGATTTTTGAAGGAGTGGTTGGTACAACTATTCCAGTTCTATAAAAATGAGGCTAGTTGTGGGGCTGGCCCCGTGGCCGAGTGGTTAAGTTCGCATGCTCCGCTGCAGGCAGCCCAGTGTTTCGTTGGTTCGAATCATGGGCGCGGACACGGCACTGCTCATCAAACCACACTGAGGCAGCGTCCCACATGCCACAACTAGAAGGACCCACAATGAAGAATATACAACTATGTACCAGGGGGCTTTGGGGAGAAAGAGGAATAAATAAATAAATATATTAAAAAAAATAAAAAATGATTTACAAAAAAAAATGAGGCTAGTTGTACCAGAAGTGCTTTGTAATAAAATATCAATCCTTAAATATTTTAGTTTTCTATTTCCTAGTTGTTTTGAATTTTCCTCATTTTAGTTAGCTAGGAAAGCTTAGCTAGCCCTGGTGGTCTAGTAGTTAAGAACCAGTGTTCTCACTGTAATGGCCTGGGTTGGTTTCCCAGCCAGGGAACCCACACCACCTGTCTATTGGTTGTCATACTGCGGTGGCTGCCCATTGCTGTGATGCTGAAAGCTATGCTACTGGTATTTCAAATATCAGTAGGGTCATCCATGGTGGACAGGTTTCAGCAGAGCTTCCGGATTGAGTAGGAAGGACCTGGCCACCCACTTGCAAAAAAATTGGTCATGAAAATGCTATGAATAGCAATGGAGCATTGTCTCATATAGCGCTGGAAGGTGAGAGGATGGAGCAAAAAGACCAAGCAGTCTTTTGCTCTGCTGTCCACAGGGTCGCTAGGAGTCAGAATTGACAAGACAGCACTAACAAAGGAAACCTTAGGTAAGAAACCAATCATTTTATTACTTTAAAGTGAGGTTAGTGATGATATTCCAAGTTTCTTCTGATTTCCAGTTTGGTTAACTCTTATGCCTGTTTTTTCTAACTAGAAAAAGGCCTTGGAATGATGATGAAATATTTACATATTCAGTGAACATTTGTTGAGTCTTACATGTACCTAACACTGAGGTGCAGGCTCTGGGATTTCAAGAAGAGGTTTGGACCCTGATCTTGCTTTCAGGGAACTTGCAGTGTAAGCAAACTAAGAGACAAGACTTGGTGGATGAAATAACCAAACAGTCAGTGCTAGAGTTAGTGATACTCACAATGAGGGTGAAATAAAAGAATGAAAGCCCATGGATATTTTTAAGGGAGCTCAACTTCCAGATTCTAAAATTGATCAGTCTTTCATATTTTCTTCCTTCCACTTTACAAATGAAAGGTACATCTCTTGGCCATCCCAAATAGTACATTGTCCTGTGGTTAGAGGCCTTCCAAAGAGGCACCAAAGAGACAAATCAGAATATTGGTGAGATTGTTGAGAAGACAGTGACTCCAGTTACTGATTAACATCTTTTCACGGATCAAGTGGCTTCCAGTCCTTAATTTTCAACAAAATTGAAAGACTTGATTAAGTTGCTAGCTGATTATTAAAAATAATTTTCATAAAAACTAGAAGTCAAATGCCATTATTTTCCAGAAAGTTAAAAAAATCATGATAGATTATTGTGATTTTTTTGAGGGGCATGTAACTCAAAGAATTAAGATAATTTGATGGCATTACTATAATAAAACTTCTTTCATTCTCATCTACTTATTTATGTAAGTTTTCTTAGCATTTATATTTATAAAAATGAAAAATAGGAATAGAATAGGAATACAAAATTTGCAGTAAATAATATTCACTCATAGACACATGAACTAATTGAAAATAAGAAAACCTCATCCATCTTATGAAGGGTTACATTTCTGATTCTTTTCCTCCTCGTCCCCTTTCCCCTTTTTAAATAATCAGTTTGTTCTAATCAGGGTGCAAAAATAGTCTACGCATTGTATTTGGTTGGTATGTCTCAAGTCTCTTTTAATAAAACTATAGTCCCCTCCTGCCTTTTTTCTTTGAATTTTCTATGAAGTTATTATAGAAGCCAGGTCTATTAAATACTTTCATCTAAAAATTCTTTATAATTTGGTTCTTTCATTGTTTCCCATCGTGCCTGTGTTCCCATAATACTCCTGTGTTCCGCCACTCTGAACTCCTCACCTTTTCTTATTCTTTTCACATTCTGTCGTATCTCCATGTTTTGGACAGTGCTGTTTCCTTAGACTCTATTACTTTCCTTCTTTACCTAGTCTTCCTGCCCTGTCCTCTGAGCTGTTAGGACATAGCTGAAGCATTATGTCCTCTGAGAAGTCTTCCCAGATTTTCCCAGGCTGAGTTAGGTCCCCTTCTCTATGAGTTAGAGTCCTGAAAGGAAACGGGTAAAACTCTCAAAATAGGTGAAAGAATGTCATAAAGGAACTACTTACAATGCTTGGGTAGGGTTAAGGGAATCCAACAAGGAATAGTGCAGCACCTAAGGACTAAGAATAATGGGATGTTGCACCATCTTTGGGTCAGTAAGGCCGAAGAGAGAGAGTAGTTATGGGACCCCAGAGAGACCCTCACTGTTTCTTCTCATTTACTGAACCCGGTTTGAAGCCAGAGGGCAAGGGAGCCCAGTTTATGTAGTCCATAAAGGTCGGCCTCTTAGGATAACTTAATCACAGTAAAGGATGGAGAATGAATCTGAAGGAGCAAATATCTAAACATCCAGCACACCTTATTTATGTTCCTACAGTGCTTTAGCATACTTCATTGTATCATTTATCATATTAACTTAAAATTCATTGGTTGTATTGACGTTTTCCCCATAGCACTGTGAACTCTTTTGTAGCTCTGAACTCTTCTTCATATTTGCATACCCACAGTGCTCATTAGATATTCGTTATTATTTAAATGAATAGAAGTTTAAAAAAGAGATGGATGAGATACATAATTTAAAAGGTCTGTCCTACTTAGTGGTAATGTGTGATGATTTTTATTTCAAAAGAGAGTAAATCTAATAATTTTTGCTTTGTTTGGCAGTTTTGATGCTTTTGCAATAATTGGCTCATTCATTTTGGTTGAAGAGAGGCCAGGGATTAATTTAGGCCATAGTAGAGAGCTACTTTATTTAGAACGGTTATAATGCAAGACTCTGAGTTGGCTGCTTAGTGGCCTGGTAAGTATATTTATGTACTTTCTTTTGCTGTAGGAGAATCATGATGCCGAGAAAGAATCTGTAGAGGCTGTAAGACCAATTATGTTGACTTCAGGAAGAATGTGCCTTACTTGGTTATTACATAGCTTTTTCAAATCTCTTAAATATATGAAAGTTGGTCTGTATCTGGAAAATCTACCCTTACTGCTGGCCAAACAAATTCTTCCCCTCCCCCCGATTAGTTGAACTAATTATCATATATTTGCTATAAAGGGTTGTTAGAATTCCTGCCTAAAAAATTGCTCCAGAACTTAGAGCCCTAAAGCACAGACAATAATTTTATCATCTCTCATGGTTAATGTGGGTTTAGGAGCTGGGTGGTTTTGGCTCAGAGTTTGTCATCTGTTTTGTTCAGATGGTGGCTGGGGCTGGAATAGCTGGCCGTTGGCTGGACATTTGTCTCTCTTCAGGTCGTCTGAGAGCCTCTCCATGTGGTCTCTGCATTAGCTAGTTTATGGCAACTCTGGGCAGTTACACTGCTGATAGGACTGGCTCAGGGCACCAGCAGGAACTGTCTCCGGAACAAGGAGAAAACTGCCTTGTCTTTTCTGACTTAGCCTAGGAAGTCCTAACCGCGTTTTATTGGTTACAAGCAAGTTAGTTACCAGCTCTTGTAGATTCAAGGGGAAAGAACATAGATCCCATCTCATGATGGGAAAAGTGTCAGAATTTGTAGCCATTTAAAAAACTGTCATGGGTGGCAGTGGCAGTAGCTGCTGCTGCTACATTTTGTTTTTTGGATTGGACTGCATACTCTTTGGTATCCTAATCTAATAGAAACCATTTTCCAGCTTTTGTAATTTAGTTATTTTATGTTCTGCCTTTGAAGTATCCAGGGATTTTATTTCAGAGCACTTAATACACGGCATAAACATTTTCAACAGCTTCCGGAAGAGTTATGATAGTTTGTTATTAAAGTATAAAAATCCATAAATTATTTTGGTAAAGGATAAAAAAGATACTCAGTGGAGACAGAAGCAGACTGGTAAAAAGAAAGAAGGCACATACTATTTGAATAAAATAATTCATGCAAATACATGAATTTATTTAATTCTCTGGAATTATTTTTATATTGAAAACATATAATTCAGGGTTAGGAATCAAAGCATTTTAGTGCTCCCCCATTGGGTCTGTATTGTTTTTTCTTAACCCTTCTATAATTCATTCTTCACAGAGCAGCTTCATAAATTAAAAAAGGTAAATTGGATAATTTTACTTCTCTGCTTCAAACCCTCCAGTGGCTTCCCATTATACTTTGTGTGAAATAGACATATTTGGACAAGATCCTGTATAATCTGGTGTTGACTGGTCTTTCCTTTGCTCATTATGCTTTAGTCACATTGATTTTGTTTTAATTTCTTGAAAAGGCCGATCTCTCTCCCGCCTTGGGGCCTTTATGTTGTATTCTTCTTTTTGCAGGGGTCTTCTTTCTCTTGTTGCATATTGTTTTCCACGTCAGTTTAACTGTTGTTTCAAATAGTTCCTAAATACTCTGTCTAAAGTAGCTTCCACCCTCATTAGTCTCTATTACAGCATCCTGTGAACTTCAGAGGACTTATTATAATTCATTTTCATATTCATTTCTTTACCCGTTTGTCTTTTTTAAAGTAAACTTAATTTTAGATTAGTTTTAGATTTACAGAAAAATTGCAAAGATTACAGAGAATTCCTATATATTCCACACCCAGTTTCCTCTGTTATTAACTCATCTTTTGTTAGTATGGTACATTTGTCATAATTAATGAACCAATACTGATACATTATTATTATTAACTAAAATCCATACTTTATTCAGATTTCCTTTTCCAACCTAATGTTGCTCATTTTCTTTTTCCTTAGTTTTTATCTAATGTTACTCATTGTCTTTTATCCCTACTAAATTGGGAGCTCCTGCAGTGCAAGGACTGTGTGTGTTTCATTCACCTAGTGTAATGCTAAACATTTAGGAGGTACTCTGTGAATATTTCTTGAAAGAATAACTATTAGAAAGATATCTTGGAGTTTATAGTCTAACTTCTTCACTATTTTAGGTGAGTAACTGCTCAGGGAGGTCATATGTGTCTTCTCTAAGTCCCATGGCTACTTGGCAAGACCCAAGACTCCAAGGTGGTACTAGAAACCACATCTTGTGGTATCCAATTTGCTATACAGTCATGTGCCGTGTAACAACATTTCGGTCAGTGATGGACCGCATATGTGCTGGTGGTCCCATAAAATTAGTACCATATAGCCTAGGTGTATAGTTGGCTACACCATCTAGGTTTGTGTAACTGCACTCTGTGATATTTGTACAGCAGTGAAGTCACCTAATGACACATTTCTCAGAACATATCTCCGTTGTTAAGTGGTGCGTGACTATAGAGTTGAGTTTACTGTGAAATTCATGAAGCTGATGAAACTCTGGAAATTAATGAAGCTTAACTTTCAGGATCCTATCTGAGGGCCCAGGAGGGACACTAGTAATCAGTTCACATGGTCACTTTTAAAAAATGTTTTTTTGGTATGTATTATATACACATAAAAAGTGCAAAGATTTTAAGTGTGCAACTTAAGACTTTTCATAAACTTAACACACTTCTATAACCAGCACCCGATCAAGAAACAGAAAATTTCCTGTATACTGTCACATAGTTATGAAGAATTTGCAAATGTAAGATATCTTAACCACAATCAGTTAAGATTGCTGTTTCTTTTTACACTTACTTCCTGTCTATCATACTTCTTTTGTTGGTGGTATTGGAATGGCTGTAGGCATTTGGGGCATCTAGCAGTGGGGAAACTGACTCAGGGATACATTTAGTTGGGTTTTGGTAGCTTATGTTTATGTGATTCACAGTCTCTTCATGTATAGTCAAGGTATTGCTAGCTATCCCAGTATGGGGATAGTTTCTAGGAATATTACACATTGTGTTAACTCACCTGGCATTATAACATAAACATGCAGACCTAGAGATGGTATAGTGATATGAGTGTGTCCCATGGCATCTGGCACCTAAAGTATGTGGTTAGTGGAGGAAAAGCAAAGTTTGATTCCAGAAGCCAGTCTGTGGAAAATTCTTCCATATCTTAAAGCTTCGTATGAAAGAGACTTAAGAGTTTTCTCAAGTTTGACCACTATCCTAAAAGTTTACATAACATACTAATAATGGCCCTGTGCTAAAAGAAACTTTTCTAAGCCATCAACAACAACAAAAATTTGCTCAACTATGCTAGAGATAGGACTGAATTGTTTTTCTGTTATCTCTATAGAAAATGACATTATATAACTTGTGAGAAAGTGTGATACTGGCATAAGGGTTGACATTTAGATCAATGGAATAGAATCGAGAGTCCAGAAGTAGGCTAATACGTCTGTAGTCAGTTGATTTTCGACAAGGTTGCCAGGGCAATTCAATGGGAAAGGTTAGTCTTTTCAACAAATGGTGTTGGAACAACTGGATATCCACATGCAAAAGAATGAAGTTGGACTGCAACCTCACACTATATACAAAAGTTAACTTAAAATGGATTAAAGACCTAAATGTGACAGCTAAAACCATAAAAACTCTTAGATGGAGACACAAGACCTTGGATAGGCAATGATTTCTTAAATATGACACTAAAAGCACAAGCAGAAATAGGAAAGGAAAAAATAAAGTGGGCTTTATCAAAATTAAAAACTTGTGCCACAAGGACACTATCAAGAAAGTAAAAATACACTTCGTAGAGTGGGAGAAAATATTTGTAAATCATATAACTGATAAGGAGCTAGTATCCAGAATATATAAAGACCTCTTACAACTTAACAACAAAAGGACAAACAGCCTAATTAGAAAATGGAGAAAGGATTTGAATAGACATTTCTCCAGAGAAGATTTACCAGTGGCCAATAAGCACGTGAAAAGATGCTCAATATCATGCATGAGTCATTAGGGAAATGCAAATCAAAACCACGGGATACCACTTGACACTAACTAGAAGGGTTATAATAAAAAATGGGAAAATGACAAGTTTCGTCAAGGATTCTCATACATTGTTGGTGGGAATGTAAAATGGTTCTGCCACTGTGGTAAAAAGTTTGGCAATTCCTCAAAAAGTTAAACATAGACTTACCATATGACTCAGCAATTCCATTCCTAGGTATGTAACTCAGAGAATTGAAAACATATGTCCACATAAAAATGTGTACACAAATGTTCATATCAGCATTATTCATAATAGCCAAAATAGTTGGGTGAAAACAATCCACATGTCTGTTAACTAACTGATGAATAGATAAAATGTGGTATATCTATACAATGAAATGTTATTCAGCCATAAAAGGGAATGAAGTACTAATACATGCTACAACATGGATAAACCCCAAAAACATTATGCTGAATGAAAGAAGCCAGACAGAAAGGGTCACATGTTGTACCATCCCAGTTGGCAAATCTCTTATGGAGACATAAAGTTAGATTAATGGTTTCTAGGGGACAGTGGGAGAGGAGGATTGGGAGTGACTGCTAATAGGTATTGGGTTTTCTTTTTGGGGTGATGGAAATGTTCTGGAATTAGATAGTGGTGATGGTTGTACAGCATTGGGAATATACTAAAAACCATTTAATTGCATAGTTTAAAATGGTGCATTTCGGGGCCTGCCCAGTGGTATAGTGGTTAAGTTTGCATGTTCTGCTTTGGCGGCTTGGGGTTCGCCGGTTCACATCCTGGGTGCGGACCTACGCACCACTTGTCAAGGCATGCTGTGGCAGGCGTCCCACATTTAAAGTAGAGGAAGATGGGCACGGATGTTAGCTCAGGGCCAATCTACCTCAGCAAAAAAAAGAAGAGAAGGATTGGCGGCAGATGTTACCTCAGGGCTAATCTTCCTCAAAAAAAAAAAAGAAAGAAAAAAAGGTGAGTTTCATGTTATGTGACGTTTACCTCAATAAAACATGTTGCAGATAAAACCTATCATGTGGGAAGAGGTAATCAAAGAGTATGCAGCCAAGAAACTAGAAAAAGTATTATAGGTTGGTGTCAATTAACAAAAATATTGTTTTCTGGTTTTTATGATGTTTGTGATATTTGTCAGCTAGTTAAAATTTGATTTATTTTCTCATTCTAAATTGAATATTTGCTTTCATACCTAATTTTGTATTCTTATTCTTGAAGTGGAGCCCCCAAACTGTATAAACTCTAGGCTCCACAAAACCTGGATGCCCAGGATATATGTTAGCTTCAAATAAAAATCACTCAAGAACTATGTTGTCTTTTTAAGCATGGGGGATTAAACAGACATTTATTTCTATTCCCTCCCCAAACTCCATTTGATGAGAGTAAACGGATAAAAATGGCATATACCTACAAGAGCAAGAAGAGCAGAAAAGGAGACAGCAAATAAGTGATATCAAAAAGTTGCAGGAAGGTGGTTGGAGTAGATAATTGAGCTGAGAAAGTAGACTATAAAGTATCTGCAGAGGGGGACACCAAATCCTTGCAGTATTCCAGCTGCTTCCTATCACAGATCTCTAGAAAAGACGCAGGAATTCGAGGCACCAGATCTCCGTGAGGGTGCAGGTGAGATGTGAAGCTGAAAACGGGAAATAGTTTAAAGTCAGTAAAAGGTTCTGTGTGTACCTCATCCCAGGCAGCCAGGTGACTGTTCTTCCTCAAGCCTCGACAAAAGTTAGACTTATTTGTGGAGAAAGTTAACTGAACAGACCCAGGGATAGCTGGCACTGTGGAAGGTGGGGGAGAAGTGCTCACCTGAAAATAAGGGGACTGGCAACATCTTAAATGGTGAAACTCCCACCAGTTTCCTTACACTGCTCAGCTCCAAGAACACTAGCAGCCGGTTATGTCTTTTATCCTTTATGAAGAAGTCTTTTCTGGAAAAATTTGGATAGCTTCAGATAAAATACTTATAAAAACAATTGTGCGGGGCTGGCCCCGTGGCCGAGTGGTTAAGTTCGCGCGCTCCGCTGCAGGCGGCCCAGTGTTTCGTTGGTTCGAATCCTGGGCGCGGACATGGCACTGCTCGTCAAGCCACGCTGAGGCAGTGTCCCACATGCCACAACTAGAAGGACCCACAAGGAAGAATATACAACTATGTACTGGGAGACTTTGGGGAGAATAGAGGGAAAAAATAAAATCTTTAAAAAAAAAAAAAATTGTGCACTGCCTAATGACGTTTTGGTCACTGATGGACTGCATACACGACGGTAGTCCCAAAAGATTAGTACCATATAGCCTAGGCTATACCATCTAGGTTTGTGTAAGTACACTTTGTGATGTTTGCAAATGAGGAAATTGCCTAATGACTCACTTCTCAGAACATACCCTCGTCAGGTCCTATTTAGAGTCTCTCAGTGAAACAGCTAGGTCACCCTGCTAGACACCCTACAGTGAAGGTTATCAGTTGCCAGGTGAAGAAGGGAGGGTCTCGCACCTGAGTCCTTAAACTTTCACTTTCACATGAAGAATTAGAAATGGCACCAGCTTCTCAAGAGCAGTATCAGAACGGAGAAGACAGTTGAGCAATGCCTGTGGAATTCTGAGGGAAGATGACGTCTAGCCTAGAATCCAGCCATTTGCTTAAAAATGAAGGCAGAATAGAGGCGTTTTGGGGCATGCCAAATCTCAAACAGTTTATTTCCACTTATCCCTTAGGAAGCTATTGAAGGATATGCCTACCAAAATGAGGGAGCATACTATGAAAGAGGAATGCATGGGTGAGTGTATGCTTGCACACAAAAGGAAGTCCTGGGACTGCCTAAAGTCCAGGGTAGGAGACTGAAATTCTATGCAATGTCTTGTATATTTTTTATTGGGAGAGGGTCTGTATTGGGACTCTTGCTTATAAATGACAGAAAGCCAGACTTTTTGGGGAAAAAAAGCCAGCCATGAGCATTATCAATTTTTTGAGTGTTTGACAATTTTGTAGGTGAGAGAAATGGTATGTTTTAAAAGTTTTGAGTTTGAAAGTCTTTTATTAATGAAGTTGATCACTTATACTGTCAGAACTTTATTCTTTTTCTTGGCTTTGTTAATTACCTTATGGCTTTATTGCTAATACCTTGTTAATAGAAACACTCAAGTTTTAGAGCCGGCTGAGAACAAAGTAATTATTTTAACCTGGCATATATAGACCTTTAAAATGTCTGTGGATTGGCTTCGGGTGGCTACTGTGAATCTAGACACTTTTTTTCCCCCTGGCATAGGGTCCAATTTCATATCACAGAAAAAAATCTCAGAGAGTTTAAGTGACTTACTCAACAGTGGTCTCCTAACTCCTGTTTTGGTGTGCATTCCCCTGTTGTATCACGCTGTTTTCAGAATCTCGATTTAGTGTAGTTTTTGTTACATGATCGCTGTTAAATTTCTCAAACAATGTGTATAATGATTAAGATGAATCTAAGAACTGATAGGAGTTTCTCTTGAGTGATATACCATGTTAAAATACTTTAAAGTTAAAAAATGTGACTAACCTAAAATAGACATTTCAAATAGTCCTTAGCATTATGGAGAATAAAATTTTTAAAAAATTTTTCCTTCTTCTCCCCAAACCTCCCCCGCCCCGTACATAGTTGTATATTTTAGTTGTGGATCCGTCTAGTTGTGCCATGTGGGACGCCGCCTCAGCATGGCCTGATGAGCAGTGCCGTGTGGGTGCCCAGGATCCGAATCGGCGAAACGCTGGGCTGCCAAAGCGGGGCACACGAACTCAACCACTCAACCACTCAGCCACGGGGCCGGCCCTGAGAATAGAATTTTTACATTTTTTTCTGTTTATGAAGAAAACAGTTGTGAAAAATAAGAATTCTAAAAAGATTCTTAAAGGGTTAAAATCTACGTCTCACACACATTTTATAAATATATATTGTTTGAAATTGCTGAAGATTGAGTATTTCGGGACATCTTGGGTGGTTTTATCTTCTGTGTTGAAATTTTTTCTAAAATGTAAATCTGCTTTTCTGCCCTAGTTAGTAATATCTTAGTGGCCATTTCAGGATCTTGTAGTTTGAATGCATTTTAGTATTGAAGCCCTAAGTAATGTAGGAAATTGGATTGAAGACACGTTACATATTCCTAAGCTTTTAGTTAATTTTGGAGATAAAACTTAAGGACTAGTGTACTTTTCTGTGATGCGTCCCTTGAGCGACTCCTGAGCGTGGTGCTGTATCCCGTCTCTCACTAGGCCGAAACCTACTTGGGGGCAGGGATTTATTTAGGGTAATTTGTATCGAACATGTAAGGAGAATTCACAGCTTATTTATTAAATAATAAAACCTAAGTTTAAGTCCATTAGGATGTATTTTAAAGGTTGAAATTGTCAGTTTTGTAACATTGTTTAAGAAAAATTATAAAATAATACAGATACATTTTAGAAATTCTGAAAATTACTGTAAAGTACTGGAAAAATAAGTCATTACCCAGGGATTATCTTATATTTTGAAATTATATTGAAACAGTTTCTTTTGTTAAAATAGAGAAATTACTGTCTTTTTCTAAGTTTAAAAATAGATTTATGTTGATACGCAGTCAAGGACTTTGCCTTTTTTCTCTGTTTAGAAGTTGACTTTGCTACACAGTAAGGGGGAAAAAGATCAGATTTGCTTTGGGGTAGTGTTATTTGGCTTGAACTGAAGAACAAGACTTGGGACTTGTTCTGATATTGTGATTAATCTGAGGTGACTTGAAGAAATAAATTGTTACCCAGTTTTTGTATCCTTTGTGCATGATTTTGAAAAGTTCTAAAAAACTGAATAAGCTAACTGTATTTGCATGGCAAATTCAGCTTGTACAAAAGCTTATGCAGTGAAAAGATTAATTTCCATCTGTTCCCCTAGTTTCTTAATTGGCTCCCCCAGATGTGATCACTTACCAGTTTCACCTATTTTGTAAATTGCCAACTACTGAAGCAGGGGTTGCTTGTGGTTTTGCCCCTGTCTCCTGGTAGCTTACCCTGTTTTTCCTTTTGGGAACCTCTTCTGTCCCACTCTCAGTCCAAGCCCACCTCCTAGACTCAAGCTGTTCTAATCTCCAGGTGGAGAGAGAAGCATGAGCAACAGGAAAAGATATCAAATGCCAAGTTATGTGGGTGGAGTAGGGTAGAGAGGGGAAGAAAAGGAAAACCTGAGGTCAGATTCTGCAGTGACTTCAGTGGTAGGCTGAGGAGTACGGATTTTATCCAGTAGGTAGTCAGGATTTAATAAACATTTCCAAACAAGGGAGGAATTGTAGATTTATAATTAATTCCCCATTCCTCGCAACCCTGATTGTCAAGCCCTACTTTTTCTCCTTTGAAATCTCTCTTGACCCATCCCTTCCTTTTCCATCCTTACTCATTCCTCTACCACAATTCAGTCCTTATTACATCAGACTGAGATTGTTGCTGTAGTTAACAAATTGTTTCTCTGCTTTTGATTCCTTTGTCCTGTAGCGGGTTCTGGACATGGCTCTCAGATTAATTTTACCGACAGCTTCACTTTGATCACATCTGCGTAGAAACCTATAATGCCTCCCTATTGTTGACAGGATAAGATCCAGACTCAGCCTGTCATTGAAGCTGATCCAAAAATTAACCCAGTTTACCTTTTTAGCCTGTCTTTTCCCTTTATTTAACATAGGTTCTAAAGAACTTGGAATGTTTCTTTTCACCCTCTCAGTATCTTGCCCTTTCCATTTTTTAATTTTGTCTCTGTCTCCTTTTTCCTTCTGGGTTATCCTTTCTTGTCTCCTCTGTTAAAAATCATACTCATTCTTAGAGTTTAGTTAAAATTATTCCTCCCTTGTACAGCTTCTTCAGATGATTTAGGAGCTAGTTTGAGTTCTTTGCTCTGAATTCTCAGAACTCTGCTTGTACTTAAGGTAGTTGTCACTTAATGCTTTCTGCTGCGCTTGTCTGTCTTAACTGCCTTGCTAGATGGTGTAACTTAGTTATGGTGTTTATTTTCCACACAAAGTGGCTTCATATACTTGTGTGCTTGATAGATATTTGTTTTGTTAATTGAGCTTTCCTGTTTTGGACTACTTTTTGTGCTGACTATAACTGTTTTGGTAGTTCAGTTGAGCACTAATTGTTTAGCACTAATTTGATGGTGGTAGTTTTATGTTTCTTAGTCTTGGCTTCCCAACTAGACTATAAAATTCTTAAGGGCAAAAAACATGTCTAATGTATACTCCCTGAATCCTTCCATAATGTATGCATAATATTTTTCATTTTTAAAAATAGTGCAGAGATGCCCCTGTCTGGCATGAAATATTTGACAACTGATTATTGGACTTGGACTTTTTAAATAACTGACAAAGTTAAAAAATATGTTTCTCAGGACTCTAAAAACACACATATTTGTATGAAAAAGAAGTAAACACAAATACAGAATTTCTATAGCTTTAGATTAGGTTATATTTGAAGGAAACAGGTTCAAGTAGCTTTTTTTTTTTATATAAACACAATACAATGCTGTTTTCTATCATTTTAATTTTCCTTTGTTCAAATAATCAAAAGCTTATCTACGTGAAATAGTTGTATTTTATAGAAATTGTTCTGTGATGAGTGTCTTTTTCTATGTTTCAAATTTGAATTTGGTGGGATAGTTGGTTTTATGGCAACTCGTGTTTTCTTTGTGTTGATAGTTTGTTATAATGTGTCCTTTTTTTGAGTGGATTTATATATGTATATTTGAGAATTATATACTAATGGCAATTGAATTGAATAATATTGTGTATTCTTGTGTCTTTGTTTTTGCCCAGTAATTCTCATTTTTTTAAAACCACAGAGAAATCAGTACCTTCCATGTTGTGTTATGAGGCTAATCATTTTTGAGTATTTCAACATAAATACATAAATAAATACATAAGGACTTGTGACAAAAATTTTCTTAGATTGCATGCCTGCCTGGTTTTATAACAGGTAAATGTTAATAAAAAATAAAACTGGTAATAGGGTCTGCTTTTGAAGTGGAATTTGGCAGTTTCTGTTCAATTCAGAGGCTTTAAGTACTAGGCAAAGAACAAAAGGAGAAAATCTGGTACTTAAATATAATAATTTAGATTAAAAATAAGGAACTCTTTGCTCTCTTGTTTTTAAAAATTGCAAATATATTCCCTATAATTTGGATTTTTGAAATTTATTTTAAAAATCTAGAAAAATAAATATTGAATGTTTTAATTTTCATCGTTTTAGTTACACAAGTATTTTAAGTCTACGTGCTTACTGTAAAAATTTCAAACGGTGTAGAGGCATGTAGAGTAAAAAGTGTAGGTTCCTTCTCGTACCTCATCCTACCTTCTTGCCCAGAAATAGCCCCTGTTCATAGTTCAGTGTATAAGTTTTCTGGGTTCGCTCTGTGTGTTTGACTTATACACACTCACACAGTGTTTGTTTTCTTAATAAAACATGGAAATGGAATCATATTGTACCAAGTGTTCTATGACTAGCTTTTTTCAATTTGTCTTAAAGTTATTCTTTTTTAACCGTAGTAAGGATAGTATAAAATACTATGTAGGAATTAAAAATAGAAGACTCTTAGGGCCAGCCCCATTTGCCTAGTGGTTAAGTTCAGTGCACTCCACTTCAGCAGCCTGGGTTCAGATCCTGGGCTCAGACCTACACTACTCATCTGTTAGTGGCCATGTGGCGGCAACTTACATTAAAAAGAAAAAGAAGAGGAAGATTGGCAGCAGATGTTAGTTTAGGGTCAATCTTCCTCAGCCAAAAAAAAAAAATAAAAAAATAAAATAAAAAAAATAGAGGACTCTTGTCTTCCATTGCTGAGTATTTACGTTGTCTCTTTTTAGCAATAGTGACCCAGTGAACGTTTTTGCATGTGTGTCTTTTGTTTCATGTTTTAGTGTATCTACAGAATATCGTCCTAGAATTGCTGAGTAGGGTAATTGTGTTTTGAATATTGTCACATACTGCAAAATTGCCCTCCAAAAAGGATGTATTAATTTACATTCGTGGCCATGCATATTTAAAAAATTCTTTTTTTTCTTGTGACCCTGAAAATGCTGGGTTTTTTTTTTTTTTACTTTTTATTATGATAGTTTACAACCTTGTGAAATTTCAGTTGTACATTATTGTTTGTCAGTCATGTTGTAGGTGCACCACTTCACCCTTTGTGCTGAAAATACTGAGTTTTAACAGATCTTTTCAATTTTTGCCAATTTGGTGGGTTAAAAATGTTGCCATGATATTTGTTTTAAGTTTAATTTCTTTGATTCTTAGTGTGGTAATAATATTTTCATATTTTTATTTGCCATTTCTATTTCTGTGAATTCCATGTTCATATTGTTTTAACCATTTTTCTATTCTGTCTGAATTTTTTCTAATTGGTTTGTAGAAGCTCTTTATGTATTCTGGATATTAATCCTTTGTTAGACTCTATATTTTGTTTCTGTCGTTTCTCTTTTAGCTTTGTGGTAACTTTTGCCATACAGAAGTTACTAGTGGTTAATTGTTGTGATGAGATTCAAATTTAATATTGCATGAAGCTCAAATCTGTCATTATAGAATTGGCATTATTATAATTATTATGCTAGGTTTTCACTTTTTAAGAAAAGTTTTAGAAATCTTTTTTTTTTTTTTTGAGATTAGCCCTGAGCTAACATCCGCCACCAATCCTCCTCTTTTTGCTAAGGAAGACTGGCCCTGAGCTAACATCTGTGCCCCTCTTCCTCTACTTTATATGTGGGACCCCTGCCACAGCATGGCTTGACAGGTGGTGCATAGCTCTGCACCTGGGATCTGAACCCGTGAAGCCCGGGCTGCCGAAGCGGAACATATGAACTTAACCACTGCGCGACTGGGCTGGCCCCAAGTTGTATAAATCTTAACTGATCATAGTTTTATTTCATTTTCTTGCTGTTACTATAACATGGATACTTAAAAATCATCCGTCTAAGTATAGTTACATACAAGCCTCCTTTTATTCCTCATTTTAAATTATAAGGACAGTAATTTAAATATTTGGATTATGTCAGATGATATTGAAATGACTCAACTTTTAAAGGGCAGTAGTCTCTACAGCTTTTTTTTAGAGTTGATTTCACACTTCTTCACAGAGTTGTTTTCATTTAGAATTGATGCATTTTTCTAAGAAATGAATGCCTAGAAAACCTGTCTATTTTCTGTGAAGAAACAGGAAAAGGAAAGAGAAATCTTGTATCACTTTGGACTAACGGCTCTCTTTTCTGATGTTTTAATAAGCATATAGTTATGCTACTTACAGAGATTCTAAGCGTATACATGTAGAACTTTTGTCTCCTCTGGGGCCTGCCCTGTGGCTGAGTGGTGGCCCAGGGTTTCACTGGTTTGGATCCTGGGCTCGGACTTAGCACTGCTCGTCAGGCCATGCTGTAGTGGCGTCCCACATAGCAGAGCCAGAAAGACCTACAACTAGAATATAAATAGACAACTATGTATTGGGGGGCTTTGGGGAGAAGAAGAAGAAGAAAAAAAAGAAGATTGGCAACAGATGTTAGCTCAGGTGCCAATCTTTAAAAAAAAAGCAGAAAACTTTTGTCTCCTCAACAATCTTGAACATATTTTATGTGAAGGTACTCTGGAGGAAATTATGTCCTAAATAAATTAGTAAACTAATTCTGGTAATATTTAATCCCTCTCAAAATATGAATTAATGAAAACTGAAAAATAACGAAAAATTCATCTTGACCAAGTACATTTTTTCTGAGATTGTGAGGGTGATTTAACTATGGAAAACATGTTATGTGATCACATTAACAGAATAAAATAGGAAAAGCATATCTTCATCATAATTGATGCAGGAACAGATTTTAACAATTACTTATGTTAAAAACTGCTTAGCAAATCAAGCTTAGAAGAAACTTCCTTAACTTGATAATGGGTTATCTACTAACATCTTAAAAAATTATACTGAATGCTCAAATGATAGAAGTATTAGCTTTAAGACAAGGAGTAAGAACAGAACGTCTAGTATTACTGCTTGTGTTCATTGTTGTACTGGAAGTCATAGGCAGTACTTATAAGACAAGAAAAAGCATATGTAATAATTAGACAGGAAGACATAAAACCACAAATGACGTGAAAACCTGGGGCTAGGGACAGCACCCTGGGATAATGGTCACCGCATTTGAGGCTAGACCAAAAGGAGCCAGCAAGAGTTGCGCTGATCTAATTGTTAAATTTAAATGTGATAAACGTGTTTCTGCTACTGTATTTGATAGTTTGAAGTTTTTCTTTTAGTAAACCATCAAAGTTGTTTGCCTCATTTTTGGGATAAATCACCAGTGAGTCTTTTTGTGTCTAGCAGGAATGGGCATTTTTAATGTTTAACAGATCAAGCTGGAAATAATTTCTGAGAGTTACTTTAGAATGTCATCACTCTTCCTTGACAAAAAAGCTTTTACGTTTTGGTATTCACTAGTAATTGGTGAATTTGCAGTTATTTCTCAGTTGATTCTGAGATAAAATATCCTCCGTATTTCTATTTTATGGAACTTTCTGATCCTTTTGCACAGGTGGGATCCTATTATCAGTTTCTGTGACGATTCTTTGTGTATGTGTGCTTAGTATTCTCTATTATCGGAATGTAATATATAAAATCTTTCAAAACATGATATTTGTATGCTATTCTTTTACCCGTGTCCCTGCCTCTATCTTTGTAATTCTTTAAATAAATATAAGTGCTCACTACTAGATCTTTTACTTAAGTTGCCTCAATTATTTCATGCTTAGATGAGGCTTGTCCTGCAGTAGATTCCTCAAGAAGGGTCCATGGATAGAATATTTCCTGAGTTCTTGCATATTTGAGTACAACTTTTTTTTTTTTTTTTTTTTTTTTGGTGAGGAAGACTGGCCCTGAGCTAATATCTGTTGCCAATCTTCCTCTTTTTGCTTGTGGGAGATTGTTGTTGAACTAACATCTGTACCAGTCTTCCTCTACTTTGTATGTGGTACGCTGCCTTAGCGTTGCTTGATGAGTGGTGCATAGGTCCAGGCCCGGGGTCTGAACTTCCAAACCCTGGGCTGCTGAAGCGGAGCATGCACACTCAAACCACTATGCCACTGGGCCAACTCCACAACTGTTTTTTTAGTAGCCTTGATACTTGAAGGATCGTTTTGCTTGATGTAAAGCCCTTGGCTTCCACTTTCTTTCTTTGAATTTCTTAAAAATGCCTTTCCGTAGTTGCCTTGTTATGTGTGTTGTTCTTGAGAAGTTTGATATCAAACTATTATCATATGAGTAATATGATCTTGCCTAGAAGCCCTGGGAATTTCTTTGTCTTTAAAGTCTAGTTTTACTAGGATATGTCTCAGCGTTTATTGTTTTGAGTCAGTTTTCCCAGGTATACCATGGACCCTTTCAATATGTAGATTTGTTTTCTCTTATTTCTGGAAAGTTTTCTTGGATTATGGTTTTAGATATTCTAAAAATCTTTTATTTCATTTTTCTTTCTTAGAGACTCCTGATTATGTGTATATTGACCTTCTTTGACTCCCTTCCATTTCAACCTCTCTCTCTTTGACCCTTTTTACTTTTTCTTTATCTCATTTTCATTCTCCTGATTGTCTTCCTGCCTTTCCTCAGTGATCCTTGTTAGCTTTTCATTTAGTGATGTTTTCCATGGATACCTTATAATTTCTTTTTCATTTCTGCAATGGTTTTTTTTTTTTTAAGATTTTATTTTTCCTTTTTCTCCCCAAAGCCTGCTGATACATAGTTGTGTATTTTTAGTTGTGGGTCCTTCTAGTTGTGGCATGTGGGACACCACCACAGCATGGCCTGATGAGCGGTGCCATGTCCACACCCAGGATCCAAACCGGCAAAACCCTGGGCTGCTGTAGTGACATGCGCAAACAACCCCTTGGCCACAGGGCCAGCCCCCTGCAATGGTTTTATCTTTGGTTTCTTTCCTGAGTCTGATCAATTATTGTTGCCTTTTCCTCCTCCTCCTCCTGATTCTTTTCCTCCTCTCCTCTCTTTCTTCTCCTTCTACCCTCTCTATTCTTAGTTTTTGTGCATTTCTAAACTCTTGTTTGAGCATATTCAATTTGGACTGTTTTGTTACAGGTGTTTTTTTTCATTGTGTTTGTTTTTTAGGAGGACGCTTTTCATCAGCTGAAATGTTTTATTTGTATTTTCTGTTTTTATAGTATCTTTGGAGAAGATAAAATTCTTCACAGCGTTTCGTGGCTAATTTCTTGGTGGTTGCCAGTGTTCTTAAGTTACCTCCAAATGAAGTATAGTATTGAGAGTTGTTTGGTGTTTTAAGCATATTATTAATAGCCTCAGAATTGTAGGGACCAGAATTTTGCTAATGATGCCTCTAATTAATGGAAGTTGTTAAATTGTTCATGTTATGTGAACAACAAACCAATGAAGGTAGTTGAGGCCTGGAATTTAAGCTTGCAGTAAAGTGAATATGACACATTTAATGGTTATTCTTATGTTGTATGGTAAAATATATGCTAAGCGATTTATGTAAATGACTGCATTTATTACTGTTTTTACCCAGCTAATACATTTCACCTGGGGTGGAATGATACTGGAGCGAGTATAGAGGGGTCAGTGGAAAGGGCGTTTCTTGCCTCTGCTTCTGTTTTTATACTCTGCTTTCTCTTTGAAGTTGTTCTCGCCATCTGATTTTTAAGAGAATCTTGACCAACTCCCCATGCCTTGGGTGTAGAGGAGTCTGTCATTAGGGAGTCTCCCTTTTGTTAGAATAATAAACACCATGTACCTCCATTCACCAAGTATTAAGAAATTCTTTGCCTAAATCATCTCATTTAATTCTCAGAGTAATCCTATAAAGTATGTGGGTACAAATATTACCTTGAGAAAATACTCATCCCAGAGAGGTTAATTTTTGCAGGGCCTCAAAGCTAGTAAGTGTGGGGAGCTAGAGTTTGAACACAGATGTGTTTTACTCTCATCTCTAAGCTCTGTGTTGTACTATCTTCCTAAATTGCTTACATCTCTTGACAGAGAGGTCTGGAGGCCTTTAAACAGTTTTTTTTTTAAGCAGTTCCTTTTTTTTTTTTTTTTTTTGAGGAAGATTAGCCCTGAACATCTGCTGTCAATCCTCCTCTTTTTGCTGAGGAAGACTGGCCCTGAGCTAACATCTGTGCCCATCTTCCTCTACTTTAAATGTGGGATGCCCACCACAGCGTGGCTTGACAAGTGGTGCATAGGTCCACACCGGGGATCCAAACCAGCAAACCCCGGGGCACCAAAGCGGAATGAGCGAATTTAACTGCTGCGCCACTGGGCCAGCCCCTAAGCAGTTCCTTTTTGTCTCACTTTTCCCTCCAGCTCAAAAAAAAGGGAGACAGAAGCATTTGTAACTTCCTTTAAAACCAGGTTTTAGGTCAAATGGGCTGAGTGAGTGTTTTGAATTAAGAGAAGTTTGATTTTTTGTGCCCACGTCTCTCTACAGCTGATTGTGTGTGAGTCAGTTGGAGATTTATTTTGTTTAATTGGCAAATTCCAGGGGGGTGGTTGATGTTAGGAGTGTGTTGAGGCATAATGAGATATTAACCATGCGGTGTGGATTACACAGGATGCTTTGGCCATTCTACCTTCAGACATCTGAGCTAATGGAGAAATTTGTGATTAATGTGCCAAAACTTAATCAAATAAAACTTCTGGAGATTGAAAGTGTTTCCTTTTTTCTCTTTTTAAAAAGAGGTTTAGAAGAACACTAGAGTGTTGGGTTAATAGATGATAAGAGGCAGTATATGATAGTAAAGTGCAGCTTCACTGAGTGACCATATATTGATCTTCTTTAAACTTTAATTTCCTTCTGTAGAATGGGAATAATATTATTAATCCAGAGACTTTAATGAACTAGTCCATATAAAGTGCTTAGCACAGTACCTAAGAAGTAGTAAACACTCATTGAATATTAGTTATTATTGTGTAAATGCTTTTTATATCCAGTAAAGAGAGTGTGAAAATAAGTTCAGAAGTAGAATTTAGAATCTTGTCACATTTCTCTGGTTTTTTTTTTTTTTTTTGGAGGGCATTGATTAAGTGCTTTCTGTGTCATGAAAGAGTAGATCATAGGAGCTTGGGCTGGTTTTTGAAAAAGACTTGTCAAGACCCCCTCATCGGTCAAGGGCAGTTAATTTTCCTTTTGGGATCTGGAACATTGCCCTATCAAGTGCCCTTTTCCACTTCTTTTAGAATTTACATATGCACACATGCCTCTAATATTAAAAAAGTCCTTCTTTAGCCTATTTCCTTTAACTCCTGCATTTCTTTTTTCAGGTCTGGCTTTTAGAAAAAGAGTAGTCTAATCTCATTTCTGTCCACGCTTTTCACCTTTCATTTATGTGGCTAATCCAGTTTTTGCTCAGTACTCTTCCAAAACTGCTCCTGGTGATGGTAATGGTGCCTTAATTGATTTAAGGAATGGAGACTTTGCCGGTTTCCTTTCTTTTTTTTTTTTGGTGAGGAAGATTGTCCCTGAGCCAACATCTGTGCCAATCTTCCTCCATTTTATGTGGGATGCCACCACAGCATGGCTTGACAAGTGGTGCTAGGTCCACACCTGGGATCTGGACCTGTGAACCCTGTGCCACCAAAGCAGAGCTCACGAACTTAACTACTGTGCTACTGGGCCAGCCCCTGTTTTACCTTTCTTGACCTCTACTTCATTTGACTAGTAGTTGCTTTTTAAGGATACCCTAGAGCTAGTTGAATGCTAGTGAAATTCCTCAGGGGATATTTTAAGTTCTCCCCAGTCATACACGGAAAGCCCTTAGCTGGAGCTTTCAAGGAGCTTGTAAAAGCAGCTGTTCTTATCTTTATCAGTTGAGCTAATGAGGGGCAAACTCTGGGTACAGTAATTCTTATCATTTTCTAAGGACAGTTTAAAAAAACCAGTTTGGGCTAAATTTGTTTCCACTCTAGGTAGACCATCTGTTTGTCTTCCCTGATGGTTGTCCTAGAACCCTTAAATAGAAATCTCCAACTGTGTAAACAGACAATTCTCTTGCCTCACTGCTTACACTAACCTGTTGTACCCGTTTGGGTGTGGTGGCAGGAACTAATTTCTTATGTTTTAGCAGATTAGCTCTCGGCACACATGCAGAGTAACAGGCTCCCCTTCTTTCGTGGCATTAATTTTAGTGGGATTGTATACTTTCAGAAACTCCCAATTGACTGATAATCTCTCAAATGAAGTGGTTTTCTGCTTCATTTGGAAGCCTCCTGTAAAAAAACAAAAACAAAAACAAAAAACCTGTTCTAGGATCTTTGCTAATCACTTAATCTGCGTTAATTTTATATTTTACCACCGAGGGGCAAAAACAGATGATTACCCTCTCCAGTCCCCTCAAGTGGGCTAGTCTTTCCTGTCATTCATTGTCTCCTTTTGTAAAACCACCCTGTTCATTGAGGTCTGCTTTACAGCTAATCTTCATATTGTGAGAGCATTTCTGGGTTCAAACTATATATAGTTGAAATACAAGTAGTTTCGTGTCTCTCAGCTTGACACTTGTTTAAAATATTAAATACCCCTTCCAGGTATGTTTTGTGACTTCCCAGGTTGTTGTTCTAAACCTAACACTTAGGGTTGTTTGTTGTCTTTATAAGTTTTCTCTACATCTTCTCCTGGGCCCAAGCCTTTACTTTTTCTCCCAGCAGCCTAGGTTTCTGGATAAGTATTTTTCTTGCAGTTATGTCACCAAGTTCGTTTCCTATAGACTTAGGTCTAACTTAGGCAGCCTTCCTTGGGTGTTCTAGGCTCTTCCTGTAGCAGGTTTCTAAATAGGCTCTCTTTGGTTGTGGAAAGTTAGTTTACATGTTTATTATCATGATTGTTTTTCCTGGCCTCTCTTCTCTTAGTTTTGTTTTTCTATTTGCTTTCTGTCTCTTTTTGCTGTGTTGTTCTTAAAATTCGATTAACATCCTGTTTATCTTGGCCTCTTTCCTTAAAATCAATTTATCTGTCATTCTCTCCAGCCTTTCTTTCTACTGCAAGTGTTACTAAAAAGTCTTCTTCAAGATTCTGACCTAGGACATCAGTCCCAATCTTTCTTTCAAGATTCTTTCTTAGGACATCAGTTGGTTCCTCTGGAAATTTCATCTCTTTGGAAACTCATGGCTTACCCTGGTCTCATTGTCCCTTTAATTCCAGTGCATTGATAATTGCTCTAACTTGCCTTAAAGATTCTTAAATACTCTTCAATTTATGATCATGTTTTGGGGAATGATGAAGTTGCCGCAGTAGATGAGGGGAGCTATTTTGTCTCTAGGTTTTATCCATAAGTAAACAGCAAAATGTAGTGGAAAGAGTATGGATTTTGAAGGGAGAAAAATTTGAACTTTAAATCTTCCTTTTCCACTTAGTAGTTTTGAGGCTCTGAATCTCAGTTTCCTCATCAGTAAAATTATATCCACCTCATATGATTGTTGTGAGACTGAAAGGACAGTTTATATAAAAGATGATACCTAGAGGATAGTGAGCATCTACATACCAAAGGTCTTTTTTCCCCCTTAAGAAGTGGACTTCAGTTAACTAACCTTATTGTGGTAATCATTTTGCAATTTGTATGTATCAAATCATCAAGTTGTATACCTTAAAGTTACACAATGTTATATGTCAATTATATCTATCTCAATAAAGCTGTGGGGAAAAAACAGACCTCTTACACCCCATTAAAGTAGTGACAGTCCAACATATGAGAGCACCATTCATTTAGTAAAGAAATATTTATTGAGAACTTGATATGTGTCAGGCACTGTGGTAGGAGAAGAGGTGTTAAGACATTATCTTTGTTTTTAAGATAGTTTACAGTGTGGTATTTCAATTTATTTTGGTAAGTGCTATGGTAGAGATAATCACAGTACGATGAGAAGACTAAGAAAGGGAAACCAGACTTGGCTGGATCAGTAGAGGTCTGAATAGGTGTTAAGGATCACTTTCTGCTGGGAAATGATGATTGTGCCCAATTTTTAAGGATTGGGTGAATTTAGCCAGGGATATAACCTGGGGAATAGTGAAGGAGGCATTCTGTGTTGGAGTGTAGTGGACAAAGGGTACTTGGGAGTTAAAGTGAGATGGAAGTGTATAGTGAGGCTGGAGAAGATGGTATTTAGGGACCAAATTATAAAGTACCATGTGTGCTGAGGTGTTTTGGCAAGCCATTGAAGGATTTTAAACAAGTAAGTGATACGGTCAGAGTTCTATTTTAGAAAGTTTAAGGTGTACGGATGATGGATAAAGGCTTCCTTGATGTCTGTATAGATTGGTGATGCTGTTAAATTTGAGGGGGAGAGGGAAAGATGAATTAGAATTTAATAGTGGGGAGAACTGTAGAAACAGTTACTAAAGAGAAAAATAAAGACTGTTAGAGACCAAAAGTTGAGCATTGAATGAAGACATTTTAGTGCCTAGCAGGGAACCTGATCTAGCACAGAGTCTGGGTAGGCTCTGAGGGACAACATTTGGGGAAGGAGAAATGGAGTAGGTCTTTTAAAGCCAAAAGACCATGAGAAATCTCTGTAGGCAATCTCCAATAGATATCCTATTAGGAAAGCAAAGTCTCTGAGTGTTGTTGATAGGCTGGTGACGTAGGAATTTATTGGTCAGATAGCAGTGGACTGGCCGGAAGTGGTCTTTGTATGTGTCTTGAGTGTATATGTGTGTGCCTGTCTTGAGATTACAGTGTATAGCCAGCTACCAGTGTACAGGCTAACCTGTAAACATATGTTTTAACTGTACCAGGAACTAAATAATCATAGTTAAACTCAGTCCCACTATGCAAAGAGAAAACAGTGGTCCCTTGGTATTTAACTAAATCTCCAGAAGAATACCATAATAATCATTTTTTAAAAAGAATGAATTATTTGTGTTTTATTCCAATACCTTGTGCAGAAGCTGTCTATATATGTAGTCATCAGTTTGATCTGCAGTTCTGGGGTAAGTTGTGTGTTTCTTGGAGTTATTTGCTTCTGGAGTCCTTTTAATTAGACTCAGTTTAAGATCACTCAGAGGTGTGGAAATCTACTGGTCTGGATTGGTAGCTTGTTTTCACCGTGACACATAAACTCGTGCATCAACACCTTGAAGCTTGACTCTAGTTGCTGTTGACAGGAGGACCTGAAATGGTCCCTTTAGGTGAGGTTGTTTCCAGAGAGAAAAGGAAACTTATACTTCTTGAGTATAAGACTGAGTAAATCAGGTTGATCTCTGACTGTGTTTAGTTAGATTTGCACCTGAAAGTGGAGAGTAAGTTTTTTTTGGAGTTGGATTCTGGTTGTGTTGGGCATATCCTAATGATTTCATAGGGAGAAAGTCTTTGTGTGCTCTGAGGAAACAACTGCATGGCCATTAGTGCTAGTGGCAAAACTTTAGGCTAGGAAGAATGAAAGACTTCTGAAACTTTGGGGATAATATGGACAGTGGAGTTTCTGCATTAAGGATATTATAGAGTTTCTGTATAATTCCTCCCGTGAAATGAATTCCTTGATCATTTGACAGGAAGGTAGGGGTTCCACGTGTTTCACTAAGCAGTGAATCTGCTTCAGTGCCTATGTGTTCAGTGGCAGCAGGCATCCTGCACTGGGAATGCGTTTATCATTTTTAAGATAAGTCATTCCACAAACATATTAAATCGGAGTTGACAAAAGGGGGTATCTGTAGGATCAGAGCTGGGCATAGTTAATTTTTGAGTTATAGGTTAGCAATCATGTGGTTCCCCTTCATCTGAAGATGTTGCAAGATTAAGTTTTGAACAGAGTTGAAGAGTGATACCAAAGTGAACAAAAAGGATTTCTTAAAAGATAAGATAGATGACAGATATGTTGAATATTGCTTAGAAGTAACAAGAATTGCATAGCATGTGGGACTCACTGAGTGGAGAAAGTGCCACCAAATGCAAACAGGAAGGGTGTGTCTTAGCAAGATAAGCAGTAGCCTCCTGGTGTGAACACTGCTGTTGGATTACTTTTGGAAGGAATGGAGGATAGGGAGCTGTGTGGTTAAGAGCTTCTGGGAGTCTAAGGATCACAATTGTATTGATTGCCCTGAGATCTGAAACTAATCTGTAGTCTTTTCCATTAGGTTTCTGAAGGAGCCATAGGGGAGTATTACAAAAGACAGTAAGTCTTTGTTCTATAAAAGATTCAATATGAGATTTATTTATTTATTTGTGCTTTTTTCTTTTTTAAGAATGGCACCTGAGCTAACATCTGTTGCCAATCTTTTTCTTCTTTTTTTTTTTCTTTTTCTTCTTCTTTTTCTCCTCCCCAAAGACCCCCAGTACACAGTTGTATATTCTAGTTGTATGTCCTTCTGTTTGTGCTGTATGGGACACCGTCTCAGCATGCCTCAATGAGCGGTGCCATTTCCTCATCCAGGATCCGAAGCGGTGAAACCCTGGGCCACTGAAGCGGAGCACGTGAACTTAACCACTTGGCCATGGGGCTGGCCCCAAGGTTTATTTTTGATAATCACTTCAGAATGGATATTGGAGTAACTGAGGCAGGGTTTTATAAGGATCAATTTAAACTCCTGTTAGGATCAGCACCATGTATTCTGCCTATGTCAGTCAAATCTTTAGCCCAAAGAGTACAGGTATCTGATCTAACAGTGGGTTAGGAAAGGCCAGTATGTGCAAGAAAAAGAGAGTGTCTAGGGCTGCTATAATTTTGTTTTGTGCACACTTTTCATTTGGAATCTCTAAATATATGCTTTCTGTGGAGCATTTAACTTGACAATGCTATCTACAGAACAAGCCTCAACCTAGTGAATTAGTCAGAGCAGAGGTCACACTGTAGGAGGGTGTCTTCCTTTTCTAATGGACTAATTGAAATTGGTAAAAGTTGGGAGACTGGGAAATAATAGGGTTATTGGTGATAGTCACCACTGTTATTCTCTTAGTACTGTGAGGAAGAGTAGAAAGAAATTTAAGGTAGAAACAGAAGGCCTTGTACCCACTTGGAATTTGGAGGCCTCTTCTTGAACAGAAAATTAACTTCATTTTGCCTAGTAAGAACAGAATATAGTAGCATATTAATTGAGATGCTCAGAGGTATGTCATTACTGAATCTCTAACTTGGCTTGTTGGACTCCTATCTCAGTTTTAAGGGATAGTCAGTTCTCTAGCACCTGAACTCTTTATGGATTCAGCATTCCCCCTACGACAGTTCTTTCCCTATCTGTCATAGGAGGGAATGTTAGACTTTGAGTAAGTTTAATTTGAAGGGACATGTGGGTTTTTTCCTTTTCATTCTTCTCGAATTTTTTGACAATATTTGGTTGTAATTCATCGAAGTAATGTATTTGCCAATCCACTGACATTCTTCTCACTAATCTGGTTATTTCTGGTTTTAATCCATTAAAGGTCTGAAAAGACCTTATACTCGTTTGCCTCTAGGTCTGTACCAAAATATTTCCTAAAAGTTTTTAAAATCTTCTGATTATGAATAATTTTGCTTGCAATTTTGGATTTTGGTCCAATCTACTTTGGTAAGAAAGGCATCTGGGCTGGCCAGAAGCAAACACCTTCCTGTATCTTTAGCTTTCTTTAAACTTTCTTCTCATTTATGATATCTAATCTGCATTAGGATCCCAACTTGCTTTTTTGAACCATCTTTGACCTCTGTTGGGGAGACTAGTAGTCTATATAAGCTTGTGAAGTTCTGGCAAGCCTGGGAGTATAGATGTCTAAAAGTATTCTAAACTCCTCAATAAACCTTTGGTTCTCAGTGGGCTTGGGAATTCCATCTGGGATCAGAGTTTAAAAACAATGGCATGACCTTCTTTTGAAGAGTGGGGGCAAGTCCTTAATGGAAGTTGTGTGATTGTCTGTCCCTTGCTATGTGGGTACTCAGCAGCAGGGAAGGAGATAGGACCATGATATCTAAGGGAAGAAGGTATTAGGGAAGCCCATAATGATAAAGAAGTTGTGAGAGAAGTATGAGGTCTTCATCTGAAGAGTTAGAACATTGGGATTCTAGAAGACGGGATAAAGGCTGAGCTTTGGAGGCAGGAAGTCAGAGACAGAGAAAAAGCTGTCTTTTCTTTAGCTTTTGTCAGGAAATCCTTCAAGGAAGTTAATTTTGAGCTATTGAGACATTTAGATATCTTGGTGTACCAGTTTAAGAGAGTAGACAATTGCTTTGGCGATTTTTCCTCCTTTGGTTCTAAGGCCTTGCAAAACTATAAGCCCTTGATGAAATCATGAGTTTCCCGAAGTGGCTGCTGCAATTATAAACTATCCTTGGTATAATTATGCCATATTATCGAACACATACTTGGGCTATAATAAATATACATATATTTGATTCTTTGAATTGACAGTCCCTACAACAAATAACAAAAAGGAGATTCCTTTACCATTTGGTAGACAAGTGTATACACAGAGTATGTAGGCAGTTGAGAGAGAACCAGTAGGCTAGTACCTGCAGTCCTTGACTCTGGCTCAAACCATGAGTTTTCTGAGGAATCTCTTAGACAGGACATAGGTAGACTAACAACAGAACATATACAGAATAGATAGAAAGAAAGATCTGCTCTCTTTGTGTCATTCAAGAAAGAGACCAAGGGACTGGCCCAGTGGCGCAGCAGTTAAGTTCGCATGTTCCACTTTGGCAGCCCGGGATTCGCTGGTTTGGATCCCAGGTACAAACCATGCACTGCATGTCAAGCCATGCTGTCGTAGGCATCCCACATATAAAGTAGAGGAAGATGGGCATGGATGTGAGCTCAGGGCCAGTCTCCCTCAGCAAAAAGAGGAGGATTGGCAGCAGATGTTAGCTCGGGGCTAATCTTCCTCAAAAAAAAAAAAGGAAAGAAAGAAAGAAAAAAAAAAAGAGACCAAATTTCCTCTCCATATCTACCCACAAGAAACCAGAAGGCTCTGAGCTAGAATGAACAGAAACCTGTGAGAGAACAGAACAGACTCAGAGCTGAAATCAGCTGAATCACCATCAGAAGGTGCCAAAAAGTGCTAAACCCAGGGTTCAATAGGTTCTTAAGTGTTGGTGGTCTGTCAGCTTCACTGAATGGCTCAATTGTATGATCTCTGTAGGACCTCCAAACTGTTAAAGAAGCAATAACAACTATTAGAGACCAACTAAGTGAAAAACCTTTATTGCTAAGTACAGAACCTGATCTGTCTGAGTCTAAGCAGGTTCTCAGTGATGAGGTTCAGGGTGGGAGAAATGGGGTAGGTTCTTTAAAACCAAAAGATCGTGAATTATCTTTGTTTCATGTTAGAGGAGACAAATCTTTGAGTGTTGTTGATTGGCTTGTGATATCTGAGTTTGTTGGTTGTTAAGCACTTGACTGGCTGGAGATAGTCTGTAGCATATGTGTGATATGGAAGTATGATGTCTGGCTGCCTCTGTTTTGTCTGTAATATGTCTGAATTAAGATTTTGTCATCCAGGGGCCAGCCCCGTGGCCGAGCGGTTGAGTTCATGTGCTCTGCTTCGGCGGCCCAGGGTTTGCTGGTTTGGATCCTGGGCGTGGACCTAGCACTGCTCATCAAGCTGTGCTGAGGCCGTGTCCCACATAGCACAACCAGAAGGACCTACAACTAGAATATACAACTATGTACTGAGGGGCTTGGGGAGAAGAAGAAAAATAAAAAAAGAAGATTGGCAACAGATGTTAGCTCAGGTGCCAATCTTTAAAAAAAAAAATGGATTTTTGTCATCCAGCTGCTGCATTAGCATTAGCAGGCTAGGTGGCCAGGTCAGGGTTTATCAGAGTTTAGTAGTTTTCTGGGTATGAGGGTTTGGGTCTTAGGAGGGAGGTCTTGGGTGTAGTTCTGTAGCTATATGCTTTGAAAAGTGGTCTGGTGGAGAAAGATGCCAGCTTTAATGGGTCTTAATCTGTTCTTATCTCATCTAATAGTGTTCTTATCTGTTGATATGCAGTAAACCACCCCAAAACTTAGTGGCCTGAAACAGCAACATTTATTTTGCTCGAAAATCTGCAGTTTGTCCAGGGCTTGGCAGGGTTAGCTTGTCTCTCTTCTCCTCGGCATCAGCTGGGGTGGAGCAAAGGCTGGGGGGCTACATTATCTGAAGGTTTTATTCACTAATATTTCTGGCGATTCAGCTGGCTGTCAGCTGGGACTGTTAGCTGAAATTCCTACAAGTGGCCTGGGTCAGTTCCAAGGTGAGTACTCAGAGACAAATCACCTCCCAAAGGCCCCACCTCCAAATACCAACACGTTGGAGATTAAGTTTCAACATACGAGTTTGGAGGGACACAAACATTCAATGTATAGCATACCCATTTTTCAACTATATCAAAGTTAAATACCTTAAAATAATTTGTCTTAATTTCCGTAAAAGAACACCTTACTAAAAATAAAACATCATAATCTGGAATTTTCCAAATGTGGAAATAAAGGTTTATGAATTACAAATAGTGATACAGTATGACTTTTTGTTATTTGCAGATTTTATTACAGTGCCTGTTACATTTTAGTTACTATGTAGATGCTCTTAAGGATACAAAGACCTAATAACCTTTTAAAACAAAATTCCTAAATATTCTACCCTTGCAGGATAAGTGATCTGAATATTACACTTTATATAAAAGTGCTCATGTGTCTGGATTTTTCCAATGGCCTAGAGAGCTTTCAGAGAATGAGTTTTTCAAGCTTTGTCCAGATACGGTAGATTTTATATGTAGGTTTCAGTGGAGAACTTGCTTTTTGGAATGACTCTTCATAGAAAAGAATTTGTACATTAGCTCTAATCTAGAGGTTTTTATTTTTAAAGGAATACAGATATGTATTTCATATGATAATTCACTTATTCCTAAATGTTTTTCTTTTCTGTTTAATTAAATGTAGATACAGATTTTGCTTATTTTGTAGATATAATTTTGTCTTTTTTGTGACAATGTGAAATTGTTTTCAGGTAGGTTTTTAAAGCAGAATCTTGTTTGTGTTAATATTAATTTGAATGAAAAAGCCTGTGTTGATTAAAAAATCAAGATGAATGTGTGAAATAAACTTTAGGTAAAGTTCCAAGGTGTACTTGAAAAACATGGATATGTAAGACCTTATATTACCATTTTAATGAGGTTCTTAACCCAGAATCATTTGGAAGAAGAGATGGATGAGTTTCTGAGTTTCCATAAACCCTTTAAAGTATGTATGTGAGTACGTGTAAGTACAGTTTTAATTAGATTTTTAAAGTGACCCTCTACCACCACCATCTCATCCACCCAAAAGTGAAGAATCATTACTTTATGGCTGTGGTTTTCAAAGTGGTGCAGAGACCGGCAGCATCAGCATCACCTGGGAACTTAGTTCCGGGACCCCACCCTAGACCTACTGAATTAGAAACCCTGAAAGTGTATTCCCCCACCCCCCATATATTTTAACAAGTGCTGCAGGTGATGTGATGTGTGCTAAAATTTGAGAACCATGACTTTAAGGTGATAGAGTAGATATAATGTAACAAATACTAGTTCTGTGTATGTTGGCCCATAACCTATATTAATCCACACTAATGTTCATTTGGTGATGTGATTATGGAATAGAAATATCTGTTGAATACAAAATTCTATAAGCATGTTCATATGTTCTTGTCTGCATAGCAGTTTTTCTTTTTAACAAATATTATTTTGTTGACATTTAAGGTTAGAACTAATATTTGAAAACATTTTGATATATAAAATGTTAATGACTTTTGGGTTTAACATATTTCCACTTTTGGTTAAGCACCTTTTGGTCTGTGACAGTGCTTTGGTAAGCATTGTGGATTACCTTTATCATTTTTAAAATTTTTGCTAAGGAAGATTAGCCCTGAGCTAACATCTGTGCCAGTCTTCCTCTACTTTATATGTGGGTTGCTGCCACAACGTGGCTGACGAGTGGTGTAGGTCTGCACCCAGGATCTGAACCTGCGAACCCAGGCCTTGGAAGCAGAGTGTGTGGGACTTAACTACTGTGCCATGGGGCCAGCCCCCTGGATTACTTTTATCTTAATGAAGACAGTTTTGGTTGCAAGTAACGGGAAACAAGCCACTCAGACTAACTTAAACAAAAAGAGACATTCTTGGGAGGATACTGTTTTGGTACCCAGAGGGAAAAGTGCAGCCTGGCTTTAGGTGAGACAGGATCCAGGAAATGGAAAACCTAGCAACTCAGACAGCTATTCCCAGTGGCGCCCAGGGCCATTTAGAACCTTCTCGTTTCTAAGTGCTACACTTCCTTCCTTGTAGTGGCTCTGACTTCCAGTGCTGGTTTCCCAGGAGAGGATCTGACTGGCTCATTGGGTCTGGTGACTGCGCATTGTCCGGTCAGGTGGCCAGTGGATCAGGATCACACACTACAAATACAGCCACTGATAGTTCTCTTCTAGGGCTTATGCTGTAGCTGTAGATTACATTTTATTAAGGTAGTATACTTTATAGCATTTTGATATCCTATTAGGGTAAAATAGGACTACTTGACTTGCCTTTTGGTTAGTAGTGAGTAGCTTTCTTTTTTCCTTACAGTAACTTTCTCTAAAAAATAAGCCATCACAAATTACTTAGTGAATATTAGAATTATATTGTAGATATAGAGTTATTTAGTAGAACCGTCCCATTATAATCTTAGCTTATTTTTGCCTGTGTTTGGATAGGCTATGGAAACATGCCTTCGGTTTCTAATCAAACTGTGTACACATAAAAGAGTATATGTTTAGCTTATGTTTTTTCCTGTCTACATATTACAGATTTATAAAAAGGTATTGGTAGGTTTCAGATGCTTTATTTTACATACATACTAACTGGGTGTTTGAGGGAGCATTATGTGTAAACAGGTATCAGTAGATTTTTGGCACTTTCATTGTCAGTAATTTTTCTTCTGCTAATGTTGATAAGGTTTTGGCATTATGCCTTTAGTTTAAACTCTACATAGTGAGTTAAAATGATCGTTTGACTAGAACTTGGACAGGATGATATAAATGGCAATATGCTATTATAGAAAGAATCTAGGAAATGTGATGCATTAGTCCTTTGCACTGGAAATTTTACTGGGGAATGCTTAAACTTTTGGCTTGCAGTGGGATAAGAGGGAAGAGCAGTGGAAAAAAGGAAACCTATTGTTTACTGTAAAACAATGCAGTGAATTAGATATGGTGATGTTAGGACAGGAGTCTAAATATGACAAATATAGGCAGATTCCATTGCAGTGGCGAATTATATTGTGAATCAATCCTGAACACTTTTGTGGAGCTTCAGAATTTGTAAGACTTCAATATTTATAGTAGTTGTTGAATGTGTACCCTCTACACTGTTTCTAGGCTCTGGGGATGCAGTGTAGATCAAAATTAAGTTCTTGACCTAATGGAGTTTAATGTTCACTTTAGTGTGGGGGAGACCTTATGAACTGAAAGGTTAATTGGCTTAACTGTATATATTTGAAAAGTGTGGGTCTTTATGGATGTTTAAATTTGGTAACTCCCAGAGCTCCTTGGAGAAACGACAGACTCTCGGACTGGGGTAGGGAACATACAAGATGAGCCTAGAGCATTTTCTTGTGTCAGAAAGCTTGGAAGGATGCTCTCTCTACCCCCAGTGATGTGGGTATGTCAAAGGAACACAGGAACCAACTGAAAGAGCTCCCAATGGCCAAAGCTGGAACAATTTGAACCACAAAATACAGTAGTAGTTGATTATAACCCAAAGTATAAAATAAATATTTATGAGTCCATCCTGATATAAATAAATGATTGAATAAATAGAGAAATGGAGGAGGCGAGACAAATCTCCCATGCAGAATTCCAGATAATTTATGTAAACATTCTACTGTTAAGGAGGGAGAGAATAACTCCCTGGTCCTTAAGTGTGGGCTGTACATAGTGACTTCCTTCCAAAGAGTACGGTAAGGAAAGGAGGATAAAAGAGTACAGTAAGGAAAGGAGGATAAAAGAGTACCTGTATGGTGGAGAAACCTTACAAACACTGCTTCAGTCAGGTCAAGGTTAATATCAACAGTGATAAGTCATGTTGATAGTATATACCCTTGATAAGATGTTAAGGGAATGTTATTCTTACCTTTGTCATCCTCCTTTCAACAACCCATAAACCCAGAATAATCATGAGAATCAGACAAATTTAATTGAGGTACACTCTACAAAATATCTGACCAGTATTCCTCAAAACTGTCAAGGTCATGAATAACAAGTCTGAGAAACTGTCATAGCCAAGAGGAGCCTAAGGAGACATGATGACTAAATGTAATATGATATTCTTGGGGCCGGCCAGGTGATGTGGTGGTGAAGTTCACATGCTCTGCTTCAGCAGGCCAGGATCACGGGTTCGGATCCCAGGCACAGACCTCCACACCACCTGTCAAGCCATGCTGTGGTGACATCCCACATGCAAGATAGAGGAGATTGGCACAGATGTTAGCTCAGGGTGAATATTCCTCACCCCCCTCCAAAAAAATATATATATAGGATAAATGAGTGTGGGGTGTATGGGAACACTACTATCTGTAACTTTTCTATAAATCTAAAATTATTCTAAAATAAAAGGTTTTTAAGTTTAATTATTCCCTGTCAATCCAGGAAATATTTCAGAAGTATGAAGTTATAAAGAAGCATTTTCTTATAAAATACTGTGCTTTTTATAGTGTCAGTTTCTTTCCTGTTTGTACTAGTAGCCTGTGTTTACAAATGGAGCCTATTCTGGAAACTAAATATCTTCTACACTTTGCTCTTAGAGTAGATCATCAGGTATTTGACTGACTACAGTTTTTGGAGGCTGGAAGGATGCAGAAGACTAGGAGCTTATTCTTGTTTACATTGTTGTAGAAATAAGGTTAATATAATTGGAGAACATTATGTGACAATGTACCTTGTTATTGTGTATGAGAGAGAAGGCTCAATGAGATCTGTTGTTAAGAAAGGGCTCCAAAAGTTAGTTGGGCCCAAGGGTACGCAGAGTGCTTACAAATAGTTGAGGAAGCCATCCTGATTTGAACAAAAAAACTTCCTAGGTTAAGGGAAGCAAGGAATGAGTTTTGTTTTATTTTTTACCTTTTAGTTTGCTCGTTCTTATGCCTCATCAGCATTTTTTTGAGGATTTTCATTGATTCAACAAGTATTTGAGTGCATATTGTTTGAAATACTATATAATAAACTGTAGGAGAGATATAAAAGTAGGTCACAACCTTGTCTTCAAGAAATTTACAGCTTAATGCGACATGAAAGGAATGATAAGACATCGTTAATAGCTTTAATACAAGCAAAGTGAGAAGGGACATACAAAAGGAGTAGCATCAAAGTGTTGTTGGAAGTTCACAGGAAGGGAGAGATGAAAATTGGATTGTGAGAAAGGAAGAGAATCAGAAGAGGTTTCACATGGAGTGGAAATTTGATGAATGGATAAGATTTTGAGGGTTAGTGGTTAGAATAATGGCACTTGAGGTGGGAGGAATTTTTTTTTTTCTTTTTCTGCTTTATCTCCCAAATCCTTCCGGGACATAGTTGTATATCTTAGTTGCAGGTCCTTCTAGTTGTGGCACGTGGGACGCCACCTTAACGTGGTCTGACGAGCCATGCCATGTCTGCACCCAGGATCTGAATCACTGAAACGCTGGGCCGCTGTAGCAGTGTGCGAACTTAACCACTTGGTCATGGGGCCGGCCCTGGAATTTTTTTTTTAAGTATACTTTTTCGTGAGGAAGATTGACCCTGAGCTAACATCTGTTACCAGTCTTCCTCTTTTTTTTTCCCCTTCCCAAAGCCCCAGCACATTGTTGTATATCCTAGTTGCAAATCATTCTGGCTCTTCTGTGTGGGGTGCTGCCACAGTGTGGCTTAATGGGCTGTGCATAGGTCTGCACCCAGGATCCGAACCAGCAAACCCTGGGTCACCATAGTGGGGCGTGTGAACTTAACCACTTGGTCACAGGGCCAGCCCAAGGGAGGAATATTTTGAATAAAGGCAAAGGCAGAAGAGCCCTGGGCTTATTTGAGGGGGACAAAGAGGATGAGATTTTCAGTCTAGGGGTTAATGAGAGAGAAGACTGGGATTATTGACAGCCTTGTGAGTGAGGAATCTGTAGAAAAAGAGGATTGAGCCTGCCTTCAAAATGCCTAGGCTCATTCACTAGGTGACAGGTTGGCACAAGTCACAACTCTCAGTTGTTTCCTTTTTTGTGGATATTAGAACATAACTCACAAACTTGTAAGGATCAAGCAAGAGACTTTGTGGAAGTTCTTTTGGCACATTGTAAAATACTCTAGATAAATTATTTAAAGGTGAATATTGGAAATGGAAAGAGGCAGAGAGAGATGTGATACTTGATGCAGTCTGGCAAGTGCTTTAGATGTGGGGTGGTCAGGGAGAGGGAGAAATAAGAATGACATTTGCTTTCTGGATGACTGGAAGCACGGAGTGCAGTTCACAAAACTAGACAGGTCAAAAGGAAGAAGAGCTAGTTCAGTCGGGAATTTGATTAAATCAACTTTGCATAAATATAATTTGAAGTGCTGGTGAGGTATCCAAGTGGGTATGTGTGGTAGGCAGTTGAAATGTGGGCTTGGAGCTTGGGAGAAGAGTGAGGCTAGATATACAGATTGAGACTCGCTTATCAATGTTTGCTGAAAGCTTACTAGGTGCATAAACGTTGTTATTGACTGAATGTGTCTCCCCAAATTTCCCATGTTGAAGTCCTAATCCCCTATGTAATGATATTTGAAGGTGAGGCCTTTGGAGATAATTAGGTCATGAGGATGGAACCCTCATGATTGGGATTAGTGCCTTTATAAGAAGAGACTAAGGAGAGATGATCCCTCTCTTGGCCATGTGAGGATATGGCAAGAAAGTGGCTGTCTGCACAACAGAAAGAGGGCCCTCGCCAGATATCGAATTTGCTGGCATCTTGACCTTGGACTTCTCAGCTTCCAGAGCTATGAGAAATAAATATTATTTAAGCCACCCAGTCTATGATATTTGCTATAGCAGCCTGAACCAAGACAGGCTTCTCACCAGGTTGTGACCTCTTTCTTGCTCTTTAGGTTGCTTGCAACCTGGTGGGTTAATTTTATTAGAAATTTGAGAGTAGGAGGAATAATAGCAGCTAATATTTATTGAGCACTTGCTGTTTATCAGGTACTGTTCCAAGTGAGGTAAAGAGATATTAAGTAGTTGTTTAGGGTCGTAAGTTAATAAGTGACAGCACCAGGTTCAAACCTAGGCATTCTGGCTCTTAGTATTTAACTTTATATAGTCTTATAGCTTAACACTGTACTATGCTGTCTCTGAGTGTGTCTCTGAAGAAAGAAGACAAAGGAGAAACTTGGGAGTGGCCAGAAAGTGATGCAACTTTTCCCTACATGTAGAATAGTGTTTAGGCTTCATTGCAACTATATACTTGAGTTTATAGTAAGGTTTCCTTCTCGGGTGTTCTGATAAAGAAAGCAAATTATCGTGTGGTTAAATGTAGATATACTATATCAATCTTCTGAGCAGTCGTCAGTTATGAAGTGGGTCTGTTTAAATGAAGGTGTCCAGTAGAGAAGAGGTGATGGCTTAGTCTCCAGTAGCGCTAGCCAGGATAGTGTTCAGTCTGAAAACAGCATAGGAGGTCCTTAAGTCATAGTGAATTTATCATCCTTATGAATGGAGGACGGCACTTTTTGTATTTTCATCCTCAATGTGGAGAAAAGAATTCATGGAAATATTGATTTAAGGTATATAGCTGAAATGCTTTCAGGTAGTTTCTTACAATAATAGCTTCTGTAGTGTGTCTGCTATAAGCTTGGTACCCAGACTGTGCTTTACATTTATTTCATGTGGAATGTGCTGCTTGGCTTTAGCTGAACCTTATCTTTTAACATGTGAACTTACACCAGAACTTGATTTTTATGCTTGTAAGAGAAGCTTTATTTTAAAATTATCTCTGATCACTATAAGGCAAAAATTTACAGTTGTGGCTAGAACAAATAATATCTGCATTTATTATGTCAAAGTAGATCATTGGTTTTGTAGTGAAAAAGTTGATAAATGTGCACTTAATTTTTTTTTCTTTGCTGAGGAAGATTCGCCCTGAGCTAACATCTGCTGCCAATCTTCCTCTTTTTTTTTTGTATGTGAGCTGCCACCACAGCGTGGCCACTGACAGATGAGTGGTGTAGGTACTTGCCTGGAAACCAAACCCAGGCTGCTGAAGTGCAGCATGCTGAACTTAATGACTAGGCCACTAGGGCTGGCCCTGCACTTAATTTTTAAAAAGCTTATTTGTATAGCCTGATCTTGTTTCAGTTTTATTCAATTAAAAACTGCACTTGCTTGGGAAATTTTTTTGACCAAAATCTTCATATGTTTGAAATTTAAAAATAAAAGTAGTTACTTAACAGTTGTTTGATATAAGTGAGTTAGAAAGGTTATTTATTTACTTTTTTGCTGAGGAAGATTTGCCCTGAGCTAACATCCGTGCCAGTCTCCCTCTATTTTTTAGTACGTGGGCCACCAGCACAGCACGGCTGCTGACAGAGTGGTGTAGGTCCATGCCTGGGAACCAATCGTGAGCCACTGAAGTGGAGCACACTGAACGTAAGCAGGGCCACTGTGGCTGGCCCTAGAAAGGTCATTTTTAATTGGTTAACTTGAGAACCAATTTTACCTTTGGTGAAATATTTAAATGCTGATATTGTTTGGTTTTGTTAGTAAGAATATTTACCTCATTGTGGTAGAACCTGGATCTTTTAAACGTTATTTAATATACTAATGAAATTAAGTACCTGCCAGCTATTAAATACATTGTTAGACTTAGAGGCCCAATTTGTTTTGCATCATGCATGAAATGAATAGCCTAAAATCCCTTGATATTGTAGCAGGATATTTAGTTAAAAGTAGGTCTAATGTGATTGTAGAGGTAAACTATTGTATCTATTGAAAAAAGGAAATGGCTAATCTCTAGAAGGCCCTTTTGCAACCTAGGTTCCTAATAACCATTTTGGGAACCTATATGACGAAGGATTGCTTTAACCAGCATTAAGTTCCTTTAAAAAGGAAGAGCTAACTTGAGAGACTGTTTCATTCTGTATGTAATGGTTAAGAGTTTGGGTTCTGGAATTAGACTGTTTGAGTTGGAATCTAGCACTTACAGTGTAGTCTTTTATCCCTGAACCTCCGTTTCTTCATCTCTAAAATGTAAGTAATATATGACTTACTTCACAGAGTGGTTGGTATACACTTGTACGTAGTCAATATTTGATAAAAATTATCCAATCGTTCTATATGCCTTACTAAAATTACATTTTATTTAAATTACCATTTGTAAATGGGTTTTTACTCTTAACAGGATATTAAGAAAATATTTTCTTGTCAATAAATTTGTTTCCGTAATTTTAATGACTATGTAATATTTGAACATGCTATTTGTCATCCTTAACTGTTTCATTATTGTTGTGCACATAGGATTTATCTGATGTTTTTGCTCACTGCAGTATTTTGTAATAATCCTCTTGAATGTGAATCTTTGTGTAGTGCTCCTGTTTCAAGCAACAATAACTAAAATACATACATATAAAGATTATGTTGTGCACAAGTTGCCTATAGAACTTAAATTCATTTTCATTTTACATTTAGGAGTTGAAGTAGAGGTTTCTTGGAGCAGAAAGATCCAAATTGCTGTGAGGTGCCGGCGATTGGGAAGGGTGCTTATTAGTAAACGTTTTTAAAGCATTGGACCATCTTGTTGGAATTTGTATAGGACTGTTATCCCGAACTTCAGTTTTATTTTACAATGATAAGTTCAAAGAAAATCCAGAGAAATCTACTGTGTTCAAAAATAGTCGATACAACTTTTGAGTGCAGAAACAATATTATAAAATCTGTTTTTATGGGGCAAAGGAAGACGGGATGCCTGAGTGTGTTTTTTCTTTCACAGGCAGTCTCATTCCAGTCAGCAGTGTAATTGGAATGCAACTCCAATCTGGAGGAGGAAGGGGAATTTTTGGCAAGAAGATACTGAGCATTTGGGAGTTTTATTCAGATTAAGCATAGACAACCATTCATTATGAGTACAACTCAGTAAGAAGAGCAATAGCGTTCTATTTCTACAGCTGGGATTTACTCTGATATTATTACGTGGTGTGTTGCATTTAGATAACTCCTTTCCAACCAGAAAAATTATTGACTTAAATGAAATGGTAATATTTATTACATCTGCACTTCTGCAAGTGATTTTCTTCAATCACTGCCACAAATCAAATATACTAAAGGAAATTTTTGTGAAATTTAAGAACATTTCTTGAGAAAATAACAACAAAAGGCGTTTATAGTATGATATTTGAATTATGGCTGACCTGCAAGCTCTGAGAGCAAAGGACTATATCTTATTTATCTTTGTATCTGCAGAATCTGTCATAGCATTTGGTACAAAGTGGGTGCTCAGGAAACGTTGAATAAAAGAGTGAATGTTGTGGGAAGGTACTCCCTTCTCATTAACCATTTCAAGATGGTCACATCTGCATCTGTGAGAGAGAGAGGAGTTACTGGTATACCAGCATGGCTGACTTTAGTTTATTTGGGTCATCTCTTCTACCTCTTTCAAACCGTCCATCTGCAGAAGGGGTGAATAGAATAGCTAGAGCAGGCTAGGTTTTGGGAATGTAGACTTAAGAATGAGAAATGCTTTGAAGGAATTACTAACATGATTAAATTAGTCTAGTAAAATTAATCTAGTGGAAATCTACAGACCATCTGAGATGGTCCCTAATGAATTCTGGAGTAATGGTACTGCACTAGTGTAATGCCACATTTGTAGTTAGCATGAATCAAAATTAACACATGACTACTCAATATCTGGAGTCCAGTATAATGTTTTAAGTAGAAAAATTAGTGGAATTCATTGAATTATGTACTTAAGATTTCCACACCTTTCTGTATATATTGCTTCAATAGAAAGCTTAAAGATATTGAAATACTAATAGTTGTCTAAGAGAAAGTCTGCATTCCTTAGACTTTATTCTGGCCTCACTCATCTTACAAGTTTTCTCTCCTGCTAGTCTCTTCCTGTAACTTAGTCTAGTGTTTCTCAACATTATTTTTACTTCTCTCCTGTAATAATCATTTAGAAAACAAAAATGAAAGTTCCTCCACATTGCTACCCCTCCCTAGCTCCACGTTTCTCAATCTTGGCTCAACCTTCTATAGTTTCTATTACAAAAGAAATGATAGATTTACAAATATAAATTCATACAAATATAAAATTGTTACGAATACAAAATTACCTTATAATATTCATTCCCCAGGAGATTCTGATACATACCTCTTTGGTTGAGAATTGGTTATGGTGACGATTAGGGGTTTGTCCTATTGAAATTCATCAATTCATTGTTTATTGAGCTCTTATAATTGGTATCGAGGATGGAGGGAGCAATGGGCTGTGGTTCTAGTACCCAGAGTACATTCCCAAGAGAGACAACAGTGCACTAAAGGCTCCATGTTGTGAAAATAATTTATTATGCAAATAAATAAAATTACCAAATCTCAAGTCAGGTTTGACAATCTTGCTTTCAAAATTTATAAATGAGAGTCTGCTTCTAGGGTATAAAAATAATTTAAGCAGAAACTGGTTGCTAACTTGATCTCAACAGCTCCAATCTGATCCTGATATTTCTTTATGTTATAAATTAATCTTGTTTCTTCCAGGTCCCTGATATTATCTTCCCTAGGCTCTGGGTTACTAAATTTCAATTTCTCTTCATAAACTTTGAACCTGATTTTAAAGTTCTTTTTTTTCTTTTGATTTTTCATTTGCCCTTTGAAACTTAGTCGTATATTAGCAACATCCTATTTATGATTTTTAAAAGAAAAATTTTCAAATATGACCTGATGAGCATATTTTAAATAAAAGGAAACATATAAAAATAAGATTTCGTAAGTGAAAATCATGATTAGTTGAGGATTGGTAATTTATCTGTCATATAGTGTAAAACATTCCCTTTTAGTGAAGTTATTTTAGATTATTTTGGAGTCTGTTTCATTCATTCAACAAATATTTATTGAGTGCCCTTCAAATACTGGGACACTGTGTGCTTGGTGCTGGAGATACAAAGAAATGAGGCAGACATGATTTATGCTATGTGGAGTTTTCAACTCCACAGTTATAAGCAACATTCTAAAAGTAAACAGTTATAATAAAGTATGATGAGTGCCTGTGATAAGTATGGGCTTCTGTGAAATACAAGTGGGCAGAGGGTTGGGGCGAACATGTTCTAAAAGGCTTCCTTCCCTTTTGAGATGAGTAGGTGGAAAAGCTTGGGAAACATGTTTCAGGCAGAAGGAATGGCACATGAAGGCTATGGATGAGAGACGGAGTACATTTGAGAAAGTGAAAGTTTAGTGTGACAGGATCTTGGACTTGGGGGTGTGGAGGGAAGGGCTGGTGATGAAAGTTGAGGTCAGAGAGGTAAGCAGGAGCCAGAGCCAGAAGGGCATTGCCAACCAATGTAAAGTTTGGGCCCAAAGATCTTAGGAATGTTTTAGGGATGAAGGTCAGAGAGGAGGAAAGAGAGACAAGGTTCCTGAGAAAGTTGGGTATGAGATCCAGAGCACAGGTGGAAGGATAATTTTGATGAACGTTTTAAGGATGTTTTGGAATGTTATTTGGAGGAGGGGAAATGGATGTAAAGACTTAATCACATTTTGAGGAAGATCACTTTGGGTCCAGTGTGGAGAACTGATTGGAGGGGATTGAGGCTTGAGGCAGGGGACTGATTGGGAGGTTGTTGTAATGACCTAGATAGTAGCTGACAGTGGTCTTGACTAGAGTGTTGGCACTGGTAATAGAAGTGGACAGATGAAGGATATTTCAGAGGCAGAAATATCTAGAGTTGACTAGAGTTGGTAATTGCCAGGAGGTGGGGAGGGAGAGGAGTAGTGAAGGTTGCTGTGGAGGTTTCTGACTAGGACAGTGGAGTGGAAAGCAAGGCTATTTATTGAAAGAAAGTAAACTGGAGGAGCAGTTTTAGGCGCGATGGGAGATGGTGATTGTATTTTGGGGGCATATTTAGTTTGCATGTGTGGAGCTGGAGTTCAGAAGAGAGCTCAGGGTTGGGTTTATAGATTTAGGTGTCATCAAAATGGTAAAGACGGGGGAGAATGTATGGAAAAGTGGCTCTTCAGGTTTATTTTTCAAGAGGACAGGAAGAGTTTTGTCAATCTGTTAAACTGTGAACTCCCTCTCAGGAAAAATGTGAGTGCTCTCCCCCCAAAATAGACATATATGTAACAGGTTACATGTAATTGCAAAATTTACAAAATTGGGCGTCTTTGATCCTTCGGTTATAGAGTAAATGAAGAGGACCTAGGGCAAAACCCTGAAGAATCTCAACTTTCATGGATGGAGCATAGGAAACACATCTGGCAAAGAAGACTTAGAATGAGTTTTATGCCTGGTGTAAAACCAGGTGAATGTGGTGTTAAATAGAAACCAAAAGAAGAGAGGGTTCCAGAAGAGGGAGTAGTGAGTAGTGGCAAATGCCTGTCAAGGGTCAAAAAAGTGTCCGTGGGTAGGTTTAGTAATTAGGTCCCCAGGGCTTTGGAAAAGCAGTGTAGGAGCAGTGGTGAGAGAGGAAGCCAGATTGCAGTGGTTTGAGGCATTAGTGGGAGGTAAAGAAGTGGAGTCACAAAGTGTAGACAGTTCTTTAAAGACGTTTTGTTATCAAGGAGAAGAGGTAGGATGGTGGCTGGAGGGAGGAGGCACGGGCGAGACTTGAGTATGTTTAAAATGCCCATGAGGCTGTCAGTAGAGGGACGAAAGACAAGGTGCTGAGAAAGTGCTGTGTTCGGTATGAGACCCAGAGCACAGGTGAAGGATCGTGTTAGACATTATAGTGGAAGGAAGAAAAAAAGAATGCATATCAAAACAGTAAGTTTGTCAGATTAGTGACAAGAAGTTGGAGAAATTCACATATATTTTGTTTCTCTGAAGTAGGATGTGAAATCATTTCACTTCTTAAATCATAGGATGGTGGTTAAAAAACACCATGCTTACTTCATGAATACTGAAGATTATAATTTGGATTTGTCTATGTGTCGTATAGGTATTGATCCTGAATATTCTGTTCAGTTTTTATGGTGATAACAAAAGTTTAGGGAGGAATTCTTTTAAATCAAGTTTATGGATTGATATTCTTAGTTATGGCCTTAGTTTTCATGACTGAGTTTTTATGTTTTTAAAAACAAAACTGTTTCGAGGATAGGGCCTAAGAGACTGACTAGTAAATCAGTATCTTGTGCTTGTTTAATAATTTTTTATTCATTTACTGGTGACATCTATCTTCAAAATGATTTTTATTTGAACTTTTAAAGTGATCAGTTATATTTAGACTTATTCCCAAGGTTTCTTATGTTAGATGAATTTTTATACACTAAACTTCCAATAATTGTAATTAGTTGAACAGACTATTTAAACTGAGTAGAAGTGAGTAGAAATTAATGAAACATTACTCATAGATGTTTTATAAATTAAACTATAAATATATGGAAATTGGTGTTTTCCCTTCACTTGTATCAAGTTTGAATTAAAGAAGTTGTTTATGACTCTCTTCATAAGCACTATTTTTTTAATTGACATATAATGCACTTACTGTAAAATTCACCCCTTTAAAGTGTGCAATTTAGTGGTTTTAATATATTCATAAGGCTGTGCATCCATCACCAGATAAGTAATAATTTAATGCAAGGTAATCCAGAGAATGTGGATTTAGGATATCTAGCTCAATATATTAACTTTTTATTTTTGAAAGATATAGTTGATCTATCTTGTCCTTGAGCTGATGATTTAGAAGAAAATTTCTCTCTCCTGTAAAGTTCCTTTGCAGTCTAGATAGAGAGTAAATAACAAAACATTATTGTTTTTTAAAAAAATCTCCTCTGTATCAAGAGAGCTTTATCTTATTTATGATCCCCTTCAATATAAAATTATTTCATTCTTAAAATATATATATCAACCTGAATTTACATATTTCCTCCCTAGGACTCTTTTTCCCTTGCCACTGAACTACTCTGAGAATAGATCCTGGGGGAAGATAGGAATTGAGTCCTTATTAGGATACCAGATTTATAAACTTCCTTGCCCTCAGCTGTTACTTGTGATCATTGTTAAAGTTGCAACCACTGGCTCAGATGTCTTTTTCTAGTCTTTAGTGAGAGTTTGTGATCATATGTCATACCTTGCTGTAGTTTCATACTTTGCTGTAGTTAGTGTTTAGTAATTATTTACTGGTGTTTTCAGTGTTTTAAAATGAAACTTTTGACAATTCAGTCATACCATTTTAATTCTTCCCATGTATTTTTTGTTTCCCTTACAGTACTCTGTGCAAAAAACTTGGTGAAAAAGGATTTTTTCCGTAAGTAAATTGACTTTAAATCTTGTATGTTGTGTGTAGGTTTTTTTAGATAGCATTTTCAGAATTGTCTAGTTTAGGGATTTCTCTGTTTAGAAATACACTCAATGTTGTTTTATGAATGCTTTGGTTTCAGAGTCTTTTGACATCACATTTGTTAGAGGATTTTGTGCTTTTTTAGCCTCAGTCCCTTTCCCTTTATCCACCCTCCCATATATTTGTGTGAAATGTGTGTGTGTGCAGGTGTGTAAATGTAGACGTGTGTAATGTATAATGAAAGTGTGCACATACTACTGGACTTCCAAAAAAGGTTTGAGATTATTTTGTAAACACTTTTTTTCTTTTCTAACGTTTTATAGGAAATTTTACCCATGCATTCAGGATTCCTTGGAAGGTAGAAAAGTCGTTCAGCCTACTTGGAATGTCCAGAGTGTAGGAAAGAGATCTCTGCCACACTTGATCATAGGTGCTGTTATGTCTCAGACTCTCAAGCAGACATTTGGTTCCCATATTTGCAGTCTCTTTGCCAAGCTGTTGTGAATTTTTTTGTGGCTGTATTTAGGATTAAGTTTTGTGAGGGAGGAGTGGGAAGTACCCCTCACGTGTGTTTAAAGTCTTTACCCTGTAACATTATACTTCACAATAGCTTTAAATTATTGAGTAAAAATGATAGAAGTTTTAGTAAAAGAACTCTAAGCCAACAAAATTTTATATGTAAAATATTTGAAATTAGAAATAGAGAAAATTTATGAGATTTTTAAATTCAAGTCCTACCAACCAGCAAAAACTGGCTGTGTGTGCTAATTTAATATGGCATTAGATAATTTTTCAAGGGTTTGATTGAAAGAAATAAGCTCTTGGGGGCTGGCCCTGTGGCTGAGTGGTTAAGTTTGTGTGCTCCACTTCAGCGGCTTGGGGTTTCATTGGTTTGGATCCTGGGAGTGGACATGGCACCGCTTGTCGTTTCACGTTGAGGTGGTGTCCCACCTGCCACAACTAGAAGGACCCACAACTGAAAAAAAAAAAAAGTACATAACTATGTGCTGAGGGGATTTGGGGAGAAAAAAGGAAAAAAAAAAGAAGCTCTTGATATATTTTTAAATCTTACTTAATTCATTCTACTTGAAATTTTTTACTTCCAATCTTTCTAGAGTAGAACTGAATTAAAATTTGTGAAATAACATAGAATTATATAATTGAAAAAGTTTATGGTATCTGTGCTTATATGGGAAAGCAATTAAATAGGATAATTTGGTACATAGTTAAGAAGAAAGTTAGAAGCAGTCTCCAACTTATGTACCATGTGCCCTCCACCCCACTGCATGTCACCTAATGACCAGTGTGTACTCTTTTTACCCTTCTTAAGGTTGATCTGGGGTAAGAGTTATCCTAGTAGGACTGCACAGTGGCAGATAGGATTGGATAGGCAGGTGACAAGAGGAAAAGGGCGGAAAGTCAGGAATGCACCCTCTTAGAGCTGCTTCTATACCCTCCAAGACATCTGCTCTGGTTTTAAAGATAAAATCTTCAGTTTTGTCTCCCAGCGTTCCTTCCCAAATTCTTTTCCTTCCTCCAGAGTCCTAAGACACAGCTTCTCCAATAAAATATCCAGATATCCTTGTCTCAGTTTTCTGAGGAAATCTAGAGGAATCTTACTTTAATTCTTTGTAAACCTCTGAGAGCCGATTATGATCACTTAGATGATCTTCATCTGTCCTTAAGTTGTAGGTTAAAAAAAGAAGGAAAGAAGGAAATTCTTTCTCTTTTTCATTTGTGTAGGCAGTAAAAATTAATAAAAATCCTTGAGTTGTGAGCTTGCTTCAGGGATAAGAAAATTAGGGGGAACTGTGTGACTATCTCTAAAACCCAGAATGGAAGAAACATTTGATGGCCGTGGAAAGGGAAACAGAAACGCTGGTCCTGAGGCCTTCAGGGGATGGAAGTATCCCCCAGGTTCCCACTAGCGAAGGTCCTCCCGCTGTGGTTGATTGACATCTATTTATGATCTGTTTATAAGTTGAGAGTTGCCCACATTAATTTCAGAGAAAGAATTAAATAATAGTTCATAAGTCTTTTAATTAAATGTGAGTGAGAATGTGTGTTTATTGATCAGAATGCAGTTATCATTGATAGTGAAATATAGTTAAGTATGCAGTTTAGTATTGAATGAGAAAAGTAAATTTTAATATGAAGCATAACTATAGGCTGGTGAAATATATATATATATTTTTAACTATAGGAAAAAATATGCTGCCATGTGTTGTCTTTTGTAAGATTAATTTGTATAATTTGAGATAATACTGTTTATTCCAGGGTATCTACCCTTGCTGAGAAAAGTTTTGTTAATTCATTTTTTTGAACTGTTTCAAGTTTATTGGCTTTAAAAACAGATTACTTCTCCCTTCCTCCAAAATTTTAGCAGGAAAATTTTCAAACATATAGGAATATGTAAAGAATTTTACAGTGAATACCCATCTGGATTTTACCATTAAGTTTATCACATATCTATCCATTTAGCCATTATCTGTGGAGTTTTTTTTGCTGAGAAAGATTGGCCCTGAGCTAACATCTGTGCCCATCTTCCTCTACGTTGTATGTGGGATGTCAGCCACAGCATGGCTTGAGCAGTGCACGAGTCCGCGCCCAGGAGTTGAACCAGTGAACTCTGGGCTGCCAGAGTGGAGCGTGTGAACTTAATTGCTGTGCCACTGGGCCGGCCCCCATTATCTGTTTTTTTTTAAAGAATGTTTTCATTAGTATAAATTTTTTTCTCTCTTTTATGCAAATTTAAGTAAAATATTTGTTAGTAAGATACTATGTGAAGGTGTATTCTATAGGGGCCAATTTGAACTTAACTCAGAACCAAGATGGTTGGTTGAAGTTTTTTTCCTTCCCTCAATCAAAAACAAAAGCTTTATTTTCTCTGCACAGTAACTCACTTTTAAGTTGAGATTTTTTTCCATTATTATTTTCAGCTCATTAAGTGCATTTGTTTAGTAAGGAAGTTCTTGAACTTCAGCTGTTTTATATGACTCAGCAATGATGGGGAGAATTGAGAAATTTAAAAAAACAGAAAATGCTTTAACCGCTTTATATTTACCGCTAGAGGTCTCACTAACTTCAGAAAACTTTGATAACTTTTGACCACATTAGAGTGATTTGGCTCTCACGTTAAATTTTTGTAGAATATCAGGTAAGTTGAAACTCTAGGTATTTTTTTATTAGGTAGAGAGCTTAACAGAAGGAAAACAGAAGGATGGGACTCAGACTTTTCGTACTTCATTAAGGATCAAGAAGCCAGTGTTTTTGTTGTGGAAAAAGTTGTTTCTCCTAGTCTTCAATTCTTTAACTAGTTAAACAACATCCAAAGGGAAAGCTGGAAAAGTAATTTTTGTCTGTTTTTCTTAAAAATATACATTTATATGTTTATTTGTTTAGATAGTAGAGTCAAGGGAACAAGAGTGGATTCTTCCCAGGAGAAGATATTTAATGTTATTGAAGGTAGAGGGAAAAGTAGTCTTCCATTAAACACATTTGCAGATGGTTAGGGATTATTGAAATAATGTGAATAGCACTAAACTTTGAGAACAATATAGTTAAATAGATTGATGCCCGATTTAATTTAAAATTTAACACTTAAATTTTGATCTTCTCTTACTTATTTGAAGTTGACAGATCGTAGAATTGGGAAACTGCCTAGGTGATCTCTGTCTGGCCCTGAATCCTGGCAAATTAGTATTCTTGACTTTTAAAAAAATTAGCATAGATATCGAGGTGCAAAGGTTCTCCAGTGATCAACACTTACTAATATTTGGTTCTAGTATTTTTAGCTGTCTGTAGGAAATCTACACTATCCCAATATGTCTAACATCCAAATTGTCATTTTTGTCTCTAATGTTTTATTTAGTTCTACCTTCTTCTCCTATTTTATTTTATTTTTTGGTCAAAAGGACCTCTGTTTTCATTGATACTTTGGCCTGAAAACTGTAATGTCATCTTTGATAGTAATTTCTTACTAATTCATATTAGATCTTTCAGAGTAATTCTTTTAACTGTCATTTCCTTTTCCTTTTCATGTGACTTTCCTAGTTTCAGGGTCTTCTCATCCTACTGTTGGGTTGTTACAATAGCTTCATAGGTGGTCTCTGTGCCTCTAGTCTTCCCTTCTCCCGGTCCACCCTGAATACCACTAATAGGAAAATATAACGTATTTACAGCCATGCTCAAGAACCTAAAATGGCTCCCTATTATCTACCTCAGTCATTCCAAGCTCTTATTTTGTGACTTTTAAGCTTCTCTTACTGGATCAATCTTATCTCTCCAGTAGTATTTATTTTTACACCTTAGCACAAACACTTTGTTTAAACTCCTCAAAGCCCTTCGGATACTGTCATGCCCTCCTTGGTGCTCTTCCTATTTGTCCCTTAAAGCTCAAAGGAGTCCCAAGCCTTTCTGTACTGTTCACACTCAAACTGTTCTCTTGTTTTTCTGAGCTCTTGTACTCACTGTTGAACCACATGGTAAGTGAGAGGTATAATACAGTATAGTGGTTAAAGAGCATAAAATTGAGAGCCAGACTGTACGTGCAGGGGATTAGAATCTAAACTTTAGATCCTACCTCTGCCAGCTTACTACTGTGTGACCTTGGGCTGGTTAATTAGCTGCTTTGTCTTCAGTTTCCTTATCAGTAAAACAGAGATTATAGTGGTATTTACCCCATAGGGTTATTGTGAAGATTAAGAGATTTAATATATGTAAAGCATTTAGAATAGTGCCTGACACAGTATTACAGGTGTTTTCTTTAGAATCATTGCAGTCAAATACTTGTTTATTCTCAAGTGTCCCTCCACCCCCACCTCCATGTAGGGCATTCTTATCTCCCCAGTTAGATGGTAAGTTCTTTTAAGGCAAGGTATTAGATTTTTTTGTTTCATTTTCTCATTACTCATGGTAATTATTCAGTAAAACTTTTTGGCTAACTTGATTTCTTTGTAGCCCATGGTCCTGTGTGAAAACCTTTAAACAGTTCTTTCTTTAAATGAACTGCTAAGGGAGACCTTGGGAAAACTCTAAAGAGAGCCAAGAATGTTTTAAGCATTCACCTTTCTGGGATCAAAGGGCTGGTAAAGATCTATAAAGACTTCCACATTATGAGGTAACCTCTAGACTTTGGTAGTTTATGCTGAGAATGTTTTGGGACAGGAACAAGAAAAAACGTAAGTTTTGGTATTTAATGTAGAACTAACTTTAATCTTAGTTTTAAAATATACCACTTTTCATTTATAGCTAGATGTTAAACTTTTTAAAAAGAGCTAAAGAATGGAATAATCTTTTGTAACAAATGGTAATCTTTATATAATTAATCTTTCATGTCAAAATATTAATTAAAAAAAAGTTCTTCCCTTTTTTCACAGGACTTCCTGATCCATTTGCTAAGGTGGTGGTTGATGGATCTGGGCAATGCCATTCTACAGATACTGTGAAGAACACACTCGATCCAAAGTGGAATCAGCATTATGACCTGTAGGTTTAAGTGATTAATTTGAAATAGAATCAATATTATTTGATAGAGTCTTTGAAAGGAATGACTGAAAATGATCTGAGTCTTATCTGTGGTATAATTGGGGCTTCACAGAGGGGTACAAAACCCAGTGGGAAGGTACTTTGGCTTTTTGATAGCAGTTTGAGGATGAGGTACCCTTAAGCCTATGAAGAACAAAGTGAAACTGGCTCACAGCATTGAGCAGTTCCCCCCTCCTTTTTTCAATTAAAAAAGGTATTAATTCACTTTAGGCCAATTATAAGTATAAAACCAGAAGTCAGAATTGGGATACACTCATAGGCATTCTTTTTTGCTTCTATATGAATGATTTCTTTCTTTCTTTTAAATTTTATTTTAATCATGGTAGCATATATACCTTTTTAAAAAGGAGAATGATACTGTAAGGCTTTTAATGGGAAAGTGCAGCTCTCTGCCCCATTCTTATTTTTGATACACATTCTCAAGGTTGCTGTTTTCAATAACTTTGGCTACTTATTCTGATATTTTTTCTGTTTCTGGATGTCATGCTTATTTTATAGCATCTTGATTTTTTTTTTTAGGTATTATTTTGAAGTTTCCTGCCATAGAAGATGATTTAGCTTTTACAACTGATTTCCCTCATTCCTGCATGACACCTACATGCCCCTTCCTTTCTCCTCGCCCTCCTATAATAGTTATTTGAAACTTTTTGGTTGGATTGTTGTTCTGTGTTTACATTATTATGAGCATGTAAATATTCGTAACTGAGTTGTATTAAATATGGTATGTGCAATGATTACATTTCCTTTCTTGACAACTTTTGTTTTTTTAAAGTTAATAACTATCTTATTTTGCTATCTGTTTAGTTTTCTGTCTCATCAGTTAGTTCTTAAACCCTCCTACAGAACTGAACATCTCTGCATATGTTCAGCTACATGAGGACTTCCATTGGCTTTGTTTTCTCCCTCCTGGAGCCTCTGTCTTTTGCTCCAGACTGGTCTGGTGGTTCTCAGAGACCTGCACAGCTGTCCTGGGACTTGCCTTTATCATTATGTTGGGAATTTCCTTTGTCTTTTCTAGGTCCAATGACTTCCTATTTTTTGGTTTACTTCCCTGTTTTGGTGCTGTCTATCTTCTGTTGTCATCTTGAGAAAGTGCAAAGATGGAAAAAAAATTTTGAGATCTTATCTGAAAATATGTTTTATCTTTTTACTTGACTGATTGAGTACAGACTTCTAGATGAGACATCACTCCCCCCCCCAAATTTTGAATACATTGCTTCATTATCTTCTGGGCCTAGATCAGCACTGTCGAATAGACGTAAAATGTGAGCCACAAATGGGAGCTCGTCTGTAATTTTAAATTTTCTAGTAGTCACATTAAGAAAAAATAAAAAGAAACAGATGAAGTTAAGATTAATAATATATTGTATTTAATTCAGTATATCTAAAATAGTCTCATTTCAACGTATAATCAATATAAAATAATTATTGAGTTATGTTTTATATATGTGTGTGTGTGTGTATGTATGTATGTGTGTGTATGTATATATATATATATATATAAACCAGGATGAAATATCTGGGCTGTTTCCCCAACTTTATTTTCCAGCATTCCTATTTAATTGTAATTTCTACTCTCACATTTTTAACTTCCAACATCATTTTGCTTTCTGAATATCCCTTTTGCATAGCTTCCTCTTATTTCTTGGATGCAGTAACTTCTCTGATGAGAGAAGTGAGTCTTAATTGTAGTTTTCTTCTGTTACCTACGTTGTGTCTGTTTTCTCAGAGTTCCTCTTTTCTGTTAGTTTGATTTTGTTGTCTGTCTTTCATGATGAAGGTGAGGCACTTAAATGTTGATTGGAAGCTCTGTGCCTATGGGTAGAGCTGATCAACTCACTAGTGTAATCAGGTGTGACTGTGATATTTTCATTGCACAGAATTCTCCTGTTTCCTGCCTAGGGCCTATATTCTTGGGTGCTACTGTTCTGGAGCTGAATACTGTAAGGATGCTAGGAGGTCTCTCCATTCACTAGATTAACCTCTCCTTATTACCCCTGTTTTTACTATGGAATTTCACCTCCTCCCTCAGCTGTGCCCAGTGTCCCTGAGTAGAGAATGTTTCAGAGGATAAACCTTTGATCCTCCTGCTAGGATTGGGGGTGAACTGGGTGGGAAAAGGATTTGGGGAGTTCTTTCTGTTCCTTTTAAACACTTGCCCCAATCCTTCTGTTTCAGCCCCACCATCACTGTCAGAGTATCTTGGGCATACAGTTTGGGAATATTTCAGGGGTTTTGGGGCAGTGATAGTGTTGCTTCTTCTCTATTCCTCTCTGCAGGCTTAGGTTTCTTTTTTTCTCCAGGTTGCTAATTCAGTTGTCACATGCTGTCTAAGCTTCTGCCATTTTATCAACATCTCTTATGTTATAAACATGTTTAATTGTCCTGATAATTGACTAAGTCTTTAGCCTTTTAAGCTTCACAGTCATTGTACTTCACTCTTCATCAACCTCAACTTTTCTTCAAAATGTTCCACTTGAACTTTACCTACAAAAACTAATGTTAGATCTCCCATCAAAACTTCTATGCCTGACAAGAGAAAGGAATACAAGGAATCCAGATAGGGAGTGAAGAAGTGAAACTCTTGCTGTTTGCAGACCACATGATGTTATATATAGAAAACCCTAAAGAATCCATCAGAAAACTATTAAAAATAATTAACAACTACAGTAAAGTTGCAGGGTACAAAATCAACTTAGAAAAATCAGTTGCATTTCTATATTCTAATAACGAACTTACAGAAAGGGAACTCAAGAATACAGTTCCATTTACAGTTGCAACAAAAAGAATAAAGTATCTAGGAATAAATTTAACCAAGGAAGTGAAGGACTTATACAATGAAAACTATGAGACATTATTGAAAGAAATAGATGATGACATAAAGAGGTGGAGATTCCATGCACATGGATTGGAAGAATAAACGTAGTTAAAATGTCCATACTACCCAAAGCAATCTGCAGATTCAGTGCAATTCCAATCAGAATCCCAATGACATTCTTCACAGAAATAGAACAAAGAATTCTGAAATTCATGTGGGGCAACCAAAGACCCTGAGTTGCTAAAGCAATACTGAGAAAAAAGAACAAAGCTGGAGGCATCACAATGCCTGACTTCAAAATGTACTACAAAGCCATAGTAATCAAAACAGCATGGTACTGTACAAAAACAGGCACACAGATCAATGGAACAGAACTGAAAGCCCAGAAATAAAACTGCACATCTATGGACAGCTAATCTTCGACAAAGGTGCCAAGAACATACAGTGGAGAAAAGACAGTCTCTTCAATAAATGGTGTTGGGAAAACTGGACAGCCACATGCAAAAGAATGAAAGTAGACCGTTATCTCATGTCATACACAAAAATAAACCTAAAATGGATCAAAGACTTGAAGATAAGTCTTGAAACCATAAAACTCCTGGAAGATAAATGTTGGTAGTATACTCTTTGACATTGAACTTAAAAGGATCTTTTCAAATATCATGTCTTCTCAGACAAGGGAAACAAAAGAAAAAATAAACAAGTGGGACTTCATCAGACTAAGGAGCTTCTGCACGGCAAAAGAAACTAGAATCAAAACAAAAACACAACGCACCAACTGGGAAAAAATGTTTGTAAATCATCTATCTGACAAGGGGTTAATCTCCATAATATATAAGGAACTCACACAACTGAACAACCAAAAAACAGCCCAATCAAAAACTGTGCAGAGGATATGAGCTGACGTATTTCCAAAGAAGATATACAGATGGCCAATAAACATGTGAAAAAATGTTCAACATCGCTAATTATCAGGGAAATGCAAAGCAAAATTACACTAAGATACTACCTCACACCTGTTAAAATGACTATTATCACTAAGACTAAAAATCACAAATGTTGGAGAGGGTGTGGAGGAAAAGGAACCCTCATACACTGCTGCTGGGAATGCAAACTGGTGCAGCCATTATGGAAAACAGTATGGAGACTCCTCAAAAAACTAAAAATAGAAATACCTTATCACCCAGCTATCCTGTTACTGGGTATCTACCCAAACAACTTGAAATCAACAATCCAAAGTAGCATATGTACCCCCATGTTCATTGCAGCACTATTTGCAATAGCCAAGACATGGAAACAATCCAAGTGCCTATCGACTGATGATTGGATAAAGAAGATGTACACACACACACACACACACACACACACACACACACACACACACACACACACACACACACACACACACTGGAGTACTACTCAGCCATGAAAAAGGACAGAATCATCCCATTTGCAACAACATGGATGCACCTGGCAGGAATTATGCTAAGCAAAATAAACCAGACTGAGAAAGACAAACACCACTTGATTTCACTCATATGTGGAATATAAACAACACATGGACAAAGAAACAGTTCAGTGGTTACCAGAGGAAGGAGGGTCGGGGGGTGGGCAAAGGGAGTGAAGGGGAGTGCTTAGGTAGTGACAAACAAGAAATAACGTACAACTGAAATTTCACAATGATGTAAACTATTATGAACTCAATTAAAAACAACAACAACAAAAAACTTCTCTGCCTAACATCGCACCTACTTACTACTAGACCTTTAGCTCTGGAACGACCCTAGAGTACCCAGACTCAGTGTGGACTCTGATCAGTTGTTTAGATTTTGCCTTCTAAACCACATTTGAACAAATGTCATATCTCCATTGCAACAGTAAGATACCTGGAGACAGCTAGGAATAATGCTTTTGTGTGTGTTCCTCAGTGCTATGGCTCAGTAACTCCGAGTTAACTTAATAAGCAAATAAATGGGAAGTAAAAAAGTAGACATGGAGAAATGAGACTACCTAGCATCCCACTCTGCCGCTTACTGTGTGATCATCAGCTCATCGTCTAACCCCTTGTGCATCCATTTCCATAAATAATATTATAACAACAACAATATTGCCTACTGGAGAAGATTGATATTAAGATTGAGATAATACACGTAAAGTGCTTAGACTAGTACCTGGCATGGCATGTTAATTCTCAAATGTTAGATGCTTTTAGTAAATATATTCTGGGTCACAAATTTTTTATTACTTGATTTGACCTTTAGAAATTTTGGAAACAAAGCTGTAATAAGCTATCTATATAGCTAACTAAGCTTTTGGGTTCTTAATCAGATTATTTTAAGCTATTTCTTTTAGCTTCAATCAGATTTAATTCAGCCAGAGACCCAGCTACAACAGTGAACAAGACATAGTCCTCCAAGTTTATAGCCAAGTGTTATATAAAACAAGTAAATAGAAAATTATGAACCGTGTGATAAGAATATGGGGAAGTTTAGGATATTATAGAAATACATAGAACTTTTTTTTCCCTCCTTGTTTTATTTATTTATTTAATTAATTTATTCTTTTTTGAGGAAGATCAGCCCTGAGCTAACTACTGCTAATCCTCCTCTTTTTGCTGAGGAAGCCTGGCCCTGAGCTAACATCATGCCCATCTTCCTCTACTTTATATGTGGGACGTCTTCCACAGCATGGCTTGCCAAGTGGTGCCATGTCTGCACCCGGTATCCGAACTGGTGAAACCTGGGCCGCCGAGAAGTGGGACGTGCAAACTTAACCGCTGCGCCACCGGGCTGTCCCCCATAGAACTTCTTTACATGATTTAGGAGTTGGGGAGAGCTTCCTAGAAAAACTGGCATTTAGGCTTAGACCTTAAGTAGGAGTTAGAAAAAGGAAAAGGGGGAAGGCTCTAAGCAAAAGCAGTCTGTGTGAAGACCCAGAGGTGAAAGAGAACCTCACTCTGAAAACAGTTAAGAAAGGCAGCACTGGAGAGTTCACATAAGGTAAGGGGATTGTGGAAAAGATGAGCAGGAGCCAGCTCATGACGGTCCTCGAAAACCTATTAATATGTTTGAATGCTCTCCTAAAGACAACGGGGAGCAATGAAAGATTTTAAGTGGAGAAATGCTATGATTAGATTTATGTCCAGTAATGCACACGCGGGCTATAATAGGAAGAATGGCAAGCAGACTAGTTCCAACACTATGGGGTAATCCAGCACATAGAAAATGATGACTTTATGTTACAAAAGTGGTAATGTGAAGGGAGAGATGTAGACATTCTAAATTATTTTAGTAAGCTTTAAAACTTAAAAAATTTTTTATCCTTAAAAAAAAAAGTAGTTATACAGTATATCCTGTGCTCTGTTGGATTTGGCTCATAGGCTGGGGTTCGCTGACCCCTGCCTTGGGCCTCTTGCTTTTCCAAAAAGCCTTGCTGCTGCTGTCTTTCTCAACACAGCAGCTAGAGTGATCCTGTTAAAACGTTTTTCAGATCTTGTTACTCCTCTGCTCCGGATCCTCCACTGGCTTCCTGTCTTACTTGGAGTAGTAGCCAGAGTTCATACCATGGCAGACAAGGCCTTTTATGATTTGTCCCCTGTGTTGGTTAGAGCAGGTTAACTGATACAGTAGACAACCCCAGATTTTCAAGTGTATTTTGTGTATAGAGTCCATTTGGCAGGGAGGCGAGACACTGTCACACAGTCATTCAAGGACACAGGCTGACAGAAGCTCCCTTGTTTTCAGTGTATGTTCTCAAGGTCTTTCTGGACCTTGACATCCAGCCTCCTGACAGGATGCTTAAGCCAGTGGTGGGCTGTTCTAAGGCCTGAGGGAATCAATATTTTAGCATACATGTAAATAAGGCTTACCAGTTGGGAAACTGATTTAATGTGTCTGTTTTTTTTTTAATGTTTGGTTTGGGATGATTTAGGTGTTTCATACTTGATTCTGGCTCTAGAATTTTGACATCTCACGTAGTAGTTAACATCTACTACAGACTTGGTAGTACTTGGCTACTACTACTAACAGCCAAGTCTGTTAGGTATGTTTGAAAATTGGTGCATGTGTACTAAATGATAGTTTAATCTACGTCTTTTAATTTGCAAGCAACAGAAATGAAATTCAAACTGTCTTCGTTTTTAAACAGGGACTGATGTATTAGCTTGCATAATTAAAAGTCTAGGGGTGGGCATGCTTTAAGCACAGCTGGATCCAGGGGCTCCAACGTGGCTTCTGTGTTCCTCATTTAGAAGTTTTAGTCCTCACTTAAATTATTAAGGCTTTTTTGTATACTAGGTAAATTCTTCTGATATTACTCCTTTACTGAATGATACTTTAAGGTCAAGGTTGCTGGACCAAAAATTTGACCTTTTAGAGTCAGTGAAATCTAGTTAGGGTTCTACTGCTGTAATTAAGTTGTTTATTATATTTTTGCATGGGTTGACACCATGTTAACAATTGGCTGTGGTAGAGCTTTTACATACTTGCAGGTATATGCACAGACGAGTGTAGTAACGCTTTTCCCTGCTCTGCTTGTCTGCAGGCAGTGAAGTGAAATCTGCAAGAGTCCTGCTCGCTCAAGGCCTGCATACAGGAAAGAAGCAGGGGAAAAGCGTTACAAACAGCTTTTGTTCTGCAGCATTTTAAAACATAACAGGTATGTCAGATTTTTGGTCTGTCAGCCTTGACAATGCCCCTTGAAAATGAACTGAATACTCTCTGAGGTAGTAGGTCATGTCATTGAAATGTGTTTAAAATGTGACAGTGATAGAAGTTGTAAGATTTTTGTTCTTGGAAAGAAATAATCATTACAAACTCCCATAGTGTTATTAGACTCTAGCTACTAAAATAGTTTTTTTACTAACAAAAATTGTTACTCAGTCTGAGAGTGGCAGATGTGATAAAGGATATATGAAAAATTCTTTTTAGATTTTACTTTTAAGATTTTTTAAAAATCTGAATTCAGTCCTGTGGATTGATTGAACTCAAAACATATTTTGCATGAACTCATCATGCTCTGAAACATCTGTGACTTTAGACTGTGAAAACAAAAGAAAACTTTTAAAGTAACTACTTGTAATTGCCAGGTTACTCATGTAGCCATTTTGTTTTCTAGGTACATCGGAAAGTCTGATTCAGTTACGATCAGTGTATGGAATCACAAGAAGATCCATAAAAAACAAGGTGCTGGATTTCTTGGTTGTGTTCGCCTTCTTTCCAATGCCATCAACCGCCTCAAAGACACTGGTTGTAAGTAGATACTAGTGCTTTTTAAAATTTAAAAATATATATATATGTGTTTTATAGGGTAGGCAGGGGTCCAAAAACTTTAATTTCCTGTATATATTTGAAACATTGGTGAAAATTCCTGGTCTAAATTTATTTTGTGGACTTTAAAAAAAGAATGAAACATTTTAAGTATGTGAATCCTAGAGCTGAATCAGAGCTGATGCTTAGTTTCCAGTGAATTTATGAGTGCTAAGAAATGATTGATACTCAGAAGAGTGAAAATAAAGGTGTCAAAGTGTATATGCCTTTTAAAAAAATTTCTTGACATCCTTCTCTGGTTTTGGTGGATTTATGAGATAAAGTGAGTTCTAGTTAGGTGACTGGAATGTTTAAGGTGACAATTGAAGGGAATTTTAGTGAATAAGAATGATATATAAAACTATAGTGAAGGGGCTGGCCCGGTGGTGCAGCAGTTAAGTTTGCACGTTCTGCTTCGGCGGCCTGGGGTTCACTGGTTCGGATCCTGGGTGCGGACATGACACCACTTGGCAAGCCATGCTGTGGTAGGCATCCCACGTATAAAGTAGAGGAAGATGGGCATGGATGTTAGCTCAGGGCCAGTCTTCCTCAGCAAAAAGAGGAGGATGGGTGGCAGATGTTAGCTCAGGGCTAATCTTCCTCAAAAAAAAAAAAACTACAGTGAAAAAATTAAAAGTTATAGAAAGATAAGACATTATTTTGAGTGTAAGACAGATGTGTTAACTTCTTGGCTATAGCTCAGTTTTTCACCAACCTGGGCATTTAGAAGATTAGACCCAAATCAAGACATTAGAAGTGATTTCCATATTGGATTGACAAGTTGATTTAGCATATGTGTAATTCATGGAACCAGGTGACAAAGCATCTTTTGGGGAGTATTTCCATTGGGACATAGATGGAAATACTTTTTCAACAGAACTTTTTTGTTGTTTCTACAGAATTCTTCTTTATATAACATAAAATATACTGCTAGCCATTGTCATGAGATTTTAGCCTGAATGCCTGTGCTAAGCAGATTCACATAGAATATAGCTAAGGAAATTAGTAAATAAAAAATAGAGTCTCTTTAGCTTTGAATATTAGATATATTAAGAGATGATCCTTTTTAATACATTAACAGGATGCCATAGCCCAGATACATACATACTGATCTGTTAAAAAGAAAAAGGGAGAAAATTGAGCTAGAAGTTCTGAACCAGGAGAATTTAAAGGCACCTGAGAATTTCTTACATTTCTGGGTTGCCAGGGTAACCAAAAGAAGAGAGAAGACACTGGGATTGGGGCTGGCCCGGTGGTGCAATGGTTAAGTGTGCACATTCTGCTTCTCGGCAGCCTGGGGTTCGCTGGTTCGGATCCCGGGTGCAGACATGGCACTGCTTGGCACGCCATGCTGTGGTAGTCATCCCACATATAAAAGTAGAGGAAGATGGGCACGGATGTTAGCTCAGGACCAGTCTTTCTCAGCAAAAAGAGGAGGATTGGTACTAGTTAGCTCAGAGCTAATCTTCCTCAAAAAAAAAAAAAAAAAAAGATAGACACTGGGATTGGAAAAAGGTCTAGCATGTAAAAATGAACTGTTTTATTACCCACCCCAGCAGGCAAAGTGAAAACTTATAAATCACATGTATGATCTTATTTCTGGTTCAATTTAACCAACATTTATTGAACCTTTAATATGTTAGGTACTGTTCTAAACCCTGGTGATATAAAGATGAAAAGGGCATGGATCCTATCATCTAAGAAGTAAGGGCAAAGGCCTTCTGGCGGAGGGAGCAGGACACATTGGAAGGGCTGCACAGGAGAGGAGGAGTTCTGCACAAGTCCACTGTATAGCTGACTTAGTAGTTAGTGTCTGTTTATTTTGCAAAGGGAAAAATGTCTGTATTTTTGGCTAGGTAGCCAGGTGCTATAGTTTTGGGGCGTGAGTTTTTCTTTTTTGCTGCTTGTAAAGTTCCATTGCATTACTCTATTTGACCTTTTTGGTGTGTAATATATTTATCAAACATTTTTTGAGCACCTGATGTATGTAGTGTCCTATCAGGTTGGAGTGGAGAATACGAAGACTAACATATAGTCTCCTCCTTTTATCAGTTCATGATTTGAGCAGATAGATGGCGTATAGCTGTAAAGGAATTTAGTTATAAGCGCTACAATTAAAGTAAAACCAACATGCTGTGGGTATCACTGTTCCTTACTGGACATTGCAACTGGCCAGGCCAGTATTACATCTGTTTTATAGATGAGGCATGAGAGAATGAGTGAGTTGCCCCTAGATGAGTTAGTAGCAGAACTGTCTCCAACCCATATCTTTTTATGCTTGGCTTTTTTTTGGAGGAAGTTTAGGCCTGAGCTAACTGCTGCCAATCCTCCTCTTTTTGCTGAGGAAGACTGACCCTGAGCTAACATCCGTACCCATCTTCCTCCACTTTGTATGTGGAATGCCTACCACAGCATGGCTTGCTGAGTGGTGCCATGTCCACACCCAGCATCTGAACCAGCGAACCCTGGGCTGCAGAAGTGGAACTTGCGCACTTATCTGCTGCGCCACCGGCCGGCCCCTGTACTGGCTTCTTATTAATACTTACTTTGTGTGTGTGTGGGGGGGGGTAGGGGTCATTTGAATGGATTGGATAAAAAATAACCATAATAATGACAACAACTGACGTTTATTGAACCCTTATGTGCCAGGTACTCTGCTAAGAGTTTTACGTGATTATCTGATTTAATCTTAGAAAATATGAGGTAAGTATTGCTATTATACATGAGAAAATCAAGACTCAGGGATAAGTGCTTAAGAACAACTATTCGGTATTAAGCCAAGACTCAGACTGAAGTGGTCTGAAATTTTTGTTGGAGAGAAAGTAACTGCATGTTGGCAACGTACATACCAGTGTCTTATGGTTTTTGAAGTCCGAATTTATCAAAACTTTTGTTGAGATATTTACATTAATTATATATACAGTTAGACAGTTTTAAACATTTGTTTCATCATTAAAACATTAATTATTTAAATGATAGACCTGATTTCCAATGGATTGTGGAAATTTATCATCACTCTATAGATGTTAGAATCTCTGATACCAGCTTGTTTTTTAATTGCTTTTTTTTTCTTTGGTTGATTTGAAATAGATCAGAGGTTGGATCTATGCAAACTTGGGCCAAATGACAATGATACTGTTAGAGGACAGATAGTAGGTAAGTGTGGGATTTTTTTTAACTTGACCTAAACTCTAAATGCCTTTAAATAAATGTACAATGACTGTAGCTTCATTTTATTGGCATGAATTAAATATGAGTCATGTAAAATACTTTGAACAGTGGAGTCAGGATCCAGGCTAACTTAATTTTTTAAAAAACTTAATAATCTAAAAAAAAAAATATGCAGGCTCCTAATGTTGTGAAGAACTAGTGATCCTTTAGGAAGGAATTCTTTTTAAGTGTACAGGTATAATAGAGCACCGAGACAGACTTTATAGATGGTATTAAAGTTTTCCGAAAATAATTCTCAAACTGATTTTCGAGTAAAAAGAGAATATTCTATTGAACTCTTTGTTTAAGATTTTGTAGTTTTAAAATAATCTGTGATAATTGAAAAAACTAGAATGCGGAATGGTAGGATAGCACTGATTGGAAAAAGAGGAAATTGTTACCTTACTTGTAAGGCCCTTGGTGTGCTAATGGGCTATCTTGAATTGACTCAGAGGGAAAGACTTTGTGGAGAATTTCCTGAGATTTCTCCTAAGAATTGGTGAATTGAGGTTTGATCAAGATACATAGTGTGATAGGACATTGAGGTGGGCTTGTTTGAGACTTCTTCAATTAAAGAAGAAAAATGCAGTTGGAATCTTACCACTTCACTATAGAGCAGAATTAAGAGTAAAAAGATTTTATTATGGCCCCAGCAGAGAGGTTTTAGTTACTGGAGGTACTTAAAGGACTTGATTTTACAAGGCAATGAAGTAGGTTCATAGGGAATTGCCAGGGTAGCAACATAACAAAGCCCTATTGTGGTTATCACAGGGAAGTATCTACACTGTGGCATTATTGATGATTCCTGTCATATTTAGGTTGAAAAGAGAGTAAAAAACATCTCAAAAATAAATCCTGGCGTACAAGATTTTTAAATGTAATTGTTCCTACTTTATGTGATTTGGCATGTTATGTAATGCTTGCCAACTAGTATCTAGTAGTAACAAAACGGTTTTACTAGGTGTAAATTTGCATTTATAGAAATAGCAGACTTTCCTTTGTTAGCTGTTAAAAATATACCTACTGAGGTATACTATATAAAAAAAAGAATATTTTACTTTATTATTTATTTATTTTTAAAGATTTTATTTTTTTCCTTTTTCTCCCCAAAGCCCCCCAGTACATAGTTGTATATTCTTCGTTGTGGGTCCTTCTAGTTGTGGCATGTGGGACGCTGCCTCAGCGTGGTTTGATGAGCAGTGCCATGTCCACGCCCAGGACTCGAACCAACGAAACACTGGGCCGCCTGCAGCAGAGCGCGCGAACTTAACCACTTGTCCACGGGGCCAGCCCCGAATATTTTACTTTAAAGTATGTCTCTGTATTTTTTTTTTTATAAATTTTTTTTTTTTAAGATTTTATTTTTCCTTTTTCTCCCCAAAGCCCCCTGGTACATAATTGTGTATTGTTAGTTGTGGGTCCTTCTAGTTGTGGCATGTGGGATACCGCCTCAGCATGGCCTGATGAGTGGTGCCATGTCTGCACCCAGGATTCGAACCCGTGAAACCCTGGGCCGCTGCAGCAGAGTGCACGAACTTAACCACTCTGCCACAGGGTTGGCCCCTCTGTATTGTCTTTTCAATTTGAAGGCCTTATGTAAATTTGATGTTTATATTAGAGGCAGGCTGGACTCAAACATTATGCTTTTATGATCCTGCAATTCTATCATTTAAGAACAGAATGAGTTCTAGTTCATGCTGAATTACACCTTTACAAATAATTATAGCATCTTTGTATATAACATCTTTTTGAAAAATGGAGAAAAGTATGCTAGAACACTAACTTTTAAAAAAATGTATCTCCTTCTAGTATTTGTCTATACATATATGTGTATATTTTTATGATTTTAATTATAGTGAACATAAAATTTTTATTTTGCTTTCTTCCTGTTAAAAACAAAATAGTGTTTATAATTATTATTATTGTTTATAATTAATGATTTTTAAAGGATAATTATATCAATATATCATAAATTAATCATTGAACTTTATGATGTTTTGCTATTATAACATTGGAACTTACATACATTTTTGTACACTTAGCTTTATCCTGTTTTTGATTGTAACCTTAGAAAAAACTCTCTTAAATTGACTTGCTCGATTCAAGGGTTACAAATCTTTTCCCTTGCATTTAAAACTGTTATGTAAGGCCGCCCTGTGGCCGAGTGGTTAAGTCTTCTCGCTCCGCTTCTGCGGCCCAGCATTTCACTGGCTCACATCCTGGGCGCGGACATGGCACCGCTCTTCAGGCCATGCTGAGGCCATGTCCCACATGCCACAACTAGAAGGACCCACAACTGAAAAATATACAACTGTGTACTGGGGGGATTTGGGGAGAAGAAGAAGAAGAAAAAAAAAGAAGATTGGCAACAGTTGTTAGCTCAGGTGCCAATCTTTAAAAAAAAATTATTTTATTCTTTCCGTCTCTTCTGAAGTTTTGCTTTTTGTTATCAAATCAAATAAAAATACAGAGAACCTAAGAAGCACCCATAACATGGCCTCATTGTCACCACTTTGATGTATACCTTTTCTCCATGTTTTTACAAATGAGATTATACTATAAAGATTAAATAACCTGCTTTAATCTGTCCTAAATATCTTTTTTTTGTCCATGGGTACATTTCTGTAGCATTTTTAAGGTTGTATGGTAGTCCATAGTAGGCAAATAATTAGTTTAATCAGTCCCTTATTGTTAGACATTTAGGTTGTTTCTGATCTTTTAATATTATGAACAGTGCTCTGATAAACATAGAGTTTCTGTGATGCATCTTATGTATTGCTAGACGTAGGCTACACAATCCCACCTAAAAATTGCTTAGGTGTGTTGTAATGCAGCATTCTGGAGATGTGCCTTGAAGCTCCTAAAGTCCTTAACTTTGAACCTTAACATTATTCTTAAAAAAAGCTACTGAGAAAATAACATTGTTTCTACTGTGATTGTATTTCGGTAAGCATTTCACTTTAATCTTCTGTATAAAAACTGATTAATATAGTTTTCTAGTATAATTTTCACGTAATGTTTTGTTTACATTTGCTGAGGAGGTGTATTACAGTGTTGTCTCCTATAAATTAACTTAGGTAAAGGAGTAATGTGTTAAACTTTCTGATTTTTCAAAATTTTTACAGAGCTGAAATATTTCAGAATTTTGAGATCTTTCCTGGAATGAAGAGTCTTAAATGTCATACTTTGTATAGTAATCTGTTAATTCTTTAAGCAGTTGGGTTATAGTCGGGTTTGCCTATCACTTCTGTCTCTTGGGAGAGTTGCCAAAAATAGAATTAAAGAATACTAGAGCAGCAAGGAAGGACTTCAGGCATATCGTTTAGCCTAATTTCTTCATTATTCAGATTGGGATTATCTAAACCTCAAAGATGTTAAGTGTTTTGTTCAAGGCGATAATGCTAAACTAGTTGTTAGTGCCAGGTCTGGCGTTCACAGCTCTTGCTTCCAAGTTTATAGTGGTAGTTTAATACTACACTGCATGATGATGTACTGCTTTAACTAATGGAATCCAAGTATTGCCCTATTGCTAGAATCTAGTGTATTTTTTTTTTAAAGATGGATCAAGAATTAAACCGAAGTTAATGTGAACTTTTCAAATTTCCCTGTACATGAATGTACTTTCATATGTTATGCCTCTACTTAAGTGCAATAGTAGCTTTGCGTTGTCCCATTACGATGTTGAAAAAAGGAATTAGACTCTCCGTCATGAACAAGATAAAGTGTAGAAAACCTTAAAATTCTAATATCACTCCTAAAGGGAAAAATCTCATGGAGAAAGAAATGACAGAATATAGTAGAAACTAAAGAGTTCATTCTAAAGGATTAAAATAAGCTAAGCCAGAGATCTTTTAAAGGTACACATTTTAAATTGTAATAATTCTTTCTACTGCTATTGCTCTTAGAAATCTTTCTGTTGTTTAATAGTTAGTCTTCAGTCCCGAGACCGAATAGGCACAGGAGGACAAGTCGTGGACTGCAGCCGTTTGTTTGATAATGATTTACCAGACGGGTAAGCTGAAGTCATTAGAGAAATACATCGGTAATACCCCTGAAAGAATGAGAAATAAGTTGGTCTTTACTGTATACTTAACTTTAGAAATTTGCTAACCAGTGCCAGAACCTAGAGTTTTCCTTGTTCTTGGAAAATTGCTGAGGGATCTTGTCACAACAAATTTGTAAAATAATCCATGAATTAGATATTTTAAATTTGTTTTTTAAGAGTTTTGACTAGGAGACAAATTTCTTGACAAATGTAACTCTCCTGTAAATATTATATATTTAAAAGAAAACTTTTTCACTTGATTAAATTATTCACAACAGGGCATATAGGGTGCTGAATTTGAGGTATTGCTCTATTTAGAGGGATGGAATAGAGAATTTCTGTAATAGTAATTATAATAATTAACATTTATTGGGCATGCATGTGTCAGATACTGTTATAAGCACTTTATATAATACCTTATATCATTTAATTCTCATAGCATGTGATTCTAGAATTAGACCACCTGGGTTCTAATCTTTACTCTTCTGTTTATGAGCTTTATGAATTTAATCAATTTCTTTAACTTCTGTAAGCTTTGGTTTATATGTATTTATAAAAGAGGATGATGATAATAGTACGTATGTCATAAATTATCGTGAGGATTAAATGATATCATTTGTGAAAAGTACTTAGCACAGTCTTGCATATAGTTAGTGCTTAATAAATAATTAGCTATAATTATTACTACTGCTACTACTATTGTTACCCTTATTCATTTCACGGATTAAAAAAACAGATTCAGAGAAGTTAAGTAACTTGCTGAAGGCCACATAGCAGAGGGCAAAACTGGAATGCAAATTTAAGCCTTGATTCCGAAGCTCCTGCTTTTTATAGCTGCTCTCTATCTTTGTTTGATACTAGTTCTGACACTTTTCTGATTTTATTTTTAACTTTCTAAGTATTTTTGATTAATTTCAATAGAGGTATTGTTTACGTACAATAAATTATATCCATTTAAAGTGTATGATTGGTCAAGTTTTTACTTAAATTATTTTTGGCATGAAATTTTACTTCCAAGCTTTGGTGTTTTCTCATTTTGTTTAAACTGTTAAAAATTGCTATAATTTAAGTCTGTTTGTAGATCACTTTAGCTTCTTGATAGATCTGCTAACTTTTATGGATGTGAAGTAGGTTATGGTACTTTTGAAGGGGAAGTTTAGGATGTAATAACTAGTCAATATTGAGACAATTATAATACTGTAGGCTTTATTATTTCTAAACTTGGTCTATATTATTGAACTGTAATTGTAATCACAGGGGGAAAAAACCTCTTAGCATCTCTTTCTTTTTTTTTTGTGAGGAAGATTGTCTCTGAGCTGACATCTGTCCCAGTCTTCCTCTATTTTGTATGTGAGATGTGACCACAGCATGGCTGGATGAGCAGTGTGTAGGTCCGTACCCGGGATCTGAACTGGTGAACCCCGGGCTGCTGAAGCAGAGTGCACGAACTTAACAACTACGCCACTGGGCCAGCCCCATTTTATTTTCTATTTTTTAAGGCCTCCAAACCTCTGCCAATGTTTTGGTGGAAATGTAACATTACCACATTTCTGTAGTCATTTGCCTATTTCTTTGTTACATGAATTAATAAAATATTGAGGAAGAAGTGGCATTCTTGCTTTTTAAAAAATTAGTTTCGGTAGGCTAGATGCTTTTATGTACTTTTCCAGTTTAATTTAAAAAATTATGTGTGAGTTTTATTTTTAGTATAGTCCTTTTTACCTACTAAATTCTGGAGAAATCAATTAAGCATTGTTGACGTTACTGAAAAATTCTGAGTTTGGCTGGTGGAAAATATTGGTCACACCTTGGTATAAATACTTCAGAAGGTTCAAACTTCCAGGAGATACATTGTACAGTTCTAAAAGAAGTTGAAAAAATTCCTATAATCTGTGTATTGATATTTCATTTTGTCATTCCTGATTCATAACAGCAGATGTCTTCCTGGCTTGGTTATTGCACTAAAAACATCCTGTATCCAGCTTCTTATTAATGCCTCATCTCTTGATGTTTTATTTAAGCTGGGAAGAAAGACGAACTGCCTCTGGAAGAATCCAGTATCTAAACCACATAACAAGAACTACGCAGTGGGAACGTCCAACACGGTAAGAACATGCAAGTATCGTCCCATGGTCTATGCTGTTCGCCCTGCTGAAGTCATCCCTTTCTGTTTATCTGTCAGCTTTTCTTGGTTTATACTGCTCTAGATCAGTAGATCCTACAGCAAGTGCCATTATTATTTTTAAAAAGTAATTTTCAGTGAAGATTATTTAGCAGGTCATTCTGTTATTGTAGCTTCAGGGCCTGCAGTGGTACTCAATAAATATTTATTAAATAAGTTAAATGAATAAATTGAGAAATCATCTTATTTTTGGGACTCCTAAAAATTTTTTTTTTGAGTCCGTTATTGTAATGGCTGTAACAAAATACATACACAGGCTCTCCATTTGATCAGTCATGTAGGGGGATGATTATATTATATTGCGTCCAGTAAGGTTTGTGGTTAAGAATCAGATGATCTGAGACCATGTAGTGGGCTCCTGACTTAGAGTAGGGGTGAGGGGATGGTAGAACTTGCAAAGACAACTCTGAAGGAGGGGAATCTGTGAACCGAATCTTGAAGAATGTTGAAATTTAGCCAGGTGAGGGGAAGGTGATGAAAGGTGTTCAAGGCAGTGGTAACAGCCATCATCCAGTTCACGAAATGGTTATATACCAGGCACTGCACTTAGCATTTGGGCAATAACAGTGAACAAGGCAGAAAGGCCTTCAGAGCTTAGTGTATAAAGCCATGGGGATGCAAGATAATTTTTGGAAACTCCAAGGAAGAGCTTTTTAAGTAACTGAAAATAAATGGGATAAGTGGCTGAATTTTCCTTTTTTTTTTTTTTTTCAGTAAGAACAAAGTCTTTTTGCCACCTCTGTTCAGTGTTTGTTTTGCCCCAGTTTGGTTTTTTTCTTATCAGGACTGCCACCAGGCAGAGAATATCAAGTGCTTCTCATTAGTTATACCTACTTTTATTTATTGGAGAGGAATTGCTTAACTCATTGAATTACAGTTTTTCTATTATATTATGATTCTCAGGTAAAAGCTTCGCTTACGTTCCTGTTTTAAAAAATACTTGAAAGTTGCATTTCTAGTAGTAAACTGCCAAGGATTTTATTGAAGTCAAAAGAACCATTTTTATACCTGAGTGTAAATGAATGTATATCTATGTCAGTGTTTTAGTGAAGCCCATTTCCTTGTGACTCATTGGACTGTTAAAATTGACTTTAATTTCAACATGTATAAAGTTGATCGCATTATAAATGTTTCTTTAAAAATTAACTCTTATTATCCTCTTATTTTGGATGACCTCCAGTAGACTGGAAGCTTTTTGAAGAGACAGACTATCTTCTATCCTCTATTCGTTCAATCAATTTTTTTTTTCTGCTTTATCTCCCCAAACACCCCCCTGTACATAGTTGTATATCTTAGTTGCAGGTCCTTCTAGTTGTGGGATGTGGCATGCCACCTCAACGTGGCCTGACGAGTGGTGCCATGTCCGCGCCCAGGATCCGAACCCTGGGCTGCCACAGCGGAGCGTGCGAACTTAACCACTCGGCCACAGAGCCGGCCCCCGATCAATTTTTTTTTTCATTCAATAAATATTTATTGAGCTACTCTTACATATATGCCAAACACTATTCTAGGTGCAGAAGATGTATATAGTGGGGAACAAACTAGGCAGACTCTTCTCTCAAATATTCTGGTGGGGGAAGACAGTCAAAAATAAGGATACAAATAAGAAAAATATGAGAAATAATTGCTATGCTGAGGAAGTAAGGTGATGTACTCTCAAATGCCTGGGTGATTACTTTAGATTTGAAGGTCAGGAAGGACCTCTTAGAGATGACATTTAAGCTTAAGCTATGATTTGAATGACAAAAAGGAACCTGGCCTAGGGAGAAAAGGAGAAAAAAGCATTCTAGGTGGAAGGAAGAGCTACTCTGCAGCACTAAGGGTAGAACGACCGTGGCACCTTCAAGGAGCAGGAAGAGTGTCAGTGTGGCAGAAGCAGAGTGGGAGAATGCTGGGAAATCAGGTCTGAGAGGTAGCTGTAGCTGAGTCAAGTGCAGTAGTCTCCCCTCATCCTCGGGGGACATTCCAAGGCTCCCAGTGGAGGCCTGAAACAGTGGATAGTACCAAATCCCATACATATTATGTTTTTTCCTGTGCATACATACCTGTGCTAAAGTTTAAGAATTTGGCACAGAAAGAGAGTGAAAACAGTAACTTCTCTTTGGCATATCTGAACTGCCAGCATCACTACTCTTGTGCTTTGGGGCCATTATTAAGTAAAATAAAGGTTACTTGAACACAGGCACTGCAGTACCAGACAATCTGATAACCAAGATGCCTAGGTGACTAACACGTGGGAGGAACAAAGGGATGATTTGCGGGACAGAGCGAGATGGCACAAGTTTTCATCATGCTATTCAGAACGCTGTGCAATTTGAAACTTAGGAATGGTTTATTTCTGAAACTTTCCATTTAATATTTTTGGACTGCGGTTGACCACGGGTAACAGAAAGAGCAGAAAGCAAACCCATGGATAAGGGAGGACTACTGTAGTGCTTTGTAAGCTAGTGCTAACATCTACAGATGTGTGGATTTCATATAAAATGTAAGATCGATATAAAATGATGAAATACGTGATTGACAATCTGCTTATCACTTGAGTTTCTTTGGTGCTTAGAGGCTTTAGGCTTTTATTCAGAGTTCTTGAAATCATTATATTTATATTAATCATTACATTTTCTTATAAGTGATTGTTACTGCAGTACGTACATTGTCTAGAGAACTCTCCTTTTGATATCTGAGTTGAGTAACTTTTTTTCCCCTGTTACTTTTCAATAGACCGGCATCTGAATATTCTAGTCCTGGCAGACCTCTTAGCTGCTTTGTTGATGAGAACACTCCAATTAGTGGAACAAATGGTGCAACATGTGGACAGTCTTCAGATCCCAGACTGGCAGAGAGGAGAGTCAGGTCACAACGACATAGAAATTACATGAGCAGGACACATTTACATACTCCTCCAGACCTACCAGAAGGCTATGGTATGACAACTAGCAGAGGAAAAATAAAGTGTGGTGTACTGATTTTAGCTTGCTAAGAAAGCCAGAAAATCAACTTTTAAAGAAGTTATTAATCTGGGTTTAGGGGTGCTGCATGAAAATAAGAGTAAATGTAAAACCTCCCAACTTTGAAAAGTCTTTGAAGTGCTAGAAGACTGCCTAACCGACAGTTTGACCTTGGGCTGGTCATTTAACCTCAGCCATTTTACTTTTCTATATTGAGATGAGATGAATGATGCCTCTCCTTAGCACAACGGTATTGTGAGGAGCATATGAAACAATGTGAGGCTACTTTGTAAACAGGCACTGTATGAAGGGAGATAGTATTGTTATTGATAATGGTGATCTGAAGTCAGACCTGCAATGTAATTTTCTAGACATGTGTATTTAGAAATTTCTAAAGCTTTTTTCTGATGGTATTTTATATCATATTTATATTGTCTATAATTTTGGGTTATCTGAGTGATTGGGTTATTGTTGTAAATGATTTAGTCACTTCTATGTTTGTGTAAAATTACTATAGTCTTAGATAATTTCCTGAATTGTAGAATTTCATGTGGAAGATGACATGAATCTTCTCCTGGTTGAATACAGAACTTTCTAAATTACTCACAGCTTGTGAACACTCTTTGGGATAGTATGAACTCGGTTCAGTTGTTCTCGCCTTTCTTGCTAAAATCTAACGAAGTTGCATCCTTTCCCTCCTGAGAGCCTGTAGATAAACTATTCTGGGCTGATGGTGACACCTAATGACCAACATTGGGAATTGCCTGATCTAACTTGTATTTTATTTTTACTCTAGAATATTTTTTAAACTGTTGCACAAATGCATGATGCTAACTTTATTTTTTAAGGTATTTTAACTCTCTAATTAAAAAAAGAAAACCCACTAATTTGTCCATTAACTGTGCTGTGCCACGCAGGTTAACTTATAGCACAGTGATTAGAGTATGGGCTTGGAAGACAGACAGACCTGGGTTCATATCCTGGCTTTGCTACATGTTAGTTGTGTGACCCTGGGCACATTATTTAACCTCTCTGAGCCTCAGTTTTATATTCTATAAAATGGGGAAAATAATAGTACCAACAATATAGGTTTGTTGCCGGGAAGAAATAACTTCGTGTAAAGTGCCTGATACTGTGTCCTGCATAGAAAGCACTTAGTACATTTTAGCTGTTATTATTAATGTTCAGAATGTAGAATAAAGTATCTCCTGCCATTTCTCTTTAATTGAGATAATAAGGCAAGCTGTTTGAAGTGGGGATGGTTATACTTTTACAATATTTGTATGATTTGGATTAAAAAAAACTTTGTGCAACCAAAACGTAGGAATAAAGTGGATACCAAGGCTGAAATTAGTGCAGCTGTCATCTGTAACCAATTATAAACATTTTATGGTTATAATTTTTAAAAGTTTAAAATTTAAGTTGATTATTGTAGGTTTATAAGCAATTAAATTTATACTAATAAATATTAGCAATAGTTTTATCATTTTATATGTGGGAATTTTTCATTAGATTTTATTTAAGGAATAGTGGGTTTTGTTGCTTAAAATCATAAATAAAGACTAAAACCACCACTGCAGAAACCCTTTCACAGATTCCTTCTCTTTGCCCTGGCTTCTTCACTCTCTCAAGGACTTTGAGTTAATTTCCCCTTTGCCTTTTTCTCCCTGATATGCACACTTGCTCTTTAGTCCTCCTCTTTCTAACTTGGTTATTTTTCCATCTTTGCCCTTTTTTGTTTTTTTGAGGAAGATTAGCCCTGAGCTAACATCTGCCACCCATCCTCCTCTTTTTGCTGAGGAAGACTGGCCCTGAGCTAGCATCCCTGCCCATCTTCCTCTACTTTGTATGTGGGACGCCTGCCACAGCGTGGCCTGACAAACAGTGCGTAGGTCCGCACCCGGGATCCAAACCGGCAAAGCTTGGGCCGCTGAAGCAGAGCGTGCAAAAACTTAACCGCTGTGCCACAAGGCTGGCCCCCATCTTTGCCCACTTTTGACTATAGATTGTCTCTGCTATATTCCATCTTTTTTGCTGTTGTTTGAGTCCAAATGTAGTCTTGAGAATACACACTCTTAAGAAAAGAAAAAAACATACGTTTTTAAAATAAAGTTAGGCATAATGTAAAAGCATTACCAGCTTGCAACCCTTTGGCAGTTGCTGCATGTCTCCCCAGAATCTCCCCAAAGTTGGCTAGGCTTTTTCTCTGAGCCTTTTTTGGTTTCCCTCAGGCTTCACATTTAAGACAAATAAGAGATCATTTCATCATGTTTGTTTTGTTTAATTATTGGTACTGTGACAGTCTTGTTTTCTGTTTTCCATTGCAACATGGTTAGTAGTTGAGCCACATTATAAGTGTAGTTGGCTTTTAGATAGCTGACCTGTGACCCTCATCACCATTTAGAAGATTGTTTCCAGGAGAAAATGTATTCTGAGTTCAGAACAAATGATTTGTAAAGCAACTTTTTGTAATAAAATGGATTGGTAATTTGGAGAATTTACCTATTAATATAATATCATCCTAGTGTCTATATCTGTCTTTGATTTGGACATTCTAAATGTGTTTTTATTATTAGTGTTTCTTAATTTTACAGAACAGAGGACAACACAACAAGGTCAGGTATATTTCTTACATACTCAGACTGGTGTGAGCACATGGCATGATCCAAGAGTGCCTAGGTAAGAACATATTCTAAATACTCTTCATACCATTGAATATCCATTTTACTTAAGATTTCTTTATTTAATCTTTAATTTCTTAAAATAGCTTATGTAAAAGTTTGGCTCTTTTTGATAGTCATTTCAGTTTGACATTTAGTAGAAAGTCTACCTACTTCTCTGCGATTCCACCCGAGTGTCCCACCCCACAGCTAGTCCCCGGTCCCTCTCCCTGCTCACCCTTAAAAAAGTTGGGGCAGGGGCCAGCCCTGTGGCTGAGTGGTTAATTAAGTTCACGCGCTCCACTTTGACAGCCCAGGGTTTCGCTGGTTCGGATCGCGAGCATGGACACGGCACTGCTCATCAGGCCATGCTGAGGTGGCATCCCACACAGCACAACCAGAGGTGCTCACAACTAGAATATGCAACTGTGTACTGTGGGGCTTTGGGGAAAAGAATAAAAAAAAAAATTGCGGCAAAAACATGGATCTTTTAGGAGTTTGAAAATTGACCTGGAGAAAAACATACAAATCTTATAAAAACATACATACGCTTTTTTTTAAAGGGTAGTAAATTGATATTTTTATTTCTGGTTAGACTTGTTTTAAGAAGTTTTATTTTTAAACTTATATAAGTGTATTCAATTTTCTCTCGTGTTCATTAATAAAGTTTCATTTTATTGTGGAAAAAGAAAGAACCTAATTAAATTAAATTTTTTTGTCCCTTTTTTTTTTTAAGTTTGGCACCTGAGCTAACAACTGTTGCCAATCTTTTTTTTTTTCTGTTTTTTCTCCCCAAATCCCCCCAGTACATAGTTGTATATTTTTTAGTTGTGGGTCCTTCTAGTTGTAGCATGTGGGACATTGCCTCAGTGTGGCCTGATGAGTGGTGCCGTGTCCGCACCCAGGATCTGAACCAGTGAAACCCTGGGCTGCAGAAGCAGAGCGCACAAACTTAACTGCTTGACCACAGGGCTGGCCCTAAATTTTTAAAAAATGCCCAAACTTGTACATTTGAACTGCAGGCATTGTTGAGTGCATTTATTAACCAAAATGTCAGCTGTCTTAACTTCAAGAAGATGGAATGACACACAAATCAGTTTAGTGATTCAACATAACTTTTGATACGTTTTAGTATAAATAAGTTTTTCAAACACTAATTAGCTATTTGGAGTTATTTTCTAATGACCAGATACAGAGTGCCAAGTAGTCCTGTTGAAGCTGCAAAAAAAGGATGAGTTCTAAATTAAATTCTAAATGTGCTTTGTAAACTGCACACATAATACATAAAATAATACATTTTTTTTGTATTAAGTGCAACATCCCCCTCCAAAAAAAAAAAATGGATTCATGGAAGGTCAAGAGATAGTTTTCTGCCTAAAGCTTATATTCAGAGCTCTACATGTCAAGAATCATGTATTTGAATCAAAAACAGATGTGAGTGACTAGCTGATCTTGTATTGCTTTGATACTCTCTAGTTATTCATAAATAAAATTCTCATAATGAAAATGTTTTACTTGGTGATAGAACTTAATGAGAATCTTTTGAGGTGGCAGCTAAGGAAATGTGCTATTATTTATTTTATCAAGGTTGCCATTTCTGTGTCTTGATAATATAAGCTGTTAGTTTAAAAAAAGTAATGGAGAGTAAATTTTTTGTGTGTGAAGAAGACTGGCTCTGAGCTAACATCTGTGCCAGTCTTCCTTTGTTTTATGTGGGATGCTGCCACAGCGTAGCTTGATGAGTGGTACTAGGTCCGTGCCCGGGATCCGAACCAGGGAACCCTGGGCCGCTGATGTGGAGCGTGTGAACTTAACCACTATGCCACTGGGCCGGCCCCAGGAAATTTTTGTTTTATTAATAAGCTCACTTAAAAAATCCAAGGGCCTGACTTTTGGAAATAACAGTTTTGTTATGTAAGTTATGAAAAGAAGTGTTTTGGATTCTGTTAATCAAATTGAAAGTCAATAAAGAGCTTTTCTATAAAATAAAATCATTGCAAGGAGATGTATAGAAGAAAAATGATTTTTTTTAAATTAAATGATTTACAATAGTGAAAAAGTTATCTTGAGCTATCTGTTGGAAGAATAGTATGTTAGCTGGCATTCAAAGCTGAAATTGAGAGAGATTTTGGCACCATTGCTGGTAATGTTCTTACTCCTAAGGAAATGTCAGTTTTCCATTAATGAGTATAGGGTTTCTATAAAGGTTTAAGAGTATTTCATGTTGAGTATTGAATAATGACTTTATGAAATAATACTCAGGATTATTTTTCTTTTCTTTAGTTTCTCTGCTCCAAATTATCTTAAAAATGTATATCATAGGGGCCAGCCCCGTGGCCGAGTGGTTGGGTTCATCTGCTCTGCTTCACTGGCCCAGGGTTCACTGGTTTGGATCCTGTGGGTGGACCTGTGCGCTGCTCATCTGGCCATGCTGTGGCAGTGTCCTGCATGGGGGACCTGGAGTGACTTGCAGCTGGGATATACAGCTATGTGCTGGGGCTTTGGGGAGAGGGAAAAAAAAGAGGAAGATTGGTAACAGATGTTAGCTCAGGGCCAATCTTCTTCACAAACACACAAATTATATTGTATCTTTTGTTTTGGAGCATCCTTTAGTAAATATTTAGCCTTTTGTATGGAAGATCTTATATCAAAGCAGGCTATAAATATTTAGGTTCTATTAAAATATCGTCACTATTCAATCAAAGACATTTATAAAATTGTGTAACTCAGACACTTTAAAACTAACTTTAAAGATCAGTAAACTTAGATTTCTCAGAGAAGTCCCATTTTATCATGTTTTGCATTTCTCTTTAAAAACAATGATTAATGCTTTGTTATGCATTATTTTGCATACTGACTGTGTAGTCTTGAAATACAGATCTGCATTACGTTTTATGGCTGCATAGAATTCTACTTTTCTTTAATTTCCCAATTGCCCGTAAAGATTGTTTCCAGTCTTCTGCTTTTTTTTTTTTTTGAAGATGGGCACCTGAACTTACATCTGTTGCCAATCTTTTGTTTTTTTTCCTCTTCTTCTTCTCCCCAAAGCCCAGTACATAGTTGTATATTCTAGTTGCAGGTCCTTCTGGTTGTGCTATGTGGGATGTTGCCTCAGCATGGCTTGATGAGCGATGCTAGGTCCACACCCAGGATCTGAACCAGCGAAACCCTGGGCCACCAAAGCACAGCACTCGAACTTAACCATTTTTCCATGAGGCTGGCCCTCAGTTTTCTGCTCTTTTAATCAGTTCTTTAGAGCTCTCCCATGTATGACTATAGATTTATAAAATTCTAAGTAAAATGATATAAAATAAAATTCTACATTACATCAAAAGAATTATTCACGCTTTGATTTCAATAATTGCTTTTCTAAAAGTTTCATTAAAAAAATCTATCTGTTCATTCTTAATAATCTCTCATTGATAGTTTGTCTTTATAATTGTTCCCTTTTGTTTTTTTAATGTTGCATATCTTAGCTGTTCTGTCTGATCTCTGACAGGGCTTGGAGATCTAATCATGTGGTTTATGGTTTTCACTGAGACTCTGTCATCCTGACTTTCCCTTCTGAAGTGTTTGGTGATCTTTGATTTTGAGTTTGATCTTAATTGGTTGGAGTTATGTGGACCTAAAGTGGAAATTTAGGTTGTTTTCCTGGAAGCACTTCATCCGCCCTTTGAGTTCTCAGTTTAGTGGGGAAGTTCCATATTTCCTTTTCCAACCTTGCTGCTGGCCTGGGGCTGAGTTTCCTAATTAACAACTACCCTCCAGCAGCCCTGCTCATCTGCCTGCTGCCACTTGGGTACTAGCTCCAGCTCAGTTCACTTTTTAAAAAAAATTTGAGGAGGATTCTTGGAACTTTTTCCTTTGCCTCTTTTGAGACTAGCAGAGTCTCAAATAGTGTGTTCTTTCCAAATATTAGTTGTTCTGTACCAGAAGAATCTCTTGGAACACCTATAAGCAGAAAGTCAAAATCATTGTTTCAACAAATCTGTGGGTGCTTATGTGTGTCCCTCATCTGTCTCATTATGACCACAAAGAGGTTATTTCAGGAAAAGTCTTTTTCTGGTTTAATTTTTAAAACATGATTTTGATGAGATTTGTCATTATAATTATCTGTTATAGTTTGTTTACATTAGACATGCTGCTTTCTTTAAAGTCCTGTAAATGTTTGTCTGCATGTAATAGTGTTTTAAGAATGTGTAATATAATAATAATAATGATCTTTGGTCCATTAGAAGTCTTTTTGCTTTTCTTATTGTAGCAGTAAGCCTTAGGGCATTCTTCGTTAGGCGTCTTAAAATTCTTCATTCACCAGCTTTATAGATTTCAAAATTCAAAATGGAGCAGTTATCCTTTAAAAGATGTATTGTGATTGTTTTCGGGATTGTAATTTCAGTAACATTCCCAGTTTTGCTTCGTTGGAAAGTTTAAAATTAATCAAGGAATGAATATTTATTTACACAAATTTTATGGTGTGGTAAAGAAAAATAATTGAAGGGAATTTTAGAAAACATTTAATTCCTATATCACTGACATTTATAAAATAGTATTTTGTCAGACAAGTATTGAAGTACAGTTTATATTGGCAAATGTTGTGATTGCTTTTATATTAATCTAAAATCTGTATTACATTAAAGCCCAGGAACGAACTTACTAAAAATGTAGGCTATGTGATAAATTTCTGAGCCATTTACGGATTGGGTTTTGAATATGTGAGTTTGTTAAACCATTGGGAATTAAAGATTCCAGCTGAACATCTCAAGTTTCTGAAACAGTATATTTTCTCAGACTTCATGAAATTGTTCTGTGTCATTTATACTTGCTTGGCTCAGCAGGCACAGCAATGAGGTATTTTTTATTTTATATTTGTTTTTGCAGGGATCTTAGCAACATCAATTGTGAAGAGCTTGGTCCGTTGCCTCCTGGATGGGAGATCCGTAATACGGCAACAGGCAGAGTTTATTTCGTTGACCATAACAACAGAACAACACAGTTTACAGATCCTCGGCTCTCTGCTAACTTGCATTTAGTTCTAAAGTAAGTTTTTGAAACAATACATGGTAAAATGCAAGTTCTGAACAAGAGAAGACTGAGACATGCTTTTTGTAATAAATGTGATAGAACGTCTGCTCTCTTCAATTATAAATTACTTTTGTTGAACAAAACTTTATATAAGAGTATGGCAAGTTTTACTCTGATATGAATATTTTAATCCTACTGTGTTTAAGTAGGAACCTGTCCTGAAATGTTAGGAAGAAGATCTGTATCAAAGGTATACCCTAACACACCTGAAGAGACAGGCTGCTTTATGGGGTGATTTTTTCCCCCTGAGTGCATCAGAAATAGTTCCTGGATAGCTGAATCCATTCTAGAGGATTTTTTGGGTTTTTTTGGTCCTTCATTTTGAGGCCTTCTTTTCCATTTTCAGGACACAAGTCTTTATGAATGAGCTTGTTATGTACCCTTGGATTTTTTTTAAAATCAGCTTTATTGAAATGTAATTGACATGTGATAAACTGTGCCTATTTAAAGTGTACAATTTAAGTTTTGACATATTAGACACCCGTGAAACCATCACCACACTGAAGATAGTGAACATACTCATTATCCCCAAAAGGTTCCTCATGCCTCTTTATAATTCCTCCTGTCTCTTCCTGTGGGACTTCTACCTGTGTTAGTTTTCTAGGGCTGCCGTAACAAAATATCACGCACTGGGTAGTTTAAAACAGAAATTCATTCTCTGACGGTTCTGGAGGCTAGGAGTTCAGAGTCTAGTTCTCAGCAGGGTTAGTTCCTTCCGGAGGCTCTGAAGGAGAATCTGTTCTGTGACTCTGGAAACCTTGCTGTTCCTTGGCTTGTAGACACATCATCCCAATCTTTGTCTGCACTTGGCCTTCTGTGATGTTTCTACCCACAAAACTTCTGACACCAAAATGTGGGTTGTTTCCTCAAAGCTACCAATTCTCCAAGTCTCCAGACACCAAATGGGTGTACAGTGATTGAGTTCCATTTTGACACTACCTGGAGTTGGTGTCAGACCCCACAGGTTAAGGGCTCAGTCCCACAAAACTGTCCCTACTTCAGACGCCAATTGCAAGTCCTAAGCCTCTCACACGTCTTACCAATCGGTTATTAATCAGGCGTACCCATGACCTTCCTCTTGGGTTTGGTAATTTGCTAGAATGGCTCATAGAACTAAGGGAAATGCTTTATTTACTTTTCCCAGTTTGTTATAAAGGATACAACCCAGGAACAGCCAAATGGGAGAGACACATAGGGCAAGGTATGGGGTCAGGGATGCAGAGTTTCCATGCCCTCTCCAGATGGTTCACTTCTTCCAGCATCACAATGTGTTCACTAACCTGGAAACTCTCTCAACACCACCATTTAGGAGATTTTATGGAGATGCCATTATATAGGCATGATAGATTATTAACTCAGTCTCCAGCTCCTCTCCCTTCCCTAGAGGTTGGGGAGATGGGGTTGAAAGTTCCAAGCTTCTAATGAAGCCTCAGTGTTTCTGGCGACCAGCCCCCATCCTGAAGCCAACTAGGAGCCCACCCAGACTTACCTCATTAAAACAAAAAATGCTCCTGTACCCAGGAAACTCCTAGAGACTTAGGAGCTCTGTATCTGGAACTGGGGACAAAGACCAAACATTAGAAAAGACTTCTCTCTCTCACTCAGGAAATTGCAAGGATTTTAGGAGTTCTGTGTCAGGAACCCAGGACAAAGACTAAAGTGTATTTATTATTATGCCACATCTTCTTTCCTGTATGTCTGGATCCAGCTTTCCCTCTTCATTATAAGGATACCAATTAATTAGATTTAGGGCCAGCCTAATCCAGTATGACCTCATCTTAACTTGATTACATCTGCAAAGACCCTATTTCTAAAAGGTCACATTCACAGTACCAAGGGTTAGGACTTCACTGTATCTTTGTGGACACAATTCATTCAATCCACAACACACCCCATCTTCAGCCAACCACTGATTTGCTGTCACTATACGTTAGTTTGCATTTCCTAGAGTTTTAGATAAATGGATTTGTACAGTATGTACCCTTTTTGTTTGGTTTGTTTTACCCAGCATAATTATTTGAGATTCGTCTCTGTTGTTGTGTGTGTAGTTCATTTCTTTTCACCGCTGTATGGATATACCACAGTTTATTTAGTATCGGTTCATGGACAGTTGGATTGTTTGCAGTTTTGGGCTATGACAAATAAAACTATTACAGACTTTTATTTTAGGTCTTTGTATGGTCATACGCTCTCACTTCTCCTGGATAAATAAATATATGGGAGTAGAACAGCTGCATCATATGATAGATTTATATTTAACTTTTTAAAAATCTGCAGATTGTTTTTCAAAGTGCTTGTACCATTTGACATTCCCACCAGCAGTGTATGAGAGTTGTAGTTGCTCCACATCCTTGCTGAACATTTGGTATAGTTAATCTTATTAATTCTAGACATTCTAATAGGTGTACAGTGGTATCTCTCTGTAGTTTTAATTTGCATTTCTCTAGTAACTAATAATGTTGCGCATCTTTTCATGTGCTTATTTGCCATCTGTATAACTTCTTTGGTGAAATTTTTTGCCTCCTTTTTTAAAAAAGTGAGTTTTTAATTTTTGAATTTTGAGAATTCTTTAGATAATTTGAGATACAAGTCCTATTTCAGATATATGCTTTGGGAACATTTTCTCCTAGTCCGTGACTTGTCTTTTCAATTTCTTAACAGTGTCTTTTGAAGAGCAGAAGTTTTCTTTGAAATTTTGATGAAGTTCAGTTGATCCATTTGTTCTTTTGTGGATTGTGCTTTTGGTATCTTATCTAAGAAATCTTTGCCTAACACAAGTCATTAAAAATTTTCTTCTGTGTTTCAGAAGTTTTATGGCTTTAGGTTTTACATTGAGATCTCTGATGGATTTTGAGTTAAATTTTTGTATCTAGTGTAAGGTATGTCCAAGTTCATTTTTTTTTTTTTTTTGCATAGGATTAATACACTAGGGAGTATTTTCTAATATTCTGTTTTGATTTTGTTTATGTGTGTGTATTAAAAAAAAACCCTTTATTATAATGTTTGTGAGAACAGTAACCTAGTGACTTGTAATTTCACTAAAGCTGCATTTTCTCTGCATAGTTTTATGTTTAGGTATAAAATTTGGCCTGGTACATAAGAATCACTATATGTAAAGTAAGCTTGGGTGATCTGTTAGAGAAGAGGAGGTTGTTCTTTATTTCATCACAGCTTTATTGCCCTTTACCCGTAGGTCAGGAGATTGTGCTCTTATCTGTTGTGTATCAAATTAAACTCCAACTGAATCACTCGGTGTCTGCATAGACATCAGTAGTGAATTATCTGACTTTTTATTTCCTGTAATTGATTGGAATTAGTAAGTTCATTATATCATAAGGTTCTTTAAAAAAATTCTTAGATGCAACTTACAGTGTTTTTTCCAGGACAAGAAAAATATCTCTAGGCAATGTGACTTTTAAAAATTATTATTATATTTCTCCTATACTTGGGAGATTATTATTTATGTTGTATATATTTTGCCATAATAAAAAGAAAAGTAGTCATTGTATAAAGCTTTTAGACTTGTTTGTAAAGTGCTCATTACTCTGTGCCGGTAACTTACACGTGACCTCCCACATTCTTGTGGTCTAGACGGTAGTGTGTATAGGAGGAGTCCCTGCCAAGCTGCTAGCTCAAATGTTTGTTTCTTCCAGAGAGACAGGCTCTAGATAACAGGCATAGGGTTTGGCATATGCCTGAATTTTAAAATGGGTGATGGTAAACTATGCAAAATAAAATGGAAGTGGTATTTGAGACATTTCTTCTCAGTAGCTGTATAAAGCTTTATGGATAAAATTCCATTATCCAATTCCATAAATTCATATGGATTCTGAGAAACTTTGGAGAGAGTTTATTGTTGTCAAAAATGTCAAGCCAAGAATATAATAAGGCCTGGAAATGATATAGCTAGACTTGTTTCATAGTATGATGTATTTTAACCATCTAATAGCAGTCTTTTGTACTTAAAATACTTTAATATTTCTGTTTACTTTTAGTCGGCAGAACCAATTGAAAGACCAACAGCAACAGCAAGTGGTATCGTTATGTCCTGATGACACAGAGTGTCTGACTGTCCCACGATACAAGCGAGATCTGGTTCAAAAACTGAAAATTTTACGGCAAGAGCTCTCCCAACAACAGCCTCAGGCTGGCCATTGCCGCATTGAAGTTTCCAGGGAAGAGATTTTTGAGGTAAACTTACAAGTCTTATAGAGAAAAATTAAATTTCAGTGTTTTACTCTGTTTTCCAAGAATATTTCTGGGACTTACATATCTTTAGAATGGAAGAGTTTTCATTAATTTCTTTTTTAATCGTGGGGAGTAAAAACAATAATATCAGAAAGATTTAATATATAAGATCAACATTTAAATGGGATGAAGAGTGTGAGATGTTTCAGTTGGTTCAGCTTGGTCTCTGCATTTCAAGTACTTATTTGTTAATGAATTTTAAAAGGCCACAAATATTATCCATCCCTTACTTTCTAATTTTCCAAAAGGTGTAAAGGACTCATAAATCAGAAAATGACTTTGTTTAATTATTAGTAGACTACTTCTTTGATTTATTGAAAATCTTCCTTTCTCGTATATTCCTTTCTCTTTGGATTTTATGGCCCTGCTATCAGCTGCACAGTTCTTACATAATGAGTGGCAGAGGTCCAAGGGAGGCTTTCCCACTCATTAGAGGATTCCTGGGCAGGCTGTTTGGAGACTTGATCATCTTTTTCCCAAAGGATGAACTTTTGTCTCTCAGAACAGTTCTGAAACAGTTTTGTTTGTGGTCAGTCGTTTGTATTTTAAAGTAGTATAAAGTTGTCAATTTAATGAAGATGACATTAATGATTACTCACATTCTTTTGAAACTTTTTTTCTTACCTTTGCTTTCTACTGGTGCCTGTGACCTAGAATTAGGTCAACCAACTTTTAAAGAGTTGGTACTTCTATCAGATTTTGTTTTTAATGTGAGTGGAATCATTACTATAGTTCATAAAACTTAAATATGGATTTTTGCAACTAGTAGGCTTTTAATATTTATCAAATGAATTGGTTTCAGTAGTATGAAGCTATATCCATTTTGTTTTTAGAAGTTCCATGAGGTTTCAAACACTTGGAGATTATCCATTGATTTGATTGTTGAACACATTTCACCTTATTTAAATAAATATATGTTTTATAGGTGGAGTGGTAGGGAGAGTTTAAATAACAGGTTAAAAGCCCCTAGTAATAGTATTATATTCAATTTTTTTTTCAGGAATCATATCGACAGGTCATGAAAATGAGACCAAAAGATCTCTGGAAGCGATTAATGATAAAATTTCGTGGAGAAGAAGGCCTTGACTATGGAGGGGTTGCCAGGTGAAGACTTGCTCATCAATAAATGACATATGGATCTTTATACTTAAAAAATTTAAGATATCTCCTGTGGTATAACCTTCTCATTGATATTTATTTTCTAGAATAATATTCCCTAAAGTTTGCAATACAGAGGATATTCTAATAGATACATTCATAATGATGTTAGGATAGTACTACCACAGACGAGTATGTGAGAACTCCCTAATGGATCATATAGCCCAGTGAGACTTTCTCTGAAATGTAGCTGCAACCCTACATGGAGTCTTGGTAGGACCTGCAGGCCCTATATTTTCTCCATCTGCCTCCTTTAATACACGTTATTCCTTCAGCTTTACGTTGTCAGGAACATCTTGAGACTTTAATGACATGTTTTCTAAACTGAATGGTTTCCCTTTGCTTCCATTGTCATGCTTTTTAACCTTGTTAAAGGAATGTTTGTATGTATGTATATGTATATATCATAAATGGTCCTTAAAACGTTTCAGTACAGAAGCTGTATGCTTCTGCTACATTCATACATCAAGTAATTTTTTTTCCAGGTGTGAGAATTCACTTTTATAAATGTAGCAGAAGCATCATAGGTTCTGTATTGAAACGTTCTAAGCGCCATCATGATAATTCTGCTCCCCCTAATCTAAATCCAGCCGAAATTAAATTTCTGTTTCTACCAAGTCCCATAATTGTTATTTAGCATTACTTGTTTTTACCTGTAGCCTTATTTTCCTTCTGTGACCTTTTTACCAACAAATGGATAGTTACTTTAGTTTGGATTTTTAGAATCGATCACTTGTACATAATACTTAGGACTTGATAGTTTCTTTGTGCAATTCTTCTGGTGTACTCATAACTAGATTTTGAATGCTTGTTGGGAAAACTTTTAAATTATCTGCTGATGGAATCTAAATGCTGTAATTACATGTATAAGTAGTCAGTTATTTGTTGTTTATTTCTTAACCTCACTACCGTCAGGGTTTGGGCAGACTAAATGGGGTATGGCAGTGAACTGCTTTTTCTAATCTTTATTCCATAGTAGAACCCAAAAGTAATTGGGTTCTGCTCTTCTGTATGTTACAAATACTTGGTGAAACAAAAGAAAAATTTGGATTTTCTTTAAAAAAAAAAAAATGCGTATCTATCCAAAGAGCTTGAAGTCAGCAATTCCAAAAGTCCTATGCACCCCAATGTTCATTGCAGCATTATTTACAATAGCCAAGACATGGAAGCAACCTAAGTGCCCATCAACAGATGAATGGATAAAGAAGATGTGGTATATATATACAATGGAATACTACTCAGCTGTGAAACAGAACAAAATCATTCCATTTGCAATAACATGGATGGACCTTGAGGGAATTATGTTAAGTGAAATAAGCCAGTTAGAGAAAGATAATCTCTGTATGACTCCACTCATGAGGCGTTTAAAAATGTGGACAAAGAGAACAGATTAGTGGCTACCAGAGGAAAGGTGGGGTGGGGGTGGGCACAAAAGGTGAAGCAGTGCACCTACAACACGACTGACAAACATTAATGTACAACTGAAATTTCACAAGATTGTAACCTATCATTGACTCAATAAAAAATATGCATAAAAAGCACATGAGACACATCAATGTCAGGTGAGCATTATGTGTGTTGGGAAGGTTGCTTACGTAGAGACCTCACTTTTCTTAATCTCGAGAGTAATGGTAGTGATTTGATTTAGATTCATGTTATAAAACTTTGAAATATTTTCCTTTAACTACTTTTTAATAGTATGTCACTGCATTTTCTAAAAATACATTATTCAATCTGTTTAATCTGTAATATCAGAACATATCACTTAAAACCTTTCCTGAGGAATGACAAGACTTGAGACTAGAACTACATCTTCTTAAGTCCTGGACTAGTGATTTTATTTCAGTTTCACCAAAATGAATAGCAAGTTATCTTTTATGCTTTGAAAAATATAAAGGATTTAATAAGTTTAATGTGATAGTACTATTTATTATGAGGTTTTAAAAAACATTGATGTTCACTTGAAAACAAGAAGTGATAGGAATATCCCCCTAAAAACGCTTGCCCTTGTGTTCCTACCTATACCAAATGCCTTGCAATCTCTGACCACTTGTTTTTTAAATATTTTTGGTGAGGAAGATTGGCCCTGAGCTCACATCTATGCCAGTTTTCCTCTGTTTTGTATGTGGGATGCTTCCACAGCATGGCTTGATGACCGGTGTGTAGGTCTGCACCTGGGATCCAAACCTGCAAACCCCAAGCTGCCCAAGTGGAGTGTGCGAACTTAACCACTATGCCACCGGGCTGGCCCCCCTCTTATATTTTTCTCATGGTCTATTTTAGGATTTACACAAAAAAGATGATGAAATGGATAATGAAATTTCCTTACTAAAACAATACCCACAACAAAACACACCCTCATCTAAGTGAGAGTAAATTAATGCTATATTATATATCTATATAAACTAGTATAAATCTGCCATGATAGGGGCAGAGTAGGATAGTATAGATCACATGGACGTTTGGAAGTAAAATCGTATTCTTCCCTTTATCTTTTATTTACCATGGATTACAGACTTATTTAGCAAGTAAAAGTGACAGACCACTGGGCTGCACATCTGATGAGTAGTGGCACTTCTGGATAATATCTTTATACTCTCTGATGCTAAAATGTCATAAAATTGCCCAAAATTGAGTGAGAATTAACTTCAGTATAACAAAATAAGAGTTTTCATTTGCTTTCTGCTCATGGTAGATTTTTCGCTATGATCTTATATAACTACAGTTAGTACTTTATTTTAAAAATTATTTGGTGAAATGATTAATAACGTATATTAATAAAAATGTATTCATTAACAAATAGTTCCTCTGTCACATCTTGTTTTCTAGGGAGTGGTTATATCTCTTGTCGCATGAAATGTTGAATCCGTACTATGGCCTCTTCCAGTATTCAAGAGATGATATCTATACCTTGCAGATCAATCCTGATTCTGCAGTTAATCCGGTAGGATTGGTGCCAATGATGACATGAAGTAACTTGTGACCTCCAGTGCTTTAAATGTCAATGTAGTTGATGACATAGGATTACTGTCCTTGTCCTAGTCCCACCCTTCCACTCAACAATTCCTCCTCTAGGAGATTTTCCCAAGTAGACAATTGTGGATATGTGCATCTGTGTAGTGCATCATTGTTTGTAGCAGCCCCAACTGAAATCAACGTCGTTGTCCAGAAGAGGGGAGGTGATTAATTATGACGTGAAGCAGAATGACAGTAATGGTTAAGAGCATAGATTCTGGAATTAGAAAGACCTGAGGTCATATTCTGGTCCCATGACTTACTAGCTTTGTGACCTTAGGCAAATTCATTGATTTAAGCCTCAATTTTAACATTGCTAATAATAATACGTATAGTTCGTACCTCAGAGAAGGGTTGTGACAATTAAATGGGACCCTGCACATTAAGTATTAAGCACAGAGCTATACATTTTTAACCCTATTATGTATTATTAAGCAAAAAAGTTAGCAGCTATTATTAATTTGCTGTTTTTGTATTATTTCTATTATCTTTCCATACAAGGGCATATTTTATACAACCACTAAAATGACATTGTGGGAAAACAGCTAATGACATGTAAAGATGTTCATGACCTATTAGGTGAAAGGAGGTTTCAAAATAGTACAATAGAATTTTGGTAAATATGTGTGTAAACATTGAAAGGCTCTACACTATGATGTTGGTGGTAGTTATCTCTGGGTATTAGATTATGGGTGATTTTTTTCTTTTTCACTTGTCTATATTTTCTGAGTATTTTGTAGTGAACGTGTATTATTTTTTAAAAAGAAACAAAAGATATTTTTTAGATAAAAGGGAGGTTTAAAGATGAGTTAAAAGATTACTTATTGCATAGAGAAGTAAGAGAAGTTTAAAATACAAATATCCAACTAACAAAACTTATCATGAAAGACCAAATCTATCCAAACGTGGTAGAAATGTTAGATTCATTGCAGGGAATCCTTTATAAAGGGAAGATATTTAGGTGAAGGTTCTGTGTGGGGAGTCCATTACTGCCACTGTAGTTATAACAACCCATGTTTGTTGAGTGTTTACTGTATGCCAGGTCTAGTGCTGTGGGTTTCATCATCTCAAGATACTTTTTAGATACTATGGTTAACCTTCCTTTATCCAGATGTGGAAAATTAGTCCTACAGGGGTTATAATTTGCCCAAGTGTGCATAGCTAGTAACTGGCAGAATCAGGACTCTGGTCCAAGTTAGACACCAAATCTGTGCTTTAAATGTCTGATATTTTGATGTTCGATTTCTTTTAGGTCAAAGAAGTGGTAGGTTTGGGATTGAAAGCTTTTTTTCCATGACAGAGCCAGGATTGTAAGGAGCTCGGCAAGAGCTGAGAGGAGAGGAAGGGAACAGAATCTGTGTGTGATTTGATGAAAGCTACAGTGGGACTGTAGTTTGGACTTACTTTCTAAAGATAAATTTTGCAAAGTGACTGTACCCTTTGAGAGAGATGTTGACTCTGGTGTAATATTTTATAGCAATGTAGAGTAACTTGAGCATGCCCTATAGAAACTCTCCCTAATGATTGCGCTTTGATATGATAGGCTATTCCATTTAAAGAGTTGTAAATTAGAGTATAAGTTGATACTTATAAAAATAGGTTAATGTTGCATAGAAATTTAATTTTTATTAAAAAATCCCTGGATAGTGTCTAACTTGAGTTTATATAAACTCTTTTCAATTTCAGGAACATTTATCGTATTTCCACTTTGTTGGACGAATAATGGGAATGGCAGTGTTTCATGGACATTACATTGATGGTGGTTTCACGTTGCCGTTTTATAAGCAGTTGCTTGGGAAGTCAATTACTTTGGATGACATGGAGTTAGTTGATCCAGATCTGCATAACAGTTTAGTGTGGATACTGTATGTATTGAGTCCTGTATCTGTTTGTTATAGTTAGAATATGAGCTTTTAAAAAAGACACGTTTCAAAATGAGTGTCCTTTTTTTTTTAATTTAAAAAACATGCACAGAAAATACTAAGAGTGATAATCTGAGTGATAGGACCACATAAGATTCCCTCTTTCTACTGTCCTATATACTTCAAATTCCTAAAAGTTAGTGAGCGGTATTACTTTAAAAAGGAAAAAATCCTAGTATGTTTTATTTTAGAAAGTACTTTATATAATGATTTCCTCAATATGATGCGAGTTCCATTCCAGTCCTACATGTGTTGGAATAGCAAATTCCTGCTCAAGTGGTGATTGTTGAAACCACACTTTTAAAAGGGTATTTGTAAGAACAAGTTCTGTTTTGCAGGAGGTCCTTAGTTTATGAAGATATATTGGCCACACTTATTTTTGCCAAATAGACGAGTGGCTTTCTCACTGGGGACCCTCAGGCGTTTGGTCACTTAGGGGTACCCAGATCTAGTAAGGCCTCTTATCTGAATGCCAAACATAACTGCAGTTTCCCTAGGTAAAGCCCAGCTTTGGCCAGGGCTCTTTCTCATTACTGAGGAGGTGAAATGTCCCCTGCGTTTATGAATGTTAAAGCTCTTTGACTCTTCTGTCCAGGAACTAGGAGATGTGGCAGCATGAGCACTGGGAAGAGGAGTCTGACTTTATATTTGACATATCTGTCTCACCAATTGATACATCCATAGGATCTGTATTTTAGATTTTCCAGTTAAGCATCTTTCCCTCTCTTTCCTTTCTAGTGAGAATGATATTACAGGTGTTTTGGACCATACCTTCTGTGTTGAACATAATGCATATGGTGAAATTATTCAGCATGAACTTAAACCAAATGGCAAGAGTATCCCTGTTACTGAAGAAAATAAAAAAGAATATGTCAGGTAAACACTTACGTGTTCTCAAGCCTGAGAACTGTTTTAATGTTCTAGAATGACAGTAGGGAAAAATATTTAAGTATTTAGGTAGTGTTAATTATCACTACAAAAGCGGCTTCCACAGAATTTGGTGGGGGCCGGCCCTGTGGCTTAGTGGTTAAGTTCATGCACTCCGCTTTGGCGGCCCAGGGTTTCACTGGTTCGGATCCTGGGCGCGGACATGGCACCACTCATCATGGCCTGCTGGCACTCACAACTAGAATATACAGCTGTGTACTGGGGGTCTTTAGGGAGAAGAAGAAGAAAAAAAAAGATTGGCAACAGATGTTAGGTCAGGCGCCAAGCTTAAAAAACAAAAAAAAGAATTTAGCAAATTAAAAAGAGCCACCACTTTATTATTTTTCACAATTCCCTGAGTCAGTAATTTGGATAGAGAACAACAGGGATAGCACACTGCTCCTCCATGTGGTGTCAGCTGGGAGTGAAATGTCAAACTGACCTCTTTGCTCACCTGTCTGATGCTTCTGTGAGGATGGCTCAAACAGCTGGGGGCTGGTTGGCTGGAAGGGCCACTCAGTCACCATCTGAGGCCTAATTCTCACTGTTCGCTGGGTTCCTTGGTTACCCTCGTTTTGTATCAGAGGCCTCTCACTCTCCCCATGGCCTCTCTCCCCCCAGCAAGATGGCCAGACTTCTTATGGGGTGGCTGGTTTTCCAGAGTACAAAATCAGAGGCTGTCGAATCTTTTTAAGGCCTAAGTCAGGAACTGTCCAACATCACTTCTGCTGTATTCTTTTGGTTAAAGTGTCACATGCCAGCCCAGGTTCACTGTTGGGTAGGGGCTGTACAAAGGCATGAAGACCAGGGCCATGTGGAGTGTAGCTACCACAGCTAGCAATACAGAAGCACTTAATCCTGTTGATAAATAAGCACATTGTGAGTTTAAGGGATAAATATAAGAAAATGTTCTTCAGATTTTATACAATCACCTGTTGATTGACGAATTTAGAAGTATTGGGTTAGATCATTTGGCTTATGGTAACTACAGTTCTTCTAAACATAAACTATGGTAGTCGTATTTAGGAGTTTGAACGTCACCGTATGTACACAGAAACATGCGCGCTCTACTCTTTTGTATAGGTTATGTCCCCAACACTTATTGGCTAAAACTTTCTCGTGGACTGTTGAAGGGAGTGGACACTGGTGTAGCTTTTTTGGAAAGCAATTTGATAACAGCTGCCAAAGTGGAAATGCACCTGCCTGTTAACTAGCAGCGCCGTTTCTAGGAATCTGTTTTACAGAAACACATATATAATTAAAGAAATGTTAATGAAGATGTTCAATTAAATATTATTTGTAAAAAAAATGGAAAACAGCTAAAATGTTTTTAGAGGATAATGATAAATACATACATTCAACAGAATATTAGGTGGATATTTAAAAAAAAAGAAAGAGAAACTCTGCATAAGCTCTCAGATTTAAAAGGCAAGTCTTAGAAGAATAACGTAGGAACAAAGTCTGTGTTGTTGTTTGATAATTATTTGAAAGATGTTCAGGAAAGCTCCCTGCCAAATAAAGTGTTTGCCTAGGATGAGGGAGTGGAGGTTGGAGGTGGTGGCCCTGGAACTTGAAAGGGAAAAGGGGATAGAAGAATGGACTTTCAGATTTTACTCTTGCTTCACATTTAATCTTTGATTTTTATTTTTATATATAATAAGCATGTATTACATTTCTAATTAAAACATAAATGAATAGGAATTTCCTGAATTTTAGTAGTGTTGTCCACATCCCGTGTGCACTACTCAGTTCCTAGTCCCATTCTCCAGGATTCAGTTTTGTTTACAACACACAGTAAGTATCCCTTACCAAATACAGTTTTGAGATTTAAAAAAAAAATTACAGGGGCCAGCCCAGTGGTGCAGCTGTTAAGTGTGCATGTTCTGCTTTGGTGGCCCAGAGTTCACCAGTTCGGATCCCAGGTGCCGATATGGCACCGCTTGGCAAGCCATGCTGTGGTAGGCATCCCACATGTTAAAAAAAAAAAAAAAAAAAAAAAAAGGAGAGGAAGATGGGCATGGATGTTAGCTCAGGGCCAGTCTTCTTCAGCCAAAAAAAAAAAAGGATTGGCAGCAGTTAGCTCAGAGCTAATCTTCCTAAAAAAAAAAAAATTACCAAGAAAAACTTTTTAAAGATGTGCACTTTTGCTGTCCCCTTAAACAAACTAACAAAAATGAGGTCCCCCAAAGGATATTATATTAAGTAACTTATTTTTTAAAGCAGAGAACTATTTCTCCAAGTTTGGAAAAGGAAATGTTTACAGATTTGGAAGATGAATAGTAACTGTTCTGAGATTTGTGAGACGTTTTCCTGGGTAAATAAGATTTTAAAAAAAGCAATTCACTTACAAATTTTAAGTCCAAGTGAAAAGTATAAGTAAAGCTACACATCAGCTGTAGTTTAGTGTACTTTTTGTTGGTAAAATGACATCTTCCAGGGTTTGTAAAGCCTCTAGGGAACAATGAGTATTTCCTCAAAAAGTGCTTGCTATTGTCTTTTACTATTTCTTATCATTTTGGATGTGAGGATTCTCTTTACCTCGTCTTCCCTGATATGCTGCCCCCAAAATATAAACAAAACACCGAACACATTCAGGTTGTGTTTTCAAGTGAAACCAAAAAAGTCATTTTTTGGTTGAATGGGCTGTTTTTCCTGGTTATTGGCATGCATGTTAGAAGTTTAGAAAGAACTTTCATCCAGATTTTAAATTCAGACCCACCTAACCTCTAGCAGACTTCCACTTTACTAGGAGTTTCTCTGATTCGAAGAGTTCCTTTATTGATGCTGCTTTTGTTAGTGGATGGTTACTTTCAAAATGTACGGTGAGCTGCCTCACAGCTCAGGAGCCATCTACCCTTAGTAATCCGAGATTCTTTTAGACTTTGGACTAAATTCTTAATGCTAGATGCTTGTAAAATGCAGTTGTGCTAGAGTGGACAGGCTAGTAATAGCCAAGTCTGAATATATTTGATCATATGAAACCGCTGCCCAATGTTTACAGGCTCTATGTGAACTGGAGATTCTTACGAGGCATTGAGGCGCAATTCCTCGCTCTACAGAAGGGATTTAATGAAGTAATTCCACAGCATCTGCTGAAGACATTTGATGAGAAGGAATTAGAGGTCAGTGTGTTCATGTCATGACATCTTCTAGTGTAACAAGGAAAGCTTAGGAATTTTCTGTTACTCAGTTTTAGAAGAAAGTTGTTTTCCTGGTGTTTTTGAAGTTTTATGGTGCAATGCTGTGAGAATCCTTATTCACAGAAAAAGTCTTTCCTGCTTCGGAAAAGCCTTTCATGCTTTGGAATTTCTACAGTAAGCACTCTCTTATATTGTGAACATTCTTAATTAATTTTTCCAAATTATCCTTTCTTGTTTTCAACAGATTTCATGTCTTCTGTGTACATCCTTCCAGAGTTGTTTCCTTTTCCCTAATTAAGTGGTTATTGATTTAGTTAACTAAAACTTCATTAATTGGTCTCCACCATATGGAAATTTATTTGGAATAAAAGCCTGGGCTCAATTGGATTTACAGTAAGATTTGCAACAAGCATTTGGTAGATAAGATCATAGAAGAAATAATTTAAACGCTTAGGGTAAACTGTATTTAAACATCCTCAGTCTCTTTGGAAACATTTCATTACTAACTGTAGCTGTAATAAACAGTTAACCATTTTTTGTTTTCTTTTAAAGCTGGCCCTTAAACCACCTTAGGTCTAGTTTTATAATTAAGACCTTTAAGAAATACATCTGAATTTTCACTGAAGTAGTTTGCAAAAACAACAAGGTTTTATTCTACCAGAGGTCCCAAGTTTAATTAGTGGCTAGGGATAGCATAAATATTTGAAGTCTACAAATAATGTAAAACATGATTTTATTCATTAACTTCAATGTCCTTTCTAACTAAATCCTTAACAGACTTGTTAGTAAACAAATCTAAAAAGATTGCTCCCATCCTCATTCCTTTTATGATTGAACTATTTAATGATGACGTGGCCAGAAGGATGCAGTCCAAAGGAGGAAGAAAAGTGAGCAGGAATGGCAATAAAGCTGAAATACAGCGTATTTTCATCTGTTCATACACTGGATGAGGAGCATGGCCCTAAAATTACCACGCCTCTAAAGAAAAGAATTTAGGGAGGTGTCTTTTGTGTTACAAGTAAATCTGTGTCCTTTGGATAACCACTTTCCTGCTCAGTGTGGCTGTGATTCAGTGATCTTTTCAGAACTCTGTAGAAGCCTTGTTGGAGATTTTATTCAGTAGGGTTACGGTTCATTGTATAGTTTCTACTGCTAATGAAATTAAACTTTTAATAAAAACATAGGTATATATTTTAGTGTTATACTGGGTTAATATTAAGAATTAATTATAAAATGTAGGATTTGCAAGTTACGGTATGTTTTACACTACAATCATAATTCACCGTTGTAAACACGTTAGTCAGATGAGTTAGTCTTGGGCCCTCAGGAGATGTGAATATTCATAGTATTAGACTGATGTGGGTACAGTTCATCTGTACTGCCCCTGCATCAGGATGCCAAGCAGAGCTCTGTATCCGTGCACTCATGTTTTTTGTCCCTTGACACAACTTTGAGATTATCAAGCAGATTGTGTCACTCATTCAGTGAACATTTCTTGGGTTCCTGTGCATTGTTGGTTGCTTTCAGAGGATGTGGTGAAATAGGTGTTCCTACCATATCACAGCAGAGGAAACTGCTGGCTAAGGGACGTGAACTGAATTCCGAAATCCCAAAGCTACTAAGTGTTGAAACCAGAATAATATGATGCAGGTCTTGGGGAAGCCATGCATAAACTGTATTTACTCTTTGAGTCTAGTTTCTGTCCATTAAAAAAAGTTTAGAATTCTATGAAATTAGGAAACTTTCATCTTGTCACTTCCGTCACAGAGGTGCTTCTCAGACCCTGGGTAGGGAACCTGCAGTGAGTAGGGACCTGTGGAAGTTTTTAAAATGCAGATTACTATCTCCCCAGACTCTCAGAATTAAAATCTCTGATTATAGGACCTGGTGTGTGTATTTTGAAAAACTTTGCAATGATCCTGATGTGTATCCTTGATTAAGAACCACCATATGAGAGCCAATACCGCAAATCTAAAGTTCTGTTTTGAGGAATTTTTGGCTTAACTTGGGTTTCCACTGGCTCATATTTGTGCAATATTTTAACAGCTCATTATTTGTGGACTTGGAAAGATAGACGTTAATGACTGGAAGGTAAACACCCGGTTAAAACACTGTACACCAGACAGCAATGTCGTCAAGTGGTTCTGGAAAGCTGTGGAGTTTTTTGATGAGGAACGACGAGCACGGTTACTTCAGTTTGTGACAGGATCGTCCAGAGTGCCTCTGCAGGGCTTCAAAGCTTTACAAGGTAAAAACCCAGAGGGACTGACGATGTGGCACCACATGATTGGGGGAGGGAATCAGTATTTGGTTTATACAGATAGTTTACCAACCACGTGCTGATAAGCAGGTTGTCTTTTGCTCTGTTTCTTATCTGTAACTGTCTTGACGCCTTCTTCTCCTTCCTTCCTCCGTTCCCCTCCCCAGAGCCTTTTCTGCTGGGGTTCTCTGTGGTTGTAGTGAGTGCCGCATGTTAGAGACTGTCTGTGGTGAGGCTCTGCCTTTTCTTTTCTGGTCACCTTGCTTTTAAAGTCTGCTGCACCTTCCTACAGGGGAAGTCTGTTTGCTTCCATGTTCACCTCTCAATCTGGCGAAACATTGACCCGCAGGGAGAGATGCCTCTCCCCTGTACTTTTTTATTATTTTAATAGAAAGAGGCAGCATGAGCTGTGGAAGTCATTTGTTTGGTCAGAGCACTTTAACTATTGCATGGCATCAGGCCGTTTCTGTGCAGCCATATCCCGTGTTTAGGAATGTTTTCCGTGGACTAGCCGTTGAATGTGGGGACGAGTTGGTAATCTCGCTGACGATTGTGCTTCGTTGGCTGGCAGTTGCTTCCTTTACCTCTGAACCTCTTCATTTTCAAAGCTGCTGCTGCTGGTGATGACTGAGGATATATGAAGCAAGACTGGTCCATAATTCAACAGTGTTGCCCACGGTACATATGTACAGAGTCCACGGGGAAAGCATACTTTGAGTTGTGCTTACCTTCCCTATTTGGAGAACTCATCATTCTCACACTAGCCCAGATGCATAAAGTGGAGTTGTATTTCTGCATACATTTGTATGGGATGTCTTATGTTGACTGAAATTTATTCTGTAGACTGCTCATCTTTTGCTCTCAGCCAAGTTTGAGTCATGAAACCTGAATATGCATTAAGCTGTCATCTTTTTGACTCTATGTATATGCATTTGGTCTTGGATTTGCCCATTTACTTTTCTTTTCATACTTTTGGGACATTGATTTTTGTATAGAAGATAGAACTTGGCAAAGGATTTCAATCCTGAACTTTCCAAATTGAAATGCTGGTATATTAAGGAAACCAGCCTTATCTAAGGTCAGTTCCAGCTTTCAAAACGCAGATTCTTTTCCTGCTGCCCTTTGGCAGCTCGTGTGGTCACCAGTGTCCCCGTGCCTAGGCCCTGTGGTTTGTGCACCAGTTTTGTTCTGAGACTTTGGAGACTAACAGGCGCCTGCAGCGGTCTGAGCCGTACTGACTTCTCCTGCAGGTGCTGCGGGCCCGCGGCTCTTCACCATCCACCAGATTGACGCCTGCACTAACAACCTGCCCAAAGCCCACACTTGGTAAGTGATTTTTGTTGCTTTTTTCTCCTCAGTCCATCTACGTAGGTGTTCGTTTCAAACAGGTTTGACTTTTCACTTACTGTCCTCACTACTAAATGGACCTTTGAAAAGAATGATAAGCAACTCTTTAAAGTGATTTAAGATTATTCAGAAATTGGTAGGAAAACTTGAGAGTGGTAATCTCTACTTTAGAGAAATAGAACCTTTTTCTTTTAATTTTCTGTGTGACACAAAGAGTGATGTGGCTGCATCAGTAGACACTTGCTCGGCCAGTTACTTGAGTGAACTGTGTACAATCTGATTTGCTTATTTCCAGCTTCAATCGCATAGACATTCCGCCTTACGAAAGCTATGAAAAGTTATATGAAAAGCTGCTAACAGCCATCGAAGAAACATGTGGATTTGCTGTGGAATGAACTTCAAGGACCTACCCAGGACTCTATTTATGCCCCCGACCGACAGCCTCCTTTCAGCAGAGTTCCAAGGAATGCTGAAACACAGGAAAATGCCCTCCCCCCTTTAAATTTTAGGACACTGTGAGGGGAAAGGACAATTTTGAAATTCCTTTTCAAGGAAAAAAGAGGTCTTTATGCTTTGCCATGAGGCCACATTCAGCTGCTATTTAAAATTAATATCTTGAACCTAAAGAATGCTGACTTTTCCTGCATTTCCAGAGTTAGGCAGTATTCTACACTTAAAGACTACTACTATTTTTATACAAGGTAATCTACTCAGATCGCTTCACACACTTCAAGTCTCTCAAACGTCGAGACAACTTCAGCAGTCGGTACAAGTCACGTTGCATTTTGATTGAACACATGATTGGAACAGCTCCTGTACTCGCTCTTTGTAAAAGAAAAGAAAATAAAATTATTTTGAATTATTCTACCTTTGTAAACAATTGGCTAAAAGAATCATTATCTTTAAAAAATTAAGCCATTTACATGTTTAATTAACATTTTTCTATAGCAAAGCATTATATTCTAAAAGCATTATATGTTTCAACTTAGCCTAAGTGCGTCTTTTTTATATTTTTCAAGCATGAATTTCCTGGAATACAGCTATATAATTTTGGTTGTCAAATTCCTAATGCAACCATTTAGTCTAAACTTAGTAGCTTATTTGCTATAATAAGATGCATTCAGGGGCTCCCTGTTTTTAAGAGACTTAAAAAGAAATCCTAATTTTTTAATCTTGAATCAGTATGATCAGGTATTTTGGATTGACTTTTCATCTTAAATGGAAATACTGCGTTTATATAGTTCCTCCAATCACGTGGCTGGGGTAAGATTTTCATTCTTTCGCTGGGTCAGCTTATCTTTAATATATATTCTATTTCTGTAAACCAAAGTCTCCTATGACAAGTGCACCTAATTTATATTATATTTTAATTATGGTCTAAGTTTCTCTCAAGTAAACCATCCTGAATCTTTCTTGAGCTGCTCATGGTATTTTAATCAGCTAAAATTATGAAAAAGGAAAAATTTTGCTCTAAAGATTATTTAGCAAGTTTAGAAAACCCTGCTTTTACCCAACAAAATGAAGTGGGGGTGATGGGGCAGGCAGGGGCTGTGATTACTAAAGGAACAGTGACTCTGACTCTATGGTATAAATTACTTTAACACAGAAGAGTTAATTTTGGAAGTAAGGGAATCCCAGTTCCCTTGGTGTTAAGAGATCAGCATCTGATTTTGAAATACCCAGATTGAGCTTTCAAGGTGTGTGGCACGTTGCATGATCCAGAAGGCAACCAAAATTCTGGAATGAGGGTTTGGAGAAATTTGGAATCATGGGTGGAGTTTTAAATTCAGCCATCAGAAATCTCTACACTGTTCTGTTGTTGTTTTTTTTTTTACATTGATGTAAAATCAAGAATAGCAAATTTTGATGAGATAGCTTTGTTTAAGTTTGCAGCGTAATTATCAAGTGAATAGGCCCTTTGTGTTCTTTCATTTGACGGACTGGTTTTCAGTCTGTGTTCTTGGAGCCAGGAGGTTCTTCAGAGGTGCCTCAGAAATACTGGTTTAAGAGAGGAAGGACAAAGAGAAGGAGAGGGAAGGCCTAGTTGGTATTTGAGCGGGGGCCTCTAACTCCCCACCCCCACTCCCTTGACCCAGAGCAGCGCCAGGTTTTCTCTTTTATATATTGGGATTCCAAGTAAGCTTTCATGGAAGGCAGGGGGATAGGTGGGATAAAAGAAGTGGAAATTTTGCTGCTTAAAAAAAATGTTCAGAACTACTTGTGTAGTTTCTAAGTATTTAAATTTATTTCATTAATCCAAATTTGACTGCTACATGCAAGCTAGTCATAATCGCAACTGTGCAGTGGTAATGTGCTTATTCTGACCTTTTTCTTCCCAAACACTTTGTGTTTTCCTACCACATTCTTTAGTACTGAAGAACATCTTGAAATGTACAGAGAAAGTTTCTATACGATTTGATTATCAGTAGTTTCCAGCTTTCACAATAGTACCTACTGGTTGCAGGTCCATCTCTCTTATTTAAAGCACTAGTGCAGTGTAATTGTGCCTACTCTTACAGCCTTTCAGTAAAAGTAAGGACACGATGAACGCTTCAGAGACGTCGTAACTGACGGATGCGGTGATAGTGAAATGCTGCTGTCACAGTGTATAATATAATGCCGGCAAATACCATCGCTTTTTGAGTGCCTTTTTAACTTTATAATAATGACTTAATGGAGCTTTAAAAGAAATAAATTACCCTCCCTAACAGTCTCTGGTATCACCAACATAATTTATAAAAGCATGATGATTTATATTTCATTTTCAAAATTGTTACCTGATTACTTCCAGATAGGTGCTAAGCAAACAAACCCCCAGTGTGTCCCTGAACCTTGGACTTGCACCTCACGTTGAATGTGAATATTTATTTCCACACGCCCCTCTTGACTGGGTTTTCCTGATCCTTCCCCTAGTTATTTCCGATGCGTGATGTCACCCTCCCATACATTGCCTGTCCACCACGAATGCTTAACTCTGAACAGTGCTTCCCTTTAGAGCTCACGGGCGGGACAGAGGTGAGTTCTGTTTCCGAGGGTCTCGTTCTTGATGTAAAGAGTGTTTCAATAGTGCTGTGTATAGTGTACATTTTGTTTTGCACATAGTTTGTTGCCCTGAATGGGTTTTATTTTTACCAAGTCTTTTGTTTTTTTCTTGTATTTACAGTCCAGAGCACAAGTTTCCTTTCTTTTAAAATTACAATGTCCTTTGCTTTATTTTACAACACTAAGTCTGCATGACCGTCTGGTGCATTGAACTGGCTGCACTGATGGAGTTAGGGATGGTCCGGGCATCTTTACAGTGTGGTAAGAGCAGCTCCTGCTTCCGTTGTCAGCTTAGCGCGTCAGCGGGGCCTTTGTGGTATTTAATGTTCTCATGTTAGGGTGATGGTTGTACCAAATGCTGAGTTGTTCTGTTTCTAGATGTAATTAGTTCACTTAATGTAATATTCTTCCTTCTCTCAAACTGACTTTACAAAGTTTTATCATTTTCATTGTATTTGTATTTATTACAGAGTGTTTTAGCTTTGATATTCTTTGTATTTTCACTCAGTTGTTACATGAGCTTTATCAATAACATCTGTATAAATGGTTTTTAAAAATTAACTATGTATGTGCCCATGCCGAAGTTGAGCAATAAAATGAATGCTGTTTGCACTGTCACAGCATCAAAGTTTTTAAAGAATATTGAGTTTATAATGAATGGTTTTGAAAAAATTTGACTGGATCTATGAAGAATGACAGCATATGAGCCATAAAATGAGAAGTTTAAGATTCACATGCCTTTGTTAGTTCACGCCTTTGTCACCTTGCAGAGCTTCAGAGAGCTCAGGACGCCCTTCCTGTCTCAGGTAGAGCAGAGAAGGTGCTCGTTTTCTCCTGTCATGGCAAACTGCTTGGCTGGCAGGGGCCGTTGGGGGCTATGTGGGTTGGATTCTGAGGCTGGTCTGGGCTTACTGGGGAAGAGTGTTCCAGTCCTGTGACGATGTCTGTCAGGACTGGAGGGCAGAGCTATTGGAGGGGCTTCCTTTGCTCCCTTGGTGTTGAGCGGTAAAATCCTTAAAATGAAAAGGAGAAATCAGGGCTGGCCTGGTGGCACAGTGGTTAAGTTTGTGCACTCCGCTTTGGTGGCCCGGGGCTCACTGGTTCGGATCCTGGGTGCAGACCTATGCACCACTGCTCAAGCCATGCTGTGGCAGGCGTCCCACATATAAAGTAGAGGAAGATGGGCACAGTTGTTAGCTCAGGGCCAGTATTCCTCAGCAAAAAAACAAAAAAGGAGGAGGATTGGCGGCAGATGTTAGCTAAGGGCTAATCTTCCTCAAAAAAAAAAAAAAAAAAATCAATTATATTTTTCCAAGAAGCCATGACTTTAAGGGTCATGATTCACAACTCTATAATATTAGTGGATGAAAGTCCAGCTAAATAAATACATGGGTGGTAAAGAAAATGGATATGATGTTTTTTCATTGGAATATAGTCTTTGTCTCTCCACAGCATGGGTCACACAGAAAGGAATGTCTGGGAAATGCAGTGGAAGTAGTAGTGGTGTATTAAAGTTCAAAGAGTGGGCATGGTGTCCATTTTTTATATCCTTTTGAAATTTATTTTTTTGCTTTGTCTCACTGTCACATTTACAGGTTATTATCTAAAATTTGTAAGGTTACTTACTAGAATTTAGTACATTATTTTAGTAGTAGTATAATCTGTAAGTTACCCAGAAGTTTGATTTGACTAATATGTGGTAGGATTTTCTGCTGCGTGGTGATGTGAAAAGGTTGTCCCTTCATGTTAACCTTGGCACCTGCTGCATTTATTTGTACTTTATATCCCAAATGCTCACAGTAGGATATATACCACAGACCCAGAGCCTAGTCACGGGATAGAGGTGTAGTCATGCATTGTGTAACGATGGGGCTACGTTCTGAGAATGCATCGTTAGGTGATTTCGTCGTCGTGCAAGCCTCGGAGTGCGCTGACACAGACCTAGATGGTGTAGCCTACTGCAGCCCTCGACGGTACAGGAGAGCCTGTTGCTCCTAGGCTACACATCTGTAAGCACGTTACTGTGCTGAACACTGTAGGCAATTCTAACACAATGGTAAGTATTTGTGTACCTAAACATATCTAACCACAGAAAAGGTAGAGTAAAAATACAATATAAAAGATCAAAAATAGTACACCTATCTAGAGCACTGACCATGAATGGAGTTTACAGGACTGGGTGTTGCTCTGGGTGAGTCAGTGAGTGAGGAGTGAGTGGTGAGTGAATGTGGAGGCCCAAGGGACATTACTGTACACTACTCTAGACTTTAGAAATACTGTACACTTAGTCTACACGAAATTTGTAAAAAAATATTTTTCAATAAATTAGCTTACTATAACTTTATTACTTTATAAACTTTAAATTTTTTTAACATGACTCTTTTGTAATAACAATTAAGCTTAAACCACACATTGTACAGCTGTACAAAAATATTTTCTATCCTTACTCTCTATTTTCTTTCCTTTTTTTTTTTCTGGCTGAGGAAGATTTGCCCTCAGCTAACATCCGTTGCAGTCATCTTCTTTTTGTATGTGAGCTGCCACCACAGCATGGCCACTTGACAGGCAAGTGGTGTAGGTCTGCACCTGAGAACTGAACCCAGGCCACTAAAGCAGAGTGCGCTGCACTTAACTACTAGGCCACTGGGGCTTGCCCAACATTTTTCTATTTTTAAATTTTTCTATACTTCTGTGTTAAAAATTAAAACATGCACACACATTAGCCTAGGCCTACACAGGCTCAGGATCATTAATATTCACCAATAATGGAAGGTCTTCAGAGGCAATAACATGCATGGAGCTGTCATCTCCCATGATAACAAGGCCTTCTTTTGGAATGCCTCCCGAAGGACGTGCATGAGGCTCTCCTTGAGGAAGTGTCACTCTTTTCAGAAATATGTCCATGGTGGTTTCTTTTTTCATCATAGATTTGCTTGTAAGAGATCATGCACCATGAACAAGCTTCTCTAGTAATGAAAATGTTGTGGTGTTGGGGGTCCATGTTTTCAAACTTTTTAAGGAGCTTGCTGAGGTCTGCAAAAGCTTCTGCTAAACCGTCTGTGAATTTTCTTGGGGATTCTTATTTTCTTCTGCAGTTTCCTCTTCCCTTGCCTCTTCTTCAGCTATGCATTCCTGCTCCAGTTCCAACAACTCCTCACTGAAGTCATGGATGAACCTCTTGAATGTCTTTTTCCAGAAGCCATCAAGAACCAAGCGCAAGCAAGCTTCTTGACGCAGTCGTAGATGTTGTGATCCTTCCAGAATTGCATCAGTGTCTTCCTCATTTGCAGCAATAGCCTGGGCAAAGATCCTCCTCAGGTACTAGGCCTTAAAAGCTGCTGTAACTCCTTGATCCACTGGTTAGATCAAAAAGGATGTGTTTGGAGGGAGGAACATAGCTTTGATGTTGGGAGGAAGATCATCAGTAAAAAAAAAAAAGGAGGGAGTCTGGGAGCGTTATCAACAATAGACAAAATCTTCAAGATGTGATTCCCCAAACAGTCCTTCTCCATTTCGCTGGCATGGCAATTCAGGAGGGCATCTTGGAAGAGGAGCTGGGTCATCTGTGACTTCTTATTGCTCCTGTAGCACACCGGCAGTGTGTGCTTACTGATGTTCTTGAAGGCCCTGGGGTTCTCACCCTGCCAGATGACAAAGTGTTTCAATTTGCAGCCTGCAACATTGCCCCAAGCAAGAGTGTTATCCTGTCCTCAAAAGCCTTGAAACCTGGCATTGACTTGGCCTCCTTCTGGATGAAAGTCCTTTCAGGCACCCATCTCCAGAAGAGGGAGGTTTCACCCATAGTGAATATCTGCTCTAGCAAGCAATCTTCCTCCACAATCAGCTTATCTGGAGTTTCCAAAAGTTCTTCTGCTGCCTTCACATCAGCGCTCGCAGACTCACCCTCACTTTCACATCATGTAACGAACAACGATTCTTGAATCGTTTAAAGCACCCAGAGCTAGCAGTAAATTCAAAATCGTAGTTGGTCTGGCCTTTACTTTCAGCATTGCAAACGAACTTTTTGTTTTGGCCGTGACTGTCATGGTGCTGAGAGGGATACGCTTCTGTGTCTGGTCTTCAATCCAGGTCTTCAGAAGTTTCTCCATGTCTGATATAGGCCCTTCTTGAATTTTGTTAGTCTCGTTGCCTTCAACGAAGCAGATCCGTTAACAGCTTGCATCACTTTGTTCTTGTTCTTCAAGATTGTAGCTGTGGTGGAATGGGACATGCCTGGCTGGCAAGCAGTAACCATCACTCATTTCCCACCTTTGTAGTCCTTAATCACTTTTAATTTTGTTTCCAGGTTAGTCATTCGATATGGTCTCTTACTGGCAATATTAGCAGGGGTTTTTGTACGCTTAGGGGACACAATGAACAAAACAACATGAGATTAAATCGGACACGAGAAAATGATGCAATCGAGATGTGGTAAACGTGCAATATATGAGGCTGCTGCCAGCGTAACACAGCATACTCTTCTACAGTAATTTTTAAATTTTTTTTAAGATTGGCACCTGAGCTAACATCTTTTGCCAATCTTTTTTTTTTTCTTCTTCCTTCTCCCGAAAGCCCCCCAGTACATAGTTGTAGATTCTAGCTCAGCACAGCCTGACGAGCGGTGTCATGTCTGCGCCCAGGATCTGAACTGTCAAAACCCTGGGCCGCTGAAGCAGAACGCGCGAACTTAACCACTCGGCCATGGGGCCGGCCCCAACTGTGAATTTTCTTTTATAAGAAAAAGTTCATGGTAACAAAAAGTATAGTAAATACATAAATCAGTAACAATCATTTATTATCAAGTATTATGTACTGTACCTAACTATGTTATACTTACATACAACTGGCAGCACATCGGCATCACCAGAAACATGGGAGTGACGCGTTCCACTACATTACGAAAGCTACGACGACAGGGGATAGGAATTTTTCAGCTCCATTATAATCTTACGGGACTACTGTGGTATAAGCTGACAAACAGAGATGGCAAGCAATAGGACACATTGGAGTATATGAGGAAGCCATTTGGTGTAAACTTAATTTGGCCTGACTTTGTTTTTCCAAAAGGGCCTGATGGGGCCATCAAGCATGCATTGTATATCTGCTTTAAATATTTCCTATGGCAAGAACAAATGCCCTTAAGATAAAGGTGCAACTTCCCCTCACACTGGCATTTCCTTAAGGATAAGCATCTCTCCTTAGACTAGGAACTGATTACTGTGCTCACCTTTGACCACCCAGCTCGAGACAGCAGACCTGCCACCTTGCTGTGTCTGAGACAGCAGACCTACTACCTACTGTGTCCATCAATCACTGTGCCGACAGAACAGTCTCCTGACTACTGTAAAAGGGACATTTCAATCCTATGTGAAACATCCTCTTTGAGGGTATATAACCACTCTGTACACCCCACTTCTTTGGTGCCCTTCCTTCTTTTGGGAAGGCAGGCACAGGGCCATGGTCCTCACATTTTGGCTCAGAATAAACTCACCCACATTTTCATTTATAGATTGGTTATGGATTATTTTCGTCAACAAAGCGGTGCGTTGTTGACTGAAATGTCGTTATGTGGCACATGACTATAATTATACAGAGAAAGGGTTATGTTTCTAGGTTAACACTCTTAGCAAACTAGACAAACCAGATTTTAAAGTTAGATTTTATCAAAAGGTATTTATCCTAAATGTGACTTGTTCTTTATTCATTCAACAACTACTATGTTCTTATGAGGTGTCAGGCTCTGTACTAGCTGCTAGGGCTATAGCTTTAGATGGCTGTTCAAAAACCGACCTTCCCAACTAGGGCTTCTAGCCTATGTCTCAGTAAAAGCTGGAGCTCACACTTAAGTACTCAAAATGCAATTTGTGTACAGCAAAGAAGTCGGTCATGATGGGAGCAGAATTAAATACCTCACGTCAGCAAGGCCTCAAATCCAAGACGTGGATTTTGAAACAACTAGCTTTGCTCCCCCACCCCCACGACACCCCAGATCTTAGAGATACTTGTCTCTAGGACAGGCAGCTCCTTCCTTGTGCTGTGTTCATTATACAGCTGGCTACAGCTACAAGGTGATATGCTCAACTGTTGCTAATTAGCACACATTTTGTGGGTGTTGGGCTGGGATTTATCTAGGTTATCAATTAGTCTCTAACATGAGCTGTAAACCCTGCTTCTGTCTCCCTCATAGTGTTTTATAAGTGAAGGAGATGGAGAGACAACTACAGCAGCCGGTGGAGCAGGTGAGGGACCCTTCTGAAATGTTTCTCCTGCCCACTTCAGTGTACATGAAGTTGTCTGACTTTCAGCCCAAGAACTGGGAGTGAAGATGAACAGCACATCAGACTGAACCTCTCAAACCACTCACTTCTCCCAAAAATGCTGGCATGGCAAGAAGGTGAAGAACCATAGAGACCGGAAAGGCAAAGTTTATTAGTTTCAGGTGTACAATGTAATGATTTGATATTTTGTACATATTGTGAAACAATCACCACAATAAGTCTAGTTAACATCCATCACCATATATAATTACAAAATTTTTTTTCTTGTGATGAGAATTATTAAGATCTACTCTACTGGCAGCTTTCAAATGTGCAACACAGTATTGTCAACTGTAGTCACCATGCTGTATATTATAGTCCCAGGACTTACTTATTTTATAACTGGAAGTTTGTACCTTTTGACCACCTTCACCCATTTCACCCACCCCTGCCTCTGGCAACCACCAATCTGTTCTCTGTATTTGTGAGCTCAGTTCTTTTTTTTCTTTTCTTTTTCAGATTGCACATATAAGTGAAATCATGTTATTTGTCTTTCTCTGTCTTACCTCATGTAGCAAAATGTCCTCAAGGTCCATTATGTTGTTGCAAATGGAAACATTTCCTTCTTTTTTATGACCGAGTAATATTCCATTATATATATGCACCACATTTTCTTTGTCCATTCATCTATCAGTGAATGCTTAGGTTGTTTCCATATCTTGGCCATAGTAACTAATGCTGCAGTGAACATGGGGATGCAGCTATCTTTTTAAGGTAGTAATTTCATTTCACTTCCAGCTACATACCCAGAAGTGGAATTGTTGGGTTGTATGGTAGGTCCATTCTTAATTTTTTAAGAAGCCTTCATACCATTTTGCACAGTGGCTGTACCAACTTACATTCCCACCAGCAGTGCACAAGGCTTCCCTTTTCTCCACGTCCTTTCCTACACTTTGTTGTCTTTTTGGTAACAGCCGTTCTGACAGGCATGAGGTGGTAGCCCACGGTGGTTTTGATTCGCATCTCCCTGACGATTAGTGATATAGAGCACCTTTTTCCTGTGCCTCTTTCTTGGCCACCTGTATGTCGTCTTTGGAAAAACGTCTATTCACTTCCTCTACCCATTTTTAAATTGGATTGTTTTTTCACTATTGAGTTGTATGAGTTCTTCATATATGTTGGCTATTATCAGATATGTGCTTTGCAAATATTTTCTCCCATTGGGTAGTTGCCTCTTCATTTTGTTGATAGTTTCCTTTGTCGTGCATATGCTTTTTAGTTTGACAGAGTCCTCCTTGAGTTTTTCTTTTGGTGTTGAATCCAAAAAATCATTGCCCAGACTAATGTCAACAAGCTCACCACCTGTGTTTTCTTCTAGGAGTTTTATGGTTCCAGGCCTTACATTCAAGACTAATCCATTCTGAGTTAATTTTTGTGTATGGTATAAGATAGTGGTCCAGTGTCATTCTTTCACACGTGGCTGTCCAGTTTTCCCAACACTGTTTATTGAAGGGACTGTCCTTTTGCCATTGTATACTTTTGGCTCCTGTGTCTTAATTGACCATATACAGGTGAGTTTATTTCTGGGCTCTTTATTCTGTTCCATTGATCTTTGTGTCTCTTTTTGTGCCAATACCATACTTTTTTGATTACTACAGCTTTGACTATAGTTTGGTATCAGGGAGCATGATGCCTTCAGCTTTGTTCTTCTTCAGAGGGCAAAGTTTTAAAGGCAGTTTAATATTTTTTAAGACAAGAAACTGATCACATCAAACTAGCTTGGGTAATGGTTCGAATGGCTTAAAATGCCAGATAAAACATGTTTTCAGCATGTCTGTCTAGATTTCGGATCTAATAGATCCTTCTGTAAGCTGCAGCTTAAGCCTCAATTTGGGATTCCTCCTTTAGTTTATATCATTCTCTTAACAACTCCATCTTCTATCTGCCCTACCCTTCTCATTCTCCCATTGTGGATCTCCCCCTAACTGTTTTTTACTGTGATGCCTCTTTCCATTGCAAATAAATTTCTACACCCTCGGCCCCTTCACCAAAGACTCTGTTCTCCTGCCTCACCTCAGCACTGGTTCTTCCTTTCCCTTTCTGCGTTTGTAAGAGGAGGCAGCTAGTTCCCCAGTGCCCCACACGATGTAGTAATACATACACAGCTAGACAGACAGAGTTAAAGAGGCTTAAAAAAAAACACGTCTTCATCACTTGTTCCCCTCATCCCCAGTCTTGCTTTCCAGAGGCCACTACTTCCAAATCTTCAGTCAGCTTTTCTGATATTTGCTTCCATATTTCTAAATGATATGCTAATACTGTTCTTCACTAATTTTAGGTACAGTCTGGTTAGTTTTTTATGGTAAAGGATTTAGCTCTCACATTAACTACCTCACTGTGTAACCCCCCCCGCCCAATACAGTTATATCAGTTCTAAATAACTTTTCAAATGCAGGCATTATCATTTTGAGCTTTTTCTGGGTTCTTCTGGGCAAAGTGGCTTCATGTACAATTCACTCTCCACAGGTACGTGGATTGCAGCATTCTCCACTTGCTGAGTTAGTTACCACTTCATTGGCTCTGTTTTTTGAAAATACACTGGCATCTTGTCTTCTCTCCTATTCTCTGACCTTCGCTTAGCAATCCTCTCCCTCCCCTGGTAAATTTCCTCACGCCTCCTTTTTTGGTTGTTCCTAGTTACTTCTTAGCTTGGTAAATAGCTGGCAGAACTAGCAACTTCAGAGTCCTCCTAAAACATTTAACATTTAAAAAAAATTATAAAAGCATCACTTTGTTCTAAAAAAATTCAAATAATATTAGGGTACATTAAGCAAAGAGTTTATATATTCTACCACTCAGAGTGACACCTACTATTAAACATTTGGGATTCTTCCGTACTTTTTCTATATTGATTATATTGATTATATAAATGATACCCATTCGTGCTGGGGTTTTTTGTTTTGTTTTTGTTGACCTACAGCAAAAGGCTTCAGGAGGTTAATTGTCTTAGTGCAAATATGACTAATGAAGAATGTGTGCCTTTATTCCCCCTTTTAAGGTTTTAGGACATAAATTCGAAAGCAGTAAACTTTAAGAAAATTTTTATTTTAAAAAATCTCATAAAAAGTATTGGAATGAATACATAGATAAGGCATTTAGAAATGATTCTTTCTTTTGGTTTAGATTGTTTACTGGCTCAATTCTAGCTCTGCCCCCGGTAAAGTTCTCCAGAAACGTTACTTATAAAGTCTGGTCTCATGAGAAAGGATTTTTACTGTACTGAAAGGAAGCCAGATGCAGGCGAGATCTGAAGCGCTCAGCTTCCAATTCCCGGAAGAAAGCATCATCGTCGTGCTGTGTTATCATGTTCTGCAGTTGCTGAATTTCCTTCTCCATCTTAGATCTCAGCTCTCTCTTCACCTTATATAATGTCTAAAAGAGAATTCATGTCATCCTGCCATTCACATTTCTCCAGGCCCTCATATGTTTTTATTCCCTCTCCACCTTCCAGCTCATCAAGCTCCTGGAGTGGTTTTAATAATTTAGCAGCAGCTCTTACAGAGACCTGACAGGTAAAGTTAAAATCATAGGATAAATGTTTTGGATCCTAGATGGATCTTCTTAATAGTATTCTCTCCATTCCCCTTACAAGGTGTAATACGGTTGTTTATATTTCCTAAAAGTGTCAATAAATAATTTTTATCCTATTATTACCTGGGCCTGGGCTTTCTCTCTGGCTCTGAGTTCTTGACGTTCCTGTGATATGGCTTCTGCCAGCAATGAAAACTGTTTACAAGAAAGAAAAAAACCAAATCTTAGACTTGTCTGTAGTCCAAATATAACAGTTCTTATACTTCTGTTTGTATAGAATAGCCTAATGTTCTTTAAGCCTAATGTTCATAGGCTTAAAATCTTTATTTTAATGGAAATAGGGCAATATAGACTCTAGATTCTGTACTGTGTTCAAGCACTAGCTTATTTTAAATTTCAATCTTGAACATGGGGTCAGCCTAACCTGTATAGTGACGAGTTCTGAGTTAATAAGTGGAGGTTTATTGTTCAACAGACTGAGCTGACTTGACCCAGGGTGGTCAGGAGAATGTAAACAAGCAACAGCGCGCCCACCTGGTCTTTATAGTAGTTCTCCATCGAGTCCAGTTCATTTTGGTGCTGTCTCTTTTGTTCATCTCGCTTTTCTTTGGCATAGTTTCTTAGGTCTCGTAATCTTTGCTTTTGAATTTGTAAACCTTCTTCAAACAGTTTCTTAAATATCTGTCAGTTATTTAGGCAGAAGAATAAAGTTATGCTGAACTTGCATGGAAGAATATAATCATTTTGCCCAAGTGGAGGCATATACTGATTGATTGTATTTCACAAAGATTTTTTTAAATAACAGCTTTATTGAGATATAATTTGCATACCATAAAATGCACCCTTTAAAGATGTATAATTCAGTAGGTTTTAGTATATTCAGAGTTGTACAACCATCATCACTAATGTCATAACATTTTCATCACTCCAAAAGAAACCCTGTACCCATTAGCAACCATTCCCCATTCTTCCCTCTCCCTAGGCAACCACTAATCTACTTTCTATGTTTATAGATTTGCCTCTTCTGGACATTTTTATAAATAGAATCATATAATATGTCACCTTTTTGTATCTGGCTTCTTTTTATTTGGCATAATGTTTTCAAGGTTTATCAATACTTCATTCCTTTTTATTGCCAAGTAATACTCTACTGTATGGCTATATTACATTTTGTTTATTCATCAGTTGATGGAGATCTGGGTTGTTTCCTCTTTTTGGCTCTTATAAATAACACTGCTGTGAACATTTGTATAGCGGTTGTGTGGATATATACCTAGGAATGAAGATCGAATCATATGGTAGCTCTATGTTAAACCCTTTGAGTAAATGCCAGACTGTGTTCCGAAGTGGCTTGACCATTTTACAACCTCACCAGCCCTGCATGGGGGTTCCAACTTCACATCCTTGCCAACATTTGTCTATTTTAGCCATCTTAGTGGGTGTGAGTGGTATCACTGAGGTTTTGATTTGTATTTCCCTAATGACTAATGGTGTTCAGCATCTTTTCCTGTATCCCAAAGATTCTTTACCACTTTCAGAAAAGAACTCTCAAGTAGCCAAGTTTATAGGGCAGGAACCCCAGAGCATGGGCCGGCCTGGTGGCACAGTGGCTAGGTTTGCATGCTCTGCTTTGGTGGCACAGGGTTCACAGGTTCAGATCTCAGGTGTGGACATAGCACCACTTGTCAAGCCATGCTGTGGTGGCATCCCACATAAAATAGAGGAAGATTGGCTCAGATGTTAGCTCAGGGCCAATCTTCCTCAACACACACACACACACAAAAGAACCCCAGGGCAGAAACCAATGCTGCATCTACACTTGTGCATAACTGAGGGTGATGTGGTTATCATCTAACTAGGCCACAGGACAACTAACTGTTCAAAGGATTGGGATATGCCCTCGTCATCCATGGATTAGTAAGAATTCTTGATCAAAGAACTGGTTCTTACAGCCATGCATTCACTAGCCAGCCATAATACCTTAGTTAAGTTCCTTAACCTCTCACAGCCTTAGAAATGAGGATAATAGTATGACCCACTTCAGAGCATTTAGCCCAGTTAACTATAATTACCTTAATGTTTTACTCTAGAAATGAAATTTACTGCCAGTTTGGAACCCCAAAAGATTAAGCATTTCAGCTTGATTAGGATGAGACAGCAAATACCTTGTGGAAACACCTCACAGCACATCTGTCCTACACTATTTTCCTGGGTTTTTTTTTATTTTTTATTTTTTATTAATGTTATGATAGATTACAATCTTGTGAGATTTCAGTTGTACATTTTTGTTAGTCATGTTGTGGGTACACCACTTCCCCCTTTGTGCCCTCCCCCCACCCCCCCTTTTCCCTGGTAACCACCGATCAGATCTCCTTATCAATATACTAACTTCCACCTATGAGTGGAGTCATATAGAGTTCGTCTTTCTCTGCCTGGCTTATTTCACTTAACATAATACCCTCGAGGTCCATCCACGTTGCTGTGAATGGGCCAATTTTGTCTTTTTTTATCTATTTTCCTGGTTTTATGTGAAATCTTAGGTCATCTAATAACACGTTAAATTCCTGTCTTTTATAACATGCTCCAAACCCCTAAAGCAGTTGTACTGGAGAAGAACCTATGTGCAGGGGTAAGAGGGAATTAAGACCTCACATTAAGTTTAGGGCAGTGGAGACTGAGAAGAGACTGGCGTGCCCTATGGGAGTAATAAAATGAGGCACGGACAAGTCTGAACCCTCACAGTCAGCATTTTAGGACTTGCATTTGGATTCTGGATTCAGACTGGGACGAGAGTCACAAGGAAGGTGGTCCTAAAAGGCAAGAGACCAAAGTTCACCTTCTTAACAGGGTTTGAGAGAAAAGCCGTATTTACCATTTCTTCCCGGGTCCTCATTCTCATCATTTTTGCACGCAGCTGAACTCTGTAATCATCATAATACTTTCGGGCACGAACAATCTGCTGCCGATTTTCTTTTATCTTTGATTGGGTTAGCTTTTGCCTATGAATGCGATCGTTGAAGTCTTGCTAAGAAAGGGAAAGGGAGAAAGAGGTAAAGACAAGAGGAAGACAGACTCTGGAGTTATCATTTGTTCTGCTCCCCATCATGATGTCTTCAAGCAGTAAGCCAGGTACAGAGGGCCAGTGGCCTACTGCCTGGGCACAGAGTGTGAAAGACCGTCAGCCCCCAGAAGCCCTCCAGCATTTGGTAGGTTCATCACCTCAATTTGAAGTGCCGCCCCAGTGAGCCCCCACTGTGGCAGAGAGCAGCAATGATCCTGGTGGAACTGAGGATCTCATCTCCCTGTTCTAACAGGGGGTTGCCTAAGCCACACTCTGATGCCAGCTTAAAAGGAGTAAACAAACAGCACTCTGAAAGACTTTCAAGCAAAGCTTGAGTTACCAAGAGTATTTACATCAAAACTAACGAAATTAGATAATTTCTTACAAAGTGGTATAGATGAAATGAGGTCAGGTCCATAAAGCCTTCACCTAGTTGTTCAGATATTTGTTTTCTTTTCCCCCATACCAAAGTACCACATGCAGTTTTTCAGATGGCTTCTCTTTCTTTCTCTGGAATTGTTTAGGATTATAGTTCTCATTGCTTGTCTCTACCTCCAAACAAGGGTTTTAAAATCTGTCTGTCTGGCATACTGTCTTTGACCTCTGTCCTCTCCCTTTAGTATACTCAACAGAAGATATGTTGTACTATGTATATTCGCAATCCAAATTATAATGGAGGCTGGTGAACTACCTCAGCTCTCTACTTGGGAGAAAGATGGGAGGGAACAAAAACACTAAGTTACAACCACCTGGTACCTCGAAGGGGCTGTGGAGGTAGAAATAGACCTGGATTAAAATCTCAACTTTGGGTGCTGGCCCTGTGGCGTAGTATTTAAGTTTGGTGCACTCTGCTTCCAAGGCCCAGGTTCAGATCCTGGGCATGGACCTATATTGCTTGTCAGCCATGCTGTGGCAGTGACCCACATGTAAAGTGGAGGAAGACTGGCAAAGATGTTAGCTCAAGGCTAATCTTCCTCAAGCAAAATAAGAGGATTGGCAACAAACGTTAGCTCGAGGCTAACCTTCCTTAGCAAAAAACCTCAACTTTGCCACTTGCTGATTATGGTGGGACCCAGGGCAAGTTAAGATATCAAAGCCACCTCAGGTTTCTCATTTCAGAGAAAACATCTCCATTATGTTACCATAAAGACTAAATTAAACTGTGTATATAATAAAGCACTTAGAACCTTCCCCCCTCATCAATTTTGGTGAAAGCCCTAGATGCTTCCCCAGGCAAGTATCAGAATTAAGAGTCTGTGGGACTATTGTCCAGCTGCTACAAATAAAATCGATATAACTTATAAATTCAAAATTATAAAGCCAGCCCTGATGGCCTAGTGGTTAAAGTTTTGTGCATTTCACTTTGGTGGCCTGGGTTTAGTTCCCGGGTACAGGACCACACCACTCATCTGTCAATAGCCATGCTGTGGCGGCAGCTCACACAGAACCAGAAGAACTTACAATTAGACACAACTATGTACTGGGGCTCTGGGGCGGGGGTGAGAAAAAGGAGGAAGACTGGCAACAGATGTTAGCTTAGGGCAAATAGTCCCCTGCAAAACCAAACCAAAACAAACAAATGAGAATTCTAATACCCAACTTGCTCCTGACATACCAGTCTCTTGTTATGTTCATATTCTTTCTTGACAAGTGCAGTAAGGAGGTCATGCCGCCTTAAGGCTTCTTCTATCTTTAAGAGGGACAGAGGGAAGGAGGTTAATAATGCTATTCATTAGATTCTCAAGGATAGGCTCCTCCCTTTTCTGGTTTATATTCCTATGCTTAAAATTGACAGTTAACTTACTTCATCCTGGAGTTTCTTCTTTGATCGATTTTCTCTATATGCATCTTTTTTGAGCTGTTCAACCTGTGCAATTTGCTGTTTCCACATTTTGCTTAGTGTTTGGCCAGAAACATAGAGAAATGGAAACTGCTCCAGCATCAGGGGTAGGAGACCGTGTTCGTTTACTTTCACTGCAAGGTAAAACGAGATGCTCTAAATCTGAGATACTTGCTGACAGCTTTTAATAAGAACTCTCAACCCACCTTCCTGGTAGATCAAAGCTTATCTAAGTGATGTGGTTCTGCTCCTGAAAAGAACAATTCTAAAAGTACGTTATTACTTTTTGCATTCCTTCTTTGATCAGAGTAAATCAACTACTAGTAAGGAGAAAATAAGCTCAACAGTTCTGATTGATGACACGCTGGTCTGGTGAAGTCCATCCTAACTTCTCAGCAGACTCAGCGCCTGGGGTGGATGCTCTGTGTGTGGTCAAAGATTCCTCAGCCCTCCTGGGAGGCAAAGTCTCTGTCTGATGGGATGTAGTCAGAAACCAGCAGCCTTTGAAACTGCACCCTGGCATTTCACATGACCCTGTTTTCCTTATAACAGGACTCTAACACACACTGGCATCGATTATCAATACAACAGCAGGTGGACAGGCCATCTGCTTGCTTTGGAGCATCACTTTGGTTCTACCAACTTCCCAGAAACAAAGAAAAGGCAACCAGCATAAGTGAGCAGCAGAATGAAGCTAAGCTGGAGCAGCAGGTAGCAGCCCCAGCACTCCTTTGGTGCCAATATATATAGGCCTCCTGAAGGTATTATTTAAGAGTTTTATATCTCTTTATAGCAATCTAGCATATGGCAGTTATAAAAGAGGGAACGTTCTCCAGCTAACTGGTGGATGTTAGTTTTCAGTGCTGTGTCCTTGGAATGTAACACACACTTTCAAAGGATGCCAGTTTTCCATAAAGTACAATTTTGTGGTTCTTACTTGGAACTGCTTTATTTGGCTTTGGCAAGCCACCTTTTGGACTTGGAGTTGTGGTTTTTCGAGAGTAAATCTTCCAGGGCTGACTACGTTTTGGAGTTCCTTTATGAACAGCTTCTCTGTATACTTTTTCCTTAGAAGCAGATATAAAACAGAACAGAAATAAGAGAGAGGTCTAATCACTCTTTCATACAACATCTTAAGTATTACGTATTGACAAAAGAGCTAACTAATCCCCAGCCAAACCACCTTACGTCAGATTTCTAAAATCTGGTTAGTATTTATCTACTCTAAGTTAAAAGCAGCTTTTGGCTTCTGGTATCCCTTGGAATTTAAAAAAGCACTGAATATTTTTTGAGTTTCATAGTCACCACAGTCCCACACCCTAAATACAACTTACTAACAATGTTTTTATAGTACTTGCTTCTTTGACAACTTTTTCCAAATAGGTTAAACAATGTTTAGTTGTAACCGCACTGTACTTTACATCCTGTTTTGTTCATGAATATTTTAGCATAAGCAGTTTTCCTATGCTTTCATTTCATTTCTGTAACCATCCTTTTGAAAGGCAAGGAAAACTTATGCTTTGGGTTTCTTCCAACCAGGCCTAGAACTACAACTGAGATTTCCTATCTTCTCTTATTGCCCTTTAAAGTGTCAATCTAGACTATCTCTTAAACCCTTGGTGAACTGCTAAGCAACAGAACCTCTTAAAATTGATGGAAGTTTCGGGCAGAAAGGAAAAATGCTAATGTTCTTTGGTATCATGTCTTGTCACATTTTAGCAACTTGGCTACACTGTGAATAAGAGAAAATCCCACACATAAAATGAAATCCTGCCTTTTCCTAAGGAGCTAATGATTAAAGCCCTGTTGATTCTTTTTTCTTTTTAAAAAGATCATCTCTGCACTTTCCACTGATCTGATGGCATTTATTACAGTAGAGACTTTTACCCACTGTTTCCTCCTCATTATTTATTCCTAGAGGTCCAATATTCTCTTGAACTTTATTCCTTCTTAGTTCCCTTTCAAATGCTTCAGTTAGTGCCTAGAGGGAAAAAGGCCATACGATATTATAGTTATTAAAAAGATATACAAATGAAAATGAAGGAAAAAAAATTCACCCAAGATCCTGCCATTCCATTCACTTTTTTTTAAGTCCCTTTCAGGCTCTATATAATAAATATACATTATTTAACACATTTAATTGGGACATAAAGTGAAATTTTCTATACTGTATTTTTTTGTTTTCACAGTTTTTGTAATTATTTTGATGCTCCCTTGAGTAGAAGTTACATGCTGAGTTACATACTGAGTTGAAGTTACATGTTATTGTAAGACATCTGAATTCGTTTTCACTATCATCAAACATACTACAGGAAACAACTTAAGTGTTCTAAACTTAGGCTACATTTCAAAATCCCTGTTCCATAGCAGAAAAGTCTTCCCTGGGAATCATGTAATCAAAGTATCTCCTTGTTGAATCCTAACTACCTCCTCTCATTCCTGTCTTGGGCACTTTCATCCTATCTGTAACTCAAGTGGCCTATCACGTTTAATCCACCTCAGATTTTCTTCATCTCTGAAGCTCTCTCTGAAAATATCAACCCACAATGATGTATACTTTCTTAATCCACTGGTGTACTGGGCTATATCTGACAAGGTTAGTTTCCTTAGAGTATCATGAGTACAAGTTTTATGATCCCTAATGGGGGACACAGAAGCTAAGTCACATAATTTTCTATCATTGATTCAGCTCAAGAATATTAAATGAATTTTAAGCTTTTAATTAACAGCATGTTAATTACAGGCATTGCCTGCTGTCCAATGGTGATCAAGAGATGAGATGTACCTTTGCTTGGAATCGGCGGATATCTGTTTCCTTTGGCTTTCGCTGCTTTCTTCTCTCCATATGGAATGGTTTGTTTTTGTTAACGGGAGATGGCGAGAGTGAATGAGATCTGTAGGGTGGCTTTCTATGCATGGCAAGTCCTATAACATAGAAGAGACATATACCATTAGTTGCTGACAGCCAGAAGTGTTAAGTTGGGAAAAAAATAGCTGATTTTTACCAGATCCAAAGAGACTGACTGTGAATATGCTAAATGTACTCTCTCCTATAACTAATCTGTATTTTCATATTTAGTCATACCAAGTAAACAGACAAATGCACATAAATGTGTACTGTCTCAAGTAGGTACTTAGGTTCCATATTCATCTTTGGGTTGAAAATGGAGCAACATGTGGAATGTGTGAAGCACACAAAGGCCTATATTAAGTGCTCTCGGTAGTGGAGGGAGAAAGAAAATGTTAAACCGTCTGAGCCATGTGTCTGCTATCCCTTTACCTATCTAGGTCCTGAGGAGGTGGGATGTAAGCATACACACATACCTTATAAAGCAGCATGCTTATAAGCAAAACTTAATGTAGTTTAGCATTTTCTAAGCAATTCCAATTCTTCCCTATTTAGCAATCTAGCCTTCCTAATTCCACACTGCCCAAGAGAGCTGACAAATCACTTCTTTCCACAAACCTTTCTATGTTTCATTGTTTATAAGTTGTGCTTGGGCCTCTGCTAGTTGTGAAGAGGGGTACTTCATGCCTTTCTGGAAAAGCAGATAATTTAATATAGCTCTAAGGTCAAAGAAATTAGTTTGATAGCTTTCTAAATAAATTTTCCCAGAGAATTCAAATTTCCCTGAGCTTTTATTTTTCTTTTCACTCTCTTTTAATTCAAATCTTTCAAATTCATTTTAAACTCTAAGGTATTAAGAAAAGCTGACTTACACAATTTATTTTAAATGATGTTTTTATGCTATTTTACTATGTCCATAATGTACTGTTCTTTAGAAACTGAAGAATGAATTAAAATAACATTTTCCTGTAAAATGTGTTTTCAAAACAGGATACCATATGTATATGTATAGTAAGGGAAACATGTAGGTTACTGGTGAGGTTTCCTAGAGATTACCTGAGTCAAGCTCAAGGAAAGAGATGAAATAATCAAGAGGAGGGAAAAGTATTCTTGCAGTAAAAAAAACAAGTGAAAAAGTTAAGGAAGTTTCAGGGCCGGCCCTGTTGCAGAGTGGTTAAGTTGGTGCACTCTGCAGCAGCAGCCCGGGGTTTCGCCCATTTGGATCCTGGGTGCAGACCTAGCCCCACTCATCAGGCCATGCTGAGGCCGTCCCACAGAGCAGAGTTGGAAGAACCTACAACTAGAATATATACAACTATGTACTGAGGGGCTTTGGGGAGAAGGAAAAAAAAAAAAGACTGGCAACAGATGTTAGCTCAGGGCCATAAAAAAGAAACATTAAAGAAGTTTTGGTAGATAAAAGTAATGGAAAACACTCAGAATTTTAGGTGGTGGAAGATAGGATAATTATTTGAATTTGAACAAACAGTAGGAAGTATCTGCAAGGAAGTGGCAAACCAGAAACTGTCATGCATTGCTGATATGAGTATAAACTGGTACAATCACTTTGGAGGGGAATTTGGCAATCGTGAAAAAGCGTAAACCTCATGATTTACCACTTCTACAAGATGCAGATCCTAGAGAAACTTCTGCACAGGTTATAGATTGTTCACTGCAGAACTGTAGTTATGAATATGTCCTACAGTAAGGGAAATGGTGATATATATATATATACTCATACAAATGGGGTACATTGTATCAACTTATTACACAGTAGTTAAAAAGAATGAACTGGATTTATAAGTATTAACATAGATTTCCAAAACAACGTTAACAGAAAAAAGTTGCAGAATACACACAAAATCTACATAAATTTAAAAAAACGAGACAATAGCATATTTAGACAAGTAACATATAAGCTGTTACAGTATAAAAACAGGGATGAGTGTGTTCCAGTTCATGATGGCAATATAGAGGCTCCTGAACTCACCCCCTCTCGTGGAACACAATGAATCTACAGCTACATATGGAACACTTCCCACTGAAAGGAATCCAGACCCTAGCTGAGTGGCTCCTACACATCAGGTGTTAGGAAAAAGCCCATAGCAAAATGGGTCTTGGCACACCATAATCTACCAGAAGCAATTAAATAAAGGTGGCGGGGTAGACAAGCACAAAGGTTTGCTAGACAACCAAGAGGTAGGGATGGGCTGAACAAGATTCATCTCCTATGCAAGACTACTCCTTCAAGACTGGGAGAGGTGGCTGTTTTACCTAATGCACAGAAACCAACACAGAGTCAAGGAAAATGAGGAAACAAAGGAATGTGTTCCAAACAAAAGAACAAGATAGAACTCAAGGAACAGAGCTTAATGAAACAGAGATGAGGGATTTACCTGATAAAGAATTCAAAATGATGGTCATAAAGATGCTCAATGAGGTCAGGAGAACAATGCATGTACAAAGTGAGAATTTCAACAAACAGAAAGAAAATAGAAGAAAGTACCAAACAGAAATCACAGACCCAAAGAATAGAATAATTGAACTCAAAAATACAATAGAGGGGTTCAACAGCAGACTACATGAGGTGGAAGAACAGATCGGTGAACTCAAAGACAGGGCAGTGGAACTCATCCAAACAGAGGAGAAAAAAGAAAAAGAGTGAAGATAGGGGCTGGCCCAGAGGCCAAGTGGTTAAGTTCACACACTCTGCATTGGTGGCCCAGGGTTTTGGATCCTGGGCCTGCACCTGGCACCGCTCATCAAGCCGTGCTGAGGTGGCGTCCCACACAGCACAAGCAGAAGGACCTACAACTAGAACATACAACCATGTACTGGGGGCCTTGGGGAGAAGGAGGAGGAAAAAAAGAGAAGATTGGCAACAGATGTTAGCTGAGGTGCCAATCTTTAAAAAAAAAAAAACAGCAAGAGAGAAACAACTTGTTATGTACAAGGGAACCTCCATAAGATTATCAAGAGATTTTTCAGCAGAAACTTTGTGGGCCAGAAGGGTATGGCACAATATAGTCAAAGTGCTGAAAGAGAAAATGCCAGCCAATACCACCCTACCTGGCAAAGCTGTCCTTCAGAATGAAAGGAGATGTAAAGAGTTTTTCAGACAAGCAAAAGCTGAAGGAGTTCATCAATATTACAAAGGCCTTACAAGAAATTTTAAAGGGACTTCTTCAAGCTGAAAGGGTAGTAATTAGTAACAGCAAAACATATAAAAGTACAAATCTCTATGGTAAAAGTAAATATATAGTTAAATTCAGGCTATAATGTAATGGTGGTGGGTAAGTCACATATAAATCTAGTATGAAGGTAAAAAGACAAAAGTAGTGGAGTGATGTCAACATCATGGTGGAGTGAGCTCTTCCCTTAGTCTCATCCCCGCTAAGATACAATGAAAGGGAAACTCATAAACCAACAGAGGACATTCGTACAACATAATACATGTCTGAGAGATCCACACAGACATATGTCTGAAGGTGGGGGTGCTGGAGCCCTCAGGAGACAGTGGAAGGAGGTAAGTGGATCTCCTCTCACTCCCATGTGGCAGAAATCTGGGGCATGGGACCATGCACGGCAGCTGGCACGCAACTCTGAGAAGAGAAAGGGTAAAAGGCAGCCCTCTGGAGGAATACTTGTGCTCTTGGGGTTGCCTCCCAACATGTGGGAATGCTCCTCACCAAGGTGGCTAAGCTACTGTGGGGTCATCCACACCAAGCCGAGCAGCCCAGGTGGGCAGTGACTGCAGAGTGGGAGCACATGGGAGCATGCATGTGAAAGACAGCGCCCCTCCCCCCACACCTGGCACACCAGCTGGGCCAGTCAGCCAGAGCAGGGGATCTCCACCAGAGTACTTGCACCAACGTGTGTAAAGCAGCAGCAGCCAGTAGGCAAACGTAAATGGGCCCTGTTGGCACAGCTTTCAATGGACAGCAACATCTGCAAGAGGCTGCAGTGGGTTCAGAAAATACAGCTCCAGGGGCCGGCCCCAGGGCCGAGTGGTTAAGTTTGCGTGCTGTGCTTCGGCAGCCCAGGGTTTCACCAGTTCGAATCCTGGGCGCGGACATGGCACTGCTCATTAAGCCATGCTGAGGTGGCATCCCACATGCCACAACTAGAAGGACCCACAACTAAAAATACACAGCTATGTACTGGGGGGGCTTTGGGAGAAAAAGGAAAAATAAAATCTAAAGAAAAAACTTCCTAAACCTAGGGGAGGAGCTGGAATTACATGTAAATGAAGCTAATAGAACTCCTGATTACATCAATGTAAAAAGACCTTCTCCAAGGCATATATTAGTAAAACTGGCAAAAGTCTATGACAAAGAAAAAATATTAAGGGCAGCAAGGCAGAAGAAAGTAACTTACAAAGGAACCCCCCCTCAGGCTTTAAGCAGATTTCTCAGCAGAAATCTTACAGGCTAGGAAAGTGGAATGATATATTCAAAATTCTGGAACACAAAAACTGAAAGACAAAAGCAAAGACAAGAATATTCTACCCAGTGAAACTATCCTTCAGATACAATGGAGAAATAAAAACGTTTCCAGATAAACAAAAGCTGAGTGAGTTATCACAAGACCTTCCCTACAAGAAATGATCAAGGGGGCCGGCCTGGTGGCACAGTGGTTGAATTCACATGCTCTGCTTCAGCAACCAAGGGTTCACGAGTTCGGATCCCAGGCACAGACCTACACACCACTCATCAAGCCATGCTGTGGCAATGTCCCACATACAAAATAGAGGAAGATGGGACAGGAGTTAGCTCAGGGACAATGTTCCTCAAGCAAAAATAGTAGAGTTGGCAATAGAAGTAAGCTCAGGACCAATCTTCCTTGCCACAAAAAAAAACAAAAAAGAGGACAAAGACTCTCATACCTGAAAAAAAAAAGCTTTTACAAAGCCTTGAGGAGGCAGATTAACAGACAGATAAAATCAGAATAGCAGCTATCAGAACAGGTTAGCAAACAATTATAACATTAAAGACAAAGGGAAGGAAAGAATCAAAAATAACTATAATTACTTTATTTTAATCACAAACTCCCAAAACAAAACTGAATAAGTTGTTACGACAATAACTTAGACAGGGAAGGGCTGGAGCCTGCTTAGAAGAAGGAAATAAGAGGCTATAGAAAATGGACCATCTCATCTACAAGATCTTTTATACAAACCTCAGGTAACCACTAAACAAAAAAACACAACAGAGACAAAAATGATAAATAAAGAGAAAACTGAGACAATTATCAAAGGGAAACACCAAAGTGAACTGGCAGTCGGAAATACACAGGATGAGAAACAAGAGAAATACAGAACAACCAGAGAATGAATAATAAAACGGCAGTATTAAGCTCTCATATATTAATAACCACTCTAAATGTAAATGGATTGAATTCGCCAATCAAAAGACACAGAGTGGCTGGATGGACTAAAAGACAAGACTCAACAATATGCTACCTCCAGAAAACACAGCTCTAAAGACAAACATAGGCTCAGAGTCAATGGATGGAAGATGATACTCCAAGCTAATGGCAAACAAAAGAAAGCAGCTGTTGCCATACTTGTATTAGACAAAGTAGACTTCAAGAAAAAAAGGCAATGAGACACAAAGAGAGGCAGAATATAATGATAAAAGGAACACTCCACCAAGAGGACATGACCCTTATGAATATATATATGCACCTAACACAGGGGCACCAAAGTACATAAAGCAACTATCAACAGACCTAAAAAGAGAAATTAACAGCAACACAATAGTAGGGGAACTCAACACCCCACTTACATCAGTGGATAGACCATCCAGACAGAAAGTCAACAAGGAAATACAGGATTTAAACAAAAAACTAGACCAGATGGACTTAATAGACATATATAGAACACTCCATCCAAAAACAGCAGACTATACATTCTTCTCAAGTGCACATGGAACATTCTCAAAGACAGACCATATGCTGGGAAACAAGGCAAGCCTCAATAAGCTTAAGAAGACTGAAATCATCTCAAGCATCTTTTCCAACCATAATATTATGAAACTAGAAATCAACTACAAGAAAAGAAAGCTGGGAAAGTGACAAATATGTGGGGACTAAACAACATGCTACTGAACAACCAGTGGATCAATGAAGAAATTAAAGGTGAAATCAAATGGAGAGACAAATGAAAATGAAAATACATCATAGCAACTCATATGGGATGCAGCAAAAGCGGTCCTAAGAGGGAAATTCATAGCAATACAGGTCCACCTTAACAAACAAGAAAAATCTCAAATAAGTAATTTTAAAATACACCTAACAGAAGTAGGAGAGGGAGGGCAGTAATAAACATTAGAGCAGAAATAAATGAAATTGAAACAAAAAAAAAACAGTAGAAATAATCAATAAAACTGAGGTGGTTCTTTGAGAAGATAAAAAGAATTGACAAACCCTTAGCCAGACTCACTAAGAAAAAAAGAGAGAAGCCTCAAATAAATAAAATTAGAAATGAAAGGGGAGAAATTACAACAGATACCATAGAAATACAAAGGATTATAAAAGAGTACTATTAAAAAACTATATGCCAGCAAATTAGACAATCTATAAAAGAATGGATAAATTCTTTGACTCATAGAACCTCCCAAAACTGAATCAAGAAGAAAGAGAGAATCTGAATAGACCAATCACAAGTAAAGAGATTGAAACAGTAATGAAAAACCTCCCAAAAAATAAAAGTTCAGGACCAGATGGCTTCTCTGGAGAATTCTACCAAACATTCAAAGAAGATTTAATACCTATCCTTCTCAAACTAATCCAAAAAACTGATGAAGACAGGACACTTCCTAACTTATTCTATGAGGCCAACAGCACCCTGATCCCAAAGCCAGACAAGGACACACAAGGAAGGAAAGTTACAGGACAACATTGCTGATAAACATAGATGCAAAAATCCTCAACAAAATATTGGCAAACTAAATACAGCAATACATTAAAAGACTCACACACCATGATCAAGTGGGATTTATACCAGGGACACAGGGATGGTTCAACATCTGCAAATCAGTCAACATGATACACCACATTAACAAAATGAAGAATAAAACCCCACATGATCATCTCAATAGATGCAGAGAAAGCATTTGAGAAGATCCAACATCCATTTATGATAAAAACTCTCAATAAAATGGGTATAGAAGTAAAGTACCTCAACATAATAAAGGCTGTATATGACACAGCCATATCATACTCAATGGAGAAAAACTGAAAGCCATCCCTCTGAGAACAGGAACAAGACAAGGGTGCTCACTCTTGCCACTCTTATTCAACACAGTACTGGAGGTTTTGGCCAGAGCAATTAGGCAAGAAAAAGAAATAAAACATATCCAGATTGGCAAGGAAGAAGTGAAACTCTTGCTGTTTGCAGATGATATGGTTCTATATATAGAAAACACTAAAGAATCCATGGGAAAACTATTAGAAATAATCAACAACTACAGCAAAGTGACAATGTACAAAATCAACTTAGAAAAATCAGTTGCATTTCTATACTGTAATAACGAACTAACAGAAAGAGAACTCAAGAATACAATCCCATTTACAAGTGCAACAAAAAGAATAAAATATCTAGGAATAAATTTAACCAAGGAGGTGAAAGCCCTATCCAGGGAAAACTATTAGACAGTATTGAAAGAAACTGATAATGACATAAAGAAATGGAATGATATTTCATGCGCATGGATTGGAAGAATAAACACAGTTAAAATGTCCATACTACTTCGAGCAATCTACCGATTTAATGCAATCCCAATGACATTCTTCACGGAAATAGAACAAAGAATCCTCAAATTCATATGGGGTAATAAGAGACCCCAATAGCTCAAGCAACCCTAAGAAAAAAGAACAAAGTTGGAGGCATCACAATCCCTGACTTCAAAATGTACTACACAAAGCTACAGTAATCAAAACAGCATGGTACTGGTACAAAAACAGACACACAGATCAATGGAACAGAAGAGAAAGCCCCAAAATAAAACCACACATCTACAGACAGCTAGTCTTCGACAATGGAGCTGAGAACATACAATGGAGGAAGGAAAGTCTCTTCAACAACAAATAGTGTTGGGAAAATTGGACAGCCACATGCAAAAGAATGAAAGTAGACCATTATCTTTCACCATACACAAAAATTAACTCAAAATGGATTAAGACTTGAAGGTAAGACGTGAAACCATAAAACTCCCACAAGAAAATACAGGCAATACACTCTTTCACATCGGTCTTAGAAGGATCTTTTCAAATGCCACATCTACTCAGGAAAGGGAAACAAAAGAAAAAATAAACAGGTGGGACTTCATCAGACAAAAGAGCTTCTGTAAGACAAAGGAAACTAGGAACAAAATAAAAAGACAATACACCAAATGGGAGAAAATATTTGCAAATCATATATCCAATGAGGGGTTAATCTCCACAATATATAAGGAACACAAACAACTCAACAACAAAAAAACAAACAGCCCGATCAAAAAATGGGCACAGGATATGAACAGACATTTTTCCAAAGATATACAGATGGCCAATAGGCACATGAAAAGATGTTCAACATCACTAATCACTAGGGAAATGCAAATCAAAACTATAATGAGCTATTACCTTACACCCATTAAAATGGCTATAATTAACCAAGACAAAAAGCAAGAAATGTTGGAGAAGATGTGGAGCAAAGGGAACCCTCATACTCTGCTGGTGGGAATGCAAACTGGTACAGTCACTATGGAAAACAGTATGGAGATTTCTCAAAAAATTAAAAACAGAAATACCACATGACCCAGCTATCCTACTACTGGGTATTTCTCCAAAGAACTTGAAATCAACAATTCAAGGAGACTTATATGCCCCTATGTTCATTGTAGCATTATTCACAACAGCCAAGACATGGAAGCAACTCAAGTGCCCATCAACTGATGAATGGATAAAGAAGATATGCTGTATATATATGTAATGGAATACTACTCAGCCATAAGAAAAGACAAAATTGTCCCATTCACAACAACACGGATGGACCTTGAGAGTATTACATTAAGCAAAATAAGCCAGACACAGTAAGAAAAACACTGCATGATTTCACTCATATGTGGAAGATAAACAAAACACATGGACAAAGAGAACAGATTAGTGGTTACCAGAGGGGAAGTAGGTCAAGGGTGAGCATAAGGGGCAAAGGGGCACATATATATGGTGACTGACAAATAATAATGTACAACTGAAAGTTCATAATGTTATAAACTATTATGACCTCACACAAAAAAGACAAAAGTAGTAAAAATAACTATAACTACAATTATTAGTTAATGGATACACAAGATAGAAAGATGTAAAATGTGACATCAAAAACAAAATACAGGGGCAGAGTAAAAATGTAGAACTTTAGTTGGTGTTTAAACTCAAGTTGTTATCAGCTTAAAAGTGTCTGTTATAAATATAAGATGTATTATATAAGCCTACGGTAACCACAAAGAAAAAAATCTATGATATGCAAAAGATAAAGGGAAAGGAATCTAAGCATACCACTAGAGAAAATCACTGAAACACAAAAGAGAGCAAGAGGAGAAGAAGAAAGGAACAAAGGAATTACAACATAGTCAGAAAACAATAAAATGGCAACAGTAAGTCCATACGTATAAATAATTATTTTTTTATTCTTTTTTTGGGGAAAAGATGGGCACCTGAGCTAACATGTTACCAATCTTCTTTTTTTTCCCCTCTCTTTTTATCACCAAAGCCCCCCAGTACATAGTTGTATATTCTAGTTGCAGGTCCTTCTAGCTCTGCTATGTGGGATGCCACCTCTGCATGGTGTGATAAGCAGTGCTAAGATCTGTGCCCAGGATCCGCATCGGTGAAATCCTGGGCCACCGAAGCAGAGCACATGAACTTAACCACTTGGCCATGGGGCCAGCCCCTCAATAATTACTTTAAATGTAAATGGACTCAATTCTCCAATAAAAAGACACAGCATGGCTAAATGGATTTAAAAAAAAAAGGGACCACAAGGGCATTATGCTAAGTGAAGTCAGTCAGACACAGAAAGACACAATACTGAATTATCTCACTTCTATGTGGAATATAAAAAAAAGAAAGCCAGGGGCTGGCCCTGTGGCCGAGTGGTTAAGTTCACGCACTCTGCTTTGGTGGCCCAGGGTTTCGCTGGTTCGGATCCTGGGCACGGACATGGCACCACTCGTCAGGCCATGCTGAGGTGGTGTCCCACATGCCACAACTAGAAGGACCTGCAACTAAAAAAAAAAACATACAACTATGCACTGGGAGCATTTGGGAAGAAAAAATCAGAAAATAAAAAAAAAAGACTGGCAACAGTTCTTAGCTAAGGTGCCAATCTTAAAAAAGAAAGCCAAACTCAGAAAAAAAAGATCAGATTTGTGGTTAGCAGAGGCAGGGGATGAGGGATGGGGGAACTGGATGAAGGTGGTCAAATGGTACAAATTTCCAGTTATAAGGTAAGTACTGGGGATGTAATGTATAACATGATGAGTACAGTTAACACTGCTGGCGCAAGCCCTGATGGCCTACTGGTTAAAGTTTGGTGTGCTCTGTGTCAGGAGCCTGGGTTTGGTTTTGGGGACGGAACTACACCATTCATCTGTCAGTTGCCATGCTGTGGTGATGGCTCAAACAGAAGAACAAGAAGAACTTACAACTATACACAACTATGTACTGGGGCTTTGCAGGGGGAAAAGGAAGGAAAAAAAGGAGGAAGACTGGCAACAGATGTTAGCTTAGGGCAAATCTTCCCCTGCAAAAACAAAACAAACGAACAAAAACACTGCTGTATGGTACATCTGAAAGTTAAGAGTAGATCCTGAGCTCTCCTCACAAGGAAAAAGAATTTTTTTTCTTTTTTGTATCTGTATGAGATAACAGATGTTAACTAAACTTGGCAATCATTTCACAATACATGTAAGTCAAGTCATTATGCTGTACACCTTAAACTTATACAGTGCTGTATGCCAATTCTATCTCAATAAAACTGAAAAACAAAACAAAAAAAATAAGAAAGATCTTAAAAAACAACCTAACTTTACAGCTCAAGTAACTAGAAAAAGAAGAAACAAACGAGGCCAAAAGTTAGTAGAAGGATGGAAATAACAATGACCAGAGCAGAAATAAATGAAATAGAGACTAAAAACACAATAGAAAAGATCAATGAAACTAAGAGCTGGGTTTTTTTGAAAAGATAAGCAAAACAGACAAACCTTTAGCTAGACTTACCAAGAAAAAAAAAGAGGATTCAAATAAAATTAGAAATGAAAGAAGAGACATTACAACTGATAGCATGGAAACACAAGGGATCATAAGAAACTACTAGGAACAACTCTACACCAACAAATTGGACAACCTAGAAGAAATGGATAAATTTCTAGAAACATACTACCTACCAAAACTGAATTATGAATAAATAGAAAATATGAACAGACCAATTACAAGTAAGGAGATTAAATCAGTAATCAAATACCTCCCAGCAAACAAAAGTCCAGGATGAGATGGCTTCACTGGTGAATTCTACCAAACATTTAAAGAAGAATTAATACCAATCCCTTCTCAAGCTCTTCCAAAAAGTAGAAGAGGAGGGAACACATCCAAATTCATTTTATAAGGCCAGCATTACCCTGATACCAAAACCAGACAAGATACCACAAGAACATTAAAAGCCAATATCCCTGATGAACATAGATGCACAAATCCTCAACAAAATATTAGCAAATGAATTCAACAGTACATTAAAATGATCATACAGCATGATCCAGTGGGATTTATTCCAGGGAGGCAAGGATGGTGCAACACCCACAAATCAATGTGATACACCACATTAACAAAACAAAGGACAAAAATCATGAGATTATCTCAATAGATGCAGAAAAAGCATCTGAAAAATTCAACATCCAGTCATGATAAAAACTCCCAACAAACTGAGTATAAAGGAAATGTACCTCAACATAATAAAGACCATATATGACAAGCCCACAGCTAATTTTATACTCAACAGTGAAAAGCTGAAATTGGTTCCTCTAAGATCAGGCGCAAGACAAAGGCACCTGCTCTTGCCACTTTTATTCAACACAGTACTGGAAGCCCCAGACAGTGTAATTAGGTAAGAAAAAGAAATAAAAGGCATCCAAATTGGAAAGGAAATAGTAAAACTCTCTATTTGCAGATGATGTGATATTCTATGTAGAACACCCTAAAGACGCCACCAAAAAACTATTGGAACTAACAAACGAATTCAGTAAAGTTGTAAGATACAAAGTCAATATATAAAAATCAGTTGTGTTTCTATACACTAATAACGATCTATCAGAAAGAGAAACTAAGAAAACAATTCCATTTACAACTGCTTCAAAAAGAATGATATATCTAAGAATACATTTAACCAAGGAGGTGAAAGACCTGTATACTGAAAGCTTTAAGATATTGAAAGAAATTGAAGATGACACAAATAAATGGAAAGATATTCTGTGCTCATGGAATAAAAGAACTGATATTGCTAAAATATCCATGCTACCCAAAGCAATCTACAAACTCAATGCAATCCTTATCAAAATCCCAACAGTATTTTTCACAGAAATAGAATAAACAATTGTAAAATTCTTATGAAACCACAAAATACTCCAAACAGTCAAAACAATCTGGAGTGAAAGAAGAACAAAGCTGGGAAGGGATCACACTTCCTGATTTCAAACTCTTATTACAAAGCTACAGTAATCAGAACAGTATGGTACTGGCATAAAAACAGACACATAGACCAATGGAACAGAACAGAGCCCAAAAATAAACCCACACATATATGGCCAATTAATTTAGAACAAAGGAGCCAGGAATATACAATGGGGAAAGACCAGTCTCTTCAGCAAATGGTTTTGAGAAAACTGGACCACTATCTTGCACCATTCACAAAATAAACTCAAAATTGATTAAAGACTTTAATGTTAAGACCTGAAACCATAAAACTCCTAGAAGAAAAAGATAAGGGGTAAGCTCGCTGACATCAGTCTTGACAATATTTTGGGTCTGACACCAACAGCAAAAGTAAATAAGTGGGACTATATCAAACTAATAAGCTTTTGCACAGCAAAGGAAACCATCAACAAAATAAAGAGGCAACCAACCAAATGAGAGAAAATATTTGCAAAGCAGATATCTACGCAGTTAATATCCAAAATATATAAAGAACTCATACAAGCAATAGCAAAAAAATAATTCGATTAAAAAATGCGCAGAGGAACTGAACAGACATTTTTCTAAAGAAGACATACAAAGGGTCAACAGGTACACAAAAAGGTGCTTAACATCACTAATCATCAGGGAAATGCAAATCAAAACCACAATTAGACATCAACTCACACCTGTCAGAATGGTTATTATCAAAAAGACGAGATAACAAACGTTGGAGAGGATGTAGAGAAAAGGGAACCTTTGTGCACTTTTGGTGGGAATGTAAATTGATGCAGTCACTATGGAAACCAGTATGGAGGTTCCTCAAAAAATTAAAAAGAGAACTACCATATGACCCAGCAATTCCACTTCTGGATATATATCCAGAAGAGAAATGAAATTACTACCTCAAAAAGATATCTGCACTGCCATTCTCACCACAGCATTATTTACAATAGCCAAGATACAGAAACAATCCGTGTCCATCAATGGGTGAATAGATAAGGAAAATGTAGTGTATATATACACAATGGAATATTATTCAGCCATAAAAAAAGAAGGGAATCCTGCCATTTGTGACAACATGGATGGGCATTATGCTAAGTAAAATAAGTCAGACAGAGAAAGACAAATACTGTATGATCTCACTTACATGTAGAATCTAAAAAAACAAACTCATAAATACAGAGAACAGACTGGTGGTTGCCAGAGGTGGAAGGGGGCGGGGTAAAAGGTGGGTGAAATGTATGAAGGTGGTTGAAACGTACAAGCTATACGTTGTATCCTATACAACTTATAAGACAAATAAGTTCTAGGGATCTAATGTACAGCATGGTGACTACAGTTAGCAACTTTCAGATATGCAATACAGTATTGTTGAGATTAGATCTTAAAAGTTATCATCACAAGAAAAAAATTTATAATAACTATGTGAAGTGATAGATATTAACTAAACTTGTGGTAATCATTTTGCAATATGTACATATATCAAATCATTATACTGTACACCTTAAACGAATACAATGTTCTATGTTAATTATATCTCAATAAAACTGGAAAAAAGTAGCAGGGATAAGAAAAAAAACTTTGAGAGTAGTTTCTTTGAGGGAGGGAAAAACAATGGACTGTGGGGAGGACAGAGGGGATTTCAACTCTTATTTCTCAAACCCAAGAGGTGTAAAGCAAATGTAACTTAACATCTATCACTTCTAGATGGTGAAGATACAGGTATTTGTTACTATTTTTGATCCTTTTATATATTTTGAAATACTGAAAACGAGAAAGCCAGACACTATAAACAGACGGAAGTGCCTAAGTGGTTCCCTGAGATGTCCTCATCGTGGCCTCTCTGGGATAAGTACCTGGCCTTCGCTTCTTCGGCCCACACTCCATAATGCTGTCACTGTGCTGAGACAGTGTCTCATCATTTCCACTCTCCACCTCTTCATTTCCAATATTCTCTTCTTCATAGTCAGTCTTTTCTTTAATTCGATCACCCAGGGCACTTTTTAACATCTGTCAAGAAAATTTTTTTCCACATCTTTCATTGATTTCAGCAGAATGCAAGTTGGAAGGAGTAGACAGATAGAACCTTTAAAAAGCTTCCTCTGATAATTAGGCACTAAGTTTCCAGATGCTTATGCATGTTTAGTTTCTAAAGGGTGTATATCAGTGCTCTGGACTATTCAGTTTCAATAAACTTTAGAGTAAGTCACATAGGAATTTAATACATTTATTCAATGACACCCCCAAACTGTAATATTGTATTTTGTGAGAATCAGAGGTCCATCTAATTTTATACCAAATCTATCTTTAGTAACAAAGAGAAACTATATAGATGTATCTAAAGATAAATGGTTTAATGTAATCATTTATGCTAAATGATTTAGTTTTCATCAGAATTCAATAAAAACTTGGATAAATCTGTACCAAATTTGTTCATATCATTAAAGGCTAGGAGATCATTTCTGACCCTATGTCCTACCTGCTTGACTTATGGAATATTTTCACAGTAATTAAGACACAACTAGTTTTCCAGTACCTTAGCTTTCAACTGGAGGATCACTTAAATGCTCACCTATGACGGTAACCTCAATTTAAATAAAAAACGAGACTTGCCCAATCTAGTTCAGATAGCCGCTGAGACAGTTTCTCTGAGACAGCATGTAATTCTTGTTCTGTTAACCTCTTTCCTGGCCTCTGGGAGAAAGGTGAATCCCAGGAGGAGCCTGCAGCTCTGTTTTCAGATCTGTAATATAAGTGACCATTTAAGCAGCCAAGAGTGCATTACTTAGTTCAAAATAACTGTAATATGTGCTTTAACAAATATTTCATACTCGTCTTCACAGCTAAGTTTGGAGAGTATACCCCTTACTCTTCAACTCCCTTTGCAAACAGACTGCAAACGTTGAAGCATGCAGCAACATTACCTTTTTCCTTTGGGAAGCTTCCTTGTCCTAGGGCCTTGGACCTGAGCTGGACACATTTCCTGTTTGCTATCTTTAGGCAACTTGGAAGTTAAGAAAATTCTACTATCTGGTTCCTATTAAAAACAGAAGAGAGTTGATTTGAAAAACTACAAAGGAGACACGTAAAAATAAGAACATTTCGGGTGTGAGAGGAATAGAGGGCCTGTGGCACAAAACTAGGTTCCTTTATTCTCTCTCTCTTGCTTTTTTAAAAACACATTTGTCAAAACACTCTATTAATCCCCAATGCCAAAGAAATGAAACAATGTCTATAAACTTGTACTTGGAGAAAAAAAAAAATGTGCCTTACGATGCCATTCAAATATAAAGGCAGGTGAGATATTCTCAAATAGAAAAATTCAGAGGTTATGACTACACTTGGACATTGAAAAAATGATATCATAACTGAAAAGTATTAAAGTCACTATCTTTCATATCAAGAAGTCAATAGAAACTCCAAAATTGAAACAGTTAAAGAGAAAACCTCCCAAAATATGAGTAAAAACTCAACATTGTTAATAATTTAATTCTTAACCTTAGAGGGAATCTTATAGAAAATATTTCTTGAGGTGAAGAAACACTTGATGCTTAAGAATCTCTTCAATTTCACTTCAGTATCTTTTTTTCCTACTAAACTGAAATTAAATTTAATACTTTTTAGTAAATAACTATAATATAATCACATTTTTAAAAACTTTTTTATTGAAGTTCAAGTGTCCTGCTCAAGAATTATTTCAAAAGGAACATTCCCACTTAACTGCCATTCAGGTCAAGAAACAAAACATCACCAGCAACTCAGAAGCCCTTTCAACATCTCCCACTAAGCTTCCTCCAAATTAACCATTATCTTATGAACCCTTTTCTCTCTCTTTTTCTCCATGCACACTCCTATCTGAATAGATGCACAGAATGATAGTCACCGAATGCTAATGATGCTTACATCATCTTTGTACTTTCTCTGCATTGTTTGAATTTTCAATAATGAGAATGTATCATTGTTTATAAATGAACCCTTTGAACACACCTGCCTGTTCTTGTTTCTAGGAAGATAGGGACAGGACGACTGTATAAAAAGGGATTTTTTCCAAAGAAAGAAGTGGAAGAAAATAGGCCAATATATTAATAGTAGTTGATGCTGGATAATAGGAATATGGATGAAAGGTTATTTTTCACACTTTCTTATATTTTTAAAATTTTAAATTATTTCATTAGGGATATAAAATATGGCTTCTGATGCTAGAATGCCTGAATTCAAATCCTGACCACAACTGCTGTGTGACCTCAGACAAGATACTTAACCTTTGCATATCAGCTTCCCCATGGGAAATACAAATAGTACCTACTCCAGAGCTGTTGTGATGAGTAAATTATTCAATACCTGTCAAGTACCTAGAACTATGCCTGGCACAAAATAAACACTCAATATGTGTTGGCTCTTACTCCCTTTTCATACATTCATCCTGTCCCTATCTTCCTAGAGTAAGAACATGCAGGTGTATGCAGAGGTAAATTTTAAGTAGTACAGTGCTCTGATTAGTGCAGTGTCCTTGTCTACTATTCTAGCAGAGACCTCTTTAAATCTATAGACTTCTATTCAATTGACAGCAAGCTTTTCCACCTACCACAGAAAATGCCATGCCCTCTCCAGTAGAATTCATGGCAGGGGAGCAGTGACTTGAACGCAAGTATTCTTTTCCTATGGGGCAAGGTGCTCGAGGTTCTGTAGGGTGGTAGGGTGGATGTAAAGGAATAGCTGATTGGATAGGCTCGCCTAGCTTCCTAGCACTTGCAATCATATCCACAGAAGCAATTTCCGCTAGTTGGACAAATTAAAGTCAGCATTAAGATGAAACTCTAAGAAAAAAATCATTTTACATATACATAGCAATATAAATATGTTCATACACACTACTTAGAAATATTATTTTAAAAAAAGCACACAGAAAAACAATTAAATCAGGGACTCATCCTCAGCAAACTAGTGGGGATCTAATTAAATCAGGAAGAACATAATTTTAATTTTATCATAAAAATGTTCCGTGAAAAGTTATTTAAAAATAATAAAAAATGACTAAAAACCTAAATGGCTATATAAGTTATAGTTCATCCACGTTATAAAGCTAGTTACCCATTAACAATGATTTTATATAATATTAACCATATGAAAATCCCAGAGATGATAATTTTCAAATTACTATATTTTGTCATTCACTAATAATGTGAAGACCACCAACCGACAGACTAAGGTATCAGAGACTTTTATTTTCCTAAAGTCTTTGAGAGGAGAGGACTTACATAATAAAATAGTGAATGCAAAGCATGTGACCAAAGACCATCTTTAGAAGAAATCAGAGCTCATCATTAATAGCAAACGTTTACAAATAAGATCACATGAAACTGAAAAGAATTACATAAAGTGTAGAGCAACAAAAGTAAAAAGGCAATTGTCCCAGGAACCAACTACTGTCTCCAACTCATAGCAATAGTCTCAAGAACTAATAACACATTACTACTCACTGTCTTCAACAAAGGATGTCCTACTCTTGGACAAAAAACTAGATGAGGGAGGGTTCAACACTTCCTCGTGTGATTTAGAACATGGTACAGTTGAGGCTTTTTTAGAATGCATTTCATTAGGACCTTGGGTACCTAGAAAAGAAAATATTAAAGGTAAAATTTTTTTATTGCTGAATGTTATACTAGAAGCCAAGAGTTTCATATCCAGAGGATAAAAATCTCAGGAATGACATAATCATAGAACTATGTCGGTCTGATTGCTCAAAAGACCAATTACTTTAATAAGTATCAGATAGCAAGATGTAGTTCTGTAGCCCAGAAGCATTTATACAACTTAAAGGAAAGTATTACACAATGTTTTATTACTTTAGAAAAACAGGGCCAGCCCAGTGGTGCAGCAGTTAGGTTTGCACGTTCCGCTTCAGCTGCCCAGGGTTCGCCGGTTCAGATCCCGGGTGCAGACATGGCACTGCTTGGTACGCCATGCTGTGGTAGGCATCCCACATATAAAGTAGAGGAAGATGGGCAGGATGTTAGCTCAGGGCCAGTCTTCCTCAGCAAAAAGAGGAGGATTGGCAGTAGTCAGCTCAGGGCTAATCTTCCTCAACAAAAAAAGAAAAGAAAAACAGGTGCCAGAGTTTAGAAACACTGACTGTTATACAGGTATATCTCTGAGCTAGGGATGTTGGCTGGATGTTGATACAAAGATTTATAGTCAAACAAATTGTTTTATTTGTCTAATGTTTGTATGCTTAATATTTGAACCAGCTTTATGATGTTATTACATAGAAAGCTATATTAAAATACTTTTTTGTGCTCTCCTTTTCCACAATCCAGTGCAATATGGTCATTTGCACATCAAAATGTTTTAAACATGCAAATCTCTCTCCATAACTTCGTATTTCACATAAATACCATCTCCCTAAGATCTAATGTTCAAAATTCATAACTTGTTCCACCTGATACTGATACCTGATATTGAATTTGTCATCAGTTTGACCCCAAGCTAATTCATTTTCACCTGGGTCCATTTTTCTCTTGGGTTTCTTGAATGACCATCTCATGCTTTCTTTTTGATGGAATTTCTCCTAAAATCTTGTGCTTGGTTAACATCTGGAACTTTTACTTTGTCGGACTGAAAGTCACACACTCAAACATCTCTCTACAATCTTTAGATTGTTTTAGGACGTACTGTTTTATTCTTGCAAAGACCCTGAACTTCTCTAAGCATTAACAATATTTCAATTATATAAGGATCTACATAATAAATGCATAACATTTACAAAAAAAAATAAGTGAAGGTGGTCAAAAGGTACAAACTTCCAGTTATAAAATAAATGTCATAGGAATGTATAGTATGATGACTACAGTTAATAATACTGTACTGTATATTTGAAAGCTGCTAAGTTAGTAGATCTTAAAAGTTCTCATCACAAGAAAAAAAACGTTAACTATGTGTGGTGACGCTATGGTGATCATTTTGCAATATATACAAATACAGAATCATTAGGTTGTACACCTGAAACTAATATAATGTTATATGTCAATTATATCTCAAAAAAAAGATTTACAGTTCAGGAATTGAACACTAAATTACATGCCTATGAATGTGTATGATGACAGTTATCTGATGACTTAAATCCAAATATAAAAGGAAGTTACTATAAGCCCTTTATGACATCAAACCTTAGCCTGGCTTTTTTCTCAATCTTTTTTCCTTTGCCTTAATGCATTACAATCTGAATAGGTAAAATCTGAAAACAAGTAATTCACTTTTTACAGATGCAACCTTTCCACATGGCACTTGGTATAAGAGAACACCATTTCTAAAATCACCACCCCTTCTATCTTCTGTCAATCCATCTGACTCTCTTCCTTCAAGAAACACTCTTGTATTACCTACACTTGACCCTGGTCATTCCATTACTTTGCCCATCCAGTGGCAAGTACATGTCTTTGGTCTACTGTCTAACCTTCCAGACTTAGGTTCTTTGAACATAATTCCTTGGAATGCAGTGACTATTCCTTGGAATCAGAGCATTAATGCTGAAACACATTTCAGAGTTGGTTTAGTCAAATTCTCTAAATTCACACTTGAAGAAACTAGAGCTCAGAGAAGATAAAGGCCTTGTCCAAAGTTACACAGCCAGTGGCAGAGTCTGGATGAGAATGCAGGCCACCTGATTCCCAATTTAATATACCTAATTCCACTCTGGTATTCCTGTTCTTCCACTCAAAAAGAAAAAATTCTCATTGTGGGCCTAGTGTTTTCCTAAGTTTTGGAATACAAAGCGGAGTATGGATAATTTTACTATATATTTTGCTTGTCTTATTTATTGGCTCCTTCCACAAATAGAATGTAAGCTCTGTGAAGGAAGGGATTTGTACCTGTTTTGTTTACCACTATTCTCACCACTGCCTAGCACAGGGAAAACACTAGATAAGTATTTGCTGAAAGAGTATTATTGGCTACTGTCCCTGGAGCTCAGTTTCAATAATAGACAAAGTTTCTATGCAATGTGAGAATGGTGTCACTGAAATAAGGTGAGAAGGCCACCCTGCAGGAACAAAGAGCCTCAGAGTCTGACACGGGGGCAGCTAGGGTTTGTAGAGTGAGTGTGCCAGAGAGAGAAAGGAAGGAGAAGCATCTCAGCAGAAGAAACAATATGATGCCAGAGAAGGGCATGGCAACCAAGGTGGGTAGGACAGCAGCGGGATGGTTGGAGGAAGGCAAGGTGGGAGGCTCAAAATGGGCCTGATATTCACGTTTACTGTGTATAAACAGTAGACTTGGAAATGTAGCCTGAAGCCTGGGAGAAAAATTGCCACTGGATGTACAGACTTGTTGGTTGAAACCACGAAACACGTGGGTCACCCAGTTAAGGAAACTACACTTAAGGGATATTCGGAGTGTGACTAGACTGTTAACTCTACACAAGTCCCACATAATACATAACCAACTTGCATCCACCCATTTGACTTGCATGCACTCCCACTTGACTGATTTCCGGTAACTGTTCATATTTAGCGGGTAATGGTGGTACTCTGAAACCTCGCTTCTGATGTCCGGTTAGGGCTCTATTCTCAACTTTAAACACTCCTAGGTATAACTATTTACATTTTAATAGTTGTGTTGAATAACAATAACTGATATTTAAAGTTTACTCACCATTACTCCTTAGAGAAAAGGTGTGTGCTGTGTCTCCGAGTCTAATTATTTCACCAGTGGATTCTGCTTCATCTCCATCCCAAGAGGGACCCAACACCTCAGACGACAAGGAGCACCTGAAAGAGTTCCCTCATTTACTCAGGGCCCGGCCTGACCACAAAGGGCCCTTCCCATGAACATCCCAAGAGCTGCTTCAAGCAGCCTGCCTGTGGATGTTTACATTGCTCATTGCTATGCACAGAAAAAGGAAAAGACATTCCCCTCTGCTGCTTATCACTTCTTGCTGCTTATCTGTTTTGACTGACATATGTACGGTGGAAACAGCTGTGTATAAAGTGTCAAGGATTAAATGTATAGAAGAACACACACAGAAAACAATAAAACTACTTACTCTAGGGGTGTGGGAATAGAGGGCAAGATGGGTAAGGCATTAATTTTACATTAAATATCCTTGTATTGTTTCACTTTTGCACTTTTGTTATCTTTTTAAAAACCTAATAATGAAAAGTCAAGTCAAGAAATTCATTTTATGAGCCAGCCCTGATGGCGTAGCTGTTAAAGTATGGCATGCTCCGCTTCGGTAGCCTGGGTTTGGTTGCCAGGCGCAGAACCACACCACTTGTCTATCAGTAGCCACTGTGGCACCGGCTCACTTAGAAGAACCAAAAGAACTTACAACTATACACGACTATGTACTAGGACTTTGCTGGGGGAAAAAAGAAGAAAAAAGAGGAAGATTGGCAACAGATGTTAGCTTAGGGCAAATCTTCCCCTGCAAAAAAACCAAAAACAAAAAAATAATAGCTAAAAAAAAAAAGAAATTCATCTTATGATAGTCTCCTTTAAGATACGTTTTCCACAATGTACTATACCTAGACAAGAAGGCACTGCTGTGCTTTTCAAACCAAACTCCATAAAAAAACCTGAGAATCAAATCTTTAGAAGAAAGTCATAACATCACATTCAATCTCTAGTTAGCAGAAGTACAATCAAACCTATAATGACATCATATTTTGTCTAGGAAAACTCTGATCTTGGTCATTAATATTGGTTCATGAGGGTGCAGTAACTCAGCACTTTTATACTGTTGGTGGGTGTATAAACAGTCACGGCCTTTTTGGAAAGCAATTTGGCAACTTTCAATAGCCTTATAACATTCATACTCTTTGATTTTGAATGTAGCTTAGAGATATGAGGGAGGGGGAGAAAGAATAAACAAAGGTATGTATCACTTTTTTTAAAAAATAGTACAAAAAAGAGAGGAACCACTACCTCTACTTTACAGGAATGGTTTAGTAAATTATGATGCACCCATATGAATGGTACGTTACACAGTGATTAAAAATTACTATAAAAAGTTTAAGAACTTGGGAAAAGACAATGTGTTAAATTTTAATATGCAGGAAACAAAATTATATAGATAATATAACTAAATCCAAATGAGAAAAAACATAGTAAAAAAGACTAAAGTACAACAAAATGTTAACAAGCAGTTATTTAGTTCTGAATGGCAGATTTCATCTTTTTTTTCCTACTTCTTTTTTATTTCTCTGTACTTTCCAAGTTTTCTGCAAGGAACGTAAACTACTTTAATGATCAAGGGAAATATTAAAAAATAAGTAGGTGGTTAATGCTGAGAATTAAGTGTTATATATAGTTCAAAGTTCTTGAAACTCCTCTAAGAGGTTCAAAATATGTTAAGTTGGTTAAATTTTCACATTAGCTTGGGGTTTTCTTTGGGGTTTTGCTGCCATTCTGGTATATTGTGTGCAATTTTAATTCTTAGTAGAAAGAAAAGCATAACTCGTTTTGATTAAATTCACCGACACTGAGTGCTACCTCCCGAAAGAAACTCTTTTCCATGATGATTTGGATTCTTTAGTACTTTCTGGCTCTTCCAAAGGTTCTCCTCGATGGGATTCTTTAAAACATTGTCCTGTTTCATCTGTTTAGAATAGATAAAAACAACAACAACAAAACCCCAACTTAATACTACTATTTCTTTTTTTGGGGGGGGTTCAGAATGTGTCATTTAAAACCAGCCCCTTGCCATGACTGGCTAGGACATCAGCATCTCCTCCCAGCTAGGCCGTGTCCCCCGTCACTTTGCAGGCAGGTCAGCCTCTGAGACAGCTGGGGGCCACTGGCTGTGGGCTCTGAGTGCTGCCCCTGCCCCGGCAAAGCCTTAGGCAGCTCGGTGCTCTCTCCACCTCCCAGAAGAGACCAACAGTTAATACTACTATTTCTATACAGGGGGATGGTAGAGGTAAGGACTGTGAGACACCCTCAACCCCTCGTGGTAAACTGGATTCTTGTGAATGTGAAACTAGAAAGAACCAAATCACCACCTGTAATAAGCATGTTTTACTTGGGTAGTAAAGAAACAACACAAGTGTTGCTTTAAAAGTAGGGTCTACAGTTGTATCAGCAATGTTTTATTTTTTAATAAAGGTGGTAAGTTCATTTGTTATTCTTTATACCTCTCTATCTGTAAGGAACGTCTGAAGCAAGATGACTAGGGTGTGGCTTCAGAAAAATATGACTGTGTCAGCCTACCTCAAGCTCCAAGACAATCACGCCCTAGCCTAATTAAGAGTTAGACCACATCGAGGCTTGGATGAAATTTTCCTTAGGACTATCAACCTTTCCCTACCCTAACATACCTGAGGAATACACTTTCACCAATGGCAGTAACCGCCTAGGAGAGTGATTTCAGGAGGTAGTAGGTGAAACCTCCTATGATTCCGATCTATACCTCTAGATATTCCAATCCCCATTTCTAGAGATTCCCTGTTCGAACATCCAGTCATGTTTTTCTATTTCTGTATTCAGCAAGCAATATTTTAATAACATCAGTTAACATTCACTGTGCATTTACTCTGAGCTGGGCTTGTTGCTAAACTATTTATGCATGTCTACTTAATCTTCACCACGGCCATGAAAGACTTTCAGATGACAAACCTGAGGCTCAGAGAGCTTCAGTCACAGAGTGAGGGGCAGAACTTAGCATTGAGCCCATGGTCTGCCTTCAAGTCCCTTGCTTTTCAGTGGTAAATGATAATGCTAGCTCAGGTATCAGCAAGAAGCTGGTCTGTACACCTGACGTGACTAGAGATGATAAAGATTTATTTCTTATTATTAATTGACATTTGAAAAATCTGATCAGCTCTAGGTAATAGCGCCATATAAACTTGGACCTGCAAAGGTGAGAATCAGACTTTAGAAAACACTGCCCAACTAAAGTGCCACCACATACAGGAGGCCCCATCTGAACATCTCCCTCCTAGCAGCACTAAGCTCACCACATGCTACTGACCTCCCCTGGGAAGATCCCCCGCTCAGCATTTCACTATTAGCGGACTCATACATAAGTATGTCTCAGTTCTGTCTTCCTTTCTCCATCCTCACTGCCGTATGCGCAGCCAGACCACTATCATCCCTCCCCTACCTGCAATCCAGCACTACATTGTAAAAACTGCTGCTGTCATTATAACACTTCAAATTAATCAATCTCTCTAGTTAAAAGTAGTTTTCTACCTCTTAATCTTGCTGCTAAAATGACTAAAAAGCCACAGAGTATCAAAATACCTACTGGCAGCCTTGAATCAGGTGAGTCTCACAAGTCATTCACTCTCCCCTAATTCTCCTATAATGTTCTTACTGTATATCCATTCTTAAACAGGTCATATATTATTCCAACCATGACATACAGCATTATTTACTTAACTAATCTGATATTGTTAAGACATATAGGTTTTTTTTTTGCAATGATAAATAACATTACAATGAAGACTTTCAAGTGCTTAACTTTCTTTTGTATTATTTCCCTAGAAATGAGATTTATTGAGCCAAAGTTTATAAATAGCTCTTACACACTGCTGATCCAGTTTAAACAATCATAACCTTCTTGGAAAACAATATGGCAATTTGATCTTTATAATAATTATCATTAAAAAACATAAAACCAAAATTTCACACAATAAATTGTTATAGTTTGGGGACTGGGTTACTCAAAGAGTAAAATAAAAAATATTCATGCTGTCACAAACCTAAGTGTATGTTGAAGACAGAAACTCACCAATTCTTCCTGCTGATGCCTCAGCAACATTCAAATTTATAAAAAAAAGTCAGTTCTGACATAGGCAATTTTGGAGTAAGGAATTTCATTCAATAATAGGAAAGTAAGTAATTTTATCCAGAATCTAGCTTTCTACTATAGATTAGCTTTAAATTTATAAGCAGCATCCAAGTTGACAAAAGAAATGACAAAAGTCTAGGATAGAGTTTTCAACCATTTGGAACAGTAAGAATTGAAACAATTTACACTTAAATTTATCAGATTTACTGTACTGGTGATTCTAATCCCTATGAAGAAAATTAGGCAGAAAGAGAAAAGGCAAAAAGGGACATGACAAAGAATATAAACCACACCAAATTCTATTCTTAAACTTACTTTTCTCATGAGATGTTTCACTGAGGTGTTCTGTGAGATAATCCAGCAACCCATCAAATATTTCTAGGAGATTCTTAATAGATTCCTTATCTCCTTTCACTATATTTTCTCCTGAACACAGAATACAGAGCTATTAAAAAATTTAACCAAGAAATTGAAAGCCTCATAATTTTGAAATGGATATACCACTGTGAAAACAGTGTTCAAGATACAAGGATTATAAACTAACCCAGGAGAAACAATGATATTATAAATATTAAAAACATCAATTTTGTCATGCCTGATTATATCTGAAGAGACACAGTGGATAGTCTGAATATGGTATTTGAGAATTCACTGGCATCTTCCTTCCTTTATCAAGAAGCAAAATAAGTGGACTTAACAAAACATCCTAAGATTTATACCAAGATATAAAGCAGCTAAGTACAACTTTATTAGGCTGATGAAAAAAAATGGCAGGAGAGAATACTGTTTCAGATGATAGTGGTTTGTTCTGAAGATGATAGCAGTCGAGTAACAGAAAAACAAAACAAACTTGTTGGGCTATGTTCATCAGGAATTCCTGATTTTTTCCATTTGTTAATTTGTACTCACCTTGCATAGATCATACCGTTTTTTTTTTTAATTAAAAATCATCCATGGCTCACTGCATATAAAACCCTTTTTAATCTCACCTCACCCTCAACTTCTCCAGCCTCATCGCCCACCACATCCACTTTATACAGAGAAGTTAATCTTTAAACAGTCCCTAGCATAATACCTGGCATAGATTTTTAATAATGTAAAAACAGATTTTTAATAAATGTTAAGTTGAAATATTGACAAGAAATGGGCTGGCAAAAGCATGGAAACTTGACATATTTAATGTCACCTAAAATGGACTCCAATCAACATCAGGTATGGACAGATCTTAACTCTTGAGACACTAGGGGTGTCCTCGGGGAGATCACACCTGGCAGTTCAAAAGTTCAAACCAGTATAGGAGAGGCAGAGTGGAAATTGATATTTGAGAGAAACTAGTCATTTGTAACTTCAGTCATGATGCAAAATAAACCTAAACCAGAAATTTGATGTTTTACAATACTACTAGTAAGATGGACAATGTTTGACAGTTCTTTTCTCTTTAAAACAACTAAACAGAAACCTTGTTTTTAAGCCCTTCGTCTTTCTGGCTTAACAAGGTACACAAGTATACCCCAAGGGCATATTCAAGACTTCTCAGTTTCCAGGATGGGGAGCATAATCTGGAACCCAGCTACTAAGACTGCCCGCCAGAATGCAGTGCTTCACGGGGTAGGAGAAACTACTTTAAACAGAACACAAGGAGGAAAACACTGCTTTGCAGTCTACTGGAGGAGGTAAGCAATTTTGTAACTTTTCATGGGGTGGGTGTGAGTTGTCAGGGGCAGCTCTGTATTTAAAAGTTCTATAAACAGAAACACCTGCTTATAGAAATCCTGGGATTATCCCTCAAAACGCAGTATCTCCAAACTGATTTACCACATTTACTCACCTAGAACTGCACTCAAAAACTTAAGACAAGTATTTTTGAAAAAATTTGTTCCTCTCAATATCAAATTAAGAGATGTAAATGACCTACCCTGATTAACTTTTATCTCCATCACTGTCAAAGAATAAATCAACAGTATAAACCTTCTCTTAATGATTTAAGTATAGTTTCAAGTCCCCAAGGTTCCCTCTGTTTGTTAGCTTGAAGAATTTACTGGAACAATCCTCATTTACTATCAACAAATACAGAGACTTATAAATATATTTGGTACGTTTGACTTTAGAATACAAGCATGGTACACTTTGTTGTGGGAAAATATTACAAACAATTTACAGTTTTATTTATTTTGAATAGGTAACATATTCACATGGTTCAAAATTCAAAAAGTGCAGGGGTGAGCCCAGTGGCGTAGTGGTTAAGTTCACGCACTCAGCTCCAGTGGCCCAGGGTTCGTGGGTTCAGATCCCAGGCTCCGACCTAGCACTGCTCATCAAGCCACGCTGTGGCATCCCCATAAAAGAGAGGAAGATTGGCACAGATGTTAGTTCAGCAACAATCTTCCTCAAGCAAAAAGAGGAAGATTGGCAACAGATGTTAGCTCAGGGCCACTCTTCCTCAAAAAATAGATATATAAATAAATTCAAAAAGTGCAAAAGGTATACATCTGTCTCATCTGACCCTTGTTCTGCAGCCCTGAAGTTCCCCTTATTGAGAACAATCAGTATTACAGGTTTCTTGCATATGCTTCTAAAAAGTTCTTCTGTATGCAATCAGCTGTATATATATTCTCCCTACCTTTGTTTTTACAAATAGTAGCATACTCTGCACATTATCATTGTAACCTGCACCACATTTTTCTCACACAATATATATATTGGAGACTGTTCTACTAATATGAAACATTGTACCTAAGGAGCATCATCAATCATCTTTCACAGCTGCAGAGTAAGTTCCCTGTATGGAGTTATCATAATTTATTTAACCTGTCCCTAATAATGAACATTTAGCTGTTTCTAATTTTTAGCTACTACGAACAAGCAGCATGGTAGCTTTAAAATAAAAAAGAACAACAACAAAACATATGTCAAACTACCAGCTAGGATACTTTCATCTCAGACCCAGATCTATCACAAACTCAATGTTTGACTCTTCTGGAAAAGCTCCCAAGGATGGCTGCCTTAGCTACACCAATCAGTTGTCTTGGCTCAGTCTTGCCAGTTGGTCTATTTCACAAGCTTACTCATCTGTTAATTAAACAATGTCTAGGGCTCTACCTAACAAATTATTTTAGTAAAATGCAAAATTATCTGATGGCTAAGTATATACCAACCTGTTATGTGAGACAAGCTGACCTGCAGGTAATCCAAGGCCAGCGAATCAATTACTGCTTGTACATTGTGAGCTTCATCCTCTTGACTCCTGGGAATAGCTATGAGGTCTGTGGAAAAAAAGCTACATAATTTTGCATCTATGAGGGACCAAGTTTTCACCTATCTGTTTCTGACCAGGCTTCTGAGTAAGTTCAACTGCTACAAAAGTAAGCTCTGCCCAAACAGAACAGGCTTTAAAGTACACATAAAGTGAACAGAACCTGAATTCACACAGTAGAATCTTTTTTTTGGTTGAATATATATTGACTGAATATGGCTGAATCGTTATTCAAGCATCATATATATGAACATGCTCTACAATAAGCACCATGCTAAAGGAAGATAAAGAGGTCCCTAAATTCAAGGAGATGCTAATACTCTAATAAGGCGGACAATACATGTGGTGACACTTTAGCCCGTAACCGTTGGCTGCTTTCCATGAGAGAAAAAAACCCACAACAGGTATGAAAGTAGAGTTCTTGTATGTCCTGTTAAAGCAGCCTACTGGGAATCACTGTATAAAGGTTCAACAGGTCAGTATAGACCAGAGTGCAGAAAGATATTAACATCAACTTAAATTTGGAGTTTCTCCCCTGGTTTTGAGAAAGATGAACATTTTGGGGTAGGATGAAAAATATTTTAAAAGACTAGTCTAATAACTACATGCCTCTGAACTCTTAAGATGGTTGAGACTAGCATGAAAGATACCAGCTAGAGGCCATCCCATTATTCCAGGAAGTGATGAAGGCACTGACTCATGGTAACAGTGGGAAAGGGAGGGAGACTACACAGAGCTTACAGTACTTAATGGTTACAAACTATATAAAGAAACAGAGACAATAGAGGAATTTATGGATAAGGAGTCTGAGATATTTAGGGTAACAAACACCAATTCTTATCTATAACATTGGTTAAGTAACAGGACCCAACAAGTTTCCAAGTTCCAGTCAATTTTAGAAACTTTGAAGGTACATTTACAGAAAAGGTATGACTTTCACAAGGCATTAGGCATGATTAAACAGTGATGACCAAGGCTGTTATTATGGGTGAGTGTCGTAAGGTATTCAGTAAGGTAATGAACACAACATTTAGATAAAAATAAGAGGTAGACTAACAGAAAACTCAAGATTTTATAAATACCACAGGATCTAACTAAAGGCACTAGAAACTTCTGGCCTAAGATATAGATGATATTACTCCCACTTTTCAGTACCCTTACCTGGCACCTTTTCTCCCAAAATGGATTGATAAAAAGCAATAAAAACATTAGCATCACAATCTTCTAGTTCATGTATCCTCAGGTGTATGTGACATTTCAAAAGAAGGTTATTGGCAACAGTTACCCACTCTGTTGGGAAAGAGAAAAGATCAGCCTTAAACACCACTAGAAAAAGTCATACACATACATTTAAAAAAAACAAGCCCCACAACAACAGACATTGAACTCTGTGGAAGATAAGGAATTTGACTGTTATAGAATTTCAAAGACCCTCCTAGGCACGATTTTTGAAAAGATGTATTTAATTTCTTGGGACGATTCTCAGAGTGCCATAGTTTCAGTGTAGTCAAAACTATAATGCAAATCCACTTTCCACTGTTGTAACCGAAAATCTTGTCATTTACCGTAGTTATTTTATAAGCCATACATAGGTGTTTCCATTTAAAACATATTTACAAGTAAATGGGAATATTGTCATAAACAAGACAGTTAATGATAATCTGAGATTACTAGAAACTAATTAATGGATGTTACTTCAAATTCCCAATAACATTAGTCATGTTTTTACCCAATTATCTTGTGCAAGTCAGAATTTCTCTGGTCCCCAAACAGGCGCTGTTAAGAACTGGAGTAATGACACCAACACTACTGCACTTGTTAGTTTTAAAAATTATATTTGATGTATATGAACGAAAATGTGAGAAAAACATAAAAAGTCCCTACACTCAGAACTAGCACATTACCAACAATGTTGAATTTTCCTGTGTACCACCTCACCCCCCAGATACTGTTGGGATTAGACAAGTTATTTCAAGGGTCTCTCGACCAAAGGTAACTTAGAAAGCTTGAAACATTTGTTTGCTGAAATGATTGGTGATTAAGGGGAAAGTTCTTTTATTCCGTACTCAATATCTTCAGTATGTTCTAGAAATAAACGTGTGTATGTATATTTAAGGCACATTATCTCTTTCTCCCCAGAAACAATGTATGTATGTATACGTGTGTGTCTTCAAGGCACATTATCCCCCTCTCCCCATGGCCATTTCTGGTTGCTGACCAAACCAAGACAACTGGTTTGAACGCTGTCCCGGGAAAAGGATGAGAGCGTCCTAGACAACCAAGTCAACCCGCGTTTCAAAACCCAGTGCTAGACAAAGCCGGTAACTCTAGAGGGCAGTGATTACAAAACCACACACTATTCTACTTTGGTGGGGGCATCCACACCTCTTAAGAGCGCCATTCCTCAAAAGCTCAATACAGATGCAGGTACGGCCTCGGTCCCCACAATGCAAGAGCAGAGAGCACACTGACAGGGGCTCGATTCCGGGGAAGAGGCTGTCTGACGGCCCTTTCTGCAGCCAGAATGCGTGCATGCTACGGTCCTCGCCGCAGGGCCCTTCTCTCCCCCACCCCAAAATCGCGCTCGGCGGCGAAGAGACCCTACGCACGGACACCGCCGTCCTCGACGGGGTGTCTGTCATGAGCCCCGCCAGCAGGCCAGTCCTAGTTGAGGCCGGCTCGAGACCTCAAGATAAAATGGGCAGGGAAGTTCGGGGACTTGGACGAGGACAGTCCACACACACCGCTTCTCCAGGCCGAGACTCACCAGCCTCTGACCGGGCCATGTCCTGGAGGCAGGTCGCCACCGTACTCCTAGCCGGGCGCGCGGTGGACGGTGTCCTGCAAGGGCCGCACGGCGCAGACACAGCGCTGAAAGCAGGAGGAACGAAGCGAAAGCGCAGGGAAAGAGGAGTGAAGGAGGGAGGGACGTTAAGCCGGCCTCTCGCTGCTGATTGGTCATCGAAGGAGCACTTCCTTTCGCAGCACGCGCCCAGACGGCGGTTTGCGGACTCTAGATACCATTCTCCGCGACAAGAGCCCGCTAAGGGATTCTCAGGTGGGCGGGTCTGACAGCTCGGGTCACCCGGCAGCCCTGGCCGGTCTCCCCGGGGCATTAGCACGGCACTTCCGGTGAGCTATTTCATTTTGTATTCCTCCGCCGACGCCAACTGGGGAAGTAGTGCGGTCCGCTCACCCGGTGGGAGGGGTCAGCCACGCGACAATGCCAGGCTCCGCCTTCCCGTCTCCTCGTTTGGTTATGGCCGTGAGGGCTCTTTGGGGACGTAAATATTTCCAAGTGGGCTGGCCATTTTATCCCTTGGGCTGGACCAGGAAAAGGGCAGGGTGGCTGCCTTGAGGTGCGGACAGACAAGAAAAAGATGCAGTCAAGAGAGTGCGGGCTAAGGCCTCCCAGTGGTGGGTGGGCCCAGCCATAAAAGGGGCGAAAAACGGGCGCCTCTGAGGGAGGGGCCCCAGGGGAGGAGCGAGAACATGGCGGATTCCGGAACGCCGGCGGGCGTTGCGGCCTCTGCGCAGGGGCGGGGTGATTAGGTCATAGAGCGGCTCCCAGCATTCTCTGCGGCGGGGGAGGCGGTCCAGGCTATAAAACCGGCTGCCGGGACGCGGCCGGCACCTCATTCATTTCCACCGGTTTCTTGCCGAGCAGCGCCGGCGCCTGTCATCGCCGGTTCTCCGCCGCTGTCGCCCCCGCAAGGCTTCGTCGTCGCCGAAGCCAGCTCCAGCGACTTGTCGCACCCGTTTCTCTCCACTTCGTTCCCCGCCAACCGCAACCATTGACGCCATGTCGGGTTATTCGAGTGACCGAGACCGCGGCCGGGATCGAGGGTGAGTGTGGGACCTGACCTGTCAGGCCCGGCGGGTGGGGGATGGGAGGCCGGCGAGGGTGGCGGCGGGTAGGGGGCGGGGGTGGGAACTATTTCCCAGCCCATCCTTGGGTTTCCTCAATCGAAGGTTTGCGCCATTTTGACATTTGTCCAAAACTGGCCAGAAGAGGTGCCTGTTAACGGCCGTCGGGCTCTCCTTTTGTTTGCGAGGGGGCATCAGGGCCTCGGCGATTTAGCCGCTTTCGGGAGAATTCGGAGGATCGTATTTCGAGGGGAGGCAGGCGCGACGCTTCGAGGCGGTCGAAGTCGCCGCTGTTAGGTGTAAGCTTTCGGGAGGTGTTTGAGGGGCCCCCGGGATTCGGCGGGAGCCCAGGGGGCCGCCTCCGAAGCATTGGATGCGGCGGGGGCAGGAGGGTGGCCGGCGCCGCGGGAATCGGCCATGTGGCTGAGCCGCGGGTACAAAATGCCGGCGTCGGACATGGCGGCGGCGCCTTTGTTACCCCGCCCGGCGGAGGAGCTCAAAATGGCAGCGTCGAGAAAATGTGGCGCAGAGAGAAATGCGAGACAAAGGGGGAAGCGCCGCCCCAGCGGGATCGCCGCCCGGCCGACTCCGCCCGGCCCGGGACTCCTCCCCTGGTAGTCGCCAGCTCCTCCTTCTCTTTTTCTCGCGTTATATAATTTTGCTACCGTGCTCCGGAGGCCCTCCCCGGGATCCCCCGGCTCGATTAGCTTGTTTAAGTGTCCCCGAGACCACCCTCCTTGTTCTGCTCTGACTGCCTGTGCTGTCCCGTTATCCGTTTAAAACCAAAGCTCCTTTGCTTGAAACAGCTGATAAATAACATCGCTGTTAAGCTCCTCCTTTCTTGTATTGTTCCTCTCCCAGATATTTAATTCCCAAGCTCGTGGGAAAGACTAGTAGCCGCGAGCTGTTGTCTGTCCTTGTAATCTGAACAACTGGCGTTTGGGCAGCCCATTTCCGACCTGATAAATCCCGGCCTGTTGACTTGGCTTCAGGAGCGTGTACTTGGGACCACGGGAAATGAAAGAGGCACGATGCTGATTGTGGCTTTTGAGAGAATGACCATCACTAAGGGCAGTGCTAAGTCACACACATCCAAAAGTCATTCATCGAGCTTTAGTGTGTGCCAGGGGATGTTAAGTCTATGCATAAACTTCTATGTAGATGTTTGAAAATACAACTGTTTTTTACATTTCAGGTTTGGTGCACCTCGATTTGGAGGAAGTAGGGCAGGGCCCCTATCTGGAAAGAAGTTTGGAAACCCTGGGGAGAAACTAGTTAAAAAGAAGTGGAACCTTGATGAGCTGCCCAAATTTGAGAAGAATTTTTATCAAGAACACCCTGATTTGGCTAGGCGCACAGCAGTGAGTACTTTCATGTGGCTTCATCAGGCTATAACTCAGTAATGACTTGAAGTAAATGAACATTTGACCAGAAGGTTTCGCAAATGACCAAGTTGTGGGAAAGTCATGCTTTTTGACTTCATATAGTTGGGGAAGAGGTGTTACTCTTTTGGAAACAGGTGGCTTTGAGTTTTTCTACTTAGAATAGTTGAGTGTAACACGATAGGGGGTTCTTGGGCTGTATACGGTTTTCATATGTGGATCCAGATTTTAAATGGCAACAAAGTAGCTAATGAATTATAAATTTAGGAGTCTATTGGTTGAATTTTTAATTAGGGTAGGTTGTCATGATACTTAATAGATTATTGTAACTTGTTTTGTAGCAAGAGGTGGAGACATACAGAAGAAGCAAGGAAATTACAGTTAGAGGTCACAACTGCCCAAAGCCAGTTCTGAATTTTTATGAAGCAAACTTCCCTGGTAAGTGCTACTTTTGTTTCTCCTCTCTCTCTTTTTTTATTCCTCACTTTCTGTTGGCATTACTAATTTTTACTAAATTGTTGCTAATTACAGCAAACGTTATGGATGTTATTGCAAGGCAGAACTTTACTGAACCCACTGCTATTCAAGCTCAGGGATGGCCAGTAGCTCTAAGTGGATTGGATATGGTTGGAGTAGCACAAACTGGATCTGGAAAAACATTGTCTGTAAGTTTGGGAGAACTTTTGAGTTAACTCTGTTATGTGCTGGAGAAAATGGATTGGGCATAAAAAGAAACCAGAAGTATATTAATATTGCCTTTGTTGTTTGCTCCCCCCTAAATAGTATTTGCTGCCTGCCATTGTCCACATCAATCATCAGCCATTCTTAGAGAGAGGTGATGGGCCAATTGTAAGTATATATGTAATTTTTCCTGATTTTTGGCTGGAAGTGTAATTTAGAGATTTGTAAGTGTAATTTAGAGATTTGTAGATTCTATAGCAAAAGATGTAGTTTGTGATGATTTTGTGGAGAGACACTAGTTATTTTACTCAATTTGACTAGAGACAAAGCTGCTTTGGGTATTGGACAGCAAAATAATATGCCAGCGTGAACTAATGTATTAGCAGTTTAAAACTGGGATCCAGATCTCTGCTAAAAGCTCCTCTGCTTTCTGTTCCTCTTTTCTTAGTGCTTGGTGCTGGCACCAACCCGGGAACTGGCCCAACAGGTACAGCAAGTAGCTGCTGAATACTGTAGAGCATGTCGCTTGAAGTCCACTTGCATCTATGGTGGTGCTCCCAAGGGACCACAGATACGTGATTTGGAGAGAGGCATGTAACAAAAAAGGTTCTATTTGTGACTGATGGTGCTAAAAGTTTTGGATGTTTTAGTTAATTTGTATGTTTAATTGAAGGTGTGGAGATCTGTATTGCAACACCTGGAAGACTGATTGACTTTTTAGAGTGTGGGAAAACCAATCTGAGAAGAACCACCTACCTTGTCCTTGATGAAGCAGATAGAATGCTTGATATGGGCTTTGAACCCCAAATAAGGAAGATTGTGGATCAAATAAGAGTAAGTGCCCTTAAGTACGTTCTTTCTTCAAGCTTAGCTCTCAATTCCTTCTTAGAATACAGTACTTTTATTTTTTTATCCAAAATTTTTTAGCCTGATAGGCAGACCCTAATGTGGAGTGCAACTTGGCCTAAAGAAGTAAGACAGCTTGCTGAAGATTTCCTGAAAGACTACATTCATATAAACATTGGTGCACTGGAACTGAGCGCAAACCACAACATTCTTCAGATTGTGGATGTGTGTCATGATGTAGAAAAGGATGAAAAGTAAGTTTTTTATTAAATCTTAAGTACAAAAACAATTTTGCTATACAAATTGGGGAGGCACTGCTTCTTGGGTTATCTTAAAAGTGACTTTCAGTTGGGTGGAACCTGAATACGTTCTTGAAAATTACAGTCAATTCTTCTGAAACTTGTCTTGGAAGACAATTGGTTATCACCATATTTATAGCATTCCTACGAGAAAAGGAACTTGTGTCCTGTGGTTTATTTAAGAACCAAGGGTAAGAATTGCTTGGTAAACGGTTAAGCAGGTGTTTCCTTTTTGACTTACAAACACATAATTTGAATTTAGTGTTTCACTGACCATAAATGCACGGCCATAACCGTGGACTTCTTTTAAAATACATAATTTTTTCATTCTTTCAAGACTCATTCGTCTAATGGAAGAGATCATGAGTGAGAAGGAGAATAAAACCATTGTTTTTGTTGAAACCAAAAGACGATGTGATGAACTTACTAGAAAAATGAGGAGAGATGGGTATGTAGACTTCCCCCATTGAAGCACATGCATTAGAGCTGAGTTTAGAGGAAGGAAAAACTAAGATCAGGAGTAATGGATTTGAGTTTCATGGGTAGAAATCACCTGATAGTATAAGTAAACTTGTTACATAGATTATTTCAGGAGAAATCAAAGGGATCTGTGACCAAAAATGGTTAAGCACCAGACTAAAGTCTATCAAATTTTAAGTGTGAGCTTACTAATAGAATTTTTTTGTAATTTAGGTGGCCCGCCATGGGTATCCATGGTGACAAAAGTCAACAGGAACGTGACTGGGTTCTAAATGGTAAGCATTTCAAATGGAGATTCCCCCGCACACCCCCACCCCAAAGCCTAGAATTTCACTCTCTTTGGTGATGACATATATGCCCTCTTTTGCAGAGTTCAAACATGGAAAAGCTCCTATTCTGATTGCTACAGATGTGGCCTCCAGAGGGCTAGGTTAGTACAAACTCGAATTCATGGCTTGGTTTCCCAGAAGATCTCCATATAATTTTTTTAAAGAAAGTTTATTGCTTTCTTTAACCTCTGCATTTTTTCTAAGTTTTTTTCATATAAAGGTGCAGTCTTTGTGGCAAGGCCTAGGCATGACAATCGGAGGACTCGAGGGGGATGGAGGACTAGTGATCGGCTGGCTGCTTCCAGTCGAGTAGAGAGGTGAAAAGCTGAAAGTGTGCCAGTAATCTTCAAAAGGCAGAACATACCACCCTCTGCCCCGTAAACTGTTCTCTCCGGGGGAAAAAAATGGAAGTTACCCTCACAGTTCACTGCCGTGGTATTCCTTCTGTCCCATGCTTTGCATGACTGCCATGGTACAGCATTGTTTCAAACTGTTGACTGTGATCTGTGGGTCTTTGAGTTTCAGTGAGTTTGCTGAAATGTCGAAGAAATATTTCCAAACTTCAATGTTCAATGAAATTTTTGTTCAAGTTTGAAATGGAGAGAGCAGCTTTAAAAGGTACTAAGCCTTTTACAAATTGGTGAGTACTGGCACATGAGATCTAGAGCCAGGAGCAACTTCTCACACTTAGTCAGTGGGAAAAGAAAGCAGTGCTTTGAAAGTTCCTCCCTCACCTACACAGTAGTCGTCATGTCGAGACCTGCCAGAGAGAGACACATTCTCAAGTGAATCCTGGCTTCTTGGAAGCGCTTGCCTAGACGAGACACAGTGCATAAAAACAACTTTTGGGGGACAGGTATGTTTTTCTTGCAGCTGCGGTTGTAAGGTCTTGGCAAGACAAGCAGTGTGGCCAGAATTTTGAACTTCTGATGAGTGTGTAATGCAAAGGACCGTGTACATTTTTGTTTAAAGGTCCTCAAAATGAGCACATGAAGAGGTTGCTGTGAACCTTTAAGTGGCCCTACTGCGCAGAAGCATTCAGATGTCACTTGATGATCTGTAAGGGGACTTGCTGATTGGGGAATGTGTTAGGGAATACACATCTCTTTGATATCAGGCCCTGTCACTGGGTGGGTAATGAGACATAGGGATGACTTGTGCTATTTTTTTTTTTACCCCACCCCCCCCACCTCCCCTTTCTTTCAACCTCAATGGTATTCCTACAGGGAATGGATAACCATTTTAACTGTATTTTTTGCAGCCCGTACCTTCTTGGGAATACAATTGTCTAACTTTTTATTTTTGGTCTGGCTGTTGTGGTGTGCAAAACTCCGTACATTGCTATTTTGCCACACTGCAACACCTTACAGATGTGGAAGATGTGAAATTTGTCATCAATTATGACTACCCTAACTCCTCAGAGGATTATATTCATCGAATTGGAAGAACTGCTCGCAGTACCAAAACAGGCACAGCATACACTTTCTTTACACCTAATAACATAAAGCAAGTGAGCGACCTTATCTCTGTGCTTCGTGAAGCTAATCAAGCAATTAATCCCAAGTTGCTTCAGTTGGTCGAAGACAGAGGTTCAGGTAAGATCAGCCTTCAAGAAGAAATGTCGGTGGTTTGGGGTCACATAATGGTCTACAAATCCATTTAGATAGGATTAGCACGTGAGTAAAATCTTCACTGTGAAGCTAAGTTGAGAAAACATGTATGTTGAATAGAGCTACCTGATTCCTGTTGTATTTGTAATGAATTGTGCCATAGAAATAATCAGTTTGCAATTTTCTTTTTTCTTAACAGGTCGTTCCAGGGGTAGAGGCGGCATGAAGGATGACCGTCGGGACAGATATTCTGCAGGCAAAAGGGGTGGATTTAATACCTTTAGAGACAGGGAAAATTATGACAGAGGTTACTCTAGTCTGCTTAAGAGAGATTTTGGGGCAAAAACTCAGAATGGTGTTTACAGTGCTGCAAATTACGCCAATGGGAGCTTTGGAAGTAATTTTGTGTCTGCTGGTATACAGACCAGTTTTAGGACTGGTAACCCGACAGGGACTTACCAGAACGGTTATGATAGTACTCAGCAATATGGAAGTAATGTTCCAAATATGCACAATGGTATGAACCAACAGGCATATGCATATCCTGCTACTGCAGCTGCACCTATGATTGGTTATCCAATGCCAACAGGATATTCTCAATAAGACTTCAGAAGTATATGTAAATGTCTGTTTTTCATAATTGCTCTTTATATTGTGTTATCAGACAAGATAGTTATTTAAGAAACATGGGAAATGCAGAAATGACTGCAGTGCAGCAGTAATTATGGTGCACTTTTTCGCTATTTAAGTTGAATATTTCTCTACATTCCTGAAACAATTTTTAGGTTTTTTTTGTACTAGAAAATGCAGGCAGTGTTTTCACAAAAGTAAATGTACAGTGATTTGAAATACAATAAATGAAGGCAGTGCATGGCCTTCCAATAAAAAATATTTGAAGACTGAATTAAGTGGAAATTGTACTTTATTTTACTTACATAATGTCATGTAAAAGTTTGCTTAGATGGTCTGTTTTTTTAATTATAAAAACTAAATTGCTCCTTTCCATAATTTAGTTTTGGGAAGTGGGGAGATCAGAAGACTCTTCTTAAAATGATCTCTATTCATATTGCAAGAATTAAAATGGGATTGATTTAGATAAATTTATAATTCTAGGCTAAATTGCATAAAGGCTTTCTGTTAGTACCTCCCAACATCAGGTGAGTCATTTAATTTATCTATTAGCAGAATGGTGAAATGAAATACTGAAATAGGCAGTAGTTGACTGTATAGCCCCGCCTTCAACTTAGTGTGAGAACAACACAGATGACTTTGTTCCTTTTGCAAAACTTAACAGTTTGAAAAGCTCCAAATAATTTGCTTTTTCAAAAGAGATATTCGTGCTCTTGGCTGTATTGTGAATTACTGAAATGTCAAACCAAGCTAAAAAACTATCGACCTTTTAAGGTGGTTGGCCAAGAGCTAAGTTTGAATTGGTTTCCAGTGTTCTTAGTGCAGGTTATATATAGATTCTAGTCTTCACAGGCTCTTAATGTAGTCACACTGGGAGTCATGAATATTTTTCCAGTAATTCAAGGACCTCTAGAGGATTTCAGACTGTAAGGTTTATTCATATTCAGGCAAACACAGGAAAAAAACCTCATCAAAATTAACAGTTAACCAAGAGGAAGCAATGTAACTAAAAGCACAGTGACTGTAGTACAAGTGATCTTGTTAGGGTTAACATGGGTGGTTTATTCCTAGAAAGATCCAGGGGGTAGCTTTAGATCTAACTGCGGCTCACCAACATTTGTAATCCTTTATTTCAATAATGGTTAGAAGTAGGTCTGAATATCTTCCCAGAGAGTGGTATAAATGTTTAGTTCTTTTTTGCCAGGAGAGGAGAGGTCTTTATGAGACTTCATTTAAATTCTGATTATTAAACTGAGGCTTTAATTGATGTTAATGCCTTATCTATAAAATGTAAAACAATCTAGAATTTGCTTGGGGGGGTTGGGGAGTGGTATTTCTAGGACTAATACATTGAAAACTGATTCAGCCTCTAGTAACTGAACAGTTTTCAATAGCATGGTTAGTCAAATTCATTATGACTTTTAACTTACAAGAAGCTTTTGGGGTAGGTTGGAGTATTTATTACATATTTTACTGTTTAATGTCTAACGTTGGCCTTTAATTTGTAAACATTTATTGAAATGATTGTGGGGCTGTGGAAAACATTTACCTATTTACCTTTGAAGTAAGTTTTAAAAGACAGTCCACTTTTTAGCATGTGTGTTGTGTCCAGCCTGTGGTTGTCTTAACTAATAAATGTGATTTTTCTCCCCATTCTCTCTTTTATTTATTTGCGTATAGGCCTCTCCCCTGGTGTGTTTTTCCTGAGTATGGAAAACACAACATGTTAATAATGCCCAGCTTTGCAGTTTGATTAATATAATTGCTTTCCAACACCACTGTTTTCATTCTCTAATTTTCTTTTTACAAACTCGAGCACGTCTTTGTATAGAATGATTTTCTGAGCCTATCTTACAACACCTTACACATGATGAAAAATTTTAACTGTTCTTGTGCTACGTTTGCTCAATTGCTAAGCTTTTGCCCTCATTTCATAAACTGCTCCTCCTCGGTAGTCTAGTGGAATCTAGTACCTTGTTCCTTTCACCTGGAGTGATTTTTCAAGGTTTCTGTAAGCATTATGAAGGAAGTTAGAAGTAAGGAATCATGGGCTTTGGAATCAACGGTTTTCCTCAGTCTGAGCTTCACCACTTTTTCACTATTTGGCCTATTTCCTTAAGGGTTCCAGGTGTTAAAATAGAGATTGCAAGGTCGCAAGCCTGCTAGGTAATCGTAGATCTCTGTTTTAAATAGTCACAAGGTTTACTGCGTGTTTGATAAACCTTTAGAAGGGCCCCTTATATGCTAGTGGTTTGTGCCTGCACATTCGCTTTTGCCCCTCCTTGCGGTTGGTTTCCAGGGTTCCCAGGTGATGTGCTGACGGAGGACTGTCCTTCGAGAACCACTCCGAGGTGTGAAGGGACTGTACCCCCTCCCTCGCACGGCCCAGCTGCACTCCCAGGAGGACTGCCCTGGGGGTAGGCATGCTAGCGGCAGCATTTGCCTAGCGTTGCAACAAAGGCCTTGGTCTCTAAGCCACCACAGAGGGACTAAAAATGGGAACCAAAGTTTATTTTCGTGACCGTTTTTAAGATTGAGAAAAGGGGTCTTTAGATGATGATTTGGGGAACACCGAAGTAGTTTTATGTCCGATTTGCAAAGAAAACTGCTAAGGAAAGTAAAGCTGACTCAACAGTGGCTGTAGCACGATGGTGAAAAGTAGGTAGGAATGCCATCCGGGCCGATGAGGTCAGATAAAAAGAACAGCCAATTAGAGGGTATCGGGCTTGATTGAGGCGAGAAGGGGCACGAGGCCGGCGGCCGCCATGTCGAGAGGGGGAGGTGCGCGGCGGCCGCGGCAGGAACAGGGACGCGCTTCCGTGGGTGGGTCGTGCGCACACGCACTTCCGTCGCGCCTGCGCAGTTGGCGCTCCGGCTCTTAGCGTTGTGGCGGTTAGTTGAGATCAGCCGGCTAGCAGGAGAGTGCCCCTTAAATCCCGAGGCGATGCGCTCTGGTGCAGCTGTCAGGGCCGGCCGCAAGGTCTGCAGGGTCCTGTTGTCTGGGTTTGGGGGTCGAGTAGATGGAGGCCAGGCGGAGCGGCTGACAGAAGGGAGTAGCTCTCTCGGAGGGCCCCTGAGTTCGCACGAGGAGCTGCCCCGGGGGAGCGAGCCGAGAGAAGCCCCGGAGTCCGGTAGCGGGGGCAGCGAGGCGCTGGTGGAGATGTGTCAGAGAAGATATTTCCTCAGTGGCACCGAGCGGCAGCTTAGCCGAGAGTCTCTTCTGAGCGGGTGCCACCCCGGCTTTGGTCCCTTGGGCATAGAGTTGCGGAAGAACCTGGCGGCGGAATGGTGGTCCTCGGTGGTAGCGTTCAGGGAGCAGGTCTTCCCGGTGGACGCCCTGCACCATGAACCAGGCCCTGCGCTGCCCAGGGACAGTGCCTTCAGGTTAGTTTCTGCAGAAACGCTACGCGAAATCTTGCAAGACAAAGAGATGAGTAAGGAACAGCTAGTAGCATTTCTTGAGAACTTACTAAAAACTTCTGGGAAGCTACGGGAGAGCCTTCTTCACGGTATGCTTCACGATTTCATGCTTCAAAATAGGTGTCGGGGTGGAAAAGCAGTCTCGCTCCTTTTCGCGAATTGCAACTGGCCCTTTATTCACGTGGGAAGGAAGTTATGTGGTTCTCGTCTTTTTGAAGTATTTGGGTGTATTTACATGCGTCTACCCTGGAGGAAACTGGTCCACGGAATCGTTACTGTTCCTTCAGAGTCTGGCCGAAGGACCTGATAACGCTCTCAGTTTCACGGGGCTGGAATTTTAGAGTTCAACTGAGCCCCTGTAGAGTTAGGACCTAAATTAAATCATGTGTTTGACTTATTTGTCTGTCGTTACTGAGATGTTTATAAATATTCCACAGTTATTCTGCTATTTTACACACAACAGACCAATCAAGAGCTCATTTTTCTAGAGCAAAAAGAAAATACCCTCCCCCCCCCGTTTTGTTACTGAAAACTGATGTACAGTCTGTTGTTTGAAGACCCCTTTAGGTAATTTTTGAGTCGGCAAAATAATAGGATTAATCAAGCTTTTTAAGTGATTCTTGAGTGAGTACACAGGAATTTATAGGGCACCATTTGCCTTTAATGTCAAATAGAACATGATTGCAGAGATTCTGAAAAAACAATTAAGGTTCTTTATAGGACAGACTTGGCTGCCACAGTGTCTGATTCTTGCAAAATGCTATCTTTGCCGTTTTTCACTAAGTAGTACTGTAAAGTAATTTAAAATAACCAGTGTCCATGGTTCTCTGAAAATTAGTACCCGTGTTGTAACCTTCTAAAGATTTCCTTAATAAAGCAAACGAAAACTCGTGAATAAAGGTGACAATTTTGATTTATACCGCTTTAATTATTCCATAGTGGCCTTACTTTGGGGGAGTTAAGTCACTGCTCATTACCATGTCCCAAACCAAATCAATCTTTTCTTCCCTATTTGAAAATGAAATTTAAGCTCTCTTAGATGTCCATTCATCAAAGCGTCTGTTGATGTCCCAGACATTTTCTTGCCCTCAGGAGACTAAAGCCACTTATTTGCCAAATCCTTTGGTTGTCTAGGGTTTAGCTTAGAGTTACCAGTTTGCCACTTCTTTCTACGCCCAGTGCCCTTGCTTGCTTTCTTCCATGTCTGAACGATTGTGGTAACCGCTGCTTATCAATAGTTTTTTAAAAGTCTCGGTCATTATGTCTCCAAACATTGTAAGTGCCCATTGTTTTTCTTCTGTCCTTCTGTGACTAATTACACGTATGTTGGACCTTTTCCCCATCTTGGCAACTTTCTTGACACATTAATCACATTTTAAAGTCTATGTGTAGAAACCCAGAGATATCCGTTTCTAGTATCTGTTTTCCTCCGGGCTTTTGGTCATTTGGACTTTTCTCTTGATATTCTAGGTAATTTGTGTGTAAATTGTAGAGATAAATTGATGCTTTAGGTGGCGTTTTGATAGGCAGCTCGAGTGGGAGCATGTCTTCTTAATACAGTCTGGGATTAAGTTTATTAGGGGCTGGGCTGCATTCAGTCTTTTCACCTCTACTCCGAGAGTGTAGTCCTTTGAGTGTCCCTTGTGAAAGACTGGAGTGTTTACCAGGGCTCCTCCTCCTTCATGAGCTAGGAACAACAATTTTTTGTTTGTTTTTTTTGTGAGGAAGATTGTTGCTGAGCTAACGTCTGTGCCAATCTTCCTCTATTTTCTGTGGGATGTCACTAGAGCGTGGCTTAATGAGCAGCGCTAGGTCCAGCCTGGCGTCCAAACCTGTGCACCCAGGCCTCTGAAGAGAAGCACATGAATTAACCCCTACCACACCAGGCTGGCCCCCTACGAGCTACAATTTTTGTACTTCTCAGTCTCATAACATGTCAGGAATCTCTACTCAACACTTCAGCTTCTCAGCTCTGCTGCATGAGAATTGGAAAAGCAGACTAAATGTTGGGTTCTCCTCTCTGCACTTCCCTTTTCTCCAAATCTTGGACCCTCAAATCCTTGCTGCCTTGATAGCTCTCCTATGTCTTTATATTTTACTTTTATTTATTTTTAATTAAAAAAAATATTTTTTCCCTCTTCTCCCCAAATCCCCCCAGTACATAGTTGTGTATTCTAATAGTGGGTCCTTCTAGTTGGGGCATGTGGGACACTGCCTCAGCATGGCTTGATGAGCGGTGCCATGTCCATGCCCAGGATCCAAACCCGCGAAACCCTGGGCCACCGAAGCAGAGCACCGAACTCAACCACTCGGCCTCGGGGCTGGCCCCTCTACTATGTCTTTAAACAGATTTTTTTTTTTTAATGTTTCTTGACCAGCTTTTATTGTTATCAACAAGCTAGTGTTCTCTTACCAGAAGTGGAAATCTCAAATCAAGCAACTTTTGAACACAGTGCTGTCATTTAGTGGGATATAATCTAAGTGCATAAAGAACTACAAAAAACCCCTTGAACTTAGATTTATTCTAGGTAGAAATGTTGGAATTATAATTCTGAAGCTATTTGGTATGCATTATAGGATAAAGCAAATAGATGGATAGATTAATGTTATTAGGCACCATGATTTTCACTGTAAAAGAGATAGAAATATAAAAGAAGGCAAGCATAATCTTTGTAATGTTGCATTTGAATTGACAGTATCAATATGACCTCATGATTTTTAAAAATATCTATTTCCTAACTTTCTTCATTGAAAGGGCCTGGAAGCAATTGCACTCAATAGCAATGAGTACACCTAGTACCCAGAATTTGGTTTCTAGAGTGAACCAGTGCTTGGAGAAATGGCTGATTCCAGGTCTGGGGTGGGGAAAGTACAAGGTGAGTTTGGGACAGTTTATGGTGCTAGAAAGCAAAGAATTACTTGAAAACTCGTGGGTTCATGTCAAAAGGACACAGATACTGGCTTGCAGGAGACTCCCACTGGCTAAATTTGGGACAAATTGAACATTAAAATAAATATCGATGGTAATGGATTATAACATATTAAATAAAATTAATCCATAGTGTTAATTTAAAAAATAAGTAATTGAGGCTGCTGGTGAAGGGAGGAGGTGGAGAACATTTATATTTTTACAGAAGCTATGCAATAAATGTAAAAGGAAAGGTAAATTAGAAAAATAACTATTTTATGATTTTGCAATCCCCAGTATTATAATTGATTCAAGCAAGGATCATAAATGGATTCTAAAATATTGGGTATAAGATTATTGGGGAATGGATATTCGCTACATTAACCAGGTAGTCAAATTTGGTTTCGTTAGTAGTGGGATAATCTGATATTATGTTCCTCCTGTTAGGATGCAGTAAGACATGCACATCAACTGTGTAGTATTTATTCCTGCTAAAAATAACCCAAATTAAATCATAAGGAAACAATCAGACAAATCTCTAGTGTGAGATAATCTATGATTAGACTGGATTCAAGTAAAAAGTCCATGTCATTAAAAGCAAAGTTAGAGAGGGGAGGAATTGGGAAATGTTCTAGATTCAAAGAGATTAAAGAGACCTAATCAAAATGCAGTGCATGAACCTTAATTAGGGAGAAAGAGAACAGCAATAAATGACATTTTGGGTGACAGCTGGAGTAAACAATATCAACCATATGTTAGATGAAATTATGATTATGATTATTTTTATGATTAATATAATTATGATTAATTTTATGGTGTAATAATATACAGAATATTTTTAATTTTAGCAGATTCGTGCTGAAATATTTGAAGTGAACAAGAAAAAGAAAACAAATGTGGCAAAATGTTGACAATTGGTGAATGTAGGTGAAGGGTTTACAGGTGTTTATTGTCCTATTTCAGCTTTCTTGTAGATTTAAAAATCTTCAAACTAAAATGTTGGGGAGAAACTACCTAAAATTAAGTTGTAATCAATTAAGATCTGCCTTAGTAGTTCCATGCTGTTGTACTGCTCTGTTAGCATTATTGTGTTATTAATTTGTCTATTAATTGACCAAAATGATGTGGGTTTATAGAACAGATTTATAGGATGATTGGTCTATCTTTTGACAGGTGCCTTGGAGCACTATGTTAATTGCCTGGATCTGGTAAACAAGAGGTTACCTTATGGCCTTGCTCAGATTGGAGTGTGTTTTCATCCTGTTTCTGATACTAAGCAGACACCTGATGGTGTTAAAAGGTACTAAAAGTGGCAAATAAACTTGGCCTTGTATTTAAATAGTCAAGAACCAGTCATTTTCACTTTGGGATAGATTATATAATTTTCAAATAAGTAATTATCTGATATTTCTGGTATCCAAAGAATTGGTGAGAAGACTGAAGCTTCACTAGTATGGTTCACTTCAGCAAGAACTGCAAGCCAATGGCTTGATTTCTGGCTACGTCATCGACTCCTATGGTGGAGAAAGGTACTACAATAATTATCCTAATTTAATCTTTTTTTTTTTTTTTTTAAGATTTTCTTTTTCCTTTTTCTCCCCAAAGTCCCCTGGTACATAGTTGTATATTTTTATTTGTGGGTCCTTCTAGTTGTGGCATGTGGGATGCCGCCTCAGCATGGCCTGATGAGCGGTGCCATGTCCCTGCCCAGGATCCGAACTGGCGAAACCCTGGGCCGTTGAAGCAGAGCACGTGAATTTAACCACTCGGTCACAGGGCCGGCCCCCCTAATTTAATCTTTAATAAGTAAATTGTCTTAGTTTGTCAGAGGTAATACTTCTCTATAATAAATGAAATTTTATTTGATGTAGCTATGTTATATTTATAAGACAGCTATAATAAATCAACAAATACAAATAACCTCTCTGCAGTGATTTTTGTTTTTCCATATAACAAAGTTACGTTGGTTAAGACATTCATTGCTCTCTCTCTTTTGCTCAGAAGCTTTTGTTCATAAGCCTTTACATTCGAGATCAAGTTCAAGTCCCTCACCTGGCATTCCTGACTGGTACTGAGTTCGACTCTTGCTCACTGTCACGGCTCTAACTTTTGCTTCCTACCTCCATGAACTCTTCATGTTAGTGAAAATAGTTCTGTAATTTCCAATCAAGTTTTAGTATATGCTGAAGAGAAAAGAGTTGAAGAAAGCATTTTTTGTCTCACCCTTGTCTTATTTTTCTCCAACTCTTAAAATCCCCACCCACCCACCTAAACTAAATGGAATAATCACAAATAATTAAGCTCTTCACAGAAGGATAAGAATGGTGAGTATATGATGCTTTCTTCTTTATCCCACTTAGTTCATGGTTCCCTTCGCCTCTTACTAATTGACCACAGAAAGGCTAGATAGCATCAACAGTTGTTCTCTGTAGTTCTTTCAGACTAAAAAACAGCATTTTTAGCAGTACATTCCCTCATATTTAATTACACTTAATTTTTATTTGAGACGTGATCAGTTTTGTTCAGTTGCTGGATAAAAAGTCTCAGGCAACTTTTTAACATTTATTTTAATAAGTTAGTAAGACAAACTTAAACTTTCTTTTCCAGTTTGCCATGAGTCCATCTAACTTCAGCAGCAGCGATTGTCAGGATGAAGAGGGACGAAAAGGAAACAAACTTTATTACAATTTTCCCTGGGGAAAGGAGCCAATAGAAACCCTCTGGAATTTAGGAGATCATGAACTTTTGCACATGTATCCTGGAAATGGGTCTCAATTATACGTATGTTTTACCTTGAGCTCCTATGTATCCTTTACCCAGATTCTCTAACTGTGATTATTTCTGAACTATTTGAGAATAAGCTGCAGACATGGTGCCCCATGACCTGTTACTCCTTCAGTATGTATTTCTCAAGTGCAAGGACACTCACCTACATAACCACAATGCAACCATCAAAATCAGGAAAATAACAGTAATCTACTACTACCATCCAATCCACAGAACCCTTCAAATGTAAGCAGTTATTCCAGTATGCCCTCTGTGGGTCCAGGATCCAACCTGGGGTCATGTATTTCGTGTACTTATGTATCCTTAGTCTCTTTCAAATGAATAATTCCCTTTATCTTTTCTATCTTTCTTGATCTTGACATTTTTTAAGAGTACAGGCCAGTTACTTTGTAGAATGTCTCTTGGTTTGAGTTTCTCCCATCTTTCCCCATGTATTTTTGTTAGGAATGCCACAGAAAGGGTACTGCCCGCTTCTCGGTGCATCATATCAGGAGGCAATGACAACAATTTGTTTTTGGTGATGTTAACTTTTATCTCTTGGCTAAGGTTTCCACCAGGTTTCTCCAATGTAAAATTGATAGGTATTTTCTAATGAGTAAGTCTTTTATGGGTAGATACTTTATATAAATAACCTGTTTCTCACCAAATTTTGATCTACTGGTTGCAGCATCCATTGATGATTCTTGCCCAAATCAGTGGTGATTTGTTAAATTAATTTTATCATTCATTCTAGATTTATTGATCAGTTTGTATTCTGATTCTACAAGTCTAAAATATGTAATTTTAAGAGAGAGTTCTGCTAAATGATACTTTATTTTTGCTTTGCTTTTCTGTGAAGGGCCGAGATGGACGAAAAAGTGTGGTTCCTTCTGTTTTATCTATAAATGGAGATCTAGACCGAGGCATGTTGGCTTACCTCTACGATTCTTTCCAGCTAACAGAGAACTCCTTTACAAGAAAGAAAAATCTTCATAGAAAGGTGCTTTTGATATTTCAGAGATAGACTTGGGAAACTTAAATATGTTTTTATCCCCCTTTTTTTGTACTAGTGTGCTTGTTTTATAACATAAACTCTGAATAATAAACTTATTTTAGTGCAAGTCATTTAGGTATTTTTCAGTTTTTCTAGAATCTGGCAACAGGAATAATAAGTGGAATCTCACGCAACGAACCAGGCATCCCTATTGGGTAATCCCAAAGGCATTTCTGTTTGATCATGGGCAGCCAGACAGCTGTCTCTGATTCTTAGCCCCTGAGCCTTTCCATTGATGGCTTCCATCTGTATCAGAAGCTGAATGTTAAGTAGGAGTTAAGACAGACAGATCAGCAAGTCTTGTCTGCTTCTGGTCTGCCCCCAAGTGGCTGATCACTGAATCACAGGGACTAGATAGGGGCCTGAGTCAATGGAAAGGCTTTAGGACATGCAGCTTGAGCATTTTTATAGGCTCAAAATCAAGAGAGACGAAGGATTGAAGTTATGGGAGAGAAGATAAATGACTAATAGAGCAAGATTTTGGAGAAAACAGGAGGGAATCAAGACAGGATCAAGAATACAAGTTGGAGGGATTGGTCTTGAAAGGGAATTATTTGAAACAGTAGGGAAGAAAGAGATAAATAGGCTACTGGGGCTGGTTAAGTTTTACTCATACTCTATTTTAATTTCTAGGGAATTAGGAGGCAAGATTATTAGCTTAAAATGTGGAGGAGTAGGGTTTTAAGTTGCAAGAGTTTAGAAGAGTCAGATTCCTCTTGAATGTGAAAGGGAGCTGCCCGCATCAAAAGTTTTAACATGTTGGGTGCTCAGCTGGGATTGGCAACTGTGAGCTTTCAGCGACACTCTGCATTGTTAAGTGATTTATTAGGCAGTGTTCATGGAGCCTGATATGGCCGTAGAGAAAGTTAGATTATAGAATTGTTCTGGGGGTTGGGATTTATAGGATGTATATAGCAAGCAAACAAGGGGGATCCTTTCTTTCTTTCTCTTATACCCCACATTCAAACAATCAGCAAAACCTGTTTGGCTCTGCCTTCAAAACATATCCTGAATCTGACCATCTTTTACCACCTCCACTGCTTCCACTCTGGTCTAAGCCACCATCATCCCCTTATCCCCCTGCTGAGCGGCTCTTTTAAAAGGTACATGTTACTTTGTGCCTCTGCTCGAAACACTCCAGGAAGGTCCTCTTCTCACTCAAAGGAAAAGCCAAAGCCCCTAAAATGGTGTATAGAACCTTTTCCTTTTTGACCTGCTGCTCTCTACCTCACTCAAGCTGCCCTAACAGCACGGACCTCCTTGTTGTTTCTAGGTCATGCCAGGCGTGCTCCCAGCTCAGAGTCTTGTCATTTGTTCTCCCCTTTGTCTGGAGTGCTCTTCCTCCAGTATCCACAGGTCTTGTTCCCCAACCACCTTTCAAGTCTTTGCTCAAATGTCACCTCAGAGAAGACACTTTCTCTTACCACCTTATTTAAAATTGCAAACAGCCCTCCCCTACCCCACCTCTTGGCCAGCAGTTGCTATCATCTCCCCTTTTTTAGCACTATTATTTATTTTGTTTATTAGCTGTTTCTCTCCATCGTGAGGGACAGAGATTTTTGTCCCCAGCACCTACAGCTGTTTCTGGCACCAATGAGCCGTTCAGATGTTTGTTAAATGGATGACTGAATGAGAAGAGTGGTGGGTTTGGGCGAGAGAAGGTCCAAATGATAAGCCACATGGCCCAGGCTGGGTAGGGAAGGCAGCGATGCCAGAAGGGGACAGTTTGAGGGAAAATGGAGTTGTCAGAAAACGGCAGAGTATCAAGTGAACTTACTTCTGCAGAACATCTAAGTGGAGAAATCCGGAAGCAGCTGGATACATCATTACATGATTTTTTTGTGGCCTCAGCTGGCTTCCATTTTCACACAGAAAGTTTTAACTTTATGAAGCTCCATGTTTGTTTGTGCTTGTATTATATTTAAACAAGATGTGCTGTCCTTTTTCCCCTCTCTTTAAATTGCCTTAGGTACTTAAACTTCACCCCTGTTTAGCCCCTATTAAGGTTGCTTTGGATGTGGGAAGAGGCCCAACAGTGGAATTAAGACAGGTGGGTTAAATGAGTTTAATGTCATGATTTTAATTATAACCATTATTCCAAGTAAATGAGTAGCTTGCCACTTAAAGTTTTATTTTGATTCATCTGCTTTTTAAAAATTTTTAATTAAATAAGGAATGGTGGATAAATACTATGGTTAGTTATAGATAATTTGAAGTACAGTGTATTAAGGAAGCTGAATACAGTTCGGTGGATTTTGCTGTTAACATCATGCCCAGTCATGGTTGCATTTTTTAAGTGAGTATGCATAGTTTTGGTAATCAAAATTTTCGTACAGATGTCTAGTAAATTATTTCTTTCCTCCTTCTCTTTTTAACTTAATGCTTTTGATCCTTATTGGTATAAGCACAGGCTCTAGATCTGTAATCTTTTTTTTTTTTAAGATTTTATTTTTTCCTTTTTCTCCCCAAAGACCCCCAGCACATAGTTGCATATTCTTCGTTATGGGTCCTTCTAGTTGTGGCATGTGGGACGCTGCCTCAGCGTAGTTTGATGAGTAGTGCCATGTCCGCGCCCAGGATTTGAACCAAAGAAACACTGGGCCGCCTGCAGCAGAGCGCACGAACTTAACCACTCGGCCACGGGGCCACCCCCTAGATCTGTAATCTTATTTCGATTTTTCTAATCTATCTGGTTGAATTACTCTTGAGAAAAGCCAGGAGGGTGGTTCTCGTTCCTCTCCAGCAGTCATTTTTGTCTGGGTGGCTCAGACCCATCCAGGACCTGAGTGAGGACACTGGAAAGATGTAAAGAGTGAGAGTCTTGGCTTTCTGCCCAGACTCCTGTGCACATGTCTGGGAAGGTAAGGATAGCTCAGAGAAAGGGAAAGGGAAGATAATGGCTTAATTTCCACATTCCCCTTCCCCCACCTGCAGGTTGTGGCAGGCCACCCAACACCCTGGTAGGTAGCCAGTTCCTACAGTTTTTTGCTTGAAGAACAAAGAATTCTGCCCTCTAGATTTTTGTGATTACAATTGTGGGCCTTTTTTTGTTTTTGTTTACTTAAAAGAGTATAGTATTTTGTGCCTTGAGTGTCTTTAATTTACCAAAAAGATAGTGTGTTATGTATCTTATTCTGTTTTTAACTTTTTGCCTCAGCAGTGTGACAGAGAGAATACTTACGCGTGTAACTTTTGGGCTATACTAGAGTTTTTGTGGATTAAATACACAGCGATGGGATTTTTGGTTAAAATGAATCTGTATCCTTAGTTTCGCAATATCAGCTAGATTGCCCTCCAGACGCGCTATGCCTATCTGTCCTCTCACCCATGGTGAGGGTTCTCCTTTCCCCATGTTTTCAGTGCTTAATCATGCTTGGAGCTTTTTCTCTCCTGTTCTACCTTCCATTAGAAAGAGCAAATTTTCTGCTGGCAACCACTAACTTATTAAAACTCATATTTATTTTTCCTTATTAATTTCTTAGATTTATTAGTATTTATATTCTCATCTATCCCCAAAATACCGAGTACCTTAACACCCATTTGCTTCACTGTGGTTGTTCCTTGGGAACCTGTTAGGAATGCACATTCTTGGTCCCCACCCCAGACCTGCTGAATCAGAAGCTCTGGGAGTGAGGCGGAGCAATCTGTGCTTTGACAAGCCTTCCAGGTGATTCTCATGCTAGCTGAAGTTTGAGAAACAGTGCTCTAGCTCAGGCACACCCCCACCCCCAAGCCCCGTGAGGGCGTTTGGTATTGTCTGGAGACCGGTTCTGGTTGCCACAAGGTGGGGGAGGGTGCCACAGGCATCTAGTGGAGGCCAGGGATGCTGCTAAACATCCTACGCCAGCAGTGTGGGATGAAAGAAATCCTGTGGAGCTTTAGTTCTCAAATGTTAAGGCTGTTTTCAATTTTGCTTTGTTTTGCTTCACCATTGCTTGTTAAGAAAACAGTAAAGTCTGCTAAGTCATTTACTCATTATTACTTCTGTATTTCCAGTCAGACTTTTGTCTCCAGCATTCCACTGAAACACATCAATCAAATCACTCATTCTCTTCTTGAAGGGTTTTCTTCAGTTGGCTTCAGGAATACCACTCTCTTGGTATTCCTCATACTCTTCTGGCTACTTCCCCTTAGTTTCCTGAACTGGCTTTTCCTTCTCTTCCTGATGGGAGTATAACCCTGGGGCTCAGTTCTCAACTCTCAGATGAGTTTAGAGTTAACACAGCCTTTTAGATTTCTATTTTTCTCTGATAAAATCTGTTTGGTTTAATTTGTGTTTTAGATGATAATTCTTATATTTGGTATAAAAGTTTCTCTCAGAAGATTTGTATTTAGTATTCAGCTTTGCGGTGCTTAATTTCTTCATTTTCAGAGGAATTATATAATTTATAAGTATACAATATATAAATTATATCACATAATTAAAGGAATTTATGTCCATTGTAAAGATTGAAAAAGGTGATTTATGGTCCCCAAAAATAGGGTATCACTCTGGCTACTTTTCTTTCGTATTTGAAGTTTTTGTATTTTTTCCCTAGGTTTGTCAAGGGCTATTTAATGAATTACTAGAAAGTGGAATTTCTGTGTGGCCTGGTTATTTGGAAACTGTGCAGTCCTCATTGGAACAACTTTATTCAAAGTAAGAATTATCTTCTTTGCCACTAAAAACTGTCTTTATTCAGAGTTTTTGATCATATGATGTTTCTTTATGAGTAACAACTCTCTTCTAAATGTATATATAATATAATTAAAAATTATTCCTAATTTTCCCCCCATTTTACAGAACCACGTGCCCTTAGTTAATTGCTACAGCAGGGAACGATATTTATCAGGTATATTTGAGCGCATACTATGTGCAACGTTAAGACTTAACATCATGAAGTGTATATACCTGAGTTTATCAATTTATGAGAGTTGGACTTATGTGTATTGGATGCATTTGTTGAATCAGGACTGAGGGAATCTGAGTGGAGTACCTTTTCCTTGCTGGCCTCGTGGTTCATTCTGAGGCTGAGTGGAAGATAATTCCATCCAAGAGGACAGAGAACTAGTCTTCTCAGTGATCTGCACCTCCCTTCACCGGATCGCTCAAGGCTGAAACCTGGATATTGTCCTTGACTCCTCTGTCTCCTTACTCTTCACATCCAGTCAATCACTAACTGTTTGTCATCCTGCCTCCTACATGTATCTCAGATCCCTCTCTCTCCATCTTCACGCCAATACCCAAGTTAAGGTCACCACTGTCTCTTGGCTGGATTAGTGAAGTAATCTCCTAATTGACCTCCCTGTCTCTAATCCTACCCCTGCTATTTCACTAACTTCTCTTTTTTAGTAAAGTACTTCATTCTTCCCTCCTTTGAGTTTACTTTGTTATTCTTTTAGCTTTTTGTGTTGAATATATATCTTTTGGGTGAAAAGTTGTGAAGCTTTGTGTTTTGGTCCTCGGTTCTCTAGTAACTAAAATACACCTTTCAGATGATGTATGAGGAAAAGTAGGTTTCTATCAATAAAGCAACTAATGCTTTCATCATATATAAAACGAAGGGGTGGTACTTGGACTTCCCAGTCCTCTCGGGTTCTAAAATCTTAACCTTGGAGTTGTGTGGACATTATCGAGTTACAGTCATTCTTTATATGGTAAAGGCTTTATTGTCCCGGGAGATTTTTATCCAAGTATTTATTAAGTGCCTGCTGTGTTATATGTACTTTGATAAAGCAGTGAACAAGACAGAAAAGTTTCCTGTTCTTATAAAGCTTATATCCTAGTGGGACAAAATAGATGAAAACAAGTAAATAGATAAATAAGATCATTTCGATGGAGTCCTACAAAGAAAAGAAACGTTAATGAGATAGTGTGACTGGGTAAGCAGCAAGAAGGCCAGTGTGGGTACTCAGTTATTGCTGAACTAGAAACTACAGTTGGCCCTCCACATGCCCAGTTCCACATCCATGATTCAACCAAGCATGGAGCAAAAGGCCTATGATGGTTGTATCTGTAGTGAACACGTACAGACTTTTTTTCTTGTCCTTATCCCCTCAACAATACAGTTTAACAACTATTCAATAGCATTTATATGTATTAGGTATTATAAGTAATCAAGAGATGATTTAAAGTATATGGGAGGGTGTGCGTAGGTTATATGCAGATACCACTCCACTTTTGTAAGAGACTGGAGCATCAGCATATTCTGGTATCCATGGGAACGGAGGTTTCCTGGAACCAATCCTCAGCAGATACTGAGGGATAACTGTATACGTTAGCATACTAAGTTATATGTTAAGCATGATTTTGGATGTAAGTTGTTGTACACTGGATCTTTATTATAGTAGTATGACAAAAGACTTGAGTCTAAAATAATTTTTTTTTATTGTATCCGAGTACCAACAGGCCGAGGTTGTTAAGTTCATCCATAACATCATCCCAAATGACAGGCTGAGATACCAGTGTTTATTTCTCAGATTTTATTTTCTTTTATGACTTTTCAGCTATTACAATGTCAGAAACTTTCTGAAGTTTTACTTTGAATACAATTAAGAAACTTGAAAAAGGTGTTTTTTGGTTCAGCCCTTAAGCCCTGCCTTTGAATTTTGTGACTCATGAATGTAGCATGAACTCTAAGGAAATTAAAGCTGGTAATGTGGTGAATTTACAGTTGATATTTGTGCTCATGTATTTTGTTTACTTTTTTTCTTAGATATGATGAAATGAGTATCCTCTTCACGGTTTTAATTACTGAAGCTACTTTGGAGAATGGATTAATACATCTGAGAAGTAGAGACACCACAATGAAGGAAATGATGCATATATCCAAAGTAAAAGACTTTTTAACCAAGTATATATCATCAGCTAAGAATGTATAGATTTTAATATTTGTATAATAAATATTCTTTCCTAATTTGGTAGTCTTATATTAACTTACCTTTTTTTTAGTCCCTTTGCACTTATGAAGTGGACATTTGTGGTGCTTCTTCTGATTCAGTTTTTATTACTTATATTTCTTGATATATTCCATTGTATCAGGAATATGTTCAGTTACAAGAAACAAAAACCCTGCCATACTGGGTTAAGCAAATTGCAGTTTGTTTTTCTCATAACAAGGAATCTAATGGGCAGACTGTCCAGAGCTCGTATAATTGTTTCCTCTATAGTTAGGGACCCAGGCTCTTGCTATCTTTCTGTTCCACCATCTTTACTGTGTTGGCTTGTATCTTGTTGCTTCATGGTCACAAGGTGGCCACTGTATTTCTAGCCTTCTCTTCCACATTCTAGTTAGGAAGTTAAACAGATAAGAGTTAGCCAGCCAAAATCTACACAGAATTCGAAATATATTACGATGTACATCCAAAAGCTATATAATGTTATAATCCAATGTTACTGCAATTAAAAAATAAAAAAATTAAAAAAAAACAGTTAGCCAGCCAAGACTCTTCCCTTTTTTTTTCTTTTTTAAATTATTGCATTGAGGTTTATATTGGCTTATAACATTATGTAAATTTCAGAGGTACATTATTATATTTCATTTTCTGTGTAGACTGCACTGTTTTCACCACCAAAAGTCTAGTTTTTATCCATCACCTTACATATGTGCCCCTTTACCCCTTCACCCTCCCCCCACGCAACTCTTCTCTTTTTAATTATGAAAGTAAAAGCTTTCTCAGACATCCCCATCAGAAGACTTTACGTTTCATTCATCAGAACTGGGTTACGTGGTCATTCCTAGGCCAATCACTGTGCAAGGGAATAAGAATATCATGATTAATTTGGATCAAACACAGTTTTATCCCTTGGGGCTACAGTAGTGTCTTACCCTCTCTGAAGTGGGTTTTGTTATCAGGAAGGAAGGGGTCTTTATGGAGTCTGCTACATGTACACTGTCAAATATCTAAGATTAGCCTAAAACTAAACTTTTAAAAATTAGAACATTAATTGATTTTTGAAAAGCAAGCTAAGTGTTAGATAGTATAATGTAATTATTAGTGTATTTCATGTCTAATTCTAATAAATATGTTTGTAAGAAATCTTTGAGCTTTTAGGTGCTGATTATGTTTGTGTTCATTATAATCATTACCAACCTGACAAAAATGCCAACTGATAATTTGTGTAAAATATCTTGAAAGGCTGCCTAACTTGTCTTAGTTGACTTGACTTAGTAGGTTTTTATTTTCTGGTTATTATCTTTTGCTATTGTATAGAATTTCACACACAAACATATACCAAATAGTATAATTAATCTCATGTACCAATCACCCAGCACCAACAACTACCAACCCATGGCCAGTCCTGCCTCACCCACCCAGCGCCAGCCTTCCAGGCTTTTTTGAAGCAAATCACAGTTATCACTTCGTTTGTAAGTATTTCAGTTAAGGATCTTTTGTTAACCATTATCATACCTAAAAAAATTAATACTAGAAGATATTAAGGAATTATTGACAATTCCCTTGGGTGTGAATGGTATTATGGCTTTATTTTTCTGTTTAAAAAGTCCTTATCTGATAGAGACACATACTTAAATATTTTGAGTGAAATAATATATCTGAGACTTGCTTTAAAATACTCCAGTTTAAAAAAAAGTGGTGGGGGGCCAGTCCAGTGGTGTAGTCATTAAGTTCATGTGCTCTGCTTTGATGGCCCAGGGTTCACAGGTTTGGATTCTGGGTGCGGACCTATACACCACCCATCAAACCATGCTGTGGCGGTGTCCCACATACAAAAATAGAGGAAGATTGGCACAGATGTTAGCTCAGGGACAGTCTTCCTCAAGCAAAAGAGGATGATTGGCAACAGATGTTAGCTCAGGGCCAAACTTCCTCACCAAAAAAAAAAAAAGAGAATATAGATGAAAAACAAGGATGACGCTGAGTTGTTGAAACTTGGTGATGAGTACATGGGGGTTTATTGTACTGCCTCTGTTTTTGTATATATTTGAGAATTTTTATAATAAAAAGTTTTAAAAACCAATTCTTAAATATCCATTCAGTTTTCAGTTGGGTAGTAATTTCATAAAATTTTGTACTGTTCATTTGAATCAGAATCCAAGTAAGGCCAATTTATTGAAATTGGTTGTTAGGTCTTTTAATCTTTCTCATCGTATAGATTTAGGTGCTATAGGCACTCTCTCTTTTTTTTTTTAAGGAGTTGGGTTATTTATTGTGGGATTTTCCTCTGTTGGGATTTTGCTCATTAACTCTCCACGGTGTAGTTTAACCTGTTCCTCTCTGTCTTTCCTGTAGATTGAAAGTTGAATCCAGAGGCTTGATCAATTTCATTTTCAACTTCTGGTGGCTAGATTATTTCATGGGTTGTGTTCTCCCATCAGGAGGCAGTAAGGTCTGGTGGTGTCTGTTTTGGGGATGCTAGTAATCACTGATCAATGCCCAGATCAGTCAGTTCCTTAGAGGTAGCAAAATGGTGATATTCTGATTCTGCCTTCCTGCTTCATTCATTAGCTAGAATACTTCTACAAAGAAAAACATCTCATCTGCTGTTTGCTTAGAGATATGGGAAAGGTATGATAAATACTGGATTCATCCCCTTTAAAGTTATTCTTTTGATGCTCAAATTGTCCTATCTTTGGCCTGTGGGAGCCTCTTCAAGTTGGCCTCGAGGCCTTTTGACGCAACTTTAGTAGTCTTCAGTAGCTTCCTTGCTATCTAATGTAGAGGTTATGTATTTCAGAGTTTCTCCAGGGAGCCCTGGTTCCTTTTATTGGAAAACACTGTTTGGAGACCATACTCTGGGTAGTAGGGATGCTCGTTGTTGGAAAGTGATCTTTGTTCCTAGGCCTTTTCAGTGTTTAGAGCTAGCAAATATATGTGTGTGTATTTGTGTATATTTCCCCCAGATTAAAAAATTCATCATGAATTCACACCCCTACTTTTCATTGAAATTCAGTACTGCAGAAGAGTGTGTGTGTGTTTTAATCAACTTTATTGAGATATAATTTACATACAATAAGTTTACCTATTTTAAATGTATGAATTATGAGTTTGGGCAAATGTGTAGCCACCACTACAGTGTGATATAGAGCATTTCCATGGCCCCAAAAAAGCCCCCTCGTGCCCCTTTAGGACTACAGGGTTTTTACTTAACTTCTTCTATCATACATCTTTATCTCGTCCCACACCAAGATTTCCAACTCTTAAAGATACCGAGGGTGCTAGGATCAGGATGCCACGCCACACAGCTGCTCATTTGCTTTATCTCAATCACGCAGTCTCAGAGTTACTATACCGATAATACCACCATATGTCTACCTAAAAGTTTAAGTTTTATTTTTGCATTTTTGAGTTCAATACTTAGTTTTTAATATAACTGAGAGTCTAAAAACTTTTAAAAAATTATTTTTCTGAGGAAAATCTCAGTCCTGCCCACAGATACCTTTATTTAGTTACCTTGTCTTTGGAGGGGCCTCCGCCTTCACAGAGGGATTGCATTCTTGGTCTCAGATCAGCTGACTGTTACGGCATCTGCACTAACTGGCAACATAGAATGTTTACATTGCAGTTGAGGTGAGTAGTATTTATGGAGGATTATCCAGATCAGAGGTGTCCACCTGGGGTTACACATCAGAATCTCCTATGGAGCTTTTTTTTTTCCTCTCCCCAAAGCCCCAGTACATAGTTGTATATCTTAGGTGTAAATCATTCTAGTTCATCTATGTGGGATGCAGCCACAGTGTGACCTGATGAGCGATGCTAGGTCCTTGCCCAGGATCCAAACCAGCAAACCCCAGGCTGCAGAAATGGAGTGTGTGAGCTTAACCACTTGGCTGTAGGGTTGGCCCCATTTTTTTTCTTTTTTTAAAATTTTTTTGTGAAGAAGATTGTCATGAGCTAACGTCTGTACCAAGCCTCCTCTATTTTACGTGGGATGCCACCACAGAGTGGCTTGATGAGCAGTGCTAGATTCACACCCAGGATCCGAGCCTGCAAACCCCAGGCTGCTGAGTCAGAGCACGCAAACTTAACCACTATGCAACCAGGCCAGGCCCCTCCTATAGAGCTTTTTAAAAATATATTTGAGCCCTATCCAAGACACACCTACTAAATCTCTGACAGTGGGGCCCACACAAGAATATTTTTAAAAATGTATAGGTGGTTTCTGATGTTCACCCGAGCAGTAACCACTATTAAATTTATCAGAAAGCTGCATACTGAGATGGATTGTTTTGATAGAACTTCCTTCCAACCCAATTGCTTTTAATAAATTTTCTCACCAAATACCCTTCTCAGGTATTATGCCATAGCAATATATATTGAAAGATGTTATTAGAAATAGTTTTATGAAACTTGGTGTTGATTTAGCTGTAAGAATGTTCTTGAAGACATTTGTTTGCTGTGTTATATCACAGCTCCCCGTGAGCAGGCATGGGACAAATTTCTCTCAGATTTGGATTCCAGGGATGGTCATGCTTCTCCTGAAGTCTGGCCTGTTATTATGTGTGTTATGTATTTGTATGTTCACTTCATTCATTCACCAAGACTTTGAGCACCTCAGTCCCAGGCACTCTGGGTGCTGGGGATGTATTGGTGAACCAAACAGACAAGGCCCCTGTAGGGGTGGGTAGGTGCCTGGACAATTTCAGGCAGTTTCAGACAGTGACAGTTTGTAAAGGAAGTGGAGCAGGACGATGCGCTACATCATGGCCGTGATGGTGTGCTTTACGTAGGTGATCAGGGAAGCCTCTGAAGACGCGACCCTCGAACTGAGACCGAGTGATACGAAGGAGCCAGCTGTGTGAAGATCTGGGCAGCACATTCTGGGCAGAGGGACTAGCAAGTGCCAGGGCCCTTAGGAGGGAAAAGGTGTGGTGTGACTAAGGAACAGAAAGAGGGCAGAGGGGCTGGAGGAGGTGAACAGAGGGGAGATGGGTAGAAGATGAGGTCAGAGAGGTGGTCCGGGGCCACATCACTCACAGCCATGGGGCCCATAGTAAGGAGTCAGGAAGCAACTGGAGCAGGCAGGGGTGCTTTAAGCAGAGGCGGGACGTACTGTTGTCTTGAGAAAGATCACTGTGGAGAATGGAATGTAGAGGAGCAGAAGAAGCAGAGACAGAGAGCGTAGAGGAGAGAGAACTGTGAAGGGGCTCGGACAATAGCCCAGGTGATGGTAGCCAGGACAAGAGAGGTAGCCATAGCCTTCTTAGCCCTGGCAAGAAGATCCCTGCCCTGGGCCCTGCCCTTTGGAGGGTCCTGCTCTGGCCCTTCTCCGGCTACACCCTTCCGCTTGGGACGTCTGAGAGACCAAGGAGACATGCTGGGAGGTCATTGTAATCCTTAGGTGTCTGTGTTTTCTAACCTATAAGTTGATGTGCTCCTGGAGGCCTCACTGTCTCTGTAGTGTGTACTGGGGAAAGGTCAAAGGTAAGGCACTAGCCCACGTCCCTCCAGGGCAGTAAATGAGAAAGAAGGAAACCGATGAGCTTCAGGCATCACAAAACCACTGTTGATCTTTCCTCTGGCTAAGTGTCCCCTTTACATCCTTTGGGAGAAGCAGCACTAAGAGAAGGAAGTCTCCTTAGGTTGTAGTCCACCAGCCCTGGGAGCAGAAGGGGCAGAGGGACAAATGCTTGAGGGCAGCTGGTCAGAGCACAGCTGTTTGCAGCTCCTCATCCCAGCAAGGTCTTTGTGCTGTCCTCGTGTTACCCTGTGGATACGCCTTTCCCAGTTTTCTGTTGGTCTTTTTCTTATTGATTTCTAAGAGTTCATTATATATTATGGAACTTTGTACTTTATCTGAGATGTGGGTTCAAAATATTTTCCCCTAGTTATTCTTTTGACTTAGTTTATGTTTTTAAAATGTAATTTTAAAATGTTTCATCTAATTAATTAAATTTAACAATCCTTTGTGTCTTCTGGATTGTGAGTCACACCTAGAAAAGCCTTCCCCTCGTAAAGATTATTTTTAAATTCCTCCTATTCTAGCACATCTGTGGCTTTATGTTTAGGTATTTTAATATTTGATCTATGTGAATTAATTTTGTTGTAAAAAATAAAGTAGGGAACCAATGTGGTTCTCAAGTTTGTATAATATATTGAATAATCCGTCTTTTCCCCAGTGATTTAAAATGCCATGTTTTTCATATACTAAATTCCCGTATATATTTAGATATATAGCTGGACTTTCTATCCTGTTCCATTGTTCTCCTTGTCCACCCATATACCAATACCACACTTTTAAAATCATGGTAACTTTATAAAGTTGTTTCCAACCTCATACAGACCTCCCTCTCCCTCTCTCGCTCCCCTTCTCTCTCTGTCTCATTTATGTTTACTCATAAACATCTTGAATCCTGCACCTTTTCTCTGTATTCCATTTCCTGCTTCATCAAGTACACTGTTTAGTTGTTAGTAGTTCTTTCAATAAGAACGTGTGATTGGAGAACCTCAGTCTTTGTCTTAATACCTTTATTTCACTCTGAGTCTTGACTGAGATTTTGCCAAGTGTGGTAGATATTTTGATTGGCTCTCTTAAGCCACGTCATAACCCTCCTCCTATTTGGTGGAATCAGAAACCTAAAAACTTGCAGTTCCCTTGCTGCCATGGCTGTGAGTATCTTCCACGAATCAGATGCACATGTACAGGATCTGGAAGGTAGAGGGAGGAGGAGGTTTTTGCTGAGAAGCAATGTCTGCAGTGGCAAAGCTCCACATCCCACTGTCTGGGCTCCAGTTTCCGGGTGTGAGCAGTTGCGGCAGGGGCAACGGCGGTCACAGCAGCAGCAGTAGTTCTCTGGGCTCAGATTGGAAGACAGTCTACAGATCAATTGTTAAAATTGAAAAGAGAGCTTAGCAACATTGCTGGATACAAAGTCAACCAAGAATAATGATTGTGTTTCTATATATCAACAGCAGGAAATAAAAATACAACTTAGCATAGCATCAAAGTATCAAGTACCTAGGAATAAATCAACAAAAGATGTGCAAAATGTTTATGCAGAAAATGATAAAACACCATTGGGAGAATTGAAGACATAAATAAATGGTGAGATATTTGTAGTTTGCAAGACTTAATATTGTAAAAATGCTAATTCTCCCCAAATTGATCTATAAAATCAAGGCAATATCAATCAAAATCCCTATTATGTTAATTTTTTTTTGTTTAGAAAATAACAAGCTGACTCAAATTTACATAGAAGTGCAGAAGGTCAAGACTAGCTAAGACATTCTTAAAAAGAACAAGGTGGGAAAATTTGCTCTTCCAGTTAGCAAGACTTATTTAAAAGCTGAGTATGGTATTGATATGAAAGAGATAAGCAGAACAATGAAACAGAATCTAAAGCCCAGAAAGAAACCCGCATGTATATGGACATTTGATTTGTGACAAAGATGACACTGCAGTTTAGTGGGGAAAGGACAGTCTTTTCAGTAGATGGCGCTGGAGCAACCGGGTATATCCGTGCAGGGGAGGGGGAAGAAATATGATGCCAGTTTTATGTCACACACAGAAACAGTTCCAGGTGGATGTAAACTGAAATATGAAAGTACACTAAAAAAGCCTTTAGTAGACAGTAATACAGGATAATTGTTGTATGACCTCCAGCTGAGAAAATATTTCTTCATCTGGACACACATACACGAAAGAACACTAATCATAAAGGAAAAGGTAGAGAAATTAAGCTCTTAAATTAGAACTTTTCATCATTAGGCACCATTAAGAAAGTGAGAAATCAAGCTACAGAGTAGGAGAACAACCATTAAAAAATAAGAAAAAGTCAAAACACCTCAACAGAAAAACAGGCTAAGAGCCTCAAACAGGCAGTTCATAAAAAAGAAATCCAAATGACCTATAAATATAGGAAAAGGTGCTCAACCTTATTGGTCACCAGAAAAATGCAAATTGAAATCACAAGGAGACCCCACTATATGCCCACCAGCATGGTTAAATTACAGGCAGAGCCAGTGTTGCTGCAGATGTAGGGAATGGGAACTCTCATACCGCTCATGGGAATGGAAAGGTGGTAGAACTAACTACTTTGGGAAATAGTATGGTATTATCTACTCAGAGTGGAGATAAACATACCCCATGAGCCAGCAATTCCATTCCTACGTATATTCACCACAATTGCATGCACATGGGAACCCGGAGACGTGTTCATAGAATAAGAATGGTCATAGCCACATTATTTGTAATAGCCCCCACCAGACAACAACCCATAATAGATAACTGACAGTATATTCAAACAATGCAATACTACTACATGCAGCAACAGGGATAAATCTCACAAATATAATGTTGAGCAAAAAAAGCCAGAACACAAGAATAAATGCAATATGACTCCATTTATATTAAATTCAAAGAGAGGCAAAACTGAAGACAGCGTATAGGAGCGCATACTTAGGTGGTAAAACTATAAAGAAAAGCAAAGAAGTGATTCCCATAAAAGGGAGTTAGGTCAGGGAAATGGGGTTGTGATTGCGAAGAGGCAGGCAGAGGGCTCTGTGGCTGCTGGCAACACTCCACCACTAGTGTTCACTTGATATAACTTATTAAACTGTACATGTATTTTTATGCATTTTCATATAATGCGTGCTCTATTTCACAACAAGAAAAGTTAAATGTGGATTTGAAAAAGAACCAAAGTGAAATTTCTAGACATCAAAAAATGTAGCTGTTGAAACGAAAACTCAATAGATGCTCTTCTGCTTTTCCTCTTTCTTCCCTTCCTAAACAATTGAATCCCAAAGCTGTTGAGGGGCTGAATGTCTGTGCAGGGTACAATAAGATGGAGTGGGAAGTCACAGTAAGTGGGAGCTGGGAGAGGAGAGGGTGGTTGTGAGAACTGCCTGAGGATGAGTATACAAAGGAGTTCACAGTACCTGGAACCTGGTATGTGCTCAACACATGGCAGTTATTATTATTGTTGTTATTATAGTCATTATAAGGGAAATGTTGAGAGATGGCATACCAGCCACCTCTGTATCCTGTGTCACTGTATCCTCTGGGTCTCACCTACGATTCTAGCTGCATCTGAGGCTTCACTCACTTTGTGTTGACAGCTTGTTGCTTCAAGTGTACAACACATAGCACTCATTTTCTGCCCTGGGGCTTTCCAGTGCCCTGGGTGAGACACCAGTGGAAGCTTGCTTAGAATGCACAGCCTAGAAGTGGGGTAGGCATCCCCTCCTAGGGCAACCCTCAGCTGATGGGATCTGGAAGTCAATGGATTAAAGGCTTCTCACTATCGGTCCTCAACTGGACAATTCTGAGAGACGTTCTTTCACTCCTCAGAAAGTTCCAGTGGGATCAAGCCCCGGTTGCCAACAGCAGTGCCCAGCTCAACAATAGCACCCTTGTACTGGCTTTTCCTCCAGTCCCTCACAGCTGTTCCCTTGGGTCACGTCCCAAATAAATTATTTGCACAGAAGGCCTTATCTCAGACTCTGCTTTCAGGGCTAGCCCAGGATAAGACAAGGTATCAGAAGGTTGTAGAAAGCAGCCCTGGGAAATGGAGTTACTCCCTGGATGGACGGTAACAAGACTCCGTTGCTGGTGGTCAGGGGAGTGGTGACAACCCTTATACATGATAGCTTCACAGTTACCAAGACTTTCCCCTGCAGAGGCGGAAAGTGAAGCACATGGTTATGCAATAGTGTGAGCACTTGAAAGGCATGGGGCAGTGGTAATTATATGGGTCGTGGAGTTGGCTGGCTTCTATGAACTGCTTTAGAAGCTTTGCAGGGAGAAAATGAGAGGCTGTCGATTGAGGGCATGCTGTGAATCCCAGAGGCATTCTGGACTTAAGACCTTGGAAGGTCTGAACAGGATCAAATCCAGTTGCTGGTATGGTCACTAATTTGCTAGCCCCTCCACACCCCTTGTGTTGGTTCTTTCCCTTCTCTGTCTCACTCTCCCTGGGCCCTCACTCCTGTTCCCGGGGATCACCTCCCATTTCAACTACCTGCACCCGAGTCCTTGTCTCAGGCTCTGCTTCAGGAAGGAGCTCAGGTTAAGACAGATGAAGAAGCCGATGATGGCCAAGTCACCAAGTTTATGACCTTCAAAGTCTTAAAGGTTTCTGAGGGAAGCAGCCAATTAGTATGACTCAGAGTAGGCATCATCATACTACGAATAGCCTTTTTTGAATTCTTATTATATTCCTGGCCCCATTCCAAGCCCTTTACATTCATTACCTGAGTTAATTCTCAAAGCAGCTTCACAATGTATGTTTCATTTCTCCCTCTCTCTGTCTCTCTTTCTCCTTACAAATGAGAAAACTGAAGCCCAGAGATGTTAGGTAACTTATCCAGAGTCACACCGTTAGGACTTGACAGAGCCTGGATTCAGCTCAGTCTGTCTGACTCTGGAGGCCCCCACACTCCTATCTCTATGATATACCAATTTCCTCTCAACAAAAGTAGCAACAGAGAAAGGGGGGAAATTATGCTAATGAGTGCTGCTTTATGGCAACAAAATCCTCAGACTCGTCTGGACCTGTGTGTGCGGCATCCATCCCCACAGCCAGTGCTTCCGCTGTTCTCTGCTGGGATTTAACTCCTAGTTCAACCACTTACGGAGATGTGAGTGACCTTGTAAAATTACTTACCTCATTTGAGTCTAAGTTTCCTTACTTGTAAAAGCAACTTAATATTGGCCTTGTAGGATGTTATACAGAGTTAGTGTCTGATAACTGATAGCTATGATTTTTCTAGTTAGGGGTCCATTGTTGGCAACAATGATGACTGAGGCCCAGGCAACCCCCCAAAAGAAGAGCAGAGCAGAAAAATTTTGTTCAAGTTGCTTTGTTTGTCTGGAACCCTAGAAATGCCTCTTGGCTTTTATTGGATTTTACTTATAGCTCCTAGGATGAGAGAGTCAATCCAGAAATCATTTTGTCCCCTGTAGTGGGCTGAATGGTGGCTCCCCAAAGGGATATGTCCATGTCCTGACTCCTGGTATCTATGAACGTCACCTTATTTGGAAAAAGAGTCTTTGCAGATGGAATTAAAGATCTCGAGATCAGGTCATCCTGGATCATGTGGGTGGTTCCTAAATCCAAGGATGAGCGTCCTTATAAGAGAAAGGCAGAGGAGGAGAAGCCCGTGTGAAGACAGAGGCAGAGATTGGAGCGATGCAGCCACAAGCCAAGAAACACCAGGAGCCACCAGAAACTGGAAGAGGCAGGGATTCTCCCGTAGGGCCTTTGGAGGGAGCAGAGCCCTGCTGACATCTTTTTTTTTTTTTCCTTTTTAACAATAGCAGAGCAGAAACTTGATTCATTGATAAACAAATGGATGAGGCAGAGCTCATGCTCCAAAACACCTTCTACCCTGCCGACATCTTGATTTTGGACTTCCGGCCTCCAGAACTATGAGACAATAAATTTCTGTTGTTTCAAGCCACCAGTGTGTGGTAATTTGTTACAATAGTCCCAGGAGATCCTCCCTTCTCCCAGAACTCAACTCTGGGCTGTTCTCTGCACAGAACACTGATGGGAAAGGCGCATAAAGACACGCCTTTGACATCAGCTAAATCTGGAGGACTGAGGGTCTATGAAAATCAACACAATATTTTTGCAGCCTTCCAAAATCTGAGAGCAAATTTAAACAGCAACGGATAGCAAATGTGTGCTTGTGGCGCAATCCTGCCTTCCTCCCATGGTGACTGTAGGCACTATTTTCTTCAGACACATTTTCAAGGTCACCAATTTTTGTCTTAGAATTTAGACATGGTTTTTGCTTTGCGTGTTTGCTTCTGAGCCTTCAATGTTCATGGGGACAGGGACACCGGGAAGATGATCATTACAATGCTTCCAGGATGCACTTAGGAAGAGCACAGTGGTCTAACAATTATTCTTTTTTAAATGATATGGAAATGTGGAGAACAGTCCATGCCTAAAACTAGCAAAAGCATTTAGAAACTGTCATCAGTCAGGATCCCACCTGACAAAACTGTTGGCTGATGACAGGATTGGATGATTGGATTACCTGAATGAGCCAATGGAATAGAGTTTAACATGAAAAACAGTGATTCTCTGTAGGTAACCAGGTAAGACATTTCTTAGCGTGAATCAAGTTTGCTTTTTCGCCATGTCAATCAGCTTTAGAAAAGCATCTTACCCCAAGATGTAGTTTGTATCTTTAAATTTCACAAGACGAGTTCAGAATAGACATATCCAGTTTTACAATCATTATGGGCTTCTGAAATATAAAAGAGAAAATAACTCAGTAAACTTAGGATATATATCCATAGAGGTTCTTAAAAAAAGTCCTATTTTAGTAGCTGGGTGGCCTGACAGAACCAAGTGTTAACTGGTTTTTCCTGGACTATATTAAATAATTTATTCTTGAAAACATTTTAGAAGTGCACCTGCAACCTCCTCTCTGGAATTTTTAGATGATGCTCTCCCCCAACATCCTTCCCTCCTCCCCACCCACCCTTCTGATGAGATTAGATTTCTTAGGAGCCGTGGTAGTGGGTGCTCTTGGTTTCACACGGTGTGCATGTTGCCCTCGTCCATCCCATCCTTGGTCTCCTAAGGCCCAAGAGTATGGTGGCCTCACAGGGACCACTGTCTCATTTTGATAGCATCTCTTATCCCAAGTTATTGCTCACCATGATCTCCTTGTGCCACCTCCTGGAACACGGGGGTGGCATAATGTATCTCCTGGGAGTGTCCAGTCCCTGGGCAAAAGACAAGGAACAGAGTTATTGGGCCTATAATTCAAGTCTCTGATCACCTGAGGGCAGTGGCTTAGCCCTTGCAATGGTGCGTAGCCTTCAGACTTTGCAGAGAGCGCTTACCATCTTGGGCTGTGGAAACACACTGCCTTGGTTCCAAGCCTGGCACAGATTTGTCATCTGTAGAATGGGAGCGATGTAAATTGGGAGTTAGTGGTGTTTGCGTCAGACTGGGCAGGCAAGCTGCTTAGCACAGTGCCTGGAACGTAGCTGGCCCTCAGTCAACACTGGCTGGGATTGTGTTCATTGTCGGCCAAGGGCCTGGGTCTATTTACCATCGAGCATGTATGATGCCTGCTTTAAGAAATGGTCATAAAAGAAGTTGGAACACAGTGCAGATCATTCAGAACTGACAGAAAAAATCTCCAAGATATGTTAAGTGAAAAAATCAAGAGGAAGAATGGCATATCTATGACATGCTACCATTGCTACCATTTGGATGCTAACATACACGTAGAGTATCTGTGGAAGGGTTTCAAAAGCTGGTTGTTGCTCCCTGGAAAGTGGAACTGGGTGTCAGGGATGGGAGGGAGACATTGTTCTCTATTCTTTTTCTTCAGTTTTTTACCCATGTGTCTGTATGAGCTCAAAAAAATAAAACAGACAAAAACCTAAAACCAACAAAAATACCCAACAAAGTTCTCTTACCTGCTTGGTTTTGACAGACATTTGCATATATTCCAACTTCCATGGGTTTATTTCCATAGTTTCTGGGTGCATTATCTCTCATAGCTTTTCCTACATAAATTGGTGCAGAATCATTAAATTAAACCAATTCAGCCACATTTTTCTCATCTCCTCTGCCAAGGTGCAGAAGTCCCCAAAGTTCTGAAAGAAAGGATGACCTGCTCCAACTGCCTAAACTGTTGACTATTGAAGGAAAACCATGGACTCAGCGAGAAGTCCACAGCACCTGCTTCTCCAAGCCAGGAGCCCTTCTGATTTATCTTCCTGGCTGTGCAAGTAACATCCTTTGCCTATCAGATTACGCTGGAGATGGCTGGAGACACATTTTCTTTCCTTTGCTGAAAAGAACAGTCTGTAAAAAGCTTTGTAATGTCTGTAAGAGATAGTAAATTACCCAGCTGAGTTATTTAGCCCTGGCTAGTAATCGAGAATATTAATTGCACTTTTGCAAGAACTGGGCTTTCTGTAGGAAGAGGAGACAGGTTTTAAAAATGAATGAGATGTATAAATTTTGACATCTATTTTCAACTTTCAAGTCAACTCAGTCCCTTATGACTCTCTAGAGACAGAGGGAGGCACAAGGAGCCCAACATTGGTCACTTAGTTCTCTCTCAAGTTCAGATACACTCTCTCCCATGGCTCCATCATACAGGTCAGAACACTGAGGATCAGGCAGGCAAAGGAGCCTGCCCAGCGCCCCTCAGCTCGCTGGTGGGTGCTGATGTTGTGACACAAACTGTCTTTTGTGCAGATCTCAATATTCCTCCATTCTTGTGTGCCAAATGAAAAGGCCACTTTGAAATCATAACTAGAGGTGGTCATCAGGTGTGAATAGCGAAAAGCAGTCCCTGGGGCTTGATGCAGCGCTTAAGGTGGGGCAGAGGGGAAGGATGCTCTGTTTGTCTTCACGTCGTGAGCTTCCTCCCAGGGGCAGACCCAGTGAGGATGCTGAAAAGTACAAAGCAAAGCTCCTGCCTTTGAGGAGCTGGCAATCAGGACTCATTACATCATTGACAGGGTGCAGTGCAAGATGAAAATATGGGGCCTCTTGTTAAGAAATTATTAAGACTTGTACACCCATGTTCAAAGCAGCATTATTCACAATAACCAAAAGGTGGAAGCAACCCAAGGGTCCACTGACGGATGAATGGATAAACAAATATATATCTGTATCCATGTATCTATATATAAGGGAATATTCTTCAGCTTTAATCTTTTTTTTTTTAAGATTGGCACCTGAGCTAACATCTCTTGCCAATCTTCTTCCTTTTTTTCCCTTCTTCTTCTCCCCAAAGCCTCCCAGTACATAGTCGTATATTCTAGTTTTAGGTCCTTCTGGCTCTGCTATGTGGGACACCGCTCAGCGTGGCTTGATTGAACAGTGCTAAATCTGCACCCAGGATCCCAACAGGTGGAACCCTGGGCTGCCGAAGCCAAGCGCACGAACTTAACCACTCAGCCATGGGGCCGGCCCCTCAGCCTTAAAACTGAAGAAATTCCAACACATGCACAACACCGATGAACCTTGAGGACATTACGCTAGGTGAAATAAAACAGACACAAAAGGACAAACACTGTATGATTCCAGGATACGAGGTCCCTAGAGCAGTCAAATTCATAGAGACACAAAGTAGCAGGGTGGTGGCCCGGGGCTCGGGGCGGGGGATGGGGAGTTATTGTTTAGTGGGGACAGCGTTTCAGTTTTGCAAGATGAAAAGAGCTCTGTGGAGGGATGGTGGTGACGGCTGCACAACAATGTGAGTGTACTTAACGGCCCTGGACTGTATACTTAATGGTTAAGACGGCAAATTTTATTGTTATGTATATTTTACCAAAATTAAAAAGAATTTTTTAAAAGAGTAAAAACAAAGCATTAAGAATTTCAAAACAGTGACAGCAGAGCCTTATGGGGACCTGTGTGACTGCACAGGCCACACGACCATGAGCAATCTAAATAAGAAAGGCTTTTACCAGAGAAATAAGTGCCAGCCCATGCGGGAACCGAGCAGGAAGTTGATTTCTTTACCTTCCCCTTTCGCATCTTCTCCCTCTCTTTCCCTTTTCTTCACATCCTGTTTCTGATTCCCCTTTCCCTCCCTCCTCACCCTTTCCCTGCAGTCTGTACCCAAAAGGCATGGAAAAGCTCCTAAAGAACTTACTTGCTTTGTACTTTGGTAGTATCCAAAATGCCAGCATTAGGATTATTACTATCAGCAGCAGTAATAACCCCGGAAGCAGTAGCTGCAGGCAGAAAGGACAGCTGTCTCTGCCTGGAAGAAGACAGCATTCGCTGGTCACTGCGCAGCCTGCTTTTCAATGACATTGAACTGTGAGAGGTTCTGGAAAGGGCAATCACACTGTCTCCCAAGTTAACCAGTCACTACACACCTGGCTCCCCGCCCTGCGACGGACCCCTGCAACTCTTGAGAGTTGACTTGTTAGTCAGCGAAGCTCTAAAGTCATGACCAAGTACATCTTCCACAAGGGATCATACAAGGGAGAGAAAAGCAGCACAGCATTTAACAGACTGGTTACTGGCAACATTGTGAGGGTCATAAGTCTCAGTATGGCCTGGCCACTTACTAGGCAAAGCCCTTAGTCATGTTGGCATGATTTATGTCTCCCGAACAGCTACCGTTTATTGAGTATTATCTACATACCAGACACTGCGTTGAGCACTTTGCATGTGTTGCCTTATTTATCTCATTGGTATCACTGCCAATTTACAATGAGTGGAGTAAGGCTCAGAGAGGTTAAATGACTTTCCTAAGGTCACACAGCTTGGAAATGCTGTGATTTATAGGCAAAAGCCTGACTCTGGGGCCTGACTCTGACAGCTGCCTCACTTGTTAGAACTTACAGAATACAGGGCTGTGGGCTCTGTTCTTCTGAGGATGAGGGCGGGTGAAGTTTTCATTGCCCAAGCATACCTACTGCCTTTGCTAACCTAATTTTTGTTCTATCCTCTCCTCCCTCGATGGCTGGACCTCCATAAGGACCTGGAAGACCAGGCTGGAATCTAGAATTCTCAGAGTCCTTGGAGTTCTGCACTGGAACGTGAGAGCATGGGGAGAGCCAGCCCCAGCCCTGGCCTGGCCCACTTCCCACCAGGCTCTGGCCTACACCTGAAGGGGCGTCACACGCATGTGAACCCCTAGCCTACACGTCCAAATGCCGACCACACCCCCAACAAACAGGTCTCTTGACTCAGGTCCAGGCATGCTCACATCCTCACTGTGGTCCACCTTAGGGGGATGAACTGGGAGATAGACTTATGCAGGCCCTGGAAGATGAGTTCTAATCTGATTGGGTATTTGAGTTCGAGCACCCAGAGTGTGGTGTGGAAAAGTGGAGATATAGGATCCAGGAGGGTACATTCCCATGGCCCCCTGGACTCCTCAGCCTGCGGGAAGGTACATGGCCAACAAGCACCAGAGCAGCGTCCTCCAAAACACAGGACTGGGACAGGGGCCCTTCTCGCCCAAGCTAAGGGTGGTACTGAAGTCTAGATGCACCAAGCATTAGCAGTGGGGTACTAAACAGCCAAGCAGGCAGGTACAGGTATTAGAAGTCAATAAAAAATGACGAAAAAGCGAAAGAAAATCGAGAGACCTGCAGCTTCGGGAGAGACGCGAATTCTACTGTGATTGCTTAGACCCTGGGCAGTGGAAGGGCAGGGGGGGAAGCAGGGTCAAGTCAGGAAGTCTACTACAAGGTCCATTCCTTTCCCAGCTTCTAGGCTTTTCTGTGGTTCCCTTATGGAAGAAAGCAACCCCATCAGAGTTTGTGTGGACCCTACCAAAGAAAAGGCATTTGGAAGCAGGTGGCCAAAGTGGGAAGTGGGCAGGCAGAGAAGTAGCTGCAGTTTCTGGAAGCAAATCCAGACCCTGTTGAAAGAGCTCAGGCACCCCTTACCTGTTGAGGGCATGGTGAAGGGTTGACTGTATTTTGCATGGTTGGGCAATCTGTTTTTGGCTTCACACCTATATTCTTCCCTTTCTCCGATGATCCTCTCTGTTAAGTTAAATTCAGCAGGTTCCCTTACATTCTTGGAAATAGCAGGTGATATGGCGATGTCTTTTTCAAAGAAAGTGTAATTGATGGGCAGAGAGCCATTGTATGAGATGCAGCGGAGTGTTATGTATCGGGCTGTTTCTGTTTGAAAGGCACTAATGTTCAGCACTGGTGTGGTCACTGGGTCTAGAAAAATAGAACTGCGTGTTAAAGGGATAAGCAGGTTGGGTTCACTCACTCAGTCAACAAACGTAGATTGAACCCCTACTCTATTCCTGGCTATAGACCCAAAGATGGATCCCTTCTTGAGAAGTCAAGAAGCTCACAGCCCAGCGGGAAAGGCCCATGGATATTTGGCTAACCCTGTGCAGTGCGGCATGAGCCACGTCCTGAGAAAGCCAGAGGCCAGAGAGCAGCTCTCTGCTTTAAGGTATCAGAGCGCAAACTTGCCTTTCGTCAGAACTCACAATTTCTTTATTGTTGATAATGAGCATAATTTTGTCAAAGATTCATTTCCAAGTATGAAGTTGAGAGGCACTTCTATTCCCAATCCTTATAAGACTATAGTGTTTTTTTAGTCAAAGAAATCTAAAAATATTATCTTTTCTAACTGTAGTTTCATTTATAGAATTCACCTGTACCGTTATCTTCCACTTCCTCCCCAAAGCAGAAAGTAACCCTGACAAATAGATTCAAAGGAAATTCTCAACCAGAAATAAGTGGGTCTGGTGGGCTCTGTCAGAGCACACCCTACTTCACAGGTGAATCCAGCCATATGATTTACTATAAAATTCATTAATAAAACAGTATTGTAGGAAAGGAAGGCAGTTGTTGAGTACCCATCATGTGACAGGCTTGCTACCCACATCATCTCTTTTCACTTCACAACAGTGCTACAAGGTGGATGGTATCACGCCCATTCCACAGATGAGCCAACTGTGATTCAGAGAGGTTAATAAACTTGCCCAAGGTCACACAGCTAGTAAATAGCAGAGCCAGGGCCAATTTCCAAGCGGATGCTTTTTTTTTTTTTAACAATATTAACTTGGCACAGAAACAATGAAACATGAAGACCAAAGTACAAGTAAAATCAAAGAAAATAATTTAGAGTCTCCTGGCTCCATCCCTCCCCTGAGCAGGAATCCTTGTGGCAGCATCCTCGACAGAGTGGTACCCGGTGATGATGGCCTCACAAAACAACTTTGGGAGTAGCACCAATAGGATGTTCTCCCTGCGAACTGAAATCTACCTCCTGTAACTTTCACGAAGGAGGCATCGAAACATTCAGGAGGAAGCAGAGAGCATGGACTCCTCTCTGAGATGAGATGATTCAAACTGGACCAAGTATTGATATCCAAAGTGACTGGAAAGATGCAAACGTCCCTGAGAGATATAAGGGCTGGTAAGGGCATCACAGCATCAGAGTGATCAGGGTGGGGAGTTGCAACTCTTCAATTAAAAAGTTATATTAAAAAAAAATGTCAGGGGCCGACCCGGTGGTGCAGCGGTTAAGTGTGCATGTTCTACTTCAGTGGCCTGGGGTTTGCCGCTTCGGATCCTGGATGCGGACATGGCACCGCTTGGCAAGCCATGCTGTGGTAGGCATCCCACATATAAAGTAGAGAAAGATGGGCATGGATGTTAGCTCAGGGCCAGTCTTCCTCATCAAAAAGAGGATTGGCAGCAGATGTTAGCTCAGGACTAATCTTCCTCAAAAAAAAAAAAAAAGTCAAGGAGTGTTTTAAGGCTCATTCAGCAGCTCCCTTCCTTATAAAATTTTTCCTTTTCCCTGCCAATCACATGCCTACCCTCCTCACCTCATTGTACCCACCATGGCTGGAGATTCTCATCCAGAGTTAAAATCAGATAATGTGAGGGTCATACTACCTACCTTCTCAATTCATATTTTAATAATTGAGAACTGGAGATATATCCAAGCTATATCCAAATGAAATATCCAAAGTTGCACAGGAAGCAGGCGGGACACAGGTTCCCCGATGCCCATTCCATTGCTCCTTCTGCTATACCAGGCCGCCCCTTCCAGCAGGAGTCTGACCACCAGAGAATATTATCAGCTGGGGTGCTGCCCTCACATTATCTGACATCCTAGGACTATGTTTGCAGGAGTTTCCCCCTTTCTTCACATTTCTTTTACAATTATGGCTTCCATTCAGTTTGTGCTCAAAATTGTCTTAAGATGGTTGGTTCTAATCCAGAGCCCGTGGCATCCGCTAAAGCCTTATGCAGAAATTTCCATCCGCAGTCTCATGAGCATTTCTCAGGGGAATTACCCATCATTATCACTGGACTCTTAAAACACTTGTAACCCAAGAAGCTAAGAACCATTGACCTCTAGAAGAGGCGTGCAATGGAACTTTCTGTAATGATGGAAATGTTCTATGTCTGTGTTGTCTAATGCACCAGCCACCAGCCACCTGTGGCTACTGAGAACTTGAAATGTGACTAACGAGACTGAGGAACTGAATTTTTTGTTTCGTCTAGTTTTAATTAATTCGAATTTAAATTTAAATTACCACATGTGGCTAGTGGCTACCATACTGGAGAGCACAGACCTAGAAAATCACTCAAAGATTTGATCAGTAAGTCAGGGCTCCTGTGTTTAGAAGACTCCAGGTACAGTGCACACATATTACCCAGAAGCCACCTCTACCCCTCCCAGGAGTCCATTATCAAGATCACCTTCACAGATGAGGCCATTCATGCTGGGTTGTGAGAGACTTGGGGTGGGAAGATGGGAGAGCAAATCTAGCAGTGATAAGATGTAGTTGGGTGGGAAGAGTGCTGGCCAACGGCCACTGCAAAGAGAAGATGGTGGAAAAAGCCTAAAGCTTTGAAGACCCTTGCCACTGGCTCCAACAGTGATTCTAAGACTTATTTGAATCTTCCGAGAAAACATCATTTTTTGCCTATGTGATGAGAATTCAAATAAAGCATCTAGAAAAGATCTCTACAATTTTCCAAATTGTTGCTATAAAACTTTTTGTCTAAGACAATCAGCCTATTATTATCTGAAATAGCCAAAAGTCTTTGGGAGAGAAAGTGAAAAGGAATTATGAAGAATAAGGATCTCAGGGACATACTTTCCAGGCTCCTGAGTGAGTGAGTGTTCCCAAGGGCAATGGAGAGCCCATCACAGAACAAGAAAGAATACCACAAATCACAGGGCCCCCGAGGAACAAGCGCCCTACTTACTGGCAAACGTGAAGCTGAACTCTTGACTATATCTTGAACAGTTAGAAACCTGGGTTTTGCATTTGTAGGGGCCCAAATCACCGGCTTCTGAGATCCTTAGGTTAAAAATCATGGGTTCACCTTTTCCATCCCAGGTTCCCAGGTGTTTCATACCCCGAAACATAACATAGGTGATCTGTAGTGATTTGTTCCGGTTGGAACAAAATAGAGATACGTTCTGACCCTTCATGATCACATCTGTTTCTGAATACACTTTCGGAGAAGGGAATTCTGGAAAACAAAATAACACAAGAAAAAGTCCTTGTTAAAATCTCTTTTAATAACTCAGTGTTGGTCTAGCCACATTTTGGGGGTCGAGGTGGGAGAGACACTGTTCCTGGTGAACTCTCCAATGAGGGGGCATTCTTTGCCTGCGTAGCCAGGCTGACCAGTGTGTGAGGAAGCCTCAGCAGCCACAGGGACCCCTCCAGTGAGAGACGGGAGACCTTGACAAGCTCTTTGGTGCCTGCTCCCTCTCCTGCCAGTGACAGCCTGAAGTGATCTCTCTCTTTTTTTGCTGTTTCCGGAAAACATAGTTGTTTAATTTAACTTATTTATTTTCATATATATTTTTTATTGAAGTATAATTGACCTACAATGTGATGTTAGTTTCAGGTATAAAACATTGTGATTCAATATTTATATACATTATGAAATGATCACCATGATGTCTAGTAACCATTTGTCACCAAAGTTATTACAATAATATTAACTATATTTCTCATGCTGCATATTACATCCTCGTGACTTATTTATTTTATAACTGGAAGTTTGTATGAAGTGGACTCTCTTAAGACTGGCTATGCTGACTTAGAAATATTAAAGTTCCAGGTTCTGTGACCAAACATTATGTCTGGTGGCTTGTTTTGTTCATTATTTATTTTAAATTTTTTATTTTGGGAAATTTAAAACATAACAGTAGGGAAGAGAGTATGACGATCCCCTAGAGACCTATTATCCTGCTTCAATAATTATCAACTCATGGTGGGTCCTGTTTCAGCTGCCCCCACGCCCTTCCATTATTTCGAAGCAAATCCCAGACCGCATATTATTTCATCCATACATTTCAGTATTGAGAAAGTGGATAGCAGCCCCTGACAGATGGGAACTGACCTGGTGAGGATCTGACCTGTCACTCACACTAGAACACCAATACCAGACAAGGCCGCTCTATGACCGTATTGGATGGAGACAAAAAGAAGTTGACTCCAGGGGCTGGCCTGGTGGTGCAGCGGTTGAGTTCACAAGTTCTGCTTCGGCAGCTGGGGGTTCACAAGTTCAGATCCTGGGTGCGGCCCTACGCACTGCTTGTCAAGCCATGCTGTGGCAGGTGCTCCACATATAAAGTAAAGGAAGATGGGCACGGATGTTAGCTCAGTGCCAATCTTCCTCAGCAAAAAGAGGAGGACTGGTGGTAGATGTTAGCTCAGGGCTAATCTTCCTCACAAAAAAAAAGAAAGAAAGAAAGTAAGAAATTGACTCCATAACCATGTCTGCACACAGACAAAGATATGAAGATTGTCCAAACCTCAAAAACGGCCAAACATCCTCCCAAACTGGCTAATGTGAGTGACTGCTGCTTTTTTTTATCAGTCACAGCTTTAGCCTTGCTCTGTTCTTCTTGCCTTTTGGATAAGAATTATTAAGATATCCAATCATATCATTATTCCCACTTCCTAAAAGAATCCAATCCTGAATAGAGCCTGCAGCTTTGAATCTTCCTCAAAATCATCTAACACAAGTCCGAATCTTATCATAAGTCCCTTTTAACACACGCTTGCTGAGACGTCCTGTGGTTCCCATGGTATGCATTTTCTCTCATTGCCGCAAGTCAATAAACCCAACATTGTTCAACCACACGTGTCCCTGTGATGATCTTTGGCTGGAGGACGCTGATAGTTTGTATCTCTAAGAGATAGGGACTCTTTAGTAAACACAATACCATTGTCATACCTAAAAATTAACAATATTTTTTAAATGTCATCAAATATCTAGGTAGTGTTCAAATTTCCCCAAATGTCTGATTTTTTTTAGGATCCAAAATGGTCCATTGTAATTAGTTGATATGTTTTGTAAATCTTTTTTAATCTACAGGCCTTTTCGTCTCTTTTTATCCCCCCTGCAATTGATTTGTTGAAGATTGCAAGTCGTTTGTTCTGTAGTGTTCCACAGTCTGGATTTTATTGGTCATATTCCTATGGTTTTCTTTATCACGTTCTTCTGTCTCCTGTCCAGAGGCTTGATGAAATTCAGATTAGCTTTTATTTAGCAAGAATGCATCATAGCAGGTAGTGTGCACTTCCATTAGGGGGCACGTAATGCCTGATTCTCTCTTTTTGTTTCTTAGCAGGCTTTCACAATAATCACCCAGAAACATTATTTCCTTAGTGGTTGGAAAATGGTGTATACTAATTCTATTATTCTTTCTTCATTCATTATCTGAAATAGTTATATAAAAAGATACTTGCCCTTGTCAACTCTTTGGTTACACTGAGGTACAGCTTGCATAGAAAAGGTAGGGTAAATGTGTGGTTCTCTCCCTATATTGACCAGTTTTGAAAATAATAAATTTATTTCCTAGCATCTTATAACAGTGAAATATTTTATTTTTTGTTTAAGAATCATTATGAACTCATAGATTTAACCATATCTGATTTTTTTTCAATCCATTGCAATTATTCTTATTGTCCCATTTTTTGGCCATGGGAAGTGTCTCCAACTAGGCCTCTGAGTCATTATTTTTTTTAATTGAGATCATAATAGTTTACATCAATGTGAGATTTCAGTTGTACATGATTTCTTGACTGTCACCACATAAGTGCTCCCCTTCACCCTCTGTGTCCACCCCCCACCCCACTTCCCCGGTAACCACTTGGTGGGCACTTGGATTGTTTCCATGTCTTGGCTATTGTGAATAGTGCTGCAGTGAACATGGGGGTGCATATGTTACTTTGGATTGTTGATTTCAAGTTGTTAGGTAGATACCCAGTAGTGGGATAGCTGGGTCATACAGTATTTCTATTTTTAGTTTTTTGAGGAATCTCCATACTGTTTTCCATAGTGGCTGCACCAGTTTGCATTCCCACCAACAGTGTATGAGGGTTCCCTTTTCTCCACACCTTCTCCAACATTTGTTATTTTTAGTCTTGGTGATTATAGCCATTTTAACAGGTATAAGGTGGTAGCTTAGTGTAGTTTTGCTTTGCATTTCCCTGATGATTAGTGATGCTGAATATCTTTTCATGTGTTTATTGGCCATCTGTATATCATCTTTGGAAAAATGTTCATATCCTCTGCTCATTTTTTGATCGGGCTGTTTGTTTTTCTGTTGTTCAGTTGTGTGAGTTCCTTATATTATGGAGATTAACCCCTTGTCAGATATATGATTTGCAAATATTTTCTCCCAATTGGTGGGTTGTCTCTTTGTTTTGATCCTAGTTTCTTTTGCCTTGCAGAAGCTCTTTATCTGATGAAGTCCCGCTTGTTTATTTTTTCTTTTGTTTCCCTTCTCTGAGAAGTCACGATATTCGAAAAGATCCTTCTAAGTTCGATGTCAGGCTCCTGAGTCCTTTTGACATGATCCCAGTAGTCTTTGATAGCTTGTGTGTCTGTATTTTATTACTTAAAAATGCCAAGGGAAAAAGTACCTGTCATCAGAAAATCTAATACAAAAAAATAAAATTATAAAAGAATTAAGAGAAATATAGGGAAACATTTTTATATCACCCGGTAGGAAAAGCTCTTCCGAGTAAGACACACAAATTAGGAGCCATAAAGAAAAGATTGAAAAAATTGACTACCTGGAAGCTTTAATCTTCTCTATGGCAAAATTAAGACAAGTGATGGCCTAGAAGAAAATACTTAAAATATAAATGAAAGAAAGGATTCTTTTTATATACATAAACCAATGGCAAATGATAAGAAGAAGATAAACAAGCAAATAATATGAATAGATAATTCCCAGAAGAAGAAATGCAGATGGCCATTAAAAAGTGTTAGGGCCAAGGGATGGCTTGGGTGGCGGAGAGATTAGACACCTCAAAAATGCCATCCATCCCCTCCCACTCTTTGATCTGGACACTTAACATTTTCTCAGTCTTACGTAAGCTCAGCTTCAAGACAAGGCCTCTCCTCTCTTTCCAATCAGGTAGTCATCCCTAAATTTCCTTTCGATGGGAATGCTGGAGCTTTCATGGCCAATAAACATGAAAAACATGCTCAACCTCACAAGTGATGAGGCAATTGCAAATTAAAACAACACAGGTATTATTTTTTACTCATCAGATTGGCACAAATTTAAAAACTGATGGTATCCACTGTTGGAGAGGAGGTGGGAATCTCACACTCACCCATGTGAGTGGTCACTTTGGGTGACCACGTCCAGGTTCAGCGTTCTAGGAAGGCAACTTAGCAGTATCTGTAACAATTCAAATGTACACGCCCTTTGATTCAGCAGTTTCACTTCTAGGACTTTATCCTACAGAGATGTGCTCACGTTCTCATGTGTCCACAAAGGATGTTTTGTACAAGGCTGTTTATTGCAAAATTGTTTGTATTACAAAACAAAATGGCACAATCAATGGGGAGATGGTTATATGAATTACGGCTGAGCCATATTATGAAATGCCATACAGCTGTTGAAAAAAGGAGCTAAATTTACATTCACTCCTTAGATCGATGGCTGTGATATATTGTTAATTAAAAAGAAGACAAGTCACAGAAGAGTGTGTTGACTAGGATATTAAAGAGAAAATGACTGTTAACAGTGATTCCTTCTAGAAGTAGAGAGGGGAGAGGGATTGGAGCAGGCGTAACAGAACTTTCCCACTTTATATAGTGGCAACAACAACCTGGGCTAGCATCTACTGACGGCTCCCCATACACCAGGCACTCTGCGGAGGGGCGTGTCATGTCTCAGTCCTCACGACAACCCTCCCAGGTAAGTGCTTTTGTTAGCCCCACTTCACAGAGGAGAGAAATTAAGCTTAAAGTGGTTGTCTCAGGGCTCTAGGCTGCCAGCTGGAAAACGGTAGAAACAGGGTTAAGACCACAATCCCGGTTAGTCTAGCTCTATGCTGATAAACTGCCTCCAAATATATATTCTTAGTGTTGGTTGAATTATTTTACAATGATTATGTGTTGATTTTCTCATTAAAATACAACAGAGAAAGAAACGTTTCGATGTAAAAACAATCTCAATATTTTGTCTCTGAGTCTCAGGAAACAGGCTCCAACTCCCTCCCTGGAATTATTTTATTTTAAACAGTAGGGCATGGAAAAAACTTTACTCTTCAGTTGTTCATCTAAAAGTGTGGAAAAAGTTATTCACGAGTGATCGTGTTTAAAGCTGTTCATCTTAGCATTTCAGTGAAAACGGTTTTAGCGTGAGAGAAGTAAACGAAACTCACCATTTGTTTTTTTCATCGTCTCACAATCCAGTGCGGCTGTTTGAGCTGAAAGGGAGAAAAGGAGCATGAGAAAACTCTTCTTCCACATTACGTTCTGATTTGGAGATTCAAGCCTCAAAACAGTAAGTGAGCCTTACACGTGAGCAAAGAAAAAATGCCAACAAACTGTTGCATAGAGAACGGTTTGTTCAAATGGCACCACATTCTCCCAAATGAAAGCGGAGCGGAGGGAAAGGAGGTGCAGCGGAACCTTAGCAATGAATCATTTAGAGAACTTCCTCCTTTTTGACCAAGTCAAAGAAATAGGAGTTGTGTGGACAAGCTTGACACAATATGACTGGTTGGTTTGACCAACTCGTGTTTCTCAGGGAGTTCTTGTCAGAAGAGAGAGACGTGTGTAGGGAGCCCCCAGCTCAGGCTGGCTGGGAAGTTGGGCAGTGGGAAAAAGAAATAGAAAAATATGACTGTGATATTGTTTTTGTGTAAACCCACCTGATCATCTCTCTGTGCATTCAGCCTATAGCAAAAGAAATTTAATGGAAGTTTGGGTTAGTCTTGGGAAGCAAACGTTGACTGTTTAGAGCAGACACACACAAACATGGCATCAGAAATACCTGACTGCGTTAAATGCTGGTTCCCAGGCCCCACCCTGGACTTACTGGGGATGAAACCTGGGACCCTGAATTTTATTAAGGGCCTCAGCAGTCTTAGAGTCTCTAAATTACAACCTGGAGAGGCTTATGATTTCAGTTTTATCCGATCCAGAATTCTCTAAGCGCTGTAAAGTGTATGTAGAAGGAAAGCCACTCATTCCGGTGTCACCGGTCTGAAGTGGGGAGCGGTGGGGGGCTTCCCAAGTAGAGGGAGCTGTCACCTGGCTGGGCCACTTGGGCTACTGATTCTTGTTGCCACCAAGGGTTGGCCCTGTGGGTCTCACACGGTGGCCAGGTGCCCTCTCTGTGGGGAAGCCAGGTCCCTGTGCAGGTACAGGTTCTTCCAGGACATCGTCCAACTTCCAGTATGAACTCACCCCAGGTCCTCTTTGCTCAGGCTCCCCAGCTTCCATACTGTGGTGATCAGTCATTCCCAGTTCCACACCTAGCCCCCACTGGGGGTCTAAGCAGAGCCAAGGTCTGCTGCCATCACCCCCACTTCCTCCCTGCCTGGCCGCCACTGTCTGGAAGCAAATCATCCTATTTAGCCCTCAGTTCATAAAAGGCTTTTCTTCCCTTCTGACAGTAAACATTACTTCTCAGGCCCCTACTCTTCTAAAAAAGACAGCGCTCAGTGACTGACAGTGATTTTCATCCTGTGACATCAGTGGCAGCTTCTTAGACTAAATGAGAGGAAGGGAAAGAGCCCCACAAGTTTAATCTCTGGTGGGATGACCCTCAGTGCCAGAATTTCTGCTAAAGGGAATCAGAGGTTTTGTTTTTGACACTTTCCCCTTCGGCATCTCATCCGTCCTTGCTTGGGCAGAGGGTGGGGCTGGGGTCCTGAGAACTGTCATGCCTGGAAGGACCAGGGGGCTTTTTGGAAAAGCTGACGTGTCTGGGGCATTTCTGTGCATGGAACTTTCAGCTGACACAGGAAGCTTGCAGACCACAAAGACAACAGAAGAAAGCAGAGGAAATGCTACTTAACAGCTGTTAGCAAACGTTGCTAAGGAGCGTATTAGCAAGGCCCTGGAAGAGGACCGTAATGTGTCAGAGCTTACACAATAAATCAGAAGTGAAGTCTCGAATAAAAGAAAAAGTTCATCCATGCATCTGGTATGTCCCTTGGAACCCAAATCATGCCAAATCCACATTGCCATGGTCCACAGTAATTCACCATATTGATAAGATCAATAACAATAAATAGGGGCCGGCCCTGTGGCTGAGTGGTTAAGTTTGCGCACTCCACTTCCTGGCCCAGGGTTTCGCCAGTTCCAATCCTGGGCTCGGACATGGCACCACTCATCAGGCCATGCTGAGGTGGTGTCCCACATGCCACAACTAGAAGGATCCACAACTAAAATATACAGCTATGTACTGGGGGCATTTGGGGAAAAAATGCAGGAAAAAAAACCCAATAAATATAGTCATACAAACAGTAAAGTTAGTGTATTCCTTTCTGTTGTCTAAAAGCTTTATAGTTATAATCTCTTTTAATCCTTACAAAACCTCTATGAGGTGTACAGAGGTATTATTAAAAATATGTAACAACCAGTAGAGTAATATAAATACACAATTCAATGCATGGATCAAAAATTTAAAAATATATTCTACCACCACCCCTGCTCTCTCTAAATAAAACCAAGCCATATTACAAAACTACTTAACGAGTGATATAAATTTTCATGCAAATCATTATTTGAGTCATTCTCATAATTTCCAAAATTTTGTTGATATTTAGAAGTGATAGTCTTTCAAGACAGGGCTCATTTGACATGAGAAACTGCCTTGAAATTTTCCAATGAATTCCTTGAAAATTGGTGCCCCATTGGATAACATGTAGCCTCAATAATTAGAGAATTCCTCTTCCCATCAATGATATTGTTCATAGTTTAAATCCTCAACCCCTGATGAACAATAACAATGACAAAATTTAAAAATCTTCCAGGCCTTATAATGCTGTTTGAAAATTTTCTATATCTAGTATTTCTATTATCTTACATTTCTAAGTCACAAAAATCGTTTGATCCGTTGGTTTAATTTTATTTATCCTTCCACAGAACTTTATAAATACCATTTGGTAAAGTGTCAGGATTTAATAAACATAAATGACTTTAGAAATCATTTACTTTCACTTTTTCCCTCAAACAAATGCATTTACATATAATAATTTATTTTAAAATATTATCATTTTTCTCTTGGAATTGATACTTTGTTTTCTTACAAGGAGCATGCCGTATTCCTTCATTTTTATAGTATCTTCCACTTCTCTTTCATTCATCAAATTAATCTTATAAATCTAAAAGTATTAAAAATCTCTGTTAGAACATCACTCATTAAGGATAAACCTCCATAAAATGTTTCATTTTCCAAAGATTTTACCATTTCCGTTAAAACGAACATGCAAGACTTCATAGTTTGCACGGCGACTGAGCAGGTGTAGGCCCACAAGGTCCCAAAGCCTCCAGTTTTCGTTATCTCGACTCCCAAGTCTTGAGATATATTACTTAATTCTCTCTGACGTTTATTTGATGAAAGATGGTAAATAAAAAGTTTATCAGGACAATATTTCAAGTGATTGACATGATTCGCATCTTTCGTTACATCACTCAGAGAGGACCTCGGAGGGTTAGACCCGCCTGTCTGAGGACAGGTTCCTGAGCAGCAGGGCCTGAGATGGGATTCTTGGGTATGCGCTTTACCCCGGGAATGATGGAAGGAGAAGGGAAGGAGCCTGGCAAGTAGGACAGGATGGAGAAGAAACTAAGCAAAGATAAGGGTTCAGCTGAAGCTGACCCACGGCCGGCCCCCACAGGGAGAGCTGGGGTGTGAGTTGTATACCAGGGCGTTCGATCCATCTTGTGGCGAGGGAGCTGGGTTTTTACACCCCCTCCTTGTTCAGTCATTGCTTTTGGGCCTGGCTGGGTGTCTGCATAGAGCCACCCAGGCATCTCTGGACAAGCTGTCCTCCTGAGAGGGTGAGCCACTCTGCCCAGTCTGGGGGAGGGGAGCTCAACAGCACTCGCTCACCACCCAACCAAAGGGTCTAGGAGCAGTTCATAAAATCTTGGCCGAAACTCCAGATTTCCCAGATTTCCTCTCTACCCTTGTCCAGTACTCCTACTCTGTACAAAATCCAGTAAGATTTTCGTGAGTCATTGAAACCATGTTTCTCAAGCAGTGACAACAGAATTTGGATATAGTATTTCAGATGTTCCTTCCCCTTTAAGAGATGCGCAAAAACCAATTAAACTATTTTCAAAGTGTTGGATTTTACATTCTAAGTAATTTTAAAGATTTTATTTTTCCTTTTTCTCCCAAAGCCTCCAGGTACGTAGTTGTGTACATTTAGTTGTGGGTCCTTCTAGTTGTGGCATGTGGGACACCGCCTCAACATGGCCTAATGAGCGGTGCCATGTCCGCCCAGGATTCGAACTGGCGAAACCCTGGGCCACCGAAGTGGAGTGCACGAACTTAACCACTTGGTCGCGGGGCCGGCCCCAATATTTTAAGTAATTTTAAAATATATATTATGGAAATAGTTGAAGCTTTGGGGAAAATGATGGAAATTTTATTGCTTTAATTTATAAATTTTCCGAAATTTGTTTTCTTATTTCAATAGTTACGGTTTACAACAAGGAGTTCTGCTAATTTAGGTCATAATGATACACCCATGCTTTTTTATTCTTTTTTGAAATTCTATTAATTTAATGTCTAAAAATACTTAATTATTTAAAACTGTAGATTAGATTGTGTTAAAAATTCTGATAGAATTTTCTGAATATTCTCACTTGCTTTATAAATACAATTGTGATTTAAAATTTTCCAGAGTTGTTATTATTTCAATACCTGCATGAACAAGTTCAATGTATTATTTTCATTATTTTGTTCACTGAGACTGTAGAATTTATTAGAGCAATGAACTTTGCCAGAATATGATGACCATTCTGATTAAATATTTTTTTAATTAATTATTTTTTTTTGAGGAAGATTAGTCCTGAACTAACTGCTGCCAATCCTCCTCTTTTTGCTGAGGAAGACTGGCCCTGAGCTAACATCCATGCCCATCTTCCTCTATTTTATATGTGGGACGCCTACCACAGCGTGGCATGCCAAGTGGTGCCATGTCCGCACCCAGGATCTGAACTGGGGAACCCCGGGCCACCGAAGTGGAACGAACGCACTTAACCGCTGCGCCACCAGGCTGGCCCCCTGACTAAATATGTTTAGCATTTTCAACTTTCCACATTATAATTTCTGAGCCCTCTTTATTCACAATACAACTTCTGGGTGCTGTTCATATTTTTGTTATAACAATCAAATTGTTTTCCATTCCAGAAATAGAAATCATTTATTTTATTTGTACTGTTTCTTGTACAGTGTAAAAAAGACACTCTGAGCTGTTCTGACTCAGGCATCATAGCAGATGATGTTCCCAGCTGCAATTCACTATTCATTCCATTTTTTATTTGTTCCCACAGATTCTGTACTTGGTTAAATAGTGCCCCCCAGACTGCATATCCACTCAGAGGCTTAGAATGCGAGCTTATCCAGAAATTGAGGTCTCTGCAGATGTCGTTAGTTAAGATGCAGTCATGCTGGTGTCCTTATAGGAGGCAGCTTGGTGGTTCCTCACAGGGCAGGGCTGGCAGGGGCTCCTGTCGGGTTACCTGTCCTCCAGATGTCCTGTGTCCAGGATGGCCTGGGCTGCTGCTGAGAAGGTGGCTCTCCCTGGGCCCTGGAGTGATGTCCACTGACCCCCTGCCCTGCCAGGGAGGGGGCTGCTGAGGATTCAAGGAAGATCGGGTCGGTTCACAGGCCAGCTGCTCACCTCGCCCTCCTTCTCTTGTTCTTTTTTTTTTTTTCCCCTTAATAAATTTACTCACAAAAAATGAGATTGTAAAGGGTCTTGGGGCTGTACACAGGCAGGGGCCTGGGGAGCTTGTACACGGGGCCGGGAGACAAGGGGGCCTCCAGGTGGAAGGGTACTTTTTAATAAAAAAAAAATAATGGGAGTTACAACCACCCCTTCCCCTCTCCCCGATTAAACAGACACAAAAATAGACGTCTCTGAGGTAAATGGGGAGCCTGGGGCTTAAGGGTGTTGAAAGGGTTTCACAGGTGGCAGGGCTCAAAGCGGGTGTCACAGGCCCCCGGGTGGCTCCTGCATCAGCTGGAACAGCATGGAGCCTTCACTGGATGCCACCTGGTCTTCACTAACAAGGCAGACACGAGAGTCATTGTAGACATGCCAACCAGTCTGGCATCGGCACAGGGCTGTGTAGTGGCCATAGTGCACCCCGCCGGAGTAGTTGTAAAGGACATACTCTGATCTGTGGGGCTTCTGGCTTCATCTCTGGCGAAGTCCCCTAGGCTCCGTCGCTGCAGTGGGAAGTCTACACCTATTGAACTTTTCTTGATGGATCCTCGGAGGCATAAAATTGATTAACACGGAGCACAAGGATTCGGGGGCATCTTTGTACTGTCAACTTTTTGGTACTTCATGTTTTCTGCGACATTGGTCACACACTGGGGCATTCTCCAACTCCAGCTGTTCTTCCTTGGTGAAAAGGCTGAAACCATCCTGCAGAGACACCTTGCCCCCAGTGAATCTGTTCTTGGGGAGGGACAGGGACAGGTCACAAAAAACCTCGAAGGTCGTGGAACGATACCCACAGGCCTGGCACTAGAGACAACTTTTCAACTGGCCCACAAACAGGTCCACAGTCTTGCTGTCCTCTTGCTCCACGTAACACTTCCACGTTAGGTTGGCTCGGTCATCTTCACTTAACTCAGATTCTTCTAGCAGAGCCCGTTAGTGGGGTGGAGAAGGGAGCTGGACTGTTGGCCAAGACTGACGGAGCCCGGCGGCCTCATTGGTTGATTTCAAGGTGCAGCCACTCCATGAGGAGCTTCAGGAACTTGTGGGCATCCTGCTGGCTGTATCCAGAGAAGGAGGGAACATGTTTCCAGAAGACAGCTCGTCATCCAGCACCATTCACAGCTTCGCAGGAGTCAGGGTGCCACGGAGCACCAATCACATCTGCAAAGGCTTCATTGAGCTCTTGGGCTCGGCCCCCTCCAGGCACCTCTTGCCGGAGGTCCCTTCACAGAGAGAAGTCCCGAAGAGACCCAGTGCTGCTCAAACACTGCAGCACAGCATTCAGGAAGCACGTGTTTCCCAGATTTGGGTGGCCAATGTGACCAAAGCCCAGAAGCAGCATGTGGTGAGCCATCTTGTCATCAAAGTAGAAAGGCTCAGAGGGCCGGGCAGATATCACGTGGAAGAAGCCATGGGAAGCAGGGGGCTCTGTCCATATGCTGAGCAAGGTGGGGGGCCCAGGAAAGGCCCCGAGGTGGCGGAGAGAGGTGCTATGTCTCAAAGTGGGTGACTCGGGTTAGAGTGCCAAGCGGCTCAGCGCAGCCCCTGGCTTTCCAGCGCCACAGTGCCCTCCCAAGGCAGTCCTCATTGGATGCAAGTCTCCACTGCTCACAGACCTGGAATGGGCCAGGTTCGTCCTGGATGGGACAGGCAGAGCCACAGCTGGGGGCAGTGAGCCAGGAAGGGGAACTCCATGAGATGCCCAAAGAGGGCCTCTGGGACGAGGACCTGAGGTTGGTCCTCGTCCTGGCTCCAGTTTCTTGAGCCGTTCCTCAGGGGGACCAGACAGGGAAGGCAGAGGTTGTAACGGGTTTCCGCGCTCCTTGCTGCGGGCCCGGGGGGCAAATGGTAGCTCGGATCCCACTCTGGGCTGGACATTAACAGGTGGTTCTCGAGTCAGCCCAGGTGGTACTCAGAGGCCTGGGGCATTGTGGACATCACAGGCTGGACCTGTCCCCAGCTAGGCAGTGGGGGAGGCCAGCTGGGATGAGGCCCCAGCTCAGAGCCACCCCCTTGCACCCCGTGCAGCTCCCCTGTGGGCCAGGCTGCAGCTTTGGCTGCAGCTGTTGCCCAGATCTCTCCTGTTGCAGGGGCTGCCACCGTCCTTTTTGGTCCCGCCTGGTCACTGGTCCTCTTGTTCTTCCTGAGACTTGCTCCGTCTGTCCGCCACTGTGATTAGTGAGCTTTGGTGTTCATGCCTGGTCTGGGCTGGTGACTTCCTAATTGTGGGGCTCACCATTCCGGAACTCCATTGTGAATGGATTCACCAGGATCTTTCCTGCCTCTCTGAGTTTGCTGCGCTCTCCTCTAGAGTCTTTTGAGGAACAAAGGGAAAGATCTAGCACTTACTGAGCACCTCCTTGGGGGGCGGGGGGCGGGGGTCAGCCCATCAAATGGGCCAGCTCCCCTCATCCTCATAATAACCCTGTGAGTTCTGTTTCACAGATGGAAAAACCGCTCAGGAAGAAACCTCAGTCTCCAGCCGGTAGAGGGAGCTCTGGGACACCGACCACGATGCTTAGCCACCCCTGGCTACGGCAGATTGTCCTCAGAACAGAAGACAAACCACCTCTGCCTCCTCCCCTACCCGTGATCACTGAGGGCCTACCCACAACGGAAAATTTTCTTTAGCACATGTTAAAACCTTTATTTCTTGGAAGAATTTGAAGTGGCTTCTACCACACCAGCCAACATCAGAATTCCTGTATTTGCATCCAGAGCTGAGCTGTGTAGACCTAGAATCTTCCCTCTAGATCAACAGGTGTGCAAAGACAGGCGTAGGGCATCCATGCAGTTTTGCTTGTAGTCATGAAAAACTGCAGACGCCTAAGTGCCCATTGATTAGGAGCGAGTTATTTAAATTACAGGAGTTCCTTACAATGGGATATTTTTTGACATCATATTTTTTTGTTAAACAGCTTTATTGAGATATAATTCACAGACCATAAAATTTAACGTACACATTTCATTGTTTTTTAGTATAGTCACAAAGCTGTACACCATCACCACAATCTAATTTCAGATAATTTTTATTACCCTGGAAAGAAATCCCATACATGATGAGCTATTTTGGAGCCATTTTTTAAAAATGAAATAGTTCTCTATGTATTTAAATAAAAATGCATTCGTGACTGGCAAAAGGTGCAAAAAAGCACATTGCAGAAAATATATAAGATATCCCATTTATTTATAATAGTATATATATACACACACACAACAACACATATACACACATGCACATAACACATGTTAGTGTTTTTGTATTTGTTCATTCATTCATTTATTTGTATATGCATGGGGTGCTACGTCTGGAGAAAAGGATGGGGAAGTTTTATTTTAAATACTTTTTTATATACTCTTTTTTTTTTTTTTTTTTTGAGGAAGATTAGCCCTGAGCTAACATCCGCTGCCAATCCTCCTCTTTTTGCTGAGGGAGACTGGCCCTGAGCTAACATCCGTGCCCATCTTCCTCCACTTTATATGTGGGACGCCTACCACAGCATGGCTTGCCAAGCAGTGCCATGTCCACACCCAGGACCCAAACCGGCGAACCTGGGGCCACCGAAGCGAAATGTGTGCACTTAACCGCTGCACCACCGGGCCGGCCCCTGTATACTCTTTTTATGCTATATATTCTATACAATATTTTTACATCAATGCTATGTTTCTACTAGAAATAATAACCAAAAGTGAAATAAGCCATGACGGTGTCCAAAGCTGGTAAAGAGATGCTTAGGAGAAGCTGCTGCTGTCAAATTTGGAAATAAAAGAAATGAGTTTTTGGGTGTCTAACCATTAGGTGGCACCATTGTAAAATTTCTACAGTGTCAGATGGCCTGGAGAAGGAACAGACGCTTGTTAACTGTTTCAGCCTGTAATGACTTATTTTTATTTTCGCTCGCTTTTCCTCTAAGTAACTTGAAAAAGAAAAAAAAAAGTTAAATCTCCCTTCAGAAATTCCCTACTATTTCAAGCCAATGGGGGTAAATGAAGTGAGCTGCTTTTTAAGGGAATTTAGTCATTTGATGAAAAATACTGTCAAATGCGTGCAAAGACTAGTGCTTGGGAGCAGGTTGCTTTCCCTCAGTCCTATAAAAATCCACCATTGATATCCTGATTTCCAGAAGTGCAGAACGCTGTCTGCTGCTTGGGAATTTTCCATAATTCTGAGCGGGCTGGGATTCCTACTTTTTCACCATCAACAACCCCTCCATTATTTTTATTTTGTAAACCTCATTATTGGGAAGATTTTATCCAAAATGGCATTTACGAAGTCGTCAATGGTTCTCCTGTCTTGTATTTATGTGTGCATATATTTGATTAATTAAAGTTCTTAACAGACAAAGGGACAACCATGTTAGGTTGACAGAACTCCAGCCAAAAGCTGGAAGAACTTGAGCTGGGTGGTAAGAACAAGGGCCCTGGGGTCAGCCCCTGGCCAGCCGGGGCGCTGTGGGTGAGTTACTGTAGCTGTACCAACCTCAGTTCTGAGCCACAGTGCATATGAATAAAAGGGTAACACACCAAGGGTAGTGCACCACAATAAACGCCAGTTACTATTATCGGTATTTTATTCAGCATATGCAGCCCCATCCTCAGGAGGCCACTTGGAATCTGTTTCACCGACCTCCCTGTCACTTACCCTGAGCACCCCCCATGGTGGGTGCTGTTGGTCTGGGTGTATGTCTGGGCTGATGAGGAGAATGCTCACAAGAGCTTCTTTTCCTTCCTGAAATGCCCACGTCGCCCTGTTCATATAGCTGGTGAGCTAAGCAACGGGATTCGTAGGTTTATAGCTTTACACACTGTCCCTGAGCACCCACTGTTTGGGGGCGGTTTTTGTGAAATTCTCTGCTAGGGAAATGGTACTGTGGAACTAAAGAGCACAGAGTGGAATGTTCATGAGTCCTTTTCATTCAGAAAGAGTCAGTTTGCAGATCTCGGATGGGGTGAATTTAAGGAACAGATATAATAGTTTTGACAGTTGGTCAGAATTTGGTACCTGGATTGCTTAGAGCCAGACCTACCAGCAGGTGGTCTCATATGTATCATGGACGCGTACAACTGTGCTAATTCTAAAGAGGTAACATTCTCTTATTGATTGCAAAATGCAATTCTGTAGGTAAACCCCACAGATATATGTCAGTCAATTTTATTGGAAGAGGCGAAAAAAGTTTCTCTCCCGTAGGAAGGAGAGAAGAAGACTTTTTCTCTTGGCTTAATGATATTAGTGGGTGTGCAGGTGGGCGGGTGTGTACTGGGCTTGCAGTTCTTTAGATGGTGGCCTCCCTAAGAGCAGGAAAGTGGTGTACTCATCTTTGTAGCCCCCTGTTCGGCCTGCGCAGAGCAGTCAGTGCCCGCCCAGCCAGTAAGAGTTGAATTGCTGGGTAGCCATTAGCAAGGAGTGAAGGGGGTGGTTTTAGCATTTGGGGCACCCAGCAAATGGAGACCAGCTCCAAATTCCCTGAGCTGCCCTCCCGTGTTTTTGACCCTGAGGTCTTGCACTCCACATGCCCCAGGCCCCAGGCAAACAAAGTTATAGGAACTGTTTAGAAGATTTCCTGGGGCCGGCCCGGTGGCGCAGCGGTTAAGTGCACACGTTCTGCTTCAGCGGCCCAGGGTTCACCGGTTTGGATCCTGGATGTGGACATAGCACCGCTTGGCACGCCATGCCATGGCAGGCATCCCACATGTGAAGTAGAGGAAGATGGGCATGATGTCAGCTCAGGGCCAGCCTTCCTCAGCAAAAAGAGGAGGATTGGCAGCAGTTAGCTCAGGGCCGATCTTCCTCAAAAAAAAAAGGCTTCCTACACTGGTTACTTCTGTGGGTTCCTGTGCTGGTAGGGTGGTTTCTCTGGTTGTTGGTATTTTTTTAAGTATGCCTTTTGGTGAGGAAGTTTGGCCCTGACCTAATCTCTGTTGTCCAGCTTTCTCTTTTCTTTTTTTTCTCCCCAAAGCCCCCAGTACATAGTTGTATATGCTAGTTGTATGTCCTTCCAGTTCTTCTATGTGGGATGCCACCACAGCATGGCTTGACGAGTGGTGTTAGGTCCACGCCCAGGATCCAAACCCGCAAACCCTGGGCTGCTAACTCAACCTGAGCATGCAAACTCAACCACTAGGCCACCAGGCTGGTCCCTTTATGGTTGTATTTTGGCAGAAATGAGAGTGGGGAGGGAGTGAAGAGGGTGTGCAGAAGGGAAAGCTGTATTTTCCTTTAAACATCAATATTGTTCTAGACACTGTGCTAAATTAACAGCTAAGTGTAATTTGCATACCATAAAATTCCCCCATTATAAGTGTACACTTCAACGACTTTTAATTAGGATTACCAGATCTTAACTAACAGGATTCCCAGTTAAATCTGAGTTTCAGATAAACAACACTTTTTCAGTGTAAGTATGTCCCATGCAATATTTGGGATATACTTATACTAAAAATATTATTTTTTTGCTTATCTGAAATTCAAATTTAACTGAACTGCAACTGTCACTACAATTTGGTTTTAGAACACTTCCATCATCCCAAAAATTCCCCCTGCTCTTTTGCAGTCTATGCCTGACCCTTCCAAATCTGAGGCCCCCCTGCTGGTCTGCATTCTGTCTCTAGAGATTTGAGGAAGGCTGTATTTTTAGGTGGACTCAGCTGTTACACAACTTAATTTAAAATCTAAATATTTGCATGAAGAGTTTGGTTTCATTTTTTCAAGCAAAACCACAGAGGAGACTGGTTGCCCGATGTGGGGTTCAGTTTGACCTTGCCATCCGAGCGGCCTCTCGCAGGCATGTGGATTATTTGAATTGCTTGGTGTCCACAGAGCGCGTGGGAACCCAGCCGCACTGAGGCTGAGAGTCTCTTGGCCTGGCACTGAGAGTGGGGACGCTTTCCAGGCCCAGTCAGGGCAGGGCAGGAAGTTGGAAGGGATCAGAGGGGTCCGTTCAAGGAGACTGCATGTTACACCGGCAAAATGCTAGTCCTTGACCACCGGGCCCCAGTCTTTAAGTGACTTAGCTGAGTGAAATATGATGTGTCCCAATGCCTACCACTGTGCCTGGTACACAATTGGTAGCTGGAAAACAGCCTCCCATGAATTCAGAGTTCATTTGACACACACTGCTTAGCATCCACTGAGGGCTGAAGCATCTCCATCTGAGGCTATGTGTGAAAGATGGTCCCCGCTTTAAGAAAGTTAAGTCTTGGGGCCAGCCCGGTGGCGCAGTGGTTAAGTGCACACGTTCCACTTTGGCGGCCCGGGGCTCGCTGGTTTGGATCCTGGGTGTGGACATGGCACTGCTTGACAGGCCATGCTGTGGCAGGCATCCCACATATAACGTAGAGGAAGATGGGCACAGATATTAGCTCAGGGCCAGTCTTCCTCAGCAAAAAGAGGAGGATTGGCAGCAGATGTTAGCTCAGGGCTAATCTTCCTCAAGAAGGGAAGAAAGTTAAGTCTTCAGCAGGACTGTTTACTTGGCACTAACCGTGTGCCAGTGTTTTCCAAGTGCTTTGTGTGTGTTAATATTCTAACCCTCACAAACACTATAAGGCAGATAGTATCATTCTCCCCATCTTGCCTATGAGGACGTGGAGGCTCAGAGAGGTTAAGTAAGTCTCCCAAGGACACACAGCTAGTCCAAACCTCGAAGAGCCTTTTCTTACCACTATTCTGTGTTGCCTCACAATGTGGTGTGGTAAGTTCTGTGAGAGCCCAGAAAGCACAGTGTCTGAGCCACTGGGAAGGAGGGTCAGGCGTCTCCCCTGGGGAGTTAGCTGACCAAAGAATCATGGAACAACATTCCAAGCAGAGGGAATAGCATATGCAAAGGTAAGAGGCAAGAGAACATGGCACAATGAAGAGTGACCAAGGAGGCTTGGGACAGATGACATTTCAGAGCATTAAAAAAAACTAGAATTTTCCTTGGGAAAAATACACTGATTTGGGCAAGAGAAAGAGTCTCGGATGAGAGCCCTGAACACCTTCAGGAGCGACTTTCAGCAACTGTCTTAACTTGGCGAGTGGTCTCTGGCCTGTCTCTCTCCCTCATCGGGCCTGTTCTTCAGTAGTAAAAGGGCCAATAATACCCATGCTGTGGGGCTCACATAGTAGGACTCCGGATCGTGGAGGGCACAACGTCAGGTGATAAAATGGAATAATGTGGGTGGCATACACGGAAGAGCTTTAAAGTCGGCACCCAGGCACCTGTGCCCAACGTATGCCTTTAAGAGGAGCCAAAACCCCCTCCCTTCCGCTCTCAGTGGCAGAGGACTTCGACTCCCATCTGGCAGAGACCTCCTCTTTCTCCCTCTACCTGTGGTTCTGCAGGCTCAGCCTGGAGCGGCGCCAGGCACCCAACCCACTGGCGTTGGGAATGTGTTTGCAGGGAACCACAGGAAGGGAAAAATCCTCTTGCTAGCTCTCCCTCGCTGCCTTGCTGGTGATTTATCACTATGGAAACTGAGCTCTTTTCCTCTCGGCTGCCTGCTGGCTGGGGCGTGCATTGTTGATGCCATTGCTGCACAGATCAGAAGTTCCTTCCTCTTTCCTGTTGCAGGAATGCCACAGTAACCACCGTTGTGCAAGAACTGCAGCTCACACCTGAAGGGCTCGATCTTGGGAAAAACAATCTCATTTCATTCCCCAGGGGTCACGGGGGCCTTCTGGGTAAGTGGCGGGGGCCTGAGAACAATGCAGCCTCCAGGGCTGACCTGGGGCCCCACTTTCCCCTTCCTTCAGCCTTCCTCGCCTCGTTTTAAAAATGGATTTACAAGCAGTCGCAGGTACTATTGTGTTAGGCAGAAGCAAACTTAACCTCAGAGTCCCTTTGTGAAGGTCAAGGCTTCTGCAAGGGCAGGGCAGACGTGATGACAGGCAGGGCAGTGCAGAGGCACAGACGAGAGAGGCGAGATGCAGATGGCGTGGAGATGCCAGCTGAGGGGAGATGTGTTTGCAGGGGACATTGCACACCTGTGTCATCATCAGCTCACGTGAGTTTCAGATGTCGTCTGCTGGAGGCCTGATGAGAACTGGCTCAGCTGGGGTTGGTTCAGCACTCAGGCCATTCCCTAGAGGCCACTGCCTGGGTCAGAGCACCCTGGGCCTGACATCACAATTACTGTGCCAGGTCCTGGGTGTGAGGACACAGAGCCACTGGTGAGTGGGGATCCCAGAGACAATGAAGGAAGCCCCCTGGCCAGGAAGTCCTGAGACACTGCCAGGTCCACTGGCTGGCTGCACGGGCAAGTCATGGCCAACCTCAGGGTCCTAAGGGACCTTCTCTGTAAGTTGAGCTAAGGGATGGCCCTCTCCGCCTCACCCTAGCGGGGCAAGAGGGGACTAAGGACACCTCCTATTTACCCATTTCACTGTTCAAGAGGTCCATCTAAGAATAATTTTCTAGGTGAAACTGGTCTTGAAATTATCCGGGAGGAAAACATTTCATTTAGGAGTTGGGGCGTTTCAGTGTATCTCTAGAATAATGTTCAAAAATCCCGCTTGACCTCCTTGAACAGCCAAGATCTTTCCTAGTCTCAGAATATTCCTGTTCGCTTTCCATCCAGAACATCCTTCTATTTGGAGCATTGGTGCTCCTTCTCGCCCTGGGAGAGGCTTTCCAAGGTTCTTCCAGGTTCTAAGCATCAGTGTGAAAATTCATGTTTTATTTTTGTCAGCAAAGCAGCCTGAATGCCTGGACCCCAGGGGAGCCCCGACCTTAGGGAAAAGCAGATGGCGACGGGGTATGCCTGCCAAGTGCCTTCAGACCCACTCAGCTCACCTCTTCCTCTTGGCGTGAAAGAATGAGCCTCTTTCCAGTTCTCTCTGGTTTGCTCTGCATGGGACCAGCAGAAATGAAAATGCTCAGCTTCCTGCTCACCACCCTGAAGGGTCTCACTCCCCATAAGACCTCAGGAGACTTGGAGGGGCCCCCTAATGCAGTAGCCCCCCAAAAGCACCGACAAGAGCTTGAATCCTTTAGGGACAGGGAACTGGTCCATTTTTCTAAAATAGAGATTTTTACTGAGATAATAGTAGATTCACATGTAATAAATAATACAGAGGGACTCTGTACCCTTTACCCAGTTTCCCCCAATGGTAACATTTTGCAAAACTGCAGTGTAACATCACAACCAGGACACTGACACAGATAGAACCCATCGATCTTATGTAATCCCCTCAATTCTACTTGTACTCGTGTGTCTGTGTGCATAAAGTTCTGCTCAGCTTCATCACTGTGTAGGTTCATGGATCCACCACCACAGTCCAGACACGGTTCCTGCCCCAGAGGGATCCCCCCTATTGCCCTTTTACAGCCACACCCACTTCCTTCCCTGCTCTCATCCCCAATCTCTGGAAACTGCTAATCTGTCCTCCATTTCTAAAATTCTGTTATTTCAAAAATGTTATGTAGATAGAACCATATTTTGGGGGATTGGCTTTTTTTACTCAGCACATTTCCCGGGAGATTCCTCCAAGTAGTGGCATGTATCAATAGTTTGTTGCTTTTTATGGCTGAGGAATATTCCACGGTGTGGATGTACCACAGTTTATTGAAGCATTCACTCATTGAAGGACATGGGCGGATTCAGTCTTTTGGGAAAGCTGGAATTACAGAGAAAGCTGCTGTGAACGTTCATGTACAGATTTTTTGTCTGAATATATGCTTTTTATTTCTCTGGGCAATTGGTCCATTTCTTAAACAGCTCTAATGAAAGCAGATCCTTGAGGTCTGTGAGGGATCCACTGGGAGACCCCCAAGTCTCCCACAAGACTCACCTTCTCAGTCTTAGAAACGTATTTACAGGCTCCTGGCTTGGTCCTAAATCACATGAATCTCACGTCTGTCCAGAAGCACCGTTTCCTGGGCATATTCATATCCCAACTTGGCTGCCTTTTTTATTTGGATGTATCTATTTATTTTAATTTCGCTTAATCAGGTAATGAAGCTGGAAAGAAACAGGAAACATTAAGACAGTTGTGTATAGCAAATTGAAGAATTACCCCCTGGAATAACTTGGTGAATAAATATTTCATATTCTGCGTATTTCAACTTTTTCGCACTTTGACCCCTTCAGGCTTTGTCCCAAGCCAAAGATTTTCCCATTGTGGGGCATTTCAAGAAGCTCTGAAATGTTTTTCTTCAGAGGCCCCGTGCGAGGCGTCAGGGGCTCAGGCCTCAGCCAGTGCTCCGATGGACTTTACTGCTTAAACCAGCTGTGGGATCTTGGGCAAGTGCACTAAGCTCTCTGAGAGTCTCGTTTTTCTCCCGTAAAACGAGGATAATGCCAGCGTCTGGTTCCTGGGCTTAAATGAGAGAGACGATCTGGAGAAGTGCTAAACGCCCTGTGAATTTTAGCAGAAGCCCCACTCTAAATCTCTGGAGAGTCACGCAGCCTTTCACTGAAGGTTGTTTGAAGGAGGTTGTGAGGGGAGAGTTACATCACACTTCCCAGAGAAAAACTCACTGGAAGTGTTCCGTACCCAGCTTCTCCCCCAAAATCAAGACCCCGCCACCCCTCCCACAGTCAGCAATCAGTCTCGCTCTGTCATCCTTGCTCCCAGATAGGCTCCTTTCTCCCACAGTTCTGGGTGTCTCATCCCTGGTTTTTGTCATTCTGCCACCTGGGCTGGCACCTCACCCCCGGGGTGAGGACTGTGACCACATAGGCTGCGTTTTCGCTTTCCTTCCTGTTTTTCAGTCCCTGTCATGCTTGCTGTTTGTTTGGTGAGACAGATCTGCTCAGATTCCCACAACAGGGACACTAATGCATTTTCATTCCTTGACGAGCTCCAGAACAACTTCCTGGCCCTTCTTAGCATCAAACCGGAATAGCAATCCCAGCCCACAAGCAACAGCGGCCACTTAGCCATCTTTGCAATGATGATGATGATGCAACTGTCTTCTTTCCTTTTCCTTTGATGTCAACCCTGGCGGTCAGCAGGAACAGTACTCTGATTCATAGCGTTGGTTTTTGAAACTATTTACCTTCTTAGTAGCTTTATCAGTAAGACAAAGAGATCTTCAGTAGCCACAGCTTTCCCCTGGAAAGAGAAGGAGTGGCCTACATGGCTGCTGGAGTCCTCAGGAACTGGCATGCAAACTTGCCTCTCGCCGGAGGCTTTTTGCCCAAGATTGGCCCAGAGCAGACTCCACAGCGCTCTAGACACGTCTCCTTTTCTCTCAGCTGCCTTTAAAAACCTTCCCCAAACTTTTCCTCACCTGCTGCGTTGCAAGGTTCTAACTGAAATCTACCTCCTCCTAATTTCTACACAAAGGTAGAAAAAAAGTCCAATTCCTCTTTCACATAAAAACAATGCAGTTATTTAAGGACAATTATCAAATATTCTCTCAAATCCTCTTTCTAAGTCTTGGCATTCCCACTTCCTTCAAATGGTTCTCTTATGATATGATTTGGAGGCCCTGCCCGCCTCAGCATTTTCGTTACTTGTCCTCATGCTTTTGGGTGTTGCCTCCTGAACTGAGCATGTTTGACAAAATACAGTGGGACTGACTTCTCTCCTCTTCTGAACTCCTTACTTCCATTAATGCTGCCAACTATGATGGCAGCCAGGCCACTTGCAAACTCATCAGTCTTTTCCACGAATTCTACTGTTAAGCAACGTCTCCCTCATCCTGTATTTGTAAGGTCAGCTTTGAGGGACTAAGATCAGGAACTTAACTTTCTACTATGTATCATCATTTGACCTTTTACTCCCTCCTAGTGACATCCTTTTGACTATAGATTCTGTCATTTGGGCTCTTACCTATCCCTGCCAGTGCTGTACCATCCAGCAACCCATTCAGCATGCTCTCAAGAGACCTCATGTGAGCCATCAATAAAAATATTGACCAGGAGAGGGAAGAAGGCAGAGTCACGTGGCACTCCACTCGAGATATCCTTTGAATTGAACTTGATCAAACTCTTTTGACATAATTGTCCCACAAACGACAGATACAACACACCTCGCCATGAGGACCTCAGGACAGATCTCACCAGACATCTTGCTGAAATCTAGAACCCCTGTACTTGGAGTATTTTACTGTTTCAACAATCTAGTAATCCTGACAATGAAAGAAACCAGGTTAACTGTCATGACTTAGTTTTAGAAGATTCTAGATGGTTTCTGGTCATCGCCACTTCCTGCCTGGTGGCTATAAGTGCCCTCTGCCAACCAGGTGAGGGTTCTGCTCCGATCTGCACCTGTCTACTGGGTACTAGGCTGCCATCTCAGTCCCCCCACTGAGCACCCCACTCCTGTTCTCCCTGCCTCATGACTCAGGCCTCATCTAACCCTTAATACCTGGCCTGACCCCTCCTGGGTCCACGTTCACAGGCAGCCCTGTCAGGTCTGGCCCAGATTCCCCATTCTTCACTATTCCCCAAACTCCAGCCACAGAGGTCTGGGCTCCCTCCATAATTTTTTTTTTTGACGATGACTTCATTAAAGTTCTGTACACAATGTGAGCCTTGACTCACTTGGAAAAGATTTTGGGGGATGCTTAGACACAACATAAAGTTTTTACATACGTAATAAATACAGATCTTCCTCAATTTTCGATGGGGTTGTGTCCTGATAAACCCACTGTAAGCTGAAAATGCATTAGAGAAGTTGAACAAGATTACCAGTTCCCAAAGCTTCTTTTAAAGCTGTAGGAATCTTTACACACGCACACGCACAGCGTCGTTTCACAAGACAATTTATTTGTGTGTGTATTTCAAAAGCAAAAATAAATGAAAAAAGAAAAAAAACCCCGTCCGTTACAACGTAGACATATTCATCCTTCAGCAATCATTGAGGAAGTAAAATGAATCTCAAAGCTGACCTCCTCTCAGAGTTGTGCGAGTCAACAGTAGATTCAATTTCCACGCTGGAACCCACCATTGTAAAGCGGAAAAATTGTAAATCAAACCATCGTAAGTCGGGGACTGTCTGTCATCTGCTGGAGTTTTGTAGAGGATGGATATCCAGGACTCTGTGGTCTGTGGTTTTGGAATTCCCTACCCTAGCCTTTTTTTTAACTTAGGACTTTTTCTGGGTTTCAGGCTAGATACTGGAAGGGGCCAAGGTTGCCTCCCTCGCCTCCTTCACCTGGAGGGCCAGCCCAGAAATAGTACCAATGCTCTTGACCCTAAAAGCTGGTCTGGAGAAGCCTCTTAAACAGGAGCCACTATTCCCTTTCAAAGCAGAGAAGGAGGGGTCACAGCTGAGAAGAGAGCGCCCTCGCAGCCCCCGACCTCTGCTTCCTCCGCAGTTCCCTGGCCAGACTTGTTCAAACCCAGGTGATAGTTGACCATGATAAGAAGTAGACACACGCTTCTGCTGGTCCCCTGAAAGCCAGCTGGGCGAGGACAAAGCTACGCATTCTCGCTGGGCTGAGAACCACTCCTGTCGGTCATGTTTTAAATATTTTAAAGTATTTTTCTCCCTGAGATTCCCAGAACCTGTGCTGTGGACGTGGGCAACCGTAGAGGGGTGATATGAACAGCAGCGGAACAGCAGCCATCAGCCCACATTCCTGTCTCTTACCTTCTGAGTTTTCTGCTACTTCTCCTCAATCCCTAATGTTAACATATTAGGGCGAGGATGGATTACCAAAGCCCAAAGCTTTAGGCTTAAGAAAACAGGTTGGAGAAATGGCTGCCACCTTTTCCTGGGCCGCTGGGAGAGGCTCAGCGCTCACAGAGGTGGAAGTCTACAGGCACTGATGGGGTGATGGGAGGGGCAGGGAGGCTGGTCCTGTTGGGGAATTCCCAGAAAGAGGGGACTAGGCTCCATGAAAAAACTGTAGATGTTGGACTTAAAGTAGTCCCTGAACATGGGAGCTGCTGAGCCCCACCTGCAGGGAAGGAAAGTGCCAGACGCCCCCTGAGATTAAAGGGATTCAAAGCCGGAGCCTGAAGAGGCTTGGGGCTCAGGCTGCTCCGGGACAATTTGAACCTCATTGCCGATAAACGGTTGGGGGAGGCCGACTGGCCTGGAGGACCTAGTCAGCGTTGGTCAGATTGTTTTGAGTACATTTAGCATTTGCTCATTAGTCAACTTCAGGACAAACTTCTGGCTCAAAAGCTGATGATAAGCTAGAAACTGCCTGTACTCTACACCAAAGCCACTTTTTATATCTAAAATTCATTTTGCTGATCTCTAGATAAACCATGACCATTTTCCTCACCTCCAAGAGTTGTTCCTGGCAGGGTCATTTCTCCAGGAACTTATGATAAACCAGTTAGGGTTTCCTCTTATTTTAGCAAAGTTTACTTCGTCTTGGATAGAAAGGACAGAAAAAGGAGAGTGAGGACAAAAACTATTCTGTCGTTTATTATTATTATTATCATTACTGCTGCTATGGCAGTGTCAAGAGTCGCCATCATCTAATGGATGTATAATTTGCTGGTACTTCTGGATTTTATCAAGACGCCTAAGACGTCCTCAGGAGGAATCCTCATATCCTCATGGAGAAGTGTGGGGTGAATGATAGTAGAGTAAGGGGATTTGTAGCTTGCTGGATGTTTATATCAAAAGAATTTTGATTAAGATCAACCTGGGGCGAGTCTCCAGTAGAGTGGCGTGGGGCTCTATCTTCATTCTTCTCCTATTGAATATTTTTATTAATGGCATAGAGAGGACTCCGGTGACCTTCTGATAAAATCTGTGGATGACTCAAAGCTGGGAGGGGGAAGTCAGAGGATAGAATCAGTTGTCAGGAAGGTGGACAAAGGCACTGCCCTGGGGGTAGATATCGCTGGGCACCTTAGACTGATAGGAAAAGGAGAGAGCAAGACCCAGGGAAGCCCACCTCTCCTGCTTTATCTCCACAAGGAGCTTCCCTCCGCATGCCTGAAGCTGTGTTGAAAAATCTGTTGATAACCCAGCCTCCAAACCACTCAAGCGCCCGGGGCCTTTATCTTTCCTGCTGCTCAGCATGGCATCTGCTGGGAATGAGAGATGCCATCCCTCTGGCAGAGCATCCTTGCTGTTTCACCCCCATGCGGCCTCCTGGAGGACACTGACCTTCTAGTCCTGGCCCGGCCTGGAGCAGAGTATTTCTGAGGCTCCCTCCCATCCGCAGCCCTGGTTAGTGCCCTGTTTCCCCTCGTGTTCCCTCAATAACCTGAAAAAGAAAAAATGAGGAAAGAGTCTGCTTCAGCCCCCGAAAATTCTGGCATTCTACACACGACTCCAGTTTAGCATAAGCATTCCTGAAACGGCCGCTTCCCAGAAGGGGTCCTGAGGGAAGTTTCTCAGATAAAATACAGGATGTCCAGTTATGTTTGAATCTCAGATGAAGACCAAATGATTTTTTGGTACGTCCCATGCAATACTACAAAATGACTTGTTGCCTGTGTGAAATTCAAATGTCACCGGGTGTCAGGTATTTTTATTTGCTAAATCTGGCAGCCCTACCCTGCGCGCAGCCAAGGCAGGTCAGAGGTGACTGCCAGGGGACCCTCAGGAGGCCTGGCCTGGCCCACTTCCAGCCCAAATCGCCTTTCACCTAACGGAATGCAGACCCCCAAACCACACACACACACTTCCTCCTTCGCTCCTGTGGGCTCCTCAGGCCCTAGTCATCTCCACTGGCCTGGGGCCAGCCCTCCCATCAGGGCTGAATCTAGCCTTATGGGTCTAGGGGCTGCCACTGGCTTTCTACCCGCCCCCAAGGAGCCTCACTTGGCCCTGAGGCCAGCCATCCAGAGCAAATCTGATGCCATCAGACATGATGACTGTTTACATCTGGGCTCTGCTTCTGGCTCATTCACTTATTTGGCAAATATCTATGCGGGACCCACCGTGTCACAGGCATTGTGTTGACCACAGGGGCACTGGGGTGGGCCCAGCAGACAAGCATCTGCCCTCACAGAATTGACAGCCTCATAGGGGAGGCGCTTCTCAGGGACGGCACAGGTAAGTATAGGATTACCAACAGTGATGAGTGCTATGAAGGAGCATACGGGGAGCTTCGAGACCGTGAGGCAGAGGTCTGCTCTAGTCTAGGAGGCTTCTTGGAGCTGGGCCTGGAGGGGAAGAGCCTGCTAGAAAGAGGTGAGGGGTCAGGAAGAGCTTTCCAAGTAGAGGAGAGAGCCTGACTGCAGGCTGGTGGGGCAGGCTCGGGGAGCCTGGCACTTTCCAGGGCCGAGGAGAGGCCAGTGTGCAGGGCAGCCTTTTACCCACGTCATCTCCTCTCTTCCTTTTCCTGCCCAAAGTCTCATGCAGGGCCCGTTACGCAACTTGTGGATCCAGTACAAAATGAAAAGGCCGGGTCTTGTCTTCCACAATTATTAAGAATTTCAAGATGGCAACAGCAGGGCATTAAACTAAGCCTGGACCCTTCTGAGGACCGGGCCCTGCCGGTGCAACCGCCCGGGTCACACGCCCAGGAGGCTGGTCCTGGTCTCCTGATTCATGTATGTGTCAGGTCAGGGACTGGATCTGAGTCTTCTGCCTAGGAAGACACCTTACAAGGCTAGTTACTGGAGGCTTCAGAGCAAACCAGGCAGGCACAGGCTGGCGGACATGACTCTGAGGACTGGCTGATCCTTCACCTTCTGGCTCTGTTTCCCCAAATGTAACAGAGATGGTGACACCGTCTGTAGAGGGCTGATAGTGGCCCCCAAAGATATCGGGTCCTAATCCATGGAACCTGTGAATTTGACCTGATTTGGAAAAAAGGGTTTTTGCAGATGTGATTCAGTTAGGGATCTTGAGATGGAGAGAGTAACCTGGATTATCTGAGTGGGCCCTAAAAGCAATCACGTGTCTTTAAAAGAGAAAGGCAGAGGGAGATTTACACACAGAGGAGAAGGCAAGGAGAAGACGGACAGAGAGAGATTTGAAGATGCCGGCCTTGAAGATGAGAGCGATGCAGCCGCAAGCCAAGGCCTGCCGGCCTCCCCCAGAAGCTGGAAGAGGCGAGGAGCAAATTCTCCCCCAGAGCCTCAGAGAGCGTGTGGCCCTGCTGACACCTTGCTTTGGGTCCAGTGGTACTGATTTTGTGTTTCTGCCCTCCAGAGCTGTAATAGACTAAGTTTCTGTTGTTTTAAGCCACAGAGTTTGTGGGAATTTGTTACAGCAACCACAAGAAACTAAAACACCCACCTCCTGGGATTTTTTAAATAAAAGCTTTATGGAGATGTATATCATAAAACATAGCATTTATTTATTTAAAGTGTACAATTCAATGGTCTTTAGTAAATTCACCGAGTTGTGCAACCATTACCACATTCAACTTTAGAACATTCTAAGTACCCCTAAAAAGAAACCCTACACCTGTTAGCAGTCATTTCTATTTCTCCTAACTCGTCTAGACCTGGGAAACCACTAGTCTACTTTCTGTCTCAATGGATTTACCTATTCTGGACACTTCATATAAGTAGAGTCACAGGATATGTGGCCTTTCACGTTCTGCTTCTTTAACTTAACATGATGTTTTCAAGCGTCATCCATATGGTAGCATGTATCAATACTTCATTCTTTTTATTGTCAAATAACATTCTAATGTACAGATTTACCACATTTTATCAGTTGATGGACATCTGAGTTGTTTCTATATTTTGGCAATTATTAATAACGCTGCTATAAACATTTGAGTAAAAGTATTTGTGTAGACACGTTTTCATTTCTTTTGGATATGTACCTAAGAATGGAATTGCTGCTGGGTCATATGGTAACTCTGTTTTTAACCTTTTGAGGAAGTGCCAGATTGTTTTCCAAAGTGGCTGCATCATTTTATAATCCCACCAGCAATGTATGAGGCTTCCAGCTTTTCCACATCCTCATTGACACTTACTATATTGTCTGTCTTTTTAATTATAGCTATCCTAGTGAGTGTGACATGATTTGTTGTAGTTTTGATTTGCAATTCCCTAATGACTAATGATGTCGAGCATTTTTTCATGTGCTCATTGGCCATTTGTATATCATCTTTGGAGAAATGTCTATTCAAGTCCTTTGCCTATTTTTTAAAATGGTTGTCCTTTTATTGTTAAGTTGTAAGAGTTCTTTATATTTTCTGGATCCTTATCAGATATATGATTTCCAAATATTTCCTCCCATTCTGTGGATGGCCTTTCATTTTCTTGATGGTGTCCTTTGCAACACAAAAATTTTTAATTTCACTGAAGTCCAATTTATCTATTATTTTTCCTTTATTGCTTGTGCTTTTGAGAACAGAAGGCACGAATACCTGTTGGAGGTTGCACTTCAGTGCCTGGGACATGGTGGCTCTCTTGTCTCTCTTCCCAGGCCAGTGACCAGGTGACTCAGGGCAGAAGAGATCAGGCCCCGTGGCCCCTTGGGCTATCGTGTGGCTGATCTGTGTTAGGGCCCACTTGTCCTTTAGGCCTAGGAGGCACGGTGCCAGGGCCTGAAATACTTTTAGGGGCCCAGAAAAAAAAATTTTTTAATCGGAAGAATAAAAAAGAGCTTTTAGTAGAAAGAAATGTTTTAATACATATAATACTAATATATTCTTGTTTATACCAGTGCAGTTGTAAAATATAATTAAAATTTATTTTTTATGGAGGAAGGGGCCCAGGGAGGCAAAAATGCCTACAGCCATGAATCATAATACAGTCCTGTCCCCTGTCATTGGAGGGGGGCCTCCAGCAGGTGATGGAACAGCACTGACCCCTCCACACTGTCCCAGTCTGCCTCCCTTTGGCCCAGCTGTCCAGCTTTGTGAGGGGCAAGATGGAGGCTATGAGGACAGCACACGGGTGGGCATTGAATTAGGGACTTTGAGGCCCTCCCCTTGAGTTCATGAAGACAGCTGAGTTGCCAGGGCAGCAATTTAGATGGGGCAGGCTGGGGCTCAAACCAGACCTACAACTATTGTTTTCATTACTCTTGTTTTCATTGTTACTATGTTCTTACTGTGCTCTGCTGGTTAAATGTGCTTTCAAATGCTAGCTCTTGATCGTCATAACAAGCCTGTGAACTGGGTAGAGTGGGCATATTCCCATTTTATAGGTGAGGAAAGTAACCTCAACCAACACACTATTAAACTGCAGAGAAGAGACTGGAACCCCAGGCTTCTGATTTGCGTATTAGTACACGCACATTCTCCCACTGGGATGACTTCTCAATCCAGTGAATGAGGCATTAGTCCTGGTCATCAACTCACCAAGGTTAATTAATCAGACTTGTGGTCACAGGCTGGGGGAAAGGCCGATGTCTTATTTCCCATCACCGCAATCAGGAACTAGACGGGAGGTCAGCCACGCCTGGTGCCGACAGCTCTCCGGCATGGCTACTGTCTGCCACCCCCCGCCCTTCCGCCCTTACCCCACCCCAGCTTCTCAGGAAAACAACTTCCTGAGGATTAGTCCAGCAGTTAGCTTTTTCATGCAGCGAATGAATTAATATGATTTGAAAGCAGAAGCACAGCAGGTAGAAACCGCTTAGTCTCACTTGAGTTCCCTTCGCAGAGAAGGGGAAGAAGGTAGGGGCACCGTGGGAGAATTATGGTCCTGGGTGAGCGTGTCACGCCTGGTGGGAGCACCTGGCTCTTCATCCTTGGCAACGTAGGAGTCAGTTTCTTGATTATTTACCAAGGAGCTAAAACAGTTGTAGGGAATCTTTTTTTTTTTTTTTTTCTGATCAAGGAATCCACTAAGGACAAGGGCAAGGCAGGGGGAAGGTATGTGAGGGCCACACACATACAAAAAGCCACTCAATTGACTGTGTTTAAGAAGGTGAAATAGAAAACATTCCATTCATACATACATTTTTAATTTTTGATAAGACATTGATACCTTATAAATAAAGAGTCAGGCACATGATCATCTTTCCAATGAATAAAATAAATGATGGAGAATATGCGTTTCGGTTGTTGTATCATAGCCAATGGATGAGAGAGCTGGAAGAGATTTCCACGAGAACTAGAAGGAGGGGTTCTCATGGAAAGAGAGAGACAGGGAGACAGACAGTCAGACAGACCCATGGAGAGTAGCGGAGAGGGGCTCTCCTATGAGGATCCACATGTCCTGTGAAGGACTGGCCCGATGTTGACTTGGCTCCTGGGGCCTCAACACAGGTCACCTTCGCGGTATTGTCTGGGGTGGGGAGGGGTGGATACAGCACCCGTTTCAAATGATTTGCAACACTCTGAGGCACAGCTTTTACTTTAAAATTCAATTTCTTAATTTAATTTTTAATAGGTAACACATTCACATGATTTAAAAACTGAAAAAGGCACAAGGGTTTACAATGAAGAGTACACTGAAAACTATAAAACTTTGCTGAGGGAAAGTACAAAAGACTTTAGCAACTGGAGAGAGATACGTTGTTCACGGATCAGAATACTCGGGGTTGTTGAGATGTCAGTTTTCCCCAAATTGATTTATAGATTCAATGCAATTCCAGTCAAAATCTCAGAAGGCGATTTTTGGTGAAAATTGAGAAGCTGATTTTAAAGTTCATACGGAAGTGCAAAAGCCCTAGAATAGCCCCAAATAACTTACAAAGGAAGAAAAAAGTTTGAGGATTCACGCTCCCTGACTTCAAGATGTATTATAAAGCTACAGAAATCAAAATAGTGTTGTACTGCAGAAAGATAAACAAATCAATCAATGGAACAGACTCCGGAAATAAACCTACCCATATATGGATAACGGATTTTCAGCAAAGGTGCAGAGAGAATTCCCTGGAGAAAAGATAGTCTTTTCAACAAATGATGCTAGAACAATTGACATCCATATGCAAAAGAAAAAAGAACTTTGATCCACACTTTGTATCATATACAAAAGCTAACTCAAAATAGATAATAGATCTAAATGTAAAAACATGGGGGCAAATCTTCGTGACCTTGGTAAGCATAGATTTCTTAGATGAAACACCAAAAGGATGACCCATAAAAGAAAAAATTGATAAATTGGACTTCATTCTTTAAAAATTTAAAACTTCTGCTTATCAAAGAGACCATTAAGAGGATAAAAAGACACACCACAAACTGGGAGAAAATATTTGCAAATCACATAATTGATAAAGGGCTTGTATCCAGAATATATAAAAAACTCTAAAAACACAATACCAAGAAAACAAACAACCTAACTAAGAATTGGGAAAAAGATTTTAATAGACACATCAGATGGCAAATAAGCACATGAAAATATGCTCAATATCATTGGTCATTAGGAAAATGCAAATTAAAACCGTGATAAGAAATCACAACACTCCCCACCAGAATGGCTAAAATTAAAAAGATTGACCTGCCAAGTTTTGGTGAGGATGTGGAGCAACTGGAACTCTCATACGTTGCTGGTGGAAAAGTGAAATGATACAATCAAGTTTGGAAAACAGTTTGGCAGTTCCTTAAAATGTTAAACGTACACCTACTGTATAACCCGGGCATTCCTCTCTTAGGTATTTACTCAAGAGAAATGAAAGTGTGTGTCCACACAAAGGCTTATTCATAGCAGCTCTATCCATATTAGCTCAAAATTGGAAACAACCCAAATAGTCCATGAATAGGTGAATGGATAAACCAGTTTGTTAACTGGTATATTCATGCAATGGAATGCTACTGAGCAAAAAGGAATGAAATATTGATCATGTTGATTAAAAGAAGATAGACCAAGAACAAAAAAAGTACATACCATATGATTCCATTTATATAAAATTCTAGAAATGCAAATGAACCCATGGTGACAGAAAGCAGATCAATGTCTGCATGGGGACTGGTAGGTGTGGGAAGGGTGCAGGGAGGGAAGGAGTGCCAAGAGGAACAAGGAAACTTTTAGGGGTGATTGTATGTTCATCTTCCTAATTGTGGTGGTCGAGTCAAGAGGTATGTATAAAACAACAGTTTTCTAATTGTACCTTTTAAATATGTGCAGTTTATTGTATGTCAGTTATAACTTGATAAACCTGTTAAAATTTTCCATTTCTTAACTAAAAGTTTAAAAGTTAATACAAAAAAAAGGTCATACAGTCCCAGAATTTAAAAGCTAAAATGTACAAAAAGGTTTAGAATGAAAAGTTCCCAGCTGCCCAGTTTCCACCACCCGTCCCCATACCACAGACAAGAGGAATCATTTGCGTTGCTATAGACTTTGCAGAAGTTAATGTTGACTGTCTGGGAAATAGCCTAGTCAATAGTAATTAACAAGGTAAACAACAGTTTACCTACCCTTAGAGAGTCAGTTAATCTCTAGGAGACCCTGCTAGTCAATGTCCAGCATTGAAAGAACACATTGTAATCCTTTTGCCTATTTCCAAATTTCAGATACTTTTTCTTATGTTATCTATCTGTTCACATCCTTTGCCCGTTTTTTTTTCTTTGTGATTCTGAGAGCTCTTTACATACTAAGAGAGGTTAGCTCTTTCTCCATGATGTGAATTGCAAATATTTTTTTTCCGGTTTGTAGTTTTTACTGAACTTTTTTTTTTTTTTGGTAAAGCAGAATTTTTTTCATGAAGGACAATTTATCAATCTTTTATATTATGACTTCCGGATTTTAAGTCATAGTTAAACCAGCCTTTGCCATTCCAAGGTCCTAGGAATTTTATCCTGCTTTCTTCTAGAACTTTCATGGTTTCATTTGTACCTTCAGATGATTGATCCATTTAGAATTCGTTCTGGTGTGTGGTATAAATTGTGGGATGTAGTGTTTCTACTTTTCTTTTAAAACGTTAACACATTCTTTTAAAATTGATGTCATAACAGTTTATAACATTGTGAAATTTCAGTTATACATTATTATTTGTCAGTCACCGTATATATGCACCCCTTTACCCCTTAAACCCACCCTCAAACTCCCTTTCCCTCTGGTAACCACTAATCTGTTCTCTTTGTCCATGTATTTTTTTATCTTCCACGTTATGAGTGAGATCGTACAGTATTTGTCTTTGTCTGGCTTATCTCACTTAACAAAATACCCTCATGTTCCATCCATGTTGTTGCAAATGGGACAATTTTGTCTTTTTTATGGCTGAGTAGTATTCCATTGTATATATACCACATCTTTATACATTCATCAACTGCTGAGCACATGGGTTGCTTCCACATCTTGGCTATTGTGAATAAAGCTGCAATGAACATAGGGGTGCATAAGTCTCTTTGAATTTTTGATTTCAAGTTCTTTGGATAAATATCCAGTAGTGGAATAGCTGGGTCATACAGTATTTCCATTTTTAATATTTGGAGAAATCTCTATGCTGTTTTGCATAGTGGCTGCACCAGTTTGCATTCCCACCAGCAGTATATGAGGGTTCTCTTTTCTCCACATCCTCTCCAACATTTGTTGTTTTTTGTCTTGATAATTATAGACATTCTAACGGGTGTAGGGTGATATCTCATTGTAGTTTTGATTTGCATTTCCCTGCAAATGATTATTAGTGATTTTGAACATCTTTTCATGTGTCTGTTGGCCATCTGTATATCTTCTTTGGAAAAAAGTCTGTTCATATCCTCTGCCCATTTGTTGATCAGGTTGTCTGTTTTTTTATTGTTGAGTTGTATCAGTTCTTTATATATTTTGGAAATTAACCCCTTGTTGGATATATGATTTGCAAATATTTTCTCCCAGTCAGTGGGTTGTCTTTTCGTTTTGTGCCTGGTGTTCTTTGCCTTGCAGGAGCTCTTTAGTTTGACGGAGTCCCACTTGTTAATTTTTTTCTTTTGTTTCCCTTGCCCAAGTAGACATGGCATTTGAAAAGATCCTTCTAAGACCCATGTGAAAGAGTGTATTGCCTGTATTTTCTTCTAGGTTTCTTATGATTTCACGTCTTACCTTCAAGTCTTTAATCCATTTTGAATTAATTTTTTTTTTAAAGATTGACACCTGAGCTAACAACTGTTGCCAATCTTCTTCTTCTCTTTTTTTTTTTTTCTGCTTTATCTCCCCAAACTCCCCTGGTACATAGTTGTATATCTTAGTTGCAGGTCCTTCTAGTTGTGGCATGTGGGACACCACCTCAACGTGGCCTGATGAGTGGTGCCATGTCCGCACCCAGGATCCAAACTGGCGAAACCCTGGGCTGCCGCAGTGGAACACGCGAACTTAACCACTCGGCCACAGGGCTGGCCCCTTTTTTGAGTGAATTTTTGTGTATGGCGAAAGATAATGGTCTACCTTCATCCTTTTGCATGTGGCTGTCCAGTTTTCCCAACACTATTTATTGAAGAGACTTTCCTTTCCCCATTGTATATTCTTAGCTCCTTTGTCGAAGATTAGCTGTCTGAAGATGTGTGGTTTTATTTCTGGGCTTTCAATTCTGTTCCACTGATCTGTGTGTCTGTTTTGGTACCAGTACCATGCTATTTTGATTACTATAGCTTTGTAGTATATGTTGAAGGCAGGGATTGTGATGCCTCCAGCTTTATTCTTTTTTCTCAGGATTGCTTTAGCTATTCTCTTGTTACCCCATATGAATTTTAGGATTCTTTGTTCTATTTCCATGAAGAATGTCATTGAGATTCTGATTGGGATTGCACAGAATCTGAAGATTGCTTTACATAGCATAGGCATTTTAACTATGTTTATTTTTCCCATCCATGTGCATGAAATATCTTTTCATTTCTTTATATCATCATTGATTTCTTTCAATAATGTCTTATAGTTTCCATTGTATAGGTCTTTCACCTCCTTGGTTAAATTTGTTCCTAGATATTTTATTCTTTTTACATTAGCACTTATTTTTGAAATAAAGCTTAGTTTTCTCCCAGTGTTCTAAAAGTATTAGCATTGTGTATGAAACAATGACTAATTTTTAAAAGTTTACTTTGGAACTTAGGGGCATGGGGTGGGACATTTATCACTATTGCTTAAATGTCACTTTGAGAAGCAAAAGCTGCTTACTCTACAGTATGTAAAAGTTACCTTTGAAGCCAACATTTATTTTATTACTCATTGTGTTTCCTGCCAAATCAAAATTTGGTAGATGGGTGGGGGCAATTTCCAGTAGGTTGCCAAAGAAGACGGTTTACAGTGGAGAATGAAAAACACAAAACAACAAAAGTAAATAATACAAAACATAGAAAAAAATTCCTTTATGCATGCATTGCTCTTCAACAGCTCTTATCGAAACTTTGATTGAACCATAGATGAGAGAGAAGAATCGTTCTCTAACTAGAAGCCATCGCTTCTCGGTATTTACCTTGAGGCAGAGAAGTCTTTCCTTTCTATGTCCCGGTTCAAATCTGACTTAGCTTTACCATGTGGCAGTATTAGAGGGTAGCATTTCAGAAACAGCATGGCACCCTGGCCTCAAGGCAACGATAATCAAATCCAGACAGTACGGTTAACTTGTCTTCTTTCACCCAGACAATCATCCATTCTACTAATGGGTTTTGATCTACTGGGTACCAGACACTGTCCCTGCCAGTATTCCACTCAGAGGAAGACTACAGAAAGTGTCTGACAGAGGGAAGACTAGGGAGGTGAGGGGGCGCAGAGGAAGGGCAGCTCAGCGTGCAGAAGATGGGGGAGAATTCTGGAGAAGTTGATGCCTAAAAAGAGTTACGATGAATGGGCATGAATTAGCCAGAAAAGAAGAGGAAGAAGAGTACCCCAGACAGGAACAACATTGGCAAAGACATTGACACATGACGTGTTCCGGGAACTATAAATTCTAGCAACCAGAATGTAGGGGTATGGAAGGAAGCTGTGAGAGACCAGGCTGGAGAGGTAAGCAAGGGCTGGACAGTGGAGGATTGTAAACTGACTTTTCCCTGGAAGGCAATGGGTAACCATTACGAGGTCTCCCTGAGGAACCTGCAATTTTCTGGAAAAGTCAGGCCTGTCCCATGGCCTTGCTAGGAAAGGCAGGAGGTCCAGATTTATGCTGTGTGAAAAGAGCCTCCTTGGGAGGCCACAGGAGAAGCAGAGAGATCTTGCTGAGTGTCCAAGGAGAGAAGTCCTTTTGGGTGGAGGTTGGAGGGAGGCACCCTGCCATGAGATGGGGCCCCCAAACTCAGGCGAGAGGAGGGAGGGTCAGGAGTGCTGAGACAAATGTCACTTGTATCTTTTTTTCCCTAAAAACCTAAAAACAAAGCAGCTGCATTCAGTGGCCTCTCAGGAAGGCCAGTCATTTCCTGAGGAGATATCAGGCTGGCCCAGGCATTGTTCCCAGTTTCCAGCAATGGCCGCCATTACCTGATCAGTGCCACAGCCAGTCTCTCTGCAGCACCCGGAGAAGTTACCAGAGTGGTCTCTCTGCTTTTCACAGCGCGGGTTTCTCATCTGTGGCACGTGGAAAGCATCTTCTGCCCCAGGGGCATGGCCCGAATGCAGAACTAACTGTGTGAAGACGTCTCTCTCAGGATGCATCAGGGGTGGGCCCGAGAGGGCAAGATGTGGCTCAGAGTCCTGCTGACACTTCTGCTCTGTGAGTTTTTATTCCCTTCTCACATTAGTTAAACTTTAGGAGAATTGAAACTAATTAAATCAACATATTCTGTCTTTTCCAGGTTCAAGCCTTGAGGGTCAAGAAAACTGTGAGTTGCGAAGTTTTTACCTAGTTTCATTGTCTTTCTGTGATTCTTGAAACTCATGTAAGATCGCTTGGGTTTAATGTTTATAACAGTTGAGAAAAATATTCCATTTGAGAGCTAAATTTTATTTCTTTCTGGCATTTTTAGGAGGTTTTAGAACAAAACGCTTGTACTGAACCAAGATCTAATTAGCTTGTTCTAGAAGTAGCATACATTTTCTAGATCCTAGTGAACTGCTATCTGTTAGGATTGGGCAAGTGATAAAAAAGTGAATGATTCCATAATTTGTTTTTTGTTGTTCTACCATAAATTTCTCGATTTCGTATTCAACCCCATCCTCAATCGTTTTTTTTTTTTTAAAGATTTTATTTTTTCCTTTTTCTCCCCAAAGCCCCCCGGTACATAGTTGTGTATTCTTCGTTGTGGGTTCTTCTAGTTGTGGCATGTGGGACGCTGCCTCAGCGTGGTCTGATGAGCAGTGCCATGTCCGCGCCCAGGATTCGAACCAACGAAACACTGGGCCGCCTGCAGCGGAGCGCGCGAACTTAACCACTCGGCCACGGGGCCAGCCCCCTCAATCGTTTTTATTCACAAATGAGATATGATCAATTTGTTAGATTCACGAGAACAGAACTCAGTTTAAATTGTGGTGATGACTTTCTCCTAAATGATCCAAAATAGATGTTGGATTTCACTTCCCATCCACCCACGAGGCTGTGGTTACACCCGCAGTACTTGGGGCTTGTGCACAGGAAGGGGCTTCTCCCTATCTTTGATGTCTGGTTTGTCATCCAATTTAGAGCTAATTTTGAATCTTAAGATAAGTGGGCTTTGTTTTGCTTCACCTGGAGCCACGTCAAGGAGGGGGCTCGGCTGAGTCTGGGAGCTGAATGGAATGGGAGCCCACAGAACAGGATCCCTGTGTCAGAGGTCACTTCAGTAGGGAAAGCATGGGGGTGACTGGGTTGCAGACAGTTGTACAGCTCTTTGGAGATGAGGTACATGGGCAATGCTGGTTTGTTGAGCCAAAGCTTAGAGCAATGGTTCCTGATGGGGCGGGCTAGTGTGGCTACTAGCAAAGCCGGTCTGTGGGTCTCCTGCTCGACAGTCCATGTGCTTCGGTGGTCATTTGACCCCCAGGGTAACCCACGGAGGCAGGATATCCATTATCTTCATAATCATCCTAATTGATCAATGATGTTTCTGCACCTCAGAGAAATAACCAACTTGTCCATATGAGAGAGAGTTAGCAGGGCATCGGTACCAGAACCTCCGCTGTCCGAAACCCGACAGTCTGTCTGGAGCCATAGGCCTGACTCAAATCTTTAAAGCCACTTTTACTTTGCCTCTTCGAGCCTTTTTGTCAGTCTGTAAAACGGGGATGATAAGAGAATCGATCACAGAGTCAGTGTGAAGATGAGACTGGATAAAAGGAGGTGACTTACCTGCCCTGTATGCAGTGGTTAATACTATCTGGTCCTAGCCTACCTTTACAGTCAGGGCTCCTGCATCCCACATCCCTGTCCACGAACCCCTTGCTCTTGTCCAGACGGCGCCCTGCCAACACCCGTGCTTCTGGGCTTCTGCGTCTCTTGCTCTGGACATCCTGTTTCCCAGGACCTCCATTCTCTCCCATCTCCTTCCCCACCTCCCTTCCCAGGGTTCCTAGGGAAAGTCCTTCAGACCTTCAGGGGTGACCTCAGGACAGCAGGACTTAGAGCAGGGAGGCTCTCCCACTGCTTCCTCAGGCCTCCATCTTGTTTTACACTTGAGGAGACTGAGGCTGAGAGTCCATAAGGTACTCGTGCCTGGTCAACACTGGTTGTTAGCAGAGTGGAGGCCAGGACCCAGGCCTCCCATTCCTTAGGCCACCCAAGACCACGCTGATGCGTTTGACATGCATGACCTGCCAGCTTCCTCCACGTTGCCTGCTTTCGGTGGCTGAGGTCCTTGGTCATCCTTGGCCCTTTCCCTCCTTTGATCGCAGGCCCCCAACCCCCTCAGCCGGCCTGCCTCAGGAGATGACCTCAGCTCCATCCTCACCTAGAAAACAGTGCTGTCTGGGGGGAACTCCCTCAGCTTCCCGCCCTGCCCTGGCTGCAGGCTTATCTGCCTCCCCACCCATCCTCCCAGCTTCCCTCCCGCTTTCAGAGGAGACGTCTACCCCGTGGCCAACCAGGGCCAGCCTGTCCACCTGGGCTCTGAGCCCATCCCTCACTTCGCCTCCGGGGCGTCTCAGTCTATCATTTATTCAGCTCCCCACTCCACTTTCAGTATCTCTTCCTCCTCCTTCTGGCTCTTTTCCCTCAGTCTATAAACACGATTAGTAGCTCTTATTTTTTTAGGAGAAAGAAAAAGCACAAACAACCCCCTCCCCTCCATTTATCTTGTGTCCTCCTATCTACCCATTTCCTTCCTCAAACTTCTCCCAAGTCTAGTTTATAAGCGCCGTCTCTGCTTCCTCACCTCTCAGTCACCCCTCACTCAGCAATCTGGCCTTGGCCTCCACCCCTCCCTGCCATTGGAATCCTTTCACCAAGGGGTCACCAAAGACCTCCTGATGCCAGCCGTCGCGAAGCCTCCCAGCCCTCAGCTCTCTGGGCCCTTGTGCTGCCTCGGCAGGAAGCCTCCTCCTGACCTCCTAGACCTCTTCCCAGTGTTCTCCGGTCTCTCCGCAAACCCTCCTCCTTCTCCCACAGGGGCGTCTTGGACTCTGGACTTTGACGGGGTCTGACCTCCATCCCCTGGTCTCTGCAGGCTCCGTGATCTTCTCCTCTCTGGAGCTCAACCCCATCTCTATGCCTCCACATGCCCGCTGCCCATCCCCTCCCCTCGGTCCAGTGGAGCCCTGGGCTGTCCTCTGAGCATTATGCAGGGCCAATGGGTGACATCTCCTAGTTGTCCGCCAGGCCACTCAAAGCCAGCTGCACCACCATGGCTTTGAGTCCGCACTGATCTTTTTCTGGAGTTCTCTACTTCAGTTGGCGGCACCCATAGCCTCCTGGGCATGCAATCCAGGAACTTTACCTTCCACTCTTTGCCTCAATCTCCATATCCAGTCAAACAAGTCTTTTTTTTTATTGTAATAAAATACACGTAATATAAAATTTTATTATGAATGGCATTTAGTACATAGTACATAATAAATTCATAGTTGTGAAAATATCACCACTGTCTAGTTCCAGAACATTTTTTTTTTTCCTTTTTCTCCCCAAAGCCCCCCGGTACATAGTTGTATATTCTTCATTGGGGGTCCTTCTAGTTGTGGCATGTGGGACGCTGCCTCAGCGTGGTCTGATGAGCAGTGCCATGTCCGCGCCCAGGATTCGAACCAACGAAACACTGGGCCGCCTGCAGTGGAGTGTGCGAACTTAACCACTCGGCCACGGGGCCAGGCCCTAGTTCCAGAACATTTTGATCACTCCAAAAAATAAATCCTTTTGTGTCCACTAAATATTTCTCGAGTCCACTCCTTCCTTTATTCCCACTGTGCTGGCCTCATCAGCTTCCACCTGAACCCTTGTCCAAGCTGTTGCAGGCCTCTGGTCTCTCCCTCCAGCCCACAGTGATCTTTCTAAAACTCCAGTGTCGTCCTATCACCGCCCCTTGAAGACCCTCCGGACAGGGCCCAGCTTGTCAGCACAGTGGGCAAGGCCCTCTGGCCTGGTACCTTTTGCCTGGCCCACCTGGCCCTCTGGCCCCACACTTTGGTTTCTGTCACTGCCTGGGCCCAGAAGCATTGGTTTCTCACGCCCCTGGGCCCTGGTACGTGCTGTTCTCCTGCCAGAGCACCCCGCCACCTGTTCTTGGCCCGGTCCAAAGCTCGGTTCAGAGGTGACTTCCTTCAGATTTTTCTTGGCCTCTCCTAGGCCACCCTTCCTCTTGGTGCTTACATCAGCATACTCTAGTTATCTGAGTCCCCACCAGCCCACACAGTCTAGGACAACAGAGATGATTTCTTGCTCACCAAGTAAGCCCAGCACAGGTGCTTGATAAATGTCTCATTGAAAGAGGCTCAACTGAACCTGGGCATGCTTGAGATTCAGACGAGACGGGTCAGCACACTCTATGCTGAGCATCAAAACTCAGCAGGGATTCCATGCTTCTTGGCTGCCTGTAACTCTTCCTGACAATGGCAGGTCCTCCCCCACACCCCTTTCTTTCTGAGTCATTTCCAGGTTGAGTGCCAAGTGACCATCTGAATCATGATGCCTCATCTTCCCGGGGAGCACCAGCATCCGCTGACTGGTGGCTTGAGGTAGAGGGAAGCAGGCCCCTTCGTTTTAGGGTTTGAGGATTTGGCACTGTGGTCCCCGGGTGCCACATCTGTGCTGTAGTGACTTTGTGACTTTGGATCCTCCTCCAGCAGGCTTCGTCTCTCCAGGTTGAAAAGATTTGACCTTTTTTTTTAAGTTAGCTTTTTTTTTTTTCTTAAGATTGGCACCTGAGCTAAAAACTGTTGCTAATCCGCTTCCTTTTTTTTTTTTCTGCTTTTTCTCCCCAAAGCCCCCCAGTACATAGTTGTATATTTTTAGTTGTGGGTCCTTCTAGTTGTGGCATGTGGGATGCCGCCTCAGCATGGCCTGATGAGTGGTGCTATGTCCACGCCCAGATTTCGAACCAGCAAAACCTGGGGCCGTCCAAGAGGAGCGCATGAACTTAACCATTCGGCCACGGGGCTGGCCCCAGATTTGACCTTTTTAGGCTGTTCCACAACCCTGTCCTTCCTTCGCAACAGTTCTGCACCTTTTGGGTTCCATAAGGAAAGCTGTGGATTCTTTCTCCAGAAAAACGTACACGTGCATGTAATTGGAGGTGGTTCATAGGCCCCATAACACCCACCTGTGAACCTTTGGGGCCCCAGGTAGCCCAGGTTGTGAACACTCTATTGCGTAAATAGTGAGACCTACACACAGTAATCCAGTTTGGCTGTTCCCAGCAATTTTTTCACAAACAGGATAATGTTTTCCATATTATCTTAATAATCAGGTAGAGATTTTTGAGGACTGATTGCTTGATTGATTTGGGTTACCCTAAAATTTAGTGGCTTAAGAAAACAATTTATTATCTCACACAGTTTCTGGTGGTCAGGAGTCTGGGAGCGGCTTCGTTGGATAGTTCTGGCTCAGGTCTGTTGGGAGATTGCAGATAAAATGTGGGTCAGGATTACGGTTATCTGTAGGCTAGTCTGAGGCTGGGGGTCTGCTTTCAAGCTCATTCATGTGGCTGTTCCTCACCACGTAGACCTCTCTAGCTCACGACCTAGTCCCTGGCTTTGCTCAGAGTAAGTGATCTCAGAACAGGAAAGAGTGACCAAGACGAGGGTTGCAATGTCTTTTATAATCGAATCTTAGAAATGACATACTAGCACTTCTGCAGTATTGTTAGTCACAAGACCAACCCTGGTACGGTGATGAAGAGCCACACGTAGGTGTGAATACTAGAAGGCAAAGCTGATCGGCGGCCATCTCAAAAGCTGGCTACCACAACGATGGTGGTGGAGGTGGTGGAGGCGGTGGGAAAAGCTATGCTGCTGTTTTAGTCGCATCAAGTCAGCGAGGTTTTGGGTTAAGTTGAAGAGCTGGGATTCATATCTTGATCAATTTTCTAAGATGCTTTCCCTTTTTCAGTCCTGCCCTCCTTTCTTCTCCCTTATCTGTTCCAGCTGGCCATGGGAATCCTACCTATGAATTGGTTGAGTTAATTCATTAAGCAGGTGTGTTTTAGAGTTGCTTAGAGAAATAAGATGGCAGAAGTACCCCATGCTAGTGGATATATCCTCTCTAAAAACCACCACCTGATGCTTTCGCCACGTTTGCTTAAAATTGCTAAAAAGCAATACAGCTCCTTAAAAAGGAAATGAACTGGTCAGTAGGAGACCCAGGCAGGGACGGTGCTGAGGCTGGAAGGGCTGGAGTAGGGAAGAATTGTGAAATGCAGACTGAACTCCAGGCGGGCAGAAACTGTGCCTGTCTCACTCTTCTCTGAACCTCCAGTCCTGGGTGAAATGTCTGGCACAGAGAAGACCCCTTAAATGTCTGCTGAATGAATGGTGCTAAGGAAGAGGGAAGGGACTGTCAACCAGGGACAGGCACTGGGCAGTGCATACTCTGTGACTTCAATGCTTTCCGCCATCTTGGTTCGGTTATTGTTCAAGATTAGAATACCAGGGAGGGCAGGTATTTGTGTTGCCATTTTATAGGAGAAGTGGTAGCCCAGAGGAGTTAAATAACCCCCCACCTCCCCTAGCCATTACTGACGGCTGAGGGGTCAGGAGTTTGGCCCCGGGCGTGCCTCACTTGCCTTCTTCCAGACCCAGCTCTGTGTCTCAGCCTGGGGTATAACCACCATGGGTGTGCATTTCATTCAGGATGATGACAGTAAAGCAGCCCAATACAGCGGGATGACCAACACTGGGAGTCCAGAGAAGTCGCAGTACTTAACCTAGAAAATTAAAAAATGGTTTTCTTTGAAAAAATTCACTAGCAATATGGAGTCAAGATAGAGCTTTAGAGACTTCAAGACTCGAGTTAGTTTTATACCTGTGACTGACAGAATTTTGCTAACATTTCGTCTGTGCTAGAAATTGCTCCAATTCCTCAAACTCAGGTTCCCATTTACACTTACCATTATTATGTCCATTGTATGGATAAGCAAACTGAGGCTCAGAGAAGCTCAGTGACTTGCCAAAAGCCACACAGTTTGTGAGCAGAGGCGGGATTTGGTCCAGGCAGTCTGGCTTTGCACTCATCTTGGGCTCTCTGTTGTCTCCCAATAGAATCACTGTACTAAAAGCACGGCTTGAAATGAAGGAGGAGGAACTGAAGGGGCAGCAAGACCTGCCTGTCCCTACCTGGGAATGAGCCGTATGAATCGTTGGGAAACTAATTATGGTCCAAAGAAACTTCTGTTCTGAGAGCTCACCCAGCGGGCTCCTCAGGCCGGGAGCTAATCGAGTACAGAGAAAGACAGAAAAGGGAGTTCTAAAGATTAATGCTGCGGGAAACAACTCAGATTTAAACAGCCCCCTTGTTTCATCTTGTGGAGTGATCAGATGCCATTTTTTGTTAAATTAATTCCTCAGAAGAAAGTAATAGGTGTGGACTATTGTATTCATTTTAACACCTGAGATACGTCACAGAAAAATTAAATTCTAAATTGTTAAAAAAAAAATGCTTAACTTTACTAAAAGAGGGGGAAAGAAAGATAATGTTCGCCAGTATCTCTAGCCAGCTAGCTAGCTATATCTTTTCTTGTTTGAAAAATGATTTGGAATCACTTGTAAAAATTATATTCTTGTTTGAGAGCCTGAGCCACCTGATTTTAAGATGGTGTACTTCACATTTTCCCCAAAATTCCTCACCTACCATCCATTCTTTCTGCCCGTATATTGATCACAAAGATGTTTGAGGTTGTTTTTATGGCAGGAATTTGGAGAGTGAATATTTCCTAGCACTGATTAAGCCCAGATCCATGTGCTTGAATAACAAACCATAGGGAAGGGAAGGCTGAGTGCTCTGAGATATATCAAGAAACGTGACTGGGATCCCAGATAGGATGCAGAAGGACCTATAGGCAGGTCCAAGAGGACCCTCAAAAGACAGACCTGCCCTGGTCTGCTCTGAAGCTTGGTCAAAAGTCCTGACTAATGAGCATAGTTCAGAACCTTCTAGCCTGAAAAATTTTCATAGCAGCGGCCCACCTCCAACCAATCAACAGACAGAGGTACTTATTAAACAGCCAGAGAGCATCCAATTTTTTTGTTTTGTTTTTAAACTTTTCCTTTTTCTCCCCAAAGCCCCCCGGTACATAGTTGTGTATTTTTAGTTGTGGGTCCTTCTAGCTGTGGCATGTGGGATGCCGCCTCAGCGTGGCCTGATGAGCAGTGCCGTGTCCGCGCCCAGGATCCAAACCCATGAAACCCTGGGCTGCCGAAGTGGAGCATGCAAACTTAACCCCTCGGCCACAGGGCCAGCCCCAAGCATCCAGTTTTAAGCAAGTCATCTTCCCATTAGCCCACCACTACAAATAAGTCTCAAAATGTGATCTCTAGGGGCTGGCCCCGTGGCCGAGTGGTTAAGTTCGCGCACTCGGCTGCAGGCGGCCCCGTGTTTCGTTGGTTCGAATCCTGGGCGCGGACATGGCACTGCTCATCAGACCACGCTGAGGCAGCGTCCCACATACCACAACTAGAAGAACCCACAACGAAGAATATACAACTATGTACCGGGGGGCTTTGGGGAGAAAAAGGAAATAATAAAAAAAAAAAAATCTTAAAAAAAAAAAAATGTGATCTCTAGTCAGATAAGCTGAATTCTGTTGATGGCCTATGGTTGCTGGATATAAGCCAATTAAATACTGGAGGACATGGGCCAGAAATGATGCATTTGGTTGGTTGATCTAGGGCCTGGTTTCTGGCAGAGATCAGATAGCTAGTTGGGCATTGTGGCTGCTCTGGGTGCTTGGCCAGAGGTTCCTTTCCCTCATCAGTAGAGTAGAACCACTGCTCTTTGTTTCTCAGTGGCAGATGGTGATGGGAACTGCAAGTGGCTGCCTCAGAAGTGGTTTCAAGTTCTCATCCATCTGGTGAGAATTCTGAGTTTATCAGATAGAAAACACCAGCTGGGGGGCTGGTTCCATAGTTGAATGGTTAAGTTTGTGCACTCGCTTCAGCTGCCCGGGGTTCGCCTGTTGGGATCCTGGACCTACCTGCTGCTCGTCAAGCTATGCTGTGGCGGCATCCCACACAGAGGAACTAGAATGACTTACAACTAGGATATACAACTATGTACTGGGGCTTTGGGGGGAAAAAAAGCACCACCTGGGCCTGTGCTAATTTGGTCGGGCCTGGGTGGGGAAGGAAAGTTCCTGGGCGTGACCATCCAATTTTAGAACAGTGGTAGCCAGAGCCAGCCCAGTGGCTCGCAGCAGTTAAGTGAGCATGTTCTGCTTTGGCAGCTCGGGGTTCACCAGTTTGGATCCCGGGTGCGGACATGGCACCGCTTGGCAAGCCATGCTGTGGCAGGTGTCCCACATATAAAGTAGAGGAAGATGGGCATGGATATTAGCTCAGGGCCAGTCTTCCTCAGCAAAAAGAGGAGGATTGGCAGCAGATGTTAGCTCAGGGCTAATCTTCCTTCAAAAAAAAAAGCCATTATTTATTAAGCAATTACTGTGTGCCAGTCACTATACTGGATGCTTTCCTGCTCCTCTCCTGTAAGTCTTGCAACAATCTACTAAGTGGGTATTATTCCCTATCTTACAGATGAGGAAGCTGAGCTTAGAGGTAATCGCCCAAGGTCACAAAGAAGGTGATGAGCCAGGACTTGAATGCTTGTCTGCCTAAATTCTATGGTTCCTCCAGGGGCTATAATGTGGCAGCTCACAAGCTGCATACATCTTATGTAAATGTTTTATTTGTCACACTCTGAAGGCCTCCACATTTCTTGGTGGGAATATGAACAGCTTAGTACCAACTGCCTCATGCTTGACCCACCATATACACTCATTACCTGCCTGGCCTCTGTAGGCATTTGGGACCCCCAAACACTACACTGCATAGGATGTGATAACACCAATACTAATGAAGGTCACCAGGATGATGTTGTTTCTGAGCTAACAGGTGTGTCTGCCCCCCTTTCCTTGGCATTTAGCTTTCACCATCAACAGCATCTACATGAAGATCCTGCCAAGGGACACGGTGCAAAATGGGGAGAACCTGACCCTGCAGTGCATCGTGGATGTCAGCACCACCTCACGAGTCAAGCCTAAGCACTCGCTGCTGTTCTATAAGGATGATGTGCTATTTTACAACGTCTCCTCCATCGAGAACACAGAGAGTTATGTTATTCCCCAAGCCCGAGTCTATGACGCAGGGATCTACAAATGCAGTGTGATTCTAAACAACAAGCAGAAAACCACTGCAGAGTCCCAAGTGTTGGTAAAAGGTGAGTCCCTGGGATTGAACGTAGCTCCAGCTGAAGATGAAGCGTAACACATGCAGTAGCAAGAATAGTAATTGAATGAGTAGTAACAATGGATCTACCTGCCTGTCCATCTCCCTTCTCATTCATCTGCCTGGCATTTTCCTAACCTGAAAATGTAGGTATTAGCCATGCTCCCAGTATGCCAGACTATTTCTCACGTCATTGCCTTTGCACGTGTTATTCTCTATCCCAGGAATACCCTTCTTCTCATCTCTTTGTGAACTACTACTTTTCCTACAGTACTTGGCTCAGTGATCTCTTCTCTGACACTTTCCCAAACAAAATTAATCCCCTCCAGAGTCTCAGTCCTTACAGCTTGTATGCTGTCTCTACGTTCAGCGGTATTTATGTAAAGGCCATAGGGCTGAGTGTTGACACCGGATTCTGCAGTCACTCTGCCTGGATTCCAATCTGAGCAAGTCCCTAACTTCTCTAAACTTTAAAATTCTCATCAGTGAAATGAAGGTAATAAAAATACCCAGCTCAGGGAGTTACTGAGAGGATTAGACATGTGTAGGGAAAGTGCTTAACATAATTTCCAACTCATAATGAGTTCCCAATAAATGGCAACTATTATTTCACTCAATGTTGCAACTAATTCCCACACATCTGTCTACTCTTCTGGCCTGTGAGATCATGAGGAAAGAGAAGGAGTTTGATCTATTTTTGTATCTTGAACAAAGCATCTGGCTCATAGTAGGCACTCAATAAATGATTGTGGAATAAATTAAATAGATGAAAAGGGCAAGTAGAAATGGATAGGGGTTGAGAAACAGGAGAAAAATCACTGTGGGAAATTTAGGTTCATAGATACAGAGTTCCATTCATTCATTCATTCATTTACTCCCTCAAGAAACCTTTCCCAAGGCTGCAAGTCAGGAAATAATGAGGGCTAGACGTGAAAATGTAGCAGGCAGATCCCAGCACTGGAGGCACTTAAAGTCTGGTGGGGAAGAAAGACATTTAAACAAATCATTACAGCCCCATAGTCATATGATACGGGTGCCTTGGGAGCACAAAGGCGGGAGGAAACAATTCTGCCTAGAGAAGTTAGGGACGGCTTCCTGGAGGAAGGCGCATTGGGTCCAGATACAGAGTTTGCTTGATGGAGAAGTGGGGCAAGGGCAGAGAATGGGAAGTAGCGTAAGAGTGAGAGAGCACAGGCTGAGACAGAGGTTAGTATCCAAGCAGAGAGCCCCGTGGTCAAATTCCCCAACCTCTTGGAGTCTTCATTTCCTGAATCTAAAATAGGGATACCGAGGTAACTACGTGTATCCTTGAATGTTGTCTTGTTTTGAGGATTAAGTTGGATAGTGAATGAAGCATGCCTCAGTAACCAAGTGTTGAATGAAAGAATGGCCCATCATGTGTGAGGTGCTCAACCAGGCCATCCTTAGATGTTTTACACAAACAGGAATCAGGAAGAACCAGTGGGCAAGAGTTCCAGGGCATTTTTCTTTCATAAGTATACCATCTCTGACCACTTTCTTGTCAGTCTTTGAGGCCCACACAGGAGAACATGACTGCATCACCTTCTAGGCCAGTTCCTCCATGGGTGTCCTATGGACAGTCAGGGCACACGGCTGACCGGATATCCCTTTGTGCCATCAGGGGTAACAGCCACAGGGATGCACACCAGCTCTTCTTCATCTCCACTGAGGACACGGGAGGAATCAACAGATCTGGGCATTTACATTAGTGATGAGGAAAGTTTGGCAGGCCAAAAGTTTGGAAAATGTGTATTGAAAAGAAACGTGCTGGCAGGCTTTGGAAACTTAGGGTAATTTTTCTTAAAACTTGGATGATTTAATGGATAGAGTTGGTAAATTCAGCCCTGTGCTTCCCTGACAGCGGCTGCCATAAATGTCATTTCTGCATTTTTGTGCTCACTTGTATGATCAGAACATTCATACTATTATTACTTCCACTAATAAGAACTACCACTTAGTAGGCCCTCATGAGTTGAACGGTTATTAGTGCTGTACACACGTTTCACTTAACCCTTGCAATAGCACTGGGAGGGAAACATGGTTCCTCCCATTTACAGGTGTGGACACTGGGCTCAGAGAGGTTGAGCGGCATGCTCATGTCCTGTAACTCGTCAGAGGCAAAACCAGAGTTAGAACCAAGATCTATTTGACTGCAAAGTTAGCCTCTTTAACTCTTGATATTATGATAGGTCTTTGAGGTAGACAAAAGGCAATTCATTCAACATTTTTTGAGTCCCTTCTCCAATCCAGGCCAACTGGATCCAACAATGAGTAAGAGAGGATCCCTTCCCTTGGAGAGCTCAGCGTAAAGCAGAGCGATACCTTCACAAACATCTGCCGCCACAGGTGAAAATAGTGGTATGAATACACTGTATGTCCATGATCCCATGTGATGACTTCCCAAGATCTCATTCCCAACAGGACAGTCCTCTGCCTCTGAACTGGGTGGGTCAAAAAGAAAAGATTCATAAGTGTCATAAGTGACTGGGTGAGGTGGCACATCCAGAAAGAGGCAGGTTTAGGGTGCAAGCAAGTCTGCCTGACTCTAAGATGGAGGTCACGACCACCAGACCACGGGGCCTGGACAGGACATCTAATCTCACCCAGGCTCTCCCAGCTCCCCATAATTTGACCCTGGCTTACCACCCAGTGTACCGTCCCCTCCACTCCTTTCTCTGACCTAGACAGCCCTCCTGAAAAGCCGCTCATACTCCTTGGCACAAGCAGTTCCCTGTGCCCATGTGCACCCCAAAATGCCTGTCCTTAACTCCCGTCCCACCTCATCTGTCCAAATAACGTCCTTCCTTCAAGATTTCTCTCAGACCCTGTTCCTTTCTAGAAACTTCTCTGATCCTCCAGGCAAAGAGGGCCTCTTCTTTTCCCCACTGCTCCATCACTCATTGTCTCTGTAACACGCTCTGATGCTTAGTTATTTCCAGTTTTGCTTTTTGAACTGGGAGGCCACACGTCCCTCCTCTCTCCCACCCCTCCACCTCCACCCCAACCTCTGGCTTCGGAGCAAGACAGACCAGGAGTCAAATCTCATGAACTATGAACTTTTGGATGGGCTATGAACCTCTCTGAGCTCCACATTCTTCACGTATAAAGTAGGCATAAGTCTATCTTTCATGCGCACCCAGGATGTTTATTATGAGAATTACATGGGGTCATGGATATAAAGTCAATCCTAGCTTGTGGCGGGCATTCAATAAAATATAACAACATGGTAATACTAATAAATGCTGGCTGTTTTGTTTTGCTTTGTTTTTTAACTGGGATTATAAATGTCGAAAGCACCGATCACATCTTAAACATGCTTTATGTTTCTTTAAAATAGCTGATACAGTGCTGGACACATACATACTCAATAATTACCTGGTAGGTAGCACTGGGTGTTCTGGGAACAAAGGACAAGAACCCTCAGATGGGTCAGTCACAACGACTCAGCTGGGGGAGGCTTCTGCTGCTAGATCCAACTGATAGTAATGAACTTTCTCTTTCCCTAAAGGAGTGCCCCGTCCCAGAGTGACACTGGACAAGAAGGAGACCATAGAAGGCGGGACCGTGACGGTCAACTGTTCTGTCCCAGAGGAAAGGGCCCCAATACATTTCACCGTTGAAAAACACGACCTAGACACAAAAGGTTTCCGGCAAAAAAGAGAAAAAACTTCACAGAAGCAGAATTTTGTGACGCTGGAATTTACAGTTGAGGAACAGGACCGACTTTTATCATTCCATTGTCAAGCTAGCATCGTTTCTGGGAACCGTGTGGAGACCTCTGAATCCACCAGGAGTGAACTGGTCACAGTGACAGGTCAGAGGCCTGCTCTTCTCTTTGTCATTCTTTCTGGTTTACTGGTTTGGTATGGGGCGAAAGAGCACAGGGTCGGAGGGGCTGGGGACTTCTGGTGGGGCTGCTGTTCTCAAGACTGTTCTTAATCACTTAATAAGTTTTCAAACTTTTTGACTGTGACACAGTTAAAAATATATGTATATATATATATATGTATATATATACACACGTATTTATAGATTTCCCAAACAAAAGTTTTGCAAACAGTACTTAACCTTAATTTATGATACATTTTGCTATTTTTTTATTCTAGTCTATTTCAGTTTTTGAAAACAGTGGCCACAACTCACAGAAATGATGCATTGTGTGACCTGTGGTTTGGAAACCACAGCTTTATGCCACTGTGCATTGGGTACCAGGAAGCGGGGTCTGGAGGGGATCAAAAGGGAACCGGGGCCCGTTCCTCAGCCTTTGCCCCCAACATTTGATGAGGAACTCTCCTGTTCTGCCCACCTTCCCATCACCAAGACATTGCACAAATAGGAAACAAATGAGATGACCTGAGAAATTCTCTTAGGAAAGAAAGGCAACAGCAGAGGGAAGCCTGAGTGTGAGTGTCCAGGACAAAGAGACCTCCAGGACGGGTGACCAGCAGCTCCCGGTGACCTGTGGGACAAGGACTCGTGAGGCAGGGAAGAGTCAAGGAAAGGCAGACTCTAATGCAGATAGCCTCAAATATTTTCAAAAGAGGAGCCCTAAAGTTTGTCATAAATGATCCTCTGCCTTTGGCACCTTACTTCACCCCTGCTCGTTGTGTATGCACATATGTATACATATATATACATAATATATAATATTATATATCATGCATAATATTATGTATACATAGTAATTTTCTGATTATAATTCATGATGTGGCTTAAATTTTCAGAAAATATGATACGATATAAAGTGACAATCATTTATGGTACCATTACTTGCAGAAAACCACTTGTATGTTCCTCTAGACTTATTCTGCTTATATGTTCATACACACACACAGAGTTTTTGTTTGTTTTTCCAAAAAATAGGACCTATCAAACATACTATTTTATAACTTCTTTTTTTTTTTGAGGAGGATTAGCTCTGAGCTAACATCTGCCAATCCTCCTCTTTTTGCTGAGGAAGACTGGCCCTGAGCTAACATCCATGCCCATCTTCCTCCGCTTTATATGTGGGACGCCTACCACAGCATGGCATGCCAAGCGGTGTCACGTCCACACCCGGAATCCGAACCGGCGAACCCCGGCCGCCAAAGTGGAATGTGCGCACTTAACCGCTGCTCAACTGGGCGGGCCCCAATATAACTTCTTTTTAACTTAACAGTACGTTATGGACTTTTTTTTTTAAAAGGTTGGCACCTGAGCTAACAACTCTTGCCAATCCTCTTTATTTTTTTCTACTTTTTTCTCCCCAAATCCCCCCAGTATATAGTTGTATATTTTAGTTGTGAGTCCTTCTAGTTGTGGCATGTGGGATGCCGCCTCAGCGTGGCCTGATGAGTGGTACCATGTCCTCGCCCAGGTTCCAGACCGGCGAAACCCTGGGCTGCCGAAGCAGAGCGTGCAAACTTAACCACTCGGCCTCGGGGCCAGCCCCTGGACTTTTGTCTGTGTAGAGAAATGTAGATCTACATCATTTTAGTGGCAACTTAGAATTCTGTTATAGGGATGTGCCATAATTTATTTACCTCATTTTCTACTGATCGACCATTAGGTATTTTCCCAGTTTTTGCTACTAAAACAACCTTGCAATGGATATACTTTACCTATAACTTGTGTACTTCTGCGAGTATTTTATTATTATTGTTTATGGGGTTGATTTCCAGCAGTTAAATTGTTGGTTCAAATGTTTTGTGCATTTTCAATATTGATAGATATTGCCGTAGTGCTCCTCAAAATGGCCGAACATTTCCATCAAAAGTGATGCCAGTATTTATTTTCCCATATCCTTACCAACACGGAGTATTATCAGTGTTTTATTATTTTTGTCAACTGAATCAAGGCACAATGATACATCATTGTCACGATTTGTACCTTTTTGGTCTTGAGTGAGGTTGAGAATGTTCTTTATGTTTATTGGCCTATTACATTTTCCCCCCCTGAACTGCCCATATATGCTTTGCCCATTTTTACTGCTTCTCATTGATTTGTGTGAGCCCTTTATAAATTAAAGCATTTAGTTCTTTGTCAGGTACTATGTAGATATTTCTCCCGGTTTCTCATTTGCCTTTATTTTATGATGTTTTCCTTAAAGAAGCTTTTAATCTTTAGTTAATGAAATTTATTCGTCTTCTTTCTTTATGGTATCTCAGTTTTGTGATTCATACGTAAAGTTCCTCTACACGCCAAGATTATTAAAGGAAACAACTCACCCATGTTTTCTCTTACAATTTTTTGTGGTTTAATTTTTTTCTGCCTTTAGGTCTCTGGTGCATCTGGAGTTAATTTGGGTGTAAGAAACAACCCTTCAGTTATTACTAAGCTCCCTAACGGCAGTTGCTCAGAGTCTTAAAAGATGTCCTCTCTTTTATGACTTTTCCTCAGCAAAGTAGACTTTTTTCTTAAATGATAGCTTTTTATAGCGAATAAATATAGTGGGCCTAGCCCTACTTCCCTCACCGTCTCCTGAAGCTCCCATGCCCTGGTATCTGACCCAGATTTTATTAAAACAGTGTTTTTCAAACTACGTGAGTCAGGAAGTCAATTTAATCAGTCATGGCCAGCATTTTTAAAAAAGAAATAGAATAGGGGCTGGCCCCGTGGCCGAGTGGTTAAGTTCGCGCACTCCGCTGCAGGTGGCCCAGTGTTTCGTTGGTTTGAATCCTGGGCGCGGACATGGCACTGCTCATCAGACCACGCTGAGGCAGCGTCCCACATGCCACAACTAGAAGAACCCACAACGAAGAATACACAACTATGTACCGGGGGGCTTTGGGGAGAAAAAGGAAAAAAAAAAAAAAAAAAAAAGAAATAGAATAGAATAGCAATCACTTTATTGGGGCATATGGTTATTTAAATAAGCATTTCCATGAAGTGGCACAGTACACACGGTTGTCACTTTTGAAAGCTATGGAATATTTATGCTGAAATGCCAGAGTTCCAGCCTAGAAAATCCTTGGTGGCCACACGGAAGAGTCTGTCCAACCGCTATAGTTATTTCTGAGGTCATTTGAAGAAGGTTCTGCAGATGAGATCTAGAGAAGGTGGTTTGGCCTTTGGGAAGCTCAAGAAAGTTAAAGAATTGCAGGTAAGAAGACTGAAGATGCAAGAGTGAGTGAGAAGGGAGGAAGCATCAGAGCAGCCAAGGTGAAGGTTTTTGAGAGGAAAGGTTGAATTTTTTTTTTAATTAATAAGGAAAAACAGTGATTAGCCATGAAAAGAGCAGAAGAGGAGAGAAAGTACCTTTTCCCCCCACCCATGTTTAAAGCTGAGTCCAACTGACTTGTCCTCTTCTTGTAGAATCCTTCTCTATGCCCAAATTCAATGTGAGCCCCCAGGGAAAGATCACAGAAGGAGAACAGCTCCGCATTGTGTGCACCATTCAAGTGAGGCACTTGGCCCAATTTCCAGAAATCATAATCCAGAAGGACAAGGTGATTGTGGCACACAGTAATCATGGCAGTGAGGCTGTCTACTCAGTGATGGCCATGATGGAACACAACGGCAACTACACATGCAAAGTGGAAGCCAGTCGGATATCCAAGGTCACCAGCATCATGGTCAACATCACAGGTAGGACTGCTGCTGGAGGCTGTTGGCATATGGCAGGCTCAAGAAACATATGTGCTGGAATCCAGGGTGGCCAATGAGAGCTGCTCTTTCTGCCCCTGCTTGTCTGGGTGAAGGTACTCGGCGGGGACATGGTGCTCATGGGGAAAAGTCAACGCAGAGCAAGTACGCATGTAGCTGTGGTGGTTGAGGGTGAAGGTACAAAATCTCAACCCTGCTACTCGCTACTTCAGGAGCCTCGGGTGAGTTATTAAGCTTCTCGTTGCCGCAACTGTGAGATGGGCATAATGACAGCACTCACCTATAGGACTGTTACAGTGACCAAATGACATGACTCTGCCATAAGCAGCCTCGTATGGAATAAGCACTCAGTGAATCTTAGTGTTTCTATTATTATATCACATTTATCTTTCCTCTGTGCCAACCACTGTGCTAGATCCCAGACGTAAGTCCTATGACAGGGTCAGGAGTGAGAAAGCATTCATAAACTCAAAAATAATAGTAACGATTCCCCTTTGTTGAATGCTGTGTACTGATTTACATACATTTTCATTTCATGCTCGTATCGTGCTATGAGGTAGGTATTATGATCCTGGTTTTATGGATGTGGAAACTGAGGCTGAGAGGTTAGTAACTCACCCAGTGATCACAGGGTTACCACGTGGCAGAGCAAGAGTCACCCCAGGCCCATTTGACTTCCAAACCCCTTCACTTAAAAGTTCCCTTGGACTTCTTCCCCTTTGCCTGGCTTTACTTCTCTCTGTAGCACTCATCACCAAAAAAAACGTACTCTACCTCTTCCTGTTTGTTGTATATATTCAGGCACTAGAATGTAAGCTGATGAGGGCAAGAACAGTACCTATTTTATTCAGTGCTATATCCTGAACACATAGAACTGTGCCTGTGCATAGTAGGAATTCAGTATGTATTTATTGGATGAAGGAATGAGCATTGGATGATAGTGTTTCAGAGATCAGAGAGAGTCAGCACTTCTTGGTTCCCAGGTGAAAGTGTTCATTCATTCACTTATTTACTAAAAGCCTCCTATGTGTCAAGCATTGAGTGTACAGTCACAGGGACAGACCCCAGTGTCATAGGCTGCTAACTACCCAACCGAGAGATTGGCATATGTGTTGGATCCTGCTTGTCTATAGTGTGTGCTAGCAATGTAGTTTATTATTGATAATGACAAATATTTTGATGGCATGTGATTTTTTCACTGATAGGATATATTATCTCATTAAAGAAAAGTATTCAATTCAACATATATTGAGCACCTTCTGTATGCTGGGCAACTTATTGGGGATAGAGAGCCGCCTAAGCCAGGCTTTGCCTTTAAAGAATTCACAGATGTAAATAGACCATTAGAATGCAGTGCAGTGAGCAAGTACAATATAGGGATGGGCATTCTGCTCTAAGAGCAGAAGGGAGCAAGTGGTGAACACATGGACTCTTTCACCAATTAGAGCTTCATCCTTACCCCGTGGGTCAGGCTGCTTTAGGAAAGCATAAAGCATCATTGGACCATAACATGCTATTGTAGCTGATCACCCACATCCAGAAGTCTGTGGCATGCAGGTCGTGCAAGTCACTCAGTAGATCAGTCTCCTCGGCCAAGAAGGCAGTGTTATGCTCAGCCTGCCCTTCTCACCCTCTCGGGCTGGTGCTCTTTGCTCCTGAGCTCTGTCCTTTCTGTGTGGCGCTAACCAAGCCACACCAGGGCTGGCGGGCAAGCACCCTTGTATCCAAGTTCTACCGTGCCTTTGGACATGTCTCCAGGCCCACTGAGGCATCTGCTTTCCCACACCCCTGTTGCTATCAAGCCTCCCTGTAAATGGCTCTTTCTAGTGATGTTGGAGACTCACAATAATTTTGTGAATATTAAAATCATTGAATTAGTCATTTGTCTTTGGATAGAAAAAGGGTTTATTCCACCCCGCACTGTCCACCTTTTCAGATCCAATCTGTTCCCATGTGCTGCCAGGTCTCTCAACGCTGTCCTGTCTCCTCATCTCTATAGTCACACCCTAACACTGGCCCTCGCACCAATGAGGGATCTCCCTGAGCACCTCTGTTCCAAGGCGTCCTTCAGCCAGCTGCAGGAGAAGCCCTCCTAAAATGGCCCCTGCTCAACATCACTATTCATGGGCTTAAATTCCCACACAGTCCTGATCCTTCACCTTGACCTCTCCCCCTGCCAAACATCCCTCCCTACTCTGCCTAGAACACCCTTTCCCCTTGGCCACTGGAAAGCTTCTGTTGTCCTTAAAGACCAAGCCCCAAATCTCCCTTCAGGCTCCCCTAGGTACAGTCCCATGGTCACATCTCAGTTCCCATTGTCCTCTGCTCCTATCTTCACGTCAACAGTCACTGTAAAAACTTAGCATCTGTCTCCATCACTCTGTGTGAGCTCTTGAAGAACCAAGTCTGTAGCTCAATTCACCTTACATTGTTGATTCTTAGCACAGAGCCTGTCACATGGTAGGAGCTCAATAAATATTCATTCAATGAGTGAGTAAGAGACTGATCCTTACTAGTCCATATCATGGTCCTGCCAGTCTGTTTAAATTGCCTCCTTTACAAACAGACCATTCCCCAACATTGCAGTCCTAATTCTAAGCTATCTTGCACCTACCTCAGAAAGATGGTTTCTATTTTTACATCTTTGTTTTACATATTTTTAAATGTAGAGTCATTGTTGTGGGATTTTTTCCTAAGTCATTTATTCACATTCTTTGGTATCTGCCCAATGAGGTTGTAAGACACTTTAGGATGTCAGTTTCTTTGGTTCCTTTTCCCCACTCCCAACCTAGAGCTTTGGATGGTGCTCTAAAAACAGATAAGTCAATACTTACTATATGGAAGGAAGGGTGGGATGGACCTTAATGAAATATAGATTAATTATTGAGATACCACCTTACTTGAAGTTTTATTTTATTCCCTGTCAAAGAAACTAGGAAGACATTGTGGACTGATTATGATGGAAATAACTTCCATAGCTAGGTAACATCAGTGATGACAGTGACAGTGTTGATTTGTATCACCAAACCTGTATGGCGCGTAAATTTAGAGCCAAAGGTAGTATTTGATTCCCTGACTCTTCATTGCGTCCTCAAACCTCTAACCCAAGAATCTTTCCTAAGAGGATTTGAGTCTCCGCCCCTTTCTCAATATGCAGATAGTCTCCAGAGTTACTGACTCCTTCTTCTTTCTGCATTCAGGGCCATAACTGTGAAGTCAGTGTGCATTTGTTTATGTGCAGGATCCAAGCCTTCACATTGGTTAAGTAGTTAAAAAGTAATTTCCCTGTAGCTGAAAATAAAAACACATACCATAACTATGAAATGTCGATATACTTCAAGAAATATTTAAATAAGGAAATGACAAGGTTTCTTAAAAGTCAGCTTCAGTCTTTACTACTGTTGACGTCCAAACTAAATTATGGCACTAAAATGCCATAGGTAGCGTGGAATGCTATGGCTTACAAAGTGCTTGACCTTGGGAGGCTTCAGGGGTCGTCTTCATCCTTCTCCGTGGGCAGCGTTGGAGGATGATGGCCAGCCGCCACTCCCCCTCAACCTCACGCTGTCACTCTGCTTCCAGTCTGGGCCCCTCCAAACTCATCCGTTCTCCTCCCAGAGATCTCCCTACAACACATATCAGATGCCATTCCCCTGACCCAGACTCTCCCTGCTTCCATTGCCCTGAGGATACAGTCCATACTTCTTTGTTGGTTCCCAAGGTCCTTCCAGATCCACAAGCCTTCCTTTGGCCTCTTCTACTCCCAGTGTGTTCCCGGACGACTGCACTTTCAGGTGCTCGAACCTCCTGTGAGGGCTTCCATATGCTGTTCCCTCTGCCTCAAACACTGCTCTTTGCCTGGATAACTTCCTCCAAGAGTCCGTTCCTGATTCCCCAAGCCTGGGTTCAGCGTCTCCTCTATGGGCTCTTCTGAAAACACTGTGTCTGAATCACCCACTGGATGTAAACACTTTGAAGTCAGGGGCTGTTTCTTTTGCTCTGCTATCTCCACAATGCTAAGCAAGATGCCCTGTGCAAAGAGAGCCTGAAATAAATACTTGTGGAATAAAACATGTGAGTGAATGAATAATTGGGTGAATGCATGAATCGTTACTTGCTGCATTATAAATTGCAAAACTTTTCTAATCCATGTCTGTGGAATAAATTGGATTAACAAGGGCGGAAAACCTGTCTTTGGAATCCCAGGCAAAGAATGAGCCCTAGCTCTTTAATTGTGTGATTATCAGGTATATGAGAAGCAAAGGAAAACTTTTTGCAGGAAATTAGCGGTTGGTTCTGCCAAAATCAGCTTGGCCAAGGGCATCTCTGTAAAGGAGCTTTGGGAGTGGTGCCCAGAAATATCTTACCCCATTCCCATTCACTGGTTTTTCAGAGCTATTTTCCAAGCCGAAGCTGGAATCTCCCACCATACGTCTGGACAAGGGTGGAAGCTTGGACTTGTGGTGCTCCATTCCAGGAGCGCCTACAGCCAACTTCACCATCCAGAAGGGACACACGGTTGTGTCTCAGTCTCAAAATTTCACCAAGATAGCCTCAAAGTGGGACAGCGGGACATACACCTGCACCGCAGGCATCGGCAAGGTGGTCAAGAAAAGCAACACGGTCCAGATAGCCGTGTGTGGTGAGTACGTCCCCACTGGCTCAGAGAGTCTTGGGACTGAGTGGGAAAAAGGGAATTTATCACCAGCTGCCACCATCTCCAGTCTGAAGGCAGATCAGATTGAGGCAAGGTAAGAACTCGAGGGAAAGAGAGGAGTGAAACTGAGAGACTCAACAGAAACAGGTGGGTATTCCTGCTCAGAGCGCAGGAGAGGGATAATACAGAGAAGATTTTGTTAGCAACAATCAAGTTCATGGTTTTATGGTGGCTGCACGCTGTTGATGTGGACTCTGAATTGGCAAGATTCTGGTTGCTGGAGCAGGCACTCACCCGAAAGTTCAGCGAGGAAACACCACTTAGTCAATGCTAAAGTTTAAGATGTAAGCTCCAGTTTTAAATCCATATCATGGCTGACCAGAAGGGCTAGAACTTCCGGTGGGCAGAATGTAGGTATTGGGACCACCCAAAGCCATGCTTCTCACACTTGACTGTGCATCCAAAACCTGGTTAGAAGGCAGGTCAGATGGGGCCAGATTCCACATCTCTAAGTAGCACCTTGGGCATGCTGGCCCCCAGACCATATTTTGAGTACCGGGATTCTACATGAATGTGGAACTCTGGTCAAGCTGTCACTATCACTGTTACTGTTCAGTTCTGGTCCTGCAGGCTAACCTGTGACTGTGACTGTGGTTGATCCAGCCAAGACTGTAGTCTCAACTGAACCAGGGTTTTAGTCTATTGTCAACTCTCTAACCAGCTAACTCAAAAGGAAATAACGCAAGAGGCAAATGCGGGTCATTACATGTTGATTCTTAGTGTTGTTATTCTTCGGAAGAGGTCATTTTATTTTACAAGCTTCGTAAATAAGCTAACTTCTAAATAACGACCCGGAAGAATGCTTGTTTATTGAGGCATTCAATTTTCTATCAGGAGAGGCTGAGGCACTGGGAATTGTTTAAAAATACATCCTGGTTGGGCATTTGTTATATTTTTATGCTTTTCTTATGTCTTTTCTCAATACAAAAAGATATGGATGTGTGTACATGTGCATGTGAGATATATGAAAATAAAAACATATATTTAAAGGGATGTAATGTTTTTCTCGATTGTGTCACCCTTTTTTGTTTGCATCATTCTCTTTTCTCTCCCTCCTCACCACAAACACACACATTCCCCGTCAGTCTTAAAGGAGTTCTGTAAACGTAGATAAGGCAGGTAGGCATTTAAAATTACGATAATGACAGAAAAAGCAAAGCCCAGAGTTTGGAGAAGTAGGCCCTTGGAGTGGATGCTCTGCTTCAGCTTGTTTCTCTCTGTCATTCTAGAAATGCTCTCCAAGCCCAAGATTTTTCGTGACTCCAAATCTGAGGTGATAAAAGGACAGGCCATAGAAGTCAGTTGCCAATCCAGTGACGGAACCTCGCCTATTTTTTATCAACTTTTTAAAGCAAATAATGTTTTGAAGAGTCATAACATGAGCTCAAATGAGCCTGCGGTATTCAAAGATAACCCAACAAAGGATGTCGAATACTACTGTATCGTGGATAATTGCCATTCCCACACCAAAATGGTCAGTGAAGTTCTGCGGGTCAAGGTGATAGGTAAGTTGCCGTGCTATGAGAAGAAGTCACGTGGGATTGGGGCTTTAGTTCACATTTTCAAAGGTTTGGGGGTGTCCAGGGATTGTGTGGACGAGAAAAGTGGGTGGTATTTGTACAAAGTCCATAAACATGACATGTGGTAAAGAAGGACCAAGGCTGAGGTAAATGGGGCCAGAAGATATCTGGGGACTATTGGTGTGACCTGTGTCATCTCTTTTCAGAAACATTCAAGCAAACCGCTAAGATATAAGAGCAAAGTGTCCCGGCTTCAGGAAGCACTAAAATTCTGCTTTTGGGGCTTCCTTAGCATTTGCTCCTTTTTAGATGAACTGACAGCCTTCTCTGAGAACTGGCGACCAGAGCTCTTCTCTATAATTGACCTTTGATGGGGCAAACTCTGTCATGTGCACAACCCGCAGCAATCAGAGCTGCTGGCTATAACGTCGTGGGACTTGCTAACGTTCACCGGAGCCTCTCATACTCAAAAGAGATATACCATTGTCCTGGGGAGGCTCTTTTTCCGTGAGCCTCTATCTTGTGCCTCTCAGAAGGCCTTAGGAGTGCCATTGCTTGCATCTCTGAGACAGTCTGTATCCTGTTGTAAAAATCTTAATAAGGCTTCCTCCTCTTTCTTCTTGTTTAATAACTGCTTATCTTCATGTACCATGTGGACATCCTGAGTTGGATAGAGATTCCTGCTTCTGTTAATGTATAGTCTAAGAGTAGCCATGCTTTTCAAATTAACATCATATATATAAAGCACCTAACGCTATAGGGCATACAAAAAAAAAAAAACAGATTCTTTGTTTTCAATGGTATAACAAGAACACAGGATCTCCTGATTAAATAGCTGATTAAAATTAATATATTTGGATAACAGTGCAAACAAGCATAGAAAAAGTGTTACTAGCAACACATGATTAATTGTCACATGAACTATCCTTACAATGATGGTGATAGGAATTTAGGGCATGAAAAACATCATCTAGCTTGAGTGGGAAGAGCTGGGTTAGGAGCCAGGACTTGACAGTGGTGGGCAGAGAGAGCTAGAGATGGCCTACCAGTCTCATCAAATACATGAGCAAAGGCCCCATGGAGCAGTTCAAAAGGCTGGGTAAATCAGATGGCTGGAGACAAAGGTTGGGAATGGAGAATCATTGGATATAAACTGAAAAAGTGACTGAGCCCAACTGCAAAGGGCACCGAATGCCAGTCTTAGGAGTAGGGAATTTGTCCTATGTGCATTGAAGAGCCAGAAGAGGGAAGGAGGGCATGATGAGAATGGTGTCTTGGGAAGATTAACCTGGTGACCCTATCAGTTAGAAGGAGTGGAGACTTCAGACCTCATAATACCTTAAGAAGCTAATGTAGAAACCCATGTGAATCTGTTGGTTTAAAATGGGTCAACATTAGTGGCTAATATTTACTGAGCCCTGGCCATGTGCCCACGCCTGTGTGAAGTATTTTAGTACATTATTCCCATTAATACTTACAATAGCCATGTAAGACCCATAATATTATCCTTGTTTTATGACGAGGCAACTAAGGCTTAAGACAGACAGCTGGTTGTCAGTAGAGCTGAGAATTGAGGGGCAGTTTGGCTCCTGAGCCCAACTTGCTACCACCCGCTTGTGCTTTGCAACAAGAGAGGCTGTGGGGTCAGGCTGCATACTCCAGGAATCTGCCCTTGTGGTTGACTTCCACGATTCCATCCCGGGCCTGGTGTTCCCTCTTGTTGGACCAGCAGCTCCATGGGCTGGCCACCCACTGCACTCATAAGAGGGTGATTCGTAAGTCAGGTGCCAGTCTGCCGACCACTCCATTCTCACACTAATAGGAAGATCATTTAGGGAAGACTATTTAAGATCAGAATTTTGGCAGCTGGACATGGAGCCAGGGAAAGAGGATACAGGAGGAAGATGAGTCCTGCTTGGATCTGCTGGGAGTGAGGGGCTGGCAAGACTTCCAGGTGGAAATGCCCAGGTAAAAATCAAGACTTAGCATTCAAGGAAGTCCTCTGGACTAGAGCTATATATTTAGGCTTTAAGGGCTCTATGTTTATGTGTTAAATGCACAAATAGAAGTTATGATGTACATGAAGTCAGCAAAGAGGAGAATGGAGATGGAAAACTGGGCACTGAATATTCAGAAAGTCCACATTTAAGGAGTGAAAGAAGAAAAGCTATTGAATAAAGAGGGAATGACAGGTGCAGGGTGAAGGGCATCAGGGTTCTCTTCACAGAGGTCCAGACAAAGCTCGAAAGGAAGGGCTGAGGGACAGTGGAGAGCTGTAGGGAAGCCAAGGGTGGGAAGACTGGAAGAACATCCACTATGGGGTGCAATCTGCAGGGGACTCTGGGATGAGTTAGGAGGGGATCAGATGACCTTTCAAGTTTCTTCACAACCATAGGTAGAGTGCAGTTTCAGAAGCAGAGGGACAGAAGTCAGATTTCAGGGGTAACGAGAAGGTGAGGAAAGAGGATGTGAAAGCAATAGGTTTAGACCACTCATAAAGGGAGAAGGAGAAAAACAGGACCAGAGCTAGAGAAGGTAGTGGTCAAGCTTCTTTGTTTGTAAGATCTGGAAGTAGCTATGCATCTTTGTGAGCAGAGGGAGAGAAATACACACACACACATAGCACAATAGACCCCAACATAACATATACGTTAATCTTATAGTGAAGCTGAGTGGTCAGGAATACTTGAGGTGGTAAGTGAAGGGAGGTGCCCCTAGCATCTTGTGTTTAATCAACACTTGAGGACTGGAGGCATCTGTTGCTGCCCTGCTTGGCTAATCAGAGGAGGAACTGTGAAGGATGTGGCATGAGAGGAGTGATTTGAATAAAGAGGACAATCCCTAAAGGGCAAATCTGAGTCACAGCGAAAGGAGGCTGGCCATGAGTGATGGCAGTGTCGTTTTTCTTCTTTTCCCCTTTCCCTTCTTTTCTCAGTGCTAATCTTTTTCCTGCTTTTCAGCCCCGGTGGAGGAGGTTAAGCTCTCTATCCTGTTGACCGAGGTGGTGGAGACGGGGAAGCCCATTGTGCTTCGATGCTCCGTGAACAATGCGTCTGGTCCAATCACCTACACGTTTTACAGAGAAAAGGAGGGCAAGCCCTTCTACCAAATCATATCGAATGAGACCCAAGCCATTTGGCATGAGTCGCAGGCGAGTAAGGAGCAGGAGGGACAGTATTATTGCACAGCCTCCAACAGAGCCAACCTTGCCAAAAAGGTCCCCCAAAGCAACGCGCTCACAGTTAGAGGTAAGTCAAGGTCTCAGTGGTGAGATACAGTGTAGCCATCAAGGGCGAAGCCACAAAGCTCACCACTTGTAAGAGGAAGTGGGTCTGAATTAAGCACATCTTACTGAGGATTAAGAGACCAGTGTCCTCCAGGCTCTTTGGTCACAAGTGACGGAAACCCACTCAAATTGGTTATTATAAGGAAATGGAAGTATTTCACACAGTAGTAATTCCAAATTCTTGGCAGAGAGGTACCAATTGGCCCATCTTGAGTCAAATGTCCACTCAAGAACCACCCGTGGCCAAGGAGATTGGGTCATGCAGAAAGGACATGGTTAGAGGAACCCACCTTTGTGGGTAGAGGGTGATTTCTAGAGAAGGGGTAGGCTGAACAGACCCCAGAAAGGAGTCTACTTCAGACCTGTGGTTCTTTAAGACCACAGCTGACTCTGCTTCTACCAAAAGCAGCTACTTCCACACCAGCTATGAACAAGAGTCCCTCAGAGGTAGATGCTCAGTGCAAGATGTGGTTACAAAGACTGTCAAAATCAGTCTTATTTGTTGCTTAAGACTGATAGTATTTCTTCCTGGCAGAGGAAAAACCTGTTTAAATTTTTAGTCTAAATTTTTAATTTTGTATTTAAATTTTTGTTATTTCTAGTCTTTCTTTCCCCGTGGAAGAAAGGACTTATTGCAGTGGTCATCATTGGAGTGATAATTGCTCTCTTGATACTCGGGGCCAGATGCTATTTTCTGAAGAAAGCCAAGGGTGAGCACAGTTCTTTCATTCCATTCTGATCGGTTGCCCTTGCTAGAAACCAGCCGTGGATGTGTGGGGCTTCAGCTCCGTGGGGGGCTGGCGCTCTGCCCCAGCGGGAGCTGAGGAGATGTAACTGAGGACAGTGTTTTTCTCCTTCGAGTGTCACTTCAATAACCAAAGATTTTTGGCTCTGGTGGGAGTGGAGCTTTTCTGGTCCCTGGTTTTAGCTAGGCAAAAATGAAAATAATTGCTCTCCAAGTTGGGCACCTCAGAAAAGATGAATTTGGGGGGGAAATTGCTACTACATGTGGTCAGATGAAGCTGATTCTGTGGATTTGGCTACACCTGGTCCAGCAGTTAGTAGAGTGGGTGTGAGTGTTATGGACGTGCTCACACACACGCTAAATGCCTTCCAATGAGTCCAACAGTTTTACCGTGATCTCTACCCGGTGCTTGGGATTGGCCATGCACAGATAGGAAGCCAGGATCACCCGCCGACACTCAGGAATCAGTCAGTTAGCCTGGACTCAAGGAAAAGGGCACAGCATCAGTATATTCCGCAAACAATTTTGTGGGATAGGGTGGGCTCTGTGGGAGCCCCTGGGGCTGCCGGGCACAGGTGGGGGCAGATGGGATGAAGAGGGGCCCTGGGCTTTTTCTGGAGCAAGAAAGCTACAACCCCTCTGGTAAGACAGGCTCCAGAACGAACCCCTTCCTAAGGCTGACCCTGACCTTTGTCTCAGGCCAGCGAGGAATTGAAAGTACAAGGACTGATTTAGCCTTACTTTTTGGAATGGTCCTGAATCAAAGAAATAGTTGCTTGTTTATGTGGCTAATCTAGTTCATGTACTATTGTCTTCATCTCTATCACATTCCACTAAGAAAATCGCTCCTGGCTGAAACAGTCAAAATGTCATATTTCGGGGGGAAATGATGCAAAATCTCTCAGCGTAACACCAAGAGAAGACCTACTTTGTTTGTTTGTTCTTAATTTTCTTTCTCTTTCCTTTCTTTTCTTTTCTGTTTTTTTTTTTTTTTTGAGGAAGATTAGCCCTGAGCTAACATCTGCCGCCAATCCTCCATTTTTTGCTGAGGAAGACTGGCCCTGAGCTAACATCCATGCCCATCTTCCTCTATTTTATATGTGGGGCGCCTGCCACATCATGGCTTGACGAGCAGTGTGCAGGTCTCCACCCAGGATCCAAACCAGCAAACCCCAAGCCGCCAAAGTGGAACATGCAAACTTAACCGATGCACCACGGAGCTGGCCCCTTTTCTTTTTTTTTTTAAGTGGAAATATATTTGGCTTTCTTTTCTTTTCTTTTTTGAGGAAGATTAGCCCTGAGCTAACATCTGCTGCTAATTCTCCTCTTTTTGCTGAGGAAGATGGGCCCTAAGCTGACATCTGTACCCATCTTCCTCTACTTTATATGTGAGATGCCTGCCACAGAGTGGTTTGATAAGGGGTGGACAGGTCCACACCTGGGATCTGAACCAGTGAACCCCAGGTTGCTGAGGCGGAGTGCGTGAACTTAACAGCTGCACCACTGGGCTGGCCCCTCTTTTCTTTTTTTTTATGGGTATTGAATCTTCAAGAAAGTCAAATATGGTTGAAGTGAGTATTCTTATCTGGTATGGACATGGGTACTTTATACTGACTTTGGTTTTTCTCTTTCTCTTTTAAAGCCAAGCAGAATCCAGTGGCGATGTCCAGGTCAGTGTGTGTACCTGACAGAGAGGTGGCTGCTCTCTGGGCATGGATAGACTTATGTGTAGGGACATTCTGGTCATTAGAAAGTTTTCAATGGTTTTTGGAAAGCTCAGAAAAATAAGGGCCTTGGGTGTGGGTAGTGTACGGTTATGTGTGTGTGTGTGTTTATGTATTTGTCTCAGCGGAAGATTGCCAAGTGTCCTTTCATGGGATGGAATAGCTTTATTCCAAGATCCTGTCCTTCCTACACAGTTCCTTGTGAAATCCTCTTTTCCATGTGAAATTTTAATGGTAGTAGATGGAATTTTAAAATTTTACTTACTTGGCAAAATAGAGTTGGTCTAAAAAAATCGTTGTACCATTTTTACTGTTCTAGAAATCCAAAATCCAAAAGTATGGAAATGATAGCTCTGTTTCTGGAAGAAACTGTAGCACAGGATGAGGAATTCAAGGGGTTGAGATCCATCTGATAAAGGGCTCCTGGTATTCATGTGCCCTTTGGCCCTAGCACTTATTTTAACAGCAGAAAGTTTTTATCAAATAATCTTAGAGCTGAAAAAAAATGTTAGTCTTCCAAATGAGAGAGTAAAGTTTTCCCAACTTCAGAAAACTCTTCCTGATTTTCTCATGATCTTTCCTTGATTAATTTGTTGGTTTGGAGTTAGAGCCAAAAAATTGATATATTTTTTTCCTTTTCAAATTTGATTTCAAGGCCGGGAGCACCACTTCTGAACTCCAACAACGAGAAGATGTTGTCAGATCCCAATACTGAAGCCAACAGACATTACGGTACAGTCATGGTTTCCTGAAGTTGCTAAGAGTTTTTCCCAACTTGCTAAACTTTCCCCTTACCCCCTCCTAGAAGCAGAATCTGTAGGTGAGGGGGTTAAACTTGGAAGGGAAAAACCATCTTCTAGCAGGTGCTCTTAATGTAATCAGTTGCTGGATGGTGAGCTGATAAGCAAAACAAAAACTAAAGAGGAAAGGCAGAACATTTTCCTCTAATGTCGCCACCTTCTAAATATCCCAAAGAATGAAAGGCGGGGAGTAATCATAATGTTGTGGATACCCGTCCTGGGTTATCTTCAAAGACTTTGAACATTGCCCAAGTGGAAACATTCTCCGTTTGTAAGACAGAGACCAGAGACCAGATTAAGGCATGGATGAAACATCTTCTCGGATGGAATTATTTATTACAAGCACAAGATAGTTCCATTTCAAACTCGCCACAACGGGAAACCAATCTAAATATTTCTCTGTTAGAAGAGGCATTTTGTTTTTCAAGGAGGTGCAGGAGAGGAATATCTTTATTCCTTTATGAGGAATATTCTGTTACAAGGCATATGCAAGCCTGAGAGTCAGCTGGGTAGGATGGGCAGCCAGTCCCAGGAGCTCCTAATCCCAATAGGTCTCAGAAAATTGTTTAAGGCTTTTAGCAGGATGCTAGCAGCTTCCCAGAGGGGGGCTCTAGTTACATCACACAAAAAGTCCTGTCTCAGACCAGATTTGGGGCAGTTTTCTTTCTTTATCAGCAAGTTTGGGAATAGAATGTCCATGCTCTTTTCTAATTCTGTATCAGTGCTCCACAAAATAAGAAAATTTTAGCATATGCCTTTTACAGAGCATACTTGAGAAACATGTTTTAAGAATTGAGCAATTCTTATTATACTGAATCATAAACTTTTAAAAAGTGAAATAAAACATTCGTAGTAGCAAACTAATATGCCAATAAAGAGAAAAGAGCAAATGTATCATTTAAGAAACTACATTCAGAAAAATTTGGTGAATATTTAGCAAAAAGTAATCCAGTACTATAGAGAAAATATTTTTTCATGGTATAAGGTGTGTTCAGTTGGTTATTTGTATGATTTATACACAAAAGCAGAGACACTTTAAATTAAATGCTGATATAGACTTACCTTAAAATAGAGTTTTCCCAAATTTCCAAAGTGCAAGAAATGTTCCAATTCTCATGTTATCTCTCCATGGATTATTTTAGTTTATAAATATATTTTAGTAATCACAATAGTAATCAGTTCAAATACATGATGGAGAGGAAGATTGGCCCTGAACTAACATCTGTTGCCAATTTTCCATTTTTTTTTCTCCCCAAAGCCCCAGTACATAGTTGTATATCCTTCTAGTTCTTCTATGTGGGATGCCTCCACAGCCTGGCTTGATGAGTGGTGTGTAGGTCCATGCCCAGGATCCGAACCTGCAGATCCTGGGCTGCCAAAGTGGAGTGTGAGAACTTAACCACTACGCCACCAGGACGTCCCGCTGCACGTTCTTCAGGAATAGTATTTATAACATTTGTAAGAATTCTTTTTAATAAAGAACAGATTGATAAAAAAGATTTAAAAATTTTTGCCCACTGAGGTGGCAGCCCGGAGGTACTGCAATTTCTTTAAACCATGTTCTCATGGATCCAATTCTCCAGCTAGAGAAGATTAATGTCTACTAATATTCTTCATGTTTCTGGTTCCTGGCCCACCCCTTCCAGAATTAAGCTTAACTTCTAATGAACTTGCTCAAATTGAACAGTTCTGAATCTTGAAGAATTCGTACGTAGAAGTATCCCTCCCATGGGATGGTGGACATCCCACTGGTGTTAGAAAGAGACCACACAGTGCGTCAGATGGGAATGCATGGGACCAGGAGGGAATCCAGAACCCAGATACACTGCTGGTTGCCAACTTCACTGAAGAAATTAGGCTTGACTTCCCTTATTAGCGTCACTGAATTTTTTAAAAGTTATATAGAAAACTGCAATTTCCATGGCCTTTCATCTTGCATTATTTTTCAACTAGGTTATAGTGAAGATGTTGGAAACCATGCGATGAAACCAATCAATGAAAATAAAGGTAATTATCTAATTAAGTTTTGTAAAATTAGGAACCCTTATATTAAAAAAAGTCCCCTAGGAAAAGAACTAAAACTGTTAAGACCTGTGGATATTTCCCCACCTCTCTCAAAGACCCTGTCACTGACGGCCATGTAAAATGGAGATGGCTGCTTGCTTTCTCCAAAGACGCTATCCAGTGTCTCTAATGGGAAAGTAACCTAAACTCCAGTAGGAAGGAACTGGGCAGCACCTAAAAGGGAGCTTCTGATTCAGAATGGGCTGCTGAATGAGGCAGGAGGCCCTCCCTTCTCTTGGACAGTAGAGGCAGAGGTGCTTTTTAAAATAGCAGGGTGGCAGATCATCAGGTTGTACACCTTAAATTTACACAATGTGTATTGTCAATTACATCTCAATAAAGCTGGGAAAAAAGTATTGAGGGGCTGGGATGGAAGAAGTACACAGAGGCCTTCAAAGATAATGAAAACGTTCTTTTTCTTAAAAACCGTGACGGGTACACTGTTATTTATTGAATTGTTATGTTTTATACATAACTTACAAATATTATGTTGTATCTACTAAGTATTTAATAAAAATGAAAACTACACTGTAAAAAATAAAACAGCATTGCTGCTAATTTTTTAAGACAATTAACAATAAATTGCTCTCTTCTGCCTAAAGCTCAGCAGGATTGAGCTAAATCATTTTTCAAAATTCCCTTCCCCTCGGATCTGCGATCGTGGGACTAAAACTCCAAAAAAGCAAAAGGGTTCTGTAAATACCGCTGTGTCCTTGACTGCAAAATCACTGTTTTAGTTGCTAGTGAGAAACCCTGATTCTTTGAGGCTTCAGAAAGAAAACGATAATGTTACTTTGAGTTGAAGACAAGTTAATTTACTAGATTTCACTGTAGCACCCCGACAGCTCTCATTCGCTTGTTTTTCTCCACATACGCCTCACACTCTCAGAGCATGTTTAGGCCAGGGACCCGGTTCCCCATTTCCGGAGATTCCTTCTATCTTGGACGTAGCTTTCCGTGCCTGTGGCTGTGGAAAAGACTCTTAGAGTTCACTGCTGGGGCTGATACTGGCTGTTTTCTGTACCTACCGAGCTTTTACAAGTCCTCCCACTGGGGAAACAACAGGAACCTGGGCAGCAGAGTCACTCCACAACCCGGCAAGTACAGGCCTCATCACTACCCTCCCCAGCCCGAGCTTTCTTGCCCACTTAGAACGGAGTTAAGCCTGTGTCCAGCTTCCCCCTCAAAATACAGGATCCTGTAATCACTTGAATGGAAGTCTCCAAGGTGGTCTGAGGCCTCGCAAGGAGATTCTATCTAACCAGAGGGCGCTATGGTTCTTTTGAGCAGAGCCTCTGACCTCGGACGTGGAGTACACGGAAGTGGAAGTGACCTCATCTGAACCTCATCAAGGTAAACACCATCACTCGAGTGCTTCCTCGTGCTTGGCTCTGCTCTCTACTTGAGTGTAGATGCTGGGGTGGGGTGTGTTGTGACCCAGGGACAAGAAGGGAGGTAGTCAGCAGACAGACCTGCTGGACATGCCTGAGGTGGGAGCGCCCAGGCTTTGAGGTGTAAAATTTCATTAGTTATTATTTATCATACTGCTAATAATGGATATATTTTATTAAGCAATTACTAAGTGCTAAGAAATGTTTGTTGAGTGTTGAGGGCAGCCTCACTCCTGGGTGTTGGGGCTTTCTTCTAGAGGTAACCCTCTTGCCCAAACCCAGCATCATCTTAAAAAGTTGCTTGCAGACTAAGCTTGTGTAAATGAAATGCATGCTTAAAAGTAGCAAGCGCTTGGCTATTTAAAGGACACTTGGATAAAGGCTTTTGAAAGCAAAGAATCTCTTTCTCTGTAAACAGTGGCAATGGTTTTATGCTTCAGGTTTTGTTTTTATGTGGTTCTTTCTGGCAGGCTGACCTAGAGGTCCCTAGCTCTGGTTCTGTGCTAGGGAGACTGACTCAGAGTGGGCTGGTCCACAGCAAATGCTAGAACATCAATCTCAGTTGCTTTTGGCACCACAAAAAACCACGCCTATCTTCCTAACCCTCCTCCACCTTAGCTCTTCCAGAGGCCACTGCACTCTCAAAGGAAGTGGCCACCCAGAGCCTTCCTGCCCTGCTGGGAAGCTCCTTGGGGCTATTGCTGTGCATCCGCCTTCCTGCTGAGGCTAAGGTTACGCTGGGTGCACTAAGCCAGACAGGCCTAGGGCAGTTTTCCAGACCATGCCTGTGTAGCTTTAACCAGAGCCATATGGCAATGACGCCCTCTTGTCACCTCTTCTCTATGTTCTGGGAGGAGTTTGGGGTTCCTTCCTTCTTCCCTCACTTAGGTTCTGGGTACCATGTTAGCAGGTATGTGTACAGAACCTTCAGGCAGAGCCCCCAGGAAGTGTGCTGCACAATGGGGACACCATTCCCATAGTGTGCAGTCAGAATGGCCCCTAGAATTGGTACTGCCTATTTCACGTGACTACACAGGACATCCTGCTCCCAAGTCTAGACTGGACCTGGGAGGGGTGGGGGCCATGGCAGGCCTAAAGTTCTCTTCCTTTTTGTTTCATTGTAAAGTGATTTGCTTATTGAGTTAACAAATTAAGGGCCCATGATGGACCAGCCCCGTGCAGGCAGGAAAGGTATAGATGTGGTCCTCCTCATGGAGGTATAGCCTATGAAGGAGCCAGAAAAACAAGGAACCAAAGCGTAAACAGATAATATCAGGTTATAATAAGTGCTTGGAAGAAGAAGAATGGATGCAATGAGAAAGCATGAAAAGTGACAACTTCTCTGGCTTGGGTGATCCTAGGAGGCCTATTCAAGAGGTGGCATTTAAGCTTTGTGTCTGAAGAGCACAAAGAAGGTGGCCTCACTAAGAGGAGGGAGGGTTGGGAGGACCCAGGAATTGGTACCCAGAGCTTGGCTCGTTTAAGGATCTGGAAGGAGACTTGTGTGTTTGCAGAGAGAGGGAGAGGAGGCAGAAGCAGGGGGGGATGGGGCCAGGGCCGGGGCTTGTAGGGCCTCTCAGGTTCTCTTTGCATTCTAGCCTCAGTGGATTAGGGGCCTTTGGAAGCCTTCAAGCAGGGAAGTAACAGGTTCCAACTTCCTTCTTTAAAAAGGATCCTTGTGGCTGGTGTGGAGGATGCATTGACAGGGGGACAAGTATGGAAGCAGAGAGATGAATATGTTCTCACCAGGCAAGAGGGAGGGAGGGTGTTGCCAAAGTACTGGCAATGGGTGGATTCTAGACATATTCTGGAGACATCACAGCACTGAGTGAAAAATTTCCTGGCCAGGATGGGGAAGACAGAATTACCCCATGTTTCTGGACCAAACGACCGCATGGATGGTCTTGATGTCTGAGATTGGGAAGAACAGGCTCAGGGGAGATCTGGTCCAGCTGGGTTAAATTTGAGATGCTCACGAGGAGACAGCACAGGGTCTGGTGCTCAGAACTGAATCTGAGTGGGATGTGGCCAGTGGGGCTGTAAGGAGCTCCCTGCCAACCTTACCTGGTCCAGTCTGAACCCCTCCATCACTGTACATTGTGGGCTCAGTCTTGTGGGCAACAGCTTACTTTCTCTTAAGGGGCTTCAAGCCTGAAAGGAAACGAGAACCATAACAAGAGGGCAGAGCTGCCCAAAGACTTTGAATGTGTGTGGAAAAACCCCACTGTCGTCCACACCCGACTGAGCGCTCAAGCAGACAGTGATTGCCCTGGGCTCTGGCCTTGAGGTTCTGATACTCTCCGCAGAGGGCCGGACCCTGCCCTTCCCCTGCTGCCAGCTGGGCCAGGGCGAGGTGGAATTGTGAGGGCTGTGCATGATGGCTAGAAGGCTTGGGATTGAAGGAAACTGAAGCAGGATGAAGGAAGCAGGGTTTTGTCCTTGGAAAAGGGTCTGTTTTCTCCTCCTTTGGGAATTGTCCCTTGCTGGTAGCATCTGATTTTCTTTTTCCAGCTCGAAGATGGGGAGGGGTTGAAGGGAAAAGAACGGCCCCTAGGACCCTGTGAAGCAGAGGTCCTTTCCTTGCCAAGTTGCACGGGTGCAGGGTTGCAACCACCAAATAGGTCACCTTTCCCCAATTTGCACAAAGGTGCTCTGTGGGCTTCGGGGCCTTGGTAGAGCTAGAGTAAGTGTCACTTGCATAGAAATGGAGAGTTTCTAGAGGATTCAAGTTGAGTTTTCTGGACCCAACCTCCCTGGCAGCTAAGGGACAGTGGGGCAGGCCTGGCCTGGCCTATGATGCTGTCCCTTTGCTCTCTCATGGGTGGGGAGTGGGACATTACCAGGTGAGGAAAAGCCTTGTGGGTTCAAGGCCAGTGGTGAGTAAACTTGACCTGGTCTTGTCCAGCCCAGTTCCCTGTCCTCAGGGCCCCCTTCCTCTACATTTCTGATGGAGAAGGGGATGGGGCCCATGTCCAGCTCTAACCCTGGCTGGCAGCTGACCAAGTGGTTGCTTGGGGGTGGAGGAGGGGTGGGAAGGAACTCGTTAAACCCCGGTTTGCTCTGAGGCTAATTGCTGGGAAAACCCCATGACGTTGAAGCCATCTCTTTCTCTGTTAACAGAGGAAAAACAGAAGCCAAAATAAAGCCCCATCAGGAAACATCCCTGACAGCAGAGACAAACAGCCTGTTGGCCTGGGTTAGTCATTAGCAGGCAGCTGCTGCCACGGAGAAGCGAGAGGAGGGGAAGATAGTCATGAGTTGCGACCCCCCCCCCCCGCCGCTACCCCCCATCACTGAGCTCGGCAGAACCAGGAAGGCAACAGGAGAAACCACTGGGGCAGCTACAAATCTAGCAGCTCAACCAAGAAGTAGAAACCACCCTGCTGCCCTAGCTGATGTGCAGAGCTATGAGATGAAAGGGAGTCAAGAGGGGCTTCTCAGGTCCAGAGGGTGTTAGAGCATCCCCAAGGTGAACAGAGAGGTCCACCAGCCACCCCTTATGTGCCTTGGGGCAGTGGAGTTCACAAGGGTGTCCAGGCCCCCAGGCTTGGTTACCCAGCCCCGGCACTCCATTCCTTCCTGTGTGGGGTTGGGTCAGAGGATGAGCGGGCAGGGACTCCAGCACGCCTGATATGCAGTGCCCTATAACGTTTATCATAGTGTTGTCTGTACACCCTGTGCCCCACAGCCTGGAGCTCCTGAGAGCTGGGACCAGGTCTGGTTCACCTTTTCCTCTTCCATGGTGCCCGGCACACAGATGGTATTGGGACCATGAGGAATGAGTGACTTGCCCAGGCCTGGTGTTGTGCAGAGCCCCTTGGGGATGAGGTAGATCTCTCAGCAGAAACAGGGATTGCTGGAGCTTCCCTCTACACCCCCAAATCTGGTGCCCTGGAGGGAGGGTGGAGAACGGTGTGAGCATTTTTGCTGTTCTGTTAGAGACAGGCAAGTGTCCCGGCAGGGGCGTGCCTGGTACCTCAGCCACTCTCTTGAGTACCAGCTCCTGTTCAGTGCCCTGGGGAATCACTACAATGCCTTCTGCAAGGCCCTGGCACCCCAAATGCCCCAAGTTCAGCTGTTGGGATCTGAGCCACCGCTCTTTCTTCTGGCTTTCAGGTCCTGACACAGGAACCACCATTATTTATTGTAATGAATGACCGTGATTTTAATTCTAAGACATAAAGTCTCAGGGATCGGGCTGATTATGCAACACCTTCCTGAAGGTCAGGGGGTCTGAGATAGAGACACCTACAGGGACACTGACTGGTGCCTTCGCTGTCACATCAAACCTTTACAGGTGCCTCCAGGTAGCTGTGCACGTCCTGGGATTGGGAGATGTGCAAGACCTCGGGGGCTGCCCTGGAGAAGCTCAGGGTCCACCAGGGGAGACAGTCGTGGGGACAAATAATGTCAGTTTGTCATGGGCAAGTGTCCCTAACGTGCTATGGGAGTACAGGGGGTCCATGTAACCTCCTAGGGCACAGGAAAGGGGTGAGTGTGTGAGGCAGTGTGTAGGTGTGTGAGGGTGTGTACACCTAGCGCAGGAGCAAAATTGTCCTGGGGCTTGGAGGACAAGGGGGATGGGGCAAAGAACAAGTGTGGTGCAGGCAGTGAGAGGAGTGTGTGCAAGGTTAGGGGGTGAGAAAGAGGGACGTCCCTGGAACGTGGTGAGTGGAGGGAATCTCGCTACAGTTAGAGCCCGTGAACATGCCCCGGCCATCTGCCGCTGGGGAAAGAAACGTGCACATGGCACTGACCGTGGTGCCAGGAAGTGTCTTACTCAGTCTGGGGTTCCGTTTTCTGATCTTTCGAAGGAGAATGCTGGCCGCAAGGATCAGGCGCCTTTCCGCAATGAGGCTTCCTGGTCCTTTTTGCAGGTGAGAGGAGCCGGGGAAGTGGCGAGCTCCATCCTGTTTCCTGAGGGTGTGTGGGTATGTGTGTCTGTGTGTGCATACTGTGAGTGTGTGTGTACACAACCTGTGTGTATACATCAGTTTAAAATAAAAAGATGGCCATATGGGCTCTCTTTGCCCCTAAAACACTCGAGTCTCCCCTGCGTGTAATCCACACTCCGGATCGGTCATCTTGTCTGCTGTTCAGAAAGGGTCCAGACCAGAGGATCTCAACTCTGTCTGCATATTACAATCACCTGGGAAGCTCTTAAAAAACACCAACGCCAGGGCCCACCCCAGACCATTGCAATCAGGATCTGAAGTGGCCCCAGGTACGGCATTTGAAATCAACTGGCTCAGCTGTCTAGATCTGCAAGTGGTTCTCAGTCCCAGCTGATGCCAGGCTCTCACTCAGGACTCAGGTGATTGGGAAGCATAGCGCAGTATCCTAGGAGAGGCTGGCTGAGCAGCTGGACACAGGGACACAGTGGCAGGGAAAGAGGGATGGGGCCACTGAGCTGGAGGCTGCAGGCCTGTGCTGGGGACTCCTCCACCTGCAGCCCCTTAGGTCCAGGGTTCCCACAGTAGCCTGTTGACCTTGTACTTCCAGGCTGAGAGTGACGCTGATTAGATCTTTTAAAGCCGGGAATTGGCCCGGGCTTCATGGTGGCAAGGTCTCCAGGCACTCATGGAGACAGGCACCAGTGGGGGTTCGTGGGGGTGTGGGGTGCAGCCTTACGCAGAGAGCCTCTGACATTTTTCTGCTTCAGCAGTGGGCTGACCTGGTGCCCAGAGACAGCTATTGACCTGGGCCTGGTCCCTTTTGCAGGTCTGGGAACAAAGGGCACGGAGACGGTGTACAGTGAAATCCGGAAAGCTGACCCTGGTGAGTGAGGGCCCCCTAACTCCCCCAGCCTGGGGAGACAGTTCCCCTAGAATCATCTATGGGGCCTTGGAGTGGGCATGGAAAAGAAGGGGCAAAGGAGGCCAAAAGGGGTGACACCTCTTACACCAGAGCTGTTGTCTGTCTCCCAACACCCTTACAAAGTAGCCACAGGTTACAGGCACTGTTTATTTAGTCACCAAACACACTGAGTGCCTGCGACAAGCCAGGCAAACGGAACCTCAGATGTTTGCAATACACAACGGATGGGTGAGTTGGACAGGAGTGTGTCCTGGCACCGCTGTCTGTTCACAGGATGCCTGGCAGGGTTAGGGGCACTGTCTCCTGACCCTGAGAGAAGCTGAGTGGCTCTGCCTATTTTCAGGTACCAGCCGGTGAGCCTCACCGCACCTGGGCCCTGGGGCCCCAGGGCTCCCGAAGGGCTTAGACAGGCAGTGCTTTGCTCTGGAAACGTCAGCAGCTTCAGCCTTTCTGAGAGTACACGGACTTTGGGGAGGGGGTGCAGAGCTGTTCCCATCTCCTTTGATTTCTGCCTAGACCCCACTTCAGTTCCCATCTCCACTGCTTCCTCGTGCCAAGCTTCCCCCACGACTGAGCATGGTGCCCAAGCAGATGGGGAACTGGGGAAGCTCCTGACAATCTCATTTTTTGCGTGATTGTTCTATTCCATTCTGTTGAAATGAAATCCATAAAGACTACTTTTGAATTCGGAAAATAAGTCGCAACCCAAAAGGCACAAACATTCTGGGGGGAAACAGTTAATATGTGGATATCTTGCTTTCTACAACAGACCTCTTTTTCAGTGGATTCTTTGAAAGAGAATCATTCAAAGGGCTGGGAGACTTCAGTAAAGCTCGGCTACACCGAGTGTGGTCCACACACCGGCAGCCGTGACAGCCTCAGGCCCAACCCAGACCCGCAGAATCAGCATCTCCAGAATCTGAGCTCTACGAAGCTCCCAGATGTTTCTGATGCTGCCAACGTTTGAGAAGCACTGTCTTACCTGAAGAGCCTACTTTTCATCTGAAATATAGGAATCACCCCTTAATTAACCTCTTTTTTAAAAATGGTATTTTCATGCATACAGCAGAAACCCAGCCCCTGTGGAACTTGACACTGACTGAATGATTTTTCTTTTTTAAAGAGAATGGGGTTTTTTGGGTTTTTTTCTTAAAGATTGGCACCTGAGCTAACATCTATTGCCTTGATAATCTTGTTTTTTGCCTCTTCTCCCCAAAGCCCCCCAGTAGATAGTTGTACATTCTAGTTGTAGGTCCTTCTGGTTGTGCTCTGTGGGATGCTGCCTCAGCATCATCAGTATCAGGCCTGATGAGCAGTGCTAGGTCCACGCCCAGGATCTGAACCTGCGAATCCCTGGGCCGCCCAAGTGAAGTGCATGAACTTAACCACTTGGCCACAGGGCTGGCACCTGACTGAACAATTTTTGAAAACCATTTCCTGAGGAATTTTTGGCTTCAGTGTCTCCTTTTGCATTCTCAATATATTCAGAGCTAGCAAAACACAAATTCAGAAATAGGCTTTCTCTCTTCTTTCAATGTAACAGAAAGCTAAAGGTCAAGTAGGGTTCCGGGTTGGTCCTCTTAGGTAATCGTACAAAAATGCCCGTTCTGTTTTCCCTAAAATTGCTCACTTTCATTGCTTTGGTTATGCAAATACTCACATTTATTGAGTGCTGACTGCATGAGCTAAGTGATCTGTGTTACATTGTATCTTTCAATCCTCACAATAACTCCCATTTTACAGATGAGGATACCGAGGCATAGAGAGGTTAAAACACTTGCCCAAGGTCACACAGCAAGCAACTTCCCAAAATCTGGCCCACCCTGGATCCTCACTCCATGCTCCTGATCACTGAGCTGGACTGCCTTTGGTTTGGGGGAAGGGAAACTGGTGGAGCATGGAGGCCACAGGGATCCCCACAGGCCACAGGAGGCCTTGGGGTCTGCGGTCATCTGAGGCCTGATACAGCTGGTGAAGGCCACACCCAGTGTGGATTCCAAAGGGTGGTGTTAGGGGCCCTGAAAATTAGATTAACAAAGGACAGACTAAAGAACAGAAAAACTGAGTGATGAGTAAGTCAGTGGAATGGTTAGAAGTTGGGGCTCATTTAGCATGTTAACCAAGAACAATAAGCTCGTAGAGAAGTGACAAAGGAAAAGGAGTTTCAAGGATGGCAAGCAGTGGGAAAGTAAATATGTGGGGGCACTAACAGAGTGAGGTTTGTTTGTGCAGGCCCATCTCGGCACCAGCTTCCAGCATCTTCGTGGCCATAAAGCTTCCCTGGGAGAGGGGATTTATGGCAGTCCCCATTTCTCAGAAGTTTCTGGTTTTAGTCAGTTAGGGGAAGCTCCCAAAAGGTTTCTTACTGCATCCGCTGGTTCTCATTTGCCTCCAGCTCAAAATAATCTCTATGCCAAAGTGGTATATTTGGTGGTGGTGTATTCTGACTTAGGGCAGCTGTTTAAGTGGGTTCTCTCAGCATCCCCAGCCTGGTTCCAGATGCCCCAGTCCTCAGTCCTGAGCTGTTGGAACCTGACTGGAATGGACCATAGGCACCTAGAACCTAACCCAATAGTGATTCCAGGCAGTGAAGGACCCTGTTTTGCTGGGAGACATCCGAGCCCCTGTCCTAGTGCTGCCGCGTATCAGCTGTGTGACTTTGACCAAGATGCCTAACCCCTCTGAGACTCAATTTCTTCTACTGTTAAATGGAGATGGGATTAAACGAGAACAAGAGATGAGACAGCGTCAGGGGAGATGGTGCTAATTACCCTAATCTCTTGGTCAGTGTATCACCCCTACAGCATAGTGAGCATTCAATCCATTTTAGCTGAAAAACACAAGAAAACTTGAGCCCTGGAGTCCAGTGCCTGGCGCAAGGCGAGACTAGAGCCATCTCCCACTCCCAGGCCGGGGAGCTCCCGCTGCACCATCTGGACCATCGGGGTCAGCTGGGGCTTGGGTCCCTCTGTAATCTGGTCTCTAACCTGGCAGCTGGCTCCTGCGCAGGGGTTGAGGGTAGAGCGAGCTGTGGGTCTTGTAGCCAAAACCACAATGCTGCTGCAAAAGCCAGGGCCCCCCTCGCCTTGGAGGCGCCCATCCTGGAAGCCAAGGGAGTTGCTGTTTCTGAGCATCTCCAGCTCAGCTGCTGCTCAAGGGGAAGAGGCTGCAGGCTTTGGTCAATTTCTCTTCCCTTTTCTTTCTTTCTTTTCCTCTTACTCTCAGATGCTGCTCGGATGCTCACTTAATTCTCAAAATCATTACAGGGTTGCTGGATGCCCTGTTATTATTCCTGCTCTACAGATGAGGAAATGGGCCCAGAGGTTAAATAACTTGTCCTGGTCCCAAGGCCGGCAGTGGTGGAGCTGGGATTTGAACGCAGGGAGCCTGGCAGCAGAACCACACTCTTCACGAGCCTTCACATTTCCCTGTCTGTGTTGCCAGACCAATTGACTGTGTGCCTCTGCACCTTCCAGCTTTCTTTGTTTGGTTTCCACATTATCATCAATTTAATTAGAGGATTCAACTCTGTCTACTTTAGAAGCTAAGAGTAACCGCCTGGTATGGCCCAGGTGGCCCTGGGCGAGTCATGATCGTGGACCTCAGTCACCTCTGTGAAATGAGGGGGATGGGCTGGACTCTAGATCAAAGGTTCTCCAGGTTTGTTAAAACACAGATGGCTTGGCATTAGCTCCTGAGTTTCTTTTTTTTTTTTTTAATTTTTATTTTTTTCGGATGTATATCATATTTCGAATTCTGGATACATTACATCATGTTCACCACCCGAACACTAATTATAGTGCATCCCCTCACATGTGACCCTAATCACCCCTTTTGCCCTCCCCCCTCCCCCCTTCCCCAATGGTAACCACCAGTCCAATCTCCAATGCTATGTTTGTTTTTTTTTTGTCGTTTTTATCTTCTACTTATGAGTGAAATCATATGGTATTTGACTTTCTCCCTCTGACTTATTTCACTCAGCATAATACCCTCAAGGTCCATCCATGTTGTCACAAATGGCTGGATTTCGTCATTTCTTATGGCTGAGTAGTAGTCCTTCGTGTATAAATACCACATCTTCTTTATCCATTCGTCCCTTGATGGGCACCTAGGTTGCTTCCAAGTCTTGGCTATTGTGTATAATGCCGCAATGAACATAGGGGTGCAAGTATCTTTATGCCTTTGTGTTTTCAAGTTCTTTGGATAAATACCCAGCAGTGGCATAGCTGTATCATATGGTAGATCTATCCTTAATTTTCTGAGGATACTCCAAACGGCTTTCCATAGTGGCTGCACCAGTTTGCACTGCCACCAGCAGTGAACAAGGGTTCCCTTCTCTCCACACCCTCTCCAACATTTGTTGTTTCCTGTCTTGTTAATTATAGCTATTCTGACCGGAGTGAGCTGATACCTCATTGTAGTTTTGATTTGCATTTCCCTGATAGCTAATGATGTTGAGCATCTTTTCATATGCCTGTTGGCCATCTGTATTTCTTCTTTGGAGAAATCTCTGTTCAGATTTTTTGCCCATTTTCTAATTGGATTGTTGGTTTTGTTGTTGTTGAGCTGTATGAGTTCTTTGTATATTTTGGATATTAACCCCTTATCTGATATGTGCTTTGCAAATATCTTCTCCCAATTGTTAGGTTGTCTTTTCGTTTTGCTGATGGTTTCCTTTGCTGTGCAGAAACTTTTTAGTTTGATGTAGTCCCATTTGTTCATTTTTTCTTTTGTTTCCCTTGCCCGGTCAGACATGGGACTTGAAAATATGCTGCTCAGACCAATGTCATAGAGCATACTGCCTATGTTTTCTTCTAGAAGTCTCATGGTTTCGGGTCTTCCATTCAAGTCTTTAATCCATTTTGAGTTGATTTTTGTGCATGGTGTAAGGGAATGGTCTACTTTCATTCTTTTGCATGTGGCTGTCCAGTTTTCCCAACACCATTTATTGAAGAGACTCTCCTTTCTCCATCGTATGCTCTTGGCTCCCTTGTCGAATATTAGCTGTCCATAAACATGTGGGTTTACTTCTGGGCTCTCAATTTTGTTCCATTGATCTGTGTGTCTGTTTTTGTGCCAGTACCATGCTGTTTTGGTTACTATGGCTTTGTAGTATAATTTGAAATGGGGGAGTGTGATACCTGCAGCTTTGTTCCTTTTTCTCAGGAATCCTTTGGCTATTCGGGGTCTTTTGTTGTTCCAGCTCCTGAGTTTCTGATTCAGTAGGTCTGGAGGGGGGCTGAGAATTTGCCTTTCTAACAAATTCCCACGTTCTGCTGCTGCAGGTCCAGCGTCCACACTTTTAGAACCATCTTCTAGATACTCTAAATTCCTTCTGATTGCACTACTCTAGGTTCTGCTCTGTCTTTCATTTGAAGGGTGGATTCTCTTTTAATCCCTAGCAATCCTGGGGATTGCTCAGCCTTGGCCAGCGGAGATAACCCAGAAACACTGTGTGTGTGTGCGTGTTTGTGTGTGTGTGTTGGCAGAGGGAGTGACCCACAATTAAATTAAGGCCCTGGTGGGGAGTGGGCCTGTGGAAAGGTCAGGGAGCAGGCTGAGTGCAGAGTCTTTCTAGCCTTTTCCTTCTTAATTTTCTATTCTTCCCTATGCGAATTTCTTAGTTCCCCGTCATCTCCCAGTCTTCCAACCGGCAGCACTTCAGGGCTGGCTATTTTGGGAAATGGCTCACAGGGCGTAGTTCTGGCTCTTAAACCCCCTTTTCCCCTGAGTGATACAAAGGAAAACTGCTCCTCTAGATAAGCAAAAAGGCATTGGGCAGGCCTGCCTCCAAGGGGCAGCCCCGGGGCAGAGCTCAAAGTAGGACCAGGGCCCTGCAGAGAGGGTTGGGGGCTGCCAGCTGAGGAGAGTCGAAGATCTCGTGGGAGGCAATAGATCTTTGCAATTTTGGCTTTAAGCTCTAAGCTCAGCTGGATTTTTTTATTTTTTTTTTAAACTTTAATAACACTTTTTTTTTAACTTTAATAACATTTGCTGTTTTAATCATTTTTAAGTATACATTTCAGTGGCACTAAGTTTGTTCACATTGTTGTACAACCATCACCATCATCATCTCCAGCACTTTTTCATCTTTCCAGACTGATACTCCACACCCATTAAACAACAACTCCTCATTCTCCCCACAGCCCCTGGCAATGACCATTCTGCTTTGTGTCTCTGTGAATTTGACTATGCTCAGCTTATCTGTCAAAGGAGGTGGTTGAATGAATGATCTTAAGTTGCCTTCCAATCATAACATTCAAAGAGTTTCAATGTCCTGGCATCTGGAAATGATGGTCATTTGTCTATGTCTTGGTCACTCCAGACCAATGCCCCTGAACATGGTGGGGAGTCACTCCTTGGGTCCCTTGGAGCCAATAATCCTGATCCTGCACCCGCTCTTGACTCTCAAGTTTTCCCTTCAAATCTGAGTTAAGTCATGGATCTCAGGGGCTGACTTACTGGGTTTCTGCTGCATTCATGTCAGCTGGAGTCGGGCCTGGGTGGTTTTTGTTCTGCGAACCTAAGGGAAAACATCCTAAGTAGGGGTTTGATCAATCAAGTTATATGATTGGGCCTCACCTCTCACTTCTCCCCTGCGCATTAGCTTTCTCATTAATTCTCAATAAGATGCCCCTGACCTGTGTGGAATTGCTACAGAGTGAACATCTCAGTGTGTGTGTGGCCCTTGGGTGGACAAAGGCCGTGGTAGGCAGGTGGGTTCTATAAAATGAGAAAGAGGGAGCATCTCTTTCAACTCAGCATCTCCCACTGGGTCATGGCCAGGGTCATGCAAGTCTGCTGTGCCATTGGAGCCTACTATTTTGTTGACATATAGCCAAACTAACTTCTTCTTGTCCCAGCAATGAACTCCTAGCCTAAGGCAAGGAAGCCTCTTGATCTTTGAGCTTTTCCCCTTTCCAGCTGTTAGATGATCCCTTGCTTTATTTTCCCTGCCTGTTAAGGAGGGAAGGAGAGGGGTTCCCAGAACTAGAAAAATTATATCAGAAACAGACCAAATTGAGAGAGGCCTAAGGAGAAGGAAAGGCATGCCCTGGGACGTAGCCAGAGCAGGCTGAGAAAGAGTTTTTGCCTCTCAGTAAGCTTCAGCCTCCTTAGGGGAATGGAGAAATTGATAATTTCCTTATAACATATCTGCAAGCTTGGCACTTGAGGGGTTTTTTTGGGGAGGAAGATTGGCAACAGATGTTAGCTCAAGCACAATCTTCCTCTTTTTGTTTGAGAAGGATTATCCCTGAGCTAACATCTGTTGCCAATCTTCTTCTATTTTGTATGTGGGATACCGCCACAGCATGGCTTGATGAGCAGTGTGTAGGTCCACACCCAGGATCCAAACCCACAAACCCCAGGCTGCCAAAGCAGAGCGTGTGAACTCAACCACTACGCCACCGGGCCAGCCCCGCACTTGAGGTTTTTTAAGTTCTTATTCTCTTTTCTCTTATTCTCTTTTCAATTATTGCCTAAGGTTAGGATTTGCAAATCCCAGTCAGCAATAGTAGCTCTTGTTATGGCTTATCAGAAATGGGAAAGTTAGTCTGTTTTTTGGTCTCTTACTGAACAGTAACGTATGTGGTCCAAAGAAGGGAACGTTTAAAGTAAGTAGACCAGATTACAGTTTGGTAACTTTTTCTCTTAACACTTAACTAGAACCAATTTACTCCCATCCCCTTTAGCTTTGGACTTGCTGCAGGATAATTTGGTACCCACCTGAGTTCTCCTGGTTTAGACAGTGGTGTCCTCCCAGGCTGTTCATAGCTTTGCTGCTCTGGGTTGCAGGGTGACCTGGGGTCAAAGCCCTCCCACCTCTCTTCTGTCTACGGTCAACTTCCTCTTTCTCTGACTGGTGCCAATTAATCCAAGGAAAGGTTTGATTTTTGTTTCCTCTGCCTTGTTCTCCTAGTGACAAGAACTAAAAGAGAGACATCATGGCTGGCTAGGGAGTCTCTGCGTAGCTGCAGGGCTGTCCGTGGCTTGCCCAGCAACTTCACTCAACCAGGTTGAGCCTTGTGTGAACTGCAATTTCTGGCTAGCCAGGAAAGTTTGTATCTTTACTCCAATGAACTTTCCTCAGTGCTTGATAGTTTTACAGTGCTCCAGCTTATTCTGAAAGTACTTTGTAAAACAGCTTGCAGTTCATCTAAAGCAAAACCTATTAACATATATTAATACCAGTTTTTAAGACAGAAGACTAACGTGGTTTATCACAATTGGCAACACAGTCAAGTTCTTACCTATGAAAGAACTCAGGTTTAGGATGAGATTTCCACAGCTGTGGTTCTCAAAGCAGGAGACATCCTGGCAATGTCTGGAGACATTTTTGGTTGTCGTAATTTGGGAGGGAGCAGGGACGCTACTGCATCTAACAGATGGAGGCCAGGGATGCTGCTAAACTTCTTCCAATGTGCAGGACGACTCCCGCAACAAAGAATTATGCAGTCCAGAATGTCAATAGTGCCATTGGCTAGAAACCCTGGTTTAGGGGCCTCCCCTGTGGCATAGTGGTTAAGTTCGATGTGTTCCACTTTGGCGGCCCCGGTTCACAGGTTCAGATCTCGGGCGCGAGCCCACACCACTCATCAGCCACATTGTGGCAGCGACCCACATATAAAGTAGAGGAAGACTGGCACAGATGTTAGGGCTAATCTTCCTCAGCGAAAAAAAAAAAAAAGAAACCCTGGTTTAGAGGAATTCACCTCCTACAATTCCTCCAACAAGCGAGCTGGTTTTTCTCTTTACGTGTCCTCTGCCCACCTTGGGAGGTGTTCTAGGCACATCCCACCTGACAACTTATGGCCCTGGGAAGAGATGCCAAGTCCTGCTCTAGACACCAGCCTACGTTTTTTGGGTCAGACCGGGCCCACCTTCCTGTCTGACCCAAAAAACAAAAGGATCTACTCACTCAGCCTCCATCTTCTGCTTTCTCTTTGCCTGGAATTCAGACTTCCAGGATGCTTCTCAAGGGGGCAGAAATCCAACATACCAAGAGTGGCTGGTCATCGAGACAGGACCAAAGAGCAGAAGGCCGCTCTGCCACGTCCCCTCTGGGAGGGAGGGAAGAGCACTTGAGGGTCCCCACCCTTCCTGAGAGGCCCAGAGCCAGCCAGGCTGGCGGGCACTGCCAACCCTGCCCCCAAGGCGCTGTTTCCTGCTTCGGAATGGAAGAGGGTAAAAAGTATTCCATGTAAAAAATGGATGCTACCCACCAGATTCTATTTTTGTGGTCGTTGCTCCATTATCAAGAAGAAACAAATCTATGAATGTGCATAAACTGGTGTTCCATCAGTATTATCAGCATACTTGAATTTTAGTATTTCGTATTCATGTTGCTTTAGGAAACACAGCCTGGGGCTCTTTCCCTCTTACGTCTGATTCCAGAGCCCTTGGGGCTCTGGAGGAGCAGGAAGCATGGGGTCCTTTGGGTCCTCCCAGGTCAGATTTGGGTTGGGGGTGGGGTGCTGCCCACAGCCTCACTCAATGTGTGGAAGTTTACACAATGGCCTGACTTCGTGGTTGGGCTGATTCATCCATTTGGCCTTTGACGCAGCCTCTGGCCCAGCCAGGACTGAGGGGGGCCCCTTAGGAACTTCTGGCCCTATTCCCTCTAGAGGGGACATACAATGGAGCTGTGATAAGACAGGGTTCAAGGGGGAAGTGGACTTGTGGAAACAGGATATTTTTAAGTTAAAGAAAGAAACAGAAGAGTTTTGAGTCCCGTTGTGACAGATGGGGCCTGAGACTGCCCAAGAGTCAGAAGGCACCAGGTTTGAGCTTGGGCAGCTGGATAGAAACCGAGGCCCCTTGGAGCACTTCCCTAGAAAGACCGAGGCGTTGGGGAGAGGTTATGGCCCTCCCACCACCACCATTACCTCCACCATCTTTAAGAATGGCAACCACTCCCAGTACCCACATCAATCTCCTCTGGGGCCTCCCCCAGGCAGCAAGAGGTCCCTGAGCCTTCTCTGTTTTCACGACTATATCATAGTGAACTGTTAGGGGAATCGGCCCCAATGTGTGGGCCACTACCCATTCAGAAACTCTGCTATTAGTGGGGGTCTGGTCCAGTCCAAAAGGGCAAGCCACACCCCTCTCTTGCTTCTTGTAGTAAAACCACCTCTAACTAACACAGGCAGGGATCACTCACCTTCAACCAATGTCTCCTGTTCTCCTTGGCCTATCTCACCCTCACTGACATCTTCCTGACATTTGGCCAGGGTCATTTCACCATTACAGGCTGGCAGGGCCAGTCAGTCCCAGCATGCTCTCTGGCCAGAAGACGGTGTGGCCTCTGGACAGTTGAGATGCGGATTCCCAGGGGAAGGAGATGTGGTGGTCCCGCCCTTCAGACAGCACTTGGGCCATATATGCCAAGAGCATTGACGAGGTTTATACCTTCTGCTCCGTTGATCCCACTCCTGGGGATGGAAAACTAGTATGAAATATGGAAATAGCTTTGTTCCCAAAAAGGATACTGGCAGCATTATTTAAAATAGCAAAAATTTGGAAAGAACCTAAATTTTTAAAATAAGGAAGTGGTTAAGTAAACAATTGCACATCTTTTTAATGATTATTATGCAGCTACTAACAATTATGTTTAAGAAGGTACCAGAAAATGTTTAGAAAATCATGTTCCGTGAAAAGAATCTGCTGTAAAATGGCATATACTGTATAATTATAACTCAAAAAAAAAACCTTCTCATAGTAGAAAATGAAGCCAAAAGCATCAAGAGGGTTTGAAGAGAGAATTTTTATCTACTATTTTCTACTTTTCTGTAGTTTTCAGTTTTTTCCAAAAATAACATGTGTTGGTATTTTTTTTAACTGTTTAAAATGTCACATGAGCTGCCAGGGACTTTATATGCTCGTCACATGGAGCTACAGGGCCCAGGAGAAGCTGTCTGTGGGCAGAGGAGCCATAAACCTGGGCACCCAGCGAGCTTGCGGCTTTGGAGTCTCCTCCTGTACCCCCACTCCCATGCCCCCTGCAGTCCCCCCGACTCCCCCCGCCGCCAGCCCCTGAGATGCTGGGGGTGGGGAGCCTAACCCGTGCTCTGTGCGTTGCTCACCTCCATGTTATCCTTTGTTTTGCAGATTTCGTGGAAAACAGATATTCTGTAAGTACACGTTTCATAAACATTATTTTTTTAAACTAGTCCATTGAACAGTGAAACATTTCCAGACTCACCCAGGTTCTGCATTCTCACTAATTACTCACCTGTGCTGGCCTCCTCTGTGTTAGCCCAGGGTCCCTGGGCTCCTCTGATTAGCCTGGGCTCTTGGAGGTTTGGTCATCAGGCTTAGCCGGGTTTTCTGGGCCAGCTGTGATTTTGAATATTCTCTCCCACTGTTTCCATCATTACATCTCAGCCCTCATCTGAAGGGAGACCCTGGAAATCCCCCCATAGGAGTGGGAATCTCGGTCACTCAACTCCAGATGAACAAAGTACGCATTTCCTCCTAGTCCAGGGTGCAGTCTTGGGAAGTGAGGCGGATTCCGGGGGTATGCTTGGAGGAGCGAAGCATCTGACAGCTCATGTCAACTTCGAGAACATATACCAGTCTCCTTTACATACCAGGCCCTCTGCAGCAGGGGACACTCAAGGTCCTTGACCCAATGAGGGAATCAGATGAGTTATCACTGATGAGAAAGCAAGGCGATGAGAGGTCCACCAGAGACTGTGGGAATACAGAAGAGAGGCGCCTCATTCCGCCTGGTTAGCGGTCTCTTCACCAGGGAGGGGTCATCTGGATAGGCTGTGAAGAGTGAGTGGGATTACAGCAGCATCCAGGTAGAAATATCAGCAAAAGTAAAAATGTGAGTGACGGAGCAGTTTAAGGCAGCTCAGAATGGGAGGAGAAGAGGGTGACAGTAACAAGTGATAGAGAAAGGTAAGTTAGAGCTTGCATGTGAAAGACTCCAACACTTTCATTCTGTAGGAAGTAGAGGATTTAGGAAGCTGCTACTTGGCAGATGGGGATGTTTAAAAGAAATGCAGAGGTTCATGTTCAAATCTTTGCAAAGACCCCCGCTTCCTACTCCCAACCTCATTATGAGCTACCCAGCAGTCTAGGAGTTAACTAACTGGGAGCTTGTATCTTAAGAAATGAGGAATTTGTCTCATAAACTACTTCTTTAAGATCTGGGAAGAATTTTGAGCAAGATTGCTGTTACCCCTTCCAATGGGCCCCTGGCTTCCTTTGTTTTGCCCAAGTCTGAATTCTTGTAAAACAGGGAACTCATTATGCCTCTGACGGACAGGAAGCCACTGACATTCTTTTTATAGAGGAAAGCTATCAATTTAAGGAAAAGAAGAATGAATTGAATGTCTTTTTCTAGCCTAAATCCACTCAGACTCCTGAAATCAGAGACTGTTGCATTGGAAGGGCAGGGAGCCCAATTTATGGGTGAGAAAATCAAGGCCTGAATTGGCAGAAGCTTGTCCAGGGTCACCCAGCTAGTTAATAGCAGAGCCAGGACTAGAACCCAGGTCTCCAGACTCCCTGGCCAGTCCACGATACAATCCTCCCTCCAAGAAGTGAAGTCACTGCCGCAGCTGTCATGGCCTTGTGAGTAGAAAGTGAGTACTTTGCTCCATGAGCAGAGTGAGACCCAGGTAAAGAGATGTTCTGCCACTGCAGTCAATATGGCTGTATCCACCCGAGGCGGGTCTGCTGGACCTGTAGGACTGACTTATTTACTTTGTCTTCAATCCAATGGTCTCTCTGGACAAAGGCTCCAAGCTCTAGGACAGACAGACCTTTCCCTTTCCCCAGCAGCTGGCCTATGAGCCCAGAAGTCTGCTCCCAGGATGCTCCTGAGAGCTCACCCACGGCTAGTCCTGCCCCACAAAATAATATAGCCTTTTGACAGGAGCACAGGGGTTCCCAACCATTGGGAAAGAGATTTTGAATCTTTAAGCAAATGCATTTTGTTTATAAAATAAGCAGGTATAGTTTGCCTAATAATCAGCTGGTGAGGGTCAGGAGAAAATTAATTGAATTGCCCAGCAGGGAAATGGGAGGGGATTTCCTTCCTGAAATCAAACCTGGCGATCATTCCCAGTTGTTTAATGGCCGTTGCTTCTGAAAACATATTGGAGGAAATATCTTAACAATGAGATAGCCACTTCGCCAAATACTAATTTAGTATTGTTTGACTTGCTTCAATGGCACATTCTGACTTCATTTTTCCTCTGCCATTTTTGCCTTGTTTATAAATCGTGTTTGTGGCCCAGGCAGACAGATAACGTGAAAGAGAACACCCTGTACTTAAGTGAAAGAGGTGAATCTGGACCTGCGTGGGCCTCAGGATCTTGGAAAGAACCTTGCCTTCTTACTAAAAAAAAGGCAATTCCCAGTTACATCTCACCTCCCCCGCTCCTGGGAGCCAGCAGGCAGCTGGGCTGCAATGGGAACTGCTCAGGAGTTGGGATCAAGAGACTAGAGGGTGAATTCCAGCTGTCTAGCCATTTTTTGGGTGAGCCTGCCTTCCTCAAGCCTAAGCTTCCCAATCTGTAAAGTGGAGATGATGATGACAACAACAAAAACAGTAATAGCTATCCATTAGGAGTTTCTTAAGGGTTAAACAAGAAACACATATGCAGAGTACTTTGCAAACTTCAAACTACCATATAAAACCTAGTTGATTATCTATTCTAAAGTTCTTTTCATCAAACACTCTGGCAGTATGGGGTATGGATGGGGAATTTACCTTAGTTGGCCCTAAAATGCCCCTGTCACATGGGGGGGGGGGGATGTAGCAGTTGCTTATCCAAGGCACAGGATTCAACCAAAGCCGGGCTTTGACTTAGGAATCAGAGATCCACATTAACACTTGACTTCTCCCTAACTAGACATTTACTAGCCATGTCACTTTGGGCAGATCTCCTAACCCTTCAGGGCCTCAGTTTCCTCATTTGAGGAAATAAAACCCCCTCCTCTGATTATCGCAAGGATTAAATGAGCACTTAGCACAGACTTGACTTATTCAAAGTGCTCATAAGGGGCACATTCTAGAAGCCAGAAGCAGAGATCCCACGAGTGTAAGAAGCAAAATGACCTTTCAGAGCGTCCACACCATGTTCTGGCCAGAGGTGGAGCGATTTCATGGCTGTACTTGGGTGGCTGACTGCTGGCCTCTGAGTCAAGCACAAGCAAGCGCAGGCCTTGGATGTGAGCATGTTAACCTTTACTTCAAAATCCCCAAGGCCCAGTTGACAGTGGCCCAGCCCTTCCCATCTGTGAGGCTGGTCCTGCAGCAGCTACCCAAGCACTCATTTCCCCTAGAAAAGGAGAGACTTGGTCTGGGGCCTGCAGAAAAGCTGGACACCAGGGTCACCCCTCCAGGTGGAGCAAAAAAACTGGGGACAAGTGTAGCTGCCAGGGTTGGCAGGCCTCCAGCCCTCTGGGGCCAACACAGCTCTCTTGGTCAGCTTGCCCAAGTCTCCCTGGCAGAGCCAGAAGAAACAGGGGCTCTATCTCAGCCCAACCTCAGGGAGCCAACCAGCCCGGCCATCAGGTTCCCAAGATCCTGGCTAATCCCCACAACTTCTGCCACTCCTGCCTCCCTAAGTTCCACCTGCAGCAGGGTGCCCTGTGCTCACGGAAGGTCCAGAGTCATGGACTCAGATGCTGCCTGCCCCTTGGGGCTCACCATTGCCCAGGGCCCCTCTATTCCAGTATTTCCCAGCATGCTCCACTCTTGCCCCTTGCTCCATCCATTTGTCAAAATCTGCCCCACCTTGGAGGCTGCTCCAGAGTCACTTCCCTCAAGCCTTCTGTGATTCCCTTGCTGCCCAGCTCTGGTCCTCTTCCCGCCCTGAACTCCTGCTGCAGTTTGTTAGGACTTCTTCCACCTTCTACTTCATGGTAGCATTGTTTGTCAATAATTGGGAGGATATAAAATTTTGGGGGGCAGGTTCTTGCATCCCCAGCGTAGAGAACAGTGCCTGGGTCAGATGGGGGTCTGGTCACTGATGGTAGGTGACACAGATACCTTATGAAGCATTTAGAAAACACTATGAGACAGCATATGGAATCTTTTTTTAAAATTTTTTTATTGTGCTGAAACATATACAACATAAAATTTACCACTTTAACCATTTTTAAGTGTACACTTCGGTGACATTAAGTACACTGCCATTGTTGCACAACCATCACCACCATCTACCCGCAGAACTTTTTCACCATTCCAAACCAAAACTCTGTCCCCATTAAACACTAACTTCCCCTTACCCCCAGGCCCCAGCAGCCACTATTCTGCTTTCTGTCTCTACAAATTTGACTACTCTGGGTACCTCATATAAGTGGAATCATACAGAATTTGTTTCTTTTGTGTCTGGCTTATTTTGCTTAGCGTGACATTTTCAAGGTTTATGCATGTTGAAATGTCTCAGAATTTCAATCCTTTTTAAGGCAGAATCACATAATTTTAAAACATTTAAGTTTTATCATTTGACTTCATTCCTTCATGTTTAAAATTAAAAAACAGACCTAGAGAAGGTTCCTCTCATTTTAGAGGCAGAGCTGGAACAAGAAGCCAGGTCTTTCTTAACTTTACTAGTCTTCCTCTGTGGGTAAGTGTAGAGCCCATGGGACGTGGTGCTGGGTGCACAGTGCGTGCTTAATGGAGTTGGTTGATAGCCTGATGTACAACGTGTGTATGGGGAGTGGAGCAGAGTAAGCACGGAGCGAAGGGAGAAATGAGTGTGGCAGGAGCTGTCCCAGCAGGGTAGGGGTACCAGTGGATGACAGCACTGCTTTGGAGTTCCTTTGAGAAGAGCTGTCTGCAATTTTGCGTATTTATCCATCAGGCCAGTCTTGAGTCCTGAAGTATGTGACCATGGCTTGTCTTGTCTCTTGTCACTACAGAGAACGGAAGGCTCCCTTGATGGAACTTAGGACTGCAAGAGCAGATGCTCCTCCCTGGGAAGACATCCATATTCCAAGAAGAGCAGATGATTCCTGTGTTCCAAGAGCTCTGTGCACTTATTTATGAACCTGCCCTGCTCCCACTGAACAAAGCAATTCCTCAGACCAAGTCACCAGTTTGTAAATCCATCTTACTACAGTTATGCTGGATATAAAGAGATGCATAGGGGCTGGTTAATTTCCAACACGGCCCACCTCTCACCAAGTTGGAGCATCCTCAGGAGTGAAGAGCAGCAGAAGGAGGTTCAGAGTAAACAGGCCATTGGGATATTTCGAAACTTGAATATTTTGTCTTGTACAGAGATAAAGAACTTTTCCAAGCACCCTCATACACAGAAACCTGTTTTTGTTTTGTAGTCAACCACTTCTAGCAAATGGCCTGGCTTAGAGGCTAGTTTTTCTCTTTGCCTTTGGTCCTTCAA